>NC_046673.1:13375217-14625217 GCF_003369915.1 Drosophila miranda
GATTTTCGTCCTTTGTGGGGGCGGAAAAGGGTGGGGCGAAATTCTGAGATATACGTTTTAAAGTGAGATCTAACAGGAGTGCGGATACCAAATTTGGTTACTCTAGCCTTAATAGTCTCTGAGATTCGTGGATGCCCCAGTTTTTCGTCCTTTGCGGGGGCGGAAGGGGGTGTGGCGAAATTTGGACACGAATCGGTCAAGGTCCAATATCACAGGAGTGTGGATACCAAATTTGGTTGCTCTGGCTCTTATAGGTTCTGAGATCCTTGAACTCATATTTTGCAATTGGCAAAACCGACCATGAAGCCTGTGTGTTAGAGAGAGACAGAGCGAGAAAGAATGAAATTGTTTTCTTGATTCTGGCTATAATAATTATACGATCTGGTTGAGATTTTACACTCTAAATTATATAGTCATCCTCTACGATTCTGCGTTTTTGGTTTTATCGTATCTTTAAAAATGTGGATGCCACAGATTTTCGTCCTTTGTGGTGGCAGAAGTGGGCGGGGCGAAGTTTTGAAATATTTTTGTAGCAGTGACCTATCACAGAAGTCTGGATCCAAAACATCGTTGCTCTAGATCTTATAGTCTTTGAGCACTAGGCGCTGAAGGGGACGGACGGACGGACGGACGGACGGACGGACGGACGGACGGACGGACAGACAGACAGACAGGGCTCAATCGACTCGGCTATTGATGCTGATCAAGAATATATATACTTTATGGGGTCGGAAACGATTCCTTCTGGACGTTACACACATCCACTTTTACCACAAATCTAATATACCCCAATACTCATTTTGAGTATCGGGCATAGCTCGCAAATAACTGTTGACACTTTCGGCGTGTCTGATAAAAACCTCTCATTGACGGACACATTGAGAAAATGGACTGAAAAGACCCGATCAAATCTGTTTTTTCTCAACTCGCTCTTCGCTCAAGCAAAGACCGATTTTTTCACTTCTCTTTTGTTCCTGTTTTTCACTGAGCATCTTGTCGCGAGTGAACGAACAAAGTGTCTTTTGCGTATGTATGCGTGCTTGTACGTGTGATGCTTATGGCAACTATCAATTTTTGTGAATTCTATACGGTTTGACTATTGGAGCTTAAAATGAATCGTGAAAAGCAAAACGAAAATGTTCGTTTGCCAATTTTGCAAATAAATATATGTACATATGTATTACAATACAATAGCCCAAAAGATGCGGAAAACATGAATAAATAAACATATACACGAAAAAAAAACTAAAAACACTTTACTCAGACACTTTTTTGGTTCTGCTCATCTAAAGACACTTTTGCTGTGAGCGCTTGACCAAAGTGTCTTTCTAAGTTGTTATTGTGAGACACGATCGTGTGTCGGGCTCACCCGAAAACCCGAAACACATAACACAAGCGATGAGACAAAAAGTGTTCTGCTCAGTGAGAGAGAGACCGTGTGTCTTCGTGGTCTTTTTCGGTTTTGTCAGTGACGAGACAGCAAAGGGAAAAAGTGTTGACCGTCGTTTGCGAGCTATGGTATCGGGTATAAAAACTTACTTCCCATACCGGGAATCGAACCCGGGCCTTCTGGGTGAAAGCCAGATATCCTAGCCACTAGACCATATGGGATATGGTGATAGTTGGTCTAAAGTGCGTTTTCTTTGAAATTCCTGTGAGTTGATTATTTTCAATGATGCATTCGCTAATCAGAGCGCACGGAAACCAAAAGCTATAAGTTACTACAACAATTTAAAAATGAAATCAACGTAGACATCAGGAAAATGGAGAAAAAAGAATCAAAAGCAGAGAAAAAAAGAAGCTTTTGACAGTTTCCCATACCGGGAATTGAACCCGGGCCTTCCGGGTGAGAGCCGGATATCCTAACCACTAGACAATATGGGAGATGTGCGCCTGCAGACTAAGGCATAAACATCTGCCAATGTTTGTGCGTCAACCTTAACATTTCCCCATTTACAATGTGTTCGCTGCTATGTATGTACATATGTTATGTATTTGGCAATGCCCTTCCATAAGGGCTTTCATTTCGATTGTTCTGGTTTTTGGGGTCTTCAATCTGGGTCTTCAGCACTGTCATCTCATTTCCCTCAGCAGCGAATCGTTTTTCGTCTGGAGTTTGCTACTCCCTGAGCACTGGGCACAAAGCGTATGGAAGTTAGCTCGAGTACGCTATCCATTGTGCTTGAAAGGGTTAAAATAGACTTCACTGTTAGCTTATAGATATATTAGGATAGTTTCGTGAATTCAGAACTATGAATTATACACACCTCAAGCACACACTGTTTGTCCCCCTGGCGCCACTGCAAGGTGGGTCTCACGGCCTTCCTGAAGACCCATTCTTTATATTGGAATCGGTAATCTAGAGTCCGACTGGGATGCCACGATTTCAGAAAAGGATGCTGGAAGAGCAGCTAGTTTCAAAATATAATCGACAGTCCTTACGAGTCCTTGCGAGTCCTAATGATCTGATTTTCCGACAATGACGGCATTGATGATTTGGTTTTCAAATGTTTACAACAATATAGGTGTAGATTTTCGAATCATTGTTACACACCATAGACTGTAGTCCGTCTTATTCCCATAAACAAATACTATTCCCCGCTCTACCGTTTCTTTATCTGTCAGACTCTTACATTTCCGGATTCTATCCCCCACATCAGTTCCACAAACATTCTTCCAAGCGTACCTTAAATCAAAGTTCGTACATTCTGTTTTTAGAAAAATTATTTTTAGATTTATCTGAGCTATAGTTTCAGACCCTACAGTTTCAGGCCGCTGAAAAGGGATCGAAAAAGAGGGATCGAACAAAAGAAAAACGATGATTTCGTTAATAACAACTATGTCGAAGGTCCGTCGCCGGGGTCCAACGGTCTGGCAGGGCACTGCTCACGCGAGCAATAAATTCTTCAAGGGCTACAAGCCCAAGGAGGAACAGGAGCCGGAGTCCTCGGAGGCCCAGCCATCGGTTCCCGGGGATACTAATCCGGAAGGGAAAAGAGGAAATACAGGAAATCCAGGAAATAGTCGGCCATTGGCTGGCCACAAGACAGGTAATAATAATATTTATATTTCTATTCCTACTCCCACTCTGACAAATCCAATTCATATTCCTTTCTCCTGCATATGCACTCTAACCAACTACAGCCGCTTCAGCGCCCAGCTTTTCCGACCAGCGGGCCAAGTGGAGCAAATATTCAGCCGAAATGCAGCTCAAAGCAAAACTGGCAGCCCAAGGCGGTGTCAAACCAGACCAAGGAGTCGTTGGCGTGGGCGTGGGCGTGGGCGTGGGCGTTGGCCCAAGCATGGGGCCGACTCCCGGACAATCTAACTGGCAGCAGCAGCAGCAGTCGATGCAAAATAAGGCAGAGGGCGATAATGAAACCAAAGGCTCCTCAGCCGAGGATCAGCGCAAGTCCTGGATGAATCGCATGCACGGCTCACAGAAGAACCAGGCCCAGCTTCTTAAGGAATTGAGTGCCAAGCAGCAGGCGGGACGGGACCTTCAACTGAAAAAGATGCAGCAGGTTAGCAAGGCTTCAGCTGCAGCTGCAGCGGCATCCGTAGGACCCAATAAATCTGCCGCAGATCCCCAAGAGCCGGAGGAGCAGGCCAAGTCGCCCGAGCGTATGGCCTACCTGGAGGCCGTCCGACGGTTGAACATCTTTCATTCCTTCGAGCCTGTGCTCGGTCGCATGCGGTCGAAGATGAGCAAAGCTCAGGTGGATCCTTTCATAAAACACACCCTGGATCTCCTGCACAAGATGGGTGTATCCAAGGAACAATTGGAGAGCATTCCAGTCATTCAGGTGGCAGGGTCGAAGGGTAAAGGAACCACGTGTGGCATTGTGCAGAATATCTTGATGGCGCATGGCATCAAGACCGGCCTTCTTTGCTCCCCGCACCTCATATATTCGTACGAGAGAATCCGCATCAATGGGGAGCCTCTGAGCGAGGCTCAGTTCACCGAGCTAATCCACAAAATCTATCCGGAGCTGGCTGACATGGATCCCACACCGGCTCACAGCCAAATCTTGACGGCCATGGCCTTCCGGGCGTTCCGCGACGCGAATGTGGATGTTGCCATTGTGGAGGTGGGCCGTGGAGGCGCCAGCGATTCCACCAACATCACCTTGCATGCGAAAACCATCGGCATCAGCACTCTGGGCTGGGAGCAGGGCTCCAACCTGAGCGAGTCCATGCGGGACATTGCCTGGGCCAAGGGAGAAATCATGAAGCCGGCGGCCACCATCTTCACAAATGTGAGCCAGCCGGAGTGCTGTGAGGTCCTGGCTCAGAAGGCGAAGCAGATGGGCGCCAAGCTCCACCGTGTCCCGACATTCAATGCGCTGACCGAGGCAAATCCCAGCCACAAGCGTTTTCTCACCAAGGCCAACCACTCCGTAAAGTTGAATGCCTCATTGGCCACCCAGCTGGCCTACGACTACCTCAGACGCCACAAGCCCGAGTTTGTGGTGGGCCTGAATCTGGACCTGGATCCCAAGTGCACCCAACTGACCCAGGCAGCAATGCGCGGCCTTGAGACCTTTGAGTCGGCGGGACACTTCGATATCGTCAAGCACGACATGTACAACGTCTATTTGGACACTGCCGACTCTGTGGAATCGATGATGGTCTGCCGCGAGTGGTTCTACACTCTCACCCGCTCTCATCGCGCCACAAAGATCCTGCTGTACAACAAGACCAGCGATTCCAATGCCAAAGACCTGCTCACCATCCTTCGCTTCAATGTGACCTTCGACGAGGCACACTTTGTGCCCTGCCCCAACTTCTCAGAGGGCGAAATTTTGCCAGACGAGGAGTGGCATGTCATGGAGGAGCTGCAGCGAGCCAAGCGCAATGCCAGAACCTGGCGAGGCCTGTGCGAGGAGACCGGCAAAAAGGACACTTCGCAAACGTCCGCCTCCGTCAACGCCTTCTTTGAACACGTTCAAGCCAAATACCGGGACCAAAAATTCGGCATGAAAAGTGAAGTAGATGTGTTGGTGACGGGATCCCGACCCCTGGTGGCTGCCACCATAACGATGCTCAACAAAATGCGGGGCTTTCCCGGTTAGTCAGCAGCGCAGTTCACCGAAAAAATGTTTTCTATATTTTTAATTCTCCCTTATATTAAACACAGTACATATATGTATTTACATATGTATAACGATAATTTGTATCTCTTCCGATATAGTTTGTCTAAGTCTACCTAATATTTCGTATCCGGCCATCAATCGCGCACATCCACGTTCTCGTTCTCGTTTAGGCCATCGTCGTCGTTAAGAGCTAGTGCCCTTGCTAGGGCCGTTGTCTTTGCAGGGCTCGACTTGACCTTTGCCACTGGCGGCTTCGCCTTCAGGGTTCCAGTTTTCATCGGTCTTCCTCCTTCCTCCTTCCTCCTTGCCCTTTGTCCTTTCTCAATGTGCATCATCCGCGCCGGGCGGTCTTCTTGGCGGCGTCTGACATTTTCGCTTCATTTCGCATTTGGCTTCTTGTTGCGGCTCTGGCCGCCCTTTTGGGGCTTGCTGTATTCTTGGCTTTTCTCTCTTTCTTGGCTTCTTTATCTTTCCGCTCCACAGATGCTGACAGCTTGAACGAGCCAGACGCACCTGTGCCCGATGTTTCGATCAGCTTTCCATCGGCAACGGCCGACTTCAAATACTTCTTGATGAATGGAGTCAGCTTCTGGGCATCGCATTTGTATTCGGCCGCAATATACTTCTTGATCGCCAAATATGAAAAGCCACCACGTTCATTCAAGCTCTTAATCGAGGCGTCTACCATGTCTCGGGTTGGGGGATGTGATGCTGGGACTGGAACTGGCACTGGGCTTGGGGACTTCTTTGCAGAAGTCTCCGGTGACGGAGAAGCCGATATCCTGGATTTGAAATTTGCCGCTGGAGAAACATAAAAAATCAATCAAATATGCGCTGCAGGGCATTCCTTAATAAGAGCTTCAATAAAAGTGCATTTTCTTCTTACCCCAAAATGATCTTGCGTCGGCCGGAGCACTTTTTCGTGCGGCCCTGTAAGCTGGTCTTTCGGCTGTCGCATTACCGAAGTTCGAGAAACGAGCAGTCGCCTTGGTTCGGGTCATTTTCATGTACCACAATGCACGTCGTACACTTCTAAGCGCAGAATAAGTGGTCGGAGGAATTGCTGATCTATTATATGTGCAGTTTGTGGAGGGAGTGTTCGATTGAGACTTCGGCCTCGTGCTTCGATTGCATATGCGAGCGAGTCGGACATAAGCGCACTCCTCGGCATCACTCGTGTCTTCAGGTGTTTGCTATAAATAGAACACTGACCCTCACTCTGCTGCATTTCGGTGTCTTCGGGTGCAAGTGAATCGTAGCCAGTCTGCAATGCAAAGTACCAGGCTATCACAAAGACAGCTGGAGAGCATTTTCGGACTCTTTTACCTGGTAGTTTAGTTTGCATTAAACCTGAATAGACTGCTCGCAAAGAAGTATAATGCTGAGCGCCCCTCACGGCAAGCGTTGTGTTGAGTATTGAGTGAATTTCGAAATCGTGAAACTTCAGTGGGAAAGAATGCCACCGAAAACTGCAAGCGGGAACGCAACCAAGAAGGCTGGAAAGGCACAGAAGAACATCCACATCAACACTACCGACAAGAAGAAGAGGCGCAAGGTCAGGAAGGAGAGCTATGCCATCTATATCTACAAAGTTCTGAAGCAAGTCCACCCGGACACTGGTGTCTCCTCCAAGGCGATGAGCATCATGAACAGCTTTGTAAACGATATCTTCGAGCGCATTGCCTCGGAAGCCTCTCGTTTGGGTCACTACAACAAAAAGTCCACCATCACAAGTCGGGAAATCCAAACGGCTGTGCGGCTACTTCTGCCGGGAGAGCTGGCCAAGCACGCCGTCAGTGAGGGAACCAAGGCCGTCACGAAGTACACCAGCTCTAAGTAAATGCTTTTCACTGCAGAAATATACAAATGTGCGAGTAATTACGCTCTTGGCAGGGCCCAAAATGTTTGTCATAAAGAAATAGAATTTAGCATACTGTGAAACAATTACAAATAAATTTATAGTCTAATTAATATCTTGAATTGGATCTTATACAAATGTACAGTACAGAAGCAGTACATTTACTGCATCGTGATGGACGTCGCTCAAGTAGCTCTGGAACCCGAAGCTTTTAGTACCTCTAGAGTCTTGATCGAACCTTCCTGTGTGATTCTGCTACACATGTGATACTCATATAGCTGTTTGTGTAATTACCCAAATACAAATATAATTGTGGCAAAATTTATTATAGAAACATACATATTTATTTATTTATCTTATTAAAAATTATCTGCTAATAATGGAAGTAAGTTACAAAAGGAGGAAAGAAGATAAGTTAAAAGTTTGTTAAACTTACGTGATTATAAATATTACATGCTATAAGCTTAAGGGATAGTACAGGAGATAAGGTATGACAGAGGGAGTTATAGTTGTGGCATATAACCCTAAAAGGTTCATAATTGGCATAATTAGACCTACATATGGGTAAGCGGATTGGCCTAAAAGTACGGGTAGGTCTAGATGGAACGGTAAAGTCAATCTGACCCAAGAGAGTTTGGGAGTCAACAATCCCGAGAAGGAGCTTGTGCACAAACATTACCCCATTACATATTCTGCGATAGTGCAGCGACGGCAGGTCAGTTAGATTTAGTCTAGACCGGTAGGGTGGCAAGATTCTACCCGAGTCCCAGCTTAAGTTACGAAGGGCAAAAATTCAAAATTGCTTTTGCAAGGATTCAATAACAACCTGCTGCTCTTTATACTGCGGGCTCCATATAGAGGCAC
The DNA here is from genome assembly GCF_003369915.1 of Drosophila miranda. Lineage (NCBI taxonomy): Eukaryota > Metazoa > Arthropoda > Insecta > Diptera > Drosophilidae > Drosophila > Drosophila miranda. Next base: position 13,383,036 of record NC_046673.1, read on the forward strand.
AGAATATCATATGAAAGCCTACAAAACCCCTCAATAAAAGTCTGCATCACATACATATATGTGTACATAGTATTATAGAGAGTATACATATAATCTCTATATGTAGAGTATTTCTTTTTCTTTCTTTCTTTCCCAATCGCTCTATCGCTCCGTCTCGCTCTCTTCTAGGCTTTGCTGAATAGGTGTGCCCTCACTATTATGAAGCATATACAATATATTCGTTGGCGCTACACTGGACGAGGATGAGGATGATTCACGAGGAAAAGGGTATACCTAAAGTAAGGATCAACTGGTTTTGTATTAGTCCGCAAACAATAGTAGATAGTCTTGTTACAGCGTCACCAGCTTTAATTAATATTGTACATAAATTTAGAACGGAATAAAAATGTTTAACAAACTATGGTATGGGGTTTGCGTATAGAGACTTAAGCAGTTCATCATTTTCTTCGACTGTTCCACTCACTCGCACCGGACGTCGTACGAGTGGCATTGGCCCATGTCCGAACTTATGGTGAGGTATAAGCCCACGCACAAGCTGACCACGACTATGAAGACAACCAACCAGTAGACCACACGCCAGAAGGGCCAGTACGAAACCTTTGGCTCTGGTGGATGCATACTATCGGCGCTACGAGACGTCCTGCGGCGTCTGTGTCTTATTCTGTTGCCCATTTTGCCTGGTATTTAAGTTTCGATATCTCCAGCTAGACAAAGTTTCCGTTTCCAGTTGCCACCTGCTATAGTTGATTATATTCTCCCTGGCAACTCGATATGTACCTGACCTGAACCTGTCACTCATGCCATTCGATTTGACTGACAGGGCTATTCTATCCGTTACTCCGTTGCTCCATCTACCTTGGACCAGAGGACCACCGAGGTTGCCTGGGCAACCGAAGAAAATCCTATGGATTATGCAGGGGTTGTACACTTGCCCCTTCCAACAATTATTCAAATAAGAGTTCGACGGCATAGACGGACTACTATTGCGGTGGACGATGCTCATAAGACAGACGCAGGTTCGGAGGCGGCTATGGTCTGCTCTTGTAGTTCTATTTATTTATATTAATTAATTATTAGTCGTTTTCTAACTAAACAAAAAGTGTTCCTCCTGTTTTGGTGAAACTGTCATTCGGAGTATAACCAATAAAAAGAAAAGGGATTGGGATTGTGATGGGAATCGGTGCACATAGAACACATAAATAGACCTACAGGCGATTGTACGTGTAATCGACTCTTAATCTTAATCTAGCGTCAAAGGTCCATTCGCTGGCGTTTGGGAAGATTCTCGGCGTCGTGCTTCTGCTTCTGTTGGGGATACCTACTGCTGCTGCCGCTGCTGCTGCTGCTCTGGTACTTCGGCGTGCGCGCCACATTGAGATCCCTCAGGGTGCGGCGCTCTTCACTCAGTTTTTCGCAGATGGCCAGCACGCTCTCAGCTTTGCTCACGATGTCGTCAAAGTTAAGCTCCTCCATGGGCGGGGGAGACTCTACCGCCTCGACAGGTGGTTCGGGGGAACCTGGTTCGGGCTGCTGAAAATCGTAGTACCACGGCGATTGGAAGTAGCTCTTCATGGTGCGTGTCCTGTAGACAATGACCTTGGGGAGGTCCAGCTCCCGTCGCAGCACAAACTGCAGTCGCTCCAGGGCCAACAGCTGCGTTAGGTCCAGGTAGTTGGGCGCCTCCTGCTCCAAGCAGGGTACGGCCTGCAGGCAGATGCACTCCACCAGATCCTCCTGCTGGCTTGCCTGGACACAGTCCAGCACCCACTGGCAGAGGTCTTCCTGCTTATCTCGGCGCAATGGCAGCGCAGGCATCTGAGGCAGCTTGGCCAGTTCCAGCAGCTGGACAATGCGCCCGCGTTGGTTCGGTCGCTCCCATCCGGACACAAAGTATTCCAGACGGCTCTCTGGCAGGGGCTCCAGCGTAGACAAGGGCTCTACGAACGGACGCAGGTCCTGTGGGAACTGAGGACAGTGCTGCAGATCCTCGCCAGCCACCAGCTGCAGGCGACGCACTGCCTCATTGTATAACTCAACGCAGAACTGCGGCGACTCACGGCTCTTCCGCCGGATGGTCTGGTCTACGTCTGCCGCATGCCTGAGGCGTCGGAATAGCTCCGGCCCCAGGTTGTCGACAAGGAAACCCCGCAGCTCTTCTTGCCGAAGAATCCCGCCGCGGCTGCGATGCGGCTGCTGGGCCAGAAACGTCAGGGCCGACTGCATCATCGGCATCAGCTGACTGCGCTGCGACGTCTCCCGCTGGCATAAGATACTCCAGGATCGGAGGCCCAGTTGATCGAGCTGCTGCTTCAGCTGCCGCCACAGCCCCTCCTCGAGTGTCGGCGCGTGCATCGGACTCTCCAAGACCAGAGCTACATCGGCGCAACGACTCTCCTGGATGATGGACTGGAGGCGATGGGGGATCTCCTGCAGGTCCGAAGAGCTGGCAAAGCAAACGATACCATCGGCATGGGCCCATGTCGATGACCTGGACTCTTGTCCAACGCGAATCTTCAGCACACTGAGGGCCACGCCATGGGCCACGCCATGTATATAGCCGCCTGGCTGCGGCACCGGCACCGGTTCGTCTGTGTTCTGCAGCGGCGGCCGCTGCAGGAGTCCTCGATCCAGGCTGTAGTCAAACTTGAGTCCCTTCTCGCCCTCGGGGAGGGAGAGCAGCAGCTTGTAGAAGCGTCGCGCTCCTGGCTGGCCCTGCGGCAGATACTGGGCGAGCACCTTCCAGAGATCCAGCTTCAGCCAGCAGCTGCGATCACCCATGCCGGTCAGCAGCTGGTTATAGTTGCAGGCCTCGCCCTGCCGATAGCGTCGTATGAGACGCAGCGAATCCTCCACGGACTGCTCGTCGACCAGTTGTTCCGGCTTCTCGGCACCGAAGCTGAGCGGCAGCTGGTTGAACAGCGTGTCCTTCTGCTGCTGAACACGACGAAAGTCGCGCCACCGCCGCCAATAAATGCGCATCAGACCCATCTCGTAGATGGACTTCTGGACCTCGCGCTCCACCAGCTCACTGGTGATGCTATCCACCATGTGATCAAAGTATTGGCGGAACTGCTGCTCGAGAATATGCTGGTGGGAAGCTATACTGTGCAGCGTCTCCTCGAACAGTTCCTCGTACAGGCGGAGGGCCTGGGCCTGCTGGCGGGACTCACGCTGCTGCACCTGCAGTTGTTGCTGCTCCCGACGCTGTCTCTCCTGCTGTTCCAGCGTCTCCTGCATTTGCTGCACCTGTTGCTGCTTTCGCTGCTGCTCCGCCTCCTGTTCGTGCCTGCGACGCAGCAACTCCGCCTCCTGCTCTTGCTGGCGCTGCTGGCGCACGCGCTCCGCTTCCGCAGCCTTAGCTGCCTGGAGAGCCATAAGTTCGGCCTCACGCTGCTTGGCCGCAGCTATGGCCTGCTGCAGAGCCATCATTCTGGCCTCTTCCTGGGCCCTTTGGGCCTGCTGCTGGCGCTGTTGCTCTGCCAGAGCAACAGCCGCTGCCTCCTGCATCCTCGATTTGGGCGGCGAAAAGCTGAAGCCTCCTGCGCCCGCTGTTGCCGGCTGCATGGGCACCTTAAACAGGTTGTCCCTTTGATGAGGTGGTTTGAGGGAATCCTCTTCTGGCTCCTGGTTGGGCATCTGATCCTTGGCCGACCAGGCGCTTCTCTTCAGCATTTGGTGCGCATTGAAACTGTTGTGCGGACGATGGCTGCTATAGAGGGTCTTGGGCGGCAGGGGCTCGCCGCAGATGCATTCACCCACGCTCTGATATCGCTTGGACTCCACCAGCTGTAAGACAGGAGCAGAAGCAAAATAATGAAAGAAATATGCAGAGGATGCAGCGTTAGTTAACTCACCTCCAGCTGACGCTCCAGCTTGTAGTCCACCTCCGGATTGTCCATTGAGGTGAGTACTACGCGATTGTCCTGGTTGATCTCCAGGCCATAGTGCTGGACAAAGTTGGCGGCCTCCTGCTGGCTTTCACAGGCCAGCATCTGGGCCACATAGGCGAGGGGCAGCGAGGACACCTCGTTCTTGCGTGGTGCCCTGTAGCCCTGGATGAGGCGGTGCAGGGCGAGCACGCGCAGGCGTGTGAAGTACCTCACGAGGATGCAGGCACTCAGATAGCTTGTTTCCGGATGCCTCAGCAGCTGGAAGAAGCGCACAAAGTTGGTGTCCTGCAGCGACAGATAAAACTGGATGGCCTGCCGGATCTCAGCGCAGGTCTGCAGCTCGTCGGGCAGCTGGCCCACGTCCCACAGGAAGTTGGCATCGGCCAGATTTAGCAGGACAATGTAGCCCCGAAACTCGGCCTCCCTGGGGCACTGTACCCCCTTCAGCCGGAGGTCGTGGTACATGTACTTCAGCGTCTGCAGACACTTGGTTAGATTGTCCGCATTGATCTTGCCATCGAAGACACTGGGATCCTCGGCCACCAGACGACCCGCGCAGTGGATGTGAAAGCGGGCACACTGCTCCACCAGCTTGACGGCTCCCAAAGAGCAGAGCTCCTGCTGGGTGATCTCCTTCCGAATGGAGCGCGTGCGGTCCCACACAAAGTGGAACCAATCGCCCAGCGGCTCCCGGTCGTTGTCCATGATCTCGTGCATCAGGTAGCTCATGGTCATGTGCAGCGCGGGCTCGCCGCGCAGTTCGTGAGGCAGCGGCGTCTCCTGGTCGGCACTGCTGCGTGAATATTGCTTGAGGGCCAGCTCATGGGAGATCAAGCCACCGGGCTGCCGCGACAGAGAGTCGGGCTGCAGCTCGAAAACGGACACCTGGCGCTGGAACTCACGCAGCAGGCGCTCCTTCTCCGGACACATGTCCGGGCAATAGCCCTGAGTGCTGCCCGACTTCTGGATATCCAGCTGACGGTGTGACTGGTTGAGACGCAGCAGCTTGTCCCTAGCATCGAGTACCCGGTACTTCTCCTCGCTGGTGTACGCGGGCCGCAACATCACAGCCTCCAGCTCCTGTGCGTAGGCCTTGGACTGGGCGGGCGGCTCTCGCTCTCTACGTTCGCTGGGTGCCTGCGAAGAGGAATGTTGTTGCGATCTGGAGCCAGCCGCAGGCAGCTCGGGAGTCATTTTGATGGGCTTCGAAGGCTGGTATTCTTTCGGCCAGCCGCTGCTTAGGGCATTCAGTTCGGCCTGCACTTCGGGATCCACCCACTGCTCTGTCTTTTGGGCCGGTGCGGTCTCGTTCTCGGCATACGACATGTGGAACTCGTGCCCGTTGTAGACGTTGCCTTCGTGCAGGGCTAGCTCTGCCTCCTCCTCGGTGGCATAGCTCACAGTGCAGGTCATGCGACACGGTCGGAGCACGAAATTTACCAAATTTCCAAAGCGCCCGAAATGTGTGCGGGCCACGAATTTGTCCAGGAACAGTTCGGGTATATTGGTGCATCTGTGGGATAGATGGCGGTTATCGGCTTATCCGTAACCGGACTTACCAAAAGCACTTACAGTAGCGTTTTATAGTTGTAGGCGCCTGGGCGGGAAACGTCCATTGCATTTCCTTCGATTTTGTTATCTTCAATTTCGCAATCTCAAACAAACAGCAATATACGGTCCCACCCTCGGAAAAATATATCGAAATATACCGTCTCATTTTCAAAAAATACCGTAAATATACTGACGAAGTCAAGTTCTATTTTACATATTCTTTGTTTTTGATATTCCGTCGAATATTACTAGCTAAATTTATACGATTAATGAACCTTTTTTCTAATTGACTGGTTTATTTTAAGAACTTGCCTTTATTGCATTTTGCGTAAAAAGAGGTGATAGCGAAAATGGTCAAACCAAAAAAGGTTTTAGCGAAATAGGTCACAACAAAAACACGAAAGACGATAGTCGTTCATATTGTTCAATTTTTATATTCCCTTGAATAATTTTGGCGAACTAAAACCCTTAGTTCTGCCCACATCATTTTTGGCCGTCGATGAATAAATTTTCTTCAAGATTGGATAGTTTTTAATCCTTGGCTTTATTGTATTTATTGTAAAAAAAGGTTTAAACGAAAAAAATCAACAAAAAAAGAGTCGCTATATTGCGTGTAAGCCGTAGTATATGCCTTTGTATACCCTATTTTGTTAATTTTATATGAAAGTATAAATATTGATATGAAGATAAAACGTAACTAATAAAGACCTTTTCTCAAATTGACATTTTTTAGACATATTCATGCATATGATTATTATCTTGTATTTATATACATATATCCTTATAACTATCCTACGTATTCTTGGTCTCTGTAGGAATACAATAAACTGCAAAATATCGTTGAAATAGGTTTAAAACAGAGACTACAATTTTCAAAATGCTTGCGTCTGAAATGGGCAATGTTTCATTAGCGATCGTTTTTGAAATTTACTGCGAAGTAAATACTTATCTGAGACATTTTGCACTGAGGGACCAACTCCAAAAATATAATATATAAATATACACTAAGTATCGATGTTCCAACAGCAATCCTGTAGCCAACCCTGGCACCAAGTGTAATTTTTGAGTAATTTGCGCGCGCGCGGTTCTTTTGAAACATAAATGTTTTTTTTATGCTATTACGTACAACGTACCAGCTATTGGGGCTCATTAAACCATTTAGGCCTTAAAATATATATTTCATGTGATTTCAATTTTAATTTTAAATACCTTCTTAATTACCATTGAACATAACCAAAGGTCTTTCCGAACGTCGAATATTTAGCTTGTTATAAATTGAATATATGTAATATCAAAACCCTGATATTTTTATACCCGATACTCAAAATGAGTATTGGGGTATATTAGATTTGTGGTAAAAGTGGATGTGTGTAACGTCCAGAAGGAATCATTTCCGACCCCATAAAGTATATATATTCTTGATCAGCATCAATAGCCGAGTCGATTGAGCCATGTCTGTCTGTCCGTCTGTCCGTCCGTCCGTCTGTCCGTCTGTCCGTCCGTCCGTCCCCTTCAGCGCCTAGTGCTCAAAGACTATAGGAGCTAGAGCAACGATGTTTTGGATCCAGACTTCTGTGATATGTCCCTGCTACAAAAATATTTCAAAACTTCGCCCCGCCCACTTTCGCCCCCACAAAGGATGTGGCATCCACAATTTTAAAGATACGAGAAAACCAAAAACGCAGAATCGTAGAGAATGACCATATCTTTTAGACTGCTGAATTTGAATAAGATCGTATTATTTTTATAGCCAGCATCAAGAAAACAATTTCATTTTTTCTCGCCCTGTCTCTCTCTAACACACACACGTAGCATTGGCGGCTTTGCTTAGAGTAAAACATTAGCGCCTAGATCTCAGAGACTACAAAAGCTAGAGCAACCAAATTTGGTATCCACACTCCTAATATATCGGACCGAGACGTGTTTGTTTCAAAATTTCGCCACACCCCCTTGCGCCCCCGCAAAGGATGAAAATCTGGGGATATTCACAAATCTCAGAGACTATTAAGGCTAGAGTAACCAAATTTGGTATCCGCACTCCTGTTAGATCTCACTTTAAAACGTATATCTCAAAATTTCGCCCCACCCCCTTCCGCCCCCACAAAGGACGAAAATCTGTTGCATCCACAATATTGAGGATACGAGAAAACTAAAAACGCAGAATCATAGATAATGATCATATCTATCAGATTGCTGAATCTGGATCAGATCAGATCATTTTTATAGCCAAAAGGAACAAATCAATTTGCAGTGGCCACGCAGCGCCCGACGTCACGCTCAGACTGATTTTCTGTCTCTCTCGCACGCACTCTTTGTCGTGTCGTTCAATATTAGCGGCGTCTGCCGGAGGAGAGCCATACTGACTTAGTATCGGGTATAACTGTAGAGTTGCGGAGTCCGCTGCAACTCACAACGTTCCCCCTCGTTATTTTATATGGCCATAGCACAGAAACCGACCTACGCATCGTCTTGCACTTATCGAACAGATGTGTGTTGTTTTAGTTGATAAACAACATTGGATGATAAGCAAATGATGGTGTATATACATTGTTCTCTGTTCTATTGTGAAATTCTGTAAAAATGTTTGGTATGGGTGTCCACGCTTTGCTTAGAATAGAATAACTTGATAGTCTCCAAGCAACAAAACCTGATTTAGAAATCACACGGGGGCCCGGCCCCTCCCCCGCTCAAAGTACGCTTTTGATTATATTGTGGACTGCCCACACACGATATACGAAGTTTGTTTTATGATCATCAATTAAGCTTTATACTCACTCTCTCGCTCTCTGTTTTTGTTCTAAGTAACAAAGAAAAATATACAAAAAATCTTGTATCTGGGGATATAACTATTTCAATTTTTTCATTGGGGCTTGCAACAGCAAACATTTTACGAGTAAGGTGAACAAGATTGTAAATAGAAAACGCTTGAATCTTAGATCTGCCGCCTGCAATTCTGATAAGGGTCGGTGCTATCAGGCTCTCTCCATTGGGTTGGCATTAGGGGCGGACGGCGTCATTTTTTTAGCTCTCAGTTTCGAAAAGCTCTCTCGTGTCCATCCTGATATGTGTGGATGCTCTCCCAAGCTCTCGCATCATCGGGGACTACAAGTAGCACTCAGTAAACGGGTGACCCGCACAAACGTTTCGTAGAGTTCAGTGAGAACGGACAGCATTTTGGAGCAGACGGAATAACAATGATTCTGATTACTTTGGCCTTGGGGCTGGCTACGGTCGGCCTTCTGTATTTGGTGATGACATGGAATTTCGACCATTGGCGGAAGCGTAGAGTGCCGGGACCCAAGCCAAAGATACCCACGGGCAACTATCCCCACATGTACACAATGAAGCGACATGCCGTTTACGATCTCAATGACATCTATGTGTAAGTGGCAGACCAGACCAGACCCCATCTTAACAAATTGCTTCCCGTTTTGATGGCACTCTTTGGTGTGTTGTTGCAGCAAGTACAAGAACAAGTACGATGCTGTGGGTATATTCGGGGGACGAGTACCACAGCTGTTGGTGATTAATCCGGAACTGGCACGTCGGGTGTTTGTGTCGGACTTCAAGCACTTCCACGACAACGAGGTATCCAAATTGATTAACGAGAAGAGCGACTTCATCTTTGCCAATAATCCATTCTCGCTGACCGGCGACAAGTGGAAGCAGCGTCGCGCAGACATAACCCCAGGCCTGACCATGAGTCGAGTGAGTCTATCTGCATAGTCCGCCCCTCATATAGTGCCATATGGTGGATAACTCTTAACATATTCCACACAGATCAAGACGGTCTATCCAGTGACGAATAAGGTGTGCCAGAAGCTGAGTGAGTGGGTCGACAAACAGATACGTCTGGGTGCACCCGAGGGCATCAATGCCAAGGATGTAAGTACTGCCCACCAGAAGCATGAGATTAGTAGAGTAAACTAACCCCTGGATCGATTTCCCAGATGAGTCTCTGCTTCACCTCTGAGATGGTCACCGACTGTGTGCTGGGGCTCAGTGCCGAGAGCTTCTCGGACAATCCCACACCCATTATGGGCCACATCAAGGATCTGTTTAGCCAGCCCTGGACCTTTCTGATCTACTTTGTTATAATCAGCACCTTCCCCTCGCTGATCCATCTGATCAAGCTGCGCTTTGTGTCGCCCAAGGTGGAGCGCTTCTTCATCGAGCTCATGGAGAACGCTGTGCAGGCACGGCGCGCCCAATTGGTCGCTGGGAAACAGTTTGAGCGCACGGACTTCCTCGACTACATCCTGCAGATGGCAGAGAAGCGGAGCCTGGACACACGCCAGCTGCTGGCCTACACCATGACGTTCCTGCTGGATGGCTTCGAGACGACGGCCACAGTGCTCGCCCACATGCTGATGCTGCTAGGCCGCGAACCCGAAGCCCAGAAGCGCCTAAGGGAGGAGATCCTGGCTCATGTCAAAGATGGCATTGTCAACTTCGAGAAGCTCAATGATTTGCCCTTCCTTGATGCCTGTGTGCAAGGTAAGATCCGGGAGAAACGGGAACTGATCCATCCATATGATATTGTTATATTTGTGCTCTCCCCCCAGAAACAATTCGCATTTTCCCGCCCGCCTTCATGTCCAACAAACTCTGCACCAAGGCCATTGAGCTGCCCAACAAGGATGGCCCCAATTTCACTGTGGAGGTGGGCACCACCGTTGTCATACCGCACTATAGCTTCATGCTAGACGAGGACTATTATCCCGATGCTCAGTCCTTCCAGCCCGATCGTTTCATGGAGCCCGATGCGGCCAAAAAGTTCCGCGAGAGCGGCACCTTTATGGGATTCGGAGATGGTCCCCGTGTCTGTATTGGTTAGTACCAAAATATTAGTTAATGTAAAGGAAAACCTAGACCTAATGCATAATATTCTTTATATAGGAATGCGCTTTGCCCTGGCTCAGATCAAGGCGGCTGCCGTTGAGCTAATCACAAAATACAATGTCAAGGTGAATCCCAAGACCCGAAAAGACAACCTCTACGATCCCATGAGCGTTATCACCTCCTTGCAAGGTGGCATCTGGTTGGATCTGGAGGCACTTTGAATGCTCCGCCTCCCGCCATGACCTTCCACTGATGGCCGACAGCTTTTCGCTTTGTTGTTTGTTTCTATTTTGTTTTTGTTTTTGTTTGCATAAATATAATGAATGCCAATTACGGAAATTGTTGTCAATGATAAAACTAGATGTACGAGTAGGGGATAAACTTGCACCACTGTTGATAGTGTATGTAGATTTACTATCGGACTTTGACTGTAATCCATTATAGTGCATAAATTGTACGGGTAAAACCTGTTAATCTGACACAAAAAATCAATTCGTTGTGCATTTTTTTTTCGGTAGAATATATGCTGTATATATGCAAATATATGCTATGCAGGAGGACTAGCATCGGAGATAATTCAAGTGCAAATAATAACAAAGATCATAATATGTTCATTGATTTAACCAATTTTAATAAGTTAAACAAAATAAACTCCCTTGTTATTTGAATGTTCCCTACTTCATGATCTTCGACTAGTTAAGCCGGTGTTTTCACCGGGTCCAGACGGGGTTCCAGGTTGTGTACTCAGGTACTGCGCCGAGGCTCTGTGTGGACCTTTGCTTAAACTATTCACCCTATCCATTGATTCTTCTTGCTTCCCCCCGATCTGGAAGGAATCGTTTATAATTCCTCTCCATAAAAAAGGTAGCAAGTCTGATGCTAAAAATTATAGAGGTATAGCAAAGTTATCCGCTATTCCTAAAATGTTTGAGAGGGTTTTAACTCCGCACTTGCAACATCTCTGCAAGTCACTTATATCTCCAACTCAGCATGGATTTATAAGGCGGCGATCAACCACCACGAACTTGTTAGAGTTTACCTCTTTCATTATTAAAGGCTTTCAAGGTAACTTACAGACGGATGTTATTTACACCGACTTTAGTAAAGCATTCGACTCTGTAAACCATTCCCTTTTAGCGCATAAACTTGACCTTTTAGGGTTTCCGCCCAACCTCCTGAGATGGATTTCTAGCTATCTTTGTTCTAGGTCTCAAAGAGTCCTCTTCAAAAACTCCCTCTCTTTCCCAGTAAAGGTTTCTTCGGGAGTACCTCAAGGCAGCCATCTAGGCCCCTTACTCTTCACACTCTTTATTAATGACTTACCTTCAGTATTAACATACTCTCGAGTACTTATGTATGCGGATGATGTTAAACTCTGTGTCCAGTACAAGGACATTTCATTTCATTCTCGCTTGCAATCCGATCTCAATAACTTTCAGTCATGGTGTTGTGCAAACTTGTTACACCTTAATGCCTCGAAATGCAAAGTTATGACATTTCATCGTTCTAGCCCTTTGTTGGCTCCTTACACCCTATTTGGTGGTTCTCTTGAGAGAATTACCCTGGTGGATGATCTGGGTGTTATGTTAGACCCCAAGTTAAAGTTTTCCGAACACATTTCTACCATGGTAAATAAGGCCATGAGCGTGCTTGGGTTTATAAAGAGGTGGTCAAAGGAATTTGACGACCCCTATATAACAAAGACTCTCTATACGTCGCTTGTTCGTCCGATCTTAGAATACGGCTCCTGTGTATGGTGCCCTCAGTACAAAGTACACCAGGACCGTATAGAATCAGTACAGAAAAACTTTTTACTCTTTGCTCTGCGGGGCCTTAACTGGGATGCGGGTGTAAGACTCCCATCTTACTCTAGTAGACTACTATTAGTAAACCTCCCATCCTTAGTTAACCGTAGAAAAATGCTTGGTGTGATATTTATGCACAACTTGATCAGGGGTGACATAGACAGCCCTGATCTGTTGAGCCGCATAAACTTCACGATTCCTATTAGACTGACTAGAAATTTTATACCGTTGTTCCTTCCACTTTGTAGATCGAATTATTCCTTGCATGAACCGTTTAGGGTCTTATGCTCGGATTATAATTCCCTCTACCATATTATATCCACCACTAATTCTCTTCCTCTTATTAAATTATTAATCCTTACACACCTTTCTATTAATTAGTAACTGTAGTGGTATTTGTACTTTGATTGCATGCTTAGTTTCTTAGTAAGTTTAGTACTAATTTTCCTCGAATGTTAGTCTAATAGCTATCTTTCTTGCATGTTCGCGTTTGGTTCGGCTACGCACCGCGCGTCATGCGGCAGCGCCCCTCGGTCGGTTGGGCGGGAGGAGGGCTGCGTTTTGCCTGGGATCCGCGCGTAACAGCCTTCTGCTGGTGTCACACGGGCCACTTGACGGTGCAGTAACTGCATCGCCTCTTGAAAGATGCAGTCATTGCATGTCAACGTCCACACAAGATATATTTTTTTAATAGGTATACTGTTTTGTATGTATAGCCTTTTCTTTTCACCTTTAATCTTATATTCACAATCAAATTTACATATTAAGGTACTTATCGTATGGCTATAAGGTTATAGGTTATATAAATATTGATCTTAAATGACTTCGGACATACCGGTATTCTCTACAAATACATACATATGTAGTTATGGTACTGGTCCCTACTGTTTACTTGACATCAGGTGTATTTCACATTTTACTACAGTCTAAATACATATACATTTTACAGGGGTCGAGTCGGGTCCGAAAAGAACGATTTAATAATATTCAGAGCCACGAATTAAGAGCTATATATGTATGTCTGCCAAGGAGAACTGCCTCTGCAAAGTAAAACATTAAATGTTAGAATAGTGTATTTTAAAACATTCAATATATACCAATATTATTACCTCACAAGAGCATTATTTTGTTGTATCATTCTTCTGTAGTCGCAGGGGATTTATAGCCACACCGATCGCCAACTTATCTATCATTACCCTTCACCTTGTATTAAATGAAATATATGCACTGAATGAACCAAAAAATTAATGCTTTCTCCAGTAACTTTTTTTTTAAGAAGCTTACTTTTGTAACTATAAGGTGTCCTTCCCCTGTTAATGGTTTGAGCAAGTAATGTGGGTACTCGATGGGAAGCGACATTTATCCAGGATGGTATACGCTATCCCAACTTAACAAAAATGATTAATTTCGGACAATCTCTTGCGCCGGTTCATGTAAAATTCTTCATAATGACACTTGGTTCTTTGAGAGCAAAGTCAACTCATGTCCTTCCAATGCGGTTTGTTCGAAGAGTAAATCTTAACTTAATATAGCTATTGAGCTTGAAAATTGCCTCTGTTGTGAGCTCATTCTAGATGCATTTGTAAGTTGAATTTACAATATGTATATACTTTATATAAAATATAAACACCAAGCTGCGCCTAGTTGCCATTCTACACCAAAAAAAACATTTTATCCAAGAGTGCAAGGAGATAATAGAGTATAGAATAGGTAAAAATAATATAATATAATAAACCTCTATAATTTAAGATAAGATTAAGCAAAACGTATAGGTTTTCCTTCAATTTGGTCCCCATCTGAACTTCAATGCTTTACGCTCTTCTCCTGTAATTTTTTTTCGTAGTACTTGATGGCCGACTAACTTCTTAGGAAACAAACAAAGTTCTACGAAAAAGAAGAGCGTAGAATATTGAAGCCCAGATGCTATATGAATTAAGAAAGGATTGTACGATATATAGTTACTAAACCCATAGCCCATACTCGGAGGAAGTCTGTCTGTGGTTTTGAAAACCATCCAATGTATGTATACCAGAGCACGATCAAAAGCCGGGTATTGGTGGGAGAATAAGCCGCAGGACTGTTGGAGTCTGAGAAACACTCATAGTCAGTCATGAAAATAGAGGCAGAGAGTAAAGTTCCAGCAGACAACGAAAGGCAATCTCTTTTGTTGCCTGGTGCGCCCTTTCTCTCTACACCTACATCCATCATTGACTACGATTGCTTATCGGGCTCTAATACCCCCATTGACTTATGCTCCAACCAATACCAACATCAATACCAACATCAATGCCAATACGTATACTGATTGAGAGCACAAATCCTTAAAGGAGTCAAGATTCTGAACAACACGCACAGTTAGTGTTCAAGTCAAAAGAGGAAAGTAAAGTTCCATCAAACAACGAAAGCGTTCACGCTTTTGTCGAATGGTGGAGCCCTGCTTTCCACCTCAAACTCAAACAATATCTGCCAGTGCTGCCCAGAATCTGTTCCCATGACTTAAGTCTCAATCAATCAATATGCAATCAGGCAGTGTCCGGCTTTCACTTTCGCCAAAAATTTCCGACTTACTTTTGAAAACGAGCCAATTGTCGATCCCGTTTTCACAAAAACGTAAGTTTTTCCCGTTTTCATACGGAATCGGCTTTTTTACTTGTGCCTTCTTTATAAATCATTTTTTTTAACCAACCTCCAATTTGGTCCTGTGTCATGGCAACAGCACTTTGCGTTTTCGTGCTAACAGCTGACGCTATCAACTGACATCATAGCAGAGGATTTTGTGCGTCAAAATCGCCAAATTGTGCGCTTAACAGCACTAAATTGTGCGCCTAACAGTACATGAGCACATTCGACAAAAATTTGTAAAAACCTAAAAACGAAACCGAAACGTTTTGGCTGAAAACGCAAATCGATCAGATTGGATCGTTACCCATATATGTATGTACATTAGGCTTGCGCTTATTTGTATGGGCGAAAAAAAATGTGTCGGAATCAAAAGTCTCAGGGTCTAAAAATGTTCCTTTTGTTATAAAACAATAAAATAAAAAGTTTCAGTCTGATTCGACAACGTTTAATGGTGGCGACTTAAGATCAAAGTTCAAAAATTCGATATTTGGCCAATGGATCCTATGGCAGCTATACCTTATTTTGCTCTGATCGGATTAAATTTTGTTTGTGACTTGGAACATAAAAATATAATCCAGGCCCCAAAATTTCAGCCCGAAAGGTTAACATTTAACCCAATAAAAATAGTTAACATTTAACTTCTCATACTGATGTGCAAATTACACGTGCAGTGTATTTGTCCAATATTGCACAGGCAGATGCCATGTCGATGATGCTAATTGAATCGTTTCATTTAATGCCGGCAGTAAGATTATTAGCATATTTTATACATTTTTTTACGTACCATTGGGATGCTAAAATGCTTCCTGAACTGACTGGGCACTGCAAAGTCGAACGATTGTCAATCATTATTTCACATATGGAGGGCGACAAACTTCTAGGAGTGCCAAAAATAAGTGCATCTACAAGAGTGAAAATTCCACACGCAACTTTTAGTTTGTTGACCGAATGGGGAATAGTTTGTAAAATCAAAGCAGCCTGTTTTGAAACAACTGCATCCAATTCTGGATGACTTAATGGCGCTGCATTCCGTCTAGAGCAACTATTAGACCGAAACCTTTTATATTGCTGGAGCTAACTCTAATTTTTTTGGGATCGGTTCGGAAAGGTCATCGTTTCCGACTTCTTGGATCAATGCACCATACTCGCTGGATGTCTAAGGCGATTTATACCTTAAATATATATAATTTTTCTAAGTTTTTTGATCACCTTTATATTGCCAAAGATTTGTTAACTGACAACCCTTCAGAATGGCATAGACATGAGGATTTTAAAAATGCTTTAAAAATGCTTTAAAAATGCTTTAAAAATGTTAAAAAATTTAAAAGTGGTTAATAATACAATCGAACTTTCTGTTAAACATGTTATGCAAGACTAAAACCAAATACTAACCAAAAAAGAAGATGAGTTTTAGAAGTTTCTAAAGGTCGCAAAAGAATATGATTGTCAACATCCATTGAATAATTAAAATGCGTTAATATAATACAAAATGTTATTGTTATTGTTGGCTTAAATGTTTACCAATCGGGCTGAAATTTTGGGGGCTGGACTATATTTTATTGTTCTAAGTCACAAAAAAAATTTAATCCGATCAGAGCAATATATAGTATAGCTTCCATAGGAACCATTGGTCAAATATCGTATTTTTGAACTTTGATCTTAAGTCGCCACCTCTAAACGATGTCGAATCAGACTGAAACTTTATATTGTATTGTTTTATAACAAAAGGAACATTTTTAGACGCTGAGACCTTTGAAAATTAAAATTTTATAAATAAACGGAACCCTAATGTACATATTTGATTGGAGCATCAGTCCTGGAGACGCCTAGATACAGAGGAACAGTGACAGGCAGTGTTGGGGTTAGATGCGAAGAGTAAAATACCAGTCGATAACGAAAGCAATTTCTTTGGCTACGTGCTGGGATTCTTCTCTCCATCTCTAACTCCAATACTAACTGTGAATGTTCATCAGAATCTAGACGGCTACATGACTCATGCTCCAACCAAAAACCAATGAATACGTGAAGTTTGAAGCATTTTTTGTATATAGTTAAGGAGTTTCTTTCAAGAATTACCATCAGAGTTAAGCTTACCTTTTTCCATACAACTCTAGTATGCTATACTTTGTTGTGAAGGACCTTGCAGTTCTGAAAGGCAAACAAATGCAGCTATCGATGGGCTTCAAAAACCTTATAGCTAAAACATGCTGTCTGCATTTGAAATCTGAATATTTCCCAGACGGTAAGCTGGAGCCATAAAGTTTTTTAAACCGATTGATAGTTGCATTTACAAGCTTTTCAGAACTGCAAAGTGCTTTAAAACAAAGTTTAGCATATTCGAGTTGTATGGAAAAAGGCTCGCTTACCTCTGAACTAAAAATTGTTGAGCCCCATTTTCGATCAGTGAAAATTTATTTGATGCCAGTAAAAAAGAGGGAAAAATTTGTCGAACAGATCCACAAGTCCTGCAGGCAGTTGGAGACTGGAGAACACTGACAGAGATAGGCGTTGAAGTCAGAGACGGGAGAAAAATGGCAGCCGTCGAACGAAAGCCTTTACTTTAGCTGAAAGGTGCCATTCTACTCTCCATCTCAAACCCCAACACTATCTGTCATTGTCCCTCAAAATCCAACTGCCCCAAGACCTACATATGCTCCCAAATAAAATAGATAGAAATCGTGCAATATTTAAAGTAAGATCTGGGCATTCATTGTCAAACCATTTGAGCAGCTCGCAACATTATTCGGAATCATTTTTTGGGAATGTACACACAACTTTCTGGTACTCAAGCGACTACTTGAAGCAAGTATCAAAAATAAATCAAAACACGGAGAAACCACAGACAAAAAGTCAGCTCAAGCTCTGCTCTCGAAAATGGCTCTCGCACTAGCCCTTGCCGCATTACGCATTATGTACACAGGCGCTTCCCACTTCCTGGTGGATCGCATAATACATCACATAAAGGAGGAAATAATCTCCGTTTATAGGCGGATGGTGGGGGGTGGTTATACGGAACTCGCTTATGTGGCCATCGCCATGTTGGGGACATTTGACCTTATCGAGGAGCATGAGAATCCAGCACTATTTTTGGACTCTCATTTCGCACAAATACACCACGATCGTTTGATTTTGAACTAAAATGAAGAACTCATTTTCGGCCTATTCATCAATTTATCAGAAATGCCCTCCATGTATGTATGTATATAAGGGATCAAATTGTCAGCAAAATTTGTCAAAGAATTGAATATTTAAGTTTTTGTAATAAACAAAATTGAATTGAGTGATTAATCTCACATAATCCCGCTTGAGATGAATATGCTTTACTTTAAGTTCATGGCATGGAATGTGTCTTTAATTTTAGGAATTATCCTCCTTGAGTGATACTCGAATCATCCCATCCAATCAACACTCGCAGGGCTAGTCCTAATTAAAACTGAAGTGCCACTAAAGGCATCGTACTTTGCATTCCGTAAATCCTCGCAATCAAGCTAAAAAAGAAAACCTCCACGTTTGCCAAATAATATTATTTGATATTATCTGTGCAGGATAATGGAATTATAGAAAGATTTTTATTTAGAGGAAATTCAATGATAATTCTGTGATGATTTTGTGATAATTCTGTGATATTATCCTCGCTGAATAGTTGATTTTCGGAAAGACTTAATTTTTTAAACCAAACTAAATTAATTCATCATACTTATTGGCTCTTAAATCGAACATGCGAAATGTTATTTACATATAGAGAAACATGCTTATGAGTAATGTGTAATACGTATGTGTAATATGAGAGGCTGTCGTATACTATATTAAGCGTAAAATGCACCCTTATGTGTCGGTATGTACAAAATTTTGAGAAAATCTCTAGCAAGGACTAGTTTAGGTACTCGTAGATGAAATATTTCAAATAAGCATAAAATACTTATAAGAGATAATTATTTTACAAAAAAATTGAAGGTGTAGATATATAGATATTTACTAGAAGTTTTTTAAAGCGAGGGAATAAGATTTAAATAAATTACCAAATAATATGAATATATAGTATTTAAGGTAGATAAGCAAAGGTAGAAAAAACATGCATAAATATGTCCTTAATATAATAGCATAAGCCATAAGCTTTGGCGTTTATGTTTATATAATTAATGGCTTAAATGCTTGGGTATACTCGAATACAAACAGCAGTGCAAAGACTTTAAGCAAAATCAATATTGAAGGGAAGAAGGTATTAAGTTACTTAATTACGGCATAAATAATATACATATGTGCTAAATGTGCACACCTGTTGGCTAGTAGCATAACCACAAATATATGTACATATTTGCAAATATAATAGTGGTAATCGGATAAACAACATCGGATATCAACATTCAGCGGAGCTTTTGCAAAACGCAATTAAATATATATAGTACCATAAGTATGTATGTATATATGACCTATGCCTAGCCGAAATGCATTTGATATGAGACTGAAACTTGTAATACTAGCATTACCTCGCACATATAAAGATAACTTCCATAGAATCCTAAATAGACACACACTAAGGTAGATTAATTTGATTTGAATGAATGGAGCGGGAAGGAATAACATTGTATCTTTTTTGAGGCGGGTGCATTGTGTACTTGCGGTAACTATGGTTACAAATCCCTCGCAGACCCAGCGCTGGGGGCCATCCCATGCTCGGCAATGTTGCAGCATGTGGGAGGGCCCCCCTCCGCCCTCCTTTTCGGTTTCTGCTGCTGTCGTCTGTAATTTCGAATTGTGGTTTCAGGAGCTGATGTTCACTTTACTTCACAATTTGTTGATGGGTGTATGTGGGAGGTGCAATTTGGTGCTGCTTGGGAAAGCTTCTAGCTTCCTAAAATATTCTGGAAAATCGTTGTCAAACCAATTATTGTGTACATATTTAATAAAACTTACATATTACTCACACTCACTTTTTTAGTTTTTTAATCAGCAATTTGTATAGCTTCCATTTGAAATGATTATTAAGTTTTGGATCAAATATGTTGTTGACTGTAAATATTTGTGGTTTGTATTTACCATACTTATTTAGTACGTGTAATACTTACGTTTTGATTTTTTGGTGTGCTTAAAGGTCTTCACATATATCGAGGTGGTCTTTTTTGCCGACGATGGCATCGTTGGACAGTTTTTGAACTTTTCCCAATGATTTTTAAGTATTGAAACTTGTTTTTTAGATATTTTTTGGCTTTTTCTTACATTTTTCTTTAATGTCTACTTATTTGAATTTTTTGGGTAAGCGCCATTAATTATTCCTTGATATTATATTATTTGAATTTCTATTTATTTAAACTTTTTTCATAAATACTTGTTGCTTTGCTTTTTATATCCCGTATATAAATGTAGGTACACACATATATATATTTTTTTGCATTGGGACGAGCACCCACTGTGAAAAATGTTTTAAATTGGTAGAATTTTTAATTTTCCTTTTCCTAATTTATTCGTTTGCTGCACATGTTTTTTTTGTTTATTTTAAAATTGAATGTTATTCCCTTGATTTTAAAATGTTCATTGATTGATTTATTGCGAGATGCATTTTTGGGCCAAGCGATTTTGTCCGAATCCACGTGTTGTTTGTTACGCCAGAGCTTTACATTTGAATATTGCATTAATGGAACTTCATTAGCCAATTGGGGGCTATTTTCACATTTATAACAGGTGAAAGCTTTTTGCTGAACTTTTGGCGGCTGAGGTTCGCTTTTCTTTTCGCCAGTTAAAGTTTTTGGTTATTCACGGCGAAAAGGGGTCTGGTCTGGTCTGGTCTAGGCTCAGCTTTCGTCGAGGCTCTGCAACTGAATGAACGCTTCCCTTCCTGGCGTTATACTTTCCCCCTTGGCCCGGGCTCTGCCTGGCCTTTGCTTTGATTCGCCCACGACCGTATCCGTACCGAGAGTATGCAAGCGTATTACAGTTTAAGTATCCCGCAAGCCAAGGCTGATTCTACATGTACATACATATATGATTCTGTATATGTGTGTGTGTGTACCTATGTGCAGTTGTGTGGTGTATGGCGTATGACGTACAACGTGTGTGTGTGTCTGTCTATGTTTTTTGGCTTTTCATACGACGACAACGCATCTGACTCATACGCCCGAACGCCTATCAACGGAATCAAATTACGCGCTCGGTGCAGAGGGCAGGGGGCCTGCTGCCCATTGCCCAAATAGCTGGCGTTGCACTTTTTGAATGTGATAATTATGCCGCCAATGCGTTGGAATTTTTCGACTTTGCGTAAGGGTTGTGAAAAGATACAAAAGGGAAATTAATTTATTACAAATACATTTTAGTATTTAAATTAACATCAGGACAACTTTGTAGTCTATAGTCAGGCATTTTTGCGTTTAAATTTTGGGGGCTTCTAATGTTTATTTAAAATTCTTTATTATTAGACTTCAACTTCAGTAGGTTATAGATTTTTTAAAACAATTTGGGAGCTTCAAAGATTAAAATTAGCTAATATTTGATTTAATTTTTCTTCAAAATGTGTGTGTTTAAAAAAAAACCCTTCATTTCAATTTCGCACAAATTTCACACAAATAAAAAGAAACCAAGAAATCATAAAGCTTACCTCACTTTTTTATGGGTTTTAATTGTTAAACTTTATAGATTATTTTTGCTTTTGAATTTTAAGTATTTATTCCAATACTTCCAAGTGTTCAATTCGCTGTTTTTGTTTTTCACTTTCCCTTCTTTTAAGCTAGATGTTTCACTTGGGTTGAAGTTTGGAGCTGAATTGAATTCTTTCTTGTGCGATTGCATCGTCTGAACCTCGGCTTTGGCCAAGCAGCGGCCCATGTGAATAGAGTTCTACATAAGATCGTACACTGCGCGTCATTAAAATAGCGCCCGCCTTAACACTCGCAGTGTGTGAGGGCTATACTGATCAGATGTTATCAACTTAATTAACTTTATCAACTTAATTGGAAAATAATTAATATATTCTCTAAAGATGATTTTAAGATGATTTATTAAGAGTCCTAAAGATTAAAAATTTGGTTTTAAAGAGGCGCTAATAAGGTGACGATATCCCTATGAATGTGCATGTGATCTATCTAGGTGTTTATATTAGTTTTGGTATTGGTATGTACATACATACATATGTATATGCTTCGGAGCTTCGGGTCGGAGTCGTACCATATGCAGCATAAAATTACGAGCTTTGGCCCTGGCACAGCTTTTGGGGAACAGCCGCGAAGAAAGCTCGGGAGAGCGGCGTGCCTATGAGCCTCTGATTGGTCAGACTTACACATGCATGTGTAGGTGTTATACGGCGATCCAAAAGTGTTATACAAAACCGGGGATTATAAATACTCGTACACACATATGTACATATTTAGCTACAATTGAAGCCAGGTCTCACATATACGTAAGCACATATGTATATACGTACGAGAGTACCCTTGAAGTACCCTTGACGTGCGCTTGAAGTACCCTTAGGATCTTTATCACTTTCAAGGGGATCTAAGCATGCGAATATATGGTTCATGAGTACACAGGTCATATGTCGGAATCGGACAGATCGGACAGATATAGCTGTCCCTTACCCTTATTTTTATTAAGAGGCAAATAGGAAACGTCTGAATCGTGTTACTATATCATATCGTTGCCATATGAAAAATAGGTATATGTATATGTATATGTATTAAAAATTATAAATACCTGCCTATTTATCCCAGTAAAGGCTCCTACGATTTTGATAAAACTTTGATGTTCGCCTTGGGGACCAATATATGTATGTGCTACCTACGATAGTGACAAATCTGATAAACAAGAATAAATTCGAATTTTCATCCCAAGCTGCCGCCTTCGCCATGACCAGTCGTCACCTGCCATTTTCTGTAGATTTACACTAGGACCATACAAAATAATTATAAAGTATTGTAAAATCACCAACATTAAAAACATACAGAAAATTTTACAGTGTAAATATTTTCTATGCTAAAGGACACCCACAAACAGTCTTAAATGATATTCATTTTACGGACCCTTAAGAAAACTTTTTTAAGGTAAACAATGGAAAGTTTTGCTGTTTGTAGGTTCTCCCTTCTGTTCATGGGATCATCGGCTTGGAAATATAGCATAGCCTCCGAAAGTGCATAGCAGCGGGCATACGCCTATGATTTACATATATACAGATCAGATATACATATGTAAACCCATATATCTACGAGTATGTCTTAAGGTATGTGTCTATACACCTCCGCATCTTTGCGCAGTGAAATAGAAGTGTGGGAACCGGAGCCCCGGCGACAGACTACTGGAAAAATGTCCCCCTTTCTACGATAGATTCGGTTTCAAATGGGTACTGTATCCATATCAGACAATGACTAGTCAGCGAAAATTCCCCTTTTTTCGAGACTTCAATCATCGGATGTTTGGATGATGCCATTTTAATTTCCTTTCCCTTACCCCCCCCCAGGGTGAGTGCTCCAAGCTCCAAGCTGATTGAGCTGCTGAAAATATTCCTGCAGAATAAATACATACTGCAGACTATCAAAATATGTTAACACTCCAAAAGTGTCTATGCAGCACGTTCTTATTGCCTCATTGCCCATAGGGGATCGAAGTGATGATTAGGTAATGATGATTTGTGGGAAAGAAGGCACTTGAGATCGTATTACTCGTATTTATGGTGAATCGTAGCGACTCCCAAATAAACAGCCTCA
This sequence comes from Drosophila miranda, assembly GCF_003369915.1. Lineage (NCBI taxonomy): Eukaryota > Metazoa > Arthropoda > Insecta > Diptera > Drosophilidae > Drosophila > Drosophila miranda. The sequence goes on from NC_046673.1 coordinate 13,406,433, forward strand.
CTGGAGAATAAACAATTGCACTTGAGAATCGAATGATGGTGCCATTCAGGGTGGGGGCCAGCGGGCATAAGAAAGGAGTCAAAGATTATTACTCATTTGGTTGGAATCTTTCCAAAATCTTTTCTTAAATAAAGTTCGAGTCGAAAGGCCCTTTGTCAGCCTCTTACCAGCGAATAACTCCTGGATGCCGCAAGGAAGCCACCGTTAGATGGAAATACGTACGGTGCTAGGCGATCATGTTGGGAGTCTGTGATACCAATACCCCGGGAGGCCCATGCATAATAAGTTTGAATTACTTCCAACTGATCAGTGTGTATTTTTTATGGGCTAGAAAAATCAGTATACCCTCCAAAAAAGTATAGCATAGTATAGCAAAGTATATCTATATTTACGAGTCTGTCTGTAGATATGTATCTTTGTGTCGTAAATATAGCCATGGCAGACTACTAGTCAGCGAATAGTCGCCCCCTTGAAGTTTCGTTCCCATCTTTATTGGATGATTGCTACGATAGATTAGGATTCCCAATGGGTACCGTACCGGGAAAAAATACATGAATACATCAGACTACAAGTCAGCAAAAATTCCCCCTTTTCGAGACTGTCTTCAATGGAACTGTTAATGGATAATTAACATCGAATCTGTGGAACAAATGCCGACCTGTCATGTGTTCCTGCTGAAAAACCTGGTGGACGGGGCAGATAGAATTTTTAAATAGAATTTCCCTGAAGTCAAAATAGAAAGATACTGTGGGAAGATGCATTTATTTAATCATCGATTTAGAGAGATTTTCTTGGAATTGACATTGTAATTTTGTATCATTTTATTGTTTTTGTGTGTGTAGAAAGATGCAGAAAGATACATTTATTTAATCACCGATTTATGGACTTTGTATCTTTATTTAGTTGTGAGAACTGTATCATTTTTTAATGCTTCCCTGCGCTTCCTTCAACAGCTTCATTTTGTTGGCAAGTAAATCCATCTGCCGTTTATTTTCTGCCAGACCTTTTGTCATGTCCTCTTGTATCTTTTTCTTTTGAAGCGCCTCTTCTCTGGTCATCGTAGCACGTTCGTCAAAAGTTTTTTTAATTTCGGCCATAGAATTCTTTACGCGTTCTTGCCGAGCATAGAAACCCATCTCAGGCTCCGACTTTTCCTTTTAAATTTTTTTTATAGATTGTAGATCTATTAACTTTAAAGATTCAAGGGTTTTACACACTTACATCATTGTTTTTGGACGACATGATGGGGATATAGTAATGTTTGTCTTTTCTTCGCAGGGTGTCGGCTAAGAATGCCCGTCCGCTTTCCTGGTATCGCTTACCTATCGTTTCGCTATCGTCATCTACATCATATTCTTATCGATATTTAGCAATGGCATTTCTAATTACTATACGATAAACGTTTACCCTTCATTCTGTTATCGAGAAAACGAATTTTCTATAACTTTAAGCTTGCTTTTCTTTGCGACGTTCAAAGTGTACGATTTTCATTGTATCTTGAGCTTCTTAGATCTTAGATTACAGAAAAATATGTGTCTCAAGGCACGAGTGTTCTTTGAGCTCCACTTTTAAGAGATGATAGATGTAGTATGTATTAAAGAATGTATCTGGGAAGCAAATTGTTTTTTGGTGGCCCCTAAAAGATACTATGAAACCCTAACTTGTAGGAAAAAAAATGTTGTTGGAAAATTGGAAAACATGGGACTTAAAAGAGGGAGAGATTATACTGGCAAATAACCGATGTAAGATACATTTATATTATGAGTTTGTTTGGATATTTGGAAGAGTCTAGTGGGACTTAAGAATCCAATTCAACGTGATCATGATTATCGAGAAAATAACTCTATATTCTTTCCAATCTTTCTGCAATTCTTGTCTCTTGTCTCCACTAATGTTGTGGCAAGTATCTCACTCATGAGGTGAGCTCTTTTCACAGAACCCCTTGCTTCTGTTGAATCAAAGTTCTGATGAACACGATTCTGATTATACGATAAAACACGATAAACATTTGTTAGTAGATATGTTTATTTGATTTGATTTATTTATCGTTGAATTTAGATTACACGCAAGAAGCTAATTTAATAATAAGTATTTTGTATCTTGTGGATTGTGAATGAGAGCCTATTCCGTTTTTTGTTGTTTATTTTTTATTACTGATCGATTACGCTAAGGATTAAGTACATTTATGGGGTGTGTCTTGGACGGATTAGTATTACGTTATGCGCAAAAAAAATATAATATTATATATATATAAGGATAGGGAGGATAATCGTCAAAAGTATTTAGTGTTTCCCTCTGGAGGGAAACCATTCTGGAAGCCCGCATATCATCTTCTGATGTCTGATCTTCTGCCGTGTCGTGTGTTGAATAAGGAAAGTGTTTTCAAGTCGCAGTGGATGCTGGATGCTGGCATCTCTATCCCGTATCTTCTAGCTTTATTCTGTAGTAATACTTTTATTTCAAACCTGTGGAACCCCTCTTTCCCATCGGGGGCGCATGTGGTAGATCTTTTCGTTTTTGTGCGTGTGGCAGTTGCCCCAAAAACCCTGTGTCTTTGTGTGTGTGTGTGTGTGTGTGTGGTAGGGCTGGATTCTGGACTCTGTATATACACATCATATATAGTATATACATACATTAGTAACTAGAAAGTTGTGAGTATATGCATTCGACAGGGTGGACAACATAATATTCTAATACAAAAAAACATTTCCTTCCCCTTTCTCTTCCCCATTGTGACAATATATTTCCCATCGAAATGCTCAGTGGGAAGTAGGGGCGGCAGCATAAGATCTTATACGAACTATGTATATGTATTATCTAAATTGGAAATTTTCCCCATGCTCTCTATCTCTCTCGCTCTCCCTCTCTGGCTGGCTGGCTGGCTTTCTCTATCTCTTTCTCATTCGGAGCTGGGTGTTTCAGAACACAAAAGTTTCGTTTGTTCAGTTATTCAAAAAATCATTTCCACTGATTAGAAACCCATTATGGGAACCTGGAACTCATCCGCTTTGAACTGACATTTTCGGGGGTTTCGTTTCATTTCGTTTCTTGCAGTTATTTTTAATGTCAGGCAATTGTAATTGGCACGTTTTTTGTTTTGTTAATTATTGTAAGGATATATAATCGTCTACGACCTATGGAATGTGCGAGAGCCTACATCTGTATATGTGAACCATGTTGAAGGATTGGATTGGATCCGAGCTCGAGCAGAAGGGCCAGACACCCCACCCCAAACCCAAATGAGACGCGGACGCGTCCTGCGCCTTCCTGCTGGAGCTCGTGGCTTCGATACCGATAGCGATATCCCACCCTCCTCCCTTCCCTTTCCTTTCCGGTGCGCTGATTTTTTAGTCGATTGTTAGTAGAAGTGACTAATCGAAAGGCGGCTCTGGCTCTGTTTGGGAGCGGCTTCTACCATTTGCGCGGCGGCATGGGCAGCTCCTTCTCCGCATGATAGACACTGCGATGGGTCTCCACATACTCGCTCTGCGATTGTGTCTGGGCCAGGACACGCTGCTCGCCGGTCCGTCCCGCGGCTATGGCTAGGGGCTGGAAAGATAAACGGTTTCTGAGTCAGTCAGTCAAGAATTACACAGGACCCAGGGGATTGCTCACCTGACGGGCTCGACGAGCATGAGGCGTGCCTTCTGGCGAGGAGATCTCGATCTCGAGATCGTCGGGTGCTGTCCAGTGCTCGGTGAACTCGCTGGCGGATCGGGCCAGCGAGGGATGACTGAGCGAGCGATGGAAGGAACGTCGATCCTCGTCGTCGTAGTACTGCATGCGGTAATAGCTGCTGGCATCGCTCACATTGTCCAGCTGGTCCGCCTGGGGGCGCCCAAAGTCCACCGTCACCTCCGACATGGACCGGAAGTCGTTGTGGTCCGTCTGGTAGGAGGTGCGCGAGCTGCGGCGCGATCGCTGCATGTTGAAGGGTCCCAGGCCCACCGGCTGGCCGGGATGGCCTCCGCCGCCGCCCACATGGAGCGGCAGGCCGGGATCGTTGCGTATGGTGCGCACACTGGAGCCACCATCGCTGTCGTACTCGTAGAGCGTCGGCAGGGAGCTGCGACGGGAGCGTGTGTCCCATGGCTGGGGCGGTGCCTTCTTGCCGCCGCGCCTGGGCAGGCGCATCTCCACATCGGTGTCATCGTCGCTGGGCGGGGCCAGAATCCGAATGATGACGTCCCACGTTTGGGGCTCGAACATGCGCTCGTAGCGCGTGTCCTGGCGGATCCGCTCAAAGTCCTCGCGCACCACAGCCTCCGTGAGCATGGACCGGAGCGTGGACTGTGTGGTGATGATCTCCTTCCACTTGGCCCGGTCGTCATAGCTGATGTTGTTGTGGACAGAGCTGGTGTCATCCCTGTCGCCGCCGCCGGAGATTTCGGACATTTCGGGCTCCTCCAGGATGCGTATGAGCACATCCCAGTTTGGCACATCCATGTCCTGGGGCGGCACCTCGATGGGCTTCATGTTGCCCACCAGCTCGGGGCTGGTCAGCTTCAGTTTGTTGTCGTGGATCTGGGATGGGGGCTCCGCTGGAGGAAGCGACAGCTCGCTGCGCTCCATTTTGGGCGTGAGGGTCAGACCCGAGGCACTGGATATGTCCGAGAAGTTCTCCCACAGCTGCTGCTCCCGCTCGCTGGGATAGTTGCGTACCTTCACATCGAACTTGGGATCCACTGGTGGCGCTGGTGGTGCCACCGGCGGCAGTGGTGCCTTCGGCTTGCTCTTGTACTCGGTGACCCGTCGCTTGTGGCTCTCGATGTCCTCGATGGTCTTCTTCTCGGTGACGGTGCGCAGATAGACGTCGTCCACCGTGTGCGAGGTGACATGCGGCAGGGGCAGAGGCTTGGGTGGCACTGCTGCCACTGCCACCGCCATCGAATGCGGCTGGGGATCAATGGGCACATACTCGTCCTCGTAGTAGTGCATGGTTTCCACGGCCCGGTCGGGCGCCTCCGAGGACAGATCGGTGATCTCGCTGGGTGCCCGAGTGCCGTCGGTGTAGTCGGACCAGGTCTCCGGGCGTCCATCCACCACCTCGTGGTGGGTGCGCGTGTACACGGAGAACTTGGGCTCTGGCAGCGGCGGTGGGACCTGTGGGGCAGGGTGCAGCTCTGGCACGTACGTGAACTGCGACTGCATTGTCTCCACCTGCGGCGGCAGCGAGTCCATGGTCATGATGCTCTCGCGATCCTCGTAGGCCTCCATAATCGTGGACAGGTTGTTGCGATCGGGCCGCAGGGTCGCCACGCTCTCCGTGTCCGAGGTCACGGGCGACGGAATGGGCGGCGGTGATTTCTTGACACGCACCTGGACATCGAACTTCGGAGAGCCCTCCTGGAGGGGCATGGCATGCCGTGTGGTGATGGCCGCCGTCGTGACCACCGCATTGGCCACGGGCATCTCCTGGGCAGGGGCATAGTGGTCGCTGTAGATGCTCGATGTCTCCTGCACGAAGGCACGATTCTCGAAGCTGCCCGCCGAGCTGAACGGCAGCGACCTGGTGTCGATCTCCTCGATCTCCGAGTGGGATTCGCTGGGATAGTCCGACGGTATGAGGGCACCCTCGCTGCCCGAGGACGAGTAGACGGCCTGCAGGGCGGCGTGGGCCCGCGGTATCTTGACGCCCTCGAACACACTGATGTTGCCCAGGCTGCTGCCACTCAGTTTCGTGATCTCCGATCCACTGCCCATGCTCATGGGCAGGCGTCGCACCACCGGTATGGGGCGGCTGCGCAGGCAGTAGTAGGAGACGGCCAGGCCCAGGAGCAGGAGGGTCAAGAACATGATGGCGCAGATGATCATCAGTATCTGGATGCTCTTCAGCGGCGGCTGCAGCACAGAGCTCGTGGCAATGGGATTGAGGCTGTCAAGGTCAACAGGGCAGAGTTTAGGCAGGAGTTCAAAGGATAAAGCTTGGTTCTGCGTCCAGGACTACTCACATGGGCGCTGGCAGTGCTGGTGGCAGTGAGGGCACTGGCGGCGGATAGCGGCAGACGATCGTGATGATCTCGTCCCCGTCCATCTCCAGATTCGCGTGGAAGCGAACAATGATGTTGTTGGTGAAGACACGTGTGGGATTCTGTGGGACGACGCCAAGGACACCGAAAATAAAGGAACACCACCTCGACTGGGAGGGGGAAGGGGAGTGCCACTTACCTGAATGGTGCCACAACCCTTGAGGGGCAGCTCGAGGCGATAGCTGAGGGCCCCCTTGCCGCTGACGCGACACGCACTGCTGCGGTCATAATCGGCCTGGATGATGCCATGGAACGGATCGTTAAACTTGAGATCAACCTGCAATGAAAATCGTTTTGGTCAGGGCTCAGGGTCAGGGTGAGGAGGACTTGGGTTAGGTCGGGGTTGGCTTCGGGCTCTGGATTACCTGCATGGAGCCGGCGGCACAATTAAGCGCTGCCTTGGTGCGGTTCAGAAAGATCAATGGGCTGATGTCGTCCAGCTTGGTAACCTTCACAAAGAGATACACAAAAGAAGAAACATATTAACGATATGGATGGCGCCATCACCTGGATTCCCAACAGTCAGTGTCAGTGCGTGGGAAGAGAGCGCTCTCCAAAAGAGAGATGCTCTCCAAGAGATGATACGATGATACCCACGCACACTCCACTGATTAGCATATTATGTAAGCTACTCTCGTACTCTCGTACCCTCCATGACTGCGCTTCCGATTTGGCACATTGTGCACCTTATACGGGATGGTATCTCTGTGGCTTCAGGGAAACTCCCAGGGCCCCGAGACTCCATTGTTTTTTTTGGGGGCCAATGTGAAACAAGAGAGCGTGACAGCAGGAAGACAGCAGACACAGGCACAATCCCACCGAATATGCATGGACCTACCCACCTACATTGTTACGGGGGGACTGTAAAACTATGGTACTCGTATATAGGTTGCCAGAACTCTCAAGAGAGACTCTCATGAGATGTCTTCCTACTACTTTACAGTTTATATAAGAGCTGTTAGCCTTCCGCTGCTTTTGGGCCAGCATTTCATTATGTAGGACAAACCCATGTGTTTCATCTAGCAGCTACAACTTAAGGCTGATTTCTAATCCGCAAATGAAGCACTTAAGTCTAAGCTCATGTTACAAAAAGACACTTAAATGAAGAAATTTAATCAAGGCTTTGGACTGAAGCCTCCACCCATGATCGTAGGCTTAACTTTTTCCTTTTTGGAAGCTGGGAAGCTATTTAACCGGCGATTAACCAACATGGGCTTCTTACCAGTAGATAAACCCAATTTATGTAGGGGTCTTAGGCTTAGACTTGGGCTCTTACCTTTCCATCCAGTGTCGCCTCCTCGGGCAGGCCGTTTGTGGTGTAGTTGCCGCTATCGCCGTGTTGCACGTAATTGGATTGGGCCGCGACCTGTCCGCCGCAGATAAGCAGCAGGAGAGCCGCCATTAGGCAACGACTGCGGCTGCTGGCCCACAATGGCCCCGGGTCCGAGTTCATTCTCGTATCGTAGTGTCGCCTGGGCCACAGAGCAAGAGACTGGAGACTGCAATGGAAAATGCATATAAATTAGCACACGGCAATCGCACTGGACTGGACGTACAATCCAAACTGTGGGCTACTATTTCTATATACTCGTACATACATACATATATATGTACACCCTGAGAATCGAATGGTTACACTTCGATTTAAAAAATTCTTACCCAATTTACGAATATTGAATTATAATTCCCTTTGTTTGTATTTCGTAGCCGAATACAGAATTTAATTTCTCTCAGTGCATATAGAAGGTTGTAAGTACAGTGTGTGGTCAGATGATGAAAACTTTTGGTAAGATTGAAATTAAATGAGGAAAAGACTGTAATTTGTTTTCACAAATTGTAAGATGTAACTCCCATTTGTTCTGTCTTTGGACAAAGTACAAATTGTTCAATCCTTCGACTGTTCACACAACCCAGTGATTGTTTCTTTTGAAAAGCTTAGAAACGATTCCAGCGATTCCGTCACTGTTCACGTTATACAGTGTTCACTGTACTTTGCTTGAGCTATGGCTAGGGTTAGTCGATCGTGACGCAGATGGAGACGGAGACCCAGAGTAGGCCGCAGTTGCAGTTGCAGCTGCGTCGGATCGATCGATTCAATTCGATGAGAGTGCAGCTGTGCACAACTGTGGGTCGGGCTGAACAAGCTGAACAGAACCCACTGAAAATGGCCGAAAATGGTGTCTGGTCTCTGGGCCGATATTTGATTTATCTGCTGGCTGGAAATTGGCCCGCACGCAGCTGCTGGCCATTTGGCTGGCTTCGGCTTCTGGCCGAATTTAGATCACCGAAAAGTTGCAATGGCGGACGGCGGAAGTGAAGTATGCGATGATGTATGTGTGCATATGTGTGTGAGTATCTATGAGCATGTATGCATAGGTATGCCGTTAGGTCGTATCTGCGATCGTCTCTCCGTCAGCGGCCAGCCCCTGCCTCGCCCATTGTGCCACGCTCAGATCAGCGGCCTTCTGTCAACGACCTTCGTTCCAAATATTTTGCGTTTAACAGCAAACCACAACGAGATACAAAGATACAAAGATACACAGATACATACATGGTAGAACCAATTTTCCCTTTGAATTGTGTATAGTATATTCAAAAGAGCTTTCTCTCTGTGGATTGACGATGGCAGGCGATGGAGTTTGTAGCTGGAGATTTCGGGGCACTGATCTATGGAGAGGCGGGGGCGAGGCGAACAACAGATGTTCAATGTCAATGTCGAGAGATTGATAGGTCGCCCCAAACCGAAGACCAGAAGACCAGCAAAGATTGACGACTCACGACTGAAGACTGAAGACTGTTGCAAATTATTCAGTTATGGATGGAATGGGGGATCCACTTACACTGGATCGATGGATCGTTGGATGCTGGATATGGGTGTACGTATTGCATAAAGCAAAGCAAAGCAAAGCAATCGCTGTCATACGCAATACGAAAGACTTGGCGAAACGAGGCAGACAGATATCGATGTCGATGTCTCGATGTTGAGAAGTCGATGTCGATGTCGATGCTCGCAGACCAATAAAGCGAGACAACACCTACGACAATTTTGCCATATTTGTCAAGCAGAGTCGCCTTGAAGCGGATCTCCCCTACCCTCCCCTCGTAACCATTCGACTGCATTTGCCATAAGCTACTCTCGCACAAAAGCCAAGTCGAATCGAGTCGAGTCGAGTCGAGGCAAAAAGCCAAGACAGCAAAAGTAAAGCAAAGCCAGCGCAGACATGGCTTGCTTTGTGGCTTAAATTCTACTTGATTTGAGTTAACCATTTTTCGCCAAACAAGTTTTTCAGCCAACACACACACGCGCACACAGATACGGGCGAATCTTTGAATGTACGTAGGAGAGCAGCCAGCCCCAGTCCCAGCCCCAGCAAAAAGGTAAGACAGCAACAGGGCCAGGTGGGTACGTAGTACCTACCCAAAGAGTGGGGCTAATGACGGTGCCTGTGCCGCCTCCTTCTCTGGTTGCAACGGCCACAAAGTTATCGCAGAGAGAGAGAGACATACCTGGGATTTGTCAAGGCTGTTGTCACGTATCCACCAGGCCAGAAACATATGCACATATATACAAACATATTTTCGTTATCATTCCCCCATGAGTCATGGCTATAAGTATCTCAGAAGTTGGCTTCATGTTAGAAGAACTTGTTTTGATCAGCAAAACCCGATCGGCATATGGCATAGGTCGTTTATCATTAAGAAAGTGGTTTATTAACAAATAAATAAACAAATAAACACAAATAAGATTCAATTTCAGTTCTAAACTTTGATTAAAAGAGCACTTGAAAGGCTGACTTGGAAAGATATTCTGAGTCATACAGACATATGTGAAAATTAGATGACAACTCTCGCAGACAAAGAAAAGCCGGAACAAGCACTCGTACATGCCTATGAGTCAATACGAATCAATGTCATCATCTTCTTGGAAGTAAAATACTGATTTATAAGCAAAAAATATACATTCTATGTACACCATGTTTTTCTACTAGCAACTGGCTTCACATGAGGACTCTCTTCTCTATAGATTGAATGACTTCCTTGTGGAAAGATAAATTATTATAAGTGATGATTCTGTGTGACATTTCGTATACGAGTAGCTTCAAAATACGTGACACCTTGAGACCATATTGGCTACCGATCGTAGGCTGTTATAAAGCCATTGAGACCCCCCATTGAAATCTTGTGTAATTTATCTGGTAATTCAGTTAATGCTTTGTGCATGACAAACTCTGTTTCTAAATATATACTATTGTAGGTACATATGTTATGAAATTCTCTGCAGATGCGATCATGCGTTAAGCTTTAAAGGAAAAACATATATACATACTATATTGTAAAGACAGATACATACATACAGATACTATACATATATCGTATGTATGCCTTTTTCCTAAATTATCTCGAGTCACGCAGAATGAACCCAAGAGATCTAGAGTGTTGGCAATTAATTGGGATTAGAGTTCTTTCAGGTGTATGGAAATTTCGGAAACACATACATACACATACAGATGATGCACATGCACACGTACATCATACATATATGCACAGGTACTTTTGTGTGTATGTATAATGAAACAGAGGTGTACACCTATACATCTGTACATAGGTTTTGCTTTGTCGCTCGGCGAATAACGAACAAAACTGGTATTTTAACTTGTTGCTGCCTTGCCCCATTCCATTCCACTCCACTGCCCCTTTCCCCTACCCCGATGGGAGCTCTGGTTTAATGATTACGCGACGCGGTCGCTGCTGCTGCTGCTGCTGCTACTCCAAAGTTGACGGAAAGGCGCCCTGACTGCCGGAGTACAGCGTCAAGTATGTAACGCGCGCACAAGCTGCGCATGCGCCCAGTCTCTCTCTCACTCACTCTCTCTCTCTCTCTCTCTCTCGCTCTCTTAACAAAGACCGCTTGCCTCAGCGCAGGCGGAGGGAGGCCTCATGCGTAAGCCCAAGATACAGTGAGTGCTAAGCTCTGCCTCCACCACTACCACCATCAGAGAAGCATTACCATTACCAGCAGCAGCGGTGGCTTCTATGGCGGCGTTTTGGGCAACATTCCAACAGTGCCGTGCCGATGCCAGGCCCACGCATTAGCCCCCAGTACTCGTACACCACGGAGCTGAGCCCTGCTGATGGGATTATGGGCGAGGGCAGAGGCTACAGTTCTGACTAGAAGGCATTCGGGATCCCAACAATCGCTGGGTAGTAAAGACTTCAAAAGAAAGTACTTTCAAGTGGCCATATTTGTTAGGGTCTGCTTTTATTTTTCTGGCTTAGAATTGAAATGCCCTAAAAAAATGGCAATCACTTTCATAATTGTAATCTTTTGCAAATCTGTTCATTTGAATCATTAGAGTATCATATTTTTTGCTTGGATTGCCGATTAAAGCTGACTTTAAAATTTACATATGTACGTACATATGGTTTTTGATTGGATAGGAAACTGTGATCAAAGTCCAGTCGAAAATATATTTAAGCCATAGTTAGTGATAGTTAAGCTACCAAATAGAATATCCTTTCAAGAATATCACCCAAAGGAAGGTTCGATTGAATTGAATTCCCAGGAACCCCAATAACTAAATATACATATTACCCGCTTAATACTCAAAGAACCCTCGGCTGCTTAAGCTGGCGCAAATAATTAATTCGAGTGGAGTGTAAGAACTTGTTGAAGTGCAGCATCAGCATCGGCATCAGCAAGCAGTAGCATCAGAAATTATTGTACACAGAAGGCAGACAGCCGCCATCGGAAATGATCGGGAAGCGACGGAACAATAGAATTTAATGAACACATCAACTGCGATGAGGATGAGGATGGGAATGGGAATGGGGAGAACTCTCCTCCTCTCCACTCTCCACTCTCTATTCTCCATTGTCGAGTCCACTCCACTCGATACTCGGATACAATTGAGTGGCACTTTCTCGGATCAGAGGCAATTTGTTTCGTCAGGGGGATTACTGTACTTTTTTTTTCTGTGTGGGGGAAAGCAGGCTCTCGATCGATTCTATTCTATTCTATTCTATTAAGTTATATTGTGGGGAATGTGGAATGGGTATTGAGTATTGGGGGCTGCTGGCTGGCATTGTCAACTATCAAACAATTGTGTGAAAAGTGTCAGACAGTCGTATGAGTAATACAAATTCCTGGCTGATCTCGTATGCGGACCGGACGATGATGTATATCCAATTCGCAGAAGTTGTCCCATCGATAGGCCCGTGTGGCGTCCAATACTAATTAGACGGTGACTGTTTTTGCATGTTTCGTGAGTGCACAGTGCGCTGCATTTGTTTGTTCACACCACAGGCACAGGCACAGCCGCAGCAAAAACAAAGCTGTACAAATAGCTTCAAACTAAAGTCTTAAATATATGGATACACATGTAGTATTTCCTTTGGCGAAGGTTACGTTGGACATGCGAAGGCAGGGCTGCACATTAATTGTTTGTTTTCATAATTTGTATGTCAAAAAAATAAAGAAAATTTCACGAAGAGGAAACAATAGCAAAGTTTTTAGTATTTTATCAGTAAACTACTAACATGAACACTGCACTTTTGTTGGTAAGTATATATATATATATGTATGTATGTATATATTTTTTCGTTTGCTTTTGGTTATGCTTCAAAAGCCAGAGATGAACAGAGACAGAGAGAGAGAGAGAGCAAGAGATTTCGCAACGGTATTACGGGACTTGGCTTTCCTGTACCAAAAAAAAAAAAAAACTAAAATATACACAAACAACTTGGATATTTTTCTTTTCGTTACTTTTTCGTTTATTTCGGTTTGGGTCGCGCTCCGACACTTAGCTCTAGCCGCGCTCTGGGCCGCTCGATCTCGTCGTGTGGGTATCGTTTCTGTGGGATTATTCAATGCCGATTCTGTGCGAACTACTGCGGATCGGATCGGATGGGTCTGTGTTGTGTCCGTACCCCGAACGCGCTCTAGTGGATTACCTGCTAGCGACTGACTGGCGCGACTGCTTGCCATTCCATTCGGCGGCTCCACCGCTGAGTCTGTGCATTCATCAATCTCTTAGCCAACTCAAACTCTTCTCTCTCTCGCTCTCTGTTGCCAGTGTCTCTCTCTCTCTCTCTCTATTGACGCGAGATCACCTTTGCAGGCCCACCGATGCGCATCGGATACACCGCTACTTGGAGCTGGAGCTGGCCCTCGACCCACCGAAAACCCACGAAACCAACAAAATCCATAACGAGCCACAGACGAAAGCCCAGCTCGGAGAGCGAGCCACGATCGGTAACGTTGTATCTCTGGCCCAAAGTATCTCTCGTCGTGTACCCTCGTGTATTGCCAAAACCTGTTGCGTTGCTTGGATTTAATTGCGCTGCCTGCCCACCTCTACCTCTACCTCTACCTCATTGTCTCTCTGGTGTTTGTTGTCCATTAGACAAACTGAGAGAGTTAGCGTGAGCACAGCTCTTTTCGGATGGGAGAGCGCCACGTAGTACACCACAGACCCAAAGCAACGAGAAACAGGCAATGCACTCGCCAAGCCAAGCTCGCCATGGTGTACAGCGAATCATTGGCTATACAGTGAGCCCTCTAAATAGCAAACATTTGGCAAAAATACCAATAATGAACTAGTCTTTAGCGTACTTCAATATTTGCCCCCACTCAGTAGTGGGCTGGGCTCAGGTACGTTGGGAGGTAGAAAAGCATTTCTACTCTTTCGGAGAGGCCAGGGCCCTGGCAAATAAATAGTCAAGTCCAATCGGGATTCAGGATCAGTAGGTTCTTACTCAAGAAAATGCATTATGTATTTCCAACTGCAACTGCAGGCTTGCTCAGCAGCGTGTCCGCTCCGGAATATACTGAAAAGTACGTACCTTTATCTCTTCTATTTATTCTCTTCTCTTCTCCATCCATAATTTTTTCTGTATCACTAATAAGAGATCTTAGATTTTTAAACAAGATTTTAACACAATACATAAGTTGTTTCATATCAATTTGTTGGTTCTTTTTGTTTTTTGTTTTGTTTTGTGTATTGCTTCCTTGGAAAACAAGGAACAGTTTTGAGTGTGGGTGTATAAAGATGCTTAATTTTTGATGAAACCATCATCATCATCCTGATCATCATCATCTTCATAGTCGTTGTCTTTCACTTCTGCGTCGTTGAGTACCAAACGGAATGTGGTTTGTATCTTCATCAGCTTACGAAGAAACTCAGGCTCTAGAGTATTGTAACGTAAGTCAACTAGAGCCAAGTTATCGCTCTCAATTGGCTGTTCTATATCGATTTCTGCATGGGATGTGGGGATGTCAGGATGTCGAATCGATTAAGATGTTGTTCGGCTCTGAGAACTCCTCTGACATGAACTTACTCGTAATCAAGTTGTCCTGAGCATACAAATATGTCAAATGCGGCAACTTGAAAACTACATCGGGCAATTGAAACAGATAATTACATGATATATTGAGTCTTGCCAAGGCTCGCAGACTGCCAATCTCCTTTGGAAGTGTCGTCAGAAAATTATCTGCTATATTGAGATCTGAAACGATTAGATAAAACAATATGTATGCATGTAGCTATATGTATAAGGTAATGCTGATTGTGTCTTACTTGTTAAGACTTTGAAATCGAGGGCCAATTTTGGTTGTATCTCTTCAATTAAATTGCCGCTAAGATCACACTCCTTAACCTCAGTCCCAGCATTGGACATAAAGCTAAACACAACTTCAGGAATTTCTGTCAGTTGGCTATGGTTGAGATCTGCAAGAAGGAAAGTGCGATTCAAATACAGGTATCCTTTTTATATATCTTCAATAGAGCTATGTATGTTTTACTCGCCAACGGAAGCAAAGTCCTTAACTGGAGCCCACAAAGGGCGCATGGGTCCATAGGCTCCTGGCAGACGTACTGCAGCTAATCCTCCTTGTCGGGGCAATCGATGCAACTCACTGAAAGGTCATAGGCAACGGGACTGACAAGTGTAAAGGCTGAAGTGCAAACTATCTGAAGGAACCTTCTTCGCAAACTGATTTCCCAGATGCACTTGGCAACAAATCGAGCAAACCCAATATGTTATTTCCCATTGTAACAGGCAGATGCACTTCAAGAAAATGTACATACAATATACCACAATTTGCCGAAGGGGTGACGCGTTTCACATGTTTTGCACCACTACACGCATAGAATTCCAAGAAAATTGTACGAAAATTCACAAAATAGTGCCTTGACAGCGGCTGAAAGTGGCACTTACTTCCACAAAACGTTGCGCATGCGCACGCGGACTTTGGCAGTAGGGGCAGGAGCCCTGGTGGGCCACAAAATGGAGCTGCACATATGAAAAGGTTCCCTTGTGTTGCAGCTTGCAAGTCAAGAATTAAGGTCGATATCGGTGTATTTTTCTAGTGCAAATTTATTTACGCACGCATGTTCGTGTGCGTGTGCGTGTGCCTGTCGTGTGCGTGTTCGTGTGCCTGTGGTGGCTTTTGCACAAACTTACCCAAAATGCCCGTGGAACTGGCGTTCTGGCACTTCGAAAACAGCCGATTAACGGCGTTCATTAGCTGCTCTTGATCCATTTTTGAACTTTCTTGCAAATTTTCGCTTGTGCCGCAATATTTTCTTTGATTAAATGTCTGCTGCGCTGCCAACTTCTTTGAAGAATTATGTGAAAATTGCCTAAAATTCGTAGCTCGAATATATTACAACAATTGACTTTTGAATGTAGTCGATAACAATAGTGCCAATCGGTCGCAACAACTGACGTCATAAATTCACAGCCTCAATTGTCAAGTGTTACCAAAGGAAAATATATGTATATATTAGTGGGAGATTGAAGCAATTGATTCATATTCTTTACTCTATGTTGAAGCAGGAGAGGATTGCAGGGACTGCAGGTCGGATTGTTCGTGTGATGGTCGCTTATAGTGCTTGCTTCTACTTTTCGTCTTCAGTTCTATCAGAATTTATTGAGAAATAAATTTCCAATCTAACAAATATCGATATATCCATGTATAATTTATTTATGCATTTATATCTATCTACTCCTGTTGTTGTAATTCTGGCGACCTGGGACCCTGCTGCAGGAATATGCCAAGCTGCTGCCGTAGCGAGTGGAGTTGAAGCAGCGTTTCGTCCAACTGAAGAAAGAGATGGGAGAAGAAAACACTGCTCCATCAAAATTTGAATTTCCCGGGTAGTGCCAGTGTGACCATATTCTGTCGGGTCAATTGTTATGTCCAGAGCTGCCAACTTTTCAAAAAGAAAAAAAAACTATTTTTAACTTGAAGAAAACGAAAACAGATGAATATTTTCAGAAAAAAGTGTTAATAATTAAGTTCGGCTAACGGCGCGTCATCACCCTCCCTGTGGCCACTGCCATGGCCCTCCTCCGTGCGTCCCTCGCTGTTTTCTCCGCCTTTCCAGTCCGTTCGCCGTTGGTATCTCCTCCGTTGGTGATTCCGCCGTAGCTCCTCGTCCTCGCGGAAGGTAAAAGGAATGTCCTGCTGGCTGGAATGTGGCAGACACTAGCTTTGCTTAGCATCGTACGATTACTCCGTTATCTAGGGAAGCAAGGTGTAAGCTTTGTCTAAAATCGTACGATTACCCCGTTGGTTGTGGAAGGTAAAGTTCCGATCGTAAGGGCTAATGCAAGTAATAGAACTTCTGGCTAGATCATTGCTATAGTGAAGCTGTGCGAATTCGGATGTGTCTTTTTATACAAATATATATATCCAAGTGAATTTGAAAACGTTGTGCAATCAAACACGTGCCAAGTAAATTGAAGTTCTGGTGGACTAAATTATTCATTTTGGATTAAGAAAAATAAAAGGTATTTGGACCTTACAATAGTGACACAGCTTTAACAGTCTCGTATCATAGGGCTGGAAATCTTACTACGTTCGACACTGGGAAAGAAAAACCAATTGACCCCCCTCCAAGAACGAGGTCGTCAAAGTCCATCGATTTCTTAGTAGATCTGGGAAAGACCTCGGATTTCCCAGGAACCAGCATCTACATAAACCAACGATAACTACAACCAAATAAACCAGAAAGAGCCGTCCGAAGATATACTAGAGTGAAACCCGAAGTTAGGTGGATGCATACTTGAGCGGAAGTACATTTTGGAGTAAGACGAGAAGAATGGTTTTCTTGCGAATTCGGAGAAACTAATATGCCGCACTCGTCAACCTTCTCGCTTATGAATTAATTCCCATTATAATGTTCCAAAGGAATTACTAGAGCACTTGGTAGGCACTTTTTTTCCAAACTTATCATTCAATAGAGGTCATAACACATTTAACGAATATTTTGTTAAAAGTCCACCAATCAAAATACAACTTCCACAGATCTTTTCACTTCAAATACAGCTTTTCATTCGCTATAAAAGTAAAATAAATCCATTTAAATGCGATGGTTACACAGCCTCGGGCTTCTCACCGAAAGAAGATTACATCAGAGAAAAAGGAACATCGGCAAACTAGCATAACCTCGACCAAAAATCGACCAATGGTCCAACTTTCGAAGATGTGCAGACGTCAGCAGACTCCTGAATCTCTGTAAAAACTTATAGGAGTTAAAGCGCCGTACTGAGAAGACCGTGAGGTGCTATATGAAGCTTATATGACTCTATGACGAGACCATGAAGCTTTACGCTGCCAAGATTGATAGGTGCATCATAGCGAGGGCCAATAGGTTAGTTAAAATTTGATCCAAAATCAATCACCAAAGCATCAGAAAACCAGAGAAAATATAATTTCAACCGGAAAGTAAACGAAAATCAGAAACTTAACATACGCCTCTGCAAGTATCGGCGGGCACCTCTAACATCATCTGTTATGTCAACAGCCTGTGGTCAGCCTGCTTCCAGTGGCCTGTTAGGCGCAACAGTATGCTGTTAACGCGGGTTCTGCTGTTAACTGAGGAAGTCGCTTTCTGGTTTTTCTGTTCGCCTGGTAATAAAATATCGAAAAATACCGTTTTGGCATCGTTTCGTCACGGAATTTCCTTTTTCGATGCCGTTGGTGCTTTTAATGTGGGTTTTAACGGAAACGATACTTAATTATACCCGATACTCAAAATGAGTATTGGGGTATATTAGATTTGTGGTAAAAGTGGATGTGTGTAACGTCCAGAAGGAATCGTTTCCGACCCCATAAAGTATATATATTCTTGATCAGCATCAATAGCCGAGTCGATTGAGCCCTGTCTGTCTGTCCGTCTGTCCGTCCGTCCGTCCGTCCGTCCGTCCGTCCGTCCCCTTCAGCGCCTAGTGCTCAAAGACTATAAGAGCTAGAGAAACGATGTTTTGGATCCAGACTTCTGCGATATGTCACTGCTACAAAAATATTTCAAAACTTCGCCCCGCCCACTTCCGCCCCCACAAAGGACGAAAATCTGTGGCATCCACATTTTTAAAGATACGATAAAACCAAAAACGCAGAATCGTAGAGGATGACTATATGTTCTAGAGTGTAAAATCTCAATTAGATCGTATAATTATTATAGCCAGAATCAAGAAAACAATTTCATTCTTTCTCGCTCTGTCTCTCTCTAACACACAGGCTTCATGGTCGGTTTTGCCAATTGCAAAATATGAGTTCAAGGATCTCAGAACCTATAAGATCCAGAGCAACCAAATTTGGTATCCACACTCCTGTGATATCGGACCTTGACCGTTTCGTGTCAAAATTTCGCAACACACCCCCTTCCGCCAAATCTCAGAGACTATTAAGGCTAGAGTAACCAAATTTGGTATCCGCACTTCTGTTAGATCTCACTATAAAACGTATATCTCAGAATTTCGCCCCACCCCCTTCCGCCCCCACAAAGGACGAAAATCTGTTGCATCCACAATATTGCACATTTGAGAAAACTAAAAACGCAGAATCATAGATAATGACCATATCTATCAGATTGCTGGATCTGGATCAGATCGGATCATTTTTGTAGCCAAAAGCAAGAAATCAATTTGCAGTGGCCACGCAGCGCCCGACGTCACGCTCAGACTGATTTTCTGTCTCTCTCGCACGCACTCTTTGTCGTGTGGTACAACATTAGCGGCGTCTGCCGCAGGAGAGCCATACTGACTTAGTATCGGGTATAACTGTAGAGTTGCGGTGTACGCAGCAACTCACAACCTTCCCCCTCGTTTTTTGTTTTGTTTTGTGTATTGCTTCCTTGGAGAACAAGGAACAGTTTTGAGTGTGGGTGTATAAAGATGCTTAATTTTTGATGAAACCATCATCATCATCCTGATCATCATCATCTTCATAGTCGTTGTCTTTCACTTCTGCGTCGTTGAGTACCAAACGGAATATGGTTTGTATCTTCATCAGCTTACGAAGAAACTCAGGCTCTAGATTATTGTAACGTAAGTCAACTAGAGCCAAGTTATCGCTCTCAATTGGCTGTTCTATATCGATTTCTGCATGGGATGTGGGGATGTCAGGATGTCGAATCGATTAAGATGTTGTTCGGCTCTGAGAACTCCTCTGACATGATCTTACTCGTAATCAAGTTGTCCTGAGCATACAAATATGTCAAATGCGGCAACTTGAAAACTACATCGGGCAATTGAAACAGATAATTACATGATATATTGAGTCTTTCCAAGGCTCGCAGACTGCCAATCTCCTTTGGAAGTGTCGTCAGAAAATTATGTGCTATATTGAGATCTGAAACGATTAGATAAAACAATAGGTATGCATGTAGCTATATGTATAAGGTAATGCTGATTGTGTCTTACTTGTTAAGACTTTGAAATCGAGGGCCAATTTTGGTTGTATCTCTTCCATTAAATTGCCGCTAAGATCACACTCCTTAACCTCAGTCCCAGCATTGGACATAAAGCTAAATACAACTTCAGGAATTTCTGTCAGTTGGCTATGGTTGAGATCTGCAAGAAGGAAAGTGCGATTCAAATACAGGTATCCTTTTTATATATCTTCAATAGAGCTACGTATGTTTTACTCGCCAACGGAGCCAAAGTCCTTAACTGGTTAACTACAACCGTCTGACGCCTCCTTCCCCCAGCTGGCAGGGCATTGTGCTAGCGAGGAGCCCACAAAGGGCGCATGGGTCCATAGGCTCCTGGCAGACGTACTGCAGCTAATTCTCCTTGTCGGGGCAATCGATGCAACTCACTGAAAGGTCATAGGCAACGGGACTGACAAGTGTAAAGGCTGAAGTGCAAACTTTCTGAAGGAACCTTCTTCGCAAACTGATTTCCCAGATGCACTTGGCAACAAATCGAGCAAACCCAATATGTTATTTCCCATTGTAACAGGCAGATGCACTTCAAGAAAATGTACATACAATATACCACAATTTGCCGAAGGGGTGACGCGTTTCACATGTTTTGCACCACTACACGCATAGAATTCCAAGAAAATTGTACGAAAATTCACAAAATAGTGCCTTGACAGCGGCTGAAAGTGCCACTTACTTCCACAAAACGTTGCGCATGCGCACGCGGACTTTGGCAGTAGGGGCAGGAGCCCTGGTGGGCCACAAAATGGAGCTGCACATATGAAAAGGTTCCCTTGTGTTGCAGCTTGCAAGTCAAGAATTAAGGTCGATATCGGTGTATTTTTCTAATGCAAATTTATGTACGCACGCATGTGCGTGTGCGTGTGCCTGTCGTGTGCGTGTTCGTGTGCCTGTGGTGGCTTTTGCACAAACTTACCCAAAATGCCCGTGGAACTGGCGTTCTGGCACTTCGAAAACAGCGGATTAACGGCGTTCATTAACTGAACTTCACTATTATTTCATTTTTAAGAGATTCACTGAATTCCTTTCGGTTACTCATATTTCACAAATTATTGAACGAAAACAATTTTTATCAGCATTTACAATCTCTAAACTGAGATAATCCGTAATAATGGTTTCGCTTTCTATCAACAGCAGATCAATGCAAATTAATTGAAGTTCTGACAAAATACTTTTGTCCAGCCAAGATCAGACTACGAATGAGAATAAGAAGCATATTAACAAAACGCAAAATGCAACTACGAAGATAATTTGCAATATACTTTATGCATTCATGTAGTTAGCGGTAAATCAGATAAGAGAGCTGTAACACGTAGCAATTCGTCAAAATTCAACGCTAAACGTTGCGTAGAGCTTTGTCAAAATACTTATGCCGACGTGTGTATGTATATATTAGAAAAAATATGACTGATATGGATTCTATCAAATCAAGGATTTTCTTCCGATCCCACAAGGCCGTTGCACCCCAGGAACGACCTACAAAAGCTGGCTTGTTGTTACTTGATGTTGTTGTCAGTTGTTGTGCAACAAAAACATCCAACTGGAACCCTTGCATACCATTGAAATACCGGGTTTTCCGGCACGCTATATCTCTGCTATACAGCAGCCGATCAGGGCGTGGCATGTCTTTTCATGACCGGGCGAGTCGTGCCAACCGATTGGCATCAGAAAAGAGGACATTCATTTTGTCACGATTTTCGCAAAAAATCATGATGTTACCATCATTAAATTTGGCAAAAATCGGCCTCATTTTCGTAGTCGACATCTTGATGCCGTTCGACAGTCAGGACCCCCAGGATCCTGGGGGAGTGGGTCCTGCGCCGATCTGGCCCTATTTATCTGAGATATAGCCGTCCGAAGATTTGCACACCACTGAAATACCGGGATTTTCGGCACGCTATACCTCTGTTACACGGCAGCCGATCAGGGCGTGGCATGTCTTTTCGTGACCGGGCGAGTCCTGCCAACCGATTGGCATCAGAAAAGAGGACATTCATTTTGTCCAGGATCCAGTCGATTCTTAGTCGACATCTTGATGTCGTTCGACCCCCACACTCCTGAGAGAGTGGGTCTTGCACCGATCTGGCCCTGTTTATCTGAGATATAGAGCTGTAAACGGCAACGTGATTGGTTCAATTTACTTCATATTTTAGTTTTTGTAATATTTATGAAAATATTAATAATGCTCTCTACGCCATCGCTGGGAAAACAGTCTGCAATAGATAAATGCAAAGATGAAATAAAATTACTTGAAAAATGGTGAACAAAAGCAATGGTAGTACCTGGAGAATAAAAAAAATTACCCACTAATAATGGGACCTCGAAAAAAATCATTCACACCAAAAGCTTTATTTTGTACAATCTCTGCATTCATATGATTTTTTTAATTTGTGCTTCTGTTGTAGACTTTTCGCCAATATTATTGCATTTCTAAAGGGACCAAAATAAGAATTGTTCCATAAATTGCGCCAGTCGACGGAAGGAGCTGACGTCATATATCTAAAGCCTCAACTAACAAGTTTTCCAAAGAAAAATATATGTTTTTATTAGTATGAGATTAAAACAATTGATGGACTATTGTGTGCATTATGTATGCATTTCTTTAATAGCCAGAATGTTGGGCTTACCAACGTTAATTCATTATTTTATAACAATCGATTTTTGTGTTTTTTTGTGTGTGTTTTTGTTTGTGTGTGTTAAATATACTATAAACAGAATAAATACGAAGACGAGGTGCTCAGAGGATGAGGGAGCCGGATCCTTCCCGAGATGAGGAGATTTGTTCTTTGTGCGTGCACGTGCGTGTATGACATTGATTGCATTGGCCTACCAGTCATCCTCATCATCATTGCTAATCTCTAGGCGGAACGATGTCTCCAAATTCTGCAGCTTGCGACGGCACAGGCTGCCCAGCGGATTGTTGCGCAGGTCAACAACGACCAGCGTATTGCTCACTATAGCCTCATCGGTATCAATTTCTGCAAGTTCATCAATGACGATTGTTATAGAGGGCATAAGACATCTAACATGGTAATGGAATCGCTGTGATGTAGTTTCTCACTCACCATATATCTTGTTTTCCTGAGCATCCAAGTGTGTCAAACTCTCTAACTTAAAGATAACTTGAGGTAAAACGATAAACGAATTTCTGGATATGTTCAACTTTGCCAAGGCGGTCATATTGGCAAGTTCGTCGGGCAGCCTCGACAGATTGTTTGACGAGAGATTGAGATCTGTAATTTTCAGAGATTGTTAGATTTCTCAGATGCCAGGCAGAATAATAAGATGGAATGGAATGGAATATATCACCTGTTATGGCGCTGAATTTCTGAGTAAATTTGGGTGTGATAGACTTGAGATCATTGCCACTTAGGTCGCAAGACTTCAACACTGTGTTGCGCATCAAGTGGTAAACAGCATCTGGTAATGTCATCAGTTGGCACTCGGAAAGGTCTGCAAGAAGTTTATAGTTAGGGCAAATATTTGATTTGTTTTACACTTTGCCTGGGTATAAGAGTTGAACCGCTAATCTGTGATATTAATACGAGTATAAGAGACTAGGAGTGTCGCCAGCCAAAAGCTTACAATCGATGGCGCTTTTGCCAGTATGTAAAGCTCTCGGCAAGTATGTATACGATATACGTGATTTTAGCAGCGTTACCCTTACCCAGATGTGCACTTTCTTCTGCCGTCTCGCACTGTTGAATCACCTTTACCACCAGGTGTGCCATCCTCTATTCCTACAGCTGATCGTTGGCCGTCTTATCAGTGTTTTGCTCTACTCTTTATTCGGGCCCCGCGATAACCCATCTACCAACGCGACGCAAATGTTGGCCAACACTGAGCACGTGAGGGGCAACCAACTAAAAATATAAATACGATGAGGCATTCCCCTTACCACACGCAGGGGACATCAGCTCTCTCTCTCTCTCTCTCTCTCTCTGTCTCTCTTTCCGACTCTCTCTCTCTCTGGTCCACTGAATCAGTCAGCGATCGAAAAAGCTCTGGCATGGCGAAAATGAAAGGCGAGGGAATTCCCTTCCCACAGAGAGTGCGTGGGTAAACGTAAGAGTATAAGAGTGGCATATACTCGATTGGGAAAGTGTAACAGTTGGATAGTCTTATACAGCTTACATACTCGTAGCTTATACAATCAGCTGTCCAGTGGCATGCATTGCATGCAACTTGCAAGCCAACTCCAACGCGCTAACACTCTCTGTTGTATCTGGGGACTATTGAGTATATTGAGTTATAGGAAGTGTCTTTCCCATAAAAGGAATTTAATGATGTCTCATTGCAGAACGAATGAAATCAAAATCAAAATCAAAATCAACTCGACTCGGCTCGATCGCTAATCTCCACCGAAGTTATCAACAATTTGTGTTGTGTGCTGTTTGTGATGATAAGTGTATCATTGAATTGATGGGGCGACAAATTACCTTTCTTTGTTAAACTGACGCACAGTTACACCCATATGGGATTGTACATATGGATGTACATATGTGTGTGCTAGCGACGCACTTTGCGTGTTTGGGATGGACTGTAGGGGCAGCACTCAATTATAAACAATTTTGTTGCACTCATTCGCGTATGGGGAAGTGCGCAATAACTGAAATTGGCTCTTGGCCAATTTCTGTTTTGTTGTGAGAATTCCATATACATATATATTACGACTTACATATGAAAGAATCAGATCGAAAAGACGGAGCAAACAAATACATATAAATATCTATACAGTGAAAGCTCTCCCTATCAGACCTTGGGAACGACTCTGGAGCCCATAAAAAACTACCATTGCTATAGAGGGAGCTGCGTTGTGCATTGGCCGTGGGTATGAATACCTACCCAAATGCTCATTTTCCTTGGCATCCTCACAGCGATGCACCACACGAATGATACCGCGTCCGGCAATAGGTGAGCATGTGGCGATGCCCCCGATACGGGCTATGTGCGCTGGCAGCCGTGGATCTTCTATGCTTTCGTTGGAACTCTCATTTGAGCTGTCAGTTGGTGTGATCTCATCACTGGCATTGTGATCTTCTCCACCTCTCGTGGTGGCATCAGTTGTGCCATCAGATGTGCCTTCATTGTTGGTTTCATTGTTGGGTGCATTGTTGCCTCCACGGACGTTGTTGCCACCGTTGTTGTTTCCTCGGTTGCCACCGTTTGCGCCCCCATTGCCCCCACTGTTATTGGACCCAAAGTTTGTAATATCGTTTCCAAAGGGCCTCATCTTTGTTGTTTGTTTGTTAGTTTCGTTGCTATACTGTTTATAATCTTGTCCCGACGGTTTTTTTTCTGCGTTAAAAATATACGTAAATAATTTTTTGCAGAACTTCACTTCGAACTTCACTCGAAAAAACAATTAGTTTTGTCCACCACCGATTTGTGTGTGTCTGTTGCCTATTCGAGCTGTATTTGAAGGGACACAAATAAAACTGTAGTCGCGGCTTAAAATTCAATTATTTTGAACGTCCTACTGATCCGGTACGAACTGAACGTGTGTCTCTTGCGCATTGAAATATTGAAAATGCTTTTTACTTTCGGTTTTTATAGCACGGAAGAAGAAAGAAAACTGCGCACAACAAAACAAATGAAAAATAAAATGGCAAGAAAAACAAATAATAACACACAAATTGGCATTTCTTGTTGTTGTTCGAAGAGACGATACTCTTACTCTTACAACTATAAAATGTGATATGTATTAATCTACATTAAAATCGAAGATAAAATATTAGATGGTAAATCCTTTAATGTTACACGACTCCTACAGTAAGATATCGTTTAGTGATCAGTATTATGGGGGGACTTCGTCCTTTTTCTACCTGATCAGTCTTTCCTCAGCGCGCCCGAAGAAGGAGAAATACATACATATGTATCTTTTAAATTAGAGCTATCCTCAGACATAACAACCGCAATAGGATCTTTAATAGATGAGATCTCAAAAATATTTCGGTGATTCGATTAGAAGATTATACTCCCAACCTATTTATGAATGCATGTTCGTGATTCTTCATTTAAAATTGACATTCTTTAAAACAAAAATACATGAAATGGCATTGGCGAATGGCAATGCGTATGTCTAAAGACCCCATCTATGAGGGTAGCCGTTGCATCGCACCAAAATGTCTTGTCATCGTAAGAGCAATAGCCTCTGATATAAACAGTCTTTCTTTCTCTTGGCCCAAACGCTCTTGTTCTGCCAACAAAAAAGTCTAAAAGTTCAATGCGAAAAGAGAGCCCCAAAGAGAGGGACATGACATTACGAGAGTGCGAGAGCCCAGAATATTATCAGTGCGAAACGCTAATAATATACATACATATCTTCGATCGTATATGTACGTATGTATGTATGTGATGTATGGTGGGAGGGGGGATACTTATAGAACCGACTTTTACGCATCTGCTGCTGCGATACCGGAACTGCCTATGTATATAGACGAAATTTTCCGCACACTTGCCAGTCAAAGCAAATTGACAGAGATCAAGACATTTTCATGTAGCGCATATTTAATATATAATTTTACACTAATTAATGGCGTTGCTGTGTGTTATCAACCCGACAAAGAAATGCCTGACAAGGACACGTATATGCACGTAAGGCCATTCCATTCCAGTCATTGTCATGCCTGATTTACAATGAATCTAAAGTGAATCTACTGCATGGGTGTGAGTACCAAAGACGCAAAAGCCCTAAAAGCTTGATTGCTGCTATGAAAAGCCCCGTCAATGATTTTTGATGGCAAGGCAATAATAGTTGAAAAGCTAACAGAGCTTTTCAAGCTTTTGAAAAGGTATCCAAAAAATACTTCGTGTGTGTGCTTAGAGAAGAGGTTGTATACAAGCTTAAAAGCTTGGGGTGTTTATAGAACACAAACACTAATTATGAAATATGTATATGGTTTCAGGTAATGGAATTCAAATAAATTTCTGCATTCCTCGAATGAACACAGTATATGTAATCTCTTTCTCACAGACCTCGGCGGGGGGCCTGCATTCAATAGAAATGCACTCTAGGTTTAAAATTTTTATTCGTCAAAAACAAAACTGAAACACTAGAGATATCATTTGATGTTCATATCGGATTTTGATGCATCCAACGTTTAAATATTATATACAAATTTGACAAATTTTAAAACCGAGCCGATACGACAAATAAAGCGCAAAGAACAACTAAAATTTGATTGGAACAAACGGCTAAAAATTAAATACTTTTAGGTAAGAGTATGCCACAACACGGATTAAAAATGCCTATAGGTTTCACTAACATTGACATTTCCAGTCTACGATCTTAAAAATAATTACGAATCGACTACGAGTACACACGAATAAGTATGCGTATAGGTAGGTGTATAGGTAGGTGTTTAGGTAGGGTAGGTAGGGTAGGTATTATGAATCATGATTAATGGGGCATCTGTCATCTGGTATATATTACTGCAGGACCACACCCTGGGCATGCTGGAGTCCCGTGCACAGATATAGCATGATAATACTGAGGGCCTGCACCCGCTCGTCTGATCTGTTCTCCACACTGATCGTCGATGATTTCCAGGGCGATGATTCTGTTGCCTTTTCGGCATCGTTCATCATTGTATAGCCCTCTGTCTCCGCATCTAAGGCGATTTTTAGCTTTGTCAGCTGCAAAACAGATCATTTAGATATCACAACGTATTATTGATGAGTGTTGGGAAATTACCAGCTCATTGATTTTGGCCACCCGCTCGTCAGGTGGAGCACTGGCGTACAGATGCTTGCTGGAGCTCTTGGCCAGGTTCATCAGATCCTCGTTGCGGTTGTGTCTAATGATTGGCTCGGTGATGATGATGACCTGCTCGAAGCTGAGGACTGTGCACTCCGCTGGGAGTGCCTCCAGGTGTTGGGTTACCCGCTCGAAGGGATTCTGATGCACAAGGGGCGCCGCCACCTCCTCCACAATTGACGATTTGCTGAGCCCACCCAAAGAGAGGTTAACAAAAAAGGAGATTATAGACCCATTTAGTGGACTCACCGCGAGGGAGTATGCTGAGGACTAGGCGGTAGGCTCTTGGAGTTCATCTGCTGGCCGCTGCCAGTCAGCGAAGAGACAATGCCGGGTATGTCCAGATTGCTCGCCTGACGCTTGATCCCCTGCGCCAGCATACCCGTCAGACTAGACCTGTGCACGTCCAGTCCAGCCTGCACTTGCACCTGTGCTTGTTCGCCCGTCGTCGTGGCTGCCTCCTCCAGTTGCACGGAGCCTGTCTTGTGCTCATACAGCTCCAAGTTCTCCGCTTGCGTGATGGTGAACTCTGGCTTCGTCACCCCCGATGGAGTGGCTGCGGAGGTGGATGGCTGCGGCAGGGAACCCGAACAGTCCACGGGCCCACAGACGGTGGCATTCTGGCACTTGGCTATGCACTTCTTGTGGCAGCACATGGAACACTCCTGGCACTGCATGGCATCCTTCAGCCAGATCTTCTTGCCACAGAAGTCGCACTGCGTGGCCCGATGGAAGTGCGTCCGCACAAAGCTGTGGGCTCTTGGAGCCGCACTGTTGGAACCACTACTGGAAATGGCACTGTCCGCCAGAGTGCTCGATGACTTCAGTGAAACTGTTTCGGATGGGGGCTCGTCCTGTCCACGTTCGAATTGAGTTCTGCCGAAAGGAATTACAATAAGGAACTATCCCTCGCATTCACTGCAATGATCAGAGATTACCTAGCTGGGGAATGGGACTTGGAGCCGCTTTTGGTGGTGGGTGGGTCGCCGACGGTAACGTTCGGATTTCCCATCCAGGCGAAGCCAAACAGAATATCGCCAAAGCAGAGGTTCGGATTGAAGCCAGACTGATTGGCCAGATCGTGCATCTTCCTGTGGATAAATTACAGACAGATTTAAAGTAAAACAGGTCCTTTGCGGATTCAAGCTATCCTTGGGCGAATGGCAGACTTACCCTGCCTGCAGGGAGGCCGGATTCAGGGCTATTTGTCGAAGGCATTGATTCAGACTGGTCTCCGAGCACTCGACAAGTATCTGGCCAATCTGGACATTGTTGTAGCCCAGCAGGACACTCTCGCCGGCACACTTGCCAAAGACGCAGACATTGAGGAAGCGACTGTTGGCATCCAGCTGGAAGCTGCACACATCATCCATGTGTATCAGGGGACTGAAAGCGCAGTCGATCGTCGAGTGCTGATAGAAGTAGTTCACCGGTTCATCGGTGCCCCTGTCCGTGGAAGAGTCATCAGTTTTATTCTTGTCCTTATCCTTATCTTTATCTTTTTCCCTCTCCCTCTCCTTTTCCTTATCTTTATCCTTATCCTTGTCACTGCTCTCCCGGCTCATGGTCTTCTTGATGGCCTTGGCAATCAGATTGGACTTCTTTGGGGAATTGGTGGGGGTCTGGCCCGTGAGGCCAGACTCTGCCGCATAGCGACTAAGGCTGGGCTTTACCGCCAGATGCTTGGCCACCGTCTCTGCGGTAGTGGCCTCCGACTCGGGTTCGGTCTTGGCGGTGGCGGAGGTCATGTCGCACAGCTCATCGTATTTCTCCAGATCCTCCAGGATGGCATCGTTACGTATGATGCCGGGAATGACACGCTCGATGCGCAGACAGAAGACGGTGGCCTGCAGGGTCTTCACGACCTTGGCGATCTGCTGGATGGTGGTCACCTGCTTGCCCTCGATGGCCACCAGTGCATCACCGGCCATCAGATTGGACTTGCAGGCCGGTGTGTTCGGCAGCACGGATTCGATCCTCACCAGCTGGCTGTTGCTCTGCTTGAAGACGATGCCGATCTGCTGGTTCTTCGCCTTGTGAATGAACACGTCCAGAGAGATGAGCACATGCCGGTTGTCCTTCTGATGCGCCTCGATAAAGGGCACCGGCGCCAGGGTAATGGTGCAGTAGGTGTCTCCATTGCCCGGCGATGTCCAGGGCATTAGTCGAGAGAGCTCTGCCACCTTCACCGTAAGTAGACCGTTGGGCTGGATGTCACAGTCGACGGTCTCCTCCTCGGCTGTCCAGTGGAAGAAGGGCTTGTAGCGCAACTTGTAGTTGGGCAGGGTGTGTTTCCGCCTCACCGCCTTGCGTATCTGATTGGAGATGAGGTTCGTGATGTTCGACTGCATCTGGCGGCCCTGGTACTTTGATTCTATGTCCAGGATCAGCTCCGGATCGCCCAGGAAGCTCAGGGACCAGTGGGTATATGGCTTTCGCGTGAATTGCAGACGCGCCATGCCTGACAAATGCTTGACCTTCAGCGTAATGGAACCCTTCTTGCCCAGCACCATGTCCGCATCGATGGACGTTGAGAAGTTACCCACGTAGTTGATGTCCAGCAGCAGGTCCAGATTCTCGATGCGCTGCTCCCGCTCGTCCAGCTCCACATTGTGCACGGAGAGCGACTTGATGTCCGGAAACTGATCCCCCAACTCCAGTTCTTTGATCTGAAATTGCCACGGGGTATTAGTCCCGTCGCCTGATCAATATATTCTCTGAGATTAAGGACTCACCGTCAGCTTGTCAAGGAGCTTGCCGGTGGTTGTCTTGGTAATCAGTTCATCCAGTTCGATGGAGAGCTTCCGGTAAAACCATTTACGCACTCGGTTCGAGTTCTTGAATTCGTGGAACAGGAACTGCATCACAAAGTTGAGGGAAATCAAAGCCGAGGCACCCTGAAGACTCTCCTGGTGGTTCTCGCAGCTGTTGACGGGATTGGGTGGGGCCTTGAGGTTCCTTGCTGTCTGTTTGATGTTCTGTCAATAGATAAATATGAATTAATAAGATGGATAATAGATAGGTGGGGATAGGGATGGCTTACCACTGGCAGGGTGTATTTGGCATTCATCCGCTTCTGCTCTTCGCTCTCGTCAGGCAGGTTGGAGAATTTTATGAATATCAGATACTGCAGCAGTATCATGATGACCCCGCCAATCAGCAAAAAGATCAGGCAGAGCAGCAGTATATTCGAAATGGGTATCTCCATGTTGGGGACGGGACGGGACTCTCGAGATTTGACTCTAGTTGTAGGAGGCTGCGCGGGGAGGATATGTGAGGGCCTCTGCTTATGGGCCCGAGAGTTGCATGCCACAAAAATCCGATTTCAGTCTTCTCAATTTCAATTACCTTCTAGATGTCTTGCCCATCGCTCATTGTTTGTATTGTTTGCATAGGCTGCCAGCAATTATGTCTGTCCGTCTTCCAGTGCTAGCTTATCACTCCATCCATTGGACTCTAGTGCTCCGTGTGTGCCCTGACTGTGTGAAGATTTCCTTTGTGATAGGAGTAGTCTAAGGTGGATTATCTGGTGCGAGCCGCACTGCTAACGTTCCCAATTGTTGTAACTACTGTATACTGTGTGCCCCAAAATCAATATGTACCCGTAGTTGTGGCTGCGCCTTAGTTTGCTCTTGGCCCTCCCGTGCGCATGCCCCCTGACCAGCTGACTTGGCTTCCTAGGGGGTAGGTTGGATTGCCCAGAGTATATCCAGAGCTCAGCCACCCAGCTGTTGGCTCTTAACACTTCATGCACAGCTGTGGCAATAACGGACCACAAAAACCACTTACAGGACTCATCCTATAAAAATCCCATAAAATAGTGGGAGTGCAGCCACAGTAGCCACATGGGGGGTTGGACAACGACACGCATTTGAGAAAAACCCCAGAAACAGACAGGGGGTTGGAGCACTTGAGGGACCTATAGCTTTAGATAAACATTGATTCTGATTCATCATAGAATGTTGTTCATGTTGGGAGAACTCTTCTAAATTGAATTTAAGGGGTTTGGGGACAGCTACAACCACAGTCACATTTGTTGAACTCTTGTAGGAAGTGTACTCTGAACATTTTCCACTCATTGAATTTTCATGAATAGGCATGAATATGAGCAGGACAACAAGTGCACAAAGGGCTTCATATGAGAACCACACAAGTATCCACATAAATACCATCATATTTAAGGGTAAACCAATCAAATATCAACATTTTTAAATATATAATAATAGTAAAATAGAAATAAAATAATTAATACATTTTTTAATTTTTAGTTTATAATTTAAATGGCTAATAAAAAAACTCCAAGTCCATTAGGTTTGTAATTTTTTCTGGCATTCATTTTGTTTTATTGGTTTTTTTAGTTTTTTTTTTGTTTTGGTTTTTTTGTTTTTTTTGTTTGTTTTTGGTATTATTATGTAATTCCTTTACTTTATGTAAAATAAGAAAGTATTAATAGTTTTTATTAACAAATTTGTTGAAGGCAGGTATTTATGTTATTATATGTTTATGTATGTATATCTTGTCTTGTATATAAATTACAAGTTCCTCTTTATAATTATACATAATTAAACGTATTATTAAATGTAGTTCAATTATCTCTAGCGTCTCTTAACCATTAGTTAAACTGCGTCATTTACTTAGTGTATTCAGTTATTCAATATATACTATATATACATACATTTATATATGTATACATACATACATACGTGTATATACAATATATATGTATAATGTATATGCGCATTGTCATTACATTTTAGCGATTACCATTAAATTTTTCTAATTTAAATTAATATATATAGTATATATATATTATTCCGCTCTTTCCCGTCCGTCTACTCCCCAGAGAGACCACAGACAATCCCCTACTACTACTATAGTATATCATCATATCATATTTTCTTGATTTCCTTTCGGTTGCTTTGTATAAAATTCCGAGCTACTTTTAGATTTCTCATGTGACCTTTCAAACCAGACAGTAAACAATTAACAAAAATATACGAATATCGCGAATCGTTAAGTTAGGGCTCAAGTTTAAGTTAAGGTTAACGTTAAAGTTCAAGTTAAAGTTAAAGTTCAAGTTCAAGTTACAGTTAAGGTAAAGAAGGTAATCAGCATACCGGCACGGCATGAGACAGTGAGCACAGGATTGTGTGGTGCGGTGGACCGCTTTGGGGGTGGACCTGGACGTAGGACCTGGCACGGCGGCAGCCACCGTACCGTACCCTGTGCTCATTGGGTCACGGGCTACATACCTACACACAAGTATAGTATTTCACTATTTCACCAGATTTCCAGCTATATCTCTCTATCGGTTTTGAAGTCGGATAGGATCGGACATCGGGTAACGGGCATCGGGGATCGCAGTGGAGTTTAGGCAATGTCTGTACAGTAGTTCTATGTATGAAAAAAATCAATAATTCAAGAACCTGGAAGAACAATCGAACTCGCGACGCGACGCTAGGCAGCACATGGTAGTACATATAAATATATTTAATTATATTTATAGGATACTTCAGTTTTTGTTTGGCATCTAGTTTGGTAGATGGAGGGACGTGGTTTTTGCCTGCTGGCCCCCAATTGTTCTTCCCCGAAATATCGTAGCATCCGATCTCTCCTGTTCATGGTCTAATGTTGATCTAGTCCCTACCTGCACCTGCACCTGCCACCTGGCACCTGGCTCCTAATCAATATATGTTGTATGTGGTAGTACTTTGTGGCTAAGCATCTGTGGCGAATGTGGCGAGTGTGACGCGTGTGGCTTGGGGCATGTGGTAGAGTACTTTGGTAGAGTTCACAGTCAGCTAGCTAGGGGCCCAAATGGGAGAAGCGAACTGTTTGTTGGTTAAGGCCTTCAAAAGCAAATCGAAATCGAATTAGATGCCAATAATTTGCTAAAATTAAATAGTTCCTCTAGAGGCGTAATGGATTGGATATATGTACATATGTACGATATCAAAATAAGAACCTTAATATTAACTAACTCTCACATTTTGTACTCATTTCCACTTTTTGATGTTCCATTTGTATTCTTTATACTATCTGTATTGTTATTTTGTTTGTATTTTTATTTTTTTTTTTGGCATTAATAGCGAAATGAAGCCAATAGCTCTCACCAAGAACTCTACACTCCACTCCACCCACTCCCATGAGGATGATTGATGGCCTAAGCAAGCAGAGCGAAATGTGGACACGATCTTAGCCTACGATAAAGGAATCGAAAAGGAATAGATTCGTAGCGTACGTATAACTCAATGAATGGACAACAGAATGATAAATCGGAATTACAATTATAAATATTGTTGATGTTGTTTTTTGGAAGTAGTCAAAGGGTGGCACCTTGGAAAAACACGAGTAATACATTTAGTACTGTACTGTTCTGTACTGAACTGTATGTAAGGCAAGCAGATTGGCGAGCGAGCGATTTTCTATATCAGATATTAGATTTCATTTCTTTTAATTTTTTCCCATTGTTAAGCTATGGATTCTTTTGGTTTTTGTTGTGGTTTTGGTTTTGGATTGGTTTTGTTTTGTTTTTTGTTTGACACTAGTTTATAGACTATTGTATTGTAAATTGTATAATTATGCATGTACATATATGTATGCTTGTGAGTGTATATTTATAAATCGATCTTGTATGTATCCGTAATATAATATAATTATTAAAAATGTATGCATTTCTATTTCTCAGTTTTGCTGTATTCGGTTTTCGTGTTTTCCGGCTTTTTTTTTTGGTTTTGTCGGTATTTTCCGTATTGCTAAGTTTTACTCGTAATATGTATAATTAATTATAGTACATTGCTGTAGTGAACATGGCTAAGTTGGTTTCGGTTTGGTGTTTGCTTCTCTTGGTTGTCGTCTTTTATGCACCTTCTCTGTATGTATGCCTCCTAAAACTCTACTCTCGTAATCGTAATCATAATCATATTCGTATTCGTTATCGTAAGTACATTTGCTGTGTAAATTCGCATAACTGCTCAGCGGTTATAATTATTTACTTAAGTTATGGATTCACTTTTTTGTTTAAATTACAATATTTGTGCGCTCTTCGATATCCCTTCGTCATGTTCATGTTCGTCATGTAACCCATGATTCGTCGTCTATCTATACACTAACTGGTTGTTTTGATTTAGGATCATTTGTTGTCTTAATGTCTTAATGACTGCTGTGATAATGCTGTTTCTGCTATATGCCTGCGTTAATGTGATGCTGATTTCGATATCGAGTGAGGGAGGTGGAGGTGTGTATGTGTGTGCATGAGATTCACATTTCCATTTTGCATGAGCTGGAGAGGTATACGGATACTGGTATCTACATACTTATATGTATGTACGAATGTGTCGCTACGGATATACCGAAAAAATTGAAAATTAAATAACAATGCAATCAGACTAAGCAGATTCATATTTTCGAATAATAAAATGGCAATGTTTTAAGGCTTTTGCTCGTAAAGGCAAGATTAGATAGGCGATATCGATTATGCATGTATACTATTTAAACGAGGATTATCTATCAGGTATGATCATCATCATCATCATCATCATTTACACTAGCCTAGCCTACAGCTCACATCATGTACAGACTTTTCTTGCGAACGAATCGAAACAGTTTTAACCTTCAAAGAGCAGATGCCAAGGCATGTTCCTGAAGTTAAAGTAAGTTCTCTGAGAAATGAAAATGAGGCTCGTTCGTACACGTATATTGTTGTGTATCAGAAAATAAAGTAATGTTCCGCTACCTCGTCAAAGTCTGTACAGAACAGGCTATAATTTACATAGATACTTATGGTATGTATGCAGCTGGTCATGATTGAGGCTGTGTATATTGTATATTGGTATTGTATTGGGTTTTGATCTTGCAGTACTATTGCTATTAGTTATTGTTTTAGTTTTAGCTTTAGTAGTGGTTTATGTTCGATTAATCAAAAGAAGGAGAGGGACAGATAGAGAGAGGGCGAGTATTCGCTCGAATATACACGAATGAATGAAAAAATCCTTAGGTATTCAAAATGCGAATTATTTGTTTGCTATTCAAGTTTAAGTATTTGTTTTTTGGGTTCGGATTTCCTGTGTACGTCTCGGTCGAAAGTATGCATGTGTGTGTGTGTGTGTGTGTGTATAATCGTAGTCGTAGGTAAAACATTACATACAAAAAATTTGATATCTACATTAAACTTGTATGTACAGGAGAATAAATATAATTTTGCATTTAAATGTACATAATTGAATTACTAACTTTAAATACAAACAAGACAAAAACGCTTGCAGATTCAGATTACAGATTCATCGAGCTATGTCCTAGATAAACCTACAATGTATAATGTATGCGAGTACCCCTACAATATTTACTACCTATATTGTAGACCTACAATCTAAGTATGTTATGCTTTTCGAAATATAGTTCCCTTTTGCTTGTTTGGTTTCTTAGGCATTTAGTACAATAAAATAAATACACTCTATCATATCATATCATCATATCATATCATTCATATCTGACATTGAGTTTGTTGCTATTCCTATACCTATATTCATTTTCATATCCATATTCTTTTCCCTATCCTCCTTTTACACCTTACTCCTACTCTTAGCGATCTCCTAACTCCTATTCCTTGATCTCTCGTACTTTTTACACCTCATTTCAGTTTCAGTTACAATTAAAGTTACACTTTCAGCGGTTTCTGGTTCTGGCTTCTGTTCATCATCATCATCCCCCTTCCCTTATAGCGTATGATACGAATACAGCGGATGGTGCGGGTGATGTTGCTGTGGATGCGGCTGCTGCTGTGGTTGCTGTGTTTGCTGCGGCTGTGATTGCTCTTGTGGTTGTAGTAGTAGTTCTTCTGGCTGGTGATAATGATGGGCACCTGATGCTGCTGGTGTTTCTATCCAACCATCATGTAGATCGGAAATAGCATTATAATTAATGTCATTATCAGAATAGATCTTTTTAATAGCTACTGGTGTTGTTATTGTAATTGGTACACTTAATATCATTGCTTCATTTTCATTTCTTGTTGTCCTTGGTGTTGTTGTTGCAGTGTCGATTGCTGTTGTCCTAGACCTAGTCCTTGGTATAGTTCCTATGAATTCTTCATAATCGAAGTGGGGCGAGGTTGTTCTTGTTTCTGGCAATGAGATTGCCATCAGTGAGGATTCGTACGGCTTGTGGCAGCATGGTAGCCATTCATGTTGCTGTTGTTGTTGTTGTTGTGTTACTAGTAGCTGTTGTATTTGCTGATCATCGTTTGCTCGTTGCGATTGCGGTTGTCGATTTGGGTTTGTTGATTCGTGTAAGCTTTCTTCTTCTTCAGCCAATTTCTTGATATCTTTTGGTGTTAGTGTGGTGGGGGTGGTGGGTGTTAGTGTTAAAGTGGATCTTGGTATATCTACATACCGATGATTAATTGGTGTATATTGTTGTGGCTGTTGGTGTAAGTGTTGGTATTGGCGTTGGTGTTGATTTATGCGTCGTATCGTATCAAAATTGTGATCTAAATTTGGTGCTGAATACGATGAGCATATGGCCTGATGTTATACCCAGATCTGATCCTTTCGATTACGCGATCGCAATCAAAGCCTTTGCTAGCACCAGTCCTCCTCGTCGGAATCGGAGTGTCGAGTATTAAGTCCGCTCTTTGGCTTAAAACCATTTAGAACTGGAGATGGCAGTACACGACCTGTTCGGCCCATAGCCAGCGCTTGTTCAAACGACAGCGGTGCTATATATTCCAGTCTGGGAAATATATACATTTTACAACTTCAGGTTAGAGCTTCATGTCGGTCATGACTGCACTAGACTAGACTTACCTTTCTCTTTCCACCTCTCTCTCGCGATCACGCTCCCGCTCATACAACTCACGCTCCCGATCTCTGTATTCGAAGCGCAGGTCGTACTCGTGCAGGCGATCCCGATCCCGATCTCGATCCCTAAGGCGTTCGCGATCCCGCTCGCGGTCTCTACTACTATAATACATATCTCTAGGGTCCCGCAGCAGGTCACGATGATGCGGCAGCGAGTGAACACTGTGGGGCGTTGAGTGGTGCGTCTGAAAAGGAGTAAGATGAAGGAGTAAGTAAAGGCTGATTTTGGTATGCGACTTGGCATGGATCACTTACGTGAGTTGGACTCGCATTCAGCTTGGGAAAATTAATGTTGGTTGGCTTGAGCTGCAGTGTTGACGGTTTGCTTGGAGTCGGTGGTAGGCGTCGTCCAATTCCGGCACGACGGGAGGCTAGCGTTGGGTAGCTATGCTGCACATGCGTGCCACCTGTCGGGAACACAATTAGAGATTACTTTTCCGTTCAACTGTCCAACGGTCGCGTCTATTAACCAAACGCAATGTATAGCATAAATCGATGCAAGTAAGATACAAATATTATGTATATATATATGTAGGTATGACATTGAACGGTGAGTGCCTACATTGTTCTTTATTGCGCTATCAACACGGGCAAGACTCATTAAACAAAGAAACACGAGTATATACATTAGAAACAAACCAATTTCGAACGATTCAATTGGAGCATGTTCGGATTTTGTACGATCTTTGTCAAAAATAATAATAGTACAAATCTTTTAAATTTATGGAACTATTGGCTTGACAGACGGACAAAACGTATTAGCATCTTGGATTCCCATTCATTTGGATAATGAAAATATTGTATAAATCTGGCAAAAGGCGAACATGCTCCAGGTCTTTACAATTCAATTTTTCCACAAACTTGTCCAACGTTCAAACATAACAGTAAGAAACGCCAAACAGCTTCGTAAAGAAGTCGAAGTAATATGTATTCACTATTGTATATCATATTGTATGCAAAAGTATGTCAAGAAAGTGTTTTTTTTACCACTCTCTTGAAATACACACGACCTTGAATATACATATGCGATATATAGAACAATAACAGTAACAAGTGTGCTAGAGATTAGAGTATATTGTACATAAGTTGTTGGATGATTCAGGGCGGTGGTCGATCGATTGGTAGCTAGCAACATGCATGACTGTGGTGGGTACGAGTGAGAGTACGAGAGAGCGACGAAAACGTATGAAATCAGGTTCAAGATATCAACGGAAGAGTAGAGTGCAAAATGCTAAGGACAAACATTCACAGATAGTTAAGATAGAGATAGTTAAGATATACACACACAAGTCTAGATACTGAAACACCCATAAACTGCAGCCCAAATTAAGTATTTCTCTAGTTACATAGTATAATGGCTAATGACAGTTTTTTTTAGTTTTTTTACCACCCAAATAGTTTATGTATGTTATATATATATATATTTTTTTTATATATTAGAGAAATGCTCGAGAATGAAGCCCTGAACAACATAGTGTGGCTGGCACTTTTACGGGTGGTGTGTAGTACGAGTAGTAGGGCAAAGAAACAAGAAGCAAGCTTTAAATAGAGATTCTTGGTCAGTAGGATACGGCCCTAGGATACGCTTGTACTACTAACGAAGGTCATTTCTCAGCACTGGAAACACAGGTTTTTTGCGGACCAAAAAGACAGTACAAAATGTTGTTGTATAAGACTAGGTTTTTCTTTGAATCCCAACCCCAATCAATGTCTTTCCCAAAGTCCGTCGAGCGTGTCCCTGTCCGAGAAGGAATAAGAGTAGCAGTCGTATCTAACCAGACTTGTTGGTATTCTAACAAATTTCAAATATCTTACAACGCGTTTTTAAAATTGAATAAACAAAAAAAAAACAAACAAAAATACACGTTATTTGCCAGAGATATTCTGTGTGTGTGTGTGTGTGTGTTGTACGAGTAGTTTTCGAGTTCTGTAGTTTTTGAGGATGAGCATGGGATGAAGTCTGTATGTACATGGCACGAGTAGAACCATACAGTAGTAGTAGTAGAAGTAGTAGTAGTAGTAGTAGTAGTACGAGATGTGAGATAACGAATAGTATAATATAAGAGTAGTAGGTGGAGGATATATGGGCATCTAGAGAAATGAAATGAAAACGATGAACTGCTGCGTAACGCTAGGAGTAGTAACAAGAGTACGAGTACGAATAGTTGAGTACATTGATTGATTGATTGATTGATATTGATTGATGGGTTTTTGGTTGGTTGTTCGAGATGGTAAACGCTCGCAGATCTGAGAGCGAGCTGTTGTGGTGTGGTTTATGTATTAAACAAACTATTCTGTTGTTTAAAGCTTATGATTGACTGATTGATTGTTTGACTGATTGATTAATTGAACGTCTTGGCATGACAATTACATGTACATGTTAAGCATGTTTTGGCAACTATGTACGAATACGAATAGTTAGTTACGAGTAAGCATGTCTGAGATCTGATTGATGTTGTTGGTAAAAGTAGAAATATGATTGAAGAAATTTGTGTAGAAGAAAGTAGTACTAGCATATATAGAAACAAATTTGATTTTTGATTTGATTGTAGCTTGATTTCGATTTTAGTTTTGATTTTAGTTTTGATTTTGATCTTTGATTTGATTTTTGGACTTTAGATAACAAGAGTGCTAAAGATGTACCCATATCAATCCCATAACCAAGTCTGTCTCGTTCACGCATCTCCTGAAGTCGAGCGGGACTCGGCGATCGTGACCTTTGACATAGACTTGTTGTCCCATATGTGGGATAAGGCAGTTGAGTGCGTTTACTGCGAGACAAATGACCACCATAACGAGAAGGCGAAGGCGAACGGGCCGGACTTGTCGATGCTGACCATGAACCTATATTGTACATATAACAACAATAATAAAGAAAAAACGTAATAATTAAGGATGTCGGGGCACAACAGTTTACGTATTTTTGTTTTTTGGTTTTTTGTTTTTTGTTTTATTTGGTTAGGTTTTTTCAAGAAATTGCATTAATTTTATAGTTTTTTTTTTGTTTCTGTTTCTCCGATTATTTTTGTTTAAATAGGAAAATGAAAACGATATCGATTAAAAATCGAACCAACTGAGGACAGAACCAAAACATAAATGAATATATTTATTTGAATATATATTTTGTATTTGTATTTGTATCAAAAGATTTTCGTTTAAGGCTATGGAATTGTAGACATATATATCTGCATATAACTAAGATACTACAAAATAGATAAAAAAGAGCCCCGGCTGATGCCGAATCCTTGCTTGGTCACTCTGTGTGTACCCATTGTAAGCACGAATAACTGAAATACAATGTGTTGTTCTCGAATTGAAAATGTAAGGTAAATACGCTGTCGTATACGGACAGACAATTCTAAATTTTCTGTATAGTTTTCCATAGTTTTCATTTGATTGATTTATGTATGCGCTGCGCTTACAACAAGCACACATACGAATCATTTGGCGTATCAAATACGAGTATATGTGGTTTTTCTCAAGACAATAAATACCTCTTGGATACCGCGGATGGTTGTTACCATGCCTAGGATGACGTGTCTCCTTGACCATCTCTACAACATTAGATACGGTATCGGAGAACCCGATATCATGATGTATGTATTGATGGCCACGTCGTCGAGGACTTGGAGATCTGGCAAGTGGCGAGCCATTGTGCCTGCAAAAGGATGGAAGGAAGAAAGTAGTTCTCATACACACTCGTACATTTGAGGGCAATTGCAATCCATAGAATACATACCTTAAACTAGGCGATCGCCGATGGCCGTTCATGTACGAATGTCCAGGATGTAAATGGCCAGCATCGGCACCGGTAAGCGACTCCTGCGAAGGTCGTCTAGACGCATCTTGCAGTTCCAGCATCTGTTCGAAAGAGTTTTACAAAGCATTGTGTTACATCAGTTGTACAATCATGAATGACCACCACTTGAAATCAGTCTATTTCTTTAATTTATTCAGTTTTTGGATCAGGGGCGTGGGGGGTTGGGGAAATACGAATTTGTTACGAATGTTGTTTGAAATTCCTGTCGACCGATTTCTTGTGGATTCATTCATTGGTCGGGTTTACAGCATACAGAAGAATATATCTGTGTATATCTGGAGTATACATTAAGAACTACAGATGGTGATCCTATGCT
This sequence comes from Drosophila miranda, assembly GCF_003369915.1. NCBI lineage: Eukaryota > Metazoa > Arthropoda > Insecta > Diptera > Drosophilidae > Drosophila > Drosophila miranda. The sequence continues at coordinate 13,447,947 of NC_046673.1, forward strand.
CCTTATAGGAGCTTATAGGAAGGCAATATATATATACATATATGTAGTACATATATATGTAGATATGTTTCGTATATAAAAGCTACAAAATAAATATACATTGAGACATGTATGCTTACTTTGCTGAGTACTATATGGTTGAGTATAGGGGTATATATGGGTGGGTAGTATATATAATCAAAACAAATATTAAGCAAATATTACTTTCACTGCAACAAAAATACATATCCAAATGCGGTTTCAATTGTACTAGATTGAATTATCGAAAGGTTCTCAAATGCAGAATAACATTACGGTTTTATGTATTTAGGTATTATTTTGTAGGTATTGTAGATATTGATTAATCCTATTTATAGGGCGTGTAACATTTAAACAATTCCATACACTACATTGGGCGGGGCGGGACGGGGGAGTATACATATACGATACATATATACTGGAACTCATTTCTTTAGGTTTTATCATGGTAAGTAGCTATCGTGGTTGTTATATCTGTATCTGTATCTGATCTGTTGGGATCAGAAAGAACACTATCTCGTTCTCGTTGAATTTAGTTGAGTTAAGTCTCGTTTACTTAATATGCCAATTCAATTGTTTGTTTGTTACCCAGATTGATCTACGTAATTTTGAATAGTTTGTCCTATATTTATGAGATATAGTCTCATACAAATAAATCGATAACTCAATAGAAATCAAAATCAAATGTAAATCGATTGCTGGTTATAGCTATCTACAGTCTACAGAGAGGCTAAGGCTATCAACATGGCTGTGGTGGTGGAGTAGAGATGGAGTGACTGTCGAAAGCATTCCGTATGGCGTAAGGCGTATGGTGTTTAAGCAGTTCGAAAGCGGCGCAAGCGATTTGAAGCAAGCCAAGACAGAATGTCAATCAAAATGTAAGCTAAATATAACACTACATAGTATATTACAGTATATTATTTACAGCATGCAGCCTACAAGTGTGTGAGTTAATAGGATATATGTATATACATATGTGTTCGTGTGAGTTAGTATGGGTGGGAGGTCAAGTCCTGTATCCTTTTCCAGTAGCGTGGACGTTAACCGATCTTTACTTACCACAACAATACGAGTATTGTTAGGGGGAGGGGCGACTCACTCGTGTCTGTGTTGGTTGGACTAACGAAAGTGTCAAGGTGTACATAATATTACGCTCAAATCGAATACAAAAACAATTACTACGTACACATAAAGCCACCACCGCTATATGTATTCATCTAGGAGGATATATCGGAGGAGGATATATGACCTGAAGCTTCTGTGGTTCGGTTTACCTCTAGCAAAAATACAAATCATAGCTATACATCATGTCATATGCTATACAATATAGTTTTAGTACTAGCAACTGTTTATTTACCAACGATATGTATAGAGTAAATTTCTATCAATGAAAAAATAAACATGGGATTTCCCTTGGGCGGGCAAATGCATATCCTTTCCTGGCAAAAGCATTCTCAGCATAGCATCTCATCTCAGTACTAGGGTATTTCCGATTTCAACGTACGAGTACTCTTGGCTTTATGTGTACGTAGAAAATTGTCTATAGCAATTGGATTGATTGATTGTCGGATGATGTTGTCGGAATGATGAGACAAGAAGAGTTAGAACCGCCAACTTGTACCACTGATAGATCGTTTGAGATTGAGTTTGAGGAAAGAGTCGCACAGAGGACCATTGGATTGATTTACGATTTCGGTTGTGAAATGAATGATACGGATTTTGGTGAGTCAATTTATACAGACATTGCATTGCAGACAGGTGTATTGTACATGAAAACAAAAAGTTCTTATGCATAAGACTAATATTACCACTATTTGCTTCAAGTGAGGGAGATATTGCTTGCCAACTAATCGGTAAATCGGTGAAGAGGTGGTCGCACACTCGTTAGGAAATATATCTATACGATTACAAGTCCGCTAGTCAACTAGTCCATCCATTCGTTAATCTTCAACCAAAACCACTCAACGACTCAATAGATGGATAAATAGATAAATGAATTTGGAAAAGTGGGTAGTGGTTTGCAGATCATACGAGTGGCAGGGTGGGGATCGGATCGGATTGGATCGGTTGGGGCGGGGACTATTGTTGAGTGGAGCTCCCGTTTGCTCCACTGTTTTTTTCTTCTTTTTTTTCTATTGCTGCCTCCAACACTTTTGCCCAAGGAACGAGAACGAACGAGTATGCCTACGAGTACATGTACATGTACGAGTACTAGTACGAGTACGAGAGTATTTGGTTATAGATACGATCAACGATCAAAATTACAACATTGAGTACGAGTACGAGTACTAAGCGAAGATTGCGTTTCTAACGGTTTCAAATAATTGCTATGCAACATTTATGTATGTACGAGAGTATTTTTTTTGTAGTAGTACTATTGAGTAAACGCAAATTGAAGACTTATTGTATAGTAAGTTGGGGGTAAACACAGCACACACACACACAGTACATATAATTTATGCCTCGCTGAATATTGTACGATGCTATGATACACAGGTATCGCTACAACGTAGTAGGATACAACGAGCACTTGTGGGTGGATAGTGTGTATGTGTATGTGCGTGTGTGTGTGTGCGAGTATTGAAAGGTAGTAGTAGTAGTAGTAAGTGGTTTTGTAAGTACTAGTGTTTTACTTTTCGACTTAATTTGGTTTTTGTGAACAACATTTATATCGGAAACGGATTATGGACACAAAGAGTATTCACATATATATTCAATAATATACACAATTAGTTATTAGTCTTGGTTTTTAGTAAAATGTTCGATAAATGTTCATATATTGGTTTACCGCTTGGAGTTTATCAAACTTATTCACCTTTTTGTTTCTGAAATATTTAAAAATTAGAAGAAAACAATTTACTTATGTCAATGTAGGAATGTACAAAAAGCACAAAGAGTAGTAGTTCTTGTGGTTAGTTGTTTGGTATTTGATTGGTTTTTTGATGGTAGTGTTGGTACTGGTAGTGGTGTTAGTAGTAATCGTAACTGTATTTGATTTAGTGGAGTGTTGTGAAGCGAATGTTGTCTAATCCTTAAATACCCATACACATTTACATATGTCTAGAATGTGCTTATGCTTATGCATATATGATATATGCGCTTGGTTTTCATGATCTCATGATCTGGATGATCCATTTTGAGAGCAATAAACTCTCACATGATGATAAAAGCTTCTTGTTTGTGTACTATACGAGTATGCTTTCTTGCTATGCAAGTTTGAAATATAAACGTAATCCTCATAAAGATTTAATATGATTAATTTGAAAATCGATTTTCGAAGTTTCGGTACTATATTTGAAGTATTTACATATTTGTAATGACACGGAGATCCTCATCCTATAGTAGTGCTGGGACACTTTAGGATGGAATGGGTAAAGCAAAGTACGTCTGAGGAGTGCAAAGCTGTATTTATTATCGCTTAAACAAGCCCTAGTCTTCAAATTACAGATTAGCGTTTTTATCTAAATGAAATGCGAATTATGTGAGAGGATTTTTAGTCATATTAAATAGGATATACGTTTGAATAGAACATATTTTGGTTGGTTGGATTTCTAGGTGGATATGATGGACTTAGAGATGAGCGTGCAATGATGAATAGTGATGCTGTTGACGATGCGATGCTGATGATAGGGATGATGGTAATGGCGTTGGCACTTTACGGATTATAGTTAAGATTGAAGCTGTTTGTAAATTACCTAACTGATCGCTTTCTGATCGTACTCCGCCGTGCTAGTGTTGCCAAACTGTTGTGTTCGGCATCACCGTTTGCGTGGTGGTGATGGTGCGTGCTCGCTAACAAATGTGTCTGTGAGTTGGCGGCTCCTTCCCCATTCGCCTCGAAGCTTATGGAATTCTGACGCGATCCTCCTTTGTCGAGGGCGGCCATATCGAGCAGGCAGTTAAAGAATGATTGTTTCTATGTTTTTCGATATTCGAATGGCCATTCGTTACGTTTTTGTTTTCGTTTCCGTTTCGTTGTGTTTCGTTTAGTTCGTTCAGTGTGGTTTTTTTTTTTTAATTATTTTAGAATTTGTTGCATATTTCAAATTTGATTGATTTGTTGCATTGATTCAATGGTTAATCGGTAGTTTAATTGTAGATACAGTTGTTGTTGTATTTTTGTTGAGTTGTTGTTGTTGAAGTTGGGTGAGTGGTGATAGTATTTTTGATATTGATATTTATGGTAACATTGCAACGCATTAGGATTGGTTTTTGTTTTTGTATTTGTTTTGTTTTTGTATTTTCATAAGCATTAAAAATGGAATGTAAGAATTATTATAGAATAATTGTAAAGATGTAAGTAAGAGTTTTGTTTTTATTACAGAACCAAAAAAAAACCATAAATCATAATCGAAAAGATAGTATTGTATATATCATAAGTATTCTCATATACATATGTATAGTATATAGTTATATACATATGCACGCATATATAGTAATAGAATATATAAGGGCAAATAGCGTTTTGCTGAATAGTAGTTGGGTTCCTTTATATTGGAAATATATATAGGTTTTTGGTATGGCATAGCATTTCGAGATGTGTCAAGCTCTATGCGGAATGTGTCGGTAGGATGTAAGTAGAGATGTTTTTGTAAGATGTTAAGTTAGAGGTAAGTTAAGGTTGTAACTGTAATTGTAATTGTAATTGTTGTAATGTATGCTTGGATGCTTTCGCATTAAATGTTTAGTTAAGTAGCTTAAAAGAGAGACTTGCTGGATACGTTCAAAACATGCGCAAACTTTTGTACAACTCACTAGGATTTGAAGAAAATCTAAGTAGTACCGCTATTATTATGAGAATTATTATTATTATAATTATAATTTTTGTTTGATTGATAGATCGTAATTATTGTGTGTGCCAATTTATAGAGATGGTGGACCACGAAACAGATGAAACTCGGATTGAATCTGTTCCGTTGATAACTATAAAAAAAAATCTCTAGTTTAAGAAAAGAAATACACAAAATGAAAACATAATTTCATGTTCTTTATACTAGTAGTGGCATACATATCTAAGTTTTAGTTGGATTCAGACGCTTTTTCAGCGCTTTTATTTAAATCTCAAAATGGTTTGGTTTTTTGCATGCTTTCGTTTTTCTTGATTTAGGATCAGTTTTTAGATTGATGACTGATTGATTGATTGCCTTTATGTAAGCATGCCTAATGAGCGCCAAATGCTACAAGGAAACTCAATGGCATATCGACAACTGAACTGAACAAAACATATTAAATATAGGACATTTGCCTGATCGCTTTGATCCTACAGATCTCTCTTTGTTTCTGTTTCTATTTCTATATCTATTTCTCTTTTCTCAGATTCCTTTTTGTTACACTTTGATACACGGGTATATATCATTTCATATGTTCTATTCATATTTTTTAGATTGTTATTACAATAGCAATCGGCATCATTATTCATATTCATATTCATATTCGTATTGGTATAGGTATTTTTGTCAGCCCTAAAGCTGTTTGTGTACTGGGGATTATTTATTGTATCGATAGATAGATTGTGGCCCTGGGCCTGTTATTCTATCTATTCTCTATTGGATGTGCAAGAGTGTGTGTTTAGTGTTTTTTGGTGCAATAGTCGATTCAAACTTGGAGAACAGTGCACTATTCGAAAGATGCTGAACAAAAGTGTGTGTTAAATCTATGTTAAATCAAAGACAACAACTCATCCGTTTTTTGTTTTTTTTTTTTTTCAGGCGCAGTTGCAGCAGCATACAAATGTGTAGTCCTTCATAATTTCATGTTCATTTTCATTTGAGGGAACTGCCGCAAATCTTTACTACTAATCTTTAAGGCTTTCTAAATAATTTTGAAAGGAATTACAGATGGAAGAATTATTGGAAAAAATTAAAGATTCGATTAATCTTAAATGTGCAAAACATTTCAGGAAATTGATTAACAAATCTGCCTTTCGTTCAATATTTTTGTATGGAAAAGCATGTATAACTTTCTTCTTTAAAAAAATTAGAGCAACTAAGTCCTGGCAAAGAAAAGAGGTTTTGATACAAATATGTATCTAAATCGATGTATAAGATATGCTCTAAAACGATACCTTTCATTGGGTGAAATACATGGAAAAGTATCAACGATTAAATAGGGTTTGCTCAGGCATTGATGTACTTCTCTTTTAACTCTCTTTGTCGTAAACTATTTATATCCATACATATACATATGTATGTATTATTGTAAATATCTTTCTTCATTTATGATATATCAGGGGTTCTCATATTATTCGAAAGGAATTAAGCGATCAATGGCCTGGTTTCTGGGGTACTATCCATGGGCAAGCATCAGCTAAGATGTGCAGAGGGATCCACAAGCAAGCATCGTCTATAGGGGCGCATATACTCGTACCTTGCACTATGGACGGCACACTCCACGAAAGGAGAGAAGAGCCGGGTCTAGAGTTGAGTGTGGAGTTCGATTGTTTCGATCGGGTTTGTGTGTAAAGCGAAACATGACCATAGCATTGCAGTTGGGTGTTGCTCTACGGTTTGATATGATATTCTATAGTATGCGGATAGTTTTATAAGTATTTAGTATGCATTGAGTAGAGTGGTTGCTGGGTTGGTTGGTTGTGGGGCAGGCTTATGCTTATATGCTGGTTTTCCTAGTTATATGCACATTCCTAGGCGAGTATGTATGTACACATGCCTCTAGCCGATAGAGAGATTGAGAGAACAATAGAGCAAGAGAGAGGTGGGTGGTAAGAGCAGTACAAGAGAGTAGTGTAAGTGGAGGAGTAGTAGGAGGAGCTTCAAAAAAAGCGAAAGCAAAATCAAGCGAAAGATTGCATAGGCATATATCTATGTAAATATATAGAGTATATACCGGCTCCTCGACGGCCGTTGGGCTATATTTACGCTCGTCATCGTCTTCCGGCTTCTTCCGCTATCATTGCCATTTGCCATTGCCATTAGCATATTGTATTTGCCATTGTATTTGTAAATGGTATTTTGTGGTCCAATGGTACAATGTTAAAATCGAGAAATTCATGGATTCAAATTCAGTTTTCAGATTCAATTTTTTTTTTTTTATGGAGTGTGTGTTTTGTGTTTTGTGCAAAGGATAACAGGATAACAGATAAAGCACAATTTCATTAATTATTTCGACACGTGTGTGAATCATATGTGTGTGTGTTTTTGTGGGTGGTGTTTTTTAGGGATGTGCCCTCGCCGGTATCTGTCTGTTTCATATATGTAAGTATATGAGATACATTGCCCGACTCTTAGAGGGATTCGAGTGGTTTACTTTGTGTTCTAATCAAATGGGCAAACCTCTAGGAATAAATCTAAGAATATCAATAGGTTTACTTACAGATCTAAGAACTTCTTGTACGATATAGTATGGTATAAATTCAGATACTAAGAACGAACAATACAATCGCAAACACTCGAGTAGTAGTAAAGTAAATTACGGAAACTCTTCAATTCAATTCTACCGATACGAGTATATAGATTATATTTAGTTATATTTATTTACTTCTAAGATAACAGTAAAGTACAGTACAGTACTCATTGCTCTCAATAAATAACGTTTTGTAGGAGATACTTGATTACTGAATACTGGAATACGAGTTTTACTTTTTGTCATCCCAAATGGGTTGCAACATTTTCTGTGTGGATTTTTCCGATTCGTTGTGGATTAAAATAGTATTTGATTTCGATTTTGATTTCAAGTGAAGAAAACTATGCATCCCGTGTATGCCCACAACTGCCCATAATAATAATAATATTACTATGTATAATAGCAATACGGGATTTGGAATTTGTGGTTTGATCTCGAGATCTGATCGTATAGCAGATCGTGGCACTGGATTGTAGTGTCAATTATGGGCAGCTTCTTGTGGCTATAGTATATGTATGGTATGTGTATTGACTATTTTCTTGGGCTTTCACTCGTTTTCACATACAAGGTATGTGTGCAACGTACGTATACATATATGGTAGGTAGTAGGTATTATTGTATATACAAATGTGATAAAACATGAGGTTGCATATAAAATTAATTATATACCTCCTTCCAGTTCTGCGTATATTTTTTTTTGTGGTTTGGTTTGGTTTTGATTTTTTGTTATATATATTTTCATATTTTTTTTTGTCGTTTTTTTCGTTTACGGTTTTATTTCAATGAAAGATAGAGAGTTCATTGTCAATCGTATGAGAAGAGAAATCATAATATTACATATAGTATTTATTCGATGTTATATCAATTTTTATATAGATTTTTTTGTGTGCGGTTTTGTTTTATTTTCATTGTTTCAGTAGTGTTTCAGTGTGGTGTGTAATGGAAGCTTTTTGGAGGCAGTTGGCATTGGGTATTGGAACGTTTCCCAATCCACACTCCAATGCAAATTCTGTTCTGGCTAGAGCATGGTTTTTATTTTTAGTAGTTAGTTTGTGCTTTGAAAAGAATTAGAGCATCAGCGAGGTAGATCGATAGATAGATAGTTCATAGAGAGTTTGCTTATATACATCTGTGACTGTGAGGGACAGCACAATGTCTAGGACTTAGACTTATGATAGACTTATCATTACATGAATAGTAGTGGTAGCAAAGAACAGTAGTAGCAGCCACCACTTCGGTTCTTTGGTGGTGCAGATTCAACACAAAACAACAACGAATCAACCAAAATGTTTAATGCCAAAATAAAACAAAATCATAGCAAAATTCTTCCTGCGATTATCGTTTATCTCGGATTCTTAACTGGATGGTTTTGGGGACCCTTGGATACGTTCCAGTGAGAAGCTCCTAACGACACTTTTTTGTTTTTGTTTTTTTGTTGTTTTTGTTGGCACTTAACATACGAGTCTTCTGGATTATCATGTGGTTCTCTGACCAGGGCTAGGGGGGTTCCATTTAATTTAGACTAGAGTTGTTGTATTAAGTACATGGTAGTACATTTTGTGTGTGGGGTTCGGGGGGGTTTTGGTCGGCCGAGTTTGGGGGTTGTGAGACTATGTACAAGAGATATAACTTACCGGCATGCCCGAATCAATCTGGCCGAACCTCGTGTTACGCCAGGACTCCAGTATGAGGAAACCTGCGTAGATTTTACCAACTGAAAGCTTCCCCTTATTCAGCTGATCGAGCGGTGGCACCAGCAGATTCAGCATCTTCTTCGCCTGCAACGGCCAGATGTTCGTGATGGTTTCCCTGAGCTCCATGTCCGCCTGATCCATCTCCTCAGCTAAACGAAGGAATGTATACGGATGTTATATAGTGAGCATATGGAAAATCGATCAGGTATCAACATACGCGCTCGCATCTTAATGCTTAGATTCTCCCGAATCAAAGCGAACAACGTTGTGGTAAACTGGACTCTCAGCTCATCGTCCAGCGGCATATTCATTCTGATCAGTTTTTTGTAGGCCAGCCGATTGGGACACTTGTTACCAAATCCCAGCGGTGGATCCATATTCTTAAGCATGTCGTACATTTCCGTGTAGTGTATTTTACCACTAATTCATTCGAACGACAACGGGAGGATTGGAAAATTAGTTCGGTGCTGCTCTGTGCTGCTGCGTGTAAACTCTCAATCCAAAAAACACAAAACAGTGTGTGGATCTTCGTTCAAGCCGAAGACATGCATATGTGAACCCGATCGTATGTGTGTATATTCGAACCCTGCAGAACAGGCATCCGAATCCATTCGGTGGGATTCGGTATTCGGTATTCGCTTCGTTCGGTCGGCAACTCATTACGTCGAAACGCTCGCCCAAAACGGACTGAACGAATCACGTATCGTAATTTTTGCTGTGTCAGAACACACCATAGATCGATATGCATGGTAAAGAACTTAAAACTGAAATTAGAACAACTCAAAGGTGAGGTGGGATGGGTGTTCAAAGGAGGGTTCAAGCTCAACTTGTGCACACAGTCGGCTCTTACTTTGGAGAGCCTTAGAGAGTATAGTCCGTGTATCGACCGTTTGATATATGAATCAAATACGACCAAATAACAATCGTTTAATATAAGTGCACGCTTGATCGAATGGCAGGAAAGAAAAGAACCGGAGAATGGGGTACAAACTTAAAGCAAAAATGTTTACGAGAACTTTGTGGTAAACGAAAACTTTGTGAATTTTGAGAGTAATGTGTGGACATGTGCAGATGTTTTGTGTGTGTCGTATGTATTTTGTATATATTAAACAGATAATTACGTCGCATTTGGATCATATTCCGCCCATATGCGCACAAATTCGTCTAAGTGATGAGCACCCAATATACTGGAGTCCCTTGTGAGATAATCAAAATTATCCATGATGACGGCGACGAACAGATTCAACATTAGAAACGAACAAAAGAATATAAACGATACGAAGTAGGCGTAGGCCAGCGTCGATCCGCAGTACTCGCCCGGGCCCTTCTCGGCGTCCTCGTCACAGGCTTTGCCCTTGAGGCAGGCCAGCATTATGTTTGGCCATGCCTCGCCCGTTGCACATCTGTGGCGTGAAGATCAGGGAATAACATAAGAATTAATATACATATGGTTCTGAGTTCTCAAAAAGAAACGAACTATTTTTAAGGTATTATATGTATTAACTAACTCTAAATACGATCGGTACGATTTGGGGGAGGGGTGTGTGTGTTTATGCAATGAGTGTAGTTGTAGTGGCGTGTATTTACATATAGTACTCGTACAGGAAATTGGATTTGATACGCTGATATAAGTATATATACGATTATGTGTATGTAAGTGTATATACATACAAGGAGATTGCAGGAGGCGGCAGGATATGAGTGGTATATATAGTCAGTAGCTCCTTTATGTATATAGAATTACATACACACTAAGCTACTACAATTTGCAGATACTTAAGGCAGATACTGTTCGGACACACGCGACAGAGAGATAAAGAGAAAGACTAATACCAATTGGTTATACGGCAGACAATTACGGAATACATACTATATAGTACCTATAATTTCGACTGAATTTCGACTTATTGGTGGTGGTAGTAGTAGTAGTAGTAGTAGTATGAGATATATGTGTATGTACTGGGAGTATATAGTTGATAATGGCTAATGGACTGATGACTGATTGATCACAGAGTGGAATTACATACAGACATACATCAACTGGCAGTTCTATTAACTTTATTATCATTTTATATGTATATATATGGTAGATATATATATATAGTATATAGAGAGAGAGCGTTATAGGTGGTAAGTTGTTCGGGGGTCGTATATGTATAACAGCTATATATGTTGTAGTATAACTAGAGCATAAATTACCAGTAATATATAGTACTGCAAAATGATTCAACTCTCATTTAAATCTCAACGGTTTAAAACACTGCAACAACGAAAAGTGCAAAACTTTGGCAAAATCAAGCTTCGCTTTCAAAATATAGTATTTAGTTCTACAGGTTTTTGGTTTTGTTTTGTTTTTTTTTGTACATACATTAGTAATACATACATATACTATATCGTATTATGCGCATATGTGGGTGGCATATGTCGCACATGACGATTTCTTATTAGTTTTAAGTTTTAGTTTTAGTTTTGTTAGTTTTAGTTGATTGATTGATTGATATATATATATAGTACATATATCAATAAATATATATATATATATTGTATGGATATATTGTTGTTGTTGTTTTTTTGTTTTTTTTTTTGTGGTATACATAACTCTAGAAACCAAGCTACATACACAGGTATCAATCAAAAAATTATTGTAATTGTTAAGCAAAACGAATGTATGTAAGGTAATGCTTGAATCTGAATTTTGGAATTGGATTTTGGAATCAGGAGAGAGAGACAGAGAGAGCGAGAGAGAGAGCTGATTATTTTTGATAGTTTTTTTTTTATGGATTTACCACCGTTTTCTACTGTAGGGCTGCCTGCCGCAAATCCGAACGATGTGCTCTTTCTTTCATGTGACTAGAAACCAATACAGATTATATATATGGTACTATAGTACTATGATAGATAAGGTCTAGGACTCTAGAGTTTTGGGTTCAAAATGAAATCTAGTTGTTGTTGTTGTTGTTGGAATGGGCATACAAACTTACAAACTATCCTAGAACACTCCCAAAAAATCCCAAATGAAATACTAAACCATTTAGGCGGCTCTAGGGCTAAACTAAGATATCCATCCTTCCTCTTTCCGCTTCAAGGTGCTATCCACCCCTAGAGACTAGTAATAGTACGAGTAGTAGTATATTTATGATACATATTGTAGTAGTAGTAGTAGTAGGAGGAGCGAACGCGTATGAGATAGAGAGAGAGAGAGAGAGTCTAGTTGTATACTAGATTAAAATTATTGCTAACTTGTATTTGATATTTTATAGTATCTATAGCTAGTTAGTAACTTAATTACTGAGAATCGAAAACTTGTTTTGGTTTTGTGGGTAATAGTAGTAGTAGTAAAGTACAATAAGTAGTATTTAGGGGCTTGGAGATCTAGGATCTAGTTGGGGATTACATACCTGAAGAGCAACATGACGCCTTGAATAAATGATTGGAAGTTGTTGTGCCTAGTAATGGAATTTTCCACTGTACCTAGTTTGATATTTCCGAACACCTATGCACGATTCAAATATCGGTAAAGAATTCAATGGATTATTGATTTATGGTTTTTTTTTTGTTATATTTTGTTATTGATCAACTGAAAGACTTAAATCATATGGCACATTACACACACTCGATTCCTCTTCCTTACAATCCTCAACGTTGGCTGGTACTACCCACAAAAAAAAAACTCTAAGCCCGCGATCCTATTAGACCCATTCTTCGACCCCATTCTTTCGACACGGCAAATCCATACGTGAGATTGGGTCAGGGCGAGCAGGAAATCTCATACACATACTCGTAATGCGAGCATCATCTTTTGTAAGCTGTACAAATACGTAGTACAAATACCACAACGAACAGTCAGAATCGGGGCAGAATGGGTAGATGGATGGATATATGTGGTGAGGAGTTCTCTTCGATTTACACATGTCGATGCATACATACATGTATGTCAATGCAGTGGCTGTTGTGTGGGTGGAGGACGACTATTGCAATGCTAAAAATCAATGACAGTCAACATCCGAGCTAAAGCACTCTCAAAAACTTGTATCTTTAGGAACAATTAGGAACAGCTCTGTATCAAAAATAAACATAAAAGGGGGTGGAGGGGATTGGAAATAAATAAAAGCAAGCGAAACGAAACGAAACAATTTACTTGAGAACTCGCATCGGTTACCATTGACAAAAAATGTATATAGATACAAAAGAAAAAGATATACCTAAAAGATACTCTATGATAATTAGCCAATTTGAAACTCATTCAGTTATAGTGAGTGCTAATGGAGTGCGTTTCATCTAATGAAATCAGCAAAAAAAAAAGACAGTACAATTTTTAGGAACAGCAAAAGGAATCAAATCAGCCTTCAGTTTTCTTGAAACGCACTCTATAGGGTGTGGAAAGTAGTATTAAAGTACCCTTAATAGTTCTATGATAACCGACATATCCCAAACAGGAACTCAAAGTGAAAAAAAGGCATCTATATGTACAGCGTTCAAAACAGAATGGTTTATAATCTGGATGATCTGATATGATCTGATATCCGGTGGTTGTGTGAACCATTGAAACATTTAGTAAACCAAAACGAGGAATATACCAAACAAATATTGTACACGATCCTAATGTTAAACAAATACATTAAATACAATTTTTCAATTCAACAACTGGCAACTGTCAAACGCATACATTGATTCCATTTTGTGTTTTTGTTTTTGTTTTCTTTGGTTTTTTTTGGGATGCGAATATACATAAGATTCAACGAACGAACTATGGATACTTGATGATCGAAATGTTTCCAAATTGCGGGAGGACTGTAGAGTGGGCTTACAAGGAACAACACAACAGAACAGTGTATCCCCCCCCATAAGCACACTCGTGTGTCAAATTTTGGTTAATATTCCGAATTGCGAATCTACATTTTGATGTATTTTGTATATGCATGACTGTTTTTTTAGTGCCATCTTTGGGTAATCGTAATCGCTATGGAGTTGTACTATGGTTTAAACTAGATTATGTTTCTCGTTTACCGAAAGAGCAGCATGATTCCACCGGAGAACGATTGGAAGTTATTGTGGCGATTCAGTTGCGTGTCCGGATCATACTTTATGTTGCCGAAAACCTTTTGGTTTGATGTAAACATTATAATTGGTTTGAGAAGGCATTAAATTTCGACCAACATTTATGATTCTATCGACTGATTCATTATTTTTTTTTTTTTTGTTTTATTCCATGTCTAGACATAGTCTATATTCTAGTTTAACTATTTAATAAGTACAAGTATATGATGATCACTAACCCAGACAGTTAAGAGCTATAATTAAAAGTAAAAAATGTAAAAAGAAAATGATGTTTCTGGAACTACTGCTGTGGAAATAGTACGGTTACTGTGCGACCCCATTAAATACATAATACATCCCGCCCAGCGGAGATTAAGAGTTGAGACAAACGACCTAACAACACAATCGGCAACCAACAGTTTATCCACTTATCATACGAGATATACAACAATTTCTGTGTGGATTTTTTTTTTTTTTTTTTGTTGTTTTTTTAGCACTCGTTGGTTTTTTGACGTTTATGGGGTAGGAACGGTGGAACGTTTGAAACTTACCTGCATGCCAATAATGGCGTATATAAAGAATAGCATGGCTATAAGCAAACAGACATATGGAAGTGCTTTAAATGATTGTACAAATGTCCAGAGGAGAATGCGTATTGTGTATCCTTGACGGAGTAGTTTGATAAGACGCGCCGCACGAAACAAACGCAGGAAGCCGACGTTGATTGAGTTCGACTGTAAAATATTATTGGCCAAAAGGTTTGTTGTTGTTTTGGAAGAGCAGATTCGAAGAAACAAAATAAAAGAAGAGAGAAAACAGAACGGAAAAGGAGATTGGTATTAGAGTGGTTTGTCCCCGTTTTTCGTAATATAACGTGAATTCGTCCGAATCCCTTTTTGGGGGGAACTCGTTCGAACTCGAAAGCGCGTCATCATACTTGATGATGATGCTCTCATGATGCATTCCAATCTAAGCTATCGGTTAGTAGTAGTAGTAGTAGTAGATCGTTCCGTTAGTACTAAGTAGTTGGTAGCAGTGCAGTAATAGTAGTAGTAGTAGTAGTAGTAGGTAGTTAGGCGCAGTTATTAGTTGGTAGTAGGTTAGTAGTAGGTAGAGTAGTTTACATACATAGTAGCGGTAGGTAGTATCGATTGAAAATCATTATTATATCATTAGCTAGTAAAACTATTTTCAAAACAAATCAAATGTCAAATTAATATCGTTCCAAATTGTATTTTACTCATAGATATAGTATACATGTATATACATAATTGTATATGTATAGATGGAACAAAATGCTAAACAAAAATTGGATTTTCAAACGATTGTTGTTTTTTTTTTTACGGGTACCTTAATGAAATGCAAATACTATACAGAATTTTCATTTTGTCAGAAATTGTAATCAAAAAACTATTTAGTTAATTGCGGTAGTGTGTCTGTTGTGTGTCTGTGTGTTTCTGTGTATTCTCGTTTGATAAGCTGTGTGTGTGTGTGTGTTTATCTATTTTTTGTTTTTTTTTTTTCCTGATTTGGAATATTCTTGTGCGTCTTCCAAATCTTCTACTACTCGTAATTTACAAAAATAAATTAAATTAAACAAATAAAAAAAAGTACGGAATTGTTTAAAGTTATATGCTTATATAAGTACTGGTAAATCGGATTTTATAGAAGTTTTTTTTGGAAAAGCTCTTTCAGTGCGTTTTGTGTATGTGTGTGTGTGTGTGTGTGTGTAGGTCTTTTTTTTACTAAACAAAACTAATCGTGTTGGTTTTTTGATTCGTTCTAAGTACAAGTATTTGTTGGGTGGTTCTTGTAAGCGAAATAAAGTAAGCGTTTAATCAATGTAGAACAGTATGCCAGTAGAACAGTATAACCGTATAACAGTTGAACAGTAGAACAGTTGTATTGTTGGGTTTTCTATGTACAGTTTGCATCATTTGCATGGTGCATGGCAAGTCGTGGAAACAAATAAAGTACAGGGTATCGTCAAAGGTGGTGTTTTTTTTCTTTCTTTTTTTTGGGTGGAGACGGGAGGGTGTGGGGCTAGGTCTTTCTGTTAACCGTTTTGTAATCGTCACAGATTTGGCCAAAATATTTTACCCATCAGCTGTTGCAACAGTATAACACTTGTCGTACATGTTGGCGCATACATTTCTGTTTCAGATGTTGCATGCACCCACACGTACGGGTGTTGTGCTCTGGGATCATGTGCCTCTGGCAACTGCTGACTTGAGGACGTATACCGCCTCGCCGCGGGCTTCGTTTAATTGCTTCATTTATACACTGTGCAAAATCGTATATATCGTTGGAGTTACAAGCTACTGAATATGTTATAATAGTAGTAGTAGTACTTAAAATTACGGTTGTGTATGGACTACAGAGACTAGAGCAGATAGTAGATGGTAGCAGATGGTTGTTTGGTTACATATTTATAGTACATATTATATGTAGGTTTTGTTAAGAGGTGAAGCAACGATATCAAAAAACATTTGTTCGAGAGGTGTAGAGACAAAATTTGCTGTGTGTGGCCCAGTGCTTTTTTGTGGGTTGTAACTGAAAAGAAAACATACACAGTACTCGCAGCAGTACACTGAAACACTGAACACTGAACCGAACCGAGCCGAATCGTAGTACTCCCCATATATACTGTATATATATAGTATAGTAGAGTACCAGTAACGATTCTTGTCGATGTTGGAAAATACAATATGTACACAGGAAATGCAGTTTAAGAGCTAGAAGGCAGAGTGTGGCGGCTATCTCTATCCGGGCTATGAGTATATCTGAGCGTAGCTATACACATATGTATGCATATATAGTATATATATTATATATGGTGGATTCTATGGGTTATGCAGGGTATATGTGTGTGGAGGGGTGGGGGGATAATGGAGCATGATCCCACGCTGTGGTCGCTTTGTTTTTTTCATAGAGTAGGTCTCAAAGGGAGTTTTGGGTCGCTGGTTGACTATTTCTAAATCCCAAAATCGTTTATTACAGGATGTGCGTTTGTGGGAAGATATACACATGATGTTATCGTATAGAGTCCCAGATCAGATCTAATCAGATCTACGAGATCTAACTACCAGCAAGTACGCAAGAGAAAGTGGGGGGCGAGCGAGAGAGAGAACGAGAGCGAGAGCGAGCGAGATATCAAAGGAGAAAAACTGTATCTACAGATGATGTACGTACACAAAACGAGATCAATCGATGTGATCTGAATACGGAATACGGAATTGAATATAGTAGGAGAGATATTTTAAAAGATGTTCTTGGGTATGTATGGTAAGTAGTAAAACGTTTAGCTAAAAAGGCTAATTAGTCAAAAAATTTGGTTTGGTTTTGTTGTTGTTGTTGTTTTGCTTGTAGCGTGTGTGGTTGGTGGTTGTAGTTTTTGTTGTTGTTGGCTGTAGTAGTTGTTGTGGTTTGTTTGTTGTTGTTGTTGTTTTTTGAAAGTAGAAAACTTGTTAGGATAGATTTGTTTACTTACATCCTGTTGGATAGTGAGAAACCATTTTCAATTTGAAATTTTTTTGTGGATTTGTGTTGAGACAAATCAATGTGCACATTTTGATATTTTTTTTTATAAATGTTTTTGATTGTTGACATTGATTTGATTGGATTTGATTGATGACACACACAATTGTTTTTCAATTGATGTTTTTTCAGTTATAGTTGTTGTTGGTGGTTGTAGTAGTTGGTAGTAGTGATTGGTGTTTTTTTTTTTCATTCAGCAGTTTTTTGGTATTCAGTTGCATTCAGATTCATATTCAGATTCAGATTCAGTTCAAAATCGTCACAAATTACAAGATAATGAAATGTATTTTGATTGATGATTGTATTTTTTTTTTTTTTTTTTTTATTTAGTTGTTCATATATTGATTGAGAGTTTCATATATCATATCATATTGCATGTATAGACGATGCATGTTTGGACGATCGATCACAGGTCGGTTTCGGTATCGGTATCGGTTTTTGGTCAAACGATAATTCGATAGTTCGTTGGGCGGCGAAATCGTTGTTGATTTTTTGTGGTTATTCATATGTTTCGTATTATTTCGTATTCAGAGAAAGAGAGATATTTTGTTTTAGAAAAAATAAATAGAAATAGGTAAAGTAGAGTTGAAGATTAGTAGTATTGCAATTGCAACTGCACGACTGCAGTAGCTCTATCAAAGGGTAGTATACAAAGATAGTAGCAGATCAAGATCACAAATATCAGTAAGCAGAGTTGTTCAGTTACATGTTGGTTCTCTATATGTTGTTGAAGAATGTGTAGTGTACTATGTGGATGTGTGTTAACGAGTGTTGTTGCTGTTGTTGTTTTAGTATCTGTAATTGTATCTAATGGCTTTGGCTTTTTAGGAGATCTTCGATGTGTTTACAGAAAGGTTCTAATCGGGTTATTTTGTTGGTTTCTATAAATATTCGCGTAGTTCAACTTTTGGCTCTTGGCTATTGAATACTATGCAGGTTGTACGTGGGTTGGACTATACATATATATAGTAGTAGTATTGGGAAATGTATTTTTACAGAACTCAAAAATTTGTCAACTCAAAAGATAACTCTGATAATAAAGCATTGTTTGACGAAATGAAAGACGAAGTAAAGATCGAAGATTACCGGAACGATTACGAAATATATTGACCGCGAAAACAGATCCGATTCGAGAGTGTTAGGGAGAGAGAGTCTTACCTATACGACACACCACCAATGGGGAAGAGATAACCAGCTTGCGGGGAGGATCTGTGGATCGATGCTGGGTCCACTGATACTTTTGATGGTATTGGGAGGGGAGGGGGGATTGATTGGTTACATATAGATTGCAGGGCATTTGCAGCATTTTTCTCTTTGAAAGTTCTCAAGCAAAAAACAGTTTTCTCAGTACAAAACGTTTCAAAAAATTTTGTAAGTGTGTTGTGCGTGTACAAAGCCGAACTGAACTGAATCAAATGATATATATCCAAGTGCATTCAACGCACATACTCGCATGTAAGTGAGTGTACATATGTAGGTGGTGTATTCATATGTAGTTTTTGTGAGTATTTGTGAGTGTTTTGTGTGTGTGTGGTTGTGTGTGGCAATGTGTGGGTGAGTGTGTGGCATGCAGCAGCTGTAGCTGAGAAACGAAAGCCAATCCAAGCCCAGATCATTAGCCAGGGCACACTACTTAGTTGGTTACTTATAATGGTGGAGTGGAGTGGAGTGAAAGATGGTGTGAGCATCGCAAAAACTGAGTGTCAGGGCAGGGGGGGTGATTAGGTGAAGGGTGTGGTGGTTGTTAACAAAGCTCAAAAGTCATCCAAGTGACCTAGGATAGAGAGAAACTATCGAACTACAGCAGAGACTGTAAAAAACATGAGACAACCCAGCCAAAGAGAGAGAGAGAGAAAAGTAGCGGGAGTTCGGATCGGAATGGGTTTGGGTTTTTTTTTCTTTTGGGGGATGGGGTTTTCGAAAGAAAGACCAGACAATATTGAAGTCATGCTTTTGAAGAGTTTTTTGTATACTTTGCTTAAAGCTCAACAGATATCGTTAGAGTTATTTTTATATAGAAATTTCATCCATCGTCTGGATCGGCGATTATGTATGTACCTCTCACTTCATGATGACGTTGGGCAGTTGGCCTCGATCTGGCGCAAGAGATCGTGTGCCGGGAAGGACTACTTACATTCGACATTCGACAGCTCTTGGGCAGCTCTTTGAATACCTCTGATCCGATGTACAATTCGATTCGTTCTGTTTCGTTTCGTTTCGTTTCATTTCGATTTGATAATGATGATAATGATGCTTTCACCTTGCTTTCTCGTTATCGATTGATCATAGTTATTCGTGTGTGTACACATTGTGACGTGACAGTATTCAGATATTTTTTGGGGTTTTGTCTTTCGTGAATATATATTTGCTCATTGGTGTACTCGTATACATATGTACATATATATGTATAGTAGGGTGGGTGTCTGTGTCTCGGGTGGATGCCAATGTCTGTTCTGTATATCAACCGCAGTGAATGATGATGATTCGGAAAAAGGGTGTCAGGGGAGAGGCGAGTGGAGTGTGTGTGGCGTTTGTGTGGTTTCCATCAAACAGTCAAATTTGCGAGACCGATCAAACCAAAGCAATCCATGCGCAAAGTAAAACCAAGAGAAACAATTAACTCGAACAGCAGTTGCAGGACCCCGATGGATCGATCATCCTTCGTATGCATGGATCGATCATCTTCGAAAATTGAGATTCTAGATCTCAAAGAAAAATCTGCACGTTTTGAAACGTGTCATCAGTATAGGAAAGAACGAATGGGATTAGGAGTAAAAACTATACTCATTTATGATACGAAAAGTTGTTGATCTTCTTTCTTGATATCACACTTCGATACAAGATTGCAGACACAAAAAGATTATTTATTACTTGATGAGAGTTTATAAGATCGGTATACACAGGAACCACAGAGGATCCTGTGGCACAGCCGATATCACAATGAATGCTACTTTATTTATTGGAAGAATAGTGGATTCTTCATTATATATGCATGTATAATCAAGATATATACTATATTGCCACCCTTTCGCTGTACATTCTAACATTTCTTGACTACAAAAGCTTATATGCACGCAACTTTATACAAGAGACAGAGACAGACAGATATAGGCGGTGAGAGATAGTCACAGATACAGATAGATATATAGAGATATATATATAGAGAGAGAGAGAGATATAGAGACACAGTGGTAATTAATTACAAATCGCAATGTTGTGTGCTATGCAACAGAAAACTGAATACTGAATACTGAATACGAAACATATATGATAGATATATGGAAATGGAAATCGAAATCAAAAATTGGAAAATGAGTTCAACTAAGAGAGAGACATAATAAGTATGTATGTGAGAACACAAATGACTAATCATGTGATATATTTCGATCTTTCGTAAAGAAAATCAAACTAAATGATATAGAAATAGGATTCGGAATTAATAAGCTTTATTTAGTGGAAGGCAAGCTAATTAGCTTTAAGTTTTAAGCGGAATCTAAGGTTTCATTGAATTGGTACACATCGAAAAGTTTGGAATTGGAATTCTTTGGATAAATGCAAAAATCTGTGTAGATCGTGTTTCGTACTTACATCGTGCTGCTTGGTTGTGTCGGTTGTTGTACATGTAGTAGAAGTCGATGTATATAGTTGTTGAGATGATTGATTTGGGGGGATGGGGAGCGGTGGGTGGGGAGATATATATACATACATGTACATAAAAGATTTATTTTGTTGGTTTTTTTTTGTTCGAAGATAGATACATGTATGTACGTATATGTTTTTGATTTTTTGATTTTTTTTTTTGGATGCGTATGCGTATGCATGTGTGCATGTGTGTGTTTGCAGGACATACACATGCATAGGATTTAGTTGTTCGATTGTTGAATGACAGGATTGATTGAATGTTTTGCGTTTTTGAATTCGTTTTCATTGGTTGATTAATTGATCGATAAATCGATTGTTCGATTGGTGGGTTAGTTGGTTATTGTTTTTGAATTGAGATTTCGGTTTTGGATTGATTTGATTTTGGTTTTTGGTTGATTGGTTTGATTGATTGGTTAATTCGATTTAATATAAGTATTTTTTGGTTTTTCAATTGGTTCAGTGAGGTTTATATATATATATATATATATATATATATATTGTTTTTGGATACAATATTTGTTGGTGGTTGGAAGTGGTGGTGGTTTTTGGTGATTCGGTGGCAGTGGTTGTGGAGTTGTGGTTTAGGTGGTGGTGGTTGTGGTTTTTTAGTGGCGGTGGTGGAGCAAGAGACATATACATATATATAGAAAGAGTTGTTTAATTGCACATTCATTGCATTTTTGAGTGTTTTTTTGGTATTGGTATTCGATAATTGCACAGATTTTATATGTATCATTGTTGAGATTGTAATTGTATTTGTTGTTGTTGAATTGTTGTATCATGTTTGTGTTGTAATTGTTTGGAGTTAGAGTTGATTTTTGGAGAGTGTTGTGGCATCGATTTCCGATCGACGTTTTACGGGGCCCAATTGTTGGGATATATATATATATATATATAGGATATATCGTTGCATATATATACATACATATATATATATACAACGGAATATATAGATATATGCATGTATGTGTAGTATACATAATTATAATATATTTCACATTTGTTAAGATGTGTGCGTGGATTGTTTTTGATTGTAGATGTTGTTGTTTTATGTCGTGTAGGTATATATATATATATCATTGCGTGAGTGTTTGTTATATATTTTATGTATTTTATATATATATTTTGTTTTTTTGCATTCATCGATATTTTTTTTGTTTTTTTTTTAAATTGATTTCGGATTGGGTTATCCCGATTTTGAGACCACATTATGGTTTTTTGATTTTTTTTTCGTACACAAATAAATATGGAAAAGGAAATTAAAAAAGAAATATGATTATTAATTTCTGTATTTCGTGGGACTTTGTTTCATTTTTTGCATTTTAATTTTTTTCTTGGTTTGTTCTGTATGTGTGTGTATATAAGAAATATATATATGCTATTGGAAATCAAGGTAAATATATATAGATATGTATGTCATGTATGTAAAAAAAATATGAGAAAAAAACATGTTCAAATATCGGGTGTAGCTGTATTTGCGATCTGTGCAAAAGTGCCAAATCCTCAATACCCTGAAAAAACCCTGAATCTTGCACTCTGCTATCGATGTACAGATAATACATACATCCGCTGTGTAAACCATCATTCGATTTATCTATGAAACACTGTACCTATCATTTCTGTAACTATCACCCATAAGAAAAAAGTCCTACTTTTATTTACTATCCATTAACAATAATATTTCCTAACCCAAACAAGAACTATCCAAAGCTGGGTTTTATTGATATTCAATATATATTAAGTATTAAAACAATCTCTTTTATAAACAAGTACTCTTTAGTTTATACGAAATCCCGTTGAAAACCCATATACATATCACTTAACATATATGTATATGTATATTCGGACTTTAAGTCTGGACAAATCCCTTGCAAATCTCTTCATTAATTTTCAACAAAAACCTTTATCCTCATCTACAAAAATTGCATTCATGATAAGATAGATGTACGTACATGTATATATTGTACTTAAATGTGAGGCGTGAGAGATACGCCATCAGGTCTGTTGTGTGGATAGTTATATAGTAGATACTTATAAGATATTTGCTTGGTTCTTGGTGTTCTTGGTTTTTTCTTGTTTTATTTCTGTGTGGATGTTCTGTGGATGTGTGTTCTGTGTGTGTGTGGTTTTGTATCTTGGCAAAATAATGAAGCTAGATACATTTGTTATTCAGTTATGAATTACATTGTTTTCTTGTCTTGCATAAAACGGCCTACAGAAATCGAACACAACAATAATATGTATGCTCTGAGTCGGTTTTTGTGGCAAGCAACTGATAATTACCCCAAATTCCATCCACAATGCATCCACGATGCTGCCCAGCACGGTAATCAGATCGAATATGTTCCACGGATCCTTGAAAAAGTTCTATAAAAAGCGATACAATAAAATGTTATTGACGATTTTTTGGCTATAAATAAAATTTGCAATGTTGTATGGCACCTACATTGCAAATTTCAGCATCGATCCGAACAGATTCTATATTGAAATTATGTTAAATCAATTTTAAACTTACCTTGACACCGAATCCAATGATCTTCAGCACAGTTTCAACGCTAAACATTCCTGTGAATCCCATGTTGATGTACTTGAGTGACTTTTCATACATATCACCCTGATTATGATACTGTTGAGATTTACAATTTACAATTTAGTTTATGTATTCATCAAATGAATAGAGTTCAGCGTAGATATCAATCCGTTTGGGGGTAAATAAAGCTTGCGTTCAGTAGTTGGATAAGCATTCTCCTTCCCGCAAAGAGGGAGCAGAGCACAAATTTACTCCATAAATATTATTGTATGAAAGGCAAACGAGGGAGTATTATTCCATTCGAAAATTAAATTATATAGTAGAAGAAGATGGTATTAAAGATGACTTGAAATCCCTTCGTATACAAAAATAATACATAAAGGAAATAGATATTCAGAGCAGAGCGTTGGGAGCGTTTCGGATGATGTAGAGACCCCGCTGTAGGCAACAAAAAATGTATTAAAATCTTTTAAATTACCTTCATCATCAGCAAGAGCGTATTGAACACGATCAGCATCATTATAAAGTACTCAAATGGCGTTGAAACCACAATGCGCCATACTTTGTACTTGAAAGTGTTCCGGTTTTTGGGCATATAACGCTCGAGTGGGCGGGCTCCGATTGTGAAATCAATGCAGGATTTCTGGAGTGAAGAGAAGACCGATTATGTAGCAATATTTTGATGCCCTTTGCGACGAGCATTCGTGGCATTTCGAAGGGGGGCGAAGCTTTCATTCACAACTCAATGCAATTTCTGTCAAAGTACGAGTACAACTAAAGGTGTTTTCAACATTTCAACAATTACGATACAAACATTTCATTCACATATTTAATACAATTTTGTAACACTAATTGGGTTTCTAATTATCTATATAAATGTAACTACATGTTGTTTGGACTGTTGCCTATATATGGAGTAGTTTTATGTCGATTGCTCCCAATGTTTTGATTTATGTTGAAGCAAACACAAAAAGGGGAATGTGTACAGAGGGTAATAAAAGCAAATTGGAATTTGTTGGTTGTCTACCTCATTGATCAGAACACAAAATACATTCATACAAAACATGCCCAATTTTATTGGATGAAATTTTCGTATATCTTCTCTATAGGATCTATAGGATGTGTCTTAATCTGGTACTTGGGATTGGATATACTCTGATCTAAATATACTGCTCATACAACAGGAGACTTTTTCTTTTCCAACCTACACCCAAAATGCGGAAATGCAACAGGCATTTCGTTTCATTTCCCATATCTAAAACAGAGGATTAATGTATACATATATGGTCTTACAATGGATACAGAGAATAGTATTTCTCTATTTGGGGAGAGATTTTCTTTGGAGCATTTGGAGTATACTTACAATCATACAGTCCCTGTTTCGTGGGGGTTGGTTGGTTGGTTGGTTGTTTGGGGTTGTGGTATTTTTGATTGGCAACTCGTTCGACTGGCGACTACTGAACGATATCGATCGTTAAATATTCCCGAAAGTTCTGAATATTTAATGACCATCGTGAGTACAATGAGATATCTCTACTTTCCGGTAAATGTTCACTATTTATATATCAATAAGGGTATATAGTATGCTAATGCTAGATGTAGCACAATTGCAGGATCCTATGTTCTATGGCATGTTCTTGAGTTTTTTCTATTTTGGTGAGTACTAAACTAAGTAGTTGGGGGAGTGGGGGAATCGTCCCACAGGAGTAGGGCTAGTAGGCTCACTCTAGAATGGATGGCACATCGACTATACAGAAACATATATAGATGGAGCGTTCTATAGAGTATAAAGAGTGTGGTTTTGTGTGGATGGTATGGCTGGTTGGAGGGCGCACACTCAGTGGACACCCACTAAAAAACGAAAGGCGAAAGGCAAGGCAAGGCACAAAAACACTTTTCGCACACACATTTCTTTGTAGCTATCTCTAGGGTATACATTTATACATACATTGCAATGCACGAGCATCGGGTATCTGGTATCTGGTATCTGTGTGTGTCTGGTACGGTACAGTGTGTACATGTTAAGTGAGCCCCAGAGCAGAGCTCAATGTGTATATGGGAATGTTTTTTTTTTATTTATTTTTTTTTTTGGGTAGCAAGTATTTACGAGTTAGTGACATGTACGTGCATATTAATCAATTTAGTTAATGTATTAATTTGTTGTACTATTTTGTTTTTTTTGATTTGTTTTCTTTTTGATTTGTTTTTTTTTTTATTTTGTATGGTTACAACTAGCGGTACATTACACGAAACACATATATAAGCAGATTGACAGAGAGATAGAGAGAGAGAGAGACAGATAGACAGATAGAGCGTTTGAGGGGGTGGGCGGTGGGGGCTCGCATGGTTGCATGGATAGGATGGGTCTGGCTCACCTGGTTCTTGTCAATTTCACCATCTTGTAACTCAGCTTCGCCTTGCTCTTGAAATGTGATAATAATCAAGGCCACGAATATGTTGACGAAGAAGAATGGAAATACAATAAAATAGACAATATAAAATATGGACATTTCGATCCGGAAATTTTGGATTGGACCCCTATCTTCATAAGTGGCAGCCATTGAGTGTTGCAAGACCCTATAGTCGCAGTTGAATTCGATGGATCGGATGGATAAATTGTATATGGATGTATGAAGAAAAACGATAAAAAATATCATTTAGTTATATTCAATATTCGTTAGACAAATGTTCAATTGATAGATAGGTTGTGATAAAGACAGATCAAGAGATAGATATACATATATCTGTATAGATACATATATAAAGCATATAGAGTGATAGCAGGTTTACAACAACAATAGGAAGTGGGGGTGGGGGGCTTACTGTGGCCATCCCTCGCCGGTCTGGACAGCGAACAGTGTCAGCATCGCGGCCGCAACGTTGTCGTAGTGGAAGGCCCTTGGCTTCCAGACCCTCAGCTCCTGTCTGGGCAGCAGTTCATCCTCCTCGTACTTGAAGTACGAGCCCCTTCAGATTGCGTTTGTACATGGTATTTGGGTTTTGCGTTTTCGTTTTCGTTTAGGGTTTTCATGTATTTAATTGATGGTGTTGTTGTTGTTGTTGTTTTGGTCGTGATTTAAGTCATTGGCAATGGCAATTATTGGTTGTGGTTTTAATTAGTAATTTCATTTGAGACTCAGTAGAGAGAACGTACAGAAATGATACAAAAGTTTAGGCACAACAGAACACACTACGGGGTGAACAGAAAAACGCAACAGATCGAAAACTAAAGTATGGCAAAGCATATCCTACAACTAAAGGGTTAAACAATTCGAATCGTAATGACTTCATTTTATAAGTATTCAAAATTTCTTTCTTTTTTTTTGTTTTGGTTTTTCTTTTAGATTTTTAGCTTTTTTCGACGATGGTGGAAGAGTATGAAATAAATGCAGAAATCGAAATCTAATGTATAGAATTTACAGTTTACAGATACAATCTATAGAGACTCGATGTAGATTCGACCAAAGCACAATTTTTATTGCAAGTTCTGCATGATGTCTGTTTGAGTGTGTGTCGAGCGGTGTTGTTGTTGCTGTTGTTGTTAATGAGAGGAGTATGAGCGAGCGAGCGAGAGAGAGAGAGAGAGTTATGCATCAAGCGGTTCGCTGCTGGTTGTCCTAATGCACATTGACATTGTACGAGTATGAAATTTGAATTCGAATCTAACTCTAGTCAAATCAACACTCGTTACAGTCTGAAGAAAAAGGCGTACAAATAAAGAAATGTTCGAAAATCAACGAAATATGTATACTTTATCCCTCAAACCCCCCAAGAAACGAGCGAATGAGCGAGCGGGCGAGTCCTTTACTCTCGTTGTTTTATCGTTGTCGTATCGTCATTGGCTTCGAGCGTGGTTCGGCCCGTTGTTCGTTCGGTGATGTGTAACAAAGCAGCGCGCTCAAGCGAGTATTTACACTCTACTCTACTCTACCGAATAGCGTGTAGCGAGTAGCGAGTGGCGAGTGGCGAGTGTTGTCCTCTCAGCTGTTGTTGTTTTTGTTATTTTGGGCGTGAATGTTTTTCAATGCATGTATGCTGGTACGAGTATGTACGTGTACATATGTAACTTGATTTGGTATTCTTTTTGTTTCTTATTTTTCTTTTTAATTAAATTTGATTGTGATTTGATTTGATTGATCAATTGGATGGATTGGCTGGGGCTCCCAGTTATTGCATACGAAGCCAAACAGTTAAAACAAACCGATACTCTCATTCTTTCAGAGGCGTAAGTATCTGCTTTTGTTTTTCACTTCTCAACTGCGACGTGGCGGCGAGTGTAAGGTCTTTACACTCGACCGACCCATGTCTCGCGAGTGCACGTTGTGCGAGTAGTCGTTTGGCGGAGTGACGACAGTTTCAATTCAATTTGTGGTAATTTTTGGTGGTAAAAATACATAATACATAATGAAACTCTAATGCACACACATAAATATGGGGAAAGAGCTCGTCATCTAATTGGTTTAGTGTCTATGGAGTCTACGAGATGGTGTTTACGATTCCTACAATTATAGCAGATCAGATCTATTCATACACTAGTCTTTACACAATGTTTTTGGCAATCAAAAATCAACACGGTATCGCCTCTTTCTATACAGAAACTCATACATATTTCGATCTCGATATGTACAAATGCTATTTTGGGATGAGAAAATGCTTTGGACGGTGGGGACGCTTCTAAAGGTTGAGAACTGACTGGAAACTGGAGAAAAACTATTCTGTAACCGGGCCGTTGGCTTTTCTCTCTTCTCTGAGTTATTGTTGAATGGATACAGTATACCTATAACTATACCTACCTATACCTATACCTATTCCTAACACGGCCCGTGTTTTTGCTATGCGCGTGCTTATTAAGAAATCTTCTGGTAGTAATATGGACTCTTTGGTATTTGGAGAATACCCAATTTGCAAATAAATGAAACATAGTAGTAGTAGTATCTTGATGATTTATATATACACAGGCTATGCGCGGTGGTTCTTCTTCTTTTCTTGCTCTTGCATTTGAATTATACTCGCAATAGGATAATTTGATATTGGTCTTTCCCGAGATTTGATTGGTGATGGCAACAGATACAACAGATAGATATATTGATATACGGCTCAACGGATTATTACCTATATAGATATATAACACAAACATAGAGAAATTAAGCGTAACTGTAAAAGGTATTTTTCAGGTGGTAACTGGTATCTGTAGTTTCGCATTTCACAGGTCTACGTTTCTGTATGTTGATTCGGGCGCATTTTCGTATAAATTTTTCTTTTTGCCATTTTTTTGTATGTCCGGTTTATGTCTGGAATTCTTCTCTTTCCTTATTTTTCCTTTCCATTTTTTCTTTATTATTTTTTCTTATTTTTTTTTTGTTTTTTTTGTTTTTTTTTTTTTGGTTTTTGGCCCGTTTGCGAGCATGACTGTTGGTTAGACAAGTCAGGCCAGAAAAACTGGGCAAGAAACTTTAAAATGCTACTCTTACATTCTGTTGAATCAGTGCACCTTTTTTGTTTACTCGATAACGAAAGATGATAAACGTAACGAACAGAAGAAACACAATATCTTAAGAGACATGTAAAAAGGTTAACGAAAACGATCATTCAACACACATACGAAACAGGGTCGGGCGAGGGCGTGGACGGGAACGGGGAGAACTAATGTCTTAAATGCTCCCCATTTAGATTTATTTACAAGGATCGGCTCCCTTTCTCTATTCACTTTTTGCGGTATTACTGATGCCAGTATACGAAACCCCATCATCGGATCAAGGGTTACGGATCCACAGACTATACTCTCTCTGGATGCTCTTAACTTACAAAACATATATGTATATGTATGTATGTATGTACGAGTAGATAGGAACACAGAACAGACATAGGCATGTACTTTTTATATATATATATATATATATGTACAGACATATATTTAGGTCTCGGATATACATATATTGAGATATATAGCTAAACAACAAAACCATACAGCTAGACATCAATGTGTGGGGAGAGAGGATTATTAGATGGCGGAGGCATGTCCAGGTGGATAACCCCTAATGATTTCTACTGTATATTGTTTTTTTTAGATATGTATGAATGTACAATGTAAGTTGTCCCCTAATAGTAGACCTCTCCGTACGAGTGGGTGAAATGATTTTGTTGTTCTTTCTAGCTCTAGAAGCTACGCAATGTACGTACGAGTTATTGTATGTATCTAAGTATTTAAAGTTCTATTTTTGATGGATACTGAGTTCTGGATACTTGGATCTTCGACAGAGAAACATACAACAGAGAGACAAAGTTAGCAACAGAGTAACAGACAGATAGATAGCGAGAGAGAGAGTTACAGTCGTAGAGATCGTGTGTGTTTGTGTGTGAGAGAGTGGGAGAGCTAGCCACTATATAGAGGATATAAATTGATCAAACCTAAAACATAGAGATAACTACTACAGAAGGATCGAAAAACTTATATGACATTATGGTCGAGAGTCCTATGGCAAACAAATGATCCCAAAAACGATACGACACACATATACAACGAAGAATCAAATGATGGAGTCTAAGTAAGATATTTGTAAATATAATAATATAATAAAAGAAAAGTTCATAATAACGATAATACAATAAGAAAACCAAACGGAAAGAAAAACAGAAAACCAAACAATAGAGAGCGAACGAACAAACGGAAAATTTTGAAAGTTGAGTATAAATTTTACTTACTGGCACTCTGCGGAAGTATGTTTACTTTCGTCCGTACAATAAAAAAATTTTCCATTGAACAATTGTACTCCAATAACAGAAAATATAAATTGAAACAATATGTACACGATTAGAATGTTAACAACATTTTTCAATGAGTTCACGACGCAATCGAAGACGGCTTTCAATTTTGGTACACGCTTAATGGTCTTCAATGGCCGGAGTACACGCAATACACGTAGCGATTTAATAGTCGATAAATTTTGTCCAGCGCTGCTACCGCTCATATCGAAACCGAAACTAACAGCAGCGCATATAACGACCACAGCATCCATAATATTCCAGAATTCTCTTAAATAGCTGCCAGGGTGCAGTATCACACCCAAGTCTACAATTTTCAGCAACATTTCTATCGTGAATACGCCGGTAAATGCATAATCAAAGTAATTCAATATCTTGTTTCGCCTCGAGTTCTCACGAACGGGATCTTCGGCTGCTAATGCTATTGATGACATTGAGATGACGACCATAATGAAGAAATCAAAATATGGCAAATTAACAACCCAATGGGCGCCGCGTCGTATGCTGTATAAGAGTCGTTCGTTTATCGTTTATCGAATATATATCGAACATCGAATGTGGGTTTTTTGTTTGTGGGTGGTATCGGTAATCATAATTAGATTTAGTTTTGGTTGATATGGTATCGTCATAAAATTAGGCGCATGATCATTTTTTTTTTCATTCGGGATGGCATCAAATTCGGTTTGCAGTTTCGTTTTTGTTTTTATATATAATTTGTTTTGTATTTTTTAAGTGTTTTTTTTTTGTCATTTTCATTTTCCGATTGCGATGTATTATTTCGTCACCCGTTTATTAGTTTTGATATTTTTGGTTGATGGATTTCATATTTTTGTAGTCGTTCCAATTGATATTTTAAAATTTGAATATTTGTTTTGTGGTTCATTATAATTTGGAAATGCGTTCGTCGTTGTTGTTGAAGTTGTTGTAGATGTTGTTGTTGTTGTTGTTGTTGTTATTGAAGGTGTTTTTGTTGAGATGGATGTTGAGAAGATAGATGATGATTGCCGTTTATCGTGGTGGTGTTTGTTGTAATGGTGTTTTGGTGATTATTTTGATGGTGATTGGTGATAGTAATCAGATATTGTTGTTGAATATATTTACAAATAGATGTCGATTCATACAATCAATCGATTGATTAATATTTGTTTTGTTTTGTTGGTTGTGTGCAACATAAAATTGTAACGAATCCAAAAAGGTAAAAGGTAAAAAAGAAAAAAAAAGTTTTAAAAATAGTTAGTGATTTTGTTATACTCAGTTTGATTTCGTTGATTATCATAAATAGATTAGAGTAATGTCATTGATAGGGCTATTTGATGTAACGATTAAATATATATATATATATGTATATATGTATAATATATAGAGCAACAATTAACGATATCTAAGCAATGCCCGAGAATACCTGCAAAAAGGAGCCTTAGATCGACACCACGGACTAAATGGAAATGGAATCTACGAAACGAGTTGGTACTCTTAAATTATTCGCGTTTAATTAGGCATCTGTCTTTCCCCCAGTTTTAGGTTGGCCGACTCTGTATCGACCGGACGATGCATTCATATATGTTACATATGAGAAGTTCCTGGAAGAGATCTGGATTATCTTACATCTACGAGTAGTATGAGAAAAACCCCCCGGCACGTAGCCCTCACAACAACGGAAAGCCTCATGACGTGATAGATTGGAAGCATGATTGAGTGGATGGAAGAATATTTACGGATTGGTTGGTGAGAGTATAAACATCGATGAGTATGGCAACATTGGCTTCGGTCCCTCGGTCACTTCCTCCTCCTCCTTTTTCTCCTCCTCCTTCTTTTTGCTCTTTCCTTTCGTTACGGCCACAGTGCCATCGCCGTTTTCCACATGTACGCCATCGCCCTGGAGGGCCTCCATTTCCTTTTCAAGTTCTTGCAGTTGTTTCTCTTTATCCTCTTCGACTTGTTCCTCTTCGGCTGCTGTTAACTCTTGTGCATTCGCCAAATTATCAACGGCGATAGCCAAGAAAACATTTAAGAGCGTGTAATTACCGAAGAGTACCAAAACGATAAAGTATCTGTTTGGGGGGATAACATCAAGAACACAATAGAAATTAAGTGATTGAATGGATTCACATTATAGCGTTTCTTAGTCTAGGATCTATGCATGAGAGGTGTATGTATGTATGCATGTATGTATGAACAGGCAATCAATCAAGTATTCCGAACAAGATCTTGGAGTGGGTAGTGGGGTAGTGGTAGGAACTATGAGAACTACGGTTACTACTACACAGCTGTCTTAGAGCCAAGGCCAACAAGTCGTGGAAAAGCTGCAAAGATAGATATGGTAATGGAAACGTAAGGCATTAGCTTTCGTGTAAAGTTTCAATTAGCATTATTTCTACACTTACGGATTTGGTGACCGTTGATATGGGGTGGCGCAGGTTGACTCTTGCTGATGGACGTGGAACGTGTAACTTTTGGGACTTGGGCTTGCAGAATTTCAATAATTTCAATAAAATTCTTCAAGCTCCAAAGTCTCTCTGGTTTTTTTTTCGTGCTCGATTGCACAGATTAATGGTTCGACGTTCAATGACTAGGACTCCTCTTAGATTTTAGGGAGTTAAAGGACACACAAATACGAAATACAAAATACGAATACGAATACGGAATACTAAGCTAACGTACAAGTACGACCGATATACATTTAAATGAGTCAGGGAGTAAGTTCTAGAATTAGCTAGGGTCCCAGAGGAGATATGGGAGTGAGGGGTTATCTGATATTAGTTAGCTCGGTAAATATTGAATTCCAAAAATTGAATGCAAATAGCGTACAATGCATATGATCAAGACAGAGAGAGAGAGAGACAGTGAGAGAGTGTACAAGATTAAGCCGAAAAAACTTACATAGAGTAAATCATTCCTTTCTGTGCACCACCTTGCGATATGATGCCCTGGTACATGACTTCGTTCCAATCCTCGCCAGTGAGAATTTGGAATACGGTCAACAGGGCTATCGGGAATGTATTAAAATTGGTCTCGGGCGTGCCTCCGGGCAGATTGAACTGGCCGCCAAATAGCTGCATGCCAAGCAGTGCGAATATCAGTATGAACAAGAAGAGCAGGAACAGCAGCGAGATAATCGATCTCATTGAGTTCAGCAGTGAGATGACTAGATTGCGCAGCGATGACCAGTATTTGGTTACTTTGAAGATGCGCAGTAGTCGCAGTGCACGTAGCACGGACAGACCGAACGAGCCTCCCTTGACCTCGGACCAGATCACCTCGAATATCGAACCACTAATGACAACACAATCAAAACGGTTGAACGACGACTCAAAGTAGATGCGGGGCCCCAAAGCGTACATCTTGATGAACATCTCCGACATGAAGAGACCGAGGAATATGAATTCCGCATAATCTGAAATATCAAACACGAAACGAAACAATTAATCGACCGATGATCTCTCTGATCTACTTATCTACTTACACAGAAATTCTGTAAGGAACGACGGCTGGCCATAGTGCTCGACGGCCACACAAACTGTGTTCAGAAAGACGAGTACGATCACGAACCAGTAGAACCACTGCGTCTTCACCGTGTGCCGGATCCAGAAGCGAAATCTCTTCTCCGCTCGCCAGAATCCCGTACAACTGCCTTGAGGTTTAGAGCGAGTTTTCAGATAACCTGCGGGATGGAAGACACACACAAAAGACCAAACGAACACACATTGTTAGCAAGATTCAATAGATAACGTTGTGTGGGAACATATATGAATATAATCTCCACCTATGGCGCACAACCAGATACTACAGTGCGTTTCAGAACTAAAAGTTGATCAATCTTTCATCTCTTATAGCTCTAAAACCCACTGTTATCTTATATTAATTTTACTCAAATACAATGTGATGGAGATATATTGTATGTAGACACAGTGGTTGTTGCCTTGGTTACTCTATAATTATTGGCACTTAGCATACATATACATATGTACAATATACATATGTTGTAAGAGTACATACGTAATACAGACAGATCTAATCGATATGAGTACGATGTTACGTTACACAGGTGTGATGCACCCATATGACTAGCACTAGACAGAGATGACTTTTTTGTGCCGCGGATGTACATACATACATATGATATGTATTCATGCTCTTCAAATCTCAGTATAAATATTATTTTCTACTTAAAATTTAAATGTTCTTCTTCTCAGCCTAGGTTTTTTTAGTATATTTAATAGATTTTTGTACTTTCTTTTGCTATTATTATTGTTGAGTTTAAAGTTATCCCTTATCATGTCATAAATCATAGGAATAATATCATTAAATTGATCGGCAAAGAGCAGATAAAGAATTGTATAAATTGCTATATATACGCTTGAGTAGAACGCTATCCACGAGTAGAAATGTATTCTTATGGGAAATATCATTTATCTTTTTTTATTCTCCCATGTCAAAGCTGTACCTCTGAAAGTAATTTGTGTCTAATTGGAAATTCCATTGGCTTTGTTTATTATTGAATTGAATTTTCACTCTTGTCCTACATGATTTTATTTTTGTTCTGGTTAGCATTCAATTAGATCATCTTGTCAGATATATGTTCAGAGTCCAACTTGAGCATTTTGTTGGGAACTCTTGTTGGAAATGGTATGAATTTTCATTGTACACCAGAATAACCAATACAAAATAATTTCCCTTTCTTTTTAAGTCTAGTTATACATATACAACATTTCTAATGGGTAAAGTGCTTTGCTCGCGCCTTATAATTGGCCATTATCCGTCTGGATCATAAATCTGGATAAATCAGGATCATACTTTATTTAGACGATTTCTGTAACAATTGGTGCACTATATCAAAGACCTATTTATGATGCAATCTAAATCTAACCCGAAAGAATGTTTGCAGGCAGTACAATGGTCTAATTGTATGGTCTACTTTTTTCTTTATACAAAAACACATTTGTGTGAACTTTACATACGAGTGGTAGTACAACAATGATTATGATTTATGTATATAGGTTTTGTTGTGAGGAGCATTAATTTTGGATAACTGCTTCGCCTATTCGTGTGTTCTGAGTGTGTGTGTGTGTGTGTGTGTGTGTCGGTGTGTGCAGTGAATAAATAAATTATAATTTACTTACACATTTCGAAACGATATTCAATGTAAGAGATTTACAAATTCGTTTTGTTGTTTGAGAATATTGTATGGTTCAAATGAAGAAACGAAATATCAAAATTAATTGCATTTCGGCTCTCGGATTTTAAGCAAAGACAAAACTTGTATTATTAATAAGTATTTTTTGTTTGTATTTGTAAAGACATTCGTTGAACAAGAAAACTAGATAATTAAAATCCAACTCAACGCAATTCAAAAATTGTAGCATTTCGTGTGTGTTTTTGGTGTACAAATTTCAATACGGATATAGTACAAAGGTCCATGCTTGGCCCTCTTGCCCACGTTCTCATCGTAATATAGTTATGCCCTATCTTTGATATTTTTGATAGCCGACACTTGAGAACCTTGTTTCCTCAGAACCTTACATCGAAAATTTTGTTTCTTAAATTAATTTTTTAAATATCTTTCTTACCATCATCGCCATAGTCCTCCTCGGCCTCCTCCTCTTCAGTGTCTGTTGATTTCGATTTTCCCAAACTTTTCAGCTTTTTCCGCTTGGCTGCATTTCGTCTTCGTGCTAAAAATCAACAAATTATCATTAATATTGAGACATCGTTAATATTGAATAAGAGTATGACAATCACCCTCCATTATGTGCATTTTCTCCTCCTCTGTTGTCCGCTCTTCGGCTAGTATCACCTCCTCTGAAATAATATCATTGAAATGCATCAATTGGTATTTCGATCACAGCAAGGCGTTTCGTTTTGATTAACAAAATTAGCAGCAAGGAGTATATATGTGGTATATACTTTTACAAATAGTACGATATATAGTAGGTATATGTGGGGTATGTCTTTTGTATAGTGGGGAGCATGATCGGTCTATATATATTTATACGATATTTTCATCTTTGTGTGGGATATTACTTTACACTTGGCAATGCACAGGAGCTTTTATCAGTTTTTGGTTCTATTGTATAAGGACAAAGGTACGCTAAGAATGTGCCACAGGTGCTGGCTATATATATATATAAATTATCTGAGTACAACTGGTATATATACCTATATATATTTAGATGTATATAATATGGTTGGACATTTCCAAACGAGATGATTAAGATGAATGTACCTCAAACTGGAGTGAGAGATGATCTCAAATTGAATAATAACACAACTCTGTTCGATTTTTAGGGAATAAAATCCTCATTGACATTGCATAAGACCTTTTAAGACATGCACAAACATCTTTAAGAGTATACTATATGGATTCGTTGGGATGATAAAGAACCATGGCGTCTCGTATATTCTTTGTTCTTTGAGAAAGATCTTGACAAATGAGAATTGTGCATGAGTTCTGCATGAGTAGTTTATAGAAGATTCTTGTTGAAATGTTCAAGTTGTGGGTTTCAGAGTTATAAAACATTTCCAAGCTTTCCATGTTTTCGGGCAAGTATTTTATGCATTTCGTTGGTCTGGTCTGTAAAGTGTTCCATTTTTTGTTAGTGTTTCTTCGAGTATTCTTATTGTTTTGATGTATAGTGGTATGAGAGGTGTGAGTGTATTATAGGAGTGTACATATATAAGATAGATTTTACAAACAAGAAATAGGGGTTAAATACTATACCAGCTTTACAAATCCATTCAACATAGCCGTTTAACTCTCTTTCTAGTTGCTGCTGCCTTCTAAGTTTAAGAAACTCTTGTCTATTTTCTACTTTTTCTCGTTCTTTTGCGAATTCACTACAAAAAATAATCAAAATAGAATGTGATAAACCGAAAAACAGGATTTGATTTCGTTTTCGATTTCGATTTGATTGATCAGATGTAAGAATTGATCAGTACGAGTAGTATGCAGCATTAGCATTACAACAGCAACAATCTTCACATCTTTGTACGAGAATAGTATAGAGAATTCCATAGATTAAATTAAAGAAGAATTTAAATCATAACTCATTCCAAATGGAAATCCAAATAAAATCAAATCAAAAATAGGGACAGAGATAGTGGAAATTATTTAGTGGCAACTAAAACGATAATAAAACATTTTGATATATTTGTTGGCTCGGTTGTCGGTCGGTTCTCGAATGATGGCTCCCCAGCGGGACAGGACAGGACGGGACAGAGACCCTTGGAATCAGGTCAGAAGTCAAGGGAACAATTTTCAATGGGTATTATATACGGAGTATACACATATACGAGTGTGTATGCAGTATGCAGGATGATTTATAGGGCAAGCCAGCGAGGAGTACACTCGTACCCATCCCATTGGGCGATGTGATGGCATCATCGGAAGTGGCTCTGGATGTGGGTTTTGATGCATTTTTATTTGGGTGCACTTGTGTATGTCATGTCAGTGGTGTATATAGTATAAAGTATATAGTAACATTATATCTTAATATTTCTCGACACTCCGCTGAGGCGGGGATCGGATTGAGGGGTTGAGGAATCTCTTTTATTTTCGGAAGTAATAGAATTACTATATATTGTATGTATGTAGTATGGCTAGCTATTAAGTTTAGTTTTTGGGGCAATATAGGTATGTTAAACGTTGTCTCTATGTTAGTTTAAATTCAACTAAAGTTAGGTGTATAGCAAAATGCATAGAATACGTACTGTTCGGGGGGAACGATTAAGAAAGTATATGGGTTGGTGGGTGTACATAGTAGATTGGTTTGGCTTTTTGGGGGTGAACGAACAGCATTTTTCGCATAATCAATTCATTTTGGAGTAGTAGTAGTAGTAGTAGTAATATATATTATTTAGCAACTCTTTGTGGCCGTGGATTATTATGGATAATTATTGGATTTTCTTGCGTTCTATAAAGTATTATATTGGGAATAGTAGTAGTAGTACGTACATAACTAGCAGTAAAATTCAAACAATTTCCTTATAACGAATATGGTATGTTGTTTGGAAGTACTTTGGTTCGTTTTTTAATTGAGTTTGTTTTAAATGGATGTCTGCTATTTTTGTTGTTGTTGTCTGAGAGAAATTCATAGTACTAAAGGGATTTCCTGGGTTTATCGAATATTGGGTATTATATTATATATATACTATATAGTATAGCTCTGTTTCGATTTGCTTGGTTTCTCTAAATGTTCAATGGCTGTTTTTACTGTTGGTTGCATTCGAGGGTGAGGTACAGGGACTGGAACTGGGGGGGTGGTAGGTTTAGAACTATTTGTATAAACCTGCTTGTGTGATCCAATCAAGGTACGAGACCATTGCTGTCTGAAACATGGCCCGAAAACGGCATTTCTGAAACTCCATGCGACGCTCGACGCGGTTACGTTCGTTCGAAAACTCTCTGAATATTCGAGGAATACGAGGATCATTTAATGCATACATTTAACAGAAAGTCCCAAACAAAAATATAAATTAGAACAAAAAATCATAAATACAATACATACATATGTACATATGTATAAACAGGAGCAGTCTGAACATCACAAAACCCAACTTACAAAAAACAGATCGAATCAGCTGTCAAATTTTTGCAATACCTTACATCGAATAGGTGTCTGGTTTGGGAGCAACTATATATACACACAAACATATGTATAATCTGGTAGGATTGAATTTTGAATGGAATGGTGGGGGGAACCCCACCCCCAAATATCTGTGCGGTATATTCAAACTCTCCCACCCAAAAAACAGAATTAACTTCAATTCAAAAATAATAATCATATATAGTAATAGTAATAGTAATAGTAATAGTAAGAGTAGTTGAAATAGTAAATTTTGTTACGGTGTATAAGATCGGATAGATTGTTAGAGCACACGATCAGATCAGCGAGAGTAAGAAAGGACCAACTTACCCACTCAAGACACCAAGAACTAAGTTGAGCATAAAAAATGAGCCTATAACTATAAGAGGCACGAAATATATCCAATTAAATGTTGAACCTAATGCGTCGTTGGTCTATGGATCGTAAAAAAGAAAAGTATTAGAGGGTTTACTTAATGTCTAAGTGTGTTATATAGAGTACCCAATATAGTATTGACGTCCAGCCCTCCATTGTGATACATTGGAATACGGTCAACATGGCGAATCCAATATTATCGAAACTCGTTATGCCTGAATTTGGTCCATCCCATTTCTCCAGACACATGCTCGTGGTGTTATTGCATACGAAGGAGCCGCCTGCCTTCTCTGTGCTGTTGTCCGTGTTGCAGGGTGTCTCTGATTCGCCCTCCTTCACTAGTTTATCTGTGCACGCCACAGAGCAAAGGGAAAGGTAAGGAAAGAGAGGAGAGAGTATTGGTTTTAATCAGCTCTATATGTTCAATGGTTTGTGGGTTTTTGGTTTACTTGGATCTTCTAAGCTATAACAAGTCTTATGCAGTGCGCCCGAATAAAACTCGAGTCCAATGATTGCAAATATTACGATTGCAAACAACACCAAGAGACCGATTTGCAGTAAAGGTGCCATCGCCTTGATTATAGATTTTAAAACTACTTGTAAACCTATGTGGACGATGTAGATGTAGATCCAATCCAGTTTCAGTTTCGTTTTCCACGGCGAGACGATTGAAGAGTTGGAAAGAATGGATTGGATTAGAAAAGATTCGCAATGCAGCTTTTGCTAGTTACACATTAATATTTACATGGGCTCGAAGGAGCCCCTACCACAGTCTATGTATAGTACGAATACAAAAGAACAAATCGATGGAGTGACCATCATATATGTAGTTACGTTACTATATTTACAATCTTAATAGAGCGTCCAAAGATACTCTCATAAAATAAAAACAATACAAAAAGTAGTAGAAAGAGTAGAGAGATTATTAAATTGAAACACGAGGAACTACTCACTAGGAATTCCAGACACTAATTTTAAGGGCCGTAGCACACGAATGGCTCTAAGTGTTCTTAGGTCTACCTCGGGCCCTATTTGTGGGTACTGTGTCATGAATCTGTTTGCAGACGTTAAGCGATCGAAACGAGTAGTTGAAATTAGTTGATTAGCGATACTCAATGAATATCCAAAAACAATTCAAATATGAATAAAATCAAATACAATATATGTATGTATAAAGAAAATGATTCCATAAAGGGTGCATCTTAAATCGAACCTTAAATCGAAACAAAGCGAATAGCAACTAAACGTTTATAATAATGTCGAATCAAAAAAGATACATACATTAAACGATACATTTACGTTTAACTTAACGCGCGGCGGCTAGTTCATATATTTCGCACACACAATGGGAGACC
The DNA here is from genome assembly GCF_003369915.1 of Drosophila miranda. Lineage (NCBI taxonomy): Eukaryota > Metazoa > Arthropoda > Insecta > Diptera > Drosophilidae > Drosophila > Drosophila miranda. The sequence continues at coordinate 13,488,838 of NC_046673.1, forward strand.
CAAGCGAAAACTTTCAATAGTTTGTATCTGCTCTACCCTGCGCTCTGCCCTCTGGGCTGAGCCACATTCAATCATCTGGAGAGCAAATCCAAGCTACTTTATGTATACAGTATCAAAATGTTCTATTAAGAAAATATCTAGCATACATAAAAGAATAAAGATTTCATTAGCGGGAAAAGGCAAAATAAAATCAATTACGTTTTAATATTGTTTAATATATATCTTATAAAAAATCACTTTATGAATAGGAAATTCTACAAATTCTATTCTTTTCAACTGTCTTTTAGTTAGGTATAGCATTTACAAGTAAGTATTTAAAGAGTTAAGCTATAAAATGTATATGCTATGACCCAAATATAATCTTAAATCTCAGATATATGTGTATATAATATTTGCAAGTTTGGGATGGATTTATATTCACTATGCAGGAGCGATCTATTGTCGTCAGTGCATAGTGTTGATTATCTTCTACAGTTGTTAATTGTTCCATGGCATAGCTATAAAATGTGTATTCTATGGGACAAATATAATCTTAAATCTAAAATATATCTATAATATATGCCCCTTTGGGCTCGGAACGATGCAGGAACGATCTAAAGTCGCCACTGCATCGGTGTGTAAGAGAAGCAAAACCTCTACAGTATGTGATTTCTATGGCTATTACACTGATCCATGGCTCGGCATCTAAATCCCACGTTGACTTTATGATTATTCATTTCTAAACTAATTAATAATTGATTATCAAATAAAAGTTAATATTAATGTTACGATATTGTATAGCCGGAATAAAGTACATAATGCTCAATTTTCATAGATATCTAATCACAGTTTTATCTTAAGTACATATCCGACCCCTTTTTCGATGCAATATTGTTTAAAGATCTGTTACACATTATCCATTCGATTGACATAGCAGAAAGGGGCCGATGTGTACATACATATGAAATGAAAATAACTACATATATCCGATCTAGTTCCAATCCGAGATATGGGAGGCATCCTATCGATGCAGTATATATCCATTTCCTTTCTTATAGCGTTTAGAATTGGAGATCCATTATACTTTCTACTTGAACACTCACTAAGACGACACACATCGTAGCTATAGCTCGTTCTATAATGCAATTTGAATGTTCAATTATAATTTTTGATGTGTGGCTTGCTAGCCAAGATCTACTATATATAGTAGGATATATAAATGTGTTATTTTAGTCTGGCCTAAGGTCCTTTTTCAAATGGTACTATAACTAATGTTGTTTTGTTGGCTCGAAGTCTTACTTGGAATTCGGGATACGAGCTTCAGCGGTCGTAAGACACGAAAAGACCTCAACATACGCAGGTCAACATCTATATTGGCCTCAGCAAATATCGTCATGGCTCTGTTCACGAACGGTTTACGATCGCATCGGACGGGAAGTTATTATTAATATATCTGTTTTGCTTATTAATTGTTAACTTATGCAGAGATTTTCCCTCATTAAAATTAACATTTGGTTTCTTTTCTTAAAACTATTAAAAACAAATTATTCTTAGCAATAACAAACACACATGTGTATATTTCATGGTCATAATAATTCCTCAAGAAATGGTATATTTTTTCATCATTATGGCCATGCATTTTTTTCTCCAATTTAAAGCAAAAATTTGCTTAAAAACTAAAGGATACAATAAAAAAAAAAGAAAAGAAAAGCTTGCATTGCGTGTGTAAAGATACTTATTTTCCATTAAAAATAAAGTGTGGTGTGCATTTTGAAAAGGGCGATCCTCTTCGGTTAATTATTTACCCCGTCACTACAACGAAAAAATCCATGATGTTCCAAATATTCCTGAGATAGGAGTGTTTATGCAGAACAAGCCCTAAGGCGAGGATCTTGAGCGATGCTTCTACACAGAAAATGCATAAAAAATAGGCCTCCGTTTTTTCCTATTCACAAGAGAAATAGAGACATTTATTTCTGAATAATAGATGATGGGGGGGAATGGAGAAAAGGCTTTAGTCTTACCAATTTTTGAGCCAATACTGTCTTGTCACCACCCGGCAAGTGCTCCTCTAGCGCCAACACAACACAGTTGGCTATGATTGTCAATAACACAGCGTATTCAAAGGGCGGCCATTCAATGATGAATCGTGTGTACTTTCTAATTGGGTTATCCTCGGTTAGGATAAACAATGACGTCGGACCACCACCTGGTGGGTTTTCCTCTTTTTTCGGGCCACCCATTCTATCAGCTAAGCGATGGGCTCCCTTTCGACCCAAGTGCCCCCCGCCTAAGGAGTCCTGTTGATGCCCTGCTAGCACTGCTTCCTGAGCCGCTTCCAACCTGAATAACATGGAGCAATATACATATAGATATATGGAATACAAAAATAGAGATAAAAGATGCCAAGAAATTATACCATTAGATGTTAAAGTAACATATAATTGTTGGATCTATGCGGCAACAACATAGATGGGGGATCTCTTTAAATTAAAACCATCTTGGTTGCATATGCACATACATACATATGTGTGCATGATGGTCCCCCATCTGAATTGTGGCACAATTAAAACTAAAATCAAACAAAAAATATACACATACTTGTATGAATTAGGAACAAGGACACACATACCGTCACTATATCCAATTTCTGATACTTTTGTAACGACCGCTCGGCCATAATTATTTTACACAAGGTGAACCACAATACGCATTTGTCGGGAGTGACACGCCGTCCGCATGGCACGATAGCGGCAGCAACTGGACATTTAACTCGAGAGGCCAATTACGCGAGAAGCTCGGGGGCATTTGGGAGCTTGGAGCATGGAGCATGGAGCAGCTGGCTGGCTGTGCCCCAACGATTATTTTTTGGCAGAGGTGGCAACGTTGTCGTCGTTTTGGAAGGGTACTTATCGAGGAGAAAGAGAGAGTGGGCTTGGGGCGTTGGGGGACTTGCGACTTCCGTGTTTGAAACTATATACAATGGTAATGCTGTGTACTCTGGATCCAGATCTCCACCTCGCGGCGCAGCACTCTCCTCGGGCTCGGAGATCAGCCCCACCAACTCTCACGCGCTGTGGCACTCCTCCTATCCAGCTCCTCCGTTTCAGCTTCCTCCTCCTGGTAGTGCTTCCTCTTTTGGTTTGTCTGGTTTCTTTGGTTTGGTCTTTTGTTTTATTGTATAGCTGGCTGTGATTTTTTTCTGTTTATGCTTGTTTTTTGATTTTTTTCAATATATTTTTCTGGTGTATTTTTACTGCCTTTTTTGTGGTCCGTCTGTTTTGCAGTTGGGTAGTATTATTGTATTATATTTGCACTAAATGACGCGGAAGGGGTACCGGAATGTGCAATTAGATTGCATTTAAAATTGATGGATTAATTTGCCTTGGGATCGCCCACCCAGTCGCTTGTCATTGCCCCCGAGCCCGGGCCCCAAACACAGCACAACCACTTGGCCCCCATCACTTATGCAGATTGGCATTTGGTTCAGTTTTACTTGTAATACCGCCCCCCCCCCCCCCCCCCAACTCCTACTCTGCCCATTATTTATGCACTGCGTATTTCAGGATATCCATTCGAACACACACACCCACACACACTTATACGTAAACGTATATCCGACCCGTATGACCCGTGTACAATTAGACGGAATGCCGTGCCATGCTGATTCCCGGACTCCGGTTGCACTTGAGTGGGCGGCAGATGTGGCAGCTGTGTGCGTGGGCTAATGAAAGCGAGCGCGAGCGCGAGAGCGGGAGCAGTAGCCGTGTCCGTATCCGTAGCAATAGCAGTAGTTTTGTAGCCCGGAGGAGCAGATTCTTGTTTTCGCCCAACGATAATTATGATGCTCACACCGGGTCAATTCAGTTCATGACCTATAGAGAGAACACACACACACACACGCACACACAGAATCTGTAGCTGGCTCTCACTCACTCACTCACTCACTCACATGTGTGTACACGTGTACCAGTAGCCGTACCCGTACCCGTGCACCCGTACGTGTGGACACGGGTGTTTTTATGATACTACTCGAGTACACTTGCAAAAAAAAAGGAAGGATGCATACAAAATGCATTGGCTTTTCATTTTCATTTTCATTGCTTTTGTAGTCCACAAAGAAGTGTGCTAAATGTACATAAGTATATATATGGTTTGATGGTTTGCTGCTTTGTTTGTTGGATGGATGGATGGATGGTATACACAAACATACATACATATGTATGTACATACATATATGTTGTTTCGGTTTCATTTCGTTTATTGGTATAACATTCCATTACTGGAACACGCCATGAATGAAAAATTTAGGGGATGAAACTTGCTGTGTCACAAGAGAAGAGCATAAGCAAAAGAGAGCTCACACACACAAACACACAGACACAAGAAAAGGAGGAAGAGCAATAGCAAAAGCATAGCACTGCTGCCGAAAAAAGCTCGAAAAACATACACACTCTGGGAGCGGAAAGGGAGACGCTCCGGTGTATACCGCCGTTTCGTGGTGAATTTTGAAACGATGAGAGAATCATCACATACTGGAAATGGAAAGGATGAAAGAGCTCTCCTCTCCGCTTATATTCGTCAAGGGAAGCGCCTGGCAGCAGTCCCATTCGAATTCGTGTTTACTTTTTCTCCAGAAATGTTTATGTTCCATATCAGGGTTGCGCCGTTCATGGGAAATGTTTATAGTTGTTGTTGTCGCCCCACTGCACTGATTGAGATTCCTCTGTTCTGTGTGGGTTCTGTTCTGGTTCTTCTGAGAACGACGATATTTTTGGAAACTTTCTCTCCCACACACAAATGCACTCTCGAACCGGCTGTAAGCCAAAACTCACTCACTCACTCACACTCTCACAGTAACTCGCTCTTTGTGGGTTTATATCGGAGCAATCCCTGGTTTATATCGAAGAAATCCCTGTCGGTGCTCCGTTACATACATATATCGATGACGACGACGATGGTCGTACCAGCAATTATGTTTACACTTGACATTTTCACTGTACTGTAAATGAATTTAAGTGTAATCCAAAAGCCCTTCTCAGCCTCGCATTATATCGCCTTATGCTATGAATAACTTTAATGAAAGGCAAGAGGATTACGGTGGGGGTGGCATTTGCTTTTTTCTTTATGTGCAATGACGTCATTGCAGGCGATGTTGTCTGACTTTTTGCTTTTGGTTGTTTTTCTTTTCGTTTCTATTTCTTTTTTTTTGTGGATATTTCTATGGAACAGGATTATACACGCACACACAGAAACGGTAACATATACACATGCACATGTCAATGTGGTTGCGGTTTGCGGCCACTAGAGGGCGACAGACGGACCAACGAACTTCTAATTGCCAAAAATAAACAGCAACAATGACACACTTGTTCTCTCATTCTCTCTCGCTCTTTCCCCCTTCGTATCACTGCGCGCACCCCCTCTGAGCTCTGTCCCCCTCCCCCACCCTTTTGACGCATTAACCAAATTGTTATAAAAGGTTGCCTACTTTCTGGGGCCTGTTCTACTTTCTGCTTTCTTTCCTAGAGGTTTAAACTGAACCACTAAACCACACAGTCACACACTCACAAACACACATACACACACCTATGGGAATTTCGGAATTTGAATTGTCTTTGGGTAAAAGTAGTCGCGTATTACACAAAGCCACCACATGGTCTAATATCATTAACACACGCGGGGGACATTCAGCAAATGTTTGTTCATCTGTCAAACACACACACACACGCACATATTTACACATAAGAAAAAAAGAAGGAAAAAATAGTCCATAAGCACACGCGCTATACAATTTTTTTTTCACTTCCGTGGAGAAGGGCATACACCCATTCGTCGTCGTACACCCCATATTTCTCCCCCTTATTCTCGTATTTGCGTGCGTACAAAATTTATATTTTTAAATGGGGGGAAGAAAAAAGAAGAGAAGCGAAAGAAAGGATGAAGCATGGAAGAGGGAAGGGCAGGGGAGAGGGGAGAGTGAGGGGAAGGGGGTTCATCGCATCGCATGCTGTGGTGTATGTGATTTTGTGTGTGAATGCCGAGAGCCATTCATTCACCTTCCAAACGGTATACACGCGTGTATACGTCACACAGCACCGATACCACCGTTAGACCGCTGCTGTCGCTGTCGCGCTGTAACCGAAACCGAACCAGAAATACACTGCCACACACCACCACACCGCCCCGTTAACCCACCAACGCAACATTCCACCCGTTGTGCTACTGCTACTGCCACCACCGACCCGCTGACCCAATCCCAACACACGCACACACACGTAAGGCAACTGTATCTGTGTGTGCGTGCGAGTGTATATTGTATATGTAGTGCGTTGTTCTTTGAGGCTTGTTAGCTGTAAAGGAACGGTTCAACAATTACAACTGTCACGGGGAGGGGAGAACGGGAACTACTAGCGACGACGAATACGACTACGACGAAGCGCGACAAAAACATGTGGAAGACGGCGTACAAAGCCCTGTAGATGTGGCACTCTCGCTCTCTCTCTCTCTCTCTGGACACTGGACGGTGTGTCCCCCACTCCCCCCACACCCATACACACACACACACACTGCAGATGCAGGTGCAAATGCCGTCTAAACTAGAGCCCAGTCACTATTATTCCCAGCCCAGTTCCTGGGATAACCTCCCATCATGCGAATCTGAACCGAAACGAAACCGAATACACTATACTCTTTATTCGTTATTCTTTCGATTTTAAATTGTTTTTTCTTTTTAGCTTTATTTTCACCACTCGACCCGAATTTCGGATGCCAGCGCACCAACACACACACACACACACACACATACACACACAACTCTTGAGATGTTGTATTTTTTTCTTCTATTTTTTTCCAGCCAGAGCCTGCGGTGGCCTGGGTTCCAAAACTGTAATTAATTCGTTACACACACAATAGAGCGCACAAGTAGAGGGGGCGTTGGGGCTATTTTTCTTGATCCAGATTATGAGAAAAATCGCAGGTTGAAAAATAAAAAACAAAAACCGCTTTATGCGAGAGCTACAACCGACATTGTCTCACCAGTTGGACGAAAAACTCAACAAACGCAAGACTTCAACTCGGCGACTTTGTATTACAGACTACAACTACAACACTGACACGGAGAGAGACATGGACACGGAGAAGGCGACACGGAGACACAGTGACACAGAGAGGGTAACGGGAACCGAGGGGGGCACACACATACACCAGGGCACATGGCAGCCAGCAACGGTAATCATCGGAATCAGCCGCAGAGCCAGCGCCAGTCCCAGTATCAGCCCTGCGCTCTGGATCGAAAAACAAAAGCTCAAGCTCTTCTTGGAGAGCTGCCCCAGAGCTGTATTGGCGCCATGAGAGTACACCATTCGCTCAGAAGATATTCGCTAGCTTGGACGGGTTGGTTGTTGGAGAAACAGAGACAACCATACACACACCACAGCAGGCATAGAGCGCAGAAACGTGCTCTGGCCGCAAGGAAGCCGTTGTTTTCTGGCTGGCAAGAGCCGGGGGCGAAGCTTTTGAAGCTTTGCCACACTCTCTTCCTCCCACACATACTCTTTGAGAAGACATAGAAATTATAATTATAATTTCCTTGTTTTGGTTAGCAAACATCTAGATTCTGGAATTTCAATTTGTAAAGCCATACGTTTCTTTCTATCAAGCAGCATTTAATATTTATGTTAAGTCCCTGTTTGTAGTAATTAGGAACGAAATAATCGGTCATCGATTGGCTATCTGCGCAGAAGCACTTCAGGATATGTTCGAAGGCAGCCCTGGTGTTATCCTATACACTTAACGGGAATTTAAAAAGGCATACCGGCGATTAGATCTTCCGATAAGAGCGGTAGCCATTAAAGTGGGGCTAGGAAATTATCGGTTGATATTTCTCCATAATGACACTAATCTACAAAATGGATAATTCTGCGGCAAACCACAAAGCGGCATAGGACCATTATAGTGGTATCAAATAAAGATTTTAGCCATAGCAGTGGTTACAAAGTGGTCCTTGCTCCCAGAACACAGTAATGTTTACTAAAATATTTAGTAGGTGTATGGGAATTGGAGTTTACTCACATGATATCGCCTAGATTGGGTCGTGTCTCGACAAGAGCAAAGCTCTCCTGGTCATTGCCAGGTCCTGGCACGGCTCGTCGCCGTTTATTGGAGGCCTGTGAACCATAGTGTGCACTCCTCCGAATGACGCCATCTCCGATGATGGCTATGTTGTCATCCAGGCTATTGATGTGGCTGTTAGTCAAACGTGCCATCGGTGATGAGCCCCTTCTGCGACGAGCTCCCACACCGCCCAGCATCCTGTCAACGATGAAATAGGTTAGACCTGGTTAGTCGTCAGGTGATGTAGCAGCCCAGGCAGCACAGATCACAGAACACAGAAATCCACAAAGGAATCTTAATATCTAGGTACATATTTACTAATACTACACACACTTTTGCGGATGTAATCATACATATATCATATTTGATGTTTAAAGCGCAATCAATTGAAATCACTAGAGATACGAGACTCGAGATCTGCTCTGTTTCCGAATAACAAGACTATGCTCCTAGAACCGTGAGTAAGATGCACCAGCTGGCACCGTCCGGGCATAACTGATAAAATGCCATTGGCAGGGACTGGCCGATTGCGCGTGGGATGCGGCTGGATTCCCTGCTGTGTTCTGCTCCAGCAAAGGTAGATGGACGCCACAACACACAACACATACACAGATGGCCGATGCCGATGACGCTGATAGTGGTTGATGACGTGCTTGATAGCGCCCAGCATGTGCGCACTACAAGTTAAGTTACCGTTAGTAATTAGCAAGCGGCCTTACCCATGTCCACACACACTTGCACACAAAAACACACACACAGAGAGGCGCTTACATTGTGTTTTAGCAGCGTCCGACGCCTAAGATAAGAATAGTAGTAGTACATCCCAAATGCCTCAAAGTGAGCCGCTAACAGCATGTCCACATTGATTTACTTTCTGTGCATATTAATATTAATTAATCATTATTCAATTATAAAGTGCACATGTCTCACCCACATCGGAAAATGTATCCATATGAAAATACCTTCTGTAAATCCTCTTTCAAATTTCGCGCAAGCTACAATTATGGCGAAATTGCGCAGCAAAAAATGGTGGCCGTCGACCCGCGTGGGTTAGTAATAAGTAAATATGCCAATATTTCTGCAAAATGCATACGTATAATGTATTCTCCAACAGACCATATGCACACTTATGTATTTGCAACAATTGGTTGCAGATTTGAGTAGTAGTTTCACCTATTACTTCCAATTGTTTAAGATCACCGTCAAAATAGGGAACCATGGCGGTATGAATCGAATGTGTGCCGTGTCAGTGTTGTTTTTCTCGCGATTATCGATAGAAACCATACTGTATGGTTTGTGGACTCAACATATCGATATATTCTGAGCGCTATATCGGTATATAATGGTATATTTTGTCAATTTCATCATCTATTAAATTTCATTTTCAACGGAATATAGAAATCCAATAAAAGCAAGTATTTAGAATAGGCCAGTCAAGTAGAAAATTTATTCATTAATGGCCTAAAATTATGTGGGCAGAGCTAATGGTTTTAGTTAGGCAGCATTATTCAACGGAAATTGAACAATTGGAACGATTTTTCTCTTACGTTTTATTACGCTTCATTTGTTTGACCTTTTTCGCTAAAACCGTTTTTTAAACAAAATCAAAAAAAAGCATGTATTTAAAACAATCCAGACACTTAGCCAATTGATTCATTAATCGGATAAAATTATGTGGGCATGGCTAAATGTTATGTATAGCTGAGAATATTCGACGGAATAAAGAATTGAGCAATTGGAACGATACTCGTTTGTTTATGCTACTGTTGTATGCGCAAAAGTGCCTTGTGCGTCTGCCTACAGTGGCTTCGAATGACAGTAAGCCCTGATGTTACAGGGCACTCCCCAAAAACAGCCGCTGCTCCACGGCTATTCCGTGCTTTCCACATTCTTTGCATTTACAGTTAAAGTCGAGCCAGAGAGTCTGCAGTTGCGATGCCGAAACGACCAGCGACGCACTTTGTGTGGCCCACTACTCCCTGCCTCAGCCCCCAGAAGACGAATTTCATAGGAAAACAATTGAAAGAGGAAGAAGAAGAACAGACCCAGCTGTTCGTCTGAAAACGGCATCTGGACAGCGACTTCAGGATTCTGCCGTGGGGAATGGGGCCTGCTCCACCTCTGCCTGTACCGATCCCGCGAGCCCCCTGCGTGGTACCTGCCGCCTTCCTGCTGTTCTCGCGCCAGGAGCACATTGGGCCGCATCTCGACCGAATACAGCGAGGGGAACGGAACCACGACAACGAGCGGATACCCTTCAAGGATGTTGGCGATGCGCACGCCCTAAACGTGTCGGTGGCGGAGCGGTGCATCTACTGGACTGACCAGCAACATCTACTGGTCCGATACGGAGGCAAGTCTTATCGTGGTCGCCCGCCTGGATGGCAGGAGGTGGAAGAAGCCGCGTTCCCTAGTCCTCGAGCAGCGTCGCGGGTACATGTACATGGACAGAGTCACCTAGGACTCCATACGCCGCGCCACGATGGACGAATCCGAGCTATAATCATGGCCGGGAGCTCAGATTCGATTGGAGACAACGAATGGATGGCGACAATTACTGGTTGGCAGTTAGGACTACGTGTACTAGAAAGACTGGAGCACCGGGAACATTGATCAAGACTGGCCAGAGCCGCAGCCTCGCCAAAAACGTGCCCTGCATCCTCCCTAGCTCCACCAGACTGCCCGAACGTGCCGCTGCCGGTGTCCGGCAAGAATATCCGTGCCCAGGTGAAGCTCTCTCTCCCTATTCAGCTGTGTTCTAAAACGTTTCCTCTTTTAGCTTCCTGGATGAACTCGCAGAAGCCTCGCAACATTGCCGTGCATGCCATGAAGGCGAGGCGTCTGCTTTTCTTGACAGATGTCGGTAGCCATCAGGCCACAAATTCACAGGAAAACCGAGCCTAATCGCCGCCCAGACCAAGGCGGGAAAAAATAACCTAGGGAAAAGGATATTATATAATTGCGGAAATGTTTATCATCCCAGGCTCGAATTAATGCAGAAACTATTCAGTTTCTGTTTTAAAGAAATTTTAACGATATTTTGCAATTAGTGGTCTTCTTATAGAGACCAAGAATGAGTTTCGGGATCAGGATATATATACAGGAAACTAATCAAATGCATGAATATGTCTAAAACATATCAATTTGAGAAAATTTCTTTATTAATTACGTTTTAAAAACAGTTTGGAAAACAGTATCTTTACTTTTTAGATTTCTTTTTTTTAGTTCAGAGGAAAAATGAGTGTGTTAGGGTGTACATTCTGCAAATCAGAAGTAATAATTATGTAAATATCAATTGATCTGGTCATCATCATCGCCATAGTCGTCCCACATGTCATCGGCAAATGCATCGTCCTCGACGCCAAAAATGCGCTCCAGATCCTGTTCGGTTTCCGCATGGATGGCATCGGAGGTGAGCAGATCCTGGTCCTCAGGGCAGGCCGTGCAGCGACTCTCGTTGATGCCATAATTGAGGCAATTGGCGCCCACGCACTCGCAGCAGCCATCGTGGAACCAACGATAGCTATTCGCACCCATGCTCTCGCACTGCTGCTTGCATTTGTTCGACCGAATGCAAGAGTTCACATAGATGACGGTGCAGTTGATGGTGGCCCCGGGCTTGGGCCGGTCACCCAGTCCACTGTTGGTGCCCTCCAGGCGGTGCTTGATGCCGGCGCGCATGGGGAACCGCATGGTCGACCACTGGTCATCGTCCTCGGCGGTGAGGGTGTCGAACAGCTCGGGCACACCATCAACATCGCCGATCTCCGAGCGGGGTGTCAGCGAGGGCAGGGCATCGGTGTGCTTGGGGCACATGTCCAGGCATCCACAGCACTCCGTGTACAGCTCCCCCAGGCAGTTCAGACAGTCCTTGCAGCAATGGCAGTCGTTCAGCTTGCACTGACAGCTCTGCGTGAGCAGGCACTTGGACACCACCGAGCCGCAGACCACCTCGTTGCAGCCATCATCGTTGTTGGCGGCCACCAGCGACAAGCTAAGCAGGAGGCCAGAGTAAATCAGAGGCAGCAGCAGCAGCATTCTCACACAACGAAGCCTGGAAGCACAATGATGCGTTAGGCATTATTGCGTATGACTTTATGCGGCACACAGGTGGCACGAGAGTCAGAGGACAGGTAGCCAGGTAGCCAGAGGGCCACCGCAACCCACTAATCCCGTGGGTGATCCGGGTAGGTAGGCGATTGGGCAATTTAAAACAAGTTAGGCATACAAATAGGGAGGGGCGCCATAAAATAAATCCACAACAAATACAATAATTAAGCAGTACCCTCATCCGTTGAGGGCACAGACACAGGCAGAGCACAGAACAGGGGCATCCTGCCCACTGGCGCTATCACAGCATTTATTTCGAAATTTTGTTCATCCTGTACACGGGGCAACTGTTAAATAATGAAGGCCGTGATCCAATCAATAAATTTTGCCACATCTGCATAGATGATATATTGATTGCTACAACAGTTCGTGGAACCGGTAGTAGAACCCAACTCCAAGGTGGGTGGCAGTGCCGCCGAGACAGTGCCACGCAGCATCCAGCGATTGCTTTTGAGTATCATCAATCCGGCCCCCGATATGCCCGTGTATAGGCTGCTGCTGCTGCTGCTGCTTTGTGGCTCCTTGGACTCAAGCTGTATTCCCGCGCAGAAGGTGCGATTCGAGGAGAGGCTGCGAAAATGGGCATTAGCCTTGAAGCACACACTATTCGCAACGATGGGCGCCTTTACCACCTTGGGTATACTGGTATCGGTAGCCTTTTTGCCTTCTCCCTGATGCAGCTGGGACGACTGCTGCTGTGTCGCATTCGATCTGTCGAAGCTCCAACCAATAACAATGCCATGCTCCCCCACAATGTACTCCGTTTTGCTGGAACCCGACCACAGGCAGGCGGGTCGTATGAACGTATTGAACCTGGTGGCAGTTGGGGGGGTCAGTGCTCGAGTATATGTAGGTCTCCGTTAGCTTAGCAGACACTCACCTCACTTCGTCCTTGAGTATGACGACAGCTATATCCGCATCGTAGCTGCTCAACTGGCTGTTAAAGTCCGGATGTATGTAAATGCCATCAACGGGGGCGGCCAGAGAGCCCTCTTCGTTCCAGTTCTTTAGATTGTGGCGCCCCAAAAAGACCAACACCTCGTTGGCTGTGTAACGCTTGTTGAACATCTTGAAGCAGTGGCCCGAGCTGATGACCACACGTCTCGAGACGAGGGTGCCGCCACACTGGAAATCCAACGATGTGAGATTATTCACATAGATGGCCGCCATCCAGGGCCACGATCCTCGGGTAATCGATGGCAGGCTGCTGCCCACTGCACTCCCGTCCACAGTATCCTGCTCTTGCAGCTCTTCGTCTGCCAGGTGCTCGAATTCTTCATCGTCTTCGTCCTCGTTGTCGGCAAACACTGGCGATGTGATGACATCCGAACTCCTCGAGCTGAGGGGCAGCCGAAAGTCGAGACTCCTGTCGATCCTCCCACAAATCTCCTTGGGCGAATGAAAGGGTTTTCTATACGGAAACGGGCATTAGATAACGAATGAATGGCATTGAGGAGGCGCGTGCTTGAACCGACCACAATCCGTATGCATACTTCTTGAACTGGCTGTGCGGCTGCAGCTGTGGCTGCGGCGGCGGTGGCACGGTCTCCTCGGCAACGCCCTCCTCTTCGTCCAGTAGAAGCGAAGTCTTCTTGTCCGGTATAAAGGTTAGTTTCCTGGTGTGCTCCAGCTGGATTTGGGTCATGAATATACTATGATCTGCCGGGGAGATGGGAAGGGTTAGCTGTGTGAATGATGGATAGAATGGACCCTAATACAGACCGCCAGATCCAAAGCAAATAACATGATTGTTGGCCGAGATGAGCAGCAGTTTGGGCGGGAAGTGATGCTTGGGAAAGCGTATCTTGTAGAGGACTGGGGCATTCTTTGTAAACTGCCCACGGGTCAGGAGCTCTATTTCGCCAAGATAGTTCTGAAAGATGGTTAGGATTAGGTTCGTTTGTTATTTGTCGATGTGACGTTTGTGGTGTGCCCCTTACCGTTGTTGGCTTGCCCCGCATGGAGAGCGTGACCCGCAGCTGGAGTGGCTGCCTCACGTCTGGGTTTCGCACCGCGATCAGACCGAACCATTCATTTCCGTCGAATCGATACTGAAAGATCTTTGGGCAGGGACTGATGGGCATGCCCTGCGCAATCACCTTGGACACGTGCTCGAAGCAGATCAGCAGAATTGTGGTGAAATGCAATTTCATTTCAATTTTCACGAGTCTTTTTCTCACACACACACACAGACACACACGTGCAAACAGGCATGCGGTCATTACTTGTTGGACGTGGCCGGTTAGAAGACCTGTCCACAAAATGCAGTGATTGAACGTTTAAAACACAATTGCACTGCTTTTTAATGCAACATTTAAACATATCTGCTCACTCTTTTTGCTATTCAAAACAAAATGCGCGCCACAAAGCTCACGCACACAACCAGGGCGGCACGAAAGTAGTGTTCGATAGTTCGGGAGCTATCGATTAAATGTAAGTGTTTTGCTTTGCTATTAGGGAGCTGCGCAACAAGTGTTTTAATTTTATATTCAATAAAATAGTGAAAACTATTAAATACTACTTACTGAACACATATTTTACGAAATGCTATATTAAATCACTGTCCTCTATCGATAAGACCGCAACCTATCGATTTCTTAAGTGTTGGACAATTTCAGCAGAAACGTTATTAGCTCAAATGGTAGAACTTTTATGAGATCAGACAATTTTAATACAGAGAATTTAAGTTTAATAAAAATTTGTTATTCAGCTGCAGCTACTTCTGCAGGCGCCTCGGGCTCTGCAGCTGGCTCTGCAGCTGGCTCTGGAGCTGGCTCGGGTGCGGCCTCTGGTGCGGGTGCCGCCTCAGGTGCTGGTTCCGGGGCCGGTGCTGCTTCTTCTTTGGGTGCCTCTGGAGCCGCTTCCGGCGCTGGTGGAGGGGCTTCTTGTGGTGCTTCTGCTGCTGGCGCAGCTTCAGCAGGTGCTGCCCCTTCTGCCGGTGCAGCAACGGCCTCGCCCTCTGCCGGAGCTGGAGCCGGAGCCGCCTCACCCTCGGCTGGCGGTGCAGCCGGAGCAGCCGCCTCTCCCTCGGCCGGAGCTGGGGTCTCGCCTGCGGGTGCTTCGCCTGTGGGTGCTTCGCCTGTGGGTGCTTCGCCTGTAGTTGCTTCGCCTGTGGGTGCTTCGCCGGTGGGTGCTTCGCCTGTGGGTGCTTCGCCTGTGGGTGCTTCGCCTGTGGGTGCTTCGCCTGGAGCTGCTTCTCCTTCGGGGCCTTCGGGTGGTGGCGGTGCTTCTTCCTGGGGCGGCGCTGCTTTCTCTGGAGGTGGCTCTGGTACATCACGCGACTCCCGGACTTGATCTTCTTCAGTCTTCTTGCCCTGCAGCACGAAAGGAACGTAAGAGGGAAACGTAGTATATTTGTTAGCCAAAATAATACCTTTCGTTTCTTCTTCTTGTCATCGTCTTCTTTTTCTGGTATATCCGATTGCTGCTTATAGTCCTCCGAGAAGAACTTGAGGCCCTCCTCCCGCCCGGCAGTGACATTGGGACTGACATAGCTGGGTCCATACGACACCAGCGAGAGCATCATGTTCGACTGCACCTTGGTGACCTTCAGCACGATCTTGTCGCTCCTGCAAAACAAATGAAAGAATGATGGCAGGAAGTTCCGGAAAGGCATAAAAGGCGGGAAGTCCCCGTGTACTTACGGAGATATTTCGCCGCTCTTATCGTAACGATCTGTTGAGGTGGCCAGCAGCCTGGTCTCATCCGGATCATCGGAGGTGAAGAAGCCATAGGCAGGCACCTCCGACTTGTGGCGCTCCACCACACTCAGAATATCCCGCCGCTTGGAGGCATCGAAGGCCATGATGACATGGGGCGGTTCCGGCTTGGGATCTGGCGGCAAGAAGCCGCTCGTCTGGCTCCGGAAGAACATATAAACGAGCGCGGCATGCGTTCGCCTATTGTTGGGCACCCACACCGGTGGCATTTTCACCGTTCTGGTGCGAATCAGTGGCTTGGCAATCACCTCCTCGACGAACTCCTCCTCCTCTTCGCCAGAGTCGTCCAGGTCCAGATCCAGGTCCAAGTCTATACCCAAATTGGCCATGGATTGCCTGATATCCAGCTCGGGGAGGTCCTCCTCGCTGCCTTCCTCTTCGCCATCCAGATCGTCGCCCTCGTCGTAGGCTGCCACGGCATCCTCTGCGAAATTGATGATGGACTTGGCCTTTGGCTTGGCCATGTACTTCTTGGCCTCGTCTTCGGAGCTTATCTCCTCGACCCATTCTTCGCCCTCTGCGAAGAAGAGAGTAAGGAGAATTGTCGGTTAGTTATGCAGCAACCGCCAACGCGCGGCCGATGTTACCTTCCAGTTTCACCTCGACCTTGATCTTCATGGGCGATATAATGGGGGCAATGACATGCTCCTCATCGAATTCTTCGTTGGGTGGCGCCACCCGCTCTTTGGTCAGCTCGTGGGCATACGCCGACAGGACATTGGGCACCGAGCCGATGGTTTCATCGATCTTCCAGAAGCACATCAGCAGCTCCTTGCCATCCAGCTGCTCGATGACATCGGGCGGCAGTGGATTCTTGCAGGCAAAGTTCACAATATCGAACTGTTCGGCCGACACTTGGATGACCTTTCGGTCCTTGCACTGCATCTTGAGGGGCTCGGCGGGCTCTTGCAGCTTCTTGAACATATCACGATTGACTTGCGGCCCAAAGACTGTGACCCCAATGTCCGGTATATTCTCGAGAATGGTGTCCGTCACATAGGTGAGGTAATCCAATTGCTTCTTCTCCCTGGCCTCGCGCTCAATGCGCTCCACAAGCTCCGTGGACTCGTTTTTGACGCGCAGTTGCTCCACTTCGATGGGCTGCAGCTCGTCGATGCCATAGGTGATAGCCCGAGGTGCCTTTTGCATGGTCTTTTCCAGTTCCTTGCCGAGCAGGGACATCAGCTTGGGCACATCCGTGCCAAACATGATGTTCACTGCCCTGCCACCCTGAAAGCAATCCCTGTTAAGAATTACCCTTTCTGGAGCTGGTATCGCCCTAACTTACGGTCACAAATAGCCATGTGGGTTCGCTTTTCTTGTTGAAACGCTTCAGGGCCGTAATGGAATCCGATTTACACTGCCAAGACGCCATTAAGGATGGATTATTAGTAAAGGTCGACCACTAAGAGGCACTACCTACAATGGCCAACTGCAGATTGTCGCCACCCATCTCCAGCTTGATCTTGCGCAGGCCGCCCACCATGCCCAGACAGGGGCCACACCACTCAGAATACACGTCCAGCACTGCGGACAGAGAGGGCAGGGCAGGGAAACATTATTTGGCGGAAGGAAGGCCGAAGTGGCGGACAAGATAGATACCCAAAAGGCCGGGACGTTCCAGGAACTTTTCAAAATCCTCATCGTTCTGCAGATCCGCTTGCAATTGTTGCACTCCTCCCTTCTTGGCCATGCTCTAGCCTCTGCACTAGCCACAGCCTAAAATCCAAAAGGTGTAGTAAAATTTCCAAAAAATGTGGCCCAATATTGTCCGAATAGTACTAAATCATAGTGCCCAAAATAATTTTAAGATTTGCTCTGTTTAAATTTGAGTTATTGATCAAACAAAACTGTTGCTCAGAAACAGAAACAGAGACGGGGTTGGGTTGGATTGTAATAGTAATAAATTAGTTAACCACACATTTGCTTTAATTATTGTTTTCCATTAATATTAAACGCTTTTTACACACA
The DNA here is from genome assembly GCF_003369915.1 of Drosophila miranda. NCBI lineage: Eukaryota > Metazoa > Arthropoda > Insecta > Diptera > Drosophilidae > Drosophila > Drosophila miranda. The sequence continues at coordinate 13,506,732 of NC_046673.1, forward strand.
TATAACAAAACATTGTACACTCTGTTGTAACATACTAAAATAGTTAAAATAATTTAAGCAACACACACGCACAAAAAAATACAATCCAAATATATACGAGTATAGGGTGTGTGCAGAGCGTCGCTCTACAAAAGTTCATATTCAACAGTTGTTTTTTATAGATAATATATATATCGTATATAGTATATATAACTATGGTATGGTATGGTATGGTATAGTATGATATGGTATGGTATGGTACGGGTAGTATACAGTACATACAAAAGCGATCAAGACCTCTTCTTAAACATTTACTATATACAGGTATTAACACAAAACTAAAGGTTAGTCCTCTTGTCGATCGATCTTCGATGTATCCCATCCTATCCCATCCCGCCTTATCTCACAGAGATGCCATTGATGGTGATCACATTGCTGGCCACTGGCTCTGGTTCGTATACCTCGTCATTGCTTCGCATCTCGTAGGGAGCATCATAGAACTGCTCATTTGGTATTTGATCGTAAATGTTCTCTGTGGAAAGATTGGATCATCAGATTATCAGATCATTTATACATGTATGGATTCACTCCATTCACTTACCTGAGCGATTGTTGGTCAGTCTTTCGCCATTTGCGGCTCCGGCCGCCCCACCAACACCACCACCACCGCCTGTATTATTGCGCCCCACACCGCCTTGGAATGTGTTGAAGGTGGCCGCCGATGGATTGTTGTCCATGTGCATGCGATTGTTGGCCTCCAGCGTCGAGTACGACATGACGGCAGCATTGCGCTCGTCTTTCGTCTCGGCCGCCTGCACATTCTCCGTATTCTTCACGGGTCGCGCCTTGTTTCGGTACAGGAAAATCAAACCAAAGACCACCAGCAAAGCCACTATGATTGTGGCTCCAATGCCCACGCCAGTGCCCAGCTCCGAGGTCTCTGGACCCTCCACGGCGGCCAGTTCACAGTGCGGCTGCTTGCCGCTCCAGGCCCCATCCTCGGTACATTTGCGCAGATACTGTCCAATGCGATTGTAATTGGGAATGCAGTGATACTCGGCCGAGCCGCCATACAGCGTGGAGTCATTTACCACAATCACACGCCCGTTCTCGATGGCTAGTGGTCGTCCACAGTCGACGGCTGTAAAAAAGTAAAGGCAAATATCAAATGTAGACTACAAAAGCTGGATAAATTGGTTGGAAATTGGAATTCACATGCTGTATGCTGTCAGTATATATTTATGCTTAAGATATATACAAATATAGCTATTTCCATTAAGCACATTATTTGACATGTCTTTCTCTCTCCCTTTCTCTTTTTTTAGGGCATTCTTCCCACCTACGTAGCACCATCCGCTCACGGCGTTAGAGGGCGTCACTGTACGAGGACGAGAGAAATAGTTTTCTTCATTCTGGCTATAAAAATGATCCGATCTGATCCAGATTCAACAATCTGGTAGACACGATCAATCGCTATGATTCTAGTTGTTTTTTCCCCGCATCTTAAAAATTTTACCCCTGTAATCTTTGATTGCCATCTATTATGGAAGTGACCAATAAAAATACTTACGCCTACAGGTGGGACTCTTGCCCGCCCATTTGCCATTCTTTTGGCAGATGCGCGTATCATTGCCAATCATGGTGCGTCCCTTGAGGCACTTGAAGGTGGCCACAGAGCCCACGGCTCGAGTGCCAGCCTCAACAATTAGATTCTCATTGATATTCGGCATGTCGCAGACAACCTCCACACATTCGGGTGCCTCGTGGCTCCAGTTGCCATGCTCTGTGCACAGTCGCCGGGAGACACCGTTCAGCTTGAAGTTCACATTGCATTCGTAGAGCACGGCGGCCCCATAGTAGGTGGCGTTTGTGGCCAGGGTAACCTTTCCATTGGTTATATTCTCGGGTGCACCGCATTCAACATCTGAAAGTGGCAAGCGTTCAATAATATATGTAGATGCCAAGAATACATTTTTCTACTCACAGACACAGTCCGGAATGATGCCACTCCATTGGCCGCTGTCCGTGCAGGTGGCCAAGGCCTCGCCCACCATTTTATAGCCCCGCTCGCAGCGATATTTCGCCAGGGCACCAATTCTGTAAAATAACGAAATTTGATTGAGTTGCATTTCAATTTTCGAGGAAATAAAAAGTATTCCCCCTCCCCCGCCATATACTTGTAGGTCTGGGCCGTGTTCTGTGTGGAGTCTGCGGTGCGTATGAGTGTCCGTCCGTACATGCGATCGTTTCCTGTGACGGACAGCAGGCTATGAGTGGCCAATCTCGGCTCAGTGCAGCGTATCTCTAAGGAATATACATATATTTCAATTACAGATTGATCCAGAGATATTTAGTTGTTGTCACTTACCCTCGCATTTGGGGGAGACGTCACTCCAGACGGCCGATTCCAGACACTGACGCTTCACCACTCCGCTAAGCTTATGCGACTGGGAGCAGCTGAAGACCACCTCGGAGCCCACGTACGTGGTGTTGGTCACATACTTGTGGCTTCCATATGGAATAGGCAATATCTGGCCACAATCAATGTCTGCAAAGAAGCAAAATTTCCGATTACAATCGGAAAGGTGTATGGTTTGTGGCTTCTGGGGACTCACATTCACAGTCGGGGGCATCGGAACTCCACTCTCCGCTGTCCAGACACTCCAGCACTGGATTGCCGTGCATTATGTGCCCGGGATCGCAGTTGTATTGGATCTTCGAGTGCACATTGTAGTCGTAGCCAATGACAAAGGAACCAGCTGGCACTTGGGGCGTCTCGCAGGTGACCAACTCACAGACGGGCGCCTCGCCCGACCACTTGCCATCCCTGGTGCAATAGAGCTCTGTCGGCCCATCCAGCCAGTGGTCCTCGTCGCATTCGTACTTTACCACCGAATCGACAGTGGTGGTGCCGTTGAGGAGTATGGATATCCCGCGATCGGGTCGCGCCGGAGCACCACAGTCAACGAATCGGCAGGAGGGCGTCTTGCTGGACCACTCGCCGCCCAGGCCGCAGGAAATAATCTGAAAAGTATTAAATGAAATTAAAAGCTGATCCATCTGGCTTTGTCCTTTTGCCGAGACTTACTGCTTCGCCAACGAGCACATAGCCCGGCTCGCACGTATAGGTGGCCGTGGAGCCGGCCCTCTTATCGCTGAAGCGTACATTTCCCCCTGTAATGCGCTGTGGATCCGGACACCAGTCCACCAAGCACTCTGGCTGCTTGCCGCTCCAGCCATCCACCTCACAGGTGCGATTCTCGTTGCCAATCAGCGTGTAGTTCTCGTGGCAGCTGTATGTGGCCACCACACCGAAGCTGGTGCGCTCTTCTGAGAGGTGTATGGAGCCGAACTTAAGCTCCGGCAGGCTGCCACAATCAACATCTGTGGAGGAGGAGTAAAGTTGTATCAATAGGCCCGTAAGAAAGGCAAAAACCCAGCTCTGGGTCTCTATCTTCCAACATCCACACCGACTCATCGACTCGTCGTATCGCTTACATTTGCAGGTTGGCGCCGAGCCACTCCAAGTGCCATCGAGGCGGCAGTCTCGTTCCGCCTGACCGAGCAGCGAATGACCCTTGGGGCAATCGTATTGAATTTTCTCGCCCAAAGTGAACTTCTTGCCCATGACAGTGGTGTTCTGCTGGGCATCCGGCGAGCCGCAAGACAATGGTGCTGCAAAATAAGAAAGAAACACCAAGGAAGGTTGAACATCCGTGACACTGGCACTGGCACTGGCACTCTCTCTCTTCTGTAAGACCTACTGTGCTGGCAGATGAAATGCAGATAGTCCAGATTGCAGCCCACATCGTTCCACAGCCAATTGCGTCCGCCATCGAGTACCACACAGTTCTGCTCGCCATTGTAGTTGTTGGGCTGATCCTTGCCCCAAGTGGGTTTCATTACAACTTCGCCTGAAAGAGCATTTAGCATTTGACAAGATGCAGACACAATATGCATGCTGGAGGACAGGACATACCATTCACCCACTTCCAGGTGCGGGAGGTGATGCCCGGCTCTTTTTGAGCCCCGATCCAGACAAGCTGCGGCTTCAGTTCGGTCTTGCGGCGTTCCAGCTCGGACAGAATGTATGCGCTGGTGGCGCCCCGAAAGTCGTGAACCAAATCGCCGCCTGTTCGGATAGAGGAAGGCAATTAGTCGCCCGTTTATTGTTGCTGCTGCTGCCCACAGTCAGAGCACCGCCACTCACCTGTCTGCTGGCAAATGGTTTGTGCCTTATCGAAGCTTTCTCCTTTGGTGATATGAAAGTCGTAGCAGGTTTTCGAGAATGTCGTCACCACGGTGTCCACCCCGAGCTTGGGACTGAGGCAGCGGTCCATGGAGAACTCGTCGTTGGTGAACGTCTCCACCTCGCAGAGACTGAGGCTGCCCTCGACGCCCACCAGCTGGATGGCCACGTACTGGCCCACCAGCGGACGGGCGCAGGTGAATGTCTTGACCACGCCCTCGTCGAGGGTGCCCGGATACCAGGCGCAGAGCGGATTCCGCTGCAGATCCGCACTGCTGTTGCCCACTCGAATCTCGAGATCCTGCAACGGCTGGTGGCCACAGCAGCCGCGCGTCGTTATCCGCACCACGTGCACCGCCTGCGGTGTGAGGAGATCTACGCGCCACCAGGGCGACGGCTCCTTCTGTGTCTCCGAGCACTCCTGGCCATCGGGATTCTGAAAGGGACAACATTGAGCAACCATTGACACAGTCGGGATGAAAGCAAAAGCAAGGATCCAATCCTCTCACCTTGTTCCCCGGCTTGCCATCGTTGGCATAGCTCGCTGGACCGCTGCGCGTATAGGAGCTCTGATTGACCGGCTTGCGGTAAGCCACATTAACACCGCAGAAGGGCAGCTCTCGGTCCCAGCCGCTCCGTGCATCGCACTTTATCGATGGAGATCCGAACAGCTCGTACCCCGCATCGCATTCGTAGTGCGCCTCCGATATTCCGGTCTCGCCGGCAACGGTTCGCACTTTGGCATTCAGCGGCACCGCCGGGGGACCACAAACTGGAAGCAGAGACAGAAACACACAAAAAATCTTGAGATCGTTGCCACCATCGGAACCATTCGAGCGGTTCCACGCCCAGGCACATGCAAAATCTAATTACGATATACACTAGTCTATACGTATATGGCCAGAGGTATGCACAGTGGCGGCCAATATAATAGCGGCTTTTCTATAAAATAATAATTAATATTATCAGAATTAAGAATCGCAAAAGAATACTCCAAGATATGATGAAAATAAAATATAATCTATAATATTATAATATTTATAATAATATAATATATAATATTTTTGTGCAGAGGGATTTCTCTACCAAAAATTAATTTTTCAATTAAGTATTTTCTATGGAAATTGATTGTATTCTAAAATAAATACACGAAATATTGAAAAAATGTTGTTTAAAATATTTGTGGAAGGAGTCCCCAGAAAATGCTTCAGCGAACAAAATTATGGCCGGCTTTTATGAGAAGAGCATCGAAGGAAGGTACTAAAACGTTAGAATTGTACAAATCGAGGCTTATGCGGCTCAGGCTCTACTACCAAGAAATTGAACTATTTTATTGACCGCAGCTGTACTACAAGCAAATTCAAGCGGTAAGTAGAGTAAAATGAATTATTGAACCATGTTTGACTTCGTATGAATAAATGTTTAGAAATAGAAGTATGAATCATAGGCTGGAATGATATTTGCAAAGTGTGGTCTGGCGAGAACCCGCACTTCCCCAAAAGCGAAAAAAAAGTGAAACTTCTCCGTGACCTTGCAGCAAAACCTGTACGGAAAGAAGCAGAAGAACCAGAACCCAGTGCAAGGAAGTGGCTTACGGATACGACATTGAAAAGGCACAAAAAAGGGGATTAAAAAACAGCACCTGGGGAAACTATGATTCAGGATAATTAAACATGCCATCAAAATAGAGCTTACTAATAATTACAAACATATTGCACAATGAAGAGACATTTATTTAATACTTTAGTTGGGGACAATTATGCAAATGTAAGACGAGTCGAATTTTTGTGCACCCCAGAGAGAAGGCCAGAGCCGAGTGTCATATGACCCAAGTCATTGTGCAAAAAATAAATGCATAAACGAGTACGAGAATACCCAAGATCTGCGATTAAAGTAAGTAACAAGTGGGACTCTCAGGTTTCTCTGTCTCGCTCGTACTCGTACCTAGTAATAAAATACAATAAAAAAAATGATTTAGAACACGTTGGCCAATTTGAGAAACCAGTTGAAATGTCAGATCAGAGCTTGGGTGGGGGCTGAGCTGACCAGCAATGCCTTATATAGTCGCCTGACGCCTAAACCTGGCTCTGGCGTGGGCGTTATGTTTTTTGTTGGGTTTTTTTTTCGTTATCTTTCACCTTTTGACCCTCGCATTTCCCATCGCCAAATGAAGTTCCCAGTCTCTAAACGAACAATTTGAGTTTAGAATATGTTTAAAGCCTTTTGTTCCCATCATAAATATGCATAGGCCGCGTCGACTATGCAGATTTTGCACAATTTCAAGAATACAACTTTCTCACAATTGTACATTGTATCCATCCATAAATATTTGTAAGCATAAGTACGGGTATAGTGGAGAGGAAAAAGTCTACATAGTTAGCTGCTCAACACGAATAAAGAGCCAATTAGGTGGCGGACATACGAAAAGAATAAATAAGCAAAATAAGCACAAGGGAAACGGTTACACTCCCCATGTGAAAACACGTTTAAGCACGCTTGCCTGCCAGCCAAAGGGCAGGAAGTAGTAATGCCATCTGTCTACAAGGAGAGAGAGAGAGGGAGAGGAACAACCGCTATTCAAAGAGAGCCAAGCCACCGGTATTCCATGCAAGACAAGATCTTCAATGAGAGCAAGAGACAGACAGATGGGAGGACGGGCAAAGGTGAACAAGGGACAGACGGGCAGACGGGCAAAGGAGAACAAGAGACAGACAGGCAGTCTCTAAGGAGAGCAGGCGACAGACAGACAAGACAGTTTTTAAGGAGAGCAAAATGTGGACTCCAAGGAGAGTCACCAAAGAGAGTGAAGAGATCTTTACATATGTGTGTGTGTGTGTGTACGAGTACCGTATGACTATTAAAAGGTAGAGCAGACCCCAGGGCTGTGTGCTGTCGTTGGTGGCCGGTGGCCTCGTTTTATTTTGTCTGTGTCTTTACTGCTTTTGTGGCTTTTCTGGCTTTTGTTGGCTTTTTCCTTTTCTTTTGGCCTATGATCCGATCCGCACAAGCTGGTGGAAGCCAACGCTCTCTGCGCGGCAATTTTGCATATGTTCCTTGAGTCTGAAACAGGCAGGGGCTTGGGTTGGGCGATGTTTTGCTGCCTGTTGCAGCTGTTGACGCTTGACGTCAGGTTTCTCGCGCCCTCTCTCTCGCTCTCTGACAAACAAATAAAACAACAGCAAGGAAAGCCCTGGCATGGGCTGAGGAAAACATTTTGGAATACTCTTGCAAATCCAGAATACATATATACATACATACATATGTGCACATGTATATAATACCCCGATTTGGGTTTACTTTTGTATTTTTTTAAAATTGGTAGAGTTCTCTTTTGAAAGAACCCCAGGAAAACGATCTTTACTGTGTAATATAATATTGCATTTTGAGTTAAATTTAGCAGCATTATCTATAAACATTTTAGAGAACTACCTGTGAAATTTGGTGAGATTATCTTAAAGAACAACCCACAGACGACTTGTTTTTTTTTGCAACTCATCAGTTTTTCCTTCATTTTAATGAAATATATAGAACGAATATGTTAAAATATCATTAAAATTATGGAACATTTTTTTACTACTTTGCGATATATTTAATGATCTCATTTTGGTAAGCCTTGCATTCAGAAAATGAAAAACTTTTCTCATATAAAATCACTTCAGGAAATATAGAACCTACATATGAACCTATTATATAAGAGTTTCACAAAAATCTACCTAGAACTGATAACAAAAATTGTATGCACTTGAAACAATCGTAGAGGCCAATAAAAGCTACCAAAAAATCGGCTAGGATAAATACTGGAATACCCCTTACAAGGGTATAAGAAAAACTGCGCTAGCTGCGACGATGATGTTATTTATGCCAAGACAGCCAAAAAGCTGTTATTGTTATGAGCCTCGAATCGCATTCATCCGGTTTTACTGGTGTTTATGATACACACTCATCTATCCACCACCCTCGAGGGGGAGGGGGAGGCGTGTCACACCACGGAATCCCATAAAGCACAAATTTGTATGCGGCGAATTGATCGCAGAATGCAAAATTATGGATGGGATTGGGGATCTGTGTAGGTATATGGGTAAATAGGGCAGACCAGACAGTCAGACAGTCAGGCGATAGCTAGGTACAGGTACAGGTAAGCAGCGATCGAATTTGTGCGATAGAAAGGTGGCCCGGCAGACCGAGTGCCGTTATGACAACATCGGGCCGCCAATAGCAAATACCCGAACGGAGCGGGGATTTGGATGTGCTGCACGTAGGAGGGCGCAATGCTCGGGGGCCGTAACATCCAGTGAAATGTTCAAACTCAATCACGTATCGGCCACACACCACACACCAAACAGCAACAGCACCAGGCATGAACTTGTGAAACTTGTGAAGTAAGAATGTCACAAGCCCCAGAGCAAAAGCCAGCAAAGCAGTGGCCAAAGCGACCAAAGTGGCCAATGTGGCCTGGCCCCAACCATTTGCGGTGCCTGCCCCCAGTGGATGTGGATGGTTCGAACAGAAGTCTTACTCACAAATCGCTGACCGAACGGGGAAAACTTTCACTGCTCCACTGGAGAGCCGCCACAACAGCTTGTTCTCTGTCTCGTCGCGTCTCCCCGCCCCCTCGCCGGCTGGAGGCATTCGTCTCCAGTCTTTGAATGTTTATGGTTTCAGAATTCAGAAACTTGTTTTCAAAAATTTACTGCAGAGAGAAACGAGTGAGGCATCAGGGGCAGAGCCCTTACATCTGTTAGTGTTTTTACGATTGGTATTTATGGAATAATAACCAAAACTTCTTGAATATAAACCCTTTTGTTTTATTTACAACTTTCATTTATGTGTACATATATGGAGGTTCGGCATCTTTTATCTCAACTATTATGTTCAAGGGTTTCGGGATAAATCACATAGAGCAGAGAAAAGTATATTCATTTTTGATAGTTCCCCTGTAAAGTAGATGTTCTATAAAGCCTGTAATCTGTACCATATTCTCAATATCATAAATAAATCATAAATTCTATGGGAACACATTTAACATTAAAAAAAACTTGGTCTTTAATGCTCTTCAAATGAATTCGAAATAAACTAGTGAAATATTCCATTAAAAATGTATTTAAAAATAATATTTATAAAATGTTGTAATACAACGGTTATTGACTTTTTTGGTTACCAATGAAGGTTTTTCTCATTTCCCTTGCTGCTCCCATTCTTCGCATTTCTCCCACTTTTCCGAGACTTATTCCCGAGAATGCAAGAACTAAATACCTGCATGTGGCACCGAGAATGCAAAAACAAAATGAATAAAATAAATCAAATACTCAATCATAATTTCTTTTTGTATTTAATTTATTTTTTGCCTGGCATCGAAGGATTTCGGCTTTATTTTACTTTTAAATTGATCAATAAAATTATTGATTTTAATTGAATAATTATTTTTCAGTATGCACACCTTCAAAACACCCAAAACGTTTTAATGGAACAAAAAAAACACCAGTAAAAATATAGAATAATACAGAGCTATAAAGTACCCATTCCTGTCTAAACGGAAGCATATTCATTTACCCTCAAAAAAAGCAACATCTGATACAAAAAAGAAAGAAAAAACAGACTCTGATTCTCTGATCTTATCTGATCGTTGTTCGAGTTGGGGATTGACCCCATTTCTTTGACCACTTGCTAATTGGTAAATCGAGTGCAAGAATGAGGAGAATGATGGAGGGGGGTGGAGTACGGAGGATCGAATCGGATCGTGTGGTGATGGATTAAGGTCAATACTACTGTGAATAACTTAGTGAATACTTTTGTGAATATTTTCTGTGTATTTCTGAGTGTGGAGTGGAACTTACTTTGGCAATTTCCGGCTGTGCATAGCATCATCAGCAGAAGCAGCAGCAGCATAATGGGGGACATTGGATACGAAAAAGTCATGGCTCTTTTGAAAGCGTCCACCTCGCGGCGGCTACCCAACGACGACGGCGACGATGAAGATCTGAACAGCTGTGGTGGTGGTGGTTGTACTGTGTTGCAGCAAAACATTGACTGCTGTTGGCGGTTTTTAAATGTTACTGCGGCCGATGCGGTTTTTACTGACGTTTTTTGGCCGGAGTTACGGGTAGTACGGGTAGTGTGTTTGGGGTTGATGCTTGGCTGTTGGCTGTTGGATGCCGTTGGTCGTTGATTAGCTTGGAGGCTGCTGTAGCATCGTCAGCATCGATTAATTTATGCATACACTCGACGATTATTTATATATTTATACAGATACGTATCTGTATCTCTATCTCTCTCTCTGTCTCTCTCTCCTCTATGCATATATATGAGATGAGGTGTATGCATGAACAACACCATACCATGTGAACATATAGCGTGAGGCCCGAGGGGCAGCGACTTCAGCGTTCATTAGATTTTCACTTTGCATTCACATTGGATTTTCCACCGCATAATTATTATGGTAGGTACTCGGTACGGCGGTGAAGATGATGATGATGATGATAATGTATATTACTGCACAAATAATAATTTACATTGTGATAATCATGAAAATCACAAAATCACAAAATCATAGGTGTGGGTCATTGACTCCACCTCCCATGCCCCTCCCCACCGCCTCTTTCTATGTCTATGTCTTTGCACCGAAACCGAATCACAAGCTTTCCTTCAGTGCCACACACACACACACACACACACACACACACACAGTCGCAGGCAGCTCTTTTTGATTGCCCTCGCTTCGAATCGATTGGAAAAGTAAAAGTAAACTTTAAATGGCTTCCCTTTTACGGGTTGGAATATTCAAAAGAATAAGCAAGCAAAAAGACAGCCAATAGAGCCGACTGTGCCCTGAGGGTTGACTGCTTTCAAGGTTGTTACGGCCAATACGGATCACTGGCCAACAGAAGCTACGTGTTTGGGATTTGGTGGGGAATTTTCATTACGCCCGGAGGATTCGTTGGCCATCATAAACAACTTTCATTAGAGCGTGTGTCTCTCACTAATTATCAAAATTGGCTGCCTGGGTGCCTGGCTGCCTGATGGAAGAGTTAGGAAAGTTTCAGCTTCAGTTTCAGCTTTAGATTTTAGCTCTAATTTGCCAGATATATCCGGAGGTGCTAATTGGAACCATATGAGAAAGTACGCACACAGACACAGCACGCACAATCGCACAGATACGAAAGACTTGTTTATTCCGAATTGTTCCCGATTTATGGCCAGATTTTTTGCATATTTCGGCTGGGAGGAGTCTCTGTTTCCAGGCCCATAATCACTTCACCATTCACAGAAAAACAAAGCAAACAAAAACAGAAACCCCACTCGCGGAGTGCACCTTAACTCCACACAAAAACAAAAAAGAGCACATAGAAAAAATAAAGATAGAAAAATGAATGGCTGGCTACCTATGAACGTGAACTTATTACTCGTTTATGTGGCTCGCCTGCTGCATGTGCATGTGTGTCCACATAGATATTGGATATTATTAACGGAGTTAACACCACTGCCTGCTGCCTGCCAAGAGTACGCTGAGAAGCGAAATAAAACCGACCCGAACGCGAACCGTACGCCTGACACGTCTGCTTGGAATGAAAGTTGTCTTCTAACTGGTTTCCATCTGGTGCCTGGGCCGCGGACTGCGAATGCGAGTGCGAGTACTGCGCGTGTGCAACGCCGATCCGATCCGATCCCGATCCCGGTGCCGACGACGAGTCCGAGTCCGAGTCCGAACCGACTCGGCACCGTCACCATAAGGTTGATTGGTCGGTCGGTCGTTCGGTCGGTCGGTCGGTTGCTTGGTTGATCGCTTCGGTGGTCGGTTTTCAGCCGCTCGCTCGCTCGGTTTGCAGCAGCACGCTGGTCGCTGCTGGGCCTGTGTTTGTCATTGTGTGGCATTGTTGCCGACGCGAAATACAAACTGCGCAATCGCAGCACTGCTTTACACAATGGCTGCGAGGTTGGTTCCATGGGTTCCCCAAGCTCCCCCGATCCCCACAAGGTTACACCTTTGGTTTTGCCACTGCCTTTAAATAAGAATTAATATTTGTTTTTTATTTTACATTTTTTTGGTTAATGAACGCAAAAAATGTGTGCATTTATTTATTTTTCATTTAAGCAATTACAACAAATATTATCTTATAAAGAAACAATAAATAGTTTACAATTTTAAAGAAGATTTTCTTAAAGATTTTTTTTTTAACAACGTCGCAGACAGACAGACCTTAATTTTTTTTTGGCCAGGACTAAATTACTTTATTTATAAAAAGTCGAGTTTTTGTAATTTAGTTTTAAAAAGATTTTTTACATTTTTTAAACATTTCTTTTATATACCCTTTTTTGTCTGTAAATCTGTGAATTTTACTATTAGAAATATATTTCAACTTTCATATTTATTATTTCCTTAAAGATTTGTCAGTAGGTATGTGTTTTTTCTTAAGACTAATTTGTATTTAATTTTTAACAAAAAACAAACTGTTTTTACATCATTCACTTTGCATGGCTTAAATTTGAGCGTGTTTTGAGCATAGCATTATTTATTGTTGTCTTTGTTTTTATGGCCATCTTAATTGGATTATTGAATCAACATTTTTAACACATCCATAAATACGAGGTATAGCGTTTAATCAATCTGTGCGACAATAGAATAACAGAAGAGGTTGGGCGGGTTTTTTTTATCTTTTTTTTTTTTTGTTGTGGTATAACTTTTTGGTGAAACCTCGCAGTGCACACTGTTGACGTAAAATGGCCTGGCTTTGTTGTTGTTTGTTTCTTTCGTTTTGTGTTGTTGGTCTGGTTGTAATTTTGCTGGCTAGTTCGGTCACAACAGAGACAACAGAGTAGACGACCCGAACCTGAGTACTACACAATTCCACGATGAAAAATAAGACGACAAAAACCCGTACTAAAACTGGAGTACAGTAAGAGCTCTGCGCTCTGAGCTGTGCTCTGTGTTCTGTTTAATTCTATTAATTGGCAGGCAGAAACCTAAGCCGCCAACTGTGGCAAATAGTGGCAGTACAAGTACTAGCACCGATGGCCTGAGACTTGAGACTCGAGACTTTCTGATTATATTCCCATACTTGTCCTAATTCCACTGACCAGCGGTCCAGCGGATCACTGACCACCGAACGATTGGAGTGGACTGAAAGAGGCAAGAGATACCGTAATGGTCGGAGAGCCATTCGCAACGCCAGAGATTTCGGCAATGGTCGGGGTCGTCTGCTGCATTACGAAAACCAAACCCCCATGAAGATCAGCCACATCCCCGGTGGCAGAGATGGCAAAGATGCCAGAGATGGCAGCGATGGCTGTGGAGGGCTCAGGTGGCTCTGTCACCGACCGACCGACCGACCGACCGACCGACCGACCGACCGACCGACCGGAAGAGGGAAGCCAGATGAGCGTTTGATTATGCGACTCAAATGAAAGTTTTTCGCCATGTGATGTGGGAAGCAGAAGCAGTCGGATTGGATTGGATCGGATCGTATCCGATCAGATCAGCGACCCCATGAGAACCGTGGGTGGTTTTTCCAAGATGGTAATGGAATGGTATCGGATCGCTAGGCGTCTCGCTCGTTGGTTCTTTCTGTCTTTCTGAATAACTACTCAAGCCAGGCCATTCATTATAATTTTGCAATAAATACATACATATGTAAGTACACATGTGTATATGCGGGTAATCTGAAGTCGATTTGCCATTTCGCAAAAAAAAACTAAAAAATGCATTCGTCCGTTGCACAGTTTTGTCGTCTTCTTCCCATGAAACTGTGTGTCAGGTTATGGGTATTTGAACTAACGTTTGTAATGCTTCAGTTGGCAAATATTATTTAACATTTTTACTAATGAAATAACTGAATTAACTGCTGAACAAAAAGCAATCCAATGGTCTTGCAACCCGAGGGCCAACAGAAGAGAAGCGCACAGAAGCAGAAATACAAAGAAAATAAAAAAAAACAAAAGCAAAATAAAATAAAAAAGAGCTACTAAAAAATATATATATGTACATACATTTATATATAAAACAACATTTTAGTTAAGTTGTCTTCGCCACTTGGGCAAGACCCCGCTTCAAACTGATTTTTGGTTTGAGCTACTTTTTTTTTGCTGCAGGTTTTTTCGGCTTAGATAACCCAAAGATCATATCACCACAAATGGGGTCTAAAAGAATACAACTTTAATATTTGTATCGTGATTTTTTCAGTGTCTTACATAGATATCATCAGCCAATAAGGAGTGTGTGTTCTGGTGCTTATATTTATGGTACATAAATAAAGTTCTACGTAAAAATGTGTATTTTACAGGTACACTTACATGTTCTATGTAGTATGTAGATGTGCCGTCTCTACATGTTCTACATGTAGTGTAGAGTGTAGAAACGCGGCGGAACACTAGCAAAAGAAAAGAATTTGATCAGCTATTGGAATGCTCTTGCTTAATGTAATTTGGATGAAACAGCTATTATTAAAAGCGATTATATTTGTCCATGCTATGAGACACACAACCGGGAGATCGATCATTTGTCGAGGGGCCGGCCAACTTCCGTCTGTTGTGGCGTCAACTAATCTTTCACTTTTCCTCAATCAAGTTTTTTTTTTTTTTCTTAGTGAGATCGGTTAACGACATCAATACACATACACACAGATGTATGTAAATGCCAGTACGAGGAAGTGGCCTCATGGTTCAACAACTCTCATATAACAACATCGAACCACCCAAAAAAACACCCATGAAAACGATGTATAGTCCTATAGTCATAGGACAAGCCAAATGGAATCTAGTAGGGCCTTTTGAAAATATAAAAAAAAAAGATCAAAGCAACCCAAAATATTAATGTTCCTTATTCATTGAGTCGTAAAAACAAAACTAGAGCTACACTTGTATTCGGAACTATTTGTTTTATTTCAAAAAATGACAGAAAAAACCGCAAGTGCAGACTTGCAGAAGTGTGCCGAGCCAGAGGTTAAGCCATCACAGCCAGCAGTCCTCGAGATCATAGAAGAACTTGACAAACTTCGCGGACATTTTGAAAGTTTGGGCATTGAGTATTACGTGAACAAACACAAAGCGGAGGAAATTTACAAAACCATGGTTCGATTGAAGCGAGTCCGAGATGAATTTGAAAACAAGAAAGAGCGCTGCATGGAGCTGATTAAGCGCGATGGAGAAAGCAAAACCATTCTGGACGTAATCGAGTACATTGATGACTCATTGCATTACATCCGTTGTCTGCAGGATGATTACAGCATGCTAGGGATCGAAATAAAGAAACCGATGCATCAAAGTTAATACCTCCTCTTCCGCACAGACTGGCAGTTGTAAAATATTTGTAAATTTCAGGACAAATACCAAAGGGAACACACATACATGAAAACATGTACCAAGAAGAAAACAAGTCTGAATACACAAGGTCAAAAATCGATACAACGCGAAGGAGAAGTTTCAAATGAATGGTAGGCAATATATACATATATATAATACATTTATTCAACATTTTGAAATTTCAGAACCAGAAGATACAAATCGAACAGAGTTGGAAACCAATCGACAAGGATAAACAGTTTGAACCAATATTATTACATAATTACAATTACAATTACAATAAACTATTCCAACCTACCATAAACATCATGGGTATATGTATCTTGAAGTCAGGAAAGACCCCACCAGCAGAGTACGTGCAAAGCTCCATATGTCAAGTAGTACATTATCTTCCTGCCATCTGGCCCTATTTCGGGGGGTTTTCGCTCGACTATGTACCTATTAGTACTCGTATCAGTTTGTTTGCTTTGTCTTTCACAATTGCAACACAACACACGCAACGTGTTTTGTTTTCTTCTTTTTTTTGGCTTAAATGTCATTGAATTCGGTCAGATGCTTTCGTCAGTGAATTTGCACGCATTTAAAAAACAAAAACTACAATCGGATCGAACACCAAAGTACATGCTATTTTCCTTTAAGGAATAAGAGTAAAGAGTTAAGAAATTTTCCAACAAGAATAAATCCACAATAAGTGTCCATGTGTCTTGTATATAAGCCAAATAGAGTAATATTATATTCAAAATTAATTAATTTCCAAGACTGAAAATAAGATATAAATACATATGAATATTTCTTTCCAGCATACACATAACCATTCATTTTCTAGAGGGAACTATTCATGGAAGATAAGAGAAATTGTTGTGAAAGAACTTGTTTTTTTTCTATAAAAATATTAATAAGAAAAGCTCATCACATATGTATGTACGTTTAATTTAACCCGAAATTCCCCGATATCGAATAACTGCATCACTGCATTACGAACGGTAGATCATGCGCAAGATCATTCTTGTTTAATCGGGGCTCTCACTCTCACGCTCCCCCGTATCTTTGGGAGGCTGGGATTCCGGGCCAGGAGAGTGTTATCGTGAGCATTAAGTCTCGTTTACAGTGTGGGAGATTAACAGGAATTTCGAACAGGGAAAAGTGTTTCATTCTGAAGCTGTCACTCTCTTCCCTGCCCACAGACTCTCTCTATTCCACGGGTTCGTTTTGGCCACGTCCACGAATGCAGCAACAGCAACAAAAACAAATTGTAAACTATGCTCAGCACATACTCTCTCAACTTCTTTGCTGCTGCGACAGCGAGAGAGAGAGATAAAGAGAGAGAGAGAGCTGCGTCTGTGAGCGGAGTCTGAGCTGGCTTGCTCGTGTGTGTGTGTGTGTGTTTACAGGTAAGCGAGCCCAAGGTGTGTGCAGAAAAGGTGAGTCAGGTGAGGCATGGCCTCTTACGACTCTCTGCAGACAAGACAAAGTGCGGAAATATTGGACGAGTAATTCCTAACTTTATATATCGACCGCTCTATGCGCAATGATTGTAATTGAATGTTTTTCGAAATTAATTTTACAAAGAGCATTAGCTACTCCAATCTCCAGAGAGAGAAAAAAACCTGTATCCATTAGAGACAGAGAGAGGGAGAGCGGGAGGTGCCCTCACCTTTTCAAAAATAAACCTTGAATAAACGATTTTTGAATGGACAAGCCGTTTCGTCTCGCTCTTTTTTGTTTAAGCGCTCGATCGGATCAAGACGACGCGGTGTGCTAGTGAGAATTATTTTTAGTCTATTTTCGACTTTTGGTGCGTACAGTTGCAACCGATCGTTCAGTCGATTCGTTATTTCGTTTTGTTTGCGTTCGTTCTCTTTCTGCTGCTGCCTCTGCCTCTGCTTATGCTTTTTTGGCCTAAAAGAAACGCGCACTGAGATTTTTCGGCTTACGCTTGTTGTGAATCGGGTACGGAATTGCTCTTTTAAAGTTTGTTTTTTTTTTTTACATTTATCTATGTGCAAGAAATGGAGAGATGTGGTATTTATGTGTTTGTATGGGGTGCCCTGAGAGTCGAACTCTTACGTTTGTAGGGTTCCGTTCCACCAGAGATATTCTATTTCTACTTCTGTGTACACTTTTTTTGTTTGTGATTAAAAATATATACAAATTTATTTATCAAAAGAAGTGTTTACTTCTCCTTTTTTAAGATCTTTCAACCGAATACAATACTTTCATTTTGGTTTACATGAATGATGTAATAAAGTCACCAAATAATAATAATAAATAATAGTTATAATTACAAAACATTTCTCTGGAAATATATATACAGTGGAATACCTATTTAGAAACCCATAAATGTTTCCACTGTACCAGAGAAACTACTCTAAAAAGCAAGAGACGACCTTTAAATAGATCAAAACGCAAAGTTTGGCAATCACAGACTTTTTGGATTGTACAAATAAAATGTGACAGGAGTTGGGGTTGGTGCTGGGGTAATGGTGGGGGTAGTCTCTGTTCGAGGAACGGAAGCATGTTCAGCGGCCCAGAACCGACTCTATAATTTTGAAATTCTTTCAGCTTGACAAACATCCCAGTCGAACAGTCCCACAGTCCCCCAGTACCCCACCACAGTTCGCCGCCAGTAGGCCCGTTCTCTGGAATTTGTGAATAGCAATTTTATTCTCTCCCGCTCGCTCTCGCTCTAGCTATCTCTCTCTGTCTCTCTTGGTTTAGATGCATGAACGTGTTGTGGCTTACACGGATAGGTGCATGTGTGTGTGTGTGAGGCATCAACAAGTTTAGAAACGGGCTTTGGACACTCGAGGCCCACTCTGTGTTTGTGAAGGGGGGCAGAAAAAGTTCACAGTTGAGGCGATTTCATGGGGATAGGTCTTGGAATAACAATTAACCATGGGCTTTCGTTGGATCGTTGCAGGGAATGCAGCCAAGAAATGGCCCCAGTACATAGTACACCTTGCACTGCCACTGGCTGTCGAATCGTCCCGAATCGCTTGAAGCACTCGCGCTGCAGATAAACCAGCGAATATGAACGTCTAGAAAAGGGTATAGCCCCCATCCATCCATCTGTCCATCCATCCGAAGAGGAAGCCTAGGCTTAATTCTAGAGCAATGCAATCGCAACAAGTCCGTCCAATAAGCACCTATGACAATCTGGGTGCCAGTGCCACCACCCATGTGGCTCCACCAACCAAGCAGCAACAGCTACAGCAACATCTCCAAAGAGCTGGAGAAAGTCCCAGGCAGCCGGAGAGAGCAGCCACCACCAGAGGTGTGAGCGACCAGCTTCTGTCGAACGGCATGCCGCCGCAGCCGCAGCCACAGCCACAGCCGCAACCCGAGCTTGAGTCCGAGGAGGAGCTGTTGAATGGCAGCGGTACCAGCCACAGTATAGCCGCCGTTAAGGCGGCTCTCAACGATGCCAAGTCGAAATTCTTTGGTATCAACAACTACGACGAGTATGAGTCAGCCGTCCAGCCAACGCAGATGCCAATGCCGTCCGTCAAAGCCCATTCACAACAGCCGACCATTAAGCCGGAACCAAAGTACCAGAACGTCCCACAACGCCACAAGCCACATGCCACAGACGAGCTTCCGGCTCCAGCTCCGGCTCCGACTCAGACAATCGAGCCAGTGCCAATGCCAATGCCAATGCCAGTGGAAGTGCCACTGGCGGCCAGCAGTCCGGACAGATCCCTGCGGTATGCAACCACCTATGAACAGATACCCCTGAGTGACTTGGATGCACCGCAGCCGTCGCAGGTGAGTGTCAGTATCCGAATCCCCCAAGCCACATCCAATTCATGGATCTCTCCCGCTAATCTGTCGCTCTGTTTCTCTGTCCCTGTGCAGGCTGTCTACATGAGTACTACGGTGCCGCAGAATATGAAAGGCATGAAGATCGCTGGACGACATACGCCGACCCGCAATAGTCTGAGACACAGTCGCATGATAGTTGTGAATCACAAGCACCATGACAGTACGTTCTTCATTTTGATCTTCATCTTCATTTCTGGCATTAAATACGTGTGTGGGTGTTGTCTCTTCCATTTGCAGGTCTCCAAGCGGCATATTCAAAGCATATCCGCAATCTGAACATTTCCCGGCAGCTACTGATAATGCAATTGGCTGTGGGACTACTGATCGTGGGACTGGCCATCTGGATACTGTTGCTGGCGCCGAACGCTTCCATTCTGATCAATCCGTATCTGAGTGGCCTATCTGTAAGTGCAGCACAATCATCTGCAGACCAAAACCATACTCAATGTTCCTGTTGCCTGTTTAGCTGTTGCTGGCCAGTATCGCGGGCCTGATACTACTGAGACGGGATCACAGGATCACAGAGAACAGGGCGCCCAATAGTTGCTATAAAGTCCTGCTGGCCGAATCCTATGTGTTTTCTGCCTTGGCGCTGGTCTTTTGCTGCCTGGCCCTGGTCTGTGCGGCCATCGAGTTCGCTGAGCTGGCATCAGCTGTGGACGGTGCCTGCGGACCGGCAACCAGTTCGCTTTTAAGCTATCACAACTGCACCTGCCTGACGTCTGCAGATGATGGGGCAGATGATGCGGCAGCTGACGGCAGCAGTCCCCCGAATGAGTAAGTACTCTTCAATCCCTCACGAAATAGTTATTCTTATGGGAATCTACTTTTGCAGCAACAACAGCAGCAGCAGCGAGGAATGCGGGGCATTCCGCGGTGAATGGAAGTATCTGCTGGCCTTCTCCATGGCCCTCAATGCCCTGGGCATTGTTGCAACATTCTTATACATAACACTATTTATTTGTTGCCACCGCAACCGGAAACACTTTTACACGTCTGTCTAAAGGAGGGCCAGTCCCTCGAGTCCATTACTTTGCATTACTTGAATTCTTGCTTTTAATTTAAAATAAATTATTTACAAAAACCAAAAAACAAATCGTCACGTGCAACGGTAATGCACATGGGAGAAAGTCATTTCCATACGCTCTGGCTGCCTGCATGTTTGGTTTTTCGGTTTTTGGAGGCCACTTCCCGCTTTCACTTTCTTTACAGAACTTTCCACACCGAACTTCCAACTTTCGTTGAGAGCGTAGAACGTGCCCTGGATTTATTGAGTGAATTGTAGACTAAATCAATCAGAGAACAACATACATTGCGTGTGTCTGACGCGGTGCACGGTTAATGCTCGAGACATAAGAGAATGCCCGAGAATGACAAAAACCAAGCACATGTTGGGTGCAAGATTGAGGTAGATTATATCACTAAAAGGAGAATATCTCAAAGCAAACGTGATAGACCATTTGTGGTGTACTCCTCATGTCTTGCCCACATTTGGGTGTTACATTTAGAACACTCACTTGATAATTTCGTCAGGTTATAGCAATTGTGTGGTAAATAATTTTGCTCAATTATCTGGTCATGAAATGTGTTTTGCAGCCAGGCATTTCGGTTGAAATTACTATAATAATACTTTTGCTGTGGCAGCGGATTATAGTACACCGACGTAATTGCCATGTGACAGATAGTCGTGGAATATGATTGATTGTCAATGGGGTTTTGTGGCAAAATATAATAATAATAATTTCAATAGCCAGTGCTCGCAATTTAAAACAGATGGAATCATTTCATTTGATGGCTCGCTGGAGCGGAACAGAGAAATTCTCTGGAAACGGACAACAGGCACACTCCAAAAGATAACAACAGATCATGAAAATGTTGTTCTAAATGAAAAAGAAATGCGACAAAACATACCCCGTTTTAGAATCCAGTAACTCCGCCGGGTTTACGAAAGTCAGAATTCACCAGAATGGTACCATTCTTTTGGGTTATGCCGCATATCACAGAGCCGCGGTTCAGATAGCGTTCACAAACATGTCCCCTGGTCTCCAGGCTCTTCACATGGCTATCCAGCAGGCCATACTCATAGAGCAGGACATTGGGCAGCATCTGATGGTGAATGCGACTGGCGTCGATGGCATATTTGATGTTCGCCTGCTGCCAAAGAATCCGCACCAGCAGCGGAACGAGGGAGGATATGATTTTGGTGCCACCAGCGGCACCAACAACCAGCCGAACCTTGCCCGTCGTGCGCTCAGTGACGATGAGAGGGCTCATCGAGGACATGGGCCGGGTAGTGGGTGCCACCCTGTTCTTGCCTGGGACAAAGGGTAAGTCAAAGTAGTTCCTCAGATGCTTGATGGAGAAGTCCGACATGGCATTGTTGAAGAGCACACCTGTACGCTTTCCTGTGCGTCCGCTGCCGAAGCTGAATCGATAGACATGTATTATGTAGGGGTTCAGAAGGAGAAGCAATAGGAGGCAATAGCCACGTGGCTTACTAGAAATTGATGGTGCTGGTGACTGAAACGGCATCGTTTTCGTGCAGCACCGATGTGTGGGCCGTACCGTGCTCCTCTCGCACACGTATCTCCGCGGGGGCCCCGTACGACCGGGGGCTATTGAACGTCATTGAGTCATCGATTTCTTCGGCCATGGAGGCGGACACCTTGGTGCTGGTCATGCTTTTCAGTAGCTGCAACAGAAAGGAGAGGAATGAATGCATTTGAAAGAGACAGCTAGAAGGCACTCACCTGCTCATCGGCCGCTTCGTCGAGCTGCCAGCGCTTGACAAAGCCAAATTTCATGGCCTCAATCATTCGATGTACCTCCAGGGGCCCCATATCGCTGGTGCGTGCAAAGTCCCTACGAAAGTGTCGCAAAATGCTCATTATAAAGCCCAGAACATGGCCGCTGCCTGGCAAAGGCGTCAAATGCAGATCGTATTCGTCGAGGGGAATCACCAGGGACTCGCTAATTTTAGCATCGGCGCGGCTTAGGTCCTCCTTGCCTATGACACTGCCCATGTCCCTCAAGTCGGCCAACAGGTCCTCGGCCAGAGATCCGTTGTAGAAGCTGTGCGGTCCCTCCATGGCCAGCCGCTCATAGGTGCTGCACAGTTGGGCAGGAGGCTGAATGAAATGGCCAATGGGCCAGAAGTTCTCTGTTTTGGGATCGATGAACATTTGCCGCAGCAAACGATCAGCTTTGATCATATCTCTGTTCAGGGCAAGGGCATCATATTGATGCTTATACAGGCGATAGCCCGTGTGGCACAATGCAAGCGTTGGCTTCACCAGCTCCGACCATGGCAGCCGGCCAAATCGCTGATGGGCCAGAGCATAGCCAGCTAGTTCAGTGGGCACCGCGATGGACCAGCTGGACTGCTTGAACTCCTGCTCGTCACGGAAGATGGAAAAGTTCTCGGCCCGCAGGGACATAGGTGATATTTCGCGGGCAGAAATGCTGTAGGATTTTCGCTCTTCGTGTATATAAATTTTCATCAACATGCCACCGCCGAGACCCATGCTCTGCATTCCGATGAGACCATTGCAGAGTAAAGCAGAGAGAGCGGCATCCACAACGCTACCGCCATCTTCAAGGGCCTTCCTGGCCATAAGACCACAGACATCGTTGTCGGTGCAGATGCCAGCCCGCGCGAATTCATGCAACGGTGAATGGGAGGCCGGCAAGGGATACTCTGGATTCTGTGGCTTTCTGTTCACTTTTTGCGGAACTAAATGGACCAAAATATAAACGAGAATTTCTACCATTTCAGTACAAGCTGTAATTGTTGCTCCTTAATGGAATGGAACTCACCATCCTTCTCCAGAAGCCTGTACAGATATATTGCAACCAGGATGCCAACTATCAGCGATATGAAGCTGCCTACTGAAATACTTATATACATTTCCAATAATTATATTTTAATTGCTTGCAATTTTATCGCGTATCATCGTAATGTAATGAGTAATAACAATATCCTTGCATTTCAAAAGCCTGGTTACAAGGTGGGTTAGCAGAAGGAGGTGCGTACATCTTCGCCATGAAGCGCAAGGCGTCTGACGTACAGAGGGTGGTAAATATAACTAATATCGATATTTTTCTGTTTAAAAACCAAACAAAAATAAAATATTCATATTGATATTTAAGCAAATGCGGACATCAGGGCAATGAGGCCACATTTCCTATTTTGATTTCGATCTTCTTTCACGAACCGAATATAGGCGATCGATGTTTAGCTTATGTATCGATATATATATTTATAAAGATTTAATATAATTTGAAAACAGCCTAACAACTAACTTTTTTGTGAACAAAGCAGGCTGCGAATGCTCCTATTTATACATGAATTTTGGCATTAATACGGCAGCCCAAGCCAGTATTATTTTCAGTCAGTTCAGACAGTTTAAACCGGCAACATCGTTCCTAGTTCTATCGTTCTAAATTCCAAGTAAATTCAAAATTTCTCTGTTAATTTTTGGTAAAATGGACTCGGCAAAAGAATTTTTATTATTTTCGTTTACGCTTTAACTTTCCGCTGTCTATCTGATGCTGGACTTCTGTGGCTGTTTAAGTTGCTACTGTTCGTGCAATCTTTTCATTTCCTTTTCAAAACTCAGGAAAATTATACAATTTTTCGTTGTTATTTTTTACATAACTCATACGATAGTTACGGATAGCACCGATTTGTGAGTATGAAACATATTCTTCCCTTCAAAAGTTTAAAATTTGTTTGATTATTTTCAGAAACATCCCACACTTTGTTTAACACGTTGGATAATTCAGTTATTAAATTAATTTCAAATTAGGAACTTTTGGAACTGATGTTGTCTGTAAGTATAGACAATGCTTGCGTAGCAGCATAAGCAGGAAAATATGGAAAATATATTGATTACTCTCTTGTTCTTAATTATTTTCAGCCACCGAAATTTATTTACAATAAATACACCTTGCAGCATTTAAGCTTTGTTTTAAATTTATATTTCTGGGATAGGAATCCAAATTATCCACCCTAGGGAGGAGGAGGTGGAACATACTCCATACCATACGAAACATTTTAAGAAGAGCTTCTGGATGGAAGTTGGGGTTGTGGCCCCCCTGCTGCGCGCCGCTGTCCAAATCCTGTGTGCAGCCAGCTACTGGCGCCAAATTTAAATTCAATTTCGATTTTCTTTGCGCTCTTTGGGTCAGCTGTTTAGTACAGGTCTGCATTTCAAAAATCGATAGTGCCGACCTCCTAGCATCGATAGTACTGTCGATTGTACCATCGATTGTTATTGAAGTGGTTGAGGCAACAAGTAGTTGGTTGGTCTCGACACATTAAGTACACGCAACGTGCCGCGTCGGTCGTCGGGTATACAGATACTTAAAGTAATTAAAACAGTTTGCATATTTATATAGCAGATTTGTTACGGTTTTTTCCTACCAGTAAAACTCAGTTGTGTGGTTGAATTTGTTTTTGGTTTTTTTTCAAAATATAAATTGTGCTACAAACCAATAGAGCGAGAGAGAGAGAGAGAGAGAGAGCAGTCAGTCAGTCAGTGGCCTGCAAATGTTTTAAACAAACTCGAAAGATCGTGCACACCTAAGACCCCCCTCCCCTTCCATGCATAAATATTTATGTACATATGTATGTATACATAGTATGTACTAAGAAAGACATCTCGTACGACGACTTGGAGAGGGCGGCATTCGTTTGTGTCTTTATCTTTTCCTCCGCCAAATGCACCCACACACATGTGCACTGGCGGCTGACTGCTGCTTGCTGCCATATCTGTGTACATATGTGGTCCACCCATCTGTTGATTTGCGACCTTGCAACGATATAATTACTATTTAAAATGTTGTGATAGTACCAATGCGATTTCCATTTGATAATAGCTCTCTCTCTATACCGCTGACTAGACGTCTACTTACAGAATATCCATACCGTCTCTGTCTATCCGAGATGTGGGTGAAAAAGTTCTGAGCAAGTCGCTCAGAATGTAAGATGATTCATATAGTAGATGATCCCTCAACCTCCCCATGGGCATGAAACACTTTTCTTTCTGATAATGCATTACTCATGCAAATTTCAGCCAAATATTACATACTTTAGTAGATGTCTGCCTTCAAATATACAATACTCTTCTCGAATACTCGTCGTACACGTGTCCAGTACACATTTGTATAAAACTTTCACTTTAGTAATTTGTTTGCATTCCCATAAATAAATAAGCAAATGTCTGAAAGGTGTGTACGTGTACCCAATACGCATGAGTCGTAAATAAGGGCCACTAAGCCTGACTCATCCCATCCCATCCCATCGTTGGATGGTCTGTGGCTTGGGAATATTTGCAAAGTTTTGCAGTTGGTCGGTCTTAATAAAGGAAGGGGAATCACAGCCCTAACCCAAGCTTCACTCACGAGAAACTTTACAACAAACTGGAAAATCTCATGCGTCATTCCACAGAAAAGCAAAGCAAAGCAAAGCAACAGATTTGGAGTACGAGAAGAATGTTTGTTAATTATGATTAATTCTGACTAATCATGTGCGTTATTTTTTGAGTGACGTAAGCCCAAAGTATATGCTACATATATTTTTAGATGAGCATACAACAATATGAGGGCTGCTCTCTCCCTCTATCTCTCTCTCTGTCTCTCTGTCTGCTGTGTTTGCTTACAAAACATAATTAATTGTTGATTTGATGGGCTATTCAGTAAATAAAACCACGAACTCACATAGCCTTCGTTTCCCGGTTACTCTTGATAAAAACCGCTGATTATTTTATATACTATACATATATAAACAATTTAAAATCAAATATAGTCGCAAGTGGTTTTCATGAAAGGAAAACTACAAGTGAATTAAATTTAACAGATTCATCAATCACTATATCACTGTAGAAAATTATAGATTTTGTCGCATATATATTTTAATCGCCTTGAGAAATTGAGCTAATTTGTAAAGAAATTTTTTGAGTAGTTCTCTTATCTTAATTATAATTGATATTGGGTGTAACGAAGGATCACAATAGTTCTGGTTTGACAACTGATAATGACTGGTAAAGGCTAAAGGGCGAGAGTCCTCTCACAGGCGTCGGCTGGCTCTAGGTAAATTTACTTATTAGGTGGTGTCGTCACCACATCTGCTCTCTTTCGAGGACCATCCGTTTGTCAGTATGCTTGCAAGCGTGCGTAAAGTACGTAAAGCGTTTGCTCTCTTTCCAACGCTTATCTCTCCAAGAGCCACGAGAGCGTGGATGCTCCTCACTGCAGCGGACGACACCACCCTTAAGTAATTTCATCATGGGCTCTCTCGATCCCCGCAAAGCCTTACACAAATTTAATCGTTTTTAAATTATTATTTGGCCTATCAGTTAGTTAGTAATACCCACCAAAGACACGATTGCTTTTAACCGCTACTACAAATTCCCTTATCTATGTGGAGGTGTTGTTGTTTACAATCAAACCACTTCTTAGACTTTATCAAATAATTGCCGCCATTAACAGTCATTACTATTAAGACATTAAAGCCACAAGGTTCTTTTATTTTCAAGCTGTATAGATTATCTAGATTATGTGTAGCATATAGTATAGTACGTGTAGTAGTATGTGCTTAACCATGACAACAACTGTATAAATAGGAAAAACAAAAACTTGTACGAACTCTGCTTTGTTATTTGTTCCGTTAGTTAAATATTTTCAACGTTGAAATTAAACCCTAGAGTGTTTGCATATTTTACCTTTTTCCAGTACTTGAATCTCACACACAGGAACACCACCTAGAAATCTCCCCATAATGTATCCCTTTGTAAGTAGCAAAATCCCATTTTTTATTTTATGTATTTATTTTTAATATCATCATAGCTTTATTTTAACCACACCACAATTTTTGGCACGTTAATCTTACATTTTTGAAACTTTATAAACACATTGTACAAAGAATATAAACAAAATTGTACCTAAGCATTTCTTTATGATTTTTGCTTTGGTTTTTGGGGGGTAGTAAAAAGTATTTAATGAGTTGCTTGGAAAAACAATTTAACAAAATAAACAGGAAATAAATTTAATTTTCATATAATTTGTTTATAGAGAAAGTTTTTTCAATAACAAAAATCCATTTGGCAGCGTGGATGATACTTGATCTACGTTTACACGTGACTGACAATTTGTCATTCAGCTTTAAAAAAAAAACCCTCATGGTGAATGGAATGTCCATGGTCCCTCTCCGAAACGAATGTATCCTTTCGCTTATGGGTAATTTTTACATTGAATCAACGTGTCCGACTGTCCGCTCAGAGTGTGCCTTGACTGTATTTCTGTCAGGAAATATTATAGTATTTTGTTTTTGCTCTGCCTAAAGCCCACAACACAGAGAATGTGAACCGAAAAGCTTTCATTATTCCAAATTATTTATTACATCTTCGAAAAAAGATACAAAATCTGCAAAACTAATCTGAAATTGAAAATGTTTTTGGTGAGCGCTTTTCTCGTAGATAATTATCAATTGTGAATATTTTCGACTTTTATAGGGTTCTGGAATGCCTTATTCATCGCATCCACCTACTACTAATGAGCCACCACCAAATGCGGCACCCTTTGGAGCTGGTTGGGTGCCACCGATGCAGCAGAATTCACTATACACCTCCACGCCGCCATACCCACCACAGCCAAGCCATCACCAACCCCACCAACCCCATCAACCCCATCAGTATCCACCCAGTCAGCATGGTGGCTATCCACCCTATCCGGCATCATCCGCCTCCGCATCCGCATCCTACCCGTATCCCAACTCCAATCCGTATCCTAATCACAACTCAAATCCATACCCAGTGACACAATCGCATCCTTCCCCATCCCCGTCCCATAGCCATAGCCATAACATTCATCAGCTGCATGGGGGCGCTCAGGCTGCTCCGTATCCGTATCCAGGGGCCCAACCAGCTACCAATTCCCCCTATCCCACTGGCAGTGGATTCACTCCAGCCATGACAGCCGGATACGATGCTGGGCATGGTCATGGTCATGGCCATGGCCAATGGCAGGGTCAATGGCATGGGCATGAGCATGGGCACGGGCACGCGCATCGGTCACCCACAGCTCACAAAGAGGTTTGTCATCAATCAAGCTGGGCCACCACCAACGCACCACCAAAAACAGCATTCCCTTTCTTTACTGGGAAACTGCATTTCCATCCATAGAACCATAATCCTGGGACGTCATTGTTTCTAATAAATCTCATGCATACACATACTCTTCCAGGGAACGCCCACTCTATTCCCTGCACAAGGCTTTGATCCCGTCAAGGATGCCCACGACTTGCGCAAGGCCATGAAGGGCTTCGGCACGGATGAGAATGCGCTCATCAATATCATCTGCAGGCGTACGAACGAACAGCGCCAGGAGATCCAGCGCCAGTACAAGACCCATTTTGGCAAGGACCTGATCGAGGACATCAAATCGGAGACGAGCGGTAATTTTGAGAAGTTGCTCGTGGGTCTGCTCCACCCGATTGTCGACTACTACTGTGCAGAGCTGAACGATGCCATGGCCGGCATTGGCACGGACGAAGAGGTACTCATCGAGATCCTCTGCACGCTATCCAACATGGAGATATACACCATCAAAAACCAGTACTTACGCTGTAAGTTGTCAATGCACTGCAAAATATATCAGACATAGGACATCACCCATGGATCTGCCCATCTTTTTAGTGTACGGCGCACATCTGGAGTCCGAGCTGAAGTCGGAGACATCGGGCAACTTTAAGCGTTTGCTCACCTCGCTCTGCACAGCAGCACGCGACGAGAGCGGTCGCATCGATCCCGATCAGGCCAAGGATGATGCCAGGGAGCTGCTGAAAGCGGGCGAACTACGTGTCGGCACCGACGAGAGCATGTTCAACATGATCCTGTGCCAAAGGAACTATGCACAATTGAAGATGGTGAGTGGCAAATGGTTGCCCTCGTGAATGGATGGTTTTAATAGTTCTATTCTTTGTAGATATTCCAAGAGTATGAGGGCATGACCGGCCACTCGCTGGAGAAGGCCATCAAGAAGGAGTTCTCCGGTGACATTATGGAGGGCCTGATTGCCATTTTCCGTTGTGTGACCAACAAGGCGGACTACTTTGCCTCACGTTTGCACAAGGCCATGGCTGGCATCGGCACCAACGACACCCAGCTGATCCGTGTCATCATTACACGCTGCGAGGTATACAGGCAATCGGAGATTGGTCATTTGTCGGATTTTGTCTAACAAAGCTCTATTCTCTTTCCTTCAGATTGATATGTCGGACATTAAAGTGGCCTTTGAGCGTCTGTATGGCAAGTCTCTAAAGAGCTGGATCAAGGTATGATCTGATGAATGAAAATTAAGACTCTCATCTAAATTGTATATTTTACTTTCGTTGCAGGGCGACACTTCTGGCCATTATAAGCATGCCCTTTACGCACTGGTGGGGGAGCAGCGCTCATCTTAAGTTTATTCCTATTATTAATTATTCAAATTAAATCAAATCAAAAGCAAAAAAAAAAAGGTTCAATTATTCGAATATGTATTCTCTTTTTCCTATGTATTTTATTATAATTTACATATATGTATACGTACGTACACACACGCCCAGGGAGATGGACAATGTTGATGACGATGACCAACTTTTTGTAGACACTAAGTGCTCACAGATATTACCTGAATTGTCAGTAATTTGTTATAAACAATTTTTAAGCAAGCCAAGAAAGCCAAATATTTGAATGGTTCTACTCCTCCACTCACCACACCCTACATACACATACATTCAAAGGGCAAAACGATTTTCCCTTAAACACACAATTCTTTATTTTATTATTCTTTAAATTGTACAATAAAAAACTACCAGTACGAGCAACCAGTGAAAATAGATTAGATTTACTTCATCGATCTGTGCCTAAAAATGTAAATCTATTGCCTATGCTGAAGCATTTAAAAAACTTTCGAAAACATACACCGAAATATTGTATTGTAGAATAGTATGCATTTTCAATCATTACACTTTTATAAATATATCTACCATACATTTATTGTATTTGGAAAATGGGTTTTAAGGTAACTAAGGCCTCTTCCTCCAGTTTGCTCTCAAAATAATAAACTATTATAAATGTTGTTCTTTCTCCATTAAATGGCATGTGTTGAGTTATTTATTGGGCTAACAAAATATTCCTACATCCCTTTTTGATAGTATATTTTCAAACCCCAGCCATCCCCAGTATGGTCACCGATTCCAGAATGGTATTCAATTTGTTTTGGCAACCGAAAAAATGAAAAAATAACACATTAAATCAACACATTTGGCGAATTTTCTTAAATTTCTAGAGTTCCATTTAAAAAAAATGATTCTACATTTCTATGTCTAGAATACATGTAAGATTGCACTGTGGCACAGGCACAACATAATTGACCAATAGGTGTCGCTCATTTAGTCTACACTACAACTACACGCCATGTAGCAGATCTCCAAATGAAAACAAAAAGAAATAAAGCGCAATCAAACTTGGAATGTTTTCTTTGCTATATGTGGTCCAATTTGCCCGTGACATGCCTTCTTTTGATTGGCAAAAGCCCTCTTCATCGATTTGCGAAAAGCCGCCAAAAAAAGATAACGATTTTTCGAGTAACACAACGAAATGGAATACCTTTTACTTCATGACCCGAACTTCGATGAACATGGAATCGTTGCGCAAATAGTTCCGACTGGTGATGACCTTGTGGGGTATGTGAAAGTACTGGTTGCTCTGGATGAAGTCGTCGCTCTTCTTGCGCACAAAAATCGTCTTCACGTAGTCCTGGGCCTCCACCAGATTCGAGCACTGATCACGGATCACGACCTCGGCTTGCAGGCGACAGGGCCAGGCCAGCAATGGATCGTATTCTCCGGATAGCACATTCAGGCAGGCAATCATATTGCGACCCTTCCAAGTGCCCTTGCCGTTCAAGTAGATATCCAGCTGGGAATAAAGAAAGAATATTGATTAAAATATACCTTTTAGATGGAAAGATACAAATTGGACGCACCCTTAGAGCATAGCCAAATGCCTTATTGGAGAACATGGCGGAATGCAGTATGGTGTCGTACTGCTTGGCCTCGTCCAGCTTCTTGGAGTAATCCTTGATGCGAAAGATCAGATGACCTGCAATCGACTATTTAGCAATCATTCGGAATGTGCCCCGGATTTCCTGGACTTACCCCTTATATTCTGAACACTGGCGATGCGCTGTTGCATGGCCATTTGGTTCTCCAGATCGGACAGGTTCTGCATGGTCTGGTGGAGGGACCGATCCAGATCCTGCACCACATTCTGCAGCTTATCGCAGCGCTCTTCCGTCTCGCACACAATATTTTTGACATTCTTTACCTCATAGTCGAGGGTCGCCTGCTTATTGGTGGCATAGTCGCTGTTACCCAGTTTGGTTTTAATATCCTCATTGATTTGCTGCAGGAACTCCTCAATCCGAAAGAACTTATCCCTGAGGATTATCCCTTAAGCTTGATGTAAACAGACCTTTTCAAATGTGTTTGCAGCACTCACCGATTCAGTCTTTCGTTCTCAAAGATCAGTTCTTCGAGCTTGAGGATGTTGTCGTTCAGCTGGTTCTGGTGGAAGGTCACATCGATCGACAGCTGGTTCACCAGCTTCTGCGCCTCATCCAATTTGATCTCGACTTGTTCCTTCAAGGACTTCACACCAGAGAGAACACGATCAATAAGGGCAGGCGATCAGAGATCTGAACGTGGACCCACCTGAGTGATATTGCAACAGTATTGAAAGTCTATTTGATTCTGCTCCTCTGCATAGGCCCGCTGAGAGGCGTCCTCCTCCAGCTGGCGGCGCAGACCCCCAAGGGTCTCGTCCGTGCCTCGGGTCCAGTCCTCGACCACCTGGTTCTGCTTGCGTATGTTGCCCACATCGGTGATCAGATGCAATCGCTGGCGTATCTCCTCGTTGAGCACCGAGCGTATGGTGCTGATGTCCTGCTCGAGGACCTGCAGCCGATGATCGGGCTGCTGATCCAGCCTATCCATGCTGACGCTCAGCCGCTGATTGTTCAGATTCTTGGATCGGGGACACTCCTTCAGGTGGGAGCGCATGCGAATGCGCGGTATGAACACTTGACAGCTGTTCGGGCACTCCTCTAGCACCTGGCCGCAGTGTATCAGATGTTCCTGGAACACAGCCACTGATCAGCATCCGATCAGATCCGACTTTATGGTAATTTTACTCACTGTGAATGTCTGGGCGTCGAACCATTCATTACAGAACAGACACGAGGACTTTTCATACTTGACGATCGTCGTGGATTTGGGCTGATTCGGATTCTGGCTCTGAATCTGATTCTGTGTCTGACTGTCCGATAGGTCTTCCCTCGACAATGCCTTGTTCAGCGACATAGTATGTGTGGTGTGTGGAAAAATAAGTATTTTCTTTATTATAATATACAACGATCCATTAACGCACTGGCGTTACGAGAACCGCCCTAAACTAAACTAAATTCCGTGTTGAAAATAAATGATTATGAATTTTCTTCCTGACATAGTCATACACCACACCACACACACACTCCGCTAGGTACAGATATAGATTTGCACTTGTGTGGTGGCATTAGGCCGTCCGTGAAATCTATACCAACAACCATTGGGGCGCAGGGGTATGGGTAGGGGTACCACTGATAGCACACATCACAGCACATTTGATTTGGGGAAACAATCGAATTATATTGACCACTAACCCAGCGAACTCTTCGCCTGCTCTCCATAAAACGCTGCTAGCCAATCGGTCGGTCCTCTAGTAACGTTCTCCATCGGCCAACATATTGCCGCGAATGAATGCCATGCCCCATGTACGTTTGTATGGCCTGTATCTTTGTCGTCGCACCTGTAGCCTACCTGTACCCATATGTGTGTGTGCGAGAGATATCATTATCAATGAAAATGGCTTCATAATCAAAAGTTTCGGTATTTCCTCAGCGAAATGCGAATGAGAACGACGCCAGCACCAACATCACCCCCTCAAAGATAACGTAAAGCGTTGCTCGATGAACGTGAGAGGCCGCACCGACATGACAGGTGCCCCTACCCCTGCGCCGAAGGCAGGGCTTTGCAATGCCCTCTGTATATGACTCAGGCAGGGACTGGAATCGGACTGGGACTGGGAGTCGTCAGCAACGAAAATAGTTGGCAAAATCCAGTGCAAATAATTACAGATAATGTGTGGAAATGAAAGTAAACACATATAAATATACATACCTACATTTATGCTGTTCCTTCAGTAAAAGTGAGTTCTATGATCCTACAGCAAGGCATTTTCTGCATACAATGCTCTACTATTATCTTACAGGTTAAAACCTGTAAGAATCCATCTGGTAATCCATATTCTAGCTATTAGAGAACTCCTTTAACAATGAGAATAATACAGAAGGAAATACTGCCAAAGATACATACTTTGGATACCCTATCGATAAATGTGAAGAAATGCTTCGGTCTGGCATAAAAACATATAGAATGTAATTTTGGAAAATTTGCATAATTAGTGGCTTGTTTCGCTGGGCATTAAGCCACACAGATATCTTTAAAAAGAACACCTTACCATCCAAAATATATTTTGTAAAAATTGGTAAAAAAAAAAAATACTCAACTTTGGCTTGATATATCTCTTATTGGATATAAATCCCAATCTAGTGCCTTTCCTATACCCATTCATAAGAGAACCGCAATGCCGCCCAACTGTAGCGCAATCTAACTCTGTATTCCGATATTTACAATAGAGAGTAGAGCAAATTAGTTTCTAGTACGCCCCCCTAACTCGATGTGGTTCCAGACACACACACAGATAGTAGATAGTAGATACTATTGTATCTAGCATGCGCGAAGAATTTTACTAGTGCGTGAGATCAGGGTCGCGTATGTTCTCCGGGAGATAAATATGAAGAAAGACACAGCACTTCGATTTTTCAACAAAACAATAGTTTTTTTTCGTCTTAGAAATAAAAAGATATGTACACATAAGGGGGAAAATAAATTAATAATCAGTATAAAAAAAACAACTATGGCCTAGGGTGGATCTACAGGTAGGTGGACTCGAACTTTTCGCGCAGCTTCAGTTTTCGCTGTTTGCCGGGAAAGATGCTGAAGTGCTTGATGTTGAGGCCACGCTGCAGCATACGGATGGTGAAGTCCGGGACCAGGCAGGCCACAGAAACGAGTAAGACCCACAGCCAGACTGGCAGGGAGGCCAACAGATTATTGTAGGCCCAGTATATGTCGGTGTCGTAGTCCCTGAAATAAACAAGAAGCAACGCTAGAGCGGGGGATGGGGGATGTGGTATGGAAGAAGCACTTACAGATTGATAACATTGTAGATAACCGTTGTGACCATAAAGCCCAGTATGGAGATAACCAGCGTAAAGATGTACCAATACGACAGATACATCGACTCCAGCCAGAGCTTGAGGTTAACCACGATCACCACGCCCCAGATGAGTAGTGTGCCAAAGCAGGAGAAGGCCGCTGTCTGGCCAACGCTCAGGATCACATTGTTGAAGGAGAACATGCAGAAGGCAAAGTAGAATATGATGACCGCATGGTACATGGCAAAGAGCACCCACATCAGGAAGTAGGGCCAATGGAGCTGCTTGTTGTCCGTGTTTTTCTTATACAGCTGAGGGGTTCTGTTTAAATAGATTAAGGGATTACATATGGTTGATGCCTTCTGGTTCTGACTGTCTGATTGTCTCACCTCATCAGCTTCTCTTCGGTATAGGGCTTCTCGGTGATGGCAATGAACAGAATGGGCAGCGATGTATAGATCACATTGTACAGGGTCAGAAAGAGTGAGTCGTAGACAGAAGACGATGAAAAGAGTGTATGGAATTGGAACAGAAACATAATCCCCATAAACACAATGTTCTTGTAGAAAAAGTACAGCACCAGCAGTGACAGCCGTACACTGTGGTAGTGTCCGTGGACCAGGAGCAACCGTTTCAGCATACAGAACTTGGCAAAGGAAAAGTCCGCACATCGTGCCGCCTGCCTGCCCTCACGGCCCATAATGCCGATGCCCACATGTGCCTCCTGGATCATGGACACGTCGTTGGCCCCATCCCCGATGGAGGCCGTGTTGTAGTTCTCATTCGATGTCTTGATCAATGCCACCACCTCGCTCTTCTGCAGCGGACTGAGGCGACAGCACAGCACGGCCGTGCACTTGACGGCCACGTCCCGGAACTCTTTGGCCACCTCGGACAGGGCCACGGCCAGACTCTTGCCGTCGATCAGCAGGGCACACTCCTGGCCAATGCCAAAGATCACCTCACGATCCAGGGCATTCAAGTGCAGCAGCATATCCTCGCGGTTCTTGCACTCGATGATAAAGTACTTTTTCGCATCGGGCGGTATGTGGCCACAGGCTAGGGCTATGTTCAGGGCCGTCTCCACCTTGTCGCCGGTAAGTACCCAGATTTTGATGCCAGCCGCTTGCAGGGAGACCAGCGTATCGGCCACATCATCCTGCAGAGCATCCTCCACAGCCGTTGCTCCGAGCAGATCGAGATCTATAAAGAAGTTGCAGATATATCGTTTGCCCTTTCTCTGTCTAATTCATGACTGATTTGATTGTTCCACTTACTGCTTTCAATCTTCGAGTAGCACTCTTCGCTGAGCTGCTTTCGGTTTTCGAGTGAACTATTGGCCTGGGCCAGTTCCTGCAGGAAGTCCCTATACTCCTCCTCCCCAATCATCCTGCGCGCTATGGCCAGTGTGCGCAAGCCAAGCCGTGCAAAGTCGCTGATATGATGATCCGTTTTGGTCACCAAGCCCGCAGAACTGTTGGCACACAGCGGGAACACGTAGCTCTCGGCTCCCTTGGTGTAGATCCACTTCTTGCCCTCCGCATCGCGCACTATGACACTCATGCGCTTGCGATCCGACGTGAATTCGAGGACATGCAGGCGATGGAACTTCTCCTCCTTCGGTTTGCCAATGGCGAAGGGACGCTTGTAGTCCATATGCGGCGGGACAATGCGCACGCTGAGTATTTCATCATCGTCGCCGGTGTAGACCAGGCCCAGATTGGCACAGGCCTCCACCAAGGCCTTTTCATCGGGACTCGAGGCCTGGTAGTCGAGGGTGCTTGAACGGAAAGGAGTGCAATTCAAATGGGGGGGATCATATGGATGTTGAGAATGCTTAAGTACTTACAATATAAAATCACGTATCTCGTTCTTCCTCCGCTGCGATTCGGCACGCACCAGAATAGTCGGCTGACGCGTGAAGGTCGGTGCCGCATACGACTCTCGCGAGTGGGTGCTGGGGGAGCGAAAGATGGCGCTGGTGGACGGCGTGATGCTGCCAATCGGATTGGAAAGATAGGCATTGGGCGCCCCGTAGGAATGGGCCCGGCGGTGGCCGAGAGCCGCACCATTTTGGGCCTCGCCAAAGTGCGGGAGGTCTCTCTCTGAGGTAGAGCGTTGGAATTGCAGTGAAATTGGACGAATGTTTGGCGAATGGATGGGCTGCTGGAGGCCAGCAGCTCCATTGCTGGGGGAGGAGGAGCCGCCACCATTCAGTTCAGTCTGATTGATCTGTGTGTCGCTGGTGGGGGCGATGTGCACCCGATTGGCGGGACGGGCAAAGTTGGGACTGCGCTTCACAACCTGCGGCCGCTTGCGCCTCTCCACGCTGTAGCTGTCGTCGGAGACCAGCAGGGGATTCACATCGGAGGAGGAGGAGGTTGTGGTGGTGGCGGCGGCTGCTCCATTCGGATGGGCAGACACCGAATTCTCGATGTTGTGGCTGACATTGAGCTCGCTCTGTTGACTAGAATTGTGGCTCTCCTCGGTGATATCCGATATGGAGTACATTTCAGGTGGTCCCGACTTGTTGGCCGTGACCGCAGGCTCTTTCTTGGTGCTGCTGCTGCTGGCGTCGGCCTCCTCCAGAGAGCCAGCGGCCACCTGGACAGTGTGGCATATGGTCAAGGCCTGGAAGAATACGCGCTGGTCCGCCTAAAGAACACATTTATCTGGTGGTTAAAATATACATTGAAAGCGAGTTCAGATCGGGACTTGCATTGAATTTGTTTATGTCCAGCAGGGCATGGGTCTCCTCTTCCTCCAGGCGCGTCTTCTTAAAGTGAAACTTTCGACCCGCTATCGAGCACTGCTGGAAGTTCATCTCGTTCTTGGTCAGAGTGCCCGTCTTGTCCGAGAAGAGTATGTTGATCTGGCCGAGCTCCTCGTTGAGGTTCGAGGTGTTTACGACACACTGCTGATCGGTATCGTTCTCGTACAGCTCCATGTCCCACTCCATGAAGAAGCCACCGATAACGCGCTGCAGCTCAATGGTGACATACAGCGAGATGGGTATCAGGTAGTTGAACAGGATCAGAAACGACAGATAGTCCTGCAAGAATTGCTTAACGCTGTAACTGTCTGTGGCATCCCCCAGATAGGTAAGCTTTGGTATCACAAACAGCTCATTGTAGCTGCAAATAGATGGGAAGATGGAAAGATATAGATAGATACAAAAGGGGGTATGAAATGTGTGGATGCTCACCGTTTCAGGAAGTACAGCAGCGTGACTATGGCTATCAGGGTCACGAGAATGACAATCAGGAATCGATTGATGTACGTCTCGCTGGAGGAGTTCTTGTTGCGTGTGAGCCGGCTGTTGAGCTGCAGCTTGGTGATCATGCCCGTGTAGACGGCACAGCCAATCACACACTCTGTGTTCTTAACACGGGACCCACGCAGCAGGACATTCTCGGCGGACAAAGGCAGCACACGCCCCTCGCCGCCCTTCAGCTCGATTTTGCCATTAAAGCTGTACAGATCGGTGGTGGGGTTCTCGCATTCGATCATGCCCAGCTTGTGCATATCCTGCAGATCGACGGTGGGCAGCTCCCGGGGCACTATCAGGGTCTTCAGATTCGATTCACCATCCAGATTGGCGGTGGTTATGAAGCACTTGCCATGCGGATCTGTTGTGCGCAACAGCACCAAATCGCACGGGACATCGCAGTCCTTTTCCACCACCACCAGGTCACCGGGCGCCACATCTTGAGATTTGATTATAGCCTCTACACCATCCCTGATAATCGTCACTAAACAGATATGGTTTAGTATATATATTAGAGGGGCTCTTGCAGGTATAGGTAGAATGGGTACGCACCTGGTGAGGCGTTCACCACGTTATCTGTTCTAAACCGTAGAATATCTTCATAGCCCTGCTTGGCGGCAGTGACGGCAATCACGAATACCAAGGGCAGCAGTGAGGTCATCGGCGACACAGGACTATCTACAAAAGACAACCAATTGAGGAATATAACCTGGCAAATACCTATGTATTGGGGTGAATATTTACCAATTAAAAGAGATATTATTGTCATCACCAGGAAGTAGAAATTGGCAATGCGTCGAAACTGTTCCAACAGATTTTGTGGCAGAAATGTGATCAATGTATATTTTGTTGATTTGATGCGATTCTGATTGGATGGCTTCTTCTTTTTGCCCAAATCGGGCCCGCCAATTTGTATTTGAAGCCAATCATTTATTGTACTAACTCTGGAGCCCTGGGAAAAGAACAGACAGGCTTGAAACAGCGATAAAGAAAGCGATAAATCGTTCAAACAAAACTTAAATCGATAACAAGCTTTTTCTTAGGAATTTTTGTATTATCAAGCGGTTCTATTTGTCGAACTGTGAATCATCTTCATAATCTACGGCCATATGTACTTAAATAATATCTTTCTAAAGTAGGTAGTAGTACATGTGCTCTCCCATGGGTGTAAAGCAATGCCCGACTGACGACGAATCTTTTTTCCAACTATCAATATGAATATGTTTGGGTAAAGGTTAATAGGGTTAATAAATATATACATATGTATATATGTACATATAGCTCTTCCTATGTGTCGCATAGCTCTATATATACATACATAGTTTCGTTTAAGAAAGTTCGGCACACACGCACCTTACGCCTGTGCCATTGGAATGTCTCCTTCAGATGATAGTGATAGTGATGATGATGATTCCAGTTGTAGGATTCCCGATCTATCGGCCAGACTCCGCCCGACGGCGCTTGTGGATAGGAGCCAATACGATCGATGCGTCGAAATCCGCTTAATTGCTCATGGCCGAAGAAATTCATTGTCTAACAACATCTGGGGCTTGGAGCAACGGGCATTTGGTAGCTGTTCGCGTACAAGATCATTCTCTGGGATCTGGGATGTTCTCTGTTGTAATGGGGAATTTTAGCGGGATTTCGTTTGTTCTGTTGTTGTTGTTGTTGTTGTTGTTGTTGTTGTTGTTGTGTATCCAAACAAACACCTGGCTGTTGCTATTGTTTTGTAGGGGATATGGCTATTGTTATTATTGTTATTCCATTTGGTCTCCCGCCCGAATCGCGTACACACCGTATATACACCGTATGTATGTACATTTATCGACTTTTTCTCAACACACATTTAAATGTGTATAACCTTAAAACGATGTTAAGTGGGTAATTTTAACACTTCAATTGAAAGGTTCTATGATGCACATCCACGTCCATTGTAGCACATGTCTCTACTTCGTACATACGTATACTCGTATTTACATATATCTATAGATCTGTAGTGGCGGATCAGTGCGTGGTACATATTTGACTTTCGTGTTTACATGACTCAAACTCTATGAGCACACAAGACGCGTTTCACGTAATGGAATGGAAACTCCGCGATTAAACACTTTACAGATGTTCAGGGGCTTAATCCTTATAGACCAGTAGTATCCTTTAATGTAAAGCCCCGATCGATATTATGGTAATTATTTCCGACAACGACGAATAACAGGAGGTAGGTAAGAGGTAGGTATAGTATAGCACATAGCGCGCACTCGCGAGATTCCCGCCGCGTGATGATGTGATGATGTGCGCCACTTAAAAGCCGTTCTCATACTGAGAATTGGATCTGCATTTCCATTCCCATCCCCATTCCCACTCCCATTCACAGCTTCAGGTCGTTTCTCAGCCCCATACGAGTATATTCTCAGCTTTGGGACGCACAGCTGGCGGAACCAATAAAACGCTTCAAACTTATTGACGTCGCTACGTCAGTCAAAGTTTTGCGATCTATTCGTATTTCAATGTCTACGAGTGTACACCAGTAATTGCTCACACATATGTATAGTAGTTGATGGGGCGGGTTCAAAGTGCATCAATGATGACGTTAAATAAAAAAAGTCAAATAAAATAAATCACATGAAAATTTATGTTCCTTGAGCTTCATCGGTGAATTTTTTTGGGTTCTTGGGTTCTATTGAACCCGGTAATTGCGTTTGCACTGTGATGCTTGGGGGCATATCGTTTTGTTCCTAAAAGTACTGATGCCCCGCATGTAGCAGGGGTTGCGTCTATGTCATAAATTATAGAAGTCCCATGTGCAGATATTAAGAGACATTTTAGTATGATCTTCAACCTCGGTCGGCCAGAGTATGGACACCCAACCTTATCGATTCGGTAGCATTTGGTATTTACTTCGGTATGTTAGAATTTACGTCTCAGCTTTTGCCTGTGTTGGATCCGAAAATTTCACGGTTTTTTCCCGCTCACTCTTCATTTGATAGACACAAATTTGCTGTATTTTTGAAATTCCTTCTTCCAAACTTTTTGACCGCAGTACTTGCAATCGGTATTTAATAATTCTGACTGAAGGAATGATTCGGGTTTCTTTCATAGACTTAGAGCGTTCCCAACGGTTAAACTTCGATTTGAAATACGGTCTTATTGGGCCAAGGGTCAGCGAATACAATACGAAATTCTTAAGATTGCTATAAACGATATATCGGGTGCACGTGAAGCTTTTGTGTCTTTTCTGTGTCAAGCAGTGTCAAGCAGCATTCAAATGTCAGTTGATATCCGAATAGATTTGACGTTCTGTATGCTTCACACACGTGCACATGTAGCCGGGCTCGGGCTTCATGTCTGTTCTCTTCGTTACCATTTCTTATTATCATTTCTTATCATGGAAGTCAATCCGTATACATATATATCGCGATTCAGGGCACTCAGGATCAATTCTGATTACAGTTTTTTGTTACGAGAGTATCTACTTATATCGTCACTTGAGTACATCTTAAGTTTAAAGCTGTTTTTCTCTGAAGTATATACTCGTTAATTGCTAGACAGATAACCCAATCACAAATAATAATGAGGGGGAACGTTGTAAGTAGCAGCTAGGGCCGGTACTCCGCCAGAGGGCGCGGATGGTCCTCGAAAGAGAGCAAGTGTGGTGACGACTTTGGATACCTGTCATACCTGTTCGTTCATACATGCAGAGAATATCCCACAAAACTTGTGTCTTTCCCTTCGCTTTCCTTAGTTCTTACTGCAACTATTCTGATCTATGTAGTACACTGATTTCTGGCATATGTATCCATACTGGTACACTGAATGATGGTTTTGGAAAATATTGGAGAATCGTATACATACATACAGTTCCAAAGACTTGCTGACATGTCGCTAGTTTATAGATTATTCTATTATTGGTTTTTCCGTTCATTTCTTATCATGGAAGTCAATCCGTATACATATATATCGCGATTCAGGGCACTCAGGATCAATTCTGATTACAGTTTTTTGTTACGAGAGTATCTACTTATATCGTCACTTGAGTACATCTTAAGTTTAAAGCTGTTTTTCTCTGAAGTGTATACTCGTAAATTGCTAGACAGATAACCCAATCACAAATAATAACGAGGGGGAACGTTATGAGTAGCTGCTAGGTCCGGTACTCCGCCAGAGGGCGCACATAATGCACGACAAAGAGTGTGTGAGAGAGAGAGAGACAGAAAATGACTGAGCGTCGGGGCCACGCTAAGTAGGAACCAAAATTTCATTTATTCCGTCTGGCTATTATAATGATCCGATCTGATCCAGATTCTGCAGTCTGGAAGATATGATTATTTTCTATATTTCTGCGTTTTTGAGTTTCTGGTTTCTTCAACTTCTTCAAAATTGTGAATGCCACAGATTTTGCATCTTTGTGGGGGTGGAAGAGAGCGGGGCAAACTTGATATAGTGTGATATCACAGTAGTCTGAATACAAAAGTTCGTTGCTCTGGCTCTTATAGGCTCTGAGAACTAGGCATCAAACAAGACGGACGGAACATGGCGTTATCGACTCGTCTATTGATGCTAATCAAGAATATATAAACTTTTTGGGGTCGGAAACGCTTCCTTCTGGGCGTGACCCACATCCATTTTCCGCACAGATCTAAAATTAATTTTGATTATCGGGCATAAAGAGAAAAGAAAAAATAAATGGCTGTTGGTATGATCTAATACTCCGGAAATAGGAACGACACGGCTTGCTTTTTAGGTTACCCAATCGAAATTTTTGGACTCCAAACTCACCCTTTTGTGCAGAAATTTTTCGAATATTTTGTCCATCTTGACTTTGATCCACTTATCCGGTACGAGAATGCGTTACGAGTATACGATTAGTTTCTGTTTCTTTTAGGCTCATATATTTACGTTTTGGGGGACAGTTTGGCACGGCACCGACGCGAAACAATAGCATAACTACTACTGACCGATTTCTGTATCTCTCCGGTAAAGGCTTCGTTTAGCTGGAATTGGTCGTATTGCTTATCGGGAATATACAATATACCTTACTGGGAAACCAATAGG
This sequence comes from Drosophila miranda, assembly GCF_003369915.1. NCBI lineage: Eukaryota > Metazoa > Arthropoda > Insecta > Diptera > Drosophilidae > Drosophila > Drosophila miranda. The sequence goes on from NC_046673.1 coordinate 13,549,751, forward strand.
CACCCAATCTCTCTCTCTCCCTATCGGTATGTGTTGTCCAATGGGTTGAGCTAAGGATTGGCCACCGGCAAAAGCCGAAGCTCGCACACTCTTTGCCAGAGATAAACCAATCTTATCTGCCGAATGGAGACGACTGTTTTTCGACCATCTAGGCATCGGTTGTACTATGGTATATGTTGCATTGAGAGTTGGTTCCACAAACTGTACATGTGTACATGTATAAGAGTAGCACTGAGTTCCGTATTCGATTCAGGCTCGAATGCCAATCATTTGCGGGCAAAGAGACGTCATCAAAGTGCACAGACGTTATCTTTATAGGTTACACCTTGCTTATCTGACGCGATGGCATGACTTTACAGGTTCGGTTCTACTTCCACCAAAAGCACAGAAACAATTAATAATAATAACCATCGACACACACAAAAAATTAGAACCTTCAAAGACCAACTTTCAATCGAATTGTAAGGTTGTAAACGATCACGAGAACCAAACCGTTATATAGTCCCAACGAGAGAGCCTAATTTCTTCAACTTACATCCGTGCAAGAGAACTTTGGGAGCACTACGAGTACGGGTGTAATCCGCTATTGCCCGTGGCCCGTAGTCGGAGTGTTTCTCTTTTGAGGCCTCGCACTCGCAGTCGCACGGCGCTCTCTTGAGGCGAGACCTGCCCATATCTAAACACATACTGCCAAAAAACGGGAACTGATAAGATTACTATAACAATATCTAAGTGCCCTCACCTCAGCTGACTAATCAGAGAGCGAGACCCATCAAAAGGGGAGCCGCACTGAAGTGGCATGTTTGGGTAGCTGGCTGGTAGTTCACTGTACTAGTACTGGTACTCGTAGCTTTCGTCACCATGATGGAGGGACTTTTTAGCTCTGCCTCCGCCTTACAGAGTCGTCATATCGCAATCCATAAACATTGCTTCGATATCAGATGGATATCTGGCGGGGCTACAGCCCTCAGTTTTACAACATTGCATTTCACAATTATTATACTTGCTTGGGTCATAGAGTAAAACAAACTTCTTACGAGTAGAAATTGCTAATCTTTTTTTGTTCGCTGCCGAAGTTTCAAATACTCTTATTGGTTCGATGAGAAGGCATAAAAATAATGTCTCGATCTGTAAACTGTGATTTCTACATATCCACTTAATCTAATCTTAAAGCTAGTCGTTTCCAAGATATGATATAAATAGTCCTTATATTTCTGTAATACATATATTTCAGATTGAAAGACTTCACATATTTATGTCTTGTTTGGTTTTGGTTCCTTTTTGGGTATATTATATCCAAATAAAACTTTTAATCAATGAAAAAAAAACTATACACAATATATTCCGAATACCATGTGGATTTAATTTCACTTCAAAAGAATATTACTATTTCGATTATTACATGATAATGGGAGGGTGTTTCAACAGTTTGGCTTAGTGGCTTAGGACTTAGGGATTAGGCCTATATGATCCTTGGGTGAACACATACCATTTTGCTTGTGATTAAATATAGGTGTTTCGAGTGTTCTCTGCCGCGCACCGAATGCGCCCGAGATCCTGACTGAACGAGCGCTTATTCGTACAAGAAAAATATATTGAATTTTATTGTTCACATATAATGCGGCGAGGGGATATATGTGTTTTCCTGTTATATACAAGGTTCACTGGAAAGAGAAGCCTTCCATGCGCAAACTGATCTATCGGCAAACTGTCGAAGAATCGTTGATAGCGATACAACTAACAATGATATATAAACATTTGTATGTGCGCCTGCCTGCCCCATGCATATAGCATACGACGTACAACCCATACCCATACCCAGCCAGGCGACTTAAATACTTATAGATATTGTTAAATGCGTGCAAATACTTGGCACAGGGACAGGGAGCTGTCTACCACTCATAAATAATTCGAAAAGAGAGTTCTCGGTCAGCATACTTTTTTAGCAACAAGAAATAAGAGTACATGTACTACCCCATAGGAACGATCGCCCTCAAACAGGAGGGAGCTCTCTCTCTCTGGAGGCTCTCAAAGCTCTCCTAACCCGTCTTTCGTGGACTGCTGTCAGCGATTTGACATTAGCCAAAGAGAGATAAAGTTGATAACAATATCTTATCGTGTAGCATTGAATCAAACACACATACTCGTACTCTGAAATTTAAGCAACTGTATCTGGACTTGACTCATTCGCGATGATAGCGTCTGTTGTGTCTGAGGCGCACAGTCGATGGCTAAACAATTTTGCTTGGCTAATACTTTGGCAGCTTTGCCCGTACGTTCCCGGACAACATTGTTCCAGTCAAAAGGTAACTATAAACAAATGGAAAAGCTATCTATTGATGGCCAGAAATACCCATGCTCACCATGCTACGAGCATGCATATGACCAGCGTGATTCATTCCCCATTTGGGTTTTCTTGCCCCCAAATTGATTGATCAGTCGTAAATTGGCTTGGAGCCTTACACATGTTTTGATTTGTTTCGATTGCGAGTGCACCCATTCGTATGGAAAGCATGTGAGAAAGTTGTACATCTGGAAGTGCACATAAAATATTTTTAGATCTGAAAATATAGAGGGTTGCACAAGTAACATGCCTGATGGTTATCGTTACATTGAATTCTACACTGAATGGATTTTATTGGGATGTATCCCTTCCGTTTTTTAGATCGATTTGTTCCTTGCATGAACCGTTTAGGGTCTTACGTTTGGATTATAATTCCCTACCATATTATATACATCACTAATTGCCTTCCTCTTTTTATATTACTAATACTCACATACCTTTCTCGTAATTAGTAATTGTATTTGTATTTTTATACCCGATACTCAAAATGAGTATTGGGGTATATTAGATTTGTGGTAAAAGTGGATGTGTGTAACGTCCAGAAGGAATCGTTTCAGACCCCATAAAGTATATATATTCTTGATCAGCATCAATAGCCGAGTCGATTGAGCCCTGTCCGTCTGTCCGTCTGTCCGTCCCCTTCAGCGCCTAGTGCTCAAAGACTATAAGAGATAGAGCAACGTTGTTTTGGATCCAGACTTCTGTGATATGTCACTGCTACAAAAATATTTCAAAACTTCGCCCCGCCCACTTCCGCCCCCACAAAAGACGAAAATTTGTGGCATCCACATTTTTAAGGATACGATAAAACCGCAGAATCGTAGAGGATTACTATATGTTCTAGAGTGTAAAATCTCAACCAGATCGTATAATTATTATAGCCAGAATCAAGAAAACAATTTCATTCTTTCTCGCTCTGTCTCTCTCTAACACACAGGCTTCATGGTCGGTTTTGCCAATTGCAAAATATGAGTTCAAGGATCTCAGAACCTATAAAAGCCAGAGCAACCAGATTTGGTATCCACACTCCTGTGATATCGGACCTTGACCGTTTCGTGTCCAAATTTCGCCACACCCCCTTCCGCCCCCGCAAAGGACGAAAATCTGGGGCATCCACAAATCTCAGAGACTATTAAGGCTAGAGTAACCAAATTTGGTATCCGCACTTCTGTTAGATCTCACTATAAAACGTATATCTCAGAATTTCGACCCACCCCCTTCCGCCCCCACAAAGGACGCAAATCTGTTGCATCCACAATATTGCAGATTCGAGAAAACTAAAAACGCAGAATCATAGATAACGACCATATCTATCAGATTGCTGAATCTGGTTTAGATCAGATAATTTTTATAGCCAAAAGGAACAAATCAATTTGCAGTGGCTACGCAGCGCCCGACGTCACGCTCAGACTGATTTTCTGTCTCTCTCGCACGCACTCTTTGTCGTGTCGTTTAATATTAGCGGCGTCTGCCGGAGGAGAGTTATACTGACTTAGTATCGGGTATAACTGTAGAGTTGCGGTGTACGCAGCAACTCACAACGTTCCCCCTCGTTAATGCTTGCTTAGTTCTTTTAGTAAGTTTAGTTCTAATTTTCCTCGAATATAAGTCTAACACGTCGCGCGTCATGCGGTAGCGCCGCTCGTTCAGCTGGGCGGGAGGAGGTCTGCGTTCCTGTCTGGGATCCGTGCCTTCTGCGGGTGTCGCATGGGCCACTTGACGATACAGTCATGGCATATCAACGTCAGAGTATAAAACAAATACAAAAAGATACTCGTATGCACTACAAATATCTGACCATATCTTACATACATACATATATTGTATGCATGTACTATATATAATTTTGTATATATATAATATTGATAACACTATTTCGCCGATATTTCAGGCAAAGCTTGTCAATGATTTTATTATTATATGTACATATGCACTCACACGTACCTGGGCGACGGTTTCGCTTTCGTGAGAGGCCGGTCGTAGGACATCGAACTGGAAATGGTGTGTCACCATCATCGATTCGAGCAATTCCAGATAGCTTAGTCACTTCCACTGATTTAGTGGGCGCGATTATTACTATTTTCAATTGGGCAGTACCATTGTCTGGCAGTGTGAGGCCTGAAGTCTGGGTATGCATTTTTATAATGGGTTCTTTTTGATAATGGGTTCCATAAAAACAAAGTAACTAATGGAAATTATTTAAAAAAAAGAGAAGGGGCAGTCTTACCTCAATTCTTTGGAGCATCTGATTCTGACGGATTTGGAGTCTTTACATCTCGGACTTTGTGCCGTTTACCAATTGATTGGATAGATACCAGTCCAGATAGATATCCATCAGTCAGTCTTAAACTATGATTTATAGGCCAGAGGATGGGTTAAGCTTCCCAATAAGCCTTTAGCCGTGGGTAACCATTATCATCATATACAGTTTATCTGTCATAAGGCATCAATCTATACCAAATGGAACTAATTATTACTCATTTAAAGGTAAAGGCTATCTCTCTTCTCTCCATCAGAGGGCGCACACTGCACTAGGGAGAAAGTGTAGGAGGGAGGGATTGAGTAGCATCATTTGCTCCTTCTAGTTATAATAAATTTGAAATACACTTGTGCAGGTTCGATATCACGGGAGTGTGGATACCAAATTTGATTGCTCTAGCTCTTATAGTATCTGAGATCTAGGCGCTCACTTTTTGCGATAGGCAAAGCCGACCATGAAACGTGTGTGTTAGAGAGAGACAGCGCGAGAGAAAATTAAATTGTTTTCTTCATTATGGCTATGATAATGATACGATCTGGTTCAGATCCTGTAGTCTAGAAGATATAGTCATTCTCTACGATCCTGCGGTTTTCTCGTATCTTTTAAATTGTGGATGCCACAGATTTTTGAGGGGGTGGGGCGAAGTTTTTAAACACATATCGCAAAAGTCTGAATACAAAATGTCGTTGCTCTAGCTTTAATGATCTCTGAGATCTAGGTGTTCATCGGGAGGAACAGACAGACATGGTTATATCGACTCGGTCATTTATGCTGATCAAGAATATATATACTTTATGAGGTGGGAAACGCTAACTTCTGGGTGTGACACACATCCACTTTCAACTCTTTAAGTATCGGTTATAAAAACCAAGAGCATTGATGGAGTAACATTTATATAGAACCTCTTAGTGGAATTCAATTTTATTTTAATTTCATTGCATATTTTTGGGTAGCTATAAGTATAAGTGAGTATTATTGTTATTTTTTAACTACTCTCAAAGTTTTATTCATACAAACAGATTCCCAGGTAAAAGTATTTTGTTTTTAATTAACAAAAAAATAAGTATACTGATTATACATATATTAAGCACCACAATAAATCTCATAAATTCTAAAAAAAATCACATAAATACTTTGAACACAATATTAATGTTTTTTATTTATTTATACTATTGTAGACTTAAATAAATCATAAGTTAAAACCATAATTATACCCAATAAGGCCTTCAGGGTGTCAAAAAAAAAAATGTACATATATTAGATAATAAAGAAGTATAAAATTAGTTGACAGCTGTAATTTATAGTCTGTTATCTTTTCAGTTGAAAATCGTCTCATTAAAGAAAAGGAAAATCTACTGGCAAGAGAGTCCAGAGCTCAACGACCTTCATTTATTTTAGAAGCCTATTAAAGAACAGCTGCAATGGGTGGTAATCGAATTGGTATAATGCTGCTGTTGCTACTACACCTACTGATTATACGGTTAGTGCCCACCAGATATCAAGCGGATTTGATATGGGAATCTTAAATAGCCGCTAGATAACTTTAATCAATTTCGAACAGAACCAAAGGCTGATAGACGGGCACGAAAAAAATTCCAAAGAGGTTCATGGGGGCTTGGGCATGGGTCGTGTAAGATCCTTGGATCGTGAAAGAGTGATGAGGAGGAGAATCTAATCGAAAGATAATCGTAGATACTCCACAAGTAGTGGACTCCGAAAGTGTAGAGCTAATCTATCGTCACCGGAAATTCAAATCATTTATTAAATGGAACAACAATAAAAACATATCAAAACAAAACATATGGATTGGATACCCTTCTGACAGTCCACTTACAGTTCAATAAACACTCGAAGTGTTTATAAATACATGCCATTATTGGGTCCTAATCAAACTGGGCAATTTCGGTGGCAATTTTTCGCCAATCCACGATTGCCCAAGAGTCAGTCTTTCTTTTGTCCCAGAAGGTAGCACGCGTGCGCACGTAAATCTCTACGATTATAATGATTTAAACTAAATAAAATCTGAAAGAACATCTATAAAGTAGACATATATGTAGATAGATAGATAGATATATTATTAAATAGTTGTGATATGGGTTCATCCAAGAAGAAGCTCGCTGATCCCCTACGGATACAAATCGGTGGTGGTGGCATCAATGGTGACCCCAAACAGCAGTCGCAGCCCCTCAATCGTGTGACGACTACCAAGTACACCTGGCTGACATTCCTGCCCCTCAACTTTTACGAACAGTTCCGCAGAGCGGTCTACTTTTACTTTCTGATCATCACAATCGTCTCATTCTTCGTGAGTAAGTTTTGTGCACATTTTAAGCATGCCCAAACTAATCGTAATCTTCTATTCCAAAAACAGATGATACGATATCTCCGCTTGTTTCATTGATTCCTTTGCTGTTTGTTATGGTCATAACAGCCCTAAAAGAGGGCCTGGAGGACCTCTCACGCTCAAGGAGTGATAAAATTGTCAACACTGCCAGAGGTACATATTCTTTATAGTCAAGGGAAATTTATTCATCCGTATGCTGCCGTTCCTTTCCAGTCACCGTCATCCGCAATGGCCAGGAGCAGTGCATCGACTCTCAATTCATTGTACCCGGCGATCTTGTGGTTGTGACCAGCAATGGCGACATACCCTGCGACCTGGTGCTCCTCCAGTCATCGCGAACAGACAACAAGTGCTTCATTACCACCGCCAATCTGGATGGCGAAACGAATCTGAAGACCATCTTTTCCCCAACGAACTACACGCTCGCCATGGAGGGCTGCATTGTGTGCGAGGCACCAACCCCGGATCTCTACAGCTTCAATGGACGGCTAGAGCCGGAGAGTGATGCCCAGGCCCTTCCCTTGACGCTTGAGAATCTGCTGTTGCGTGGCGTTCGTGTGAAGGGCACGGAGCGTATAGTGGGCTGTGCCATCTACACGGGAATGCACACCAAGCTGCAGCTGAACAGCCGCTATACGGGCAACAAGTCCGCCTCCAGCGAGAAGTACATCAACAAATTCATGGTGGCTCTCATCCTAGGCATGATAGTCGTTGTGGTAATACTATACATGATCGAACGGCACAAGGAGGCCAAAGTGGTGCCGACAATGCCGTACCTGGGACCGCCGCCGAACTTCAATTCGTTCTGGCAAATCTTCGAGGACTTCCTGTCCTTTCTGCTGCTGTTCAACTACATGGTGCCGATATCCGCCTACATGAACATCGAGCTTTATCGCATAGCCGGCGCGCACTTCATGCAATCCGATCTGCATTTGTACGACGAGGAGACCGATCAGCCCTGCCAGGTGAATGCCTCCAATCTGAACGAGGAGTTGGGACAGGTCAACATTCTGTTCTCGGATAAGACCGGCACTCTCACCAAAAACCTCATGAACTTTCTCAAATGCTATGTGGCTGGCAGGGACTACCATCTGCACAGGACCCAGCTCTATTCGCCAGCTTCCGATGAGAAGTTTGATCTGGAAATGCTGGAGGTAAGGGGCTTAGCATTGATAATGTGATCGCAAATAAGGTTTCGATTCACTTACAGACGGAGACCATCAAGTTCTTTGAGGCTTTGACCATCTGCCATACGGTGGAACTGCTGCCGCTATTAGGTGAGGGCTGCTCCCCCGAAGCAGGACTATCCGAAAAGAGTAGCCTTATGTCGACTGGTGATGTTGTGGGCCGATACCAGGCCTCCAGTCCCGACGAGAAGGCCCTGCTCGAGGGTTGTGCCAATTTGGGTTTGGTTTTCGAGGGCTGCCACAGCAATCGCCTACGCATTCGTCGCTATCCAAATGGAGAGGAGCTGCAGTACGAGCGTCTTCATGTGCTCGAATTTAGCTCGGAACGGAAGCGTATGAGTGTCATCGTTCGGGATCGGCAGGGCACCATCTGGCTGTATAGCAAGGGTGCCGAAAGCATCATCTTTCCGCGCTGCAACAGGAGTCCCGAGCTGGCTCGGACCGATGCACAGATCACGGAATATGCTAAGCAGGGTCTGCGCACTCTGGCCGTGGCCAGACGCATCCTCACCGAGGAGGAATACACAAGCTTCATGGCCCAATACAGGAATTCAAATATACAGCTGGACAACAGGAAGGACCTCATAGCGAAGTGCTACGAAACTGTGGAAATCGGACTCGATCTGCTTGGGGCCACTGCTTTGGAGGATGCCCTGCAGGATAATGTGGGCGAGACAATGGGTGCTTTGAGGGCTGCGGGCCTAAAGATATGGGTACTCACTGGCGACAAGGTGGAGACCGCCTTCAACATTGGCATCGCCTGCCAGCACATATCCCCCGGCGCACGGGTACACTATATGGTAAATTTGGCCGAACAACCGAAGCTACTGTCACGGCTCGGAGAGATTGATGCTGCCATCGGAAAGCACTCAGAGGATGCCCTGGTGATTGATGGCGTCACGGTGGCCGCCCTGCTGACACACACGCCCAACGAGTTTGCTGATGTGGCCCTCAAATGTGGAGCCGTACTGTGCTGCCGCCTAAGTCCGCTGCAGAAGAGCGAAATTGTGACACTAATCAAGCGAAGGAAGAAGAGCCACATCACGGCTGCCATTGGAGATGGAGCAAACGATGTGTCCATGATACAGGAGGCGCACATTGGCATTGGGATCGCGGGGCGTGAGGGTAAGCAGGCGGCACGCAGTGCGGACTATGCGATTGCCAAGTTCGAGATGCTACAGCGTCTGCTCCTCGTCCATGGGCACTACAACTCGGAGCGACTGGCCTTCCTGGTGCTCTTCTACTGCTACAAGAATATCATCATCACTGGGTGCATGGCCCTGTTCCAGGTCTACGATCTGTATTCGGCCACAAATGTGTACAACTCTCTGTTTTTGTGGCTGTTCGATATTGTCTATATCTCGTTCAGTTTTACCATTTTGGCTATATCCGATAAGCCGTACAGCGAGGAGACGCTTCTTAGGTAAGTCCTTAGGTATTGGTTGGAATCGTACGTCTGTATATCCTTTTGGTGTCTCTCTCTCTCTTTAGATATCCAGAACTTTACAAGCGACTGTCCCATAACAAGCAGACATCGTGGGGAATCTTCAGCATGTGGATACTCAATGGTGCTCTCCAGTGTCTCATTATATTCTACTTTGCCTATGCCGTACTCAATGACGACAATGTAGTGTACAATGTGGGGCAGACCGCTGGTTTCCAGACCTTTGGCACCATGCTCATAACTATTATTGTGATTGTGGGCAACCTGAAGCTCCTGCTGGTGGCCCACTACATGACCTACCTGAACTTTGCCATTATTGTGGCCTCCATTGGCGCCTTTATGCTGACAACGTACCTCTACAATCTGCTTACTAGCTCGGAGCTCTACTTGGTCTACAATCTGCTGCTGGGCTCTTTGCCCATTTGGCTATATACGATCATATGCTCGGTGACTTGTTTATTACCCGATTTCACAATAAAGGTCGTTAAGGATATGCTCAGGCAACCAACGTCGCCATCCGACATAAAGCGAGCACCAAATGAATGCGACAATCCTAAAGATGTGAATGTCTGAGAAACTTTTATAAAGAATAATGAATAAAAAGAATACAAATAAGATTGCATGTCTTACGGGGGGGTACTCTATGATTTTTCCATGATGTGGATGCCACTGTTCGCTATTTGAGAGGGTTTTAGGGCACAATTACTAATAAAAAAGATGTTAAAGTATGATATCACTGGAGTCTGCTTTGTTGCTCTTTTAGTCTCTGAAAACTGGGATTTCTCGAATCGGTTATTGATGCTGATCAAGAATATATATCTTTCCATTTGACTTTTGAAGAGATTCTAAAATTAGGCGAATAAAGGTATTGGCGCACTCTGTTTTTACGAGTAATGAGTAATTTGCCCATCTGTTCATTTTCTTTTGGACAAGGATTTTTGGACTAGTTCTGGTTCTGAGGAACTGTCCAATATTCAATCTAGAAATCTCTGAAACTTAGAATAAAGAGCGGTAAGTTCGTACAACCCAAACCTCATCAATGATAGGATTTCACATCGCCCCACCATCGCTCCACCAACTAACATACATATGTGGTACGTACATATGTATCATCTCAACCACACTTCGTCCACCGCCACCACATCTCACTAACAGTCGTTAATTTAAAATAAAAGATGTGTTTTGTCTCATGCTATCTCTGTACTTCATATCAGAGAGATGGTGAAGTCTTAATAGTTGTTCGTTACATTCTGAACCCTCTCTAGGTAATTCCCCTTGCAGCCTTCTTAGAGATGCGCTTTTTGTATCGATAAGACCATATCACATTTATGGCGATAGTGGAACGAGTAAAATGCATGTACAGAAGCAATTTCTACATTTATACAAATACTATCGAATACCGACTGGTGATTTTTCATAACTGCCCAACAAAAAGTGGTCTTGTCCAGCTTCAGACGGGTTCTTGTCAAAATTATATATATTGTCGATATATTGATACATCTATATACTCACATCTCTATACTAAACATATGGTCACACTACAAAAAAAAATTTGACCTATTGCGCTACTTGTTTTTTGTTTGACTTATTTCGCTAAAACCTCTTTTACGCAAAATGCAATAAAAGCAAGTATTAAGAATACACCAGTTAAATAGAAAATTGATTCATCAATCGTATAAAATTATGATGGCATAACTAAATGTTCTATATAGCTAGTAATATTCGACGGAATATCAAAAACGAAGAATATGTAAAATATAACTTAAATTCGTCAGTATATTTTTGGTATATTTTGAAAATGAGGCGGTATGTTTCGGTATATTTCTGAGGGTCGGACGGTATATTTTATCGATAAGTCCGCGGTCACACTGATGGTCACACTACAAAAAAAAAATTTGCTAAACAAAATAAGTCAAAAGTGAATATTTGTTAATGTGCATTCGATTTTCCGAAAAATGGAAGTGGAATATGAGGACTCCGGCTGGCAAGGCCGTGCCAAAGCCCAGTCCAACTCCGAGGTAACAAAGATTCCGGCATTTGGCTTGCTCCCGGACGCGCTGATGCCGCCAGGCAGCGGTGGCGGCAATAACAATATGGATTCTGTTGTATTTTGGGAAAAATTGACAAGTTTTTAATTTTTAGGAAGTGCACGAGGACAACCCACAGAAGACCATACAAGAATGCCTGGAGAAATTCCTAACACCGGACTACATCATGGAGCCGGGCATATTCACGCAACTGAAGCGATACTTCCAGTCTGGCGGCTCCCCGGAGGAAGTGATTTCGATGCTGTCGGAGAACTACAAGGCGGTGGCCCAAATGGCCAACTTGCTGGCCGAGTGGCTCATTCTGGCCGGCGTCAAGGTGACCGATGTCCAGGCCATGGTCGAGAATCATTTAAAAGAGATGATTCTCAAGTCCTTCGACCCGAAAAAAGCGGACACCATATTCACGGAAGAGGGCGAGACACCAGACTGGCTCACCGAGATGATCGACCACTATACGTGGCGATCGCTGATCTACCGCCTGGCCGAGGAGTATCCCGACTGCTTGATGCTGAACTTTACCATCAAACTGATATCGGATGCGGGATTTCAAAGTGAAATCACCTCCATATCGACAGCTGCCCAGCAAATCGAAGTTTTCTCGCGCGTTCTCAAGACCTCGATTGTTAAGTTTCTCAACAATCCGGACGATGTGCATGGCGCCATACAGGAGTGCGCCCGCATGGTCTGTCACGGCCAGCACACGTACGTCTACTCGCAGGTGCTGATCCAAGTGCTCAGCCAGGAGCAGAAGGGCGGCTTCAACATGAAGCGACTCTCTCAGGAAATCATTAAATATGCCTTACAAAAGTAAGACGGATCGATCATTGAATGCCCAACCAATACCCCTCTATAATACGTCTCTTTCCCGCACAGCAATCAGAACGTGACGCCCATAACGATGGCCCTAAATGGTTCAGCCGTTTATCCACAGGCCTGTCAGGCACTCACATCGATGCTGACCCGCAATACCCTCAATCCTGCCGACATCACAGTGCTGTTCCGCAACTACTCGGGATCTGATCCACCGCCAATCGACCTCATACGCAACCCGCAGTTCCTGGAGCTACTGGTTGATGCCTTATTCCGCTCTGGCGTCAAAATAAACCCCGAACACAAGCCCAAGTACATGTTTCTGCTGGCCTATGCGTCGGCTGTCATCGATCAACCGGCGAAAAAGCGACCCCTGACCGAACGCACGCTTAACAAGGACGAGCTGAAGAGCACGATTCAGGCCATCGAGAAGGCGCATGCCATTTGCAATGTGGGTCAAGGTACATCAGAGCTAATTGCCGAACTCCAGACGCTGTACAACTGCATCAAGTAGGTATATCTATACTGCCCATCTATCTGCATCTGCATTGAATGGTTCTGCGTTTTTGTTTGTGCTCAGGTATCCCGTTGTTGGCGTGGGTGTGATACGCTGGATTGAGAACGTTGTGATGGAGCCATCGTTCTTCAAGCTCTCCACCGACAGCTGTCCCACCCATCTGGCCGTGCTGGACGAAGTGGCAGCTGTCCATCCAACCCTGCAACAGCAAATTCTCTTCCTGCTCATCCGCCTCTTCGAATCGAAGCAGGACGAACTGGAGATACTCGTTCAGCTGGAGATGAAGAAGATGATTTTGGATCGCATGGTCAACCTGCTGACACGCGGCTGTGTGGTGCCTGTGCTCCGATATGTGAAGCAATGTTGCGCCATCGAGGACACTGATGTTTCGCTGATACGTTACTTTGTCACCGAAGTTCTCGAGACCATCACGCATCCGTATTCACCAGAATTTGTGCAGCTCTTTCTGCCGATGGTGGAGAATGAGGAAATAACGGGCACAATGCGGGGAGAGGGTGACAATGATCCAGTGTCCGAGTTTATTGGTAAATGGAGACAGCCTTTTGAACCCTTTTTTTTGTATTTCTCTTAATCTTTTTCCTTTCGTTTCAGTTCATTGTAAAGCGCACTACACCACTGTATAACACTTGCTCAGGGAGTGGACAATACATATATATATATATATATTTGTAAGGGATAAACAAAAAGGATTGACGGAAAACAAAGTTAAGGGCAATAAGAAGAATAAAGCGAGAGAGAGAGTCTATTTTTTAAGTCCAGACATCTGTCTTCCCCCCTTTAGTGGAAGAAATGTAGAAACATAGAAACAGAGTTAGAATAGAGTGAAGTTTTTCTCCTCATTCTAAGGCCTTTTTAGCCTTCAAATACTTCCAATAATACATAATTAGATACTTGAATCTATAATCTGTTTTTCTCTCGGTATCTGATAGTCATAGATCTTCATCTTCATCAAAATATTGCAAAACAAACAAACAATCAAAAGTAAAAAAAAAGAACAGAAATAAAATAAATCGTTTACATATTTTTTTATTGCAACCAATAAACATTCATACCTCTTACAAAAAAAAATTATTAAGCCTTCAAAAACAGCTTTTGAATGCGTGTTCAAAGGTGGCCCTAAAATACAAACACTCTTAAAATGTATTTAAAAAAATAAAGTAAAGTCAAATAAAATAAAATATATATAGAAGCGAAGCAACACGACCCTCACTTTCTTCTGCTGCTGCACTCTGCTGCACTTTCAATATATGTATTTATGTACACACTTTCGTTCTTTCTGCCTCTTTTGCGGCATGGCATCGTCTGTTCTGTCGTTCAAGTCGTAGATAATGATGTATTATGATGTAATAATGTATTATGTGCGTGTGTGTGTTTGTTTATACGGCATCTAAGTGTGTCGTTCTGTCCCATAATTAATCCTACCAATTGCAATACATTAGAATACACAAATTTATACGGATAGGGTCCTTAATCACAAATCGATGGCCAGCAGCACCATACACACCCCCTGGGTGCTGGCCATCGAGAGTGATACTCACAACAACAACAAAAATATATGTCTTTGGCTCGAAATCGTACAATCGATCGATCTAGTGATGGTTCATGCTATGCTATATGTCTGTGCGTTTGGTTTGGCAGCGATGATTGATTACGTTTGTTCTTGTTCTAACTACAAAATAATGTTTTAGTTGTTTTTCTTAACATCTTTACTGTCGCCATCCTTGGCCTGTCCGCGGCCCAAGATCTTGGCCAAGCTATCCCAAATGCCGCCAAAGAAGATGGCACAGCCCAGATTCTCCAATGGCAGGAAGGGATCGTGTATGCCCAGCAGAATGGACGACAGCTTAAAGTAAACCAAAAAGATTACAATTCCAAAGTACACCAGAGCGTGCGGTGCTGAGATCCAGTCGGTCTTCTTGTCCAGCACAAAGATGATCGAAGCAAGCAGAGAAGCCTTGGTGTAGCTGCAAAAACAACAAACAAATCAAGGAATCAGTCGATTAAAATGGTTAAACCACTCACAAGCTTGGCTGCATGAATTCCATGGCCGTTGGTGTCCATGCGCCACGAATGAGGCGTTCAATCAGCTTGGTGAATCCTGCCCCATTGCCCTTCAGAGTGCCAATGATGATCATGATTATCCAGGCATTCGGATACAGCTTGGCCGCATGCCCCACACCGTCGTAGACCTTTTTTGCCCGATATATCTCCTTCATGGCACTGGCCACAATTTTCACGGGCAGGAATTTGGCCACCTTGAAACCAATATCGAACGGCGTATAGAAGACAACGTACCTACCAAACAGATGCAGATACAGATATAGATACGGATACGGTTCTTTGGGGTGTTTTTGGCTGGAATATATTTACCATACGGCTGTGCCCACTAAAAGCTGGCCGGTATTTTTCAATGGTGCCAGTATGGGTTCGCCGAGCAGGCCATTGGCCACCATGCCACCGGCAAAGATGACGAGCATGGTCGAGAGCCAGCAGGCCAATGGATGCTTACGTGAGAAGGCCTGTGCATTGGCGCCCAAGTCCTCGCGCACGGCCAGCGCGGCAAGTAAACTGTGAGCAATGTCGAAAAACGGAAACATTTTCAGCTTGATGACCTGATTGGCCACATCCAAAAATGCTTCCGGGTCCATGATCACAGCTGATCTTGTATCCTGCCTTCACGGATGATAAATCTGCGAAAAAGGTAGGGATATGGATAATTCTTCCAAGTCTTGCTATTGAAGATCTTTTACCCCCAAATTTGGCAAAAATAATGTTACATAATTCTTCAAAAATTTTAATAAGGCCAATTTTATCAAATTTTTGTACCAGTTTAGGATGCATATATCCCATATGTGCTCTCCCTATACAAACAAATGCTTCTTTATTGTGATTTCTTACAGACGAGAAGATTGTAGAATAGATAGAATGAGAGGCAGTTGACGGATTCCCCCGCAATTGAAGACAGAAAGAAGACTCTTTGAACTGCAGCCCGTGTACGTACGTACAACGTACACGCGCCCGCCGGGCCGGGCCGGGCATGGCATGGCATGTAGAAGAGTTGTCGAACTGTATGTTCATTTAGACACAAAAACATAAAAACACACAAATTCAAACTGAAAATTGTCGCTGTTTTGGCCACACAGCAGCTCCAAAAATAAATTTCGCTAATGAATCGGTGAGGGCTGTTAGAAGAAGAGGCGCGCACCGCACCGCATCGCGCCGGGTCGGATACGAGACCGAGACCGTGCGCACACACAAGTCCGTTCCGTATGTGGCAGTGTGCAGCAGCCCACATATACGGGTACGGATACGGATACACGGGGTACGGTACGCGGGGATGGGTTGTGGTGGCTGTGCCTGTGCCTCCTGGCTATTTTCGAGCGGCGTACATTTGGAGAGGCTACGTAGTATACAAAAAAAAAGTATATGTACTCCACTTTTAACGCCTCGTTCCGGACTCCAGCCAGAAAAATATCAAAATATACCCGGACCCATATGTCCGCAGATTCTACGGTTTTTTTTTACCGGGCCATGCGGGAAAATAAATTAAAATAACTAACAAAAAAATGTGTGGTACCTACGTCTAACACACACGCGAGCGAACGGATAAACGGATAGCAGAGTGCAGCACGAACACGGGGAGACTGGGCCGCCAGGTCCCGTGTGTTACATGCTCGTTGTTTGTTGGCTATTTGTTGCTCTCCCTCTCTCTCTCTCTCTCTCTCTGTGGTCAAATGTTATATATTTAGAATTTCTACGAGTTTTCGGAGAAGCAATCTCTCGCAATATGCCTTCTATGAATACCTATATGTATATGCCGTCCACACACAAAGTGTACGAGCGGCGCACTCGTATGTATCTTACAGATGGCGGGGGCCAGCCAGCCAGATCAATGGGGCGAAGACCCAGAGCTTCGTATTTCATACAGAAAAAGCGCCCATAAGCCATTCTCCGGAATTCCCTCGATTCCCAGAGACCATTTCAAACTCAACGGACATTTGCTTGATGTGTTGTGTCTGTTTTGTTTGCGTGGAAATAGGTGAAAAGAAAACAATTTCTCACCTTAGAATATTACACAGAAAAAAATTTAAGCCGCATGAATCATCAACCACTTATCACTCAAATGTTTTTTGATTACTAATTCTGTATAATGGGCGGATTTGCACACCGTTTTGGTGCTTACATAAATATGTTTTTGTTGCAGACAAACATAAACAAAACACGATAAGATAAGCAGAATAACTATCGATAACCATTCACTGCAACAGATTCCGGCTCGTTTATTAGGAGAACTTTGATCAGGGAGCCAGTGATTGGTGAACGCACTTGATTAGTGATTATGATGCATAAATTCACGCATCTGATTTTCAGAAAGGGAGCGTAAAAAGGTACGATACCGTTTCTTGATAAATGATACATTGCTGTTGGCCTCTATCGATAGCTGACATATCGATAAAAATACGATACAAGAAATAAACAAGCCAAATATAATAAGAAAAACCTAGAATTTAGCCCAATATTTCCGTTTTATGAAGAATAGTCCAATTTAGCGTGACCTGTAGCGACGCTTCGAAGCCGGCTATTGACCACATCGATAGGCTTTGATCCGATTATATTTACGATGGGACGATTACCTTGTATACTCAAGAAAGTAATATTCAATACACTGCAAACCATATAAACACTTGTATAATTATTTCCAAAGGTAAAAACATTTAAATGAAATTCGCGCTGCAAATATTTGAAATGTATCGTTCCAGTTCCTCTCCGCTCTATTAGTTATCGTCTTTCTAAGTCGGGAACTGTCCACCACCGGTGCCGATTTCGAATTCTGTTTTGATGTTTATTCGTGCACAGCACTCTCAATCGGCGCTCGGACTTAAAACAAATACGAATAATGTAAAGTTTGTGTTACATATAATTGTCCATTCATTTTCCCCACCATACCAGTAATTGTGCGAAATTTTCGGCACAACAACAATTTCAAGTCAAGACGAATCTCTGCCACTTTTCGAAGGCACCGAATCTCCCATACAATCGCAGCACGGACGCACACACTCCCATATAGCAACGTACGTGTGTAGTATTTGTATGGCACATGCACAAAAAACTGGTGTATGTTTGATTTATAACTAAAGTGAGATTAAGTTCGAAATCTCGGTGGTATAAAGGTGAGTTATTTGAGTATAGTTTTGTGTTGATTTTAATGTGATTTTCTCTAATTTTGTTTGTAATCTCCACCAAAAGTAAATTGCCTTGTAGCACTCACACACAAACAAACAGCCATGTGTAAATAAGTTGACTTTTTTGTGTGCAAGCGTGCGTGTGTTTGTGTGTGTGATGCGTGAATCTTGGCTTTGATTTGGTAAAAAAAAGCAATAAAGCAAATACCTATTTAAATAATTTAAAGGTCAATTCGAATAGGGCCTTTATTCCCATGAGAGTTACTTACTAAAACTAGCCCACCCCACTCATTAAAAATATCCCAAACTGCCTAAATTTATGGAAATGCTAAATAGATCTGTAAGTTTTGTCTCAATTTCACTTTCGACCCACTTCGGTGGAAAATGTGAAATGGAACTGGGAACAAGGCTAAAAAAGTACGTGTTCTAATTGGGAAATTACCGTTTTTTTTTATAATACCAACCCCACTCTATGTATGCATTGTTTGTATCTACTGTACTACTATTCATAATACTATGTGTCGTGTGTTCAGCCATAACTTCTTTCGAAATAATAAACATATTTATTGGCAAGCCCCAAGTCCAGTCATTGTGAAACCAGATACTTGTATGTTCTTCAATCAAAGCGTGAACAGCTCCTTCGATAAGTAAAGAGATCTTTTGCATATATGTAAATATTTACACATGTGTCTGTTTGTTTGTTAGCCCGTAATCGAGCAGTGCCGAGCCGAATATGGCATAAAAATGCCGAGTAAGATGTTCTCGTAGACAAAAATTATGCAAACGCCACAGATTTTGTTTTCTACTCAAAAAAGATCACGGTTTTTTTCGGTTTTGTTCACTGATAAGGAACAAAGATATCATGTGAATCATATTTCATGTGTGTTGTTTGTTTTATGCGTTCTACCTCCCTCCACTCCACTCCACGCCACACCGCTCTACTCCACTCCACTCCACTCCCCCCGCCCCCACACAACTTTCATTTTGCCGTCCGAGTGCTAGTAGTAGATTTCCAAATTGTAATAAAAACAAAAAATCATTTTTTCTGAATTTCGTGACCGACTTTCAGATGGCGTCCAACAGCCCATCGAAGAAAAAATCCTCTGGTATGCGCGTATTGTGGATACCAGGCAGAAAATCTCACCATCCCAAGGGCCGCTATAGCACCACCAGTAAGCACGTCTCGTACTCGGGTCCGCAAAAGAAAAGCGAGGTGTGGTCCTTGGGAGGCAGCAAGGCACAGACCGAGCTGATTGACTTGTAAGTAAGAGGATGGTTTTATTCTCGGAGGGAGATCCAAAATATAATGCAAATGTATGCCATGCCCTCCCCTTCCCTCATACAGCAGCCCATGGATTCACAGTCGAGCTTACGATTTACTAATTATAACAATTGTTGTGCCTACCCATACCTGACACTCGTCGCTAATCATTGCAATATAATACTCGCACACGCAATCGCCCTCGCAGTTGTTGCATAAATCGATTCTCTGATGAATGTATCCGTAATCTTTCAGCCCAATGTCCGAGGGTCTAGCTACACCGTCATCGTCTCTGAGCATTGTGGCCACTTGCTCGTTAGTTCAAAGCGTGAAACTCGATCATCACACTTCCTCTGATGATTTAGTCGGACTATCAGAGACTGCCACGTTGCCCGCTTCGCCAGGAGCTGAAGATACTCCGCCACACAGTCCACTCTCTGAGGCACCATCAACGCCGTCCACAAAAGCCATGACCTCTCCCAATGTTATAACAACAGCAGAAGTGCAGAATTTGGTAAATAATCGTTAAAGATGGGAGGGAGCGGAGCCATCAGTCAACTATAATTGCAATCTGTTTTCTGTTAGCAGCACAACTTTGTGTGTCCCGAAGACATGCCCAAGGTGCCAGGGCATGTGGCAGCAACAGCCGAGGCAGAACTGGCACTTAACAGCTCGGCAGGCACGACAGCTTCGATAGCAACGACATCCTCGCCACAGGCAAACCGGAAGGCAGAACCCCAGCAAATGCCAGCAATAACATCGCACTCGCAGGAAGCCTCACCCCAAAAGACCAAATATAAGAATCACAATAACAATCAGGTAATCTACATTACTTATCCTTTCAATCCACCTATATTTATTCATGTTTTTTGCATGTTTTGTATGCTCAGGAGGATATCAATTCAATTGAGAGCCTCTCCAGTTTTCCACGCTTTCAGGGAAATGCCGCTGAATTTGATTGGATCGACGAGATGGTGCAGCAACGGAACTGCAACGAACTGATGCACAAGAACAAGCGCAAAAAGGGCTCGAAAAAGGCCATCGAGAGTCTCGAAAAGGACCAATTGGATGGCAAATCCTACGATTACAAGACCAAGGACAATATTGATAATAATGATGGTGATGAAAAGATGGTCACATGCCTCTACTACTCGCTCATGTGCTGCGACTGTACTATATCATAATCGAATGAGAGCGTTTAAGTCTCTCCAGCTACATATATCCATGTAAAATACCTCTTTAAACCTACCTATGTATAAAATATGTTCGTTTTTTGATACGATACCTTTTAGTAGTATAATAATCCTCGAAAAGAACCCGACCCCAAAATGAAGACACGACAGACATTTAGCATAAAACAAAATTCAAATCCGTACGCCCTCAGTAGCTACAGACAGAAGAATAACTGAAGTATTAACGAATTTATAATGATTTACATGGAAGGTTATACTATAATTTACAAAACAAAAACAACCACAAAACAAAAATAACATTCAAATTAACGTCCGTACTCTATAAAAGAATACGAGTTAGTCTGTCAGAAAACAATCTCGTTTTGTATGTACATTATTAAAGCTATTTTGTACTTTTGTAAACAAGGTATTTTCTACAAAATACACCATAAAATAAATACAAAACTTGTAGCTTGTATAATTTATGCGCCCAAAGCCAAGGAAGCTCTTGAAGATGAAACTCACTATCGGGCAATGTGTAGAAAAGTCAACCCCTTTACGTGTTGCCAACCCCCTGCTAGAATAGATGCAACTCTGTAGATTCTCAATATTCTTTGAATATTCCGAGTCAAACAACATGGTTATTTCATAGACTTTAATAGAACCCTATTTTAAGATCATTTTCTACTCATTGGAAGGGTCTCTCTCTCTCTCTGTGCATACTGGCACTCGAAATGTACTTTGTATTCTCTCACTTAGGGAAAATGTAAACTTCAAGACTGTTTTTGTCCCTGTTCGTCTGCATGAATACGAATATTTCGGGCCATTACAGAAAAGTTTTTGCCCTCCAACATGTTAATTATTTGATTGTTTCTCTCGATACGAGAGATCTGTTGATAGAACCCACTTCTCTCTCTCTCTCTCTTCGTCTCTCTATTCATGTATGCATGTATCCTTTTGCTTATGGCACTTATTGCTTGTTACTCGAGGGCATTGCATCGTTATGCAAAGCATCCCAAAGCAATGACTGCTCGCAACACATTTTTTTGGTAACTTTTGGTCTTGTTTTATGACCAGTTTGGATCGTAATGAAAACCAGTTTGAAAGCCAGAGCCAAAATTAATTTTTGTTGATCTTATTTCGAATTAAAAACGAATCAACAAGGTGCGTGCGATCCATACAAACAAGATTCGCAAGGTAAAGCAAAGAGAAAGCCCAGATATTTGGTGACGTGACGAGGCTAATCGTAAGGCTAATGATACGATACCTACATAAAGTAGAATTACGCTCAATATGCTGAAAGAAGAACACGGACAATTGGTTTTCAACTTGACATAACATTTTTCATAAAAATTTAATACAAACATTAAATTTACAAATATATATATAAAAACAATTCACAATCACATATAAATTTTTATCATTTTTTGTTTTCGGGATGTTAAATATTTCGATTTCGCTATATACCTCCAAAGGTGTTTTTTTTTTTTTAATTTACTAGTCCAGAGAGAGAGAGAGAGAGAAGGCGCGCAAGAGAAATCCAAGAGAAAATCGCGTTGTCAATTGCGGGTTCCATCAATCAATCAATCAGCTGAGGATATTATTGCTACAGCTAGTAGTTGCTGCTGTTGCTGTGGCTGCCGGATCTCTGTACGTGTTGTTGGATATAATATCATCTGGTTCTCTTCCATTTCTATTCCCGTACTCATTGCAACTTCTTCTCTTGGGGACGGAGGCGTGGCCACCGGCTCCCTTGCAATGAAACTCAATCGCATCAATATCTTTTGTACTCTCAATGTAAAATTCGTTCCCATGTATTGTGCCTTTGGGGTCATAAACGATCCGCTTCACCTCTGTCGTCACATCCAACATATCATCCTCTGTATTATCAGCATCATCCTCATCGGTGTCATCGTCCTCGCCCACATTAAATATAAATCTGGCCTCATTACTTGTCTGTGCGGCTGAGGCGTTCTTCTTTCGACGACTGCTCCCACCCGACGACGATTTGCTGGCTATCTTTCTATATCTTACGGAATTTCTCGATACATAGTTGCTGTTTCGCTGCAGAAAGAACAAAAATTGATTTACAAAAGCATCAATTATTCATGGATGTCTGTTTACCTGTAGAACAGCGAAAATAATGGAAAATATGGTGATAATAAGCAAACAAATGGCCACTGCAATGGCCGTGATGGCCGTCAAAGGAGAGTCCAGCCGCACACGGAACTCATTGCCAATGCCCTCACTGCCTCCAAGCTGGGCATCAGCTTCAGCATCGCCGCCGCCGCTTTTGTACATGCTCCCACTGCCGATGACTGTACGCCGTTTACCGCCCGTAGAGGTAGCTTTGCATTCACCTGGTCGGAGGATGGTTTTCACAATTATAAGACTTTAATCTTATTGATCCGATCTTACCCGTTTCCTTGTCGCAATGGCAGCACGCGACTGATATTGTGGTGTCGTTGGTGGTGGTCTCGTTCTGCTTACAGCATGGCATACACTGGCTGTTTAACTGATCCAAATGGAGGGGCGGTGCGCAGTTCTTGCACGAATACTGGCCAGGGCCAAGGCAGGAGCGGCACGAGTCGTGGCAACCCTTGCAGGTGGATGTCGTGATGTCGTAGTACTGTGAGCTAAGGCACTCCATGCACAGTCCTCCATCGAGCATAAAGTGTGGCGGGCACGAGGAGCAGGCCAAAGGACCGGCATCTGCAAAAACACAAGTTATTATTTTCCGAAACGTGATGGAGAGTAGCATTTTTCCCACTTACCATTGCATGTCTTGCAATAATGATGGCACTTCTGACAGCCAAAATCCGACTTGTAGAAGCCCTCGGGACACTCTGGATGGCATTCGCCGGCTGCCAGCTGCCAGCCAGCGGGACACTGAACGCACTGGTTGCGACGTGGCCCACTGCACGTGTGACAGCTGAGATAGCACTTGGCACAGATGCCCCGATCGCTGTAGTAGCTGTAGAAATGGTATTAGACAATAAATAAAAGAAATAAATGCATTAAATAATCATTTACCCATCGGCACAGGTAGTGCGGCATTCGCCATTCTGCAGTTCGAGGCCCTTGGAGCAGTTGCTGCAATTGGTGCGCGATATGCACTGGCTGCAGGTGTGCAGACAGGGCGAACAGACGCCCGTCTCCATGAAGAACCCATCCTGACACCCGCTCACGCATCGGCTCAGCTCCAGCAATCGATTTGCTGGGCAGGACATGCAGCTCGTCTCGAGAGCACCATTGCAGCTCTCGCAGGAGGCATGACAGGGACGGCACTGGCCCTCAATCTGACTAAAGAATTCGGCTGCGATAGACAGAATAATATTAACATGAACGAAGAAAGGAATGTAATTTCATTTGACATACATTCATTGCACGCCTCACTTCCGGCCACAATGCATTTGTCCTTCTTGTTCAGCGACCAATTTGCAAGGCACTCGGAGCAAAGGCCATTGCTGGTGCAGGTCTTGCAGCCCTCCTGGCAGGGCATGCACTCCAGCCGCTTCTTGTCCGCATAAAATGCATCCGGACAGCTATTAAGGCATTGGTTTTGCCAGGCATAACGGCCTGGTCGACACGTGATGCAGTTCTGGTCCGTTGGGCCATTGCATGTACCGCATGTCGAGTGGCAGAAGGCACATCTGTGGTAATAGAAGAACATCAGGTTTACAATTTTTATGGTAGGGATTTTCCGCTGCTGCACGTACTTGTTATCCTCCGTTTCGTATGTGTCCAGGGGACAGGCCGAGTAGCATTTATTCTCATGCATCACCAGATGATGGTCACAGCTGGTGCAATACTCGGGATGGTCCTGGCAGGAGGCACAGTTTGGTTCGCAAGGAGCGCAGGTTCGATTTCTGCTATCTGTTTTGGAAAATACAAAAGTCACACACACAAAATTACGGTTACATTTAACATTGAATTCTTTTTAAAGCTCTCTCTCTCTCTCTCTCTCTCTCTCTCTCTCTCGCCTCAAACCAAAAAAACTTGTTCATGCTAAGTCTTGCAGGAAAAGAAAAGAGATGGCTATATTTAAGCATCATCTCTCTTGCCGTCTTCTTTCATCTCGGATTGTTTACAAGGATACAAATAAAAACCATAAATTCCCATTTTTATAGGTATTATAAACGTGTTTATAATATTTTTGGCTATAATAATGTTCAAAATGAATCAATTATAAACAAATCACAGCTTCAATTGCACTTTTGACTACTGAATGGAATGATTTCTTGGAGCAATACAATTAAATTCAATTATCTTTTGTACTCGTTTGATGGAGAGACCCCTCCACAATCATAATTGATCCCCACAATTAACCCCTTCTGAATTTCGGAATAGGCACAGAATATGTTATTTTCTTTTGCATGTTCTTCCTTCTGTTTGCTTTTCCTTACTTTCAAAATAACCATCTGGGCAGACTTGCAGGCAGACAGCCAGATCGATCACATGCAGATGGGCTGGGGCGCAGGTGAGGCAGCTGTCGGGTCCGGCGCCAGCGCAGGTCTCGCAGGAGTCGTGGCAGGGCCAGCAGATGCCCACTTGATTGGGAAAAGATCTAGGCGGACAACGGCTCACGCAGGTGCTGTAAACAAATCGTATTTTGAGTGGTGTTAAATCATTTTTCGCTGCTTGTTTACTTGTCCAATCGATAGTGACTGCAGGCCACACACTGTGTGGGTCCGCGGCCATAGCAGCCCAAGGAATCGCATTCGGCGTCGCAGGAGTACAGCACAATCTTCTCCTTGGTGGCATCGGCTGGCTCTGCTTTCAGCTCGGCGGCCGCAGCGCCAGTGACATTCTGTCCATCTAGCGTAGCGGTGGCCGGTTCTGGTTCCGATCCGGCACTGGTGAAGATATTCTGATAGTTGAGATAGCCCGCAAAGCTGTCGGTGTTGTAGTTGCCGCCCTCGTTGGCCGGCTGGCCGATATTCGAGGCGGATGGGAAGAGAAACGGATTGGCGCCCCCAATGGGGCTACGCATCTGTGGATTCCCATTCAGCAGCTCCGACTTCAGGCGCATGGGCTGATTGGATGTTCCATAAAAGATCAGCTGCCATTTGGATAGAATCCCCGGCTGATTGACCCTTCGACGGCCGGCATTTATCACCTGCAAGGTCCAACGTCCCTCGGCTTTTTCCCCCCAATAATGAACGCTGAGGAAAGGCCAATCGTCAAAGTTTGACTTGACAATGTCGCGCGGTCGTTCAAACAGCAAAGTGCTCGTCGTGCCCATGGGCGAGGTCAGAAGAATCCTTAAATTTCCTCTCGGAAAGAAGCGCAAGGTAATGCGACACTGAACATGCTCTAGATATCGCACCTCATTGATCGTCCCCGCACAGCCATTCACATCCATGTGGGTGGACAGTGTGAAGCCAAAGGAGCCCTCGATTCTCCGATCCTCGTTGTTCTCCCGCGACTTGCAAATATGCTGAGGCGGCACCGAGGTCCACTGCTCTGCCATTGAGACCATGGCCCCCGCATCCATCAGTCCGTAGCCGAATTTGTGACTGTATTTCCGCTTGACGCCATTCGGGGTCCAGCCGCCCTCCTTCTCCAGCGGCGAAGGTCGCGACGTATACACCACCAGGTACTGCATATCCCGCCAAGTGAGATCCGGATTGGCCTCCAACGCTAGGGCACAAATTCCAGCTGCCAGCGGCGCTGAAGCCGAAGTTCCCGTATGCTCCACCGTGCAAATATGATCGGGTCGCAGACGTCCATCCATATCGACGGTGGCCACACTCTTGTCATGGCCCGGCGTTCCAGAGCTATAGGTGGTGGCCAGCGTCGAGGAGCATTCCTCCAAGTACCAGGGCTTGAAGCCCGCCTGTGTGGCACTCGATATGGAGAGGGTGAAGATCGAATTGGTGTAGCCATCGCAGTTGCACGAATCGGTGTAGCGGCCACCGTTGCCCGAGGCCCAGACAAAGATGGAACCCCTGCCCTGCCGACCGCTGGTCACGCCATAAATGAAGGCGCGCCGGGCCAACGGACCGGGGCCATCCACCGTCGAGCCATCATCCTCGGGTCCCCACGAGGCACTGTAAATATCAATGTGCGAGGGATTCAAACTCAACGCCTGGGCCTCCACTACATCGTTGACTTTGCCATCGAGCATGCGAACACCTAGACAGGGAATAAAGGAGTACTATAAGCCAGAAGAATCTCCAAAAGTCTCCGATACACTTACCACCAATGCTGGCATTGTAGGCCACACCCACGCCACAATAATTGTTAAAGGCCACGGCTGCCACTTCGCCGGCACAACGTGTGCCATGCTTATTGTCGCCATTATCCTGTGGCGTGGGATCCGAATCGTTGCCATTGATATCGAATGAGGCATCGGGATCCTGAAAATGCGGAAAGAGTAGGTTTCCGTTAGAGCATATTTTACATAGCACTTTTAACATTTATTTACGTAGTTCTGGGCCAGATCTGGATGATTTGTTTGGATGCCATCGTCTAGTATAGAGACGACAACTCCCTTGCCGGTGTAGCCCTTCTGCCAGGCAGGTCCCACATTCATATCCAGGCCGTCCTTGGCTCCACCGTTCTGTTTGGGCGCGGAAACGAAACAGAAATATAACATCGATTAGATCAAAACTCTAGTCTACACTCGTATACATAGAACAATACTAGAACAAGTGTTATTCCAATCAGTGTTCGAAATACATAATTTACAATAATCGTCTACCATTCTGCTGCTTGGGCTTCCTGAAAATTCAATAAAAATGTATCAGTGGGTCGCAGCAACTGGCAGCAACAAGAAACTAAAAAGTGACCACGACTCTTTTCTTAGGCTTTTAAAGTGTTGCGACTTTGGAAATACCCTCCTGGCACTCGTATAGTAATTATTTGGCATTTTTATACCCTTCGAGTGGTTTCTTTGAACTCGTACTTTGAACGATACAAAAATTAGGTTGTAGGCCTGGATCGAATGCATCCCAAGCCCATATTTAGAATATAGTAAGCTTTATACTCGTATACCCAACATATTTTCTTAAAGCTCTTATAACTCTATCCAACTCTATCAGACATTTATCTGAGTTTACAAGCGAAGTGTATGGCATTTTATTTGATTTTTTTGTATTCGTATCGATGCCGTAGCCATACCTGGAGATACATACATATGTACATACTCTTTGCACTTTTTATGTCTTTTTTCTTTAGTACTTTTACCAATAAAACAAGCTACAAATCATGGAAATTGTTCAAAGAATAACAAAGGTATGCCAGGTATGTATTTTATACCAATTTAAATTATATTTTGAAAGCTATATATTCGAGTATTTATGTAATTCCTTAATCTGGCCTACAACCTAATTTTTTTATCTCGAATTTTTCGAATTTTCTACAAATTATTATGTTAGAGATGTGGAACAGAATAGGGTATTAAACAGGTCGACAACAGTCACACTTTTTCTTTCTTTCTATCTGCTGTCTGCAGCTGCGACTACTGATATTTTTCAGGAAAGGAAACCCAAGCAACAGCAAGAGCTTCACTTCGACTGTAGGTTTTCAAACACTGATTCCAAATGATCTACGTTTTGGTTAGAGGGACATCTATGTAGAACAATCTACAAACAGAATCGAATATCTGGGGTACAAGCAAACATTAAACATTCAACACTTAACATGGCAACACAACAGGGTAACAACAAACATGCATTTTGAAGTGAGAGAATATGGATTTACATACTTTACTCACCAGATACCACTGCTCCTTGAACAAGGGATCCGGAAATATGGAATGCGAGCTAACATCACGATACTCCAAGCGTGGCGAATGCGTGGATAGATGGGGCTCTGGGGAGTATGGAGAAAACAGCGATTCGTCGGGGGCATATTCTTGATGGCTTGATGGACGCAAAACATTATACGGACTGTAGGTGGGCAGATCCTGGTAGGGACCATCGCGCTTCCGTCGTACTTTCTCATGCTGTTGCTGCATCCATTTCACCTATAAGAAAGTAACCATCCCATCATTTCCGCCTCTCCTCTAGTGGGCATGGCTCTCAGTCCTTGTATATTTTACCTCATTCTCGGATCTCAGATCGCTCTGATGCTTGTGACTGGAACGCAATGAACGCTTCGACACGCGATGATGCTGGAAGACATAATAATCGTCGAGTGCTCCAATCTGCAGAGAGTGAGATAATAAAATGTGGGTTAGCTGGCAGAGGCCCTCAGGGGAGGACGGGGAGGCGCCTTCGAGTCGTCACATACCTGACCCCGATTCACGAAGCCATACTTGTCCGCAATGGCGTCGGCCACATATTTGCCAGCCGGAATGTGTACGGCAAACTCATTTGTGTAGATTGCCTCCTCCGGAATACTGTAGGGGCCAAACACATCGTTCTCATTGAGGAGATGCTGCTGCTCCAGCTGCTCGTGCTCGTGCTGGTGTTCGTGTTCACTGGCATTTATATGAGTATTACGTATGACCTGCAACTCGTCTGCTAGGGGGTCCGAGGCAGAGTCAAAGTCAGGGTGAGTGTTGGACCTCGCGCTCGCGGCGTTGGCCTTGTGGGAAGTGGTTTGAGTGATTTCTGTTTCTGTTTCAGTTTCAGTTTTGCTAAGGGACAAATTAACAGCCGCCGCATTGCTCTCGGTATCGCTCTCACTGCTGATGCTGCTACTGCTGTTGAGTATTCTTCGTGCGGCATTGATTTGTTGTTGAGTTTCGCTCACGCTTTCGCTTTCGCTATATCGAAGAGCACTACTAGTGTTTCGGCTTAGGACTACTAAAACTAATAAAAAATATATACAGCTCTGTGCCATTCGATTAAATGTACATAAATAGACTCTATTGAGTTTTGCATGTGCTGCTGGTGGAGGATGTGGATTAGGAGCTCTGCTGCTACTGCTGCTGTTGCTGTTGCTGCTGCTGCTGCTAGTCTTTGTCGTTGCTGTTGCTTTCGGTAGCGTTTGTTTGCAGTGCTTTCGATATGCGGGCTCTCTGGCAGGACTGGGTCTACTGCCCTGCTCCTGTATGATTGGGAGGATGTTTCTTGTTCTTTTTGTTGTTGTTGTTCTGGTGACACCTCCTAAATCAAGCATTATAAAACTATTGTTCCAGCTGGAGGAGCGGAGCGGGGGTTTTTAGGAGGTTTTTTTTATTAGGGTAGTTGCTTTATTCTCCTGAAGAGTCTTTTTGCAGCAACGTATCGTCCGTGTCCGTGTTCCTTTCTTGTGTCCGTACTCATGTATCTACTGTTTGTGGGCTCTGGTGTCTGGTGTATCTAAAAATATAATATAAACAAATATAGCAGAAGAGCCTTAGATCTTAATCTTAATCTTAATCCAACCATTACTATTATCTTCTTCTTAGAAAAAAAAAAATATGAAACGTGCAACGTGGGCGGGCGTCTGGCTGAGAGGGAGACATCTCTGCTGATTCATGACCCCCGGAGTGATGATAAAACGTTTCAGTTTCAGCTTTTTTTTTTCTTTTTCAACACGAAGGTGATTCCCGTTGAGTGAAGCTCTCGAATATATGTATGTACATCTGTACATATATATATATATTTATATTATATTTATTCTCTCTCTGGCTCTGGTGATGCAACAGAACAGTAGCCGAGGCAGTTGGTTGAAGGGGGGGGGACTTATAAACAATGACTAAGCAAAGTCATGTCTGAATATCATTAATTTAATAGTATAAAGAAAGAAAGAACAGAGTTACCCTGGAAATCTTTCTTCTCCACCCCACAAAGCCTTTCTTTCCCTCCCAATCCCTATGCCTTGGCAAAACGAATAAATTACGAGTGCACGAGTGTGGGACTCCTATTCGATTATTCAGAATATGTGCAACATGTAAAACTCTGGGTACAATGCTTGCGCATGCCACTGCCACAGAGGGACAGGGAGACAGACAGACAGTACTTGTAGATTATATATATATGTACATATATATACATATGTGAAAGGAGAAGTAGGAGGAATCAAATGCGAAGAAGAACTGACATAACCATTTTGATTTCCATTCCCCATTCCTTAAGCGATTGTGCACGTCCCGTTGGGGGGTTTTTTGTTGTTGTTTTTGTTTTAGGAATGAACACAGAGAGAGGGAGAGGCAGAGGCAAAAAGAGAGACAGAGTACGGTACATATGTACGTGCCCCTCTGATGCACATGACGGATGGACGGTATTTATTACCGATAAATTGGTGGTACCGTACATTTTTGGTAGTAGGTACACTAGCGGGCACGTAGATATGTATTGGTAAAGTACAGTGAGATTTATGTGACCAAAAGTGTGTGTATGTAGAGCGTGGGAGGTGGAGGAGGAGTAGCAAGTGCAGACAGGCATATCCGCATGCACCAACGGATAAGGAGGGGAAGGCAAGACGACGAAGACGAAGACGACTACGACGACGACGAGGAGACTCTTTAACAATATCTCCCCTCCTCATATTGATTCCGGTTTCTGTTTCACTGTGCCATTTCGCGTTTATACAACATACAACTTCTAGTTTTGCGAGTGGTGGTGGTATGTACATATGTACATCTATGCATGTATGTATGGATGTACATACATAGTATGTATCATTTGTTTGTATAATACTCAGATTTTTCATTTTTCACACACAAACACACAGATTTCGCACTAATTGTGCTGCAACAACAATGACACCTTTTTTTGTTTTGTTTTTTTTTTTGCTGGGGGTGTATTGGTGTACTTTTGATGGTGTGTGACGGCGGCAGTGGCGGCTCAAACCCGACACACACACATACACTCACAGATAAGTACGTAAGAGTTGGCATTTCGTACATACATACATACATGAACATATGAATGCATGTAATGCATAGACAACAGTCAGAGACACATTCAAATTTATGTATACATCAATGTGCATCAGAAACAACAACAAAAAAAACTGAACCCGTTTCGTTGCACGGATGGTTGGATGGATGGATGGATTATAAGTATTACTCGGTCACATTTTGGGTAAGTACATAAATCACAGCTACAGTTTTTGGCACGGGACTGGAGGACTGTTGACGTCTAAGGGCGCGGGTCAGAGGCGCTCTACGACTTACGCCTTATCAACACAGCAAAATCCGAAACAACTGAGAGACTGAGACGCTGGCTGGTACACTGATTGCGAGGAGGCCCCCAAAGAGAACGCGTGCTTACCATGCGTACATATAGGAACTAACCGAACGGACCCGACCCGACCGTTACGAACAAGCGACGACGACTGCGCTGCGCTCCAGCTTAAACTGAACTTTATTTTGAAGTTAATACTCGTACATACAAACATACAGAGCCAGAGACCCGACCCGCCGCCGCCTGCCTGGTCGTGTTGTTGGTTGGTTGTTTCTTTCTTTCTCGCTGGATTTTGTGCTAACCGCATATGCATACATACATACAAACATACAATCGCACACTCTTGGCTTACATATAGACATTCGTACATTCGCTTTGCCGCCTTGCTTTTACATATACGTACACTCGTACATACATATGTATGTATATGTGTATATGTCTCTCCAGTTGAGACTAACGAAAGCACAGCTTTAGGAGCTTTCAAAACAAAATGAAATGCAAAACATAACACGCAACGGTGCTGTAACAAAACTAATTAGTATTACGTACGTATGTATGAATGTGTGTGTGTGCGGGTGTCTCTTCACCACATAAATACGTACACATTTAAGACGTGTTTTCATATGCAATCTGTACATACGAACAATCAAACAAGGTATATTGTGCAGAGGGTAAGACAGTCCAGGAGATCGCTTCACAGGCTTTGATGAGTGCGACACCTACATATGTATGTATTCGTGGATTGCGCCAAGTAGCAGTAGAGTTAAGAGTGACTCACAAAATAGGCTATTCGTAGTCGGGAGTGCCCTACCGATACCTACCAATATACCTTGCACATGAAGATGTATACTTTGGGGTCCATACATACCTAACCTACACTTATGCATGTATGTATATTGTGTAGCTGTATGTGTGCTGACATTCAGCCAAGAGATAGCGGTAGCTTCCAACACCGCGCAAGGTTTTTTTGGTTATTTTTCTGTTTTTCAGAGAAGATTAGCGTTTGCGAGCTAAATTTGCTATTTTTTCGTATATGCACACGAAATAATTATTCCACTGTGTTTAGTTTTTGGTAAATCCAATGGTATACTTGTATGTATGTGTGTATGTATATCTTTAAGCGCGAAGGTAAGCGCTGCTTCACGTCATATGTACATGCATACGTACATACATACGTACTTTCGTAGTTAGGACAGGTTATGGTTTGCTTTTAATGAGAATGAATAAACCATACATATGTATGTATAAACATACATAAACTTGGTTCTCAAAGTTAACAATGGACTTAAAAAGTACACCAAAATGCTTTGTCCATTTAAGTACCCATTTCCAAAACTTTGTCATGGTCACATCTGTTTATTTTACCACAGAAATTAGAAAAATTTCGTTCTAAAAATAATCTGAAGAAGCAAGAAGGGAAAATCAAAACCCTATCGTCATACGTCATACGATTTTGTTTTGATTATTTAAGAAAACGAATGGAGTTCTTAACACAAAGACTTGTACCAACTTTCCACCGATCGTTCTTTTGACGATAAATAAATAAAGATTACAATAAATTGATGCTGATCTTCGGCTTGAAAGTCCTTTCTTTTCTGGTTATCAAAACATATGCGCTTAATCACCATCATCCGCAAAGTTTCTAAAGTTCCGCCAATCTGCTATTTATAGCTCTTCCTTTCACAGCTTCAACAAAATGTTGATCTTTCATTAACAAAAATAAGGTAGAAAAAAATAGGTGTGAAACACCTAAAAGCCAAGTCGTAATTACTGGGCTGACCAAAGTTTAATTAAATGGCTAAGTGGCAGGAAAGTGCCTAACTAAGTCTGGAAAAGTTCTTACCCCTACCCTGACGACACATTGACCAGCTACTAGTTGTTTAATCATTCACTCTCCAGTAGTCACTGCGATATTCAACAGTCAGTCACGGTCGCGTGCGCATGCGCCTGCCCCGAAAGGTGGGTGGCTGGATGGGCAAGAGAGAGCGAGAGAGAGGCAAACGGCAAACAAAAAAAAGCACAGCATCCGCGGATGTACGGGGATATCTATGTATGTGCATAGATTGTATGTGTGTATTGGCGAATGCAGGCCCGTTTTAACGCCATATTACGTCAGATCTGAACCGTGGTTTATTTTATATGGGCAACACTGGTCTGCTTGTTGTGCTGTTTGCAGACAGACACATATGTATCTTATTACATATCTTATTGCATACACTGCATCGGCAGACGGGTGCCGGCTTACCCTGTGCGGTCAGTGGCTCAAAGCACGCCAAGAGCGCTATTTTTGTGCCGGGTCTACTATGAGTATGTACGAGTACTCGTACATATTGTACCTGTATGTACATATGTATGCATGTATTGGGATATATCACTTTTTCCACACTGAACTAATTTAAGCAAACATATATGTATGTACGTACGTATGTATGTGTGTATGTATGTGCATAATCAGAGTGGAGGGGGAAGCTTTGCAGATGTTGTTTTTTTATTCCCGGCACTCTGCGTAGAGTTCAAGGGTATATTGTATTCATGTAGGTGTATGCGACAGCTAGAGAGAGAGTGAGAGCGAGAGACCGAGCAAGAGAGAGAGCTGAGCTGAGCTAAGCTTAGCTGGAAAGCTTTTCCCAGTATCAGATTATGGTAATTCTTGATCTGGATCAACGGCCTTAATTGCCTTTTATAGCTGCTGGCACTTCTCTTATTTATTTTTCCAAGCCTTTTTCTTGGCAACACCGTGACGGGTATATGTATGTCTGTGCTGTGGGGATTCCGGGCACTGCAGAGTTTTCTTTATTATTATGACAGTTGCACATTTTTTTTTACACGGAACAAATTGCCAATAAATTTATTGGCCAAAAACGCCTTATCACAGATAACTATTTCGTGGTCATGCTGCCAAACGGGTCGCCAACTGACAAATAGACCCACAAAAAAAAGACGAACCACGGTCAAAGTGGTCAAACGACAGTTTCTCACCATCAAAATAAAAATACGTTGATAGAATAGCAATTATTTTGGCACCACTCTCGATTTTCAATACAATACCGTATAGTATATAAGGCTGGGACCGCTTTCTCATTTAGTTTCAATCGGATAATATGTATACTTCAATGAATATTAGTGCACAAGCTGGTTCATCAGTTCACGAAGAGTCTTTCATTTAATGCACTCAAAATTTAGTATGGATCGTTTACAAGATGCTTTTTAGAGAGTATGTGGACTGCGCGTTGGGTGCAATAAAATTGAAGTTATTTTCTCAAACCATATTAGGTTTATTGGAATGTTCATATACCGATATACGATACCCACTAAACTAGATACCATTATGGCGCAAAGAAACCAAAGAAATATTTATAATTATATCATGCTATAATATTATATCATGTGTCGTTGAATGCATAATTGAACATCGATCGCTTGTCACTTTCAGTAACCATTTTTGTACCCACCCCTCACCTGTTTCCAGTTTGAAGAACTATGCTGTGGCCAAGTGCATCGTGCGGTAATTGTTGTTTGAACCTTTTCAGGAATAGTACTCTTTCTTCTATTGGACAAGCTGTTCGAGAGTGGTCGTGTTTGCAGTGGCCTTAATTGCATAAAGTCGTCTTTCCAAGTCGAATCGTCAGATTTCCAAAGAGATGGAAACAGGCGTGTGACTATCGGAATCGATTGAAAATAGGTTCTTCTTTTTATGGTGATGATAGAAATATGAACGTTGCTGCTATCCATATCTACACCTACGGCATGCCCTTTATCAGCGAAACGCTAGTCAAGGATCGAGCACACGCAATGCATGTTGTTATTTGGTTTCTATTCGAGGGCATTCTCTTTGGCAGCATTCCCATGTGCGTATCGTGTCCAGCATTAATATGCCGCGTCATATGAGAGCGATGATGGGAACACGGACGTTCCCTAGACGTGGATCCGACAAAAGTACTTAATGCTACCAATTATCAAATAAATACACAAACTCGCACAGTTTTTTTGTCTTTGTCAAGTATCTAATCAGTTCTTTAATGAAACAAGGCGATGCAATTGACATTTTCATCTTGCAGCTGTCGTAAAAATGTTTAACAAATGTATTCCAAAATAGATAGGCCGCCACTTCATCCAATACCCAAGGTAAATGCTGCCATGCTGTGACGTCTGGGACAGACCCATAGGGATGATGATGGTGTCGATTTCGTTGGTTCTCCTGTAAACATAAAGTGGATTAGTCAAGGCGTCTTTTGATGTCAGGCTACAAAAGTGGCAGCGCTCATTGGAATGGGATTGGCCGCAAAATAACGGAAAATATCGGCACTGAAAAACGTTATTCGGGCGATGGAACAATTGTGTGTAATTTTTAAGAAGCAGCACTCTAAAGCATAGAGCTGCCAGTACATTATAAACATAGATTACCTGATATAATTAAGCATTTTGCTGACCAACAGACAACAGAGACTGCGGTTCGGTTCTTAAGAAGGAGCGCTGGCGCTCAGGGTACCCCAAATCCAAAATGCAATTCTATTCGGGAAACACGCTTCATCCATTAAATGAATGTTCGATCGTTCATATCATACAGATCTTGTGGTTCGCGAATGCGTTTACGTATACTCGTACTATGAAGCCCATCAAAGGCGTACCATACGCCGCCTTGTTCCAAGTCTCTCGCCCGAAGTCGAAGACACAGCATACTCATATAATGTATAATATAGTACCCGTACAATGATCTTTAGTTTCGGGTACTGCCTCTCCTTCCTTTCAAAAATATCGACATCATTTAAACCAAAAACATATGATTCCAAACATTGTTAGGGGGAAAGATTGTTGGAGGGATTGCGTGATGATCTCTGGATCAGAGAGAGCCAGAGCCAAGACACAGTTTAAGCAAAAATTCAAATACATAAGTTCTAATACTATCAAAATGGGCAATGAGATCGATCTTTTGCCAAAACATGCGACTCTGAATCGAGGGACTCATGCAATGGTACAAATACAAATATTTTTGGAGTCGAAACCAATTGAAGAAGCCCAAAAGAAGCCGTCAATTGGATTCGTTGATTCCATATGCATTCAGCATACAATCAAAACAGTTAAGCAGGGATTTCTTGGGATTCTGGAGTGGCTTCAACCATTACTAGATTCAATTTATAATCAGTGCAAGTTAATCGAAAATAACACTTAACAATTATGCCAGATAGTGAGTGTGGGAGTGATATACAAATAGTTTATTTGTTGAACAAAAATTTTGCAGATCTTCACAGTAGATAGTAGATCTAGTGGTCGTGTCACCAATGCAATAACATTTCTTCCGTTTGGTTGAGGCTTGCCTCACCAGATAGGGCCGTTCCGACCACTGCTGATGGTAAGACGGATGCTGAAGAGATAACCCCTTATATTCCAACCGATAGACTTAAAAAAAAAATCATTTTCAGCTAGCAGTTCTTGAAGCCAACCTCCTTACATCGTTTTGCAACTCATTACACTTTTTGGCCCGACTTTCAAAATAATTATCGTAATATTAACAAGCGTACAGGATCAGTTAGAAACCATAAAATGTGGTGTGAAAATGTGTACCATTCCAAAGCACATTTTTTGCATGCAAAATTGTTTGCAATTGCAATTCTTCACGTTCTTCACTAAAAAACTAAAAAAAAAAACCACCTGGAAAAGAAAGCGTTAATGGGGGGAAAAAATAATTATTTTCATTTAGCTGTTGGGAATGTTTTTTGGTTAATTGTATTGACATTGTCACAAGGGCTGGGCATTACCTTTTCCCACTCGCCGTCGATGGATACGTGTAAAGTCCTCCTCTCCACGAAGAGCATTTATTTTTCTCATGAATAAATCAGCAAAGAGAATTTCTCATTTTCATTCCTTGGTGTCATCATCGATTTCCCAATGGCATTTGCATACCCAATCAATCATTTTCCTTTGAATTAATTTCGTCATTTCGTTGGCAGACATTTTTTAAAACCATCTACGTAGATATGAATATTTTTCTTGGCTGGTTTCGTATCTCTGAGATATATTTACAGCCCTCCCCACAATTTCTTTTCTACAGAGAATTTTGATTGAGAATTTGCGAGAAGTTCAAAGGAACAGAAAGGCTCTGTCTCCCAGTCTCAAGTCGAACATAAAATGTGCCTCCTCATGCACACGTGGTGTATTTTGTTTTTGGATTTTCGGCCATTCTCTTTTGCACTTTTCGCTTATGCGCGTCTGTTGGGCGTCGCTTGTCGAACAATAAATCTTGAAGCAGTTGCTTTTTACAGAGAATTTAGAGTGAACTTTCTTTTAGGATAAGTTCAGTCCCCAAAAAGTATCACTAACAAGTTTTTCCCCCAAATACAAGAG
The DNA here is from genome assembly GCF_003369915.1 of Drosophila miranda. Lineage (NCBI taxonomy): Eukaryota > Metazoa > Arthropoda > Insecta > Diptera > Drosophilidae > Drosophila > Drosophila miranda. The sequence continues at coordinate 13,587,750 of NC_046673.1, forward strand.
CCCATAAATGAAAGTAAGCTTTAAATTCTCAAAAGTATTGATAGCAGAAGACAGTCAGTCGTACAGATCTTTAAACTATATTTAGCTGTACAAAAGCCCTTTATGAAATTATATTTGATACATTTTTAAGAAGTCTTATGTAAACTTGCAAATAGCTCCCAAAAACCCATAGATAAAGCTCGGCATACGCCATACATATGGACATTTCCATATGGACATAAATTCATCTTTCATTCATTCATTCATGATTCTTGGGAGTCAAACATAATTATGGCTCGTCATGTACACGAGATGTAGTTTGTTTTTGCCCATTAGACATTCTTTCGAGCGCTTTTCGTTTGTGTTAATCAGTTTCAATCAATTTCAGGAATAATATCGGTACAGACTTATATGGAATTGTGATTTTATTTGGTCTTGGTGGAAATGTCCATACATATGTATACAAAATACACCTATACCCCTTTAAGATTATACTAGGAGGAAAAACCAGTCGGAACGTTTTTCTCGAAGCATTCGTACAAAGAATATTTGCTGCAGCAGCACAGCACTCCCAGAACACAGGTATACTCACCCACCATTCACATTCCATGTGCTTGAACATTTCTTGTTTGGTATGGAATTATCATATCAGTTGGTAGACAGACATCTTGAAATTCAATAGTCGAATTATTATATATCTTTATATATTTGAATCGAATGATAGACAAAAAAAAAATAAGAAAGGTAGACATACTGCAGAATATAGTCACTATATATCTCTAAAATTATCATATGATTAAATAGATGTACATAATGGTTAAAATGGGATGGGATTTATCTTTCTATGTATCTGTTTCTCCCTTTTCTCACGCTGCACGCGGGGCATTTCTTGCATGCGTTTCTTCATCGTTTCGCTTGGCTTCCTTGGTTATCAATCCGATCGATCGATATTTGATTATTTTGTTATTATTTGTTGGGGATCGTGTGACAGTATTAAATCTAAGCATTTCAGTTTACTAAAGATAAAAGATGCTGGCTTATTATTTTTTTTTCTAGCAACAGACAAAGTTAATGTTTTAATGTTTCAAATATTTCACTCGCGACAGGAGGGAAAATGTCAAAACTAAGTGTTTAACTATATCATCCGCATTTTATTTTTATGTGTGTGTTTGTGTGTGTGTATATATATGATTAATCCAGTTGTGTTTTTGTCTTAAAAACGACGACGTCCCCATGGGACATTATTTCCTCCGCCATTATTTCCGCGCTGATTGCCGCCTTGGTTCATATTGTTAACCCCAAATTCAAAAGCGAAGGAGTCCTATTCGAGCAAGGAAATATAATTGTTCAATTGAGTTGTTACTTTAGCCACATATAAGCCCAGCCCCCAAAAGCCCCTACCCCTTGCCCCTTTATGATCCAGCGACCCACCGAGCCATATGATCGACGATCAATTATTCAATTTGCATTGAAGATAAAGAAAATTCTACCTCCCATAAAAGTACAAAATGTGTACAATAGGCATTATATTCTATACAAAATGAAAACATATACGAAAATAGAAATGAAAATTCTTTAGAAATAAAACGAACAAAAAATGTGTGCTCAAACGTGAGCAAACCAATCCATGTCCACCCCCCCACGAATGTCCCAGAGCAAATAGGCCGAAATTTCTTTGCTCCCATTAATATAGTATCCCAGGGGATGTGTGTACATTGTAAATACACATGTTTACGCAGCAAATACTTAAGACTTAGCCGCCAGATATTTTAAAATGAAATTAATATGAAAATCTAATTCGTTTCTTATGCCCAACGCAGAAGTTTCTCGAGAGTTTACTACACCCCAGATATTTCGAAATATTCTGCCCAAGAATAAAGTACGATAGATGGTTGCCTGTTCCTGCCACTGTCCTACATCTGAATAAACCATATGACCCCCCCTAGTTGTTTCAGAGAAAAGCGTTGGGCAAGAACAAAATCTTTGCCATAGGCCATTTGGCCGGGCTGAGATAAGCCTCTGGTGGTTGAGAGAGCCCTGTACATACCTGTTTGTTGGGTCCGCCGGGACCAGAGTTATTTCCAGTCATGGTTGAATTGTTATTGTTGCCTAAACAGAACGGAAAAGTTATAAGAAATTCAAATTTAACCAGTCATTGCATTTCTTTCTTTTTTTTACCTCTAAAAACTTCAAAGGGAGAACTGCTGCCTCCGAAATTGTCAAAGCTAGAGTTGTTTCCACCGCCACTGCCGCAGCCCTCCTGCTGATCGAGCAGCGAGTTCAGCTGCTGTGCCTGTATGAACAACGTGTTCTCCTGCTGGCGACGACGCATATCCTCCTCCTGACGCACCATGCGTGTCTGCATTTCGCTCTGATGGCGACGCATAGTATCCTCATCGCGCTTGCGCATATCCTCGGCCTGCTTCTCGCGCATTTCCCACTCCATCTTCTTCCGTTCGTTGTCCACTTCTCGCTTTCTCAGCTCTAAAGGAAATATACGCACAACTATTAGGACAAAAGTATATAAACATAACGGCCATGATCTGCCACGATCATTGCCTCCTAACGAAGAAGAACTATTTAGTTTATATCAGAATGAAACCTCAAAGGACGACAACACAATATCTTTCGGAGCATCTTCCCACAAGCCATAACAGCCTCTCTTTTTTTTTTTGTAATGGATGGCCCACCCCACAATAGAAGAAACATTTGCTTAGACCTTAGATAAATTCAAAATTTCAGCAGCTATCAATCCTTCCTATCCAAAATACCCGATAATGACGTTGATTTTCTCTAAAAAAAATGTTCCCATAAGCGAATGGCTACATTTATTCGGTATGCATGGGGGCCAAGACTTGACATAAAGTCGAGTTATTCTTTTAAACTTTAATACGTTTATTCGATTTTCAGAATATTTTTGCCCTTTTCACCTCTAGAAAAATCAATAAACAAAATATTGAGGTGTTAAAAACAGTTACAAAATTCCTTGAAACGAATATTTTTAACCAATCGTATGGCCATACAGGCGGCACTGCTGGATATATGGTTTTTGCGCGTAAAGAAATCGCACACATACAAAGATCTGGCAGAAAATTTAAAGGAATTCCGCTATCAAATATAACATTAAGAATAAAATTTCAACCAATAAATTTGGTTGATTTCTAAAATTAGTTTGCTTTCCATATATTTGGCATCTCCGCTGTTTTGTAAACGCGTAAACGCGATTATTCTGCGTTACTGCGTTAACGCCACATTTCGATAAAAGTGGCAGAGCGGAACAGTGGAATCAACATCAGTGTGCCCATATGGAATGTGTTGGTAATGGAACTGTACTGTTCAATAATGTTAGAAAATTCTAAATGCTATTTCCCGAACCCCTGGATAGAGAATTGATATGTATGTTCTGTAATACACTCCCTCCCCATCATAGTCCTCCTATATTTAGAGAAGTTAAACCAAAGTCTCGTTATAGTCCAAATAGAAACAAAATACTCTTTTGTTAGACTATCAAGAGTGAGAGAGAAACAGGCAGATTGGGTGACAAAAAGATTTGTTAGATTTGCTGCTAATGCGATGCATCCACGCCACGCATAGGGCAGACGAAAAATTGAGGCCAACAGATACAATATAATGATATTGGAGAATATGGGGACAAGATCAACGTATTTGTGGGAAGATTTTTGGTGTTAATCCGCCCCCTCCCGACCGTAATAATACTGACCTTGACGCAGGAGCTCAGTCTCTTGCTCATACCGAGCGTACTCCATCTGAGCTTCCAGCTTGTCTTCTTCCATTTTGAGCTCGCGCTTAAGGGCGTCCTGCTTGCTCTTGTACAGATCGTGCAGCTGCTTCCAACGGGAGCCGTACTCGTGCTCAAACGAATTGAGATCGGCAAAGCGCGGCCCAACGCAGCGCTCCTGATTGAAGTCCTGCAGCTTCTTGTTGAGGGCCTTCTCGGGCAGACCATCGTTGTCGTCATTCACCTCCATGGGCTCCACCAGGCAGGGCCGCAGTGAGGCCGTCAAAAAGAAGCACTTCTCATTGCACAAACGCAGACAGGCGCTGGCTGACGACTTCTTGGCAAACTCGACGATACCCTCGCCCGTATGCTTGCCGCGATCGTCAACAGTGATGCTGGCCCGTTCGAGGGGGCCGAATATCTCGAAAGATTTGTACAGCAACTCGTTGGACACGAACGGTGTGAGATTGCTCACGCGCAAGATGGTTGCATTGGGCGCGAAACGGACGCGTAGCTGGCGTCCCTTGCGCAGTGAACCGTCCAGGGCGCGCTTGGCTTTCTCGGCATTCACGTGATAATCGACCTTAAGGAATGTAAAGTTCTTCTCAATGTTGGAGAAGATTTCGCCAATCTCCCCGAATGGTTTGAACATTTCACGCAGCTCGTTGTCGGTGATGTCTCCGGTTAGATTGCCCACATACAGGCGATTGCGTCCAGAGAATTTCGTCTCCTCGGGCACCTCCACAGGTGGCAGTTCCAGTGTGGGTCCAGTTATGGCCCGCAGACGTTGGCCAATAAAGAAATCATCACCACCGCCGCCGCCACCGCCTCCGCGGGGACCGCCGCCCATCATGCTCATGTTGGGTCCGCCTTGGCCACCGCCCGATCGTTGACCGCCGCCACCGCGATTACCGCGATCACGCTGCTGTTGCTGGCCACCGCCGCCGCCTCCTGGATGATGGCCACCGCCTCCTAGATGATTGTTACCGCCTCCTGGATGATTGCCGCCACCGCCACCTCCCGGATGATTGCTGCCGCCGCCGCCGCCGCCGCCACCTCCTTGGTTATTGCCAACGCCTCCTCCTCCGCCGCCGCGCGGACCACCGCGGAAACTACCTTGCCCTTGTCCTTGACCCGGCCCTGGACCTTGGTTTGCATTGGGAGCTGGCTGCTGAATTACAGCCACAGATTCATTAACTTTCTCAGCGACATTTCCGGCGTCCGGCTTTACTGCTTCATTAGTGGTAGACTTTTGCTATATTTGTATTATATATATATCAGTATAAGAAGAATGATGAATTGGATGTGGAAGATATGCACTGCACGGATATGTCTGGGCCACCCAATCCGCAGTGCAGTGCAGTGTGTCTAGGCCCCTCTCTGGAGGGGAACTGGAACTGTCACTGGCACTGCAGAAATGGAGCCCATTCATGGATGTGCATATACTAGTAGTATGTATGTGTATGGGGAATAGAATATTATACTATATAATCACGCCTGAGTACCCCCCGCCCGCACCATTAGAAACCATCCCTAAAAACGAAATGGCGTTTAAACCCATCCAAAAATAATTATTTTTTACACCCTTTCAGAAAGGAGTAACACACATTTTGCAAAAATTGGCCAGATTTACGGCACATCATTCGAGCAATTCAATTTGTCCAAGAAAATCGCATGTTTCAAAGGTTTTCAAAGGAAAACTGTAAATGATTACATTACATTCGATACGGGTCCCGTTATCGTTTGCATGGCAACGATCGCTCAACTTACATCAAATATTTCCAAGATAAACATATTTTGATGATGTATGACATTAGACTTTGTTACAGCAAAGACTGAGACAGCCTTATGGTAAAAGCGCGCAGCGAGAGCGAGAGATATATGTACATATGTACGCCCAGTTGGCTTTCCAGTTGAGCTGGAAGCAGCGCTGCGGCGAAGATTATCGATTGTTTCAACTTTTAGAACCAATTTTGCTGGCTAGCTGGCAGTGTGTGTTGGTAAAAGTAATTTCGTCGACTGATAGCCGGGAGACGGGTTTAGAGACGGCTACGAACACTAATTATGCGTTTTGTCTATCTCTCTCTCTTTTAGCAGCAAATTTAGCAAAGTCTAATATCATACAGCTATAAGGTCCCACAAAGGGTATACAACTTTCGGCAAGCCGAAATCCACGTGCGTTCACCCCACCCCCGAGTTTCAGCAAAATATTCGACAGAGTCCCGTTACTTTAGCGGCCGTAGCCTGCCAGCAGCAGCATTCGCATCGGTGTTGCTGGAACAGCCTAAACGGTGCAGCATTGCCCGACTTGATCTCACAAAGACTCGTAATATTAATAAATAAACACAATGTATGTGAATGACACCGGGGACACATGGTTCCAGGCTTCAGCAGTCCCGTTTAGCCAGTGGTTAAGTCTGCGAAACTTCACCCCCTCCGATAAAAAAAATTGCAGCGATCGAAAGCAACTCTAAGCCGTGATCCGCATTCCAAATAGATGAACATGGGACAAAAATATCAGAGTATCGCTTCGAAGTAACCCACAAAAGTTCCAAGAGTGTTCTCCTTCCTGCAAACATTTTCAGAAGGCCGGCATATTAGCCTTTATGTGTACACACATATATATGTATGTACATATGCATGTTAGATACGTACGTGCATAAGTGAAAAAAGTTCAATGTTCAATGAACTTTTGATTGTTGGGAAATAACACCATTCTTTTATGAATGAATACCCAGTATCGCATCTGTTTTAACAATTGAAAAATGTGTATAATAATTTATGCAAATTTGATTGTACATAAAAGTGTACTGTATGTTTTGTAACTAATTCCCAAAAATGCTATAATGCATACATGCACACGTTGCAGTATATATGTATTTATACGCGGTATTTTTATAAAGGGCTATTTTTGCAGCTCCGCTCCCCAAACGCCAACTGCCAAAATGTTAAATTATGTATGTATGTACACATGTATGTGTGACATATAAGCAATGCATTGTATTTTTTTTTTGTACGGGCGTGTACATATGTTATGTATGTGTGCATATGGAATCAAATCTAAAAAGTGCACAGAATGAACCGGTATATTTGTTTGTTGTTCTTTCAGACACATGTAAGCCCATTTAGGTGTGGTGAACATACAAGAGACGATATGTGAAAGGATAGGGGATCTTTCGATCAGTTTTTCACTTACATTTGCGTTATTTGGACCCTGAAAATTTTGTCTATTTTGGTTTCCTCCACGATTGCGATTGCGATTGCCGCCGAATCCACCCTTGTTTCCGAAATTCTTATTTTGATTCTGGCCACCACCAACGGCACCACCACCGGCAGGACCGCCATTCTGGTTGTTGGAGCCACCAAACCGTGGCTTCTTTTCGGCTGGACTGCCATCGGGGCCATCACTTTGTTTCGGTGCAGTGTGCTTGCCAATAACTTTATTGGCCGGATTGTTGCCCCTCTGCTGGCGTTGCGGCAAAGGTGTAGCACTGGGACCATCCAAAATGATAGTTTCCATTTTAGAATACTTGTAGCGACGCGAGAAAAACAAAATATTAAATTGCACAACCGTTCTCAATACAGAATACAGAAAAAGAGTCGCTTGCGATGAAAAAAAATTATTTTTTAATGGCCGTCGGAACCAGTGTGACCACGGACTTATCGATAAAATATACCGTCCGACCCTCAGAAATATACCGAAACATACCGTCTCATTTAAAAAATATACCGTAAATATACTGACGAATTCAAGTTCTATTTTACATATTCCTCGTTTTTGATCTTCCGTGGAATATTGTCAGCTAGATAGAACCTTCAGCACTGCCCACATAATTGTAGCCCGATTAATGCATTACTTTGCTACAAGATTGGCTTATTTTAAGTACTGATTTTTATTGGATTATTTAAAAAATATGGTTTACAAAAAGAGGTGAAAAAAGCCGTAACGCTGCTTCCGTCTCAACTGAAAGGCCAAGTAGATTCATATAGTATGTATAGCTCTAGCCCCAGTAAGGGCTGTTTTTCCCCATAAAGTTGGTTTTGTTTTTGCAGATAGTCAGTAAGCTAAGTCTAATGTCATACAGTTATTAGACATATTTAGATATACCCGCTACTCTTGATTCTCCGTACATGCATCGATATTTGTGTGCGATAAGAAAATCGAACTCGGCGCTTACATAGTATGTACCTACATATGTTATAACGAGGGGGAACGTTGTGAGTTGATGCGGCGACCGCAACTTTACATTTATACCCGATACTTAGTCAGTATGGCTCTCCTCCACCAGACGGCGCTAACATTGCACGACACGACAAAGCGTGCGTGCGAGAGAGACAGAAAATCAGTCTGTGCGTGTCGTCGGGCGCTGCGTAGCGACTGAATTCTTAATTTTGGCTATAAAAAAAATCCGATCCGATCCAGATTCGGCAATCTGATAGATATGGTAATTTTCTATGATTGTGCGTTTTTAATTTTCTCGTATCTTCAATATTGTTGCCACAGCATTCGTCTGACATATTACAGAAGTTTGGATACAAAATGTCGTTGCTCTAACTCTTATTGTCTTTGAGCACTATGCGCTCATAGGGACGGACTGACGGACGGACGGACAGACAGGGCTCAATCGACACGGCTATTGATGCTGATCAAGAATATATGTATATCCTTAATGGAAACGCTTCCTTCTGGACGTTACACACATCCATTTTCACCACAAATCTAATATACACCTATACTCATTTTGAGTATTGGGTATAATAATAATTATAAAATGATTATTCTTGATTATTTATTGATTATTTATTTTTTTTTATTTTTATTGAATAACTATTATTATAATTATTATTCTTGATTTTTATTGAATAATTATTATTTTTTTGTATCAAAACATTTAATATATAATTATTATTCTTGATTCTTATTGAATAATTATTATTTTTGATTTTTATCAAATAATTATTACTATAATTATTCTTGATTCTTATTGAATAATTATTATTTTTGATTTTTATTGACTAATTATTATTCTGGATTTTTATTGAACAATTATTATTTTTGATTTTTATTGAATAATTCTTTATTTTTATTTTTATTGAATAATTATTATTTTTGATTTTTATTGTATAATTATTATTCTTGATTTTTATTGAATAATGATTATTTTTTATTTTTAATGAGTAATTATTATTTTGGATTCTTATTGTTTAATTATTATTTTTGATTTGTATCGTTGCCGAGTTTCCGGCCAAAGAGTTACCAGTTTTGTTAGGGGTAAGCATTTGATAGCAAGGTAGCATTTACCATTCTTAATTGTCGCAAACGCAACATTATACATTTCTTGCAAGCGCTGAGAAAAACCAAGCTAATTTCGACCACAAAAAGGATTTGTGGAAATTATGAAAACATAAAAACAATTAAAATGGACCAGCGGAAATCACTTTTGTGTATTTCATAGACAAACAACCAACATATTTGTGCGACAAAAATGTATGTTGATAATGGAGTTAATGACTTGCCTTACACTTATCATTTAATTTTAACAAAAATATCACTAATTTAAATTGCGTATCAAGTCAGAATATAGTCGCAACCATAACCTAAAATTTTACAAGATACTGCAACGTTTGTGAACCATGAACCTTCTGTTTTTTTTTTGACATTGCGCTGAAATTATACAGAACAGAAAATACAAGAACAAGACGAGAAGCAGTATCTGTTTATGTACGTACGTTCTGAAAAGAAAATTAATTCAAAATTAAAATATTTTCAAGAATTTCATTAAGCTACGTACTATGTTTATATTTCACATCATAACATATCCTGAGTGGTGGTCTAACTTTATATCTGCTTTTTGTTCCATAAGTTTTCTGGGTTTGGATGGTACTTGCCAATTCCGGTGATACTTCATCGGATTTCATATCGGGCCCCCAGGTGTGGCCACTCACTGGTAGTGATCCCCCAGGTTGGCCAGAAGAATCCGGTTCCAAACTTCTTTCTTTCGCAGTACTGAGTATATCGCTTAAATCGGAGGTACCAATTTGGCCATCTTCTGGTGGTTCGATCGAAGTAAATGGAAGAACTGAACTTTCAGGAGATGCGAATGAATCTACTGAAGGATCGGGTTCCGTACTTTTCTCTTCAGAAGTACTGAGTAAACTAATTAAATCAGACGTATGAATTCCTACTTCTGTCGAGTCCACCGAAACAAGATGTGATATCCCTGTTTGGCCATCTTCTGGTAGTTCGATCGTAGTAAATGGAAGCTCTGAACTTTTCAGAGAAGCGAATGAATCTACTGAATGATCGGGTTCCGTACTTTTCTCTTCAGATGTACTGAGTAAACTAATTAAATCAGACGTATGAATTCCTACTTCTGTCGAGTCCACTGAAACGAGATGTGATACCCCTGTTTGGCCATCTTCTGGTGGTTCGATCGAAGTGAATGGAAGAACTGAACTTTCAGGAGATACGAATGAATATACTGAAGGATCGGGTTCCGTACTTTTCTCTTCAGAAGTACTGAGTAAACTAATAAAATCAGACGTATGAATTCCTACTTCTGTCGAGTCCACTGAAACTAGATGTGATATCCCTGTTTGGCCATCTTCTGGTAGTTCGATCGTAGTAAATGGAAGCTCTGAACTTTTCAGAGAAGCGAATGAATCTACTGAATGATCGGGTTCCGTACTTTTCTCTTCAGGTGTACTGAGTAAACTAATTAAATCAGACGTATGAATTCCTACTTCTGTCGAGTCCACTGAAACGAGATGTGATACCCCTGTTTGGCCATCTTCTGGTGGTTCGATCGAAGTGAATGGAAGAACTGAACTTTCAGGAGATGCGAATGAATATACTGAAGGATCGGGGTCCGTACTTTTCTCTTCAGAGGTACTGAGTAAACTAATAAAATCAGACGTATGAATTCCTACTTCTGTCGAGTCCACTGAAACAAGATGTGATATACCTGTTTGGCCATCTTCTGGTGGTTCGATCGAAGTAAATGGAAGAACTGAACTTTCAGGAGATGCGAATGAATCTACTGAAGGATCGGGTTCCGTACTTTTCTCTTCAGAAGTACTGAGTAAACTAATTAAATCAGACGTATGAATTCCTAATTCTGTCGAGTCCACTGAAACAAGATGTGATATCCCTGTTTGGCCAACTTCTGGTGGTTCGATCGAAGTGAATGGAAGAACTGAACTTTCAGGAGATGCGAATGTATATACTGAAGGATCGGGTTCCGTACTTTTCTCTTCAGATGTACTGAGTAAACTAATTAAATCAGACGTATGAATTCCTACTTCTGTCGAGTCCACTGAAACAAGATGTGATATCCCTGTTTGGCCATCTTCTGGTGGTTCGATCGAAGTGAATGGAAGAACTGAACTTTCAGGAGATGCGAATGAATATTCTGAAGGATCGGATTCCGTACTTTGCTCTTCAGAAGTACTGAGTAAACTAATTAAATCGGACGTAAGAACTCCTATTTCTGTCGAGTCCACTGAAACAAGATGTGATATCCCTGTTTGGCCATCTTCTGGTGGTTCGATAGTAGTGAATGGTAGAATTGAACTTTCAGGAGATGCGAGTGAATCTACTGAATGATCCGGATCCATACTTTTCTCTTCAGAAGTACTAAGTAAACTAATTAAATCAGACGTATGAATTCCTACTTCTGTCGAGTCCACTGAAACAAGATGTGATATACCTGTTTGGCCATCTTCTGGTGGTTCGATCGAAGTAAATGGAAGAACTGAACTTTCAGGAGATGCGAATGAATCTACTGAAGGATCGGGTTCCGTACTTTTCTCTTCAGAAGTACTGAGTAAACTAATTAAATCAGACGTATGAATTCCTAATTCTGTCGAGTCCACTGAAACAAGATGTGATATCCCTGTTTGGCCAACTTCTGGTGGTTCGATCGAAGTGAATGGAAGAACTGAACTTTCAGGAGATGCGAATGTATATACTGAAGGATCGGGTTCCGTACTTTTCTCTTCAGATGTACTGAGTAAACTAATTAAATCAGACGTATGAATTCCTACTTCTGTCGAGTCCACTGAAACAAGATGTGATATCCCTGCCTGGCCATCTTCTGGTGGTTCGATCGAAATGAATGGAAGAACTGAACTTTCAGGAGATGCGAATGAATATTCTGAAGAATCGAGTTCCGTACTTTGCTCTTCAGAAGTACTGAGTAAACTAATTAAATCAGACGTATGAATTCCTACTTCTGTCGAGTCCACTGAAACAAGATGTGATATCCCTGTTTGGCCATCTTCTGGTGGTTCGATAGTAGTGAATGGTAGAATTGAACTTTCAGGAGATGCGAGTGAATCTACTGAATGATCCGGATCCATACTTTTCTCTTCAGAAGTACTAAGTAAACTAATTAAATCAGACGTATGAATTCCTACTTCTGTCGAGTCCACTGAAACAAGATGTGACATCCCTGTTTGGCCATCTTCTGGTGGTTCGATCGTAGTGAATGGAAGAACTGAACTTTCAGGAGATGCGAGTGAATCTTCTGAAGGATCCGGATCCGTACTTTTCTCTTCAGAAGTACTGAGAAAACTAATTAAATCAGACGTATGAATTCCTACCTCTGTCGAGTCCACTGAAACAAGATGTGATACCCCTGTTTGGCCAACTTCTGGTGGTTCGATCGAAGTGATTGGAGGAACTGAACTTTCAGGAGATGCGAATAAATCTAATGAAGGATCCGGCTCCGTATATTTTTCTTCAGAAGTAGTGGGTAAATGAATTAAATCGGACGTAAAATCTTCTCTTTCTGTAAAGTGCACTGAGATTGGGGGTGATACCTCTGTTTGGCCACCTTCTGGTGCTTCGATCGTGGTGAATGGAGACGCTGCACTTTTATGAGATGAGAGTGACTCTACTGAAGGACCCGGTTCCGTACTTTTCTCTTTAGATGTACTGAGTAAACTAATAAAATCAGACGTATGAATTCCTACTTCTGTCGAGTCCACTGAAACAAAATGTGATACCCCTGCCTGGCCATCTTCTGGTGGTTCGATCGTAGTGAATGGAAGAGCTGAACTTTCAGGAGATGCGAATGAATCTTCTGAAGGATCCGGTTCCGAATGTTTTTCTTCAGAAGTAGTGGGTAACTGAATTAAATCGGAAGTAGGAACTCCTCTTTCTGTAGAGTCCACTGAGATTTGGGGTGATACTTCTGTTTGGCCACCTCCTGGTGGTTCGATCGTGGTGAATGGAAGCGCTGAAATTGTAGAAGATGCGAGAGACTCTACTGAAGCATCCGGTTCCGTACGTTTTTCTTCAGAAGTACTAAGAAAATGAATTAAATCGGACGTGAGAATTCCTCTTTCTGTCGAGTCGACTGAGACTGGTGGTGATAGTTCGGTTTGGCCACCTTCTGGTGGTTCGATCGTGGTGAATGGAAGCGCAGAACTCTTAAGAGATACGAGTGACTCTACTGAAACATCCGTTTCCGTACGTTTTTCTTCAGGAGTACTGAGTGTATGAATTAAATCGGACGTAAGAAATCCTCTTTCTGTCGAGTCGACTGAGACTGGTGGTGATATTTCTGTTTGGCCACCTTCTGGTAGTTCGATCGTGGTAAATGGAAGCGCTGAACTTTTAAGAGATGCGAGTGACTCTACTGAAGCATCCGGCTCCGTATGTTTTTCTTCAGGAGTACTGAGTGTATGAACTAAATCGGACGTGAGAATTCCTGTTTCTGTCGAGTCGACTGAGACTGGTGGTGATACTTCTGTTTGGCCACCTTCTGGTGGTTCGATCGTGGTAAATGGAAGCGCTGAACTTTTAAGAGATGCGAGTGACTCTACTGAAGCATCCGGCTCCGTATGTTTTTCTTCAGGAGTACTGAGTGTATCAATTAAATTGGATGTAAGAATTCCTCTTTCTGTCGAGTCGACTGAGACTGGTGGTGATATTTCTGTTTGGCCACCTTCTGGTAGTTCGATCGTGGTAAATGGAAGCGCTGAACTTTTAAGAGATGCGAGTGACTCTACTGAAGCATCCGGCTCCGTATGTTTTTCTTCAGGAGTACTGAGTGTATGAACTAAATCGGACGTGAGAATTCCTCTTTCTGTCGAGTCGACTGAGACTGGTGGTGATACTTCTGTTTGGCCACCTTCTGGTGGTTCGATCGTGGTAAATGGAAGCGCTGAACTTTTAAGAGATGCGAGTGACTCTACTGAAGCATCCGGCTCCGTATGTTTTTCTTCAGGAGTACTGAGTGTATCAATTAAATTGGATGTAAGAATTCCTCTTTCTGTCGAGTCGACTGAGACTGGTGGTGATACTTCTGTTTGGCCACCTTCTGGTGGTTCGATCGTGGTGAATGGAAGCGCTGAACTTTTTAGAGATGCGAGTGACTCTACTGAAGCATCCGGCTCCGTATGTTTTTCTTCAGGAGTACTGAGTGTATGAACTAAATCGGACGTGAGAATTCCTCTTTCTGTCGAGTCGACTGAGACTGGTGGTGATACTTCTGTTTGGCCACCTTCTGGTGGTTCGATCGTGGTAAATGGAAGCGCTGAACTTTTAAGAGATGCGAGTGACTCTACTGAAGCATCCGGCTCCGTATGTTTTTCTTCAGGAGTACTGAGTGTATCAATTAAATTGGATGTAAGAAATCCTCTTTCTGTCGAGTCGACTGAGACTGGTGGTGATATTTCTGTTTGGCCACCTTCTGGTAGTTCGATCGTGGTAAATGGAAGCGCTGAACTTTTAAGAGATGCGAGTGACTCTACTGAAGCATCCGGCTCCGTATGTTTTTCTTCAGGAGTACTGAGTGTATGAACTAAATCGGACGTGAGAATTCCTCTTTCTGTCGAGTCGACTGAGACTGGTGGTGATACTTCTGTTTGGCCACCTTCTGGTGGTTCGATCGTGGTAAATGGAAGCGCTGAACTTTTAAGAGATGCGAGTGACTCTACTGAAGCATCCGGCTCCGTATGTTTTTCTTCAGGAGTACTGAGTGTATCAATTAAATTGGATGTAAGAATTCCTCTTTCTGTCGAGTCGACTGAGACTGGTGGTGACATTTCTGTTTGGCCACCTTCTGGTAGTTCGATCGTGGTAAATGGAAGCGCTGAACTTTTAAGAGATGCGAGTGACTCTACTGAAGCATCCGGCTCCGTACGTTTTTCTTCAGGAGTACTGAGTGTATGAACTAAATCGGACGTGAGAATTCCTCTTTTTGTCGAGTCGACTGAGACTGGTGGTGATACTTCTGTTTGGCCACCTTCTGGTGGTTCGATCGTGGTAAATGGAAGCGCTGAACTTTTTAGAGATGCGAGTGACTCTACTGAAGCATCCGGCTCCGTATGTTTTTCTTCAGGAGTACTGAGTGTATCAATTAAATTGGATGTAAGAATTCCTCTTTCTGTCGAGTCGACTGAGACTGGTGGTGATACTTCTGTTTGGCCACCTTCTGGTGGTTCGATCGTGGTGAATGGAAGCGCTGAACTTTTTAGAGATGCGAGTGACTCTACTGAAGCATCCGGCTCCGTATGTTTTTCTTCAGGAGTACTGAGTGTATCAATTAAATTGGATGTAAGAATTTCTCTTTCTGTCGAGTCGACTGTGACTGTTGGTGATACTTCTGTTTGGCCACCTTCGGGTGGTTCGGTCGTGGTGAATGGAAGCGCAGAACTTTTAAGAGATGCGAGTGACTGTACTGAAGCATCCGGCTCAGTACGTTTTTCTTCAGGAGTACTGAGTGTATGAATTAAATCGGACGTGAGAATTCCTCTTTCTGTCGAGTCGCCTGAGACCTGTGGTGATACTTCTGTTTGGGCGCCTTCTGGTGGTTCGATCGTGGTGAATGGAAGCGCTGAACTTTTTAGAGATGCGAGTGACTCTACTGAAGCATCCGGCTCCGTATGTTGCTCTTCAGAAGTAGTGAGTAATTGAGTTGTATCGGACGTCAGAAGTCCTTTTTCTGTCGAGTCCGCTGAGGCTGTTGGTGGTCCCTCTAGTTGACCACCTTCTGGTGGCTCACTCGTAGTATATGGTGGTACTGAACTTCTAAGAGAAGCGAAAGACTGTACTGAGGACTCCAGTTCCGTAAGATTTTCTTCAGGAGTACTGAGTGTATCAATTAAATTGGATGTAAGAATTTCTCTTTCTGTCGAGTCGACTGAGACTGGTGGTGATACTTCTGTTTGGCCACCTTCGGGTGGTTCGGTCGTGGTGAATGGAAGCGCTGAACTTTTAAGAGATGCGAGTGACTCTACTGAAGCATCCGGTTCCGTACGTTTTTCTTCAGGAGTACTGAGTGTATGAATTAAATCGGACGTGAGAATTCCTCTTTTTGTCGAGTCGGCTGAGACTTTGGGTGATACTTCTGTTTGGGCGCCTTCTGGTTGTTCGATCGTATTGAATGGAAACGCTGAACTCTTAAGAGATGCGAGTGACTCTACTGAAGCATCCGGCTCCGTACGTTTTTCTTCAGGAGTACTGAGTGTTTGAATTAAATCGGACGTGAGAATTCCTCTTTCTGTCGAGTCGCCTGAGACCTGTGGTGATACTTCTGTTTGGCCACCTTCTGGTGGTTCGATCGTGGTGAATGGAAGCGCTGAACTTTTTAGAGATGCGAGTGACTCTACTGAAGCATCCGGCTCCGTATGTTGCTCTTCAGAAGTAGTGAGTAATTGAGTTGTATCGGACGTCAGAAGTCCTTTTTCTGTCGAGTCCGCTGAGGCTGTTGGTGGTCCCTCTAGTTGACCACCTTCTGGTGGCTCACTCGTAGTATATGGTGGTACTGAACTTCTAAGAGAAGCGAAAGACTCTACAGAGGACTCCAGTTCCGTAAGATTTTCTACAGGAGTACTGAGTGTATCAATTAAATTGGATGTAAGAATTTCTCTTTCTGTCGAGTCGACTGAGACTGGTGGTGATACTTCTGTTTGGCCACCTTCGGGTGGTTCGGTCGTGGTGAATGGAAGCGCTGAACTTTTAAGAGATGCGAGTGACTCTACTGAAGCATCCGGCTCCGTACGTTTTTCTTCAGGAGTACTGAGTGTATGAATTAAATCGGACGTGAGAATTCCTCTTTCTGTCGAGTCGCCTGAGACCTGTGGTGATACTTCTGTTTGGCCACCTTCTGGTGGTTCGATCGTGGTGAATGGAAGCGCTGAACTTTTAAGAGATGCGAGTGACTCTACTGAAGCATCCGGCTCCGTATGTTGCTCTTCAGAAGTAGTGAGTAATTGAGTTGTATCGGACGTCAGAAGTCCTTTTTTTGTCGAGTCCGCTGAGGCTGTTGGTGGTCCCTCTAGTTGACCACCTTCTGGTGGCTCACTCTTAGTATATGGTGGTACTGAACTTCTAAGAGAAGCGAAAGACTCTACAGAGGACTCCAGTTCCGTAAGATTTTCTACAGGAGTACTGAGTGTATCAATTAAATTGGATGTAAGAATTTCTCTTTCTGTCGAGTCGACTGAGACTGGTGGTGATACTTCTGTTTGGCCACCTTCGGGTGGTTCGGTCGTGGTGAATGGAAGCGCTGAACTTTTAAGAGATGCGAGTGACTCTACTGAAGCATCCGGCTCCGTACGTTTTTCTTCAGGAGTACTGAGTGTATGAATTAAATCGGACGTGAGAATTCCTCTTTTTGTCAAGTCGGCTGAGACTTTGGGTGATATTTCTGTTTGGCCACCTTCTGGTGGTTCGATCGTGGTGAATGGAAGCGCTGAACTTTTAAGAGATGCGAGTGACTCTACTGAAGCATCCGGCTCCGTACGTTTTTCTTCAGGAGTACTGAGTGTATGAATTAAATCGGACGTGAGAATTCCTCTTTCTGTCGAGTCCGCTGAGACTGTTGGTGGTCCCTCTAGTTGACCACCTTCTGGTGGCTCAGTCGTAGTATATGGTAGTACTGAACTTTTAAGAGAAGCGAAGGACTCTACTGAGGACTCCAGTTCCGTAAGATTTTCTTCAGGAGTACTGAGTTTATGAACTAAATCGGACGTGAGAGTTCCTCTTTCTGTCGAGTCGACTGAGACTGGTTGTGATACTTCTGTTTGGCCACCTTCTGGTGGTTCGATCCTATTGAATGGAAGCGCTGAGCTTTTAAGAGATGCGAGTGACTCTACTGAAGCATCGGGATCCGTACGTTTTTCTTCAGGAGTACTGAGTGTATGAATTAAATCGGACGTGAGAATTCCTCTTTCTGTCAAGTCGGCTGAGACTGGTTGTGATACTTCTGTTTGGCCACCTTCTGGTGGTTCGATCCTATTGAATGGAAGCGCTGAGCTTTTAAGAGATGCGAGTGACTCTACTGAAGCATCCGGCTCCGTACGTTTTTCTTCAGGAGTACTGAGTGTATGAATTAAATCGGACGTGAGAATTCCTCTTTCTGTCGAGTCCGCTGAGACTGTTGGTGGTCCCTCTAGTTGACCACCTTCTGGTGGCTCAGTCGTAGTATATGGTAGTACTGAACTTTTAAGAGAAGCGAAGGACTCTACTGAGGACTCCAGTTCCGTAAGATTTTCTTCAGGAGTACTGAGTTTATGAACTAAATCGGACGTGAGAGTTCCTCTTTCTGTCGAGTCGACTGAGACTGGTTGTGATACTTCTGTTTGGCCACCTTCTGGTGGTTCGATCCTATTGAATGGAAGCGCTGAGCTTTTAAGAAATTCGAGTGACTCTACTGAAGCATCGGGATCCGTACGTTTTTCTTCAGGAGTACTGAGTGTATGAATTAAATCGGACGTGAGAATTCCTCTTTCTGTCAAGTCGGCTGAGACTGGTTGTGATACTTCTGTTTGGCCACCTTCTGGTATTTCGATCGTGGTGAATGGAAGCGCTGAACTTTTTAGAGATGCGAGTGACTCTACTGAAGCATCCGGCTCCGTATGTTGCTCTTCAGACGTAGTGAGTAATTGAGTTGTATCGGACGTCAGAATACCTTTTTCTGTCGAGTCCGCTGAGGCTGTTGGTGGTCCCTCTAGTTGACCACCTTCTGGTGGCTCAGTCGTAGTATATGGTGGTACTGAACTTCTAAGAGAAGCGAAAGACTCTACTGAGGACTCCAGTTCCGTAAGATCTTCTTCAGGAGTACTGAGTGTATGAATTAAATCGGACGTGAGAATTCCTCTTTCTGTCGAGTCGACTGAGACTGGTTGTGATACTTCTGTTTGGCCACCTTCTGGTGGTTCGATCCTATTTAATGGAAGCGCTGAGCTTTTAAGAAATTCGAGTGACTCTACTGAAGCATCGGGATCCGTACGTTTTTCTTCAGGAGTACTGAGTGTATGAATTAAATCGGACGTGAGAATTCCTCTTTCTGTCAAGTCGGCTGAGACTGGTTGTGATACTTCTGTTTGGCCACCTTCTGGTGGTTCGATCCTATTGAATGGAAGCGCTGAACTTTTAAGAAATTCGAGTGACTCTACTGAAGCATCGGGATCCGTACGTTTTTCTTCAGGAGTACTGAGTGTATGAATTAAATCGGACGTGAGAATTCCTCTTTCTGTCAAGTCGGCTGAGACTGGTTGTGATACTTCTGTTTGGCCACCTTCTGGTATTTCGATCGTGGTGAATGGAAGCGCTGAACTTTTTAGAGATGCGAGTGACTCTACTGAAGCATCCGGCTCCGTATGTTGCTCTTCAGACGTAGTGAGTAATTGAGTTGTATCGGACGTCAGAATACCTTTTTCTGTCGAGTCCGCTGAGGCTGTTGGTGGTCCCTCTAGTTGACCACCTTCTGGTGGCTCAGTCGTAGTATATGGTGGTACTGAACTTCTAAGAGAAGCGAAAGACTCTACTGAGGACTCCAGTTCCGTAAGATCTTCTTCAGGAGTACTGAGTGTATGAATTAAATCGGACGTGAGAATTCCTCTTTCTGTCGAGTCGACTGAGACTGGTTGTGATACTTCTGTTTGGCCACCTTCTGGTGGTTCGATCCTATTTAATGGAAGCGCTGAGCTTTTAAGAAATTCGAGTGACTCTACTGAAGCATCGGGATCCGTACGTTTTTCTTCAGGAGTACTGAGTGTATGAATTAAATCGGACGTGAGAATTCCTCTTTCTGTCAAGTCGGCTGAGACTGGTTGTGATACTTCTGTTTGGCCACCTTCTGGTGGTTCGATCCTTTTGAATGGAAGCGCTGAACTTTTAAGAAATTCGAGTGACTCTACTGAAGCATCGGGATCCGTACGTTTTTCTTCAGGAGTACTGAGTGTATGAATTAAATCGGACGTGAGAATTCCTCTTTCTGTCAAGTCGGCTGAGACTGGTTGTGATACTTCTGTTTGGCCACCTTCTGGTGGTTCGATCCTATTGAATGGAAGCGCTGAGCTTTTAAGAGATGCGAGTGACTCTACTGAAGCATCCGGCTCCGTACGTTTTTCTTCAGGAGTACTGAGTGTATGAATTAAATCGGACGTGAGAATTCCTCTTTCTGTCGAGTCCGCTGAGACTGTTGGTGGTCCCTCTAGTTGACCACCTTCTGGTGGCTCAGTCGTAGTATATGGTAGTACTGAACTTTTAAGAGAAGCGAAGGACTCTACTGAGGACTCCAGTTCCGTAAGATTTTCTTCAGGAGTACTGAGTTTATGAACTAAATCGGACGTGAGAGTTCCTCTTTCTGTCGAGTCGACTGAGACTGGTTGTGATACTTCTGTTTGGCCACCTTCTGGTGGTTCGATCCTATTGAATGGAAGCGCTGAGCTTTTAAGAGATGCGAGTGACTCTACTGAAGCATCCGGCTCCGTACGTTTTTCTTCAGGAGTACTGAGTGTATGAATTAAATCGGACGTGAGAATTCCTCTTTCTGTCGAGTCGCCTGAGACCTGTGGTGATACTTCTGTTTGGCCACCTTCTGGTGGTTCGATCGTGGTGAATGGAAGCGCTGAACTTTTTAGAGATGCGAGTGACTCTACTGAAGCATCCGGCTCCGTATGTTGCTCTTCAGACGTAGTGAGTAATTGAGTTGTATCGGACGTCAGAATACCTTTTTCTGTCGAGTCCGCTGAGGCTGTTGGTGGTCCCTCTAGTTGACCACCTTCTGGTTGCTCAGTCGTAGTATATGGTGGTACTGAACTTCTAAGAGAAGCGAAAGACTCTACTGAGGACTCCAGTTCCGTAAGATCTTCTTCAGGAGTACTGAGTGTATGAATTAAATCGGACGTGAGAATTCCTCTTTCTGTCCAGTCGCCTGAGACCTGTGGTGATACTTCTGTTTGGCCACCTCCTGGTGGCTCGGTCGTAGTGAATGGAAACGCTGAACTTTTAAGAGATACGAGTGACTCTACTGAAGCATCCGGTTCCGTGCGTGTTTTTTCAGAAGTACTGAGTAAATGAGCTAAATCGTTCATTGAGACTGGTTTTGTTTCTTCTGTTTGGCCACTTCCTGGTGGTCCGCTACCAATGAATGGTAGCGCAGAGGATTTTTCTGAAGTTTTGTTTATCGATGGTATGAATGAAGGAGTGCTAGGAAGGCGTATTGATGAAGGTATTATTGTCTGTGTTGTGGATATGGGTTTTTTATTTGTATTTTCAGAGTACTCGATTATAGTACTCATCCATATCGAAGCCGTGGATGATGCATTCTCAGTAGACTCTGTGATATTTGGAACTGATTGTGAACGGGGTGTTGAGGTCAATGCTTTTTTTGGTGATACTTCTTCGTCCCCAGCCCGAAAGAACTGTCCCGAATAACGTGATATTCGGGGCATTATAATTGGTTTGGTCCCCGAACTTTCCAATCTTTTGGTTGACGATGATATAGGCAGGGCTTCTGGCAATTGCAATGATTTTTTGTTATTTTTGTTTCTGGTTTCTGGTGTACGTTCTTCGTCCATTGATGATGTGAAAGTTGAAAAGCTTTTTGGTTCTGTCATTGATTTAAAGTTATCTGTAGCATATACTGGTTGAGTTTGTAAATTAGGTAACGGTATTTTTATATAATCTGGTGGTAAGCGACCTGCCCAAATCGACCTCCTAACCGATGACGATAGTTTGTTCAAAGGTAAGGTGAGCAAACTACTTCTAAGGGTGGATGGAGGCTTGCCCACGTTTAAATTTTGGAATTTCTGCGTGTAAAATTTCTTAGTCGATGATGTTTTTCTCAGGTGACCCTGATCAGCAGGAGGTCCAGTTACTGAATAAATGCTGCTAACTTTTGTTCTAAGCAGTAGTTTTAGTGCATTTGAAACAGTCTGAGAAACTTTTTCAATTTTTAATCTTAGTCCTAGCCTCGCTGATGAAAAAAGTGGAGCTTGGAATTCTGCTTTTGATGAAAATACAGTCTTTGATATAGTTGTGTAGACTATATTACCGGGCGATTTCAAATATAGAGGAAGCAGATGTTTTGTGCATGATAAACTCAATGTTGACCTTTTGTTGGCATGTCCTTCAGGGGTCCTTAAATTCCCCTGAAAAGTCTTTGTTGGCATGGGATATTTTCCTTTATGGCCAACTGATTTCATCTTGGTCCTATTGAAAAATCGTTTTCCTGGCATCCTCTAAAAACAAGTGTTTTTCAATGAAAATATTTATTTACTTACAACTTTAAGCTTTCTTTGGCATGCTTATTTGTTTATTATTTATGAAGCACTTAATAATTATCAGGTTTCGCACTCTCGCAAACCTTGTTGATAATCATTAAAACTATTATGAACTAATTAAAATGTTGATAATCATTAAAACTATTATGAACTAATTAAAATTCCCAATTAACGAATAGACACAAAATCATTCCACACATTACTAAACAGAAACTGTAAAAAATAATATTAAAACAACATTTAAATATAAGCAAAAAAAAAGGAATTATAATATTATGAAATGTAGAATATTGATTTGATTTTATTTTGATCGAAATTAAATTTTATATTGTAATTTTTTTTTTAATCTTTTACTACCAGAATTTATACAGCGTTTGTTTTAAATTCAATTTAAAATTTCAATATTTCTTTTAAAAATTAATTTTCGGCATATTCGCGCTAGAATTACGCTTAATTTAGTTCACTGAACCAAAATTTGTTATATATGTATATGGCACTATGGCATATTCCAACGAATATCTATTTTACATCAGTCGCAGTAAGAATTTTGAATTGTTTTAGCCTTAACTGGCTTTAGTTTTACTCACATAATCATTAACTATCGGGGATTTAAGCTTTTCAATAGAACCTAGTGCAAATTTGATGTCGCGAAAACATAATAGTAAAACAATTAACACGAATATGAAAATGTGCATATTTCAATATAAATACAAGATCCGGATAGCTACTAAGCAATGGCATTAAAATTTATGGCAAATTTAAGGCGTATGGAATGCATTTCCTACGCTTTAGCACTGTTTAAATTGAGTAATTGGTTTAATTGGTGTGTAATGAGATGAAATAAGATTCAAGTTTTTTTCTATTTGTCACACTCGAATTTTAAATACAGCAACATTTATTTTATAATGTTTATGCAGCAGAAATGTCTTCGCTGGGAGTGCAACGTCCTCGATTTTAAGACAGTCTGTAAGAAATTTAACACACATTATTAGCCCTTAACGGGATCCAAATAAGTATGTGTTCACCTCTTACCAATTTCGTGTAGTTCCTTTCGTAACCATTTAAGGCACACTTCTAGCGGGAAAAACAAAAGTTTTCGACGAAAAAACTCAAAGATCGCCAGAGTTGCATGTGTAAGGGACTTTAACTATAGTTCATAAAATATAAAAAATTAAATAATGATCTCCGAATGGATTAATAAACATAGATACTTACAAAGGCAAAAACCACATAGTACACAAGGGTAGTGGGAAAAAGAAACAAAATTGCTGAGAAAAATATTGTGGCAAGGTATAGCTGTCGATCCATATAATTATGAGCTTCAATACGGCCTGTAATGAAACATATGTAAATAAATTGAGATCTGAACATCTTTGTACCAATCTTTGTATATTTTTAGTAGACCTACCTTTTAATATATTATATCGGTTCCCACGAACCACTTGCCAAAGTACGGATAATCCTTTCTTTTCCACTTTATATAGACTTCAAAGAGAGATCAAGATCCATTATATGTAAGTTAAGGCTTAATTTATTCAATCTGGACTTACACTTTGGTGTAAATATGGAAACAATGCGAATGCAATGAAACAATTGATATTAAATCTGCGAGTAAAGCTATCTGGAATGTAAACCCCAGGCATCCAAATACTCCAATGGCCAGGAAAACTTGCCGTACTATTGGTTCAATCAAATCTATCAAATTGAATATGAATGAGTATTAAATATGCATTTAAATTTTTATTAATTTATATATTAAAACGTACCCAAAAACATGGACCACAATTGAATATGATATTTAAAACAATCGAGGAAGAAATTATTTAAATGTATATTCAATTTAAGACCAATAGGACTTCCTTCTAAAACATTCAACAGGCTGTATAGCTGGTTGATAATACCCTAAAATAATGGTAAATGGATAATTGCTATATGAGTGCTGCATTTCTCGACCAACTTACATGGGAAATTTGTATAAGGAAATCGCCCGGTGGGGTAACTAATGAAAACATTATCACCATCAAAAGTATACCCAATACTCGATCTAATACAATATTTTTCATCCTATTACTATAACGAAACAAAAAAAATGTATAGAAAAACAATAAAAATAAAAAGTCATGTAAAAAATTATTCTTACCCTTTATGACAGGTTGATTGCCATTCTTTAAAGTGCTTATAAACAGTCGTGTGGCCCATTATGTTATTAATGAAAACATTTTCGGCAGTATATTTAAACAACTGTATGGGCGCATCGGCTACAAGAAGTAACAGGTGAAGACCACTCTTGAGTGCCCTGTTTTTGGGCTTATGAACTGCAACTTCGGACTGGGCCAAGCGAAAGAGCTCCAGAAAATCACAATCGCTGCCACCGCTTCCCGATGGTTGATCCAGTGTAATCTCATCATTGACAAACAATTCTTGCACTTTTTTCTTGTGATATAGAATTATTTTGATTTGTTTGAGGTGTTCTGGGGTGATTCCTATGTATCCCAGTGAAATGTTTGGCTCCTTTTTGTCGTAAGTAAAACATATGCGCATATCGAGTTGGTGGTAGATGTTCGGTTTTTCTGCGCAGGTATTACTGCACAGGATAGAGCCGAGGAAACGCAAATTGCTGATTGTCCCATGCTCCATCGATGCTGTGTTGAAGTCGAAGTCGACAGCATCTACGACATAGTATACGACGTCCTCGTTTATTTGTACTTGTCCGTACAAATTAGTTGGTTGTTTGAGGGTGAAGTAATCGATGGGCAAGTATATTTTGATGCTCATTTTGCAATGGAATTAAATAAACACTGGACCAAACATCAGTAAAGTAAAAACCACTAGAAATAAAGAAACAACAAACAAGCCGGCAACTGGTTATATATTCTCTGAGCTACTGAGAAGGTGACGAAATGTACATATGCTTTCAACTGCGAATAGTTGATTGACGTCACAAACACAAGCATAAGAAGATTGAATGAAAACAAAAGGTAAAATCGATTAATCTTTATTATTAAATTGGTCGCTTACCTGACCCTACACATGTTTATGGTTTTACAGATAATTATAATCGCAAAATAGGCTTTGAATTAATATAAAATATGAGTTTACAAAATACTTAAGCGTTTGAGTACATCCGAAAAATGTAATGTAATTTAATATCACCTAATTTCCATCCATTGGTAGGCTCTTTTAATTAAAATAAGCTAGAATAATTTACCTTCTCACCTTATTTTGTATTGACACCATTGACAATTTCCCACCGCCGAAATAGTAGTTCGTTTGGCGATAACTCTGAAAAGGCACCCCTGCGATAGTTACAACGTTTCATTCCACTGTTCTGCTATATTCACGTGTTCTGTTTTATTTCGTTTCTCTTGATATATTTTTTGTGTTAATGTACCCCTTCCGACGGGATACATTTTTCGTCGGCATTAATAAATATTAAAACTAGTTTTTGTTTAAATAGCAATTTATTTTTTTGCATCAATTCGAAAATGGGCTATGATGGTAAGTTCGCATTGCAAAACAACAGAACATATCCGCGCACAAACTGTATTTTCGATGCGTAAGTGTACACAAATAAAGTGTACGTACATATGCACATACAGTGAAAAAACTACAAATATTGTGCAAATCGTACAAAATTTCGCATTTCATCTGTATTGAAGCATTTCATATTATGGTATATTGAACAAAATGTTGCCGCAGAGTGAAAATGTAATGCATTTCATGTACATTTTTGCATTATCATTTTGACCGGTGTACACATACATATGTATGTGTGTACGCATACATATGCACATAACAATTGCAAACTATTTGTTGCCTTTAGCTAAGATTTTGTGATATTTTTGGTAGTCTTGAGTCAAGATATCTAAAGAGTTGAGCAAATATTCCTAGTCATGTTTTGTGTTTATAAATTCACATACCGCATTTAAAATGCAGGCATAAACACATGCAGACATACGTACGAAACTTTTAGAAAATATTTTGCATCGAAACTGCATTGTTACTATGATAATGAGTGGGTTTTTTCGGTTTTGTTTCTTATATTTTTTTGTAGATCGTGAACGTGACCGTGACCGCGATCGCCGTCGCCATCGTTCACGCTCTCGTGACCGCCATCGCGAGCGTTCCAGGGACCATCGTCATCACCGCAATTCGCGTCGTAAGCCATCTCTCTACTGGGATGTGCCGCCACCAGGATTTGAGCACATTACTCCGATGCAGTACAAAGCAATGCAGGCCTCCGGACAGATACCGGCCAGCGTTGTCCCAGACACTCCTCAGACAGCCGTGCCCGTTGTCGGTTCAACCATAACCCGCCAGGCGCGTCGCTTGTACGTCGGCAACATTCCGTTTGGCGTCACCGAGGAGGAAATGATGGAGTTCTTTAATCAGCAAATGCATTTAGTTGGCCTGGCCCAAGCAGCCGGCAGTCCAGTACTTGCTTGCCAAATAAATTTGGACAAAAATTTCGCTTTCCTTGAGTTTCGTTCAATAGACGAGACCACTCAAGCAATGGCTTTTGATGGCATCAATTTAAAAGGGCAAAGCCTGAAGATTAGGCGGCCGCATGATTACCAGCCTATGCCGGGCATAACAGATACTCCGGCCATTAAACCCGCTGTTGGTGAGTTCCTCTCTAAACCCATAAAATTGTAACTTTTTAATTGCAACTTGAAACATTTTCACAGTTTCCAGTGGAGTTATCTCGACGGTGGTACCAGACTCGCCCCACAAAATATTTATTGGCGGTCTGCCCAACTATTTAAATGACGATCAGGTTAGTAAGAATATATAGTATGGATATATACGAATTTCAACAATAATTACACTTGCTTGTACACGTTCCTATTTAAGGTTAAGGAACTGTTGCTCTCATTTGGAAAGCTACGTGCATTTAACCTTGTTAAAGACGCTGCTACTGGCTTATCAAAAGGGTACGCTTTCTGTGAATATGTAGACCTAAGCATCACCGACCAGGTAAGAAACAATCTACTGTGTATTATATTTCTATCGAAATCTATATGAAATTTGTGTCGCATTCTTTATAGTCGATTGCTGGCTTAAATGGTATGCAACTGGGCGACAAGAAACTTATCGTACAACGTGCCAGCGTTGGGGCCAAGAACGCTCAGAATGCCTCAAACTCTAGTCAGTCCGTTATGCTGCAGGTGCCAGGACTGTCGACGGTCGTTAGTAGTGGTCCACCCACAGAGGTGCTTTGTCTGCTTAATATGGTCACTCCCGACGAGCTGCGCGATGAAGAAGAATACGAAGATATACTGGAGGACATCAAGGAGGAGTGTACAAAGTATGGTGTGGTGCGAAGTGTCGAAATACCGCGGCCCATCGAGGGCGTTGAGGTACCCGGATGTGGCAAAGTTTTTGTCGAATTCAATTCGGTCCTCGATTGTCAAAAGGCACAACAGGCCCTTACCGGACGCAAGTTCAGCGATCGCGTCGTTGTTACTTCATACTTTGATCCTGACAAATACCATAGACGCGAATTTTAGATAAAAACTACAAAAAAAAACAAACAAAAAAACTAACACTAAATCATATTTCTCACATTCACCGATGTTCAATAAAATTACACATAATAAACAACAACAATGTATGACCCGACGTGTGTCTCACTAAAAAAAAAGTGTTTTGTTTTTCTCTTTTTGTATTTACTTTGGGACTGTTGGCCCGATTTTGTGGTACAGGCCCAGCCATGGCCCAGGGTTGGCCATGTTAAAGGGACAGACAGGATTCTCTCGGACAATAGAAGAGCAATAAGAGAGCATAGGCTGGACCGAAGGAAAGAATGTTAAAGAGTTGGTACGCTTGATAAGAGATCGATTTATGCTGCCCTGGGTCGGAGGCCAATAGCTGAACAGTGACGTGACTACACAAGAACAGACCACGGTGCACACACCAACCTCACAGAAGGAAGGACAGATGCAGTCCGCCAAGTGAAGGGGGAAAGAGGGGCCATTATTCGGTCCTGAATTAAACCTATGTATGCATCTGTGGACTCACAAAAAATGCGAAAGCATTCCAACGTTGAGGGGATATCTCACAGGCTATTATTACCTGTGAAGTATAACCTCAAGAAACCCTGCTTCCCTGCCCTGCAGATTTAGATTTAAACTTTAATCTCACAGAGGAAATACAAAAATAATATATTTCATGAAATAGAAAGAGATTGTCGGGTCGGTTTTTACTGCAATGAAACTGAGGGAAAAATAGTGGAAACAGCGGTGGTGGGAAACTGTACCCAGAAGTAGTCTATGATATAATTATGAACATAGAAATAGTGTACATGGATATTCATCGTATTTCTTATAGAGGTATTGCACTTGACTATTGTTATCCTGGATTGTACCAGAATCTGATGGCAATATAATGTACATAGGAATGGAATCTATCATAAGTGGAATGGAATTCATACAGCTCTCAAAATATCCATAATCTTTTCTTTCTAAGTATATGTATAAGAGTCCATTGGTTAGGCAAAGGGCTGAACATTCTTGCCCAAATCTTGCTAATAACTTGATCTTTTTAATACAAAATTAATATGTTTCCTAAAAGATTGGCTAATTATTATATGCGTAATATTATTTTAAGCTTTAACCACTTTTTGTAAGGTTTTCCTCCAAATATTAAAGTAAACCAAGGATGCAGCGATAGTTTTATGTAGTTATAAAGAATGTGGAAGCTCCATTTGAAGCTTGGCACGATGCCCCAAATGGAAATCGGTACTTAGCCAATCGTAAAGAATATATATTAATTTATCAGATAAAAATGCCATGGAAAAGATCTTAAAACAGCTGTCAAATGAAAATGTATTTGAAATTGATGACTAATGACTATCCAATATGTTTAAATATTGATATTATTAATGTTTTTAAAAGTTACGTGCCATTAAGTTACGATGGAAGTCGCTTGTAAAGTTAAGGCCCATCTAACGCCGGTTAATCTTTATTTGGCATTAAAAAATTGTAAAACATTAAACAGTATAGGTAAAGGTTTCGTTTGGTTTGTACGGGTACACCGTAGGTATATGTATATGTTTCTGATATGATATGATATGATATGCATATGAGACATTCGTTAACCAGTTAAAAAATAGACATACGACATAGAAACAGAGAGGCGAAAATGGTACATAGACAATAACTTAAAGTACAACTAGAAAATACTTGAAAAATGCTTGACTAAAACACAGATAAATGTAGATCTATCTATGGTTTTAGTATGTGGTAAGTAGACATAGAATAAAATATATTGCACGGGGTCTGCCGCTTTAGAAATATGTGGGAGAGTGGAAAAGGCTCCTACTCTTTCATTAAATGCTTGAATGCTTGAAATTTCAAATGGGTTTTGTTCCAGAACTTATCAAATGGAATGCCCTTTAAGTTTTGTTCAGTTGTGGTGCGTGTGTTTCAGATACTTTTGGGGTACTTCAGGAGGACTCTATGGCTAAGTGGAAGTGATATTTGTTATCTTTATGTTGACCAGCAATGAGGATAGTTCTAGTTCCTCGCTGAATTTGTTCCTCAAGATTACACTGCGATAGCCCTGGCGCACACAGGTCAATGGATAGCAGGCCTGCGCTATGAAATGTGTCTCCGCAAACATATCCTCGTCCTGGACTTCGAACCGGAGGATCGCAAACTGTGGATTGCGTACGGTAAACTCGCAGGCCTCATTCCACACCGGATTGAAGCCATTCTCATTGACTTTGGTGCGATATTTGATCCCAGTATCGAAGCTGGCGCCCATGATTTCCACCACGATTTGTGGATTATTGGATTTACCGCCGCGAAACAGATGCCGTGCCGCTATCAGGCGTATGCTGACACGCACTTCATTGAGGCCATCGGACAGCGGGTTGTTTGGATTGAAACTTTCGGCCTTCATGAACGACGGCTTCAGTATATAGCCACATTGGCCATTATTCCGGAACTTGGCCTGATTCAGTTGCATGGCCTTGTCGCCCGTCTGATAGTTGAGGGCTATCATCTGAGATCCAATATTCCAGAAAGGCACGGGATTGAAGTTCGACGAGTCGAGGCGCTGCCCCTTGGGATACACCCGACTGATTTGGTTTCGATGATACGAGAGAAAGAGCTGCGTATTCTGTTGGAAGAACTGCTTTTCGGCCTTCGTTTCGGGAAAACTGGACATCTCCTGGAAAATCCAGGAGTGCTCACGAAATGGTACACTCCGGAAATATATTATCAGATCGGACATTTCCTTGGCCACGCGCGCCGTGCGCTCTTTTTTGCGCCGCTCAGTGGCCAGTTGACTAGCGATTAAGGCCGCCTCCTGGATGGCCTTTATCCATTCGTAGGCCGTCTCCTGATTGTCAAACCCGATCACAAACGGATTTTGCATCGTTGGTGTTTGTATCTGCAGCTTGAATATGATGCCAGGCTCATTTGATTCGAAGAGCGAGGCCACGGCCCCATAGATCTCAATCGAATCGGTGCGGCCGTCGGTGCCCTCCTCATTCACCGAATTGTAATCCTCTGTGGCGGCATCAATCACCTAAACAGGAGGGGCAATGTATATATATATTTAAATTAACCATTAATCCATTTAGCTCCTCACCTTTACATAATTGGCTGGCAAATGCTTCTTTATCATGCCGCCATAGTCCCCTATCCACCACATGGTGTTGTTTCTTTGGACATTCGTGATGATGGCATGCTTGGGAAAGGACAGCTCATCCGGTTTGTTGGCCTTGTAGCTGTACAGAGCCTTGCAGGTGACATGCTCTTCCAGATTGGAGCCCATATAATTCGAAGCTCCGTTGCCATCGTTGCTGTGATCTGTGCCCTGCTGTGCATTCTCCGCCAGTGCCTGTCGCAGCAGATCCTGGGACACAGGATGGCAGAGCTTCACATTGCGATACAACGGATTTCTCGTATAATAATGGATGAGCGACACCAACGACTCAAACTGCATCGTATCGATGGCATACAGTCGTCCCTCTTGGATAATCCGACAGTGTTTGATCTTTCGATTGATCGTGAACGAAATGACAAAAGCATTGATGCTCTGCACCGAGGGGCGTACCAAAAACGAACCAATGTCCAGCTTGAACAGTCCCTGCTCGGCCTGCTCCTTGGTGGTGTTTGGATGGAACCAGTCCTGGTCCTCATGCTTCTTCGGCTGTGGCACTGGCTCTTTAAGTATTATCGAAAACTCCGAGCTGCGCAGCATATTCTTGCGATAGTAAACAATCAGCGAATACAGCGAATCGAATATGAAATTCTCGACCAAATAGTAGCGAATGGAGCCGTTCTCGTGCTTCAATTTGATGCGACAGTGATTCGGTCGATTCCGACGCCAAAACGAGAGGCTATAGTCGCCCACAAATGTGGCCGATTCGCGCACCAAAAATGTTCCATCACCAAGATGTTTATACTTTTGCAGCAGGTCGTCGGCTTCTTTGCGGCCACCTGGAACAACAACGAAATTGTAATGCAATCATCATCATTTAATGGAATGGGAAAATATTATTTTAAAATTATTTACAGGTGAGAGAAAATGAATAGCAAATTATATGGTGAAACCAGTTGAAACCGGTTCTAATACACTACTTATACGCGTTGCTCGGGTAGTGTATGTGTAATATTATTACTATTATCTTTTTATCCAATGAAAAATATTTTAACACATTCCCATAAATCCCTCTATCTATACTTTTCCATTAACGAATCACCATCCATTCGTATTCCATTGTATCTCTCTTGCTCTTCCAGCCAACGAGTTACCATCTGGCCGTTACTCCGCCAGTAGAGTATTGGAGAGAGAATCTAATATACCCCATATACATACTCTTTGAGTACTTTGCGAACAAAGGGCAGACGGTACATTATGGGGCACTTTTTAAAGTGGATATCCCGTATCGGAACGCAGATATGGGATAACAGATAGGCAGATACGAGAGCACAGATAGCAATAAATATGTCACTTGCATGGCCCGGCAGCTGTAATTATTAAGCAATCTTTATGGCAAAGCCCGTTCCGTCCCATAGATAATGGTTTGGTTTTGGTGATATCAATCGATCGATTGGCCGGACAGCGGTACCTGACCAGATACCAGATACCAGATACTAGCTCCTGTAGAGAATATGTTCTGTTTACCTTCCAATTTGCCATGAAACCAGTTTTCACCAAAATGCAGCTCATCGTTGGCCGAGGTATCCTTCTGTTTTTGTTGCATTGTGTTGTTCAAAGAACAGGACGTCGACAGACCGAAGTCGTCATCTTCTGAGTTGCCATTGCGATGTGATTCGCTGATTTCAGAGGTGTAGATGAGCTCTTGTTGGGTCAACACAAACTGATAGAGATTCCAGGACTTGTCCACGGGATCCTTGAAGTACAGCAGCCCCTCTTTGAATACCTTGCGCATATTTTCACCCTCATTTTCGCCACCGCCACCGCTCAACGATGATCGATGGGTAAGCGATGAGCCGCCGCCGCCACCAGCAGCGGCGGCTGCTATGCCACCGTTACTTATGCCCACGCCGCTGAATGTCGTCTCATCGTATTGCGGCAGCTTCTTGTGCTTTAGAATTATCTTGCGGCGGAGCTGGTAGGGGGAGGGCAAATGCTGTTCGTTCCGATCACATGGCTGCGTGAGCAGCATATCGCCAAAGACCTAACGAAAAAAGAAAATGGGAAAACAATTAGCGAATGATTCACCCAAGGAATCATCAGCCATATTGTACCTCAATTAACGCCTGTGCCATATTTCGTTGCTGCTCTAAAGAGCAATTCTGTTCGATGGACAGAATGACGGGATACTCGGAGGTGGTGAAGGCATGATCCTTGATGGTCTTTACAACATCCATGAACTTGATTTTGGATGTCATTGTGTGACCATGGAATATGTAGGGTAAGTTATCGGGGCCATTCCAACAGTCGAGCTCAATGCAGCGACAGCCCATGCGCAGGGCCCGGGCATAGGCCTCGCACGATGATTCGCTGGAGAATTGATCGCCCGTCAGGTAGGTGTTGTGCGACGAGGCTATCCAGTATGAGGAGAGCGGCAGGTTCATGTCCATGAAGATGGCATCGTATTTGCTGTTCCACAGGTCGTTCTGCTTCGAGAAGAGGTAGTCGACGAACTCCGACAGCGTCAGATAGGGCTCCTGTACATCGCGCTCCACATCCTGCACAAAGTCACGTATGAAGCCGGATATGGACCCGGAATTGAGCTCGCCCACGTTCAGATCACGCTGTTCTGTTTCCAGAAAACGCTTCAGCTCTGTGGGACGCACTGTCTGCTGATCCTCCGAGTAGGGAAAGGCACTCGATGCGGCTGTTCCCCCACACAGAATGTTGGCGAAACTATGCGGCAGTAGGAGCTTCTGATAGAGACGCGAAAAGTCATCAAACTTGAGGTCATGCTTTCGTCGGACATCGTCGGTGAAGCACTCCATGAATTTGCTGGTGGTCATTTTGCAACTCACGCCGGCCAGGAACATCTTAAAGTCCTTGATGGTCACCTGCGTCTGGGATTGTTCCGACGATTTGGTCGAATGCGAATTGACATTCTCGATCTGATAGTATTCGCGTCGCAGCCAGCGATCGATCTGCAGCGGATACGAAGCGTTCACTGTGTCCTTAACCATATAACGGAGCCCACGCACCCAATTGTCCGCCTCGATCTCCGATAGGGCCACCACCGAGAAGCTCTTCAGCTTGAAGTGATTGCCATACAAGATGACAAAGCATTTGCTGTTCTCGTAGCGCTGGCAATCGTCGGCGAAGAGCCGGAACTCCTTCGAGTGCTTGCCCACACGTATCTCACGGATCTCGCGCAGCTGTATCGTACCCTCAAAGTCGGTCCGGGGCGTTTGGGCGGCCACTGTCGACCATAGCAGCTGACGCGTTTCCCTGATAAGCATTAGATGGCGACGATCGGGACGCCTTTGCTTGCCGTACAGCTTCGTCACAATTGTACCGCGCTCCAGCATGCCAATGGTCTGCTCCATTTCACCCAGCAGCGGGGCGTTCATTGCACTGAAGCAGCTCATCGTATCGTTGTTTTCTGTTTACTGCCACTGCTGCTTCTGCTTCCGAAATGTAAATCAGTTCTGCCACACGCACGTTTGCATTTACAATATGTATATGCACACACGGTCTCCGGACTCCGGATGTTTTTCCACAGCCTAAACCATACGACTATACGACTGGCTGACTTGCTGACTGGCTAAACGTTCACGTTTGTGCTGTGGGTGGTGGGTGGTCGCCCTTGGTGGCATTTGCAATTGCAAGTGCAAGTGCAATTGCCTACTTGTTGAATTTCATAAAAAATCACAAACTCTACACGGCTACTACACATTTGGTACACATTTGCTACATAATGGAAGGAAAAAGAGGGTGGTGACAACAGGCAACATGGCAAGGTAACGTAAAGTGTGTGACAAAGTGTGACCGCAGTGTTTTTATATATACCAATTCAGTATATTTGGCCCTTGTGGACACGAACAAAAACGACATTGTGGATAAAATACGAGCAACAAAGCTGAACGCTTCCAAATGTTGCTGGCCATGTTGACTGTTGCAAAGGCCCCTATATTAGACGCCTCAAATAATTTAATTCAATGGAAACCCCACTAACAGATAAGATTATCTACTAACGAATCCACTGTTTTTGCCTGTTGTCTATACCCTTTTTTATAGCCCATTCAAAATTAAGACTAATTTTTTTTTGTCGCGGGAGAGAGCACTTATCGGTCTTTCCCTCAAAAATATACCAAAATATACCGTCTCATTTCCAAAAAACACCGATGAAAAAACGAACTTAGCCCACTTAAGCCCCCTTTATTTTAACTGGATAACAATTTAAGTTGCAGGGGAAATTGTCTGACGGATGATTCGGATATCCAACCACGAAAAAGATAACAACGGCTATCGATACTATCGCCTGGATACGAGAGATGCGCGCCAAATGGAAATTGTTTGAAAGTGAATAAGTGAAAAGGATATGAATGCAAATTTAATAGATTAATGATAAATAACATTATAATACCGCAATTTCGACGTCAAAACATAGCAAAAAGTAAATAATATACTATAATTGGTCGCCCTCGCTGACAATTGCACTACTTGTTGAATATCAGATTTATTCATTTCTCATTCCAGCCATAAACTACACTATTCGATAGACCAGCCACCAACGTCGGATATGATAATCGAATACGAAGCAACAGCGCATGCCTGCCAAATATATATATATATATATACAACGGGCTTACCGGCTAATATATTAATTTATAATTCGTATAGTTAATTGCATTTAGTTTAATTTTTGCCGAGTTTTGATAAATCTATAAATGGTAAATTTCGATTGGTTCATTTCCAGCAGTGCTGCAAAGCGTGGGTGCAGTTGAAAACGGTTGAATTTGAATTTTAATTTTAAATATGGAACTTACTGCAATTCAATTCGAACCAAAATGTCGCCATTCATTTATAATACATATAATAAAAAGCCTTTGTATGGGTATATGCGTTTAATAACCAGATATATGTATTTGTATATATATAATTCCTTTACGTTTATAAACATCAAGAATTTCAAAAATATTTGTCGTTTTGTGTCTGTATGTTCTGTGTAAATATTAATTAATAAAATAAGCTAACAAAAACAAAAATCTGCAACCATTTGTTTTGTAACAGGTGCCTGGAAAAGTGTCTTTGTGTTTAAATTCTTTTGTAGTTTGCAGGTATTTGCCGGCTAAAGCCGCTCATTATTAGCATTGAATGCTTTTTGTTTTTATTTTTATGCTATTTTTTGTCGTTTGCCTAATCTTGCTTCCTGTGCATAATAAGCGCCTCCTCGATTTCCTCCTTTGGCTGATCCTTGTCGCCCCAGCCCCAAGTGGGGTGAGTGCCGTCGCCAGTGCGCTTCACACGCTTCTCGATAATGGCCGGCGATACGGTCTTCAGGTCATAGGCCCAGCCAATCTTCGAAAAGCAGTCAATAAAGAATGTGGTAAAGTTGAGAGAGTAAAAGCCAAGTTCAGCCGTCTTGTAGTCCCATGGAAACACATGATGATAGTTGTGCCAGCCCTCGCCAAAGGCCAAAACAGCGACGGATATGTTCTGAGTAGGGCTGATGAATCTGAGCAAAGAAAAGTTATGTATTAGAAGCTCCCGCTAGGCTAGGGCTAGATAGATCAGTTTAGACGACTTACTGGTCATATGGGCGTCCACCAAACTTGTGGGCAGCACTGTTGACGAGCCAGGTCACATTCAAAATGAAGCACCAACGGAACATGGTGGCCACAAACCAAGCGTTCATAATCGACTCATCCCAAAAGTAAATCGGTATCATGGTGGGCAGCACAAAGCAGGCAAACGGCATCAGGTACAAATAATAGCTGCGAAATAAGCTTGGATAAAGACATGGGCACCGACTCTAGGTATGGGGTCGCCACTCACCGCTTCTGGAACATCAGTATGGGATCGGCACGTAAATCGGATAGGTCTATGCCCTGGCCCTTGGCCTTTACCTCCGGGTGTTTCTTGCACAGCAGCCATCCAATGTGCGAAAAGAAGAAGCCACGCGTGGCATTATGGGGATCGGCATCCGTCTCCGAGAACTTGTGGTGGACGCGATGGTCACGGGCCCAGTGATAGGCGGCATCCTGGAACGCAATCGTATTGAAGATGACCAACAACAAGCGCAATTGCCACTTGGCCTTGTAGGATCGATGGGCCCACAGACGGTGAGCGCCAGCAGTGATGCCAAGTCCAGAGCACACATAAAGGACGAATGCGAAACCAATTGTCACCCATTTGGCCGAAGTAACCAAAAGATAGAGCCCATAGATGGCGGCCAAATGCAAGTAACCAAAGGCCAGGATATTGCGCCACACTAGCTTCACTTTGCGCCCGTCGGCACACTTCTGGAAGCTCTGGTTACCTTCATCTCCCTCGAAGAGCACACCATTGGAGGTGGCGAATGGCACCTCGCCTGCATCTCCTCCTGCTCCTGTTCCTGCATTCACTTGCATCTTTGAATCGACGGTTACCACTGCTTCTGCTTTGGCCTGGGCCTTGATATTGGGCGGCATGTTTAATCGACGAATTGCTTTATTATTTGGCACAATACAAAATATAAGTAGTTTTCTTAGTCAACGACAAATATTGTCTATATTTAAGGGCGAGACGACAGATGGAGCTTTGCTTCTAGATTTTTCAACAACAACGCAAATGCATACTCCGATAGTTTTCAATAACTGTATAAAAAAACTCCTTGTGCCTATCGAAAACTATCGAAGCGCGCCAACTCAAAAATGGCCAGCCCTAATTACTGTTAATTAGCGCCGTAAATAAATGCAATGCAGGAAAACATTGAGCTTAGCAAACAAAAAAGTTAATTAAATAGCGAAAGATGGAACCTACACCTACACAAAATATTGTACGTGAGCCAATAATAAATTAACAAAATATTTTTTCTCCAATTAATTTACAGCAGCGCACTACTGCCGAGTATTCCAAGCACGAGCAAAATGTTGTTGAATGTTTGCTAAAAACTGTTTTCATGTAAATATGATGATTTTAGCAGAATAGATTAATTAATAAACAAACAAATATATATGGCTGTATCATCGAAAAGAAACGGCTTTAAATTGACAAATAAATGTTGATTTCAGTCTCTTAAACTCTTACCGTATTCCATAATTGGGGCGAATAATATAAATTAACTCTGCTGTACGACTATATTTAGTGCATAATTTTTTCGGTTACAAAAATACAAAAATGATTTTTCACGCTGCCAGGTTTAAAGTTCAAATAATGATAATATTCGGATCTACTCCTACGTGTGTACAAATAATCACATGCCTGGCAGAAATCACAAAATTTCTTTACGAAATCACAAGTATTCTGCCATCGGGTATTTTTGTGTTTGCCTTAGCTCGACATTCAGATAAACCGAACCAAATGTTGGGCATTTTGCGAAGCTTGCAAGTAAGTTCTCACAAAAAGTGAATAGACTGTGATATTCCACAAAATTCTTTCAATTTCATATATGAACCTTAGCTAGCTTTAAACATTAAACCCATGTGCTATATAAATATTATATGATATTTATATGAAGATAGATATAGATAGATTTCATATGCCATACTACTTACCATTTTCCAAGGACCAGATAATTATATATGTATGTACATTCCCCAAAGAATCAACGACATTACAAATTTCAAAAGCCACGCTACCACAGAAATGTCTTTGTATGTATGTCTTTGCCCGCAAGCATATCCAAGCATGACTCTCAGCCCGTAAATCAAATCACGAATCGAAACAAACAATTTGTTATACTGTTCGTAGTAATTGTATTTGCCAAAAACTCTACAATGAATGCATTCTTACGCACGTCTTACCTACGACTAGTCCGACTAATAGCTATTAGCGATATGGGTGGCCTCTAACATTCGTGGAGGAGGTGGGTGCATCACTTCTATGAACTTGCACGGACGGAAGGAAGACTTGCATTGACCCCAGGCAGGGATAGGAATCAAAGGAATCATACTCCTTAAGCTTAAGGACGCATCAGCAGCAGCCAGCGGCCAGGCAGAAAACAGAAAACAGACAACAGACAACAGACAACACAATCCACAAGGAAACTTCTCCAACAGTTTGCCTTCATAAGCGTACATCTAGCTAAATTATATTTATTTTCAACTATTTTTACAGGAAGTTCATAGAAAAAAATATATGTATGTTTTCAATAAAAAAAACCTCTTATTAGCTACCATATAGATATATGTAGTATCGCTAAACGTAAAGTCACACACACCAAAACACCATACCATACAGGTTTTTTTTTTTTAATTCAGGAACTCGCTCAATGTCTGTGATTTGATTTCATTTGATTTGGATTCTTCCGAGTGCCTTCAATGTAGTATATAATACTAGATGACATCTCCCTCTCTCGATCTCGCATTCTCTGGGACTGCTGTTTCTGTTTAAACAAAAATTGGTGGAAAAACGGGGAGGAATAATAAAGACAAATATTCTTTTTTTTCTTTTTTTTTTTTTGGAGAACACAATCATTTTCATCTACAAGAATCTCTTTTCTAAAAGTTTATTTTTATAATAGTTTAGTTGTTGTTTTTTTTTTTCTTATAACAAGCGCACAGGGAACTGGAATTTTTTTCATAGTCATAATTTATGTTTTTTGTTGAGGAGTTTTTTTGCCGTCGTTCATCGTTCATCATCAT
The DNA here is from genome assembly GCF_003369915.1 of Drosophila miranda. Classification (NCBI taxonomy): domain Eukaryota; kingdom Metazoa; phylum Arthropoda; class Insecta; order Diptera; family Drosophilidae; genus Drosophila; species Drosophila miranda. Next base: position 13,627,230 of record NC_046673.1, read on the forward strand.
TATCATTGTCGTAGATCTCGATCTCTCGTAGAAAATTACAACTTAAAAAAGGTATAGCCTAGACACTTCTTCATTTCAGAGCTCCTTCTGCTCTCTCTCTCTCTATGGATATAATCTCGGTGGCGAGTTATTCTCTAGCAAAAATGATGCTAAAATATATATACATAGATATACATATACATTGTCTCGCCTCATAATAATATAACGTGGGGAGAGGGGGAAAGTTAATGCGAGTCTCAATGCAGCGCCAACCAATATGTCTTCGGTGTCTGGTCTGTACATGGGATTAGCTACTCCTCCACTAATCCACCTCTAATCACGTTATAAACCTATTAATTACTCGGTATCTCTTAGCCTATACACACACTATCATCCACTATCCTTGCGCAAGGAGTACAGTTGTACCTCTGGCCCGTGGAGGAGATGGTCGAGCAGTCACTTTTTGTTAAGCATTTGCCAGAGCTCCTCCTCCATGGGGGTGGGGGGCAGAGGCATCTATATTCCCCTCCCTTCCTCCTTCGCTATATATCTGTCCGTCTCTTGTCTTCTGGTCTGGAACTGGAGTTTTGTATTTAAGGCTGGGTGTAAAAATATCCTTTTACTTACAGCCTTAACTCTACAAAAAACACACTCTCTGAGAATACTTTTACTTTTTTCGTTTAGCCACCCTCTGTTTTTTTTTGTTTCTTATATGGTATTATGTATACTCTTAGATTCTTGTCAGATCTGCTGCCGCCGCTGCTGCTGCTGCTGCAACTCCGTTAACTGCTAGATAGTCTCGTCTAAATAATACTTCAATAGTATGTACATGGCCAAGAAGTCAACAATGTCCATTTTTTGCGTCTCCCCCGCGTGTCTCCCATCACATCTCATCAATATATGTATGTGTTTAACAACCTAAGACGCATCTCGTATATTAATATACATATATATATATATATATATATATATATATATTTATATACGTGTTATTTATACCCCAGCAACGCGCTTGAAATGTACTTTTATATTTACATATCATAATTAAAACTATATATATTTGTTTTGTTCCTTTTTTATATAGAAGAAAGCGCATCCCCCCAAAAAAGCTGCCCTAGGATGATTTGTTTCGTGGTGTTTTTGAAATGTAATGTGTGTGTGTTTTAAATAAAATATATATATATATATGAAAAATATCAATTGAGAAATGGAAAAAACTAACGAAATGATGCACATTATGATACATACTATACTTTATATATAGAGAGACAGATATTTTTTTTGAAGAGATATCACCCGCCACTGAGTTAAGTATTTTTATGTTTTGTTTTTTGTTTTGTTTTTTTTTATCACGTCTTGCAACTCGCGTGTGTGAGTAAACGCATTAATTGTATGGGGGGGGGAGTTGGTTGGGTTGGGGCTTCCATTATGATGAATTCTAACTTTAATAAATGGGGCGGAGGGGGCATGGATTACCAATATTTATAACTCCTTTTTCTTCTTCTTCTTCATACTGACAGAGATAATGAAATGATAATATGGTTGATAATCATGATCGAGAGTTGTTTGTGGCTGATTTGATTGATTGATTGATTTTTCTCTTGAGTGTTTTTGTTTTTGTTTTTAGGAGAAAACTTAGCACAAATAAGGTTGTTGTTTGTTTGTTTGTTTTTAGCAGGACACACACAGATTGAATGTCGGGTTTTAATCTAACCATTACTTAATCATATTCATCTTATAACATACGAACTTATAAAAGGTTTCTTTGTGATTTTGTTTCTCCTTCAATTAATTCATGGAAATTTGATTACTTATTGTTACAAAAAAAAAAAAAACTATGCATTACTTTCATATTTATATATATATATACATATATATATATAAATATATATAATATATATATATATGCATATATATATATATATATATATATATATGCATATATATATATATATATATATATATATGCATATATATATATTTATGTTCAACACACATTCATCGATCGATCGGTTGGTTGGTTGCGGCTTAAACTGATAATAGATCAAACTTTTCACCCCCCGACGATATATATTGTTCATGTTTCTCGTTATCCTCTGCTCTCTGCTCTCTGCTCTCGCTCTCTATCTCTCCCACTCGGCCGTCTCACACGATGAGACAGCGCAGACCCAACGATAGTAGTGTGTATAAATAGTGAAGAGTATTACTAGGCTAGACCTCCTATTGGTTCTCATCATCATCACCATCGCCGTCATCGTCATCATGCTGCTCGTCCAGCTGATGCTGTTGCTGCTGCTGCACGGCGGCTGCCAGTAACGCGGCCTTCTGTGCCTGCGCCTGCATCGACGCTTGCATCGATGGTGCGGACATGGCTATCTTCCCGCTTGTCTTGTATTCGGTCATTTCCTGCAAAAACAACCCAAGCATGTGTAAGTTTCCTCCTGAAATGCTGCCAAATTTTTCGTTCTTTTGTTGGTTTTGCGGTACATACCCGTTCGTAGCGAGCCTTGTCTCTTTCGGCCATCGACTCGTACTTCTGTTTGACCTCGGGATCAACATCGGACCACTTTCGTCCCAGCTCTTTGGCAATGTCGCCAACACCGTATTCAGGATTCAGAGCCTTCACCTTGTTTCTTTCATCATTGCAGAACCAGAAGAACGCAGACCTATGAAAGATGTGGATTTGGATTATTATACATGATCTATTTGGGTGTTTTTCGAGTTGATTTTTATGTGTATAAAGGATAGTAAATTGCTTTTTGCTACGAACTCACAATGAACGTTTCGGTGCATTGGGGTCCTTGATCTGTTTCCTCTTCTTGCCACGTCCGACAACAGTGCCCTTAGGTGGGACATAGTTCTGCATTTCTGCCTCGTAGCGCTGCTTGTCCTTTTCGGCCATTTCATGGAAACGCTTCTTCTCCTTATCCACCATTGTCTTGCGAGGGGATTAATAATTGATTAACATATATGTTCATGGGGGTTTCCATTCGTTAGCAGGGTTTTGTTACCTTCCATCGTTCGGCACACTTGCGCGAGAATTCGGCAAATATCACGGTTTCATCGGGATGCTTCTTTTTGTGCTCCTCCCGGCAGGTTTGTACAAAATATGCGTATGCAGTCATACGGCCCCTGGGTTTTGCATCGGCCTTTCCACCTCTGACCATTGGACTCTGTTGAAAACAAAAGCAATAATGATCAAGGATAAGCGATAAGCGATATATTGGTTGATTGGTTTATGTTGAGGTTCATGGGATTTTGCTTTTTGGCTAAAACAAACACTTACCGCCGAATTGATAACATTCTGTTGCTGTTGCTGCTGTTGCATCTGTTGTTGCTGCTGGTGCTGTTGTTGCTGCTGCTGTTGCTGTTGTTGCTGCTGCTGCTGCTGCAGTTGGGCAGCTGTGTTGGCATCCACCTGGCCCTGATTGGCGGCCGAATACCACCACTGGGAGCCGGGCACTGCTGCAGCCGCCGCAGCCTGGGCCATATTCAGGCGATAGTCATAGCCTGTGGTACCGGCAGCATTCGACGTGGCCACAACCTGGGCCATCGTCGTGGCTGGATTGGGGAAACTGCTGGCCATTTTGTATGTGAACAGCTGTTGGGTGCCCACACCGGCAGCGGTATTGGAGCTATTCTGATGCGCCTGCTGCTGATTCTGCTGTACCACCACTTGGTGTTGTTGCAACTGTTGCTGTTGTACTTGTTGTTGTTGCTGCGCAGCCAGTTGCTGCTGATAGTGTTGAATGGTTTGCTGATCAATAGGTTTGTTGGTTGTGTTTGTGATTAGAGGTGTGTGCGATGCCAGCCGGAGCGGAGTGTCTAATGGCTATGGCCTAGCCTAGCCTATGGTTAGGATATCTATGTAACTACAACTAAAACTAGAACTACTAACTATTTGCAACAGCAACAACTACGTTGGTTTGGCTATAGTCCCCTGGACACTCGACTCGCGCCTGGCATCGCACTACTTAATCACTAACTCGGTAAATCATTAACATTAATGGAAATGTGCGGGTGTTTGGATTAGTGATTAATAAAAATATATACATATAGTGGTTTCAATTGCACTGACAGCGATACTCCGGTCGAATGCAAACCAACAGCAAACAGAAAACATAAAAACAAAACGTCTACCAAACCAACTCTACGAAAAGCAATTTAAACCAAACAATTATTTTATTTCTATATAAAAGCATATTTTTGTGTTTTGGTGTGTGTGTGCACGCTGGTCTGTTCGAAATATTGTTTCATTCCCAAACAGCCGGCAAAAATCTCGGTTATCGATTTCTATGGCGTTCTATGACACCACATTCGTATACGTACAACCTATGCATGTATGCATGTATGTACAAATGCACATACATACAGTGCGCTAGTGTGTATTTGTAGTGTAGTGTGCTAGACTAAACAACGCATAAAAAAAGAAAACATTCGCTCAGCTGTTTTTCCCTCTAGATAAAACCTAAAATGCGTTTTGGGAGAGAGAGGCGTCTTTTGTGGTACCGGTTCCGTTTTATTGGTGAACCAGTTTCGCCAAATGCTTTTATTTTGATTCCAGTGCCAGGGCCGGTAGAGAACCAGGGTTCCGCCACACAGACAGAGTCAATGACGGGGCTGAATGGAAGAGGTAATTTTCCCAGGGGCGAACAAAAGAAATGCTTGAATTTGCACAAAATATTGATGGACAGGTCATCTCACCCCATAAACAAAAGTAATTCAATTTGTTTTTGCGAATTGCAAAAGGGGACAATGGATTGGTTTAATCAAGACCTTTTTACACGTGGGTAACGCTTTGCTTGAAAACTATACACACATACATACATATGTACACGCTTGTGGACATACACACATGTTAGAAAGGAAGAGAAAATGGTTGGTAGCATGAGAATTGGCCAAGCATTTTGCGTATACATATGTATGCTTGGATGTTATGTACATACACAAGGGGGGAAAAATACAGCGAATTTAAGATTACGCAAGCTGTGAATTTTTTGTGCATATTCTAGTTTGCACACACATTCGTATCCATACACTGGCCATATGGATGTGTTAGTGAAGCATTTATCAATGCGCATTACTTTCAACATTCATATTTTTTTTCTTTGTTTTTTTCTACTCAACCAAATGCAAATTTATTTACAACCGTGTAAATACACAAATATACATATTTACATTTAAATAAGTATAATTATATATTATATACTGGATATGAATATATTTGTACAAACTAATAAAAAAAAATGGCGGCCCTAGATGCGCACGCAAAATAAAATTTCGCTTGTACAGCGTCGCTTTTGTTTGTATGCATGCACGCACACACGCACACGTCAACGAAACACGCTAATGTATTAGTTACTTTTTACATAAAACAAATTTACGTGCAAAAAAACGCTTAAACAAATTCACATACATATTTACAGGTACACACATACATAAAAACACAAAGCCAGCCACTCTAATGTATGTACATATGTAACGGATGATCACAGACAAAATTTTGACCTGGGTACGCTTTAATTCATTCTTTTTTTGGTGCAGAAATGCTTGTAACAATTTAAGGTTGTACATATGCCATGGTACGTTTGCACATATGTATTGGCATTGGCGGGAAAATCATTAACTTTCAACGAAAACGCGGCAAGCGACCAGGCCAGGCCGCACGCCTTTTGTTTGCATATGTATGTGTGTCTCTCTGTATGTATGTATGTACGAACATTAAATAAATGCCGTATACCTGCACACAAGCTTACCTGTATTTGATGAAAGTGATCCATAACGGAGCCGATCGGTTCGAATGGTTTCTTAAGTTAACGTTCTTTTTGTGGTGCACTACGAATAGTGCTGGGATTTTAGGAGTTTCCTTCTTTTCTTGCCGTTTCTTTCTCGCACTACACACACACACACACTCAACGTAACGTAAGCACTGTGTCAATGGCAATGGAGTTTCTGTTTCAATTTCAGCTTTGGTTTGAGGCCAGCTTTCAAATACTGTTCTAGACGTATTTATTTGACGTATTGATTATTGTATGCACACACAACGCATTTACGTTTGTACATATGTATGTACACGGCAGACGCCACACGGTAATTTTGGAATTGAATCCGATTCTTACGGCATTCGACAGCGCACGCAACGAAACGTAACGTACGTAACGCGTTGTTGGGGGGAATTTGTTGTTTGCTTTTAGTTACTAAAAAATAAACAAACGACGCTACATATGCAGCACTGTGTTGTGTTCTTTTTTTTGTTGCTATCAATGCGGAAAAGATGGTTTGCGCGCCGCTCCGCTCGCCTGATTGAAAACACACACAGAGAGTACCGTACCAACAACGCGAATGCAAAGGCTTTGAATTGAATTGCCGTCTTGCCAGGTCTACGTTACGCCAAAACTTCTGTATGCGTTGAATGCGCAGCTGTGTGTGTATATTTGTGTACGTTTGTGTGTATGTATATATTGTGAGCACAAGGTAGATGGTGTAGAGGGTGAGGCAAGTCGCCTATTCGGCTATCCCACTTTGTTTTCCACCCCGTCTCTCTCTATCGTTCTTGGCGCGCGTTGTTTAGATTTGTACAACAAAGTCTGAAATGCTCCTGAAGCTGTTTTGACTGCCGCATAGAGTCGCTCACCGTACTTCCCCTACCCTCTATTTTATATACCTTTAGTACAGTTTACTGAGCACAGTTCTCTCTCACTCTCTCTCTTTCTCGAAAGAGAATATGTATATGTACACATGTCTGTATGTACATACACGTGGTGGAGGGAAGCAGCAGCAGAAGGCCTTATAAAAAAATGTTGGGTTGTTACTTCTGTACAAACTTATGTACATACGTGTATGTACATATGCGCTCTATACCCGCCCTATAAAAGCATATCATTGTATGTACATGCATATGTACATAAAGAAATGCTGTCAAAGCATCTAGATATGTATGCTTGTATGATATACATATGTATGTATGTATAATAGTAAACAGTAATTTACGACTCTTAACATTAATATTTGTCTACAATGTAAGAATAATTCAGTTATGCTGTGGGCAAACTCAGCAGTCCATACAAGCATAAAACCAATTTAAATTTCGAGCATGTTTTATTTTTACTTGTGTGTATCCCAAATGGTACATCCATATGTACATTTGTATGTACGTCCATCCCATTCCAACAAGCAGGCATACCATACATATGCATCAATACAAACACATTAATACATGCACGCGGGGTATACGTATATACGCACACAACCAAACTCATGCCTACATACACATGTTTCATTTTGCGTTCCCCGTCTGACTGTACTTCCCAAGTGTCTCTCTCGTTTTCTCTCTCGCTCTCTCTCATTTTATAAAGAGCGAAACAATGTGAAAATAATGCAGCTGTATGTAAGCGTGTTGGTGAGGTCACAAATACCCAGCAGACAAATTTTGTGGACGCTCTTTGACCAAATATAAAAATTTCCCTATTTTAAATATTATTTAAATATTTAATTCAAATATTATTATTGTTTATTATTTGCAGGTTATGGTCTTCTTACAGAGATCAAGAATAGATATCGGGATCGAGAAAACTTATCATATTCATAAATAGGTCTAAACCATGTTAATCTGATAAAAAGTCATTATGTTTCAAATAGGCTTGGGAAACAGAATTTTAACGTTAATTAAATTAAATAGGGAATAAAGGTGTCCATACTCAAAGCGGATACCTGTTGGCCAGCCACAATGACGTAACATTCCATATGCTTTGACCATTTTTGTTTAAACCTAATTTTAGGCACAATCCATGAAGATGACAACTTAAATTTAGCCAGTCTTAAGGAAACTAATTAATCAAACGTATAAAATGTTCAGTTCAGAGCTGAGGGTCCTAGCTAGCTAATAATATTCAACTGAATAATAAAATCGAGGAATTTGAAAAGGTACATTAACCCATTGTCGACCAATTTACGGTGTACTTTAAAATCAAACCAAAATCATAGAAAAGAAAAAAAGAAGAAGACAAAATAATAGCAAAAGGAACAGTATGTGGGAAGAGTGGTAGGAACAGTATATTTATGGTATTTTTTGCAATTTTTTACGTTTTTCGGTATATTTCTGAGGGTATACCTTTCGATAAGTGTGAAATAATGAGCCGTAATATTGAATGGGCTACAAAAAAGCGTAAGGCAAAAACAGCCAGGAATATAACTTGAGGAAAAAAAAACAGATTTCGTTTTCAAGGTATATTTTGCAAATGTATATTGCAAGTGTATATTAGCGTGTATGCTTTGCATTTTCTGGGACATTTTGCCTGTTGTCGCCACCCTCTTTTTCGTTCCATTATGTAGCAAATGCGTATCAAATGTGTAGTAGCCGTGTAGAGTTTGATATTGCCTTTAGTTTTTTTGTTTCGACAACACATTCGCTTTTGCTCTAGAAAGAATTTGAAAAATGTCGAGCAAGGCACAAATTACTCTGCCCGAAGAGGAATTGGATTGGATTCAGCTGCGCCAGGATCTGGGACCCGTGATTGAGGTGGAAACCACCAAGGAAAAGCTACAGCGCAAAATTAAGGAGAACCCGTTGGTTCCGATTGGTAAGCTGGCGGCGTAATTTCGCCGCAATTTCTGTTATATAAACACAACAATATATTAACTAATGTGTTTTCATCTCCCCTCCCCGCCGCTTCCCGTCACTTCCCGCCACATAGGATGCCTGGCCACTACCGCGGCCCTGACAATGGGCTTGTACAACTTCCGTACTGGCAATCGAAAGATGTCCCAATTGATGATGCGCACCCGTATCGCTGCCCAGGGATTCACAGTTGCCGCCTTGATTATCGGCGTTGTGATGACTTATGGCGAAAAGAAAACCCCTTAATTGCTACAAAAGATACCATTAATACCATGTAGCTTTAAACTAAAACCTGAAATTTTAACTTAAAATGGCAGATATATATATTTATAAATAGATATACATATAATGTATAAAATTGATCATAATATAATTGTAAAGATGTGTGGGTAAATTATGGCCAAGAGCTAGTTGTAATATCTTTTTGTAAAGTATATTTATAACGCGGTTCCTTGGCTGAATCGACGATGAATGCAGTTTTATGAAATCTTCGGAATGGTTAATTCGAACCCCAGCACATTCATTTTTCCTTTCGAATGCACAAAAATGTTTTGTCTAAATTTCTCGTCACTCCTCAATAACTTGCACCGCTTGCAGGCTGCTTGCAATAACACTCGTACCTTTATTAGCTTATTTTATTGGGAATTAAAGAATCTAAAATGCCAATTGGCTAAAACATCAACTTTGGTTTGAATTATTTTTAAGTATATATGTATGAGAACTTAGAGTCGAAGAACTGACTGCCTAAAGAATATTTTTGATGTGTAGGAATTGTACAAATATCAAAGAATTGAAGTAGCCGTCTATATGTGTATGTACTATTGTCGGGTATTTTGAGTCGAGCATCGCGTGGGAGCGATGGGGGCACCTCTGGCTTAGACATAATTTAAAGGCATCAAACTCTATATAAATGATAACTTTTTATAATTTTTATTAATTTATTATTTGCAAATGCCGAAACTTAAGGCTTAATTCCTTTTGCGGAAGGGGGAGATACATATATACCTTCCCTCTGTTGCGTTTCTCTCAAATAACAAACATTCGAAGCGTAATTCCTATACGGTATAAAAGAGATGTTTACAATTGTGTATGCCTCCTCCAGCTGGGGTGTGGCCTAAAGAGTGGGTGGCCAAGGGTTAGAGCCCAGACGCTGAACGGTAGATGTGCGCGCGCACTTACGGTCTGGTCCGTTCTGTGCTGGGGAGGAGGACACGCATTTCAGGATAGGATAGTGTCTGGGCATTCAGTACAGAGTAGGATTTCATTGACACAGGACACAAAAGGTGTGGAAAACAGTTTGAATATTTCTTGTTTTGTTTGTTTGTTTGTCCTTTCTGTCCAAGTGCGCCCCTACCCATGTGATCTATTAATCTATCTGATATTGTACATTATTTAAAGTACATATATTCCTCTCGGAATAATTTTGGTTGTAGCAGCTCCTGTAGACAGCGGAATTTCGTTGTGAAAATTATTATATATTTAAGATTCAAGATTGTGTGTTGGATGCACGCTTATCAGACAATGAAGATCTACTATAATCCCTGGCCCAAATGGGGAGTCGGGTCTCAAGTGCGTCAAAATATTTACGGAAATTTGACGCTAGAAAAACCTACCCCCAAAAAAGGGCAATGTTTTGGACGCATACACACATATGTATATATTAATACCTATTAGAGGATGTAGGTATTTTGCTATTGATTTATAGCATGTCCTGCTGTGTGGGGGTCTGTCTGTTATCCTTGTTAGGATGCATTTATACGAGTATATGCAGTATTGATAAGGTGTTTTGCGTGTGTTTTGCAGCTCCTCCAAAATGAATATAGTATTGGGAAATTGTGTGGGAAGCTGCGACCAATTGGCCGGACCACCACCTGACTTTATACTATCGATGCCGCCGCCGCCATTGCCATCGTTCCTCATCAGCAAACCGATAACCATCGAGACTCTGATGCCGCCGTCCAACGAGTCGCAGCCGTGCTTTGCCGCATTCATGTGCGGTGGCCAGGGGGGCCAGGGCCAGCACAATGACAGCAATGGCAATGCTCTGATGGAGCTGGTGCGTAGCAGCGATACCAGGAGTCTGGAGAATGTTTGGTTCTTTGTCTCCTCCTGTGTGGGCATATTCGTGCTGGGCTGCTTCCTGGCCATCATTGTGATCCGATGCAGGGAGTAAGTTTGCTGTTCACAAGCAGAGCGAGAGCATCTACAAGGGAGTATCTAAATCTGAACCAAATCTGTTCCATTTTTGCAGGACATTCCTCTCCTACCACGACGCAAACATCAAGCAGACGGCCATCAATGCCTTGGGCGAGGCAACCAAATCGAATGCCTTCTCCTCGGGCGGCATACTGTATCCTTGTGCGACGGCCAACAGTAGGGACCTGCTGCAGAGTCAGCTGGTGAATGATAGCCGCCTGCTGTGGGCCACTCTAACACCGCACGGCACTAGGCACTTTATCATTGAAAACTCCCAGGATGGAGGGCACTACGAGTCGGTGGATTATCGCGGCAAGGCCCACAGTCAGGTGTTTCGCGGCTATGCCAAGCACTCGCAATCGTTTGTCAAGGTAAATATCACTCACAACTGATGGCCACAGATCTGCATTCATAGAGTTTTCTTTCTCACTGGCAGTCGTTTGATAATAATGGTTTCGTTGATTATGACTATGAGGATCCCACACCTTTGATGGATTCCTATCACGATGACATGGACTCGGGCTATCAGGAGCCCCATGAGGTGACCGGCTCGCTGAATCAGTCGTCCCCCATGCATGGCCATGCAACAGCCAATGACACACCGACAAATGTGAACACCCTATCGATTAGCCGCAAGACCACTCTGTCGCGCCGCATCAGCGATGCCTCCTCGCACAACGGGACAACGATGTAATGTCTGCTGGGTGCCGCACGAGTTTCGTTATGTAAATTACACCGAAAAAGAGTGAGGAGGGTGCAGGTCCATCCACAACTAACTACTACAGATCGTCACAGTATTTTCGATACAGATTCCAGACACAGAGATACTGATGATATTTTAGTCTACTCTTAAGTAGGGGGAATACAGACACAAAAGATACCGAATACAGATCGGAGGAATAGAAAGCAATACTAATGTTGATTAAGTATAGATTCGCGCTAATCGTGCATCGAACCAAAACAAAAACAAAAAAAACAAACAGAACAAACTAATATACGCATTGATCGCTCTCTCAATTGCTTTTTAAACTCGTACGTGCATCAGAAAAACCCACACACACACACACAAACTATAAAACTAAATACTACAAATACTAGAACTACTAAACTACTACAACTACTAAGCATACTAAAAACTAAAAACTAATCAATTAGTTTCGGGCAACAACTATTGTATCTCATTACATGCATACCTATTGAACCGATTTCTCAAACGCTGGATTGAATAATTATAAAATTTTAAACGTACACACAGCAAAAAGCTCATTTCATTTGTGGCCAACAAACAAATAACAAAAAACAAAAAGGCAAGCGGTGTTGTTTTTTACTCAGTGATTCAAAAACTTAATCAAAATATTCAAAGTGCCAAAAGTTGTGACATTTTGGAATTTCCCTGCTTCTGAAAATATCAGGGTTATAAAAATCCAAAAGGATTATCATGTGTGTGCTCCGGTTATCGCAAATCGCGAAAAAGTTCCGAATTCCAAAAAGTGCTCAGCTCGTTTCCACTGAAAGTTCGAAATTTCCGAATAATTCTGGATCAATATTATTTTCTAAATTTATTGAAATCAATTGACATAATAATTTCATTAACTTTGACCTATTAAAATCAACAAATGTGAATTATTTTTTGGGTATTTTCAATACCATTTTTTACTTTATTATTATTTCTTATAAGAAAGATGATTCTTGACAAAAGTTCTTTTAGAAAGTCTCTCTTAAAAATTAAACGATCTAAACAAACAAAAAATTCCAGATAAATTACCCAATTTCAACTAACGGTATATTCTTTTAGACTTTTGCACTAAACATTCAATTTAAGACAAAATACAAGCCATTTTGGAGTAAATTCCAGACCATTTTTACAAGACATCAATGCCCGAAATTCGAAAACAATTCACATTGCGCTCATGGAAATGCCCAGAAATGTCAAGAATTTGGATTAAAATCGTCACAAACATTTATGATAAATAACATGAAAAGAAAACAGGAGGATATAAAAATTCAAAATTAATAATTATATATAAATATCGCAAAGAATATTTACAAGGCAAAGAAGAACACCGAAACTTGCGTCACTTTTCCGTTTCTGTCTGCTGCGACTATAGATATGTTTTGTTAGCAGCAAAAGAATGAAACTTATTGTAAGTTTTCTACTACTTCTACTCCTTCATTTTAGGCAGTGCAGAGTGAAGTCAGCAGCTTAATATACTCTTGATCCAGTCATGCAGATGCACCTCTATAACATTCACCTGGCTGTAGTTCTTTAAATGGAACTGATTGAATGCCGTCGTCAGATGAATGACGGCCGAGACAAAGTCACTGAGGCGTAGGGTGCCATCCTTGCGGATATAACGCTGTATGAGGCAGTTCATGATGTCGGTGCTCAGCTGAAAGCCAATGTCACAGAGGGCATCGCGCAAACGTTCCGCCCGCAAAATGCCGGCCTTCTCCTTGGTGTACATCTTGAAGACGCCCTGCCATGACTTGAGATTCACCATAAACGTCTTGAACTGCTGAAAGGTGATGCGCCCATTGCCGCTCTTGTCCTGCAAGGCAATCACCTGGCGGCAAATGTCTATGTTGGCGCACCCCTTGATGTAGTCATTGGGCAGGCAGGCCTCCAGCAGTTCGTGCAGCTCGAAACAGTTGATCGTCTTGTTCTCATCCGCCAGCTGCATGTACACCGGTTCGTACTGGCACACGCTCTTGATCTTCTGTATGCTGTCCTCGCTCTTGAGGGCCGGAAACGGGTCCAGCAGTATCATCGTCTGGGTCTCCAAGCAGGACAGCCGTAGCGCAGAGGTCCCCAATATGCGGATGGTGAAGTGGGCCTCCTCCGCCGGCTCGTATGTGGTTGGTATGAGCACATAGTGGCCCGCCTCGAGCTGTGTGTGATAGCTGACATGCCGCGTGTTGCCATAGTCCGAATTGAGGAAGCTCACGTGATTCTTGAAGAAGTCTTTTTGCAGGCATTCGTTCAGGTTGTACTCGCGATTCCATGTGTACATTGTGAAGCCAATGACCTTTGGTTCAACGGCCGTGTGCTGATTGAGGGCTATGACAACGTCCTGCTTCTCCTGAACGGAAACAAGGAGCTGCGGATTGATGTGAAAGGACTCATGATTGCGACAACCGCCGGCTGTTACGCCTCGCTTCCACTGGCCCTGGTACATCTTCATTTTCCAATGCAGCGGTCGATTCTTGAGCATCTCCTCATCGTTGGCCGTCTCACTGTCCAGATAGACAATCTCTAGGGCGGTGAAAATTTGTACAAAATCATAGAACGACATCCAGAACTCGCCCAAATTCAATTGATTGAGCAGCCGTGCCCGTTCCCCCGATGAGACGCGCTCCCAGGTCTTTGACAGCGGCGACCAGTCGCCCAGAAAATTGGTCTTATCCCCAAATGGCTTGCACGAAAACGTATCCTTTACGCAAATCAGCTGCACAGAGTCCCCCATCAGGGTCTCCACCTTGTCCAGGCTGGAAAGTCTGCAAAAAAGCAACCGTAGATAAGTCCAGTACTGCGTATGGATATGATGTTATATGATATATAAGACCGTAGCCTACCTGTAGTTCACATTCACCAAAATGCCATTTGGCAAACGTTCGGCAATGTTTTTCTTCTGCACCGAGGAGGCTTTGACCGCCAGGCAGGTGACAATGCATGTGGAGGACAGCTGATCCTTGAGCGTTTGCGGCCTTATGGTATCGGCCACAATGGGCATACACTTGACGACGCCGCCAAGCAGATCCGTGAGTCCATCCGAACGGGTGCCATACTTGAGGGCCTCATACGAGCCATGCAGCTTGGCTATGGCCTTCTCGAGGAGCGCGGCCCAGAAGCAGTTGGAGGACTGAGGCTGCATAAAGGCCAGCCGGCCGTTGATTGTGGGCAGACGATCGTCGACCAGGACCTCCACCCATTCGCCACACCACCACAGGCGAAAGCGATAGATGCCCTGCGATTTGGTGAGGCTCTGATCGGCTGGCACCACGCGATAGAAGAGATTCCGCAACGAGTAGAGGACCCCGAGGCAGGAGACCAGCCAGCGATCGCCCATCTTGCCAGGCACCACATCGAACTCGGCGTTTTCATTGAGAAACGAGGCCTGGGCATTGTTCAGCTCGGCAATACGCTTCCACTGGAACGTGAATGGGGGCGTTTGATAGTAGAAGACGGACGACTGAACTGCGGGGAAATCGCCGTCTTCCCACAGTACGTTCTTCGATCGACAATCACTTATAATGCGCTCATACTTTGATGCCATTTTATATCTGTCTTGTCTGCGTTTTTGTATCTTGTATATATCTTGTCCATGGGTGGCTGCTGCTGTTCACATTATATTCCACCGATCCGTAGGCCTAAGGCAGCTAAATCTCTCGCTAAATCTCCGCCACTTGTTGTAATCGAAGTGAAAGTTAAAGAGCTGCATTAAAATTATACACAGACAGTGCCAACTAGCCTAAGCCTAGCTTCGTATCGTATCGGATCTGGTTCGCTCGTGCGAACCGTTTTAATTGGGCGCATGCCACCCCACTCCCCCCTTCACCATCCCACACACCAACACAACCATTCCATTGCCTGAATCTCGGTCTGGGCTTAACTGGTTCCAGATCGGTTGAGAACGAAACTTGAACTGGAACCAGCGCGTTCCCAACAGAATTCGGACTATCGTAATTTAAAATTAAATTTAAATTTAAGTAGGTTGTAAAAGCACTTTAAACTGTACGATCATCAACGTAAAGTGACTATTCAATAAATAGATGGATAGATAGATCTTTCTAGAATTTAATATGAAACATACATTACTTTTTGGGCGAACGATATTTAGAAAGAAATTAAATAAAACTGCTATATGCTTGTCTTTAATCTGCTTAACTTTCACTTGGTAGAAACGGCTTAACTCATAATTTAACAGAATAAAGCTGTTTGGAAAAGTTTAATACATATGTCTCATCTAATACTTTTTCGTACAAGTCATCGATGTTTTGGTGATTCACCGAATTTATTACTTTTTCGTGAAAGTCAACGATACTTTATCTATGAATTTTCCCATTTATTATTATTATTATTCATCTATTATTATCTATTATTATCCGTATGGAAAAGGAAGCTGCCAGATAGCCTTAATGATTTAAGGGTTTCGATAGCCCTTTCGATTATAAGAACGAGGACAAACATAAAATCTTTCTCTACAATCTCGTGCAACATGTACAATACATACAAAAGTATTTAAAAATATATAATATTATGACAATTTTAGTGCATTGAGCCTCGATTTCGTTTCTTATTAAGCTATCGCAGAGTAAGGCCCTGGTTTCAGTTGTCATCGATAGTTTCTGCCAGCCCTAGTCTTATAATGTGCATTTGTTTTTGTCCACAAAAATTGTCTCTTCTGTTCGTACCGTTAAGACTTTAATCGCATTTTGATAATGCGATCACGGTGAACGCCACGTAAAATGCAGCCCAAAAGTTAACAACGTTTATGTTCGTTCTGTATTTTTGTTCAACAAATAAACCACCACACAAGAGTCAAGTCAGCAAAAAGTGACCCAGACACACCAGCTGATCCAAAGGCACCACAGCAGCAGACAGACAGACCATCACACCTGCTACGAATAAAGGGGATTTATTTACAAAACTGGCATTTCTGGTGGATCTGAACATTGCCTGGATACTAGAATAACATCAATTTGATTGATAATGGCCCTGTCCAGGAATTTGGTATCAAAGATCTGTAAGTAAAACCATATATTCGAAAGTACCGTTTTAATTCTATATGCATGTATGTATAATGTTGTGTGTGTGTTGTGTCTGTGTATATAGAGGTGCGATGCAAATACAGATGTCGAGTACACAGTTGTACAAACAATCGAATTGCATTCTAAAAAGATGGATTTCCGATCCAATAATCCCTTTTCTCGTTGGCAGATAACATAAAGGCACACGATGGTAAAGTCACCAGCCTCGATCTTGGGGAAACGGGCCGTGTGCTGGTCACCGGTGGCGAGGATCGCAATGTCAATCTCTGGGCCATTGGCCAGAACGAGTGCTTTATGGTGAGACATTTATCCCGAAATTTACTGAGGCCATAGCTTAAGCTCTGCTCTTTTCCATTTCAGTCCCTAACTGGCCATAATCGTTCCATTGATTGCGTACGGTTTGCATACAAAGACAATTTTGTTTACTCTGCCGATGATATTGGCATCATACGACGATGGGATCTCAATGCACAGAAGATATATTCAACGCTCAATGGGCATATGAAGAGTGTGCGCACCCTGGACTTTAATCCCTCGGGGGAGTACGTGGTATCTGGCAGCAATGATACCACCGTAAGGTGAGTTATCTGCCATGCCCAAAACTCTTTAAATTAGTCAGCTCTTAGAGCCCACAAATCTGTTTGCTCGTTGAAAGATACTCGCACCTCTGCTTGTGACTTAGAGTGAGAGGGGTATAGTTTTGGCACGTCTCGTCTCCCTCTGCTGTGCGTCAGATAAATGCCTAGATAAATGATCTAGTTTTTGTGGATTTATCTTCCCATTTGGAGCGTCTTCTTTTGTCTTTTATTTATGTACGCTTGGATAAATCCAAAACAAATGTGATTCATGAAATTAGTCGATTAGGGGCATATCCTCTACGATCTGTGAGGCTCTGTCTGCTGGCTTCTCCTCCGCGCCCTGATACTTTCCAAGACGTCGAATATTAGTTCTTCGCCAGGTCCTTGACCCCTTAGGCTGTTGATCTCCTTGCCTAGATCCTGTGCAGCAGTTGGACGAGCCTTCTTGGGCTGAGTTTGGTGCTGCAGCTCGTGCCTGAGTTCCTGCAGGGTTTGCTCTCTCTGTCTTCGGGGACGGGACAACTCCTCGCTATCGATGACAACAGGTCCGTCCACCATTCTTGATTCCTTTTCTAAAAACTAAACTATGGATAAACCATTTACTGGTTGCTTGGAGTACGTGCACAATATTGATCCGAACACTCCTCCACTGCAGCTGTCCTGCACTTCTGGGAGGGCGCCAGAACCACGGCGCCAACGGCACCAACCTCTGCTATTTCCCGCCTATTAAGGAATATATCTAATGCCTAATTTATTCTGTTGAGGTGCAACTAGTTCCAGCATCGCTCGATGCCTATTTGGACTGATGCTTCAAGAAAAATTAGATCATTTTGGAAAACAGTCGTTAGTTTATTGGGGTCGTAAAAAGGTTTCGTTTCTATTTCTACCACCGAAGGAAGGGGGTTGCATACTGGTGCATATGTACAGATATATAAAGATTATATGTATATGTAAAAAAAAGGTAAAACAAGGGAATGAGGGGAATTCATTCAAAAAGACAAGCAGCATCTGCTTACAACTTGGCCTTGGTGCTCTTCAGATCGACGTAGGCCCCCGAAATAACCTCCTTGCCGGTCTCTACCACCAGGGTGCGGAAATGTACGCGTGTGCCCTCCAGCCACATGTCCACCTTCAGCGTCTGGCCGGGCAGAACGGGGCCTGAGAAGCGCACTTTGATGGCCTTGAAGAGCGTCGGATTGTTGTCGGCATACTGGCTGAGAACGGCCCGGACCGAGTAGCCCAGGGTGCACAGGCCGTGCAGAATGGGTGTCTTGAAGCCGGCCAAGAGTGCCATCTGTGGATCAATGTGCAGGGGATTGCGATCGCCGGAGAGTCTGTAGAGTACGGCCTGATCCGCGCTGGTCGAGTACTGAATGGAGGAGTCCGGCTGACGGTTTGGATTCGGCAGCAGTGGCACTACACCGGCAATTGGATTCTTTTTGCCACCGAATTTCCCTGCACCCACCACAAACACGCAGCTCTGGTTCTTGACCACCAAACGGCCGCTCTCGTCGAACGAATCGCAATTGGTCACAACAACGGCGCCGGATCCCTTGTCCATCACATCGAACACCTTGCCGGTCGTTGTCAGGGTACCGCTGGTGGGAAGATCGTCGGCGATCTCCAAATACTGTTCGCCGTGCAGAATGTTGGTGAAGTCGGCCTGATTGTTGGGCAGGGCACTGCCGACCAGCTTGTCCGTGGACATGGCCAGCAGTAGGCCGGGCAGGACAAAGAACGAGGGTATGGCCGAGAAATCAGCATCGTTCTCGTACAGGAAGCGCAGATCCTGGCTGTTCTTGATCGATGCACCAATGCCCAAGGCGTAGGTGATGAGCTCCTTGTTGTCGAATGTGAATGTGTCCTCGACGGCATCGCCGCCGCCGGCCTTAAGCTTCTCGATCACCTCCAGCAGATAGCCAGTGGCCTCGGCCATCGAATTGAGGTGCTTGGCCTGCGACATGTCCGTCACCTTGGACCAGGCATTCTTCACATACTCAAGGGTGACGGTATCATCCAGAGAGGGTCGCAGCACAGATCCATTGCCACGGACCGTCTGCACTTTGGCGGCCCATCCAGCGGCACTTTCGATGTAGCTGCCTAAACGGAAAAGATTTCGATTAGCAAGAGCGCCCCCACTATCAGAGATTATTCTTTATCTTGCCGAAGAATGAACTTTGTTCTGCCCAAATGAACCTCTGAATTCCCAATCGAACCTCCTCGAACACTCACCATTGTCCTCGCAGGATTCGTGGCACAGGTAGGCCACAACAGGTGCAATCAGATGCGGCTTCAGCTCATTGAAAAGAACGTCGGGAATAATTCCCTCGGTCATGCGGCTGGCCGCCGTTGGGATAATCACGTTGCAGAAGATATTATTGCGAGCGCCCTCGATGGCAACGGTGTTGGCCAGGCCAACGAGTCCCATTTTGGCAGCCGCATAGTTGCCCTGTCCAAAGTTACCAAAGATGCCCGAATTCGACGAGGTCATGACGATGCGGCCAAAGTTTTGGCTCTTCATGTGCCCAAAGGCGGCCTGAGTGCACTTAAAGCTTCCCTTCAGATGGACGTCGTTGACGAGATTCCAGTCCTGTTCGGTTGTTTTGAGAAGGCTGCGATCGCGCAGAATGCCGGCATTGTTGATGAGTATATCCACACGGCCATAGGCCTTGATGGCCGTCTCAATGACCTTTGCCCCATCGATGACAGAATTGTAATCGGCCACCGCCTCGCCGCCACTCTTGCGAATCTCCTCAACGACCACATCGGCGGCCCGCTGCGAGGCACCCTCACCGGAATGAGTGCCGCCCAGGTCGTTGACCACCACCTTGGCGCCACGGGAGGCCAGCAGGAGAGCATACTCTCGGCCCAAGCCGGCACCGGCACCAGTCACCACCGCAACACGGCCATCGAAACGCAGTTTGCCAGCAGAAGACATGTTTTCTCGTTAATTTTTCCCTGTTTGGAAATCCGGTTACGCCTGCTCCAACGATCAACTGTCGAATGAAAAAATGAAAGGTATTCCGTGTTGAATTATTAGTTATGCGGGGGGAATATCGCATGGGCTCCAAAGTGTGTCCTGATAGTGATATCTCCAGAGGTATATATGTATATACATATATGTTTGTGCATACAGAATGAAAATGTGAAAGTTTTATTGACTCCTACCAAAGAATCGAAAGACAATTCGGTTTGATCCAAGTCCAACAACGGCTCAGAGTTCAATTAGACGAACACAGAAGGCACAACAAATTGACAACAAAATGTTTTAATGTTTTTCTAGCACACACACCGACAAACACAAAAGCAATGCAAATACTATGTACATATGTATATAGATGTGGGGATCGCCGCTCCCCATTTACACACGACTTACAGTTCTTGTAGACTAAACGCACGTTAACGTTGCTACTCGGATGCGATTCCTTAACTTAATACAAAAGATTAGCAGCTCAATATCGCAGGTACAAAGTGCAACAAAGCGATAAGC
This sequence comes from Drosophila miranda, assembly GCF_003369915.1. NCBI lineage: Eukaryota > Metazoa > Arthropoda > Insecta > Diptera > Drosophilidae > Drosophila > Drosophila miranda. Next base: position 13,647,859 of record NC_046673.1, read on the forward strand.
AACTTAAAAATGGGTTTAATGGGAGCAAAAGAATTCGGTGCTGCCAGATCGATGGAGAAAACATATGGCAGCTGGAATATCGATTAATACATATATCGATGGCTGTAAATGCAGCGCGATGTTTCTTATTGCATTTCGTGTTCGTTAAAAACATTTTAAAACCTAAAAAAAGGCGAAAGTTCATAAACATGTGATAAATAAAAATATAACACTTTGATATATTTGGTGATTGTAGGTTAATTTTCTTTCTTTTTTTGTTTTTGTATTATCTTTTGAAAATGGCGCCATCCTAGATTTTTGATATCTGGCGCCACCTTAACAGAAACTCTATCGATATATCTATCGATTTTGAAACACACCGCGAAAATAAATATTCAAAACAGCAAATATACAATGCATTAGAACGCAATGATAAAATGATGAGATGTTTACATAAATGATTGCCAATAAATATGAAAATATCGCAAAAGAATCCAATAATAATATGATTTTTTTCTACATTCATTTCAGACTTTGGGACGTTCAGAATGAGAACAATTGCATTCGAGTGTGCCGGGGCCATATGTCGCATGTGAACTCTGTTAAATTCTCCCCTGACGGACTATGGATTGCTTCCGCTGGTCTGGAGGGATCCATTCTCATCTGGGACATACGGAAGAGCAAACAGATCATGGAGTTTATAGCAGAGCCACCAGTCACGGCCATCACATGCATACAGTTCCATCCGTTTGAGTTCCTGCTCGCAGCTGGACGCATCGATGGCACCGTGTCCATCTATGATCTGGAGCATCAGCAGCTTGTCTCGCAGACCACACATTTCTATGGCCAGGCCATCAGATGCATAACGTTCAGTGACAATGGTGAATGCCTCTTTGTGGGCAGTGTTTCGGGCATCTCTGTCATTGGCTGGGAGCCCGACCGTGAGCTGGACCACATAAAGGGCTCCTGGTCCTCGCTGGGTGACATGAAAGTGGTCAACAATAAGCTGGTAAGTGGATGTGCCCCTGAAGACTATGAAATCCCACTGATCTCTCATTTTGGTTGCAGATCTGTGGCTGTCATGAAATCGATGCTGTGTCCATTAATACCATAAGTCTGGACCGTGTGATACCGTTCTATCAGCCGCCGAATACCCTGCCCAACTTCAAGCACAATTCAACGAACCGAAAGAGCTTTACGCGCGGCAACCAAAAGTTTCGTTTGTCTTTGGGTGGTTCCAAGCCCGCCCAGGTCAAGGAGGAGCAAGAGCATGACAATAAAAGTCAGAATTTCGATGATCTATCATCGCCAAATCTGAGTCTGGAGGTTGTGAACGAGGCCGTATTGGAATCGACAGAGATATCGCCCATTTCGTCGCTGCAGCATCTGCCACAGCCCGGTCTAGTGGCACCTGGCGAGCACGTGCATCCGTATAGCCTCTACAGCTATAGTAGCTACAGCGGTATGGATGTGGGCGGTTCCAGTTCCACCCGCCTCTTGCAGATGAATGGCCCCAGCTCGCTGCACACAGCGGAGAACTATAACAATATTTATCCGCTGGAGAAGGAGGAGGAGCCCGAGGCTGAGGCCGAGGCCGAGGTGGATGTGCAGCATTTGGAGTACAATCTGAACGAGAGCAATGCACCGATACTCTCCAATTATGATAACTACGAGATGGCCGAGGACTTTCCAGTCAATCAGAACTTGAACTATTTGGTCAGTAGCTATAAGGCAGTGCCGCCCGCCTCCTCCACGATCAATGCCTCGTCCAAGTCGATCAAAAAAACCACCACCAATCTGCACAAGCGAAGCACGGGCATCAGCAACACCAAACAGTCATCGACGGCCATTTTCGGCAGCAATAAGCTGAGCCAAGTGTCGTCGGTTAGCTCGATGGAGCTGCACAAGCTGGACGACAATATGATACTCAAGAAATCGTCCTCCTCGAATGTGGTCAACAAGAACAAACGGTCGATGGTGGCGACCACGCAGAGCCAGTTCTACAAGGAGAATAGCCAGCAGAAGAATATCAATGTGGAGATAATCACAAAGCCGCCAATGAGGTCACGCACCACCCTAGACATGCGTATATCGCATCAAAACAAAACTCAGGAAAAGCATACACACGTGAGTGATCTCCAAAAAAAAAGGTTTCAGCATGCCATATTGATTGATTCCCTCTTGCAGCAGCCACTTAACAATCATCGCATCATAGCAGATGATCACAATGATTTTGATTTCCTCTCAAGATCACACGAGGCTGTGCTACAGGAATTGAGCAATCGCCAGACCAGCCTGGATTTGCTACGACACTCCACAAGGTGAGCTTTTTGACCTGCAAATTAGAGACCACCAGGAATCCACAGTATTTTTAAAAGAAGAGAGAAAAACAACTGCAATTTTCGGATCCAACACAGTGTGACGATACCTGTTTGGTTCAGTCCGTTTTGGGCGAGCGTTTTGAAGGCATGAGAAAGCTAATATGCAGATTCGGTTGCCTGCTCATGCAGGGCTCTAAGTATTTCAACTCTGATTCCATTTAATCCCTGCATATAGGTCGCATGATGTTTTGGGCGCCTTGAAGCAAGCTAGGAATACCGGAAGATCGATCTTTATAGATCTGCTGGGAGCCATCCTAGAGAAACCGTGAGCCTGAATAAGAGATTTGTGTAAATGTTCTTTTTAACATCTTTTGATATGTTGTAGGTCCTCTTGGAACTTGGATTTCTGCATATTCGTTTTGCCAGAGATATTTGAACTTTTGCAAAGTCAACACAAGTTGTAAGTGCCACGTCATAGAATACCCGATTTCGGGATCGAAACTAATTGTAAATTGTTCTTTACTAGCCACTTTACCAGAGCCTGTGATACATTGCGTATCATTTTGTCAAACTTCTTGCCAACCATACAGGAGAACCTCGACCCGTGGGCGGCCAATGGCTTGGGCGTGGATGTGACGCGGGAGGATCGCCAGAGGAAGTGCGCCGAATGCCAGCGATGGCTGTTGCAGATCAAGAACCTGCCCGAAAGCATTCACTTTGGGGGCACGCTGTCACAATTGCAGAATATAATTGTTTTTTAAAACATTGCATGCATATCTGTAGACTGTAAATTGTCCACGGGGTTCAGATTAGATCCAGACTCTTGAACGATTATCACCCACTGTGCAGGTACAGACAGCTTCCTTTTCTTTTTTTTTCGGGGGAGTGGCCTCATTTGTCGCTCTAAGCTGCCAAAAAAAAACTATAAACAAAAAACATTTTAAACACACAATCGATTCAGGAGAAGCAGCCGCTTCCGAACCCTGTTTGTTTAGCATTAACAAAAACCCTTAGTCATTAAATGATTTACACTATTAATTCGTTATTGAAACTAATTTATATAATTATTATTTACACATACCACCTAAGCCTTATAAATTTCAAAAGTGTGCAACAAAAGTGTCTGAAAATCTGTGTACTTATTTGTCTAAAATCAAATGTACTATACGGCATATAGTGAAAAGTTCCAATGTGATTTCTATGCTAACATTCTTCAATCATGAGCTCTCAATGGGAGGCTTTCCATACCATTGGGTAGGTTGTATCAAGGACTATGCCATTACCAAGATATGGTGGGGTTTTTCGAGAAACCTCGTCGACAATGCCTTGGGAAGCTGAGTCGGTCCCTCGAATCCAACAACAACAAGCGCAAAGGTGGTCCCAAGAAAGTAAAATATCAGGAACTTGATGCTTTATTTTATAGATTTTACAGTCTTTGGTTGGATGTATAGTATAATATTTTAAACCATGAAAACATTCAATAGCAGAAAATTTTAAAAGAGAGTGCTGCAAATGCCAGCATTCGACTAATTTATGCAGAATCAAAGCTAGCCCCCGGTGGTACATGGAACTGATTTTGCACTGTTGAAAACTTTTCCAATAAAGGCAGAATAATGCACTGGTGGTGGGGATGGTTGGGAATCGGTGACAACGGGCAGCGTCACCGAAGCGTGTCGTGGACAAGTTCGCGCTAAATCGTGGCTGGGGCTGCAGGTGATTTAGATGCGTCGTTAAAATGTCAACCAAATGCAGATGATTACGGGTGGCAGGGCACGCCCAGATGGACCCCATATGGAGAAGATACCACTCGGTAGTTTCAGTTGTAGTTTGCCGATCGGCATGGAGTTCTGAAAGCGGAGGGAGTGCATTCGCCTTCTTGCGGTTGAGTGACTCGAATGGAATGGCCAACAAAGAGCGGGCCAGAGGTAGAGGCTAGAGGCCGAACAAAGCGGGCTTTGAAGTTCAGTTTACCATGTCGCCGCATCATTGTGAGGCTCTAATGCCCTACCTATCGATAGCGTTTTGGAGCGATTAAGGCCCCGGACAGTTGGGAGTAGTTCATCTTTGCCAGCCGACGGCAACGGTTGAGTCTTTGCGCCGTCCACAAAATGGCACTGGATAAGTTCATTCTGCTATGCTGCTGCATCCATTTTGCTGTGTGCGCGGACAGCTTCGAGATGCCTAACAGGAACACGGACCTGGATCTGGACCTCGACCTGGAGGCCGAGGATAGCATGGTGGACACCGCGCGTTCCTTGGAACCGGGACAGCCCAAGCAGATAAAGATACTGCAGCATTCGGCGGGATACACAGACTATGAATACTATCAAAGGCCCAGGCCAGGGGTCGTCAATGATCACTACGGGAACGGGAACGGGAATGGGAATGACAACGATCTCAGCGCATCCTCGGCCATGAAGAGATTGCATGAAGAGACCAATCGGAGACCAGTCAGTGGCGCCGTGCCCCACAAGCCACTGCCTTGGTACGGCGAGTATTCCGGCAAGCCCAGCGCCGCCAGCGTGCCCATGTACCCCTCCAGATCCTACGATCCTTATATTCGGCGCTACGACAGGTGAGTGGCTGATAGCAAAGTTCGAGCTACATACGAGACGACGGCGCTCATATTCGGCAGGTTCGATGAGCAGTACCATCGCGCCTATCCGCAGTACTTCGAGGACATGTACATGCATCGGCAGCGCTTCGATCCGTACGACAGCTACAGTCCCCGGGTGCCACACTACCCCGAGCCGTATGTAATGTACCCCGACCGCTATCTGGACACACCCAGTGCCAGGGACTACATCAAGTCGCGACGCGGCTACATCGATGATCCCGTCCCGCTGCCCGACTCCTACAATTCAAAGTACGGCCCTTCCCCGAAGCTATCCGACCTGACGCTGCCCATGCGTAACCAGCGGGTGGTGTACTACGCCCATCTACCAGAAATCGTACGGACCCCGTACGACAGTACGCGACCGGAGGAGCGCAACTCGGCGGCCATGACCATGCCGGCTGCCGCACCGTACAAGCTGAATAAAAAGAAAATCAAAAGCAATCTGCGACCTCTAGGCAATAATTCTACCGGCTATAAAATGACATTATAGAAGCGAAATCCAAATCTAAGACTTTTGTTCTTCTGTTTACTTCAAAAAGCACTTGAATCGGCGGCAATAGAGACTAAGACATCATAAGGATCGGATCTATAGTCCCCCCCCCATCTAATGCTATCTATTTCCTGCATGACCATTCCACATACATTTATTTAACATTAGGACATCTTTTTTTTGGTTTTTTGAAAATATAATTAATGAATGAAGCTTGGTTAAGTTCTTTTTTCTGTATTGGTACGGCATATGGTGTTTTTTGAATTCAGTAAAAATATAATATATACATATAGAAAAAATATCATTACAATTTTTGTTTTGGGAATTTGGTAACCTGAAGAGCACTCATAATTATCAAGTTTAACAAACTATTCAGTTGTTCTTCATTAGTATGGATAGCCTGGTATATTTTCCATATGTATAGGTCATACAAAGAATTATATGTGCATCATACTTGATTAAAACTAGAAAAGTACTAAAACTGACATCGAAATGTTGAGTACATACGCAGTTTTTTTTTTGTGTAGTGCAATGTTACGCGTGAAAAAATTCGTTTAAATGTAAAATAAAATGGACTTAAAAGTAGTCTTCATACTAAATATTTATACTCGTATTTGCATATTTCTTTTTTCCTATTTTTACGCAATAACTTTAAAAGCTTTAAAAAAATATGTGCATCACATGTGTAAAATTCCTTGTTTGCCGTAGGATAAATTTTTTTTTTAGAAACCACAATGAATCTATAATTTATGCGCTTGCAATGTTCAATAAATAAATGGCATACATTTTTTAGAACCAGATATTCCCGTAAAAGGCTTTGCAAATATATCTGAATTTTTCCTGTAGATTCAGGATGGACTCTTATTGAAATGTATCTATCCATCAGAGTAGAGGCATATGTATTTATATTTTTTTTTCTTCTGTGATCTTAAAGTTACAATCTAAAGATACAGGCTTTTGGCCTGTATTGGAAGATAACTTCCAATTAAATCTTTATATTGTGATTATATTGATTTATTCTATCAGACTACCATCTAACTGAATCATGCATCGGTAGTAGCTGGTTCTCAACGTCCTTTAAAAATGTGTTCCAATCCAAGCTAAAATACATATAAGAACTTATTGTTGATATGGATATATACTATAATAGAAAGGTAACTTTCAAGATTTACCTAAACATCAGTAAAGTTTCAAGCAGCAACAATTGGCTTGAGAAATGTGCAATTCTCAAGCTGCCACACATGTACATAATCGTTCTAATTAATATTCATCTGATAAATATCGGAGGAGATGCTGCTTGTTGGTGTTGGAACCAGCCCCCAGGCCCATCCGTCCTCTGCTGGGCCTCGCTGCACTGCATCTGTAAATGTGTTTAATGTTAATAGAGAGTCAAACAACAAATGATCTATGACCCAAGGGCAGGGCATTGCAGGAGGGGGTCAAGCCTTGAATTGCTATTCATTTGCAGTTAACATTTAAATGTAATTTGTGTGCCACTCACCTATTGCACTCCATCCTGCGTCCGAAGGATGTGGATGTGGATGTGGTGGAGACATCTTCAAGTTATAGCAAAAGTCCGCAGCAGCTGGAACGTTTCATCGGGTCTTTCTCCCCAGAGTCTCGTTAATTACACAATTCCATTACTTTGACTTTCGCCACGACTTTGGTCTTTGGACTTGGGGGATATTAAAGTTTTGCGATTTCTGCAATTTAACTTTCTCGCTGGTCTATGCAAGAAACAACAAGAAGCATTCGTAATTATACGTACGTACAAATACTCACATGTGTATGTACATACATATATTCCGGTATGCTCCAAGAGGCCATTCATCCTGAAGCTTTATGTATGTTTGGGTTTTGTTCTGGCATTCATTCGTTTTGACACACAACACAAGAGGAGCAGCAGCAGCAGCAGCAGAAGAGCTATTATGGTGCCCCAACACCACCAACGACAACAAATACTTCAGTAATGCATGGACACGTACGGCTAATTAATGTGCTTTTGTTTGGGGTTACATTTGTCAGAGCAGCGCGCGAGCGATGTAATGTCCAAATGTCCGAGGAGCATGTGACACTTTAGCCACCGTTTTGCCATATCTTTACAGTTAAAAAATACATTTTCGAAAAAGCCATCAACAGCAATCGCCAAGTCAGCCATTTTTTAGGAATGGTCGATCACTGATAACTGTCGCCCACCTCTAAGTGCGAATATCTGCATATCGATTGGCATTTCATTTATTTAATTATATATTTCTGATAATAGCAAAGCACTTTTCGGTTAAAAGCAGGTTTTATTTTTGTGGAATATTTGACTGATAAGTGTCGTACAGCCATTAGTTCTACTCTGCGGCAATTGGCAGCGGCATTAAAGATCAGTTGGCAGTGCTCTTTGAGTGTAGCCACACCACCTGCTATGTATAAATATGCATGTCCACGCATAGCTGTGCTTTCTCTGCGCCAAAACCAAAAAAAAACAAATTTCGCCTAGAAAAGTGTATTTTTAGAGTATTGACGTATCGGCTATCAGGAGGATGCATGTAAGAAAGTGCTCCCCAGCGTGGGGGGGACTATGCTATTTTACGAGCTGTATTTCGTATGTCCTTTTTCTTTTTGCCATCTCCCTGTTATTACTCACAACTTGACACAGACATTTTCACAGGTCACCGCCACGCACACAATCACACATAGACACGCACACGCATACGAATACGCACATAAACACATTTGTCCAAGGGAGCGCGACAATTGCCTGAACGGCGCGGCCGGCCTTGTGGGACATTTTGCATGGAGGAGAGGATGCGATGCGATGCGATGGTCCGGCATTGGAGGAGGAAACCTAATGAGCGCGCACCGCCCACGCAATGAAATGGGCCAGAGACACACACACACACACACATACTAGGCAATTTTGGGCTGCTGTCCCGGATCTCGGGGTAAGCAAAAACAATAACAATGATGCACGCGATACTTAACAAACTTTTGCGCCGGGCGGACTCCCATAATTAGAATCATTGAAATAGCCATTCAACGTTCATTTGCCCAGGCCCGGACCCGTGCCAGAACTGTCCCAGCAGTGGCTTGGGGTCAGGTATCCGTTGTGGGATGGCTGCCTGGCACGACATGTACATACATATGTAAGGATGTGTGTGTGTGTGTGGGCATGCCTGCCCCATGATTCAGTGCTCCGCGTGGGTGAGTGAGTGCTCCCGGTCCGATCCGATCCGGTCCGGTCCGGTCCGGGTGGGTGTGTTCGGAGGTGTTGTGGCAAATGAGAAAACAATGCCCGAATAACGACTCTCCGATGTGCATTAAAAGATTTATTTCTTTGCGAATAAATGAAGTTTTTCTTTATGGCCAACAGTCACTAGCCTTTTCCACATCGTTGCCGCTTCCTGGACGCACAGGCCCGTGGCCGCGCAGCCACACCTTGTCCGCGACGAGACAGAACGATGGAGTGTAGGCGTACATTGATGGGGACATAAAGTCCCGGACACAGCTATTCCTTCTCCGCCTCCCGTGTAATCGCTGAGTAGTTAAATGCGCTCTAGTTATACGTACTTACAAGCAATGTGGGATGTCTGAGAGGACTAGCCGTAACATTAATGCCTTCTGCCCCCTTCTGTCCCATCCACACGTCAACAAATCACCGCAAATTTATTTGTCTGAGGCTCGGAGCGAGTCCTGCCTGCCTGCCTGCCTGCACGTGCAGTAATTAGGAGTGGAAACAATGGTGGAAGAAGCAGCGGAATGCAGAAGAATCCTATACAAATTCCTGTGTCCCATTAGGGTGTCGACATCGCCGGAGCATCTAAATCTGGGCTATTCAACTGATAGAACAGGGACAGGAACAGGGAATAGAAATGCATATATTGCACCTAAACATCGAAATATTATACAGATGATTTGGGATTGCTGTAGGGCCTCATAGGTTTTGGATTCTGCTATGAGCCAAATTAATTGCTGATTTTCAAGCTTTAATATCAAAAATTGTTTTCCTAAAAGCTTATGAATTGAAATCCCAGAAAAATAAAATTTCTTTGCCTCATGCTGGACTTTTCACATATTATTCAAGTCTGTATCCAAATCCGCACTCAGGGCGGCCACTCTTGCCCTTTGACGATCAAGACTCTGACAGAACTGTTCCAACCTCCGTTCAAAATTCTCCATCTGAAGCAGCTGCAACTGTCTTCTGGTATTCTCCAGACCTTTCTCCAGAAGTGCGACATCAGCATTTAGCATGTAGCAGGTTAGCAGTGCGGTTTGTCGAATTGGTAGCTGGTGCGGCCTGATGGGTGTGCATTTCTTGTTGCCATGACCGCCGCTCTTCTGCTGAATTGTCATTGGATCAACAAAGTTCTTGCAAAACTTATCACTTACTGAATTGGATTGCATTTGGTCCTCCTTCTTCTGGTCCATTTTTGTATTAAAAAGTTTATTTTTTTCGAATTTTGTCTGTGTAATAGAACATTAAAAATTTTGATAGCTCTGTCTTTATCGAATATGATTTGTGAAATACACAAAGGCCTTGATGTTTTCTTCAGAGGTGATGTTGACCTGTTTTTAAGAAGCACGCGTCACCCATGGAATATAGTGTGGATTCCTTATTAGAACTGAATATACCTAAAATATATAAAAGTATATGTTTTCCAGATGAACCATTGGTAATTATTTGTTTAAGAAAAACCCCTAAGATACTTGAGGATCGACGGGCCATTGCGAATCAGCTATATCTTTTGGACATCGTAGTGGAATAACTTGATTGACTTTGTACGTATACGTGTTAGGAGTCTGCGAACTTGTGCACACTTTGCGTTATCCGATTAGTGGATTATATTTCGAAAGAACGATATCGAATGGTTCCTTCCGTCTATATAGATATAGTCATACGATATTAATGCAATTGTCGTATTTTATTTGGCGATTTTATAGGTTAATGATTTGTTCACTTAGGACCGATTTTTCGTTTGAAAATAATGCATTATAATCTCAACAATTCAAAAAAGGGTTCTTGTGAAAGCTTCATTCACCTGGAAACATCAAAAATGATCAAATATACATGTACTATTGGTATGCTTTGTGTCAAAAAATCCACCTAGTTGTTTCCCAAAAATGCCTCTGTTAAAAAGTAGATTATTTAATTATCTTTCAGAAAATAAGAGTTTGTTTTGTTTCGTGTACAAAATACAGTCCCTAGAAGGTTCATTATCAGGCAAGTCTGTATCTATATTTCTTGACTTTGGGACCATCAAAGGAATTCCGTTGGGGAATATGCCTAAGGCTTAACATAGAACTATGAGTAATTTGTTTGGAAGATGAAACAATGAACGAATTAAGAAATTATCTATGTATATGTATGCTGGCAGATACAAGATACTAGGTACTCAGCTAGAATATTTCTCATTAAGTGGAAAGAGGATACTCTGTCTGTCTCTGTCTCTGCAACAATACATATATGGCACACAAATACCATTTTGTGGATCTTTAAACTTAGAAGATGAAAAGGTACCTTCCGCTTTTGTTTTTATTTCATAGAGGAATGGAATGGGCATGGCGATGGCGATGTCTAGGGCATATATGCTTAGTAAAGTGTATAGTTGTATGTCATTATTGGCCATCGTTTAAGACAAGATAAAGGTTAAATCTTTGCTTGAGTTGCACAATGAGAATTCATGAGCTTCCCTGTTCAAGAAACGTCCAGACTGCTTATAGAGTTCATAGAATTGATTTACCTTCTGCAAATTAATCTTCTGCATTCCCTTAAGACTAGTATTATCAATTATCAATTTTCATCATTGTAGTGCTATGCAATCAGGAAAATCTTCCAAAGAGGTTGGATGGAGGCCTCCTTCTGGTTTCTTTTGCTTCGAAATATTATTGTGTTTGTAATTACAGGGCAGTCCCACAAGTCCCACAGAGTCCCATTTGGTCTTGGGTCATATCTACTTTCTTCTACGCGCTGCTCTGCTCTGCTCTGGAGGCTTGCGTGTACGCTGGATGGGGGGCGGGAATCGGTTGTGGGAGTGGGATGTTGGATGTGGAATGGGCGGGGGGGGGAGTGGCTGGCGGCGCGTGTGGCGAGCAAATGCAAAACCTATAAATCTTTATCCAGACCGCATTATTGATTGGCACTGGCCAGAACCGGCCACGGACACGCAAATGGACATATGTTGGCCAATATTACGAATATTCATGTAAGGCACAACGCAACGCACACACCATAATGTCAAATGTGCGGGGCGTGGACGCTGCCACACCACACCACACCACACAGAGCCGCACTATGCCACATTGTTCCACCCCACTCTGTAGGAAGCAGAACTTGTTCGACCACCAGTCCGTCCGAATAATAGGATAAATAAATAATTCAAATAAATAACGCTGAAATAAAATCAAATGCAATGACGAATTATGATGGTAAGACTGTGGCTGTGTGTGTGTGTGTGTGTATCTCGTTGTTTGGCCTGTGTCCCGAATGATTGGGGAGCTCGTAAATCACTGACAATAGGGCAGATCGCACCCCTCGGGCCTTGATTAGGGAAAGAAGGCGGAAAGGGAACGGACGAGGAGGACGCTCAAGTGTCAAGTGCCAAGGGCATTCCGAATAAACAATCTACAACGAAACAAAGCACAAGACTGTATGTGTATCTTGTATCTCTGTTTTGTCATAAATATTAAACGAACTTATCTCTTTCGTCTCTCTCTCTTGGCGAAAAATTTATCATTTGCGTCAAGTTTGTTAATTATTTATGTTGGCCATGCCTCATATTCCTCTATGCTCCTATGCAGCAACTGATTTATGTGCCAAAAGTACACACATCCCACAACCCCACCCACAGTCGCAGTCGCAGTCACAGCATAACCAGTACAGTACACACTCGATGGAGTGGACTAATTAAAGCGGTGGGGGTGGGATTGTATGTATATGCTTACATATATTTACAACAGGCACTTGTTAGAAAAACTTAATCTTCTATAAAGGCACATGCTTCGATTTTGAGGTGTTTTTTTTTTGCGATTTTTCAACACTTTTCTTGGTATAAAAGATTTCAAGGATAAAGGAAAAACTATTTTAATTATTTTCAGAATTTTACCACAAAATTTAGAGATCAAAATGTAAGGTCCAATGCTTCCATTAGTGAGAGTTTTATGGGTTTCTACATAAATATTTATAAAATAACCATAATTGGGCTACTTTTTTATATAACCTCCATTGGAACTACTCTAAAGCTTGTAACTACTTTCAAGCCTCTTCCCCTTTGGGACTGTTCCAATATCAGCTTTTATTCGAATTTTTTGGAATGTTTCCATAACGATTTTCCCAGCCGCACTTTCCATCCAGCCTGCGTACCTTTCTGTGGGTCAAACTTCGCTCAACATGATCCCTTTAGAGTCCTAGGTCAAAATTACACTATCCTTTACCATTTCTTATCATCTGATGTGTCGCTGTTGTCTTTTTTGCTCTATTGTCTATAAAAAAAGGCACTGCTCACTGTTTGAGAGTACTGTGGGTTATTTCGAGCGAGCACTGTCCTGTCTGTTGGTTCGTTGGTTGCTTGTGACATGTGACATTGCATGACAAGTGGCAGCATAATGAAGAAGTGGCAATTATTCAGGACATACTGATTTATTGTACGGCATTTTTCAAATCAAACCTCACTCCATGCCGTGCTCCGTTCCCTGTCATTCCCTATTCTAGTTTCACGCCATTCCCTACTCCATTCCATGTCGTTCCATGTGTGCCATAGTCAGATTCGATTCGGTGTTCGGTGTTCGGTGTACGGTATTCGGGCTCGATTTCGATTTCGGTGAAGTGCAATAAAGTCGAATTTAATTGCTCGTTTGAAATGAGCAAACTTAATGGACAATGACTCATTAACACTGACACGTCAAACAATAATGGCGTGTCTGGGATGTGGATGGGATGTTTGCCGAATGAGGAAAATGTGGAAAAGGGCAAGCGGAAAGGCGGAAATTGAAATAACGCTTCCTGCGAAAATGCGAGCGACGACGACGACGACGACGACGACGAATGCGACGCACCATGAAACACGTCCATGTCCATGACAAAAGCTCGCCTCCGCACATGGCCACATCAAAAGAATGGCAACACACACACACTACAATATACTGGAGGAGGAGCAGGGCCAGGAGCTGGAGCTGGAGCTGGAGCACAAAAAAAAAGCAATTAAGGACGTTGAAAGCAATCTTAAGCGCTGCTGACGGTGACAGTAACAACGCTCCGGCGAGGATGGGCCAGGAACCGGCAGCGAGTGCCGGCTGCCTTCCATGTGAACTCTGATGTCTGTGCGCGAGCGAAAGTGGAAGCCCTTAAGGATGTGACATGAAATGCTTATCAGCCCGACCCCACACACACACACACTTTTAACAGGGAAAATACACGCACCGCACCACACCCACCCACAGACGGGCCCACTCACGCCCAGGCCATCCAGCCACACACTCAAGACAGTACGCCTAGGAAATTAGTTTTCCCACAGATAAAACTAAGAGTCCGAGTACGAGTATGTGTGTGTCAATTAAGCAGAAAAGCAGGAAAATGGACAGCGCATCGAATGAGTTCGATCAAAATGTATCTGGCGTAGTGCTCTTTAAATGTTTCCCCCGCAGAGAGAATACGCCAAGTTTGTCTACAAAGTTATTGGGCAGCCATTGAATGGGACTGCGACTAATGAATAATGCCTGATTTCGCCTTCATTGCCTATGCCTACGGGCTTCCAAGCAAGCATCTGCTGCTGTCCATACAAATTAACCAGCGACCAGCGATGCGACCTATTGCGCATTTCAGCGCCGATATTTGGCACATTGACATACGGCCCGGGCCACGTTTAATTGCAATGCAATAAAAACCAAAAGCCCAATTATGTATTCCCAAGTATCTGACACACGATTTAATGGACACCAGAGAGATATGGAACTCTAAATCAAAGCTTAAGAACTTTTTCTGAATTCAATTATGTTCAAAAACAAACAAAAAACACTAGGACATGGCATCATAAACAATTTCCTGTGTCATGACCAAGCAATGTATATTGTTTTTGCTTTCTTGGGGCAAAGACTGTATATATTTTGTTGGATTCTTCAGACCGAAAAGTCCTCAAAGACTGTGTATATTCTAGCCTGAAATGCACAGTAAGCAAACGAGGTCTCATTAGGTATGGAACTCCTTCGAAAACTGTTTATCAAATGCTATCGAGAGTCATAATTAGTCCTTTGTGTATATATTCTATCGTTTATTGGAATTTTAATCCGTTCTATCAATTTATTTAATTTCAGAGCCCTCATATCTGTGGCTTTCATGGAATCAACTGACCAGAATGGTGTACTCTGGCCTTCTCTGCCAAGTTCTTCAACCTGCATCTACCTGAGGATTTATTCTACATTAACCTGAGACAAGCTTATCATTAACAGATTCCGATATGAACCATCAGTATGTGTATCTAAAAATCAATGAACATATGTACTCTATACTAAGACGTATTCTGAGTTGCATCTGTAACGATTGACGATTGAGGGGCTCGCTTCGAATACCTATTCCATAGGATGCCTATTGGCCGACCCTTTTAATACCAAGAAGTGCTATAATAATTCAAGTTAAAGCTTCAAGATATATGCACTTACAACTCCATCATATCCTTAGCCTGTCCTTATCTTCATTTAGCTGATACGGATTGCTTGGATTATAATCTGATTATAATCCGTCTTTATAAAAGATTTCATTCCCTGGGAATTCCAGAAGGGTTATGATACATTCCCCAAAAACTCAATTTGCTGACCGGAAGAGCGCTTAACTCTGTTTAGTCCTGACAAATGGGTCAGAGGTTAATTTTCAAAAACGCCTGAGCCGAAAGGCCCAGCCCAAGCCCCACTGGATCCACAGCAATCGTAATAAGCCAAAGGACAAGAAAATGTCCCCCCCCCCCCCCCCCCCCACCCGCGCCACAAAGGCATATCCGTCAGAAAAAAGAACAAAACACAAATTCTGGGGCGCCCATTCCCGCTGTCATTCCTCACTTTTGTTTTTCTTTTGAATTTTTCATAAAGGAAACAGAAGCGAATTTTGTGGACATTAAAATGCCACAAAACGTTTTATAGTAATTTTTCATCTTTTCGACGGTCGGCGGTCGAATGGTCCGCACTCCCCCGCAAAGATGGGGGTGAACAGGACACGGGGTTTGGCTTCGGTCTCGGTTTTGGTGGGTGTTGGTGGGAGATTGTGTGCGGGCTCTGTTCGAGCTGAGGAGGGTTCCGTTCCCCGGGCGGCGGAAAGCGGCGAAAAGCGCCGGAAAGCTGTCGACATTTATGTTGATCTCACGCAGCGAAATAACACGGCGCACGCATCCTATGCTGATAAATTTGTATCTTTGTATGACAAGTTAATAATGTGCCAGTCCAGGCGCCGTCGTCTGCGACATCCTTCTGCCAGAGAATGGACGGGACCGGCCCGGGGTTGCGCCATGTAGATTCCTTCATTCCTTTTGCATCCAGATCCGGACCCGCGGCATCAAATGAAAGTTGCTTTATTTTTTGCTGTTTTTGTTGTTTCTGTGCTTATTGAAATTTCGTAAGGCCTGCCAAGGCCGTAGGTAAAGTATTTCCGTGGACTTTTAACGGATTTATTGTGATTTTTGGGTCACGTGACTGTCGAGGAATTTGTTCAGCCTCTTTCCGCTTATAATTGCTTTTCATTTGATTCATTCCCCTCGATAGAGCAAACACAAAGCTGAGTGGGAGAAATATATAACTTTGATGTTTTTTTACATGGACTATTAATAGACTATTTATTTTTCTTAGTGAATATACTATATCCTATGTATATCCGTCGTGGATGATAGTAGCTCCCCTTGGAAGTTGGAAAACCCTACTTGCGGTCCTGTGAATTTAAACCCATAGATATGCACCGAGAGTGAAAATTTTAAACAGAAAGTGTCTTCTATCATATTTTAACATTATTTGTTTTATTCTTTATGTATATTCGGTTCGGCTGCATTGTAAAATATGCATCGAACTTAAGATAATAAGTGAATTAAGATTTAAGTGAATATTAATTCACAAATTATTATATAAGATAATATTTTAAAGAGTGTAGGGCTTGAACGGCCTTATAGGCTATGCTAAATTTCGTTAAGGGTGTTATTGAGGATATTCAGGCATCGGATTATTCATTTTATATTTCAAGAGTTGAGATCTAAATAGGATTGTAAGGGGTTTTAGAGATGTTCTTAGAATTTTCAGATGAGGTGCCTGGGTAATTTACCATTAAAATGAAGAGATTTTATCAAGATATATTTCGAACTTATAATAAATATAGTTCATATACCATATACCAATACCATATTCCTCTGAGTGTAGATATGCTACGATATTTAATGTTTTCCATGCAACTAAAACACTTCCACAATATGATTCAGAATATCTGGTAATGTATTCCCGCTTTCGCTGTCGTTTGTACACATTTATTGCATCTTTTTGTACATATCCAAGTGCTTAAAGAACGGACCAGAGCCTGACATTTGGTCAAGGGAAATATCGAGAGAGCAACAAATTATAAAGTAACGCATATTCGACAGTTTCGAACCGAAAAATTGTTTTTACATTCATATCTCGAAAGTTACGACACCCCTGGGAAGCCGGTGCTGGTCACTTAGCCACCAGGACTCTGCCTCCCCCCCAAACACTCCGGTCACATAAATAGCAAACAGCACCGTTCCCGTTTCCGTTCCCGTTCCGGACATCGTTGAGGGTCGGTTCTTCGGCATGGAATGCCACTTGCCGTTGAGTATAAATCTTGCATCGGAATCACAGGCCCAGACCAAGAGAGTGTTTAGTATGCGAAGCCACACGCGAATATTCCATATTACGATGGGGGGATACTCGGATTGGGGAAACTCTGAGCCAAGAAAACGGACGGAATGGACGGCACGGTATGGCACGGTATTGGGGCGGCAGAGAGGCAGGATGTAAAAAATTTAATGCTATTTTTAAGGGATTCTTTTCAATTTATTATAGTTTGTGGCCTGATCGATTTCACCTTATGAATTCTGCTATGGGAGTACGCATTTTAAATACATAAATAAAATTTCTAGAACTTGGAAAAGGGCTCTAGGATACTAAGGGATAATATGTGGCCTCGAAGATGCTTTCAGCTATGGGTTAATGGGGTTCTTGTGGTGCTCTGCTCTTGGTATCAGCTGTGGTTTCCACTAGCCACAAACCTGAACGGATAACAAGTAATTTTATAATTCTACATTCCTGAAAAACTCTGTAAGGTGTGAATTGAAATTATGGAATAATCAGATTAAAACTGGTGCTTCCAGGCCATAATGTTAAATAATCCAAGGGACCACAAGTCGTTTAATTGGCTTTTATTTAAGTCGAAACTTTGTTCCATTTCGTATCACTTATTCATGGCCCTCTGGAAGGCCAACTCTCTCCAGCGCCAGACCTAATCAAACGAACATCTTTGATGTTATCTGCCAACCTCTATGGGCTTTGATTCAATTGGCAAAACAATTTGGGCTATTCTAAGGGGAGAGGACAAGTCATTTGTAAATTGGGTTGGGTTATAAAATTTCATTTTTACCGCTTCATTGCCCTAATAGAAACAATTTATTGAATGCCGGAGCAGCTCCGAAACCTCCCCGAACTCTGGGCTCTGGGCTCTGGGCGGTGGGCTCTGTCTGATGCTGTGTGGCTTAAATAAATGTAAATTTGCATTGGCCAGAACCAGAACCAGTACCAGTAGCAGTAGCAGTTTCCTCATATTAACGGGGAACAGAATCCTATGATGCTCGGGGATACGATACCAATGGAGCAGAGCAGAGCAGGCACCACCCGGCCTGGCCGTTGTGTCCCTTCTAAACGTTCTATAATTTGCTTATGCGCTTCCTGCTGCTCGCTTTTATGTTTTGCCACATTTTCTGGCACCCAGAGCCGAGCCGAGGACCAGAAACTGGGCATAAAATACGCACCCCAATTGCTTCCTTCCAGTCACAAAACCGACGGAAGCCCCCGTGGTCGTGACCCCGTACCCTCAATGGTTCATATTTTGTCATAATTTATGTCGCTCTGGGTGTTGTTGCTGATGTTTTGGGTTGGCTTCTTCTGGTCTTGGTCCTGGTCCTGGTCCTGGCCCTCCTCTGCATCCGCTCCAGGCCAAGCAGCACCATCACCAGCACCGCAGCAGGCAAGACACCTTTTTTGGCAGTGGTTGATTTGCTTGCAAATTTATTAAAAATCTTCTGGTTGCTTCATTTTATTAGGGCATATCTGTCAGAAGATGCTGCGCGAGAGAGGAGGGATGCTGCTACAGGATGGACTCTGATGTGCAGATGGATACAGGATAGCGGAGAGAGCAGACACACGGATGCACTGAGACAAACAAACTTAAAGGTTGCATTCATTTCGATTCGAAAATGGTAAAAGCTCTGCGATCAAAGTTGTCAGCGCGTAATTGGAATTCTTCAATCAATCTTATTTATTTTTATATAATTTTTCCTTTCAGGATTCCTTCCTCGCACGTGTATTTTCGCCCAGTGTATGCCTGGTTCCCCCTTGCGGCGTGGTGGCCCCGCATGTTACGCATTTCCTCTTGGGATTCCAGGGCATTGGGCGCTGTTCTTTTGATATTGTAATGTGCATAATAGGATTTTTATGACACCTTTACTGTGGGGGCGGGCGGGCATCAGGCATCGCCAATGGCACCAATGGCTGCTGCCTCGCTTAATCGCCAGTTTCCGCCTACCATCCATGAAGGACTGGCAGACTGGCCCCCTGTTTCCGCTGCTGATGCTCTCCTTCTTGTCACCAAAAAGTTGCAAATTTTATTGGCCGGATGTGCGGATGTGCGGCAGCGGCATGTGGATTGTGGATTTGCATCAGATCATGAATTTCACACGATGGTAATGGCCACATTAGCATTGACTACACGCATTTATGGCCCAGACCACCCCCCAACCCCCCTCCATTCTCCGGCCCAGGGGTAAGGTAAGTGCATGTGCTAAATTTTTAATATGCAAATTTCGTTTCAGGGCTGCCGCCTGTGCGCTCACCTTTCGCATTTCATTTACACTTGTGCTGCATATTTTATTGTGTTGTATGTACACGGCATTATTGCACACAAATGGCCAGTTACATATTATGCCGAACAATAACCGCCGACTGTGTTGCCAGGACTCTGGGGGAAACCCGGATGTGGATGTGAATGTGGATATGGGTCCTCCAGATGGCTGGCAAAATGCCATTTGATTCGAGCGACACTTGAGGCTGTCTCTGTCTCCTGCTCCTGCCTCGTTGCGCATCGTTTGGGAACCCCCCCTCTTTAATGGCTGCACGGAATTAATTTTCCAAAACTTTTTGTAAAGGTGTCGCCTCCCAAAAATCCTCCATGCAATTCCAAGGAGATCGATAAGTCCAGGGAGAGCTAAATTGTGGATTTACATTGAGGTAGGTTCATCTTTTTTGTAATGGAATTCACAATTAAAGTATTAATTCTATCATTATAGGTAGGTGCAATGCTCCGTACATACATATGTTCTTGCATCAGGCAAAAGGATGCTCTTTAGCTCATATGGAACATGTACTTCTGCTTGAATAGAACGCCAGGAGGTCGAAGAGTCCTGCTACTGCAGGGACTTTTCACGCAGTAATTTATCTTAATTTTTTTAAGCAGAATAATATATTAAGGTAAAACTTAAACCAATCTAAAAAATTGTGACATTTAGGTTCGAATTTAGACAACTGTTTTGTTCCTAATATTAATCCAACTTGCCTTAAATATTCCTTATCAAAGAGCCCAATTTATTATTCTATCTAAATGTAAAAGTCCCATTTTGGTTGTCGAAATGTTGTTCAGATAAAACGAACAAATATTGCATGACAAAATCGGCTAAAAAGCCCCAAGGCAAACGGGTTGACAGGCAAATTAATTAACACAAAATTGCTGAATACAAATTTCTACCAGTTCACTGCTGGTGCCCGCTCCTTTCCCCTCCCCACCGGCTGGTGTCGACCGTGTAGTAGTAGCTTTGGATGTTGTCAGTGTAAACACGACGTCACATCATACCCATTGCATGCCCCCCCTTCATCGGATTGGATTGTGTGAGTGTAAACATGGCGGGGCAACATTTTCAAATTCCATTAGGTCCTGTTGCTGTCTCTGTAAAGGATTCACTTGTTGACACGCCCATAACCCCATGATAAATTGTTTATTTAGTTTGAAAGGACAGAGCCTGTCCATAAAATATATGTACCCAAGCATATACTAGTACATATCTGTATCTGTATCGTATGTCCCCTCAAGAGAGGATCCGTCGGAGGGCCTTGACGGTTTCCCATTCAAAATCAAAGACAGGTTTGCTAATGATTCATTTTTTGGAGGTCCCTTCGCGCAGGAGAACAGTCCATCCGTGAGACTTAAGTAAATATTTTTTTGGCAGTACAACACGTAGCGGCGGGCATTACACAAAATGCGGTTTACAATTTCAAGAGGGTGAAATCAGTCCTCTGTAAATAATTTCCACGTCAACAACAAAACACACACCAAATTGGGCTCGTACAAATTGTCGAGTGATAAATGGTCTTAACAGGATTCTATTTATTTTTTGTTTTTCTTTTGCTTTTGTTTTTCCTTTTGGTGTATTATGCGCCAGTTACTCTTCATTACATGGCCCGTGAAATGGCAGGCAGCATTACTTTATTTTAGCATAAAAGTGTACATAATTTGACATTGACAATACACTGAGACACAGGAACAGAAACAGGACCAAGAACAGAACCATGGACTGCAAATGGTGATGGAAATACGAGGAGCAGTACGGGCAGGGGGCGGTGGGGCGGTGGGGTAAAAGCGCAAATTGATTAATTGGTTTGTGAGCGTCTAATTAAATAAAGCGGTTCAGGGAAATAGATCGGCACGCCCGCCCGCCCTCTGACCCGTGCCTGTGCCCGGACGGAGAGGCGAGTGTTAGACCCACGTCACCACGTTGAGTGGGGCTCACTGTGGATGGATGGTTGCTTTGCTTGGTTGCCTCACTGTAGGGCGGCGCGGCGGCACATTTTTACTTTTTGTTTTTATTAATGTGACGGCTATTTGTTTCTAGTAAGCAATTACAAAGCAATTTTATAGCAATTACCTTCTTCTAACAGCTTGGTAGCAGGGATAGGGCTTTTTAATGCTGTTTAAAGGCCACCCCCCCCCCCCCCCCCCCCCCCCCCCCCCCCCCCCCCCCCCCCCCCCCCCCAACTCACCCCGCCTGCCGCCCCGGCAGCCGGCTGTTTTCGGCCTGCTCCCGTTTCTCTAATGTAATTTTGGCTTTCGCTTTGGGACAGATGTGACCAGGGCCATGTGCTGTGAAATATTTCCTTCGTTTCTGCGTGCTTTCTCCTTGTTTTTACACCGATTTCCGTCGCATTACGGATTAGCCTGCCACGAGCCTGTAATGAGATGTGGGCCATCAGACTTGTCGTAATGTTGGTTGGCAAGTACCTTTGAAATCACCTGTGCGGTTACGCCAATTACAGGAGAGTTTCCACTCCCCCCGTAATGTGGTATTAATATTAGTTTTTTGATCTGAAGGAACCATATCGGACTGTGGCAATTACGCTGGCTATGCGATTCCTTACACAAATAATAGAAGGAAAAAAATGTGGAAAAAATACCTAGTATACATATATAAAAATATATTATAGATTTAAAATACTCGAAAGTTATACCTGTACGACTAGGAAATAGTCAAAATAAAAAAGGAAAAATAAGGTTAATTAATAAAAAATAAATTATGTTATTAAATGCTTTATTAAAATGCATCAAATGTTCAGTTGTGGAAAAGCTGAGAAAAAATAATAAACCCACAAATATTCTAGAAGAACCAAATATTATATACATTATTATGATTTTATTTAACAAATTAACAAGCTAATTTAATCTAAATAATTTAAATATTTTAGAAATGCAGCTACTGGAAATTTGATTGATTTTGTATAATTATTGCTATGCAGTTAAATCTCTGGTCTCTTTGGAATTTATATATATAAATATTTAATCTATTGGCAATACAGATTTTGGGAGTATCTTTTTTTAAATTATTGAAATACTATATTTAAAGAAGACAGGTATTTGCATCGGTTGTGATGTTTCTTTCTTTCATTTAATATATTCTTATTGATTTTTAAAGATATGCTGGAATGTCAGTAACCAGGAAAAAAGAATGCAGTATAATCTTGTTAAATAAGAAATCAAGCAACGTATTGGTGGTTTATGTAGACATAAAGCTTCAGTCCCAAAGGTTCAAACCTTTTAGTTCTGTAACTTTTTCCACTCATTTTTTTTAACTACGAAAATTATTAATCTATAAAGTGGTACGACTGCATTGCACTAATTTTTCTGATTTAATGGATTATTTCTTATTAATTCTTAATTTCTTTTAAATCAAGAGAATGTATTTGAATAAATGTAGTATACTTTTTGGGGTAAAACATGCACATTTCCTGATATTGAGTCGGTGAGGTATTGTCCAGCATCGAAGGCCAGTTCAATCATGCGAAATGAATGCTTCCTTGCAGCGTTTTAATTTGTGATTCATTCAAATTAGATGTACAATAAAAAATTCACTTTTTTGTGGGGATTCCTCGCCCATTTCCCATTCTGAATCTGAATCAGATTCTTTGTGGAGAGCGAGCGGTAATCAAAACAAGTTGATGGAGAGATAACAGAGAAATTGTCTAAACACTGCACTGGGCACAAATATTTTCTTTTCAAAAATGCTGGGCATTCCTTTGAAGTGTGTCGCGTCTAGATCTACTTAAAGGACCTTTGTTTGCCCCATGCGACCTGCCAAACTTTTGCTCTGACTTGCGGCCCCTTCGGCTGTGGCAGACCCATACCCAGCCCCAGACCCAGACCCCATCTGAGACTTGTTAAAAGGCCATCGGCAACAGCGGCAACGGCGGCGACGGCGTCGACGGCAGTCCGGACGGAAGCTAAGGAGGCGAGGCAGGAAGTTTTCTGAAAAATTTACCGATAATGCGTAAAATTCCATTAAATCGGGTGTAATTAAATGACATTTACTTTGGCCACATTAAAAAGAGCATAAATCAGCGACTACTGCTGCAAAGCATATTTCGCCCCCGGCCCGCGGCCCCTTCGGTCCCGTCCGGCGCTGGACGGAGCCCAAAAGAGGAGTGGAGTGGAGTGGCGAACAGGAGGATGCCGGGACACAGCTGGGAATGAGGAAAAGTTTCTCCCTCGTTTGCGTACGAAAAAGCCAAAACAAATATGGGGTGAATAGCTTTTGCTTGGCCCGCGTTGGGGATGGGGGGATGGAGGTGTGGGCCAAACGACGCGGAATCTGTAAAGAAACCTAATTTATTGAAAAATTGTTTCTTGGGGTGTGTCGTCGTCGTCCTCGTCCTCGGCCTCGTCTTGGTTTGACTTGACTTGACTTTGCCTCGACCGAGGGCCTGCTGTGACCTTTTCTCCGGCTTTTTGTTTGTGTTCACAGTGTTATAAAGACAACATTCTACTACTTAATGTCCGTTGTTCCTACTCTCCCCCCCCATCCCAGGACTCTGGCCCGCGGTGGCACTTGCCACAGACTTTGGCCTGCCTTTGTAGAACATAAAAAAAAAATGGTGCATCAAAGAGCAAGTTTTGTGTTTTCCATTCCAGGTTCTCCCCCCCCTCCTGTCAGCCTGCTAAAAGCCTCAAAATCTTGCATTAAAAACGGAAACAAAATATTACTTTTAGGATGGCCGCATTTACGTACCTACAAACTTAACTTTTCCCCCATATTCTTTTTTCATTAGAGGCCACAGTAAATCATCGTTCTGCGAGTGAGTGTACGAGTACGAGTACGAGTAGTATGTGCCTGGAATGAGCCGTCGAAAATCAATAGCGTGAGACACTCCAGACAAAGCCAACAGGAGGCAACCCTTTCAATCAGCAGCATCAGATGTACGACGAGTATTCTCCACGCGTCGATGGCCATCAGCAGCCCCGAGGACACGGACACGGACACGGACACGGACACAATGCGATGCTATCGTAGATCAAGTTGCTTTAACCTCCCCATCAATTAAAGTAAAAGGCTTTTTCTTTATTTTATCTATTGTGGCTTTTGGTCCAGCTGTTGGCCGCATTTCGTTGAATTTTAAGTAAAATTTCTATATTTATAAATTTAAAATTAATTAATAATAATTCAATAGCAGTCATAAATATTAATTTTTCTTAAAAACTTGATGTTAAATCGAATAGAATGTAAATATTTTAAGAAACTATCTTATGCTATTCCAAAGGTGTTTAGTGGAAGGTTTTTTTAGGATTTGCGTCAATTTCTGCATCTGTATAAATGTTTGTGAAATATGAGGATTTTTGATTAAAAATAAAGGAGTTTTGTAAGGACTTTTATTAATGCATTTTCTGCATCACTGTACCCCTTTTGATTACGAGAATTTATAGAGTACAGTGCCAGGGTATACTTGATATGTATAAGCTATAAGTATCTTCTATAATATATGTATCCCTTCGACAATGGAAATTATTTCCATATTTAAAGAATAAGCGTCGTCCTTAGGCTTTTAGTATTTGACAAACTTTGACAAACAAGGATGTTTTAGCCTAAAATTAGATATAAAAGTACATATTAAGCCAGGAAATAATCAATCATTTGTCATGATGGATCATTACACAAAAAAGTCCCAATAACCATTATAGATTTGTTCCAATGTTAGATGACCTTTTTTTTTAGATTTCCAAGACATATTTTTTGCCATTCAACATAATTTTCCTTATTCAGACCAGACCCCTTTAGTTGTCATTTCAATTTGAGAAATCTTTAACTCATTTCTCAAACGTAGTGTCCCCATGCCATTGGCCAAAGAAACACGTACTTATGGAGTGTACATACCTATGTGGGAATGTTTGCCTAACGAATATAACTATTTGTGGGCAAACACACTCGAGAAAAACTCGACCAACTTGTGGGTCAGATAGGGTCAGAGATATTTGCTGCTTCTGCTGGTTAGTGGTGCTTCCTGTTTCCTTTTTCCTGTTTCTTCCTGCTGGCAGTTAATCGCCCTCAATTGCCTCGAAAGAGTAACTTACACACGCTTTTCACGCACAAAATACGCCGACAGCGCTCCCTCATTGGTAAAAGCCCACAACAATATTTGTCTTTGACCCTATTATTTACTAAATTACCTTTTCCTTTCGGCGAAACCCACACCGCTGCCACCCCACAACACACCACCCCATTCCCATTGCCATTCCCATGATGCTGATGGCCATATGCTTGGGCCTGGGTCTCTCTCTCTCTCTTACTGGCAACTCGCTAAGGCACTCGTCAAGGCATCTGCAGGTGAATTTATTTCTTTTGCTCGGGTTAATCCACTACAAAAACAACAACAACAGCGGCAGCAGCACAACTCTCAACTGGAACTCAATGGAGCCCAACCCCGAGCGAGCTCTCAACTAACCTGCCACTGCCACTGCCACTGACTTTGCCCCAAAACACACACAAATACGACTGCGACTATGACTACCACTACCACTACGAATGCGAATACGAAGAGCATCGCAGGAAGCTCTCGACTGGCTGGCATACTGAGAGACTGCCTGAAGTGAGCAAGCAGCCGTGCCGCACCTGCCCCTGCCCCTGCCCTTGCCCTTGCCCCAGAGTGGCCCGAGGAGCTAAACGTGTGTGTACAAAGTGATTATAATTTCTTTAAGTGATTTCAGCATTACCTCAAGGTATTTCGCCTTAATTGAAAACCGTTCCGTTAAATGGCTGTGGCGGCCGTGTTTGTGGTTGAATGCGAATGCTCAACTCCAAAAACTTGCACACCATACCACACCAGTGTATTCACCAGTGATTAACTCTATAGAGCATTTATTGTACGGATAAGCTGGCTGTGAGCGTGCGTGTGTGGATGGATATCTTTGGGGGGTTTTTTTTTAGGTCTACCAAGATGTCAGTGTGGATACACCACGAACCACGGATGGCCCCAACCATCAAATGCGTGTAATAGTTGGCTGAATGGGGATACGCGGGCTTTGGTTTGCTCTTCGACTTATTTAGACAATAGTTGGCGTGTTTACTGTGGGTTCCCTGGGGTACTCCTTTGAAAATACTTTGAGTTTCGGCATTAAGACATCTCTTTCTGGTCATGACAATTATTGTTGGTTGTCAAAAGTGTTAGATATTAACCTTTATTGAGTACTATAATGATGTCCTTTGTGAACCCATTTAATTGTTATTTTTAGGTATTTTATTATTTTGTTTGTTACATTTAGAAAGTTTTCACACTGCAGGTTTTTTATCTCACGGAAATAAAGGTTTAAATGATTGAGTTTTTTTAAATATAATAAATTTTGGTGGCTTTTTACCATTTTATTTATAATATTTTGGAACCCAGTGGAAGTACAAACTTATTGTCAAAATTTTTACAGCAATAGGATATCCGATAAATTTGGATAAATTTTGTTGAAATGCATAGGACCGGCAAGTTACCAAATATTAGAAAAAATATTAAAATATCTATATTAATCCTTTGAAGCTATAGCATTTTTTTTCCTAGCTTTAGGTCTGCTTTTTCTACCATTCTTTCCATGACTCCTCCTTGTATATTCTTTCAGAAATCGGTAAAACAATTTAAAACTGGAAGTAACTAAACCCTCAACCCGTGTCAACGTTCCCTCTGGCACTATGGATTATGCAGCTAGAGAAGAAAAAAAAAAAAAAATGGTCGAGTCGAAAAAAAAAAATGTTTGCAATTGCAAGCGGTTTAAAGCTTTCTCTCTCTCTCTGTCGTTCTTGTTTTTAATTAGTTTCCCAACGACTGTATGGTTTTTTTTTGCGGCCTCGCCTGGCAGCCACGGTGCAAAAGTTTTTTCTGCGTGCAAGTTTTTCGATTTTGGCATTGGCCGGGGCAAACGCATTCCTGCGTTGGAGGGGGCTTGGCATGTAGTTATATTTGGTCATAAATAAATGGACATGCCATAGAAGAAGTGACCCTCAGCAGCGAGCACTTTCAGCCCGGTCATAATTCCTTGACAACGGTTTGCATTATTCACATAAAAGTTTATGGCAATGGCCCATTCAAGCCATTCAAGTAAGGTAACGCACCATCAACCATCACCATCTCAGTACCGTCCCGTACAGGCCCGTACCGTCCCGTCCCGCACCGTCCCGTCTCGGTACATTTGCATTTTAAACATTAATAGGTGCATAATTTAAAAAAGCTAGAACAAATGAGGCCGCTGTGGGCTAACAACGGGTTAATTAATAATTCCCAGCCTTAAAACCTAACGTGTACTTATTTGGGGGATCCATTCGACAAATGGCAACTCTTTAAAAGGGTTTACTGTCTTTAAGGCCCCGCGCAGCGCAGCCAGCCCCCTTTTCTTTTTTTTTTTTTGTTTAGCCCGAGAACTCCTGAACTTTTTTCCTTTGTGTTTTTTAATTTTAATTATTATTACGAGAATGTCCAATAAGGCGCGCGCTCCGGCTGAGAGCAGGACAGTCTATGGTTATGGCGGGGGTGCTCTCTGTCCATCCCCCCGTTCTTTATTTTTTTTTTTTTTGGATGTATCCCCCTGGCGAATGGGTATCCGAATCCGAAACCGAATCCAGCAGGGCAAACTTTCGTTGAGTCCCGGCAATTACTATCAGCCTTCCGTTTGCCAGAGGTCCCTGCTCTTAATGAAGCCATCCTGCCATTCGCATCCGCATCCTTTTGCCACCATCAAATGGTGTTGCATTGGGCTCTTAGTCTTGGTCTGGTCTCGTCTCGTCTCGTCTCGGACTACTTTGCTCTTCTGTCGTCAGGAGATTGTCGTTTTTAATCTCAAGCGTGGTTATGTCAGGGGTGGGGTGTTATGGTGGTGTTGGGGCTGGGGCTGGGGCAACACTTAGAGGGTAAGGGTAGTTCGACTACGGGCATGTTTCGGTTCGGTCTGCTTTTCGGGTGGGTGGGGTCTGGGGTGCCAAAATGATTGCGAAATTGAATTTTCAATTTTATTTTTCGAATAAAAAATTCAAAAGCAAAAGGCAACAGCCAGGAACCAGCAGCCAGCAACCAGAAAGGCAAAAGCGCTCTTCCGTATCCAAAAAATATTTATTGCATATAAACTTTTATTACAATTTGTGTTTATTTGCTCAACCTCTTTTCAATTAGAAACCAGAGAAAGACAGAGAGGGAGAGAGAGAGAGTGGTTAAAGTCGTAAAACAAATCACAAAAAGTACAAAAATATAGCAGCCGAAATGAAAGAATTTTCAGCAATATCGTATGTATAGTATATACAATATATCTACGATATACTACATTTTGCCTATCGATAATCGATAGCGCATCTTGAGCTTTTGTCGCTCTGGTCACACTATCGACTATTCCGAGAAACCAAGCCAAGCCGACAGATTTTTTCTTTGTCATTCTGCCGTGTATTTGTATAATTATTATTATGTACAAACAGAATCTTACCGGTCGCGATGTCAACAATAACAATGTCGTTGAGCGCCCGGCCAAGCAGGTGCATATAATAATTCAGAAGGGTTCCGGCTACAAAACGCAAACCACTGTCCAGGGCCTATCCGACGAGTGCAAATTGATAAAAATCGTGCGCGCCTATAAAAAGGAATTCTCCTGCAATGTAATTGTCACCGAGCATCCGGAGTATGGGGAAGTTATCCAGCTGCAGGGCGATCAAAGTCAGAGGATCTCCCGCTGGCTGGTCAGGATGGGATTTGCCAAATCCGATCAGGTGAAGTTGCACTCACCTGACGAGCGCTTTTAAGCACTCATACTCTCACATGTAAGTAGACACATGCACACGAACATACACATATACATATGTATGTGTACATGCTAAGATGTTGACTTTTGTCCGCAGCAGCAGCAGCAGCAGCAGCAGCAGCAGCAGCAGCAGCAGCAGACATGAGTCGGCAGAATCGACCGACGGCAGACGGCAGACGGGGCCAAATATGAAACAAATTTAAATCAACTGTAACTAGCTCTCTTTCTGGTTTAATTAATGAGAGTGACTTGTGCTTGTACTGCGGGACAGCCGACGACTCCAAGGATTCCAACAAATCATTCTGCCAACACACACACCCACACACACACACATACAGAGATTGTTTGCCAACACTTAGCCAATGGATTTCTGTATTTATTACATTTTATACATATACATATATATATATGGTACAAATGACAGACTGTCGCCGACACGATGATTTGACGAAGCGAAACAGAGGTCTGAAACAAAAGAAAATCACGCAACCCACTGTCATGTCGGACCAATAATTGAAAAGTCCCCACTGCCCGCGCTGAATGGTCGTCTGGCCATGACAATCATCAATCATTTAGGTGTGTTCCCCCCGGCTGCCTGCTCTGCTCCTTTTCCTGCTGTTGCGTGATGTTTGGCTGCCATCCCCCTGGGTGGGGCCGGAACTCAAACAATACACGGACTTCTAAGTAATACAAGACACACACACACACACACACACACACTAATTCGATTTAAGCCGGCGAAATGTAAGGTTTGCAAAATACTCCAAGTTTTCATTTAATAGGTAACTAATTTTTGTATTTCATCAGCTAAGATACATACATATGGAACCTGTTCAGAGAGAAGGGACAGAAACCTCTCCACTTCCATAATTTCCTAAGTAATACAAGACACACACACACACACTAATTCGATTTAAGCCGGCGAAATTTAAGGTTTGCAAAATACTCCAAGTTTTCATTTAATAGGTAACTAATTTTTGTATTACATCAGCTAAACTACATACGTATTGAACCTGTTCAGAGGGAAGGGACAGAAACCTCTCCACTTCCATAATATCCCACATTTCGATTTGGAAGTCTACAACCCCTCTACGACTATTAGAAATGTCTTACAAAACTGAACACATCTTTACATTGAAGAATGTCTGCGGCACATCTATACAACTCACTAAAACTAAACTAAATTTAAATCAAAATAAACAATCAAATGGATGGATTTGAATTGGAACTTCATTTAATTAGATGAAAAATGTACCTTTTCACCACCTTTTCATTGTATTAGTTTATTTGTTATTGGTTCACGAAGCATTTACTAAATACATTTAGTATATATTGGTGTTTGGTAATTGGCACCGCTTTAAAGTTGATGGGTGCAAAAAATAAAAACAAAAAATGGAAAATGGAAAAGGACAAAGATCAGGAACTGTCTAAAACAATCAAATGTACTTGCTTACTTCCGCTTAATTAATTTCAAACCCTAAATTCAGCTGTGCCAACAGACTTTTCCCGCTGCTGCCACTGCCACTGCCAGCCCGAAATGCCTCTGGGCCATTTACACATGAATGTGTGTGCGCCCGTACCCGTCCCGCTTCCGGGACGCGAGCCGAGTCCCGGGATGCCGTTGGAAAATTGTTCAACTCAAAGTATACGCATATTGTACATATATGGAGCGCACTGTGTTTGTCATTGAGGAAGCATTTGCCCCTGTTTGATTTCCTTTCCCATTCCGCTCTCATTATGCACAAATTAAAATCTAATTGTAAGGAAAGGCAGCGGCCACAAATCGAGCAACAAAGAGCAAATCCCTCGCTCCGAGGACCACAGTCACGGCACCAGTCAGTACCAGTATCGAGAGTTGGAGTAGGAGTCGGAGTCGGAGTCTGAGGTCGGAGTCGGCCGGTCAACAGCCATCCGATATTGTTCCACTCAGTGACTCCCCAGCCGGGTACCCGTGCCCGGACATTCCTTTATGCAAATTAATTTCAATTGATTGCGCCCGAAACGAAACACTTTTTATTTTGACATTCCGCTGGCGCAAACACATTATATCCTTAGATAAACGACATTTGCTTTGATGCCGCTCATGTGAACACGGGGCCGGTGCAGGGGCAGGGGCAGGGGCCGGCATAGTATTGTTATTCCACAATGGGTTAGCGACGGGGTGTGGGGGCCAATGTCGATGCTCCAACTTATTAATGTCGGTGCACATTATGAGTGAGCATTTCCTTTGGCGGAGTTTGTTCTCTGATTCCAGGCTGTGCTCCATCTCCATCCCATGCAAAATATAACCACTGCCACTGGATATGATGTTTCGACGTATTGTTTTCTGGTGTCTCAAAATAAAAACTCTATAAAATGGGGCTACACTTAAAGTCTCGAAACAATTCTTCGGGACTGCCGTCCTTAGACTTAGAAAGACTTAGAGAGTCTAGCATCTCCTGCAGCTCGTACATCTCCTCGCTTTCTGGACTTCTCCTGTGGAACACTTTCTGCCCTTCCTAGCACCCTTCATGCAGGACATGGCCTTGGCCTTCTTTAGTTTCGGTTTGGGCTTACGGTCTGTCGGGTGCCCCGGGGGTGTGTAACGGGATCGTGCAGCAGCTGACTGGGGCCCTAAACTCTGGCCACGAGGGGCAGAGACTTGGATCACCCTGTGAATCCCCACAAGAACCACTGGTGGCTCCGCTCCAGGCTGGTCAAAGAACATCCTTAAAACTAAAAAATTACAATTTTTGTTAATTATGCATAGATTATTCTTAGATCATTCTATTGGTATATTTAATTCTTCTGAGCGGATATTGTGAGTAGATTTATGGCCCCTGGTCTGAAGAATCAAAAAGCAGAATTAGATTCAGAATTCTTTACTGCCATTAAAAAGCAACAGGTGGCGCATTTCTCGTATTTTGACACAAACCCAACGATCATCACTGCAGCGCCATCTGCTGGGTTTCGCAGAAGATAGCCTTCTTAACGGAGTACATGCCTATATGTATGTATGTATGTGTGTATGCATTTGCATATGTATATGTACAAATTCGTATAATCCTTCCAAAGAATAGATATAAAGTATTATTTTTGTCTACAGAATCAATAGCATTATCGTTATATTCCTTCTCTTTCTTTCTTTAGAAACATCTTGATGAAAGGCCTGGAATTATATACATATAGACATATTCCTAGACGGATTCTGGATGTTCGCCGAGTCTGGTTCCGATTGGTAAGCCAAGCCACAATATAATTACCAATGCTTTGGGCCTCCCAGCCACTTAGGATACCTGACTTATGGCGGAAAGAAATCCTCCTAATTGATGCTAAAAAAAAGCATCAAAACCATCAAGTTTTAAACTAAAATCTGGAATCATTCTCTGTTTTTATACCCGATAATCAAAGAGCATAGAGGTATATTAGATTTGTGGTGGAGATTCCCAGAAGGAAGCGTTTCGGACTCCATAGAGTATACATATATATTTTTGATCAGCATCAGTCTGTCCATCGTCATGAAAAAAGAGGGAGAGAGACCATGCAATAGGCAACAGGCAACAGGCATTGGCTTCGAAACATTTAAAATATATTGTATATGTTTCATAAATCAGAATACACATACATTTATGTGTATTGACAGAGTAAAGGGTATAAATGTAATGCCGCTGACCTATCTTTAATGTATTCAATTAAATTAAAAATTATATTTACAAAAATGTCTTTTCTAAATATTTCGTTACTTCTCAAGAGCCTGAACCGCTTGCAGATTGCAGCGAAAGCAGTTCTTGTGGTGGATTCTAGAGGATCTCCGTCCAATCCGCGACTCCTGAATGCGGTCGTCAAACTCGTACCCCGACGGATGGCAATGAGGAAAAGGCAGATGGCATGGGATGAGGAAGACAGAAAACATTGCGTTTCCTTCCCCTCGATTCAGCCAAATGAGCTATAAATAGTTTATAAGAATCCGAATGGAACTTCAATTTTAATGGAGTTGAAGATTTTAATATTTTCTTTAACATTTCACATGGTTTTACACACTGGTCGAAATGGATTATCTTTAATGATAACAATTTGAATTAATTTAAATGCTTATTCAGACACTTTTTTAAACTACTTAAAAGTTTTTTTTGTGATTCCCAAATGTAATACTCATATACATACATAATGAGGATGACTTACTAAAAAAATCTTACCTTTATTATTTATTCAACAATACCATGATTAGTAGCTCGTTTTATTGGGAATTATAGCTACTATAGAAACAAAGTCTTCAAAAAGGACGTTGAAGAAACTGAAGAAACTATATCTTCAGGCATAGCCAATAAAAAATGCTATGAAATGTCCAATAGTTTTCCTTTTAAACCATGAAACACATATTTTCGAGGTATATATTAATGATTGGAAGTATAGGGATGTGATCTACCATCTATCTATCCAAGAAAATTCTCCGGCTACTCGCATTTATGATATATAAACTAAGTAGAAAGCGATCTGGTAACTATGACTACTTTAGACAATATTTAAGAGGGTATATATTTAAACAACCCAGTAAGTGTATTGTTTTTTCAGTGATGGATTCGTTTTCGTGCCTTTTTATGCTGCTATCCAGAAGGGAAGTTCAAGCTTAGCTCCAATTAACGACATTCCATAATTATTTGAATTCGAACCCTTTTATGTGAATCACTGCCAATGTCGAAGGGGTAATGCACGATGCGAATAATACCAAAAGGGGTGTGGCCATTGCAACCCCTACTACCACGAGTACTACTCCATTAACTTGCAGTCGACAAAAAATTTCATTAACGAAATCTGTGACGACGCACTCGCATTCAAATTCAAATTCAAATCCTCATCTACAACCCCATCCAGAGTACATGCATATGCATACAATGACTTTGAAGAGCCCATTTACATGTGTATATTGAAATAATTCCATGGGGGTGTGTGTGCACAGATTTCGTTTCAGCCCCTTACCAATTATCGTTATATACACACATACATACATACATATATGCTCGTTCTTATGGGGATATATGGACACATACCTAATCGCTTATGTATGCACCACAATAACCCAAATACCAAATGATCCATTACTGAAAATGTGTAATACGAATATCCAGAAATTGCAAATCAAATTACATATTTAATGTTTCCCCGAGGAAGACGTTTTACCAGATTTTTGGCCGTTAGTTCCATTAGATAATACGGGTATTTTGGATTAGTCTTAATTATACACCAGAAGCTGTGATTTCCCTGCCGTTTCCCTTTCGACTGCTCCAGAACCCACCATTACTCATCACCTGAGATCTTCAAGATCTTCATGGTTTAAAGAGAACACAACAATATTATGTGTGAGCAGATTAGATCACTTTTATAAGTATTGTAAGTAGTCGTAAGTATTGCGACACTTCTTACATTATTTTCGGTTCCCAATGCGAACGGATCGGATCGGATCGATCAAAACTGCTGGCTCACTTTGGGTAGATTACTGAAGTTTTTGGACCCCCGAAAAAATGTATTTCATTATGTTGATTGACGATGTATAATTTGGAAATGAAATTATGATTTATACGGCTTTCCTTTGAGTAGATTGCGGTTGTGGGGGGGAATGCGCTACAATAAAAATTTTACGGTGATGTTGCAATGAATGCTCCGGCTCGGCTCGGCTCGGCTCGGGTGGATGGATGGATGGATCGATGGGTGTATTGACTGCCATTGATTAATCATCCTTTGGCGCCGAAACCTCGGGAAAGTGCAACTAGACACGCGTACTTGGAAATACTGTAATGCGTATGGTATGGGCACAAAGCGAAGCCGCCGAAGCCGGCCGATGTGTAACGCCCATTGGATGGTATGGGTTTGGTAAAAACAGGATGGGAATAAATATAATTAACTGCTTATCGACGGGGTGCGAACAATCGAGCGATTCATCTTGGGCCAAAGAAACGAAAATCATGCCAGAGATCACCAAAAAAAAAAAAAAACACCGAAACGATCATCAGAGCAACAACGTCTTGGAGTTGGAATTGAAATTGGACTTCCACGGACAGGTACAAACTTCTTGGGCTGTGTGCTTGATGATTTTGATTGATGATTACCGTATGCTGTACGGGATTGGGACTCGAACACGGACAGGGACAGTTGCTTGAAGGACAAGGACAAGGACAACTGGCAACAGCAGTGTCATCAAGGTGCATACACCCATTGTCACTAGGGGCCGGCAGGGGATGGCTGTGCCAAAAAGCCGTTTACATTTGCCCAGATATAATCGGTAATTGGCTTAGGGTCGTAGTAGTGCGGCAGCAACAGGAGCAGCAGCCTCCTCAAAACAGCAGGCAGTGGAATCGGCCAAGATCAGGGCCTGAGCACTTGACAAGTATCGATCACAGTCCCATCACTGGGAGAGTACTGAGAGTCCTGTCCTGGTCCTGTCCTGTCCGGTGAGAGTAATTACACACACTTGATGTGAATAGGATAATTAGCTGTGTTGGCCCCTTTGTGCCCTTTGTTTCACCGCCACTGCCACTGCCACTGCCACCGCCACTGCTACCGTGGCTATATGGATGGCCTTTCTCCCGGCTCAGTACCAGTACCAGTATCGGCAGTATCCTGTAGGCTGTCTCCCTCTCTCTCTATCTGCTTACCGTGTACTTGCTCTTTTGGCCTCTTGGCCATTTCGCCGGCTCGGGCTGTACGGAGTATTTAACGCTTTGCCGCATTGTTTTGCCTGCTGTGCCGCCGCTCTCTCGCCGCCTTTTGTCTTTTGATACCTTCCTTTCCCGATGGCGTATCCTTGTGCCCCGACATTTGGCATACCCTACTACCCATTCGCTTTGTTTCGGTGCGCTAAGGCTAAGCGCATGGCGCTACGGCGGCGCAGCCTCTCGCAGGAGACTCTCCTCGGGCGCAGGATCAGTGCAGATCCTCGGCATTGTGTGCCTTTGTTCAACCTGCTTGACCTATTATTTTAATTATTCATTCGCAACACTGTGCCATTGTCAGTCGGCATTGTGTTCCCCCTGTTCCTTCAGTATTTTTTTGTTGGTTCTGTTGTGCTTACCTTTAGGTTAAGCAGCCCCGAATCCCCGGCGTTACCGATTTTACAATTTCAACAAATTTTGCATTCCCTTTCGCCCTTTCGGCACTCACTCCCACAACTGCTCTTCCTTTGGCTCTTCCTCTTGCCTGCTTTCTCCTTTCGCCGAGGGAATGGAATGGGAATCTCTTGATTCCGCGTCAGCAGCAGCTCAACTTCTTTCGGTTAATCCGACGTTGGTCTGCATTTTGAGGGCATTCCGACTGCTGGATCCTTATATTGTATTGTCTTCCATTGTGTTGTTTTGTGTGCTCGCTGCCCGGACTTACCAACATTATAATTGTCTTAATTCAAGAAAACATAAGGATTATAAGGCTCTCTACAAAAGCTGTATTATTCGTGAAGCGCCATGTGCATTAATGCAACGACGGTACGAGTTTCTATGCAGAATATTTTCAAACATACAAAAATAATATTGTATGTTTTGTAGTAGTATTTTACAGAAAAAGAAAACTGCGTATAGAAAGATAAAAGAGAAAAATAGTGCTACAAAAAAGTATTATTATCAATCGATACATTTCAGGATACTATAAGTTGAATAATACCTAGGGATTCCTTGTTCCTTGATATTATACGACATAATCTAATGGTATAATAAAGTGCCATATTACTCATAAATAGAAGATTGGGTTTTCTACTTTGAGGATTGTCAAACAGACTTATTTAAATATAATATAAATACTAAATAAATATACCTTTAAATAATATCAAATATAAAATGGCATAATCTAGAACAGAACGGACAGTTTTCATGGCACATCTACTTGTACTGCAAATTAAGTTATTATATACAACATTAAATCTAAGAGCTTAGACTCTATTTCATGGTCACATGTTGTCTAATAAAATATTTTACAATGTCGAAGGAAGATTCTATTGATGTGTCTATAAATATTCGGCCTCTGATATCATTGAAATTCTGAACAGTCTATTCCATTGAGATAAGATGCAATGTTAAAGAAAGATTCTCGTCAATCCAAATGCTGTTCTAAGAGTTCCTTTGAAGTACTCCAAAATCACCCATTCCATTAAGGCTTTCATTAAGGCTTCAGTCATCAGTTATGGCCCCAAAAGGTTATGTGTACAAACAATCTGATAAAGTTAAACATTATATTAGAAAGTTTCTGCCCGCGAACAAGCAAGGACACTGATTGGGGAAGGGAGAGAATGGAGAGTCTATCTGTTCCATTTGGACAGAACCAGTGTCTATCGAAAATTGGATGAACCCTTTTGCTTAGTCAGGAGCGGGAAAGGACTTGCCTATGCCTAAGCCTATTCCAAATGGATTGGTTTTGCATAGGAGCACATCGATGGTGTATTGTATGGAAATTTCCCCGGCTTATGTACTTTACCCATCGCCATCGCCCATCGCCCCCATCCATCGTCCATGGCAATAATAATAATAATAATAATAATGGTTGCCCTGATTCGGGCATGTGCTTGGTGGCGTTTGGTAAATGATGACGCAGCTCGATGGCGTTATAATTAAGGTTCACATCAATGGATAGCGGCAAGCTGGAGCTGGAGGTGGAGGTGGAGCTGGAGAGCTGGAGATGAGTGCCACCTGGCCCCGGCCATCAGACATTAGGTAAAAAGCATTGCTAGGCAACCCGAGCAAAACCTCAGCGCAGCACCTCATCGCAGCTCTTCTTCAATTAATCACGAACCAAAAACCAACGACAAACCAGCTACGGAAGAGCTGAGAAAAACTAGAGAAAAACTTCATTAGATCTGGGCAAGAAAGGTAGAATAGATGAGAGAATACACTAATACTTTTACTAGATGTTGGCTCAAGGAATGAAGGAATCAAGGAAATGCTTAAGAGCTTTAGAATAGTCTTAGGGACTAGATAATTTCGTCAAATAAGGATATATGTTAGATTATGATTTATCTTAGGATCAGGGAATGAATAAACCCATTTAGTTGATAAAGTAATG
Source organism: Drosophila miranda (assembly GCF_003369915.1). Lineage (NCBI taxonomy): Eukaryota > Metazoa > Arthropoda > Insecta > Diptera > Drosophilidae > Drosophila > Drosophila miranda. Next base: position 13,686,090 of record NC_046673.1, read on the forward strand.
AAGAAACCATTTATAAAACTTGCTTATAAAGGTTATAGTTGGTCGTAGGATCACTAAAATGCTTCAATGATAATAAGCACCAGTATAGAAAATGTACCCCTGGATAGAGTATACCAGACTCACTCCACCAAACAAAAAAAATTGCTTTTCCAAGAGTGCATCCAGAACTTAGGCCCATTTTCAAGTGTCATTATCAATGGGATCGACTGACTAATGCTTGAAGACCAGTCCCGAAAGCTCCAACTAATGTGGACGACGACGACGACGACGACAATAAAAGGCCACAAATCTCTTACGGGTTTTCGACTCGTGTCAGTCATTCCCCAACGTAATTGGTTTAGAGCACGTACACAGTCCCATTCGAACCGAGCCGAGAAAGAACTATCTCCAGAGAGGCCGCTAATTGCAGGTCGCGCCACGTAGATCCATCCGAACCACGAGACGGGATGCTGTAAGATGTTTTTTTTTCTGTTTTCTGTTTTTGTCTTCGAATGCCCCTCCGTCCCCATTCAGACATCAGACACGAGATGTCATTATATATTTTCCAGATCGTTCCAAAAACCGTCGCCGTGTTGATGATCTGCAATTAAAATTTGACCACCGTTCGCCGTATTGTCATTTGGACGGCTTTGACCCCCACTTGTGGTTGAATATCAAATTATATAGTACCCATGCTCTGGATAAAATAAATAACCATGGACTTCCTTTTCAAAAATGCTTGGAAGCATCATCAATGAGAATTTCATTGCCCAAGGCAGGGTCTAGTATTTGATTTTATTTTATTTAAGGGTTTCTTGTACTGAAGATTATGTTTTTGGGGTTTGAAATTATGTGGAATTATTCCGAAATTAATTAAAGTTTTTCAACACATTTTATAGTTATTCGTAAATGTAAAAATTCTTTTATACGAGATTGCTTGAAGAGTAGTTCCGACGAAAGGATATTATTTGAATGAAACGGAGAATTAATTTTGGATTTTTTTTTAAACTATATTTCTTTGTATTTTTTATTATTATTATTATTTTTTTGTTTGTTATTATGTTGGAAACTTCCAAAATGCGTTTGTCGAATGAGTTAATCTTTCCTTTCTAAAAAAAATAAATATTCTACAGATACATACATATGTATGTATGTATATTTTTTTAATTTATTAAATCGAAATCATCGAAAATCGAAAAATATTAATTTCGAATCAGATTCGAAATCAAAATCTTTTTGCTCGAGAGAGCACCTAAATTATTTTAAATTGATAAATTCAAACGAAACAAAACTTCTTTGGGCATAAAAATCATTTAAGGTGAAATCTATACCATGCGAAACGGCACTTTTGAATCAGAAGCCCAATTCCCTTTGGCTGCAGAAGCACCCCAACAAAAGCCCCTCTCCACATTTTGTGTGCTCCATAAAAGAAGCCGACAAAATTGCATCTAAAGGTAAACGGACAGTATGCAAATATTTGCAAACACTGCAAATCATACACATAATTGGAATTCATGTGGATATACATATGAACGTGTACGAGTACAGGAGTACATCTCTAGCTCTGAGAGCATGTCTCCCTGTACTAAAGCCCCGAGTCGGTGTGTGTGTGTGTGTGTCGGCCATTGTGCTGACCGACTGATGTGCATTGAGTTATACGAATGTACACGTAAAAAACAATGGCATTGGGCCCTGGAACTGGCACTGGCACTGGTCAGCACACGGCCCCTGGTACACCGTCCGCGTCCCACACACTTCAGACCATACCATTCTATTCACGGACTCCCATTCCGTAGTGCCGCACGACCAAACATTTTCGTATATGAGTATTTAATTAATCCGTAGTTGACTCAGGGGTGCCTTTTTGCTTCACGCTCCTGCCCCATGCTACGGCAGGAGACAGGAACCAGGAGGGCAGAGGGAGAGACAGGATGCGGCAGCATCGCTGGGCGACTGCGATTTTTGAGTATCCTCGGCAAATGCAAAAATAAAACGAAACGAAAGCAGCTTGGATTAGTCATAAAAGTCGCACTGACAAATACCCTTTCCTGGCTAGAAATTGTACATTAAATGAATAATTTATACAAAGGGAGTTCTGATTCTCATATCGATCTGATGGTCAATAGTTTTTTCTTATATCAATCCATAATTCGTATACCGAAATATGGATACATAGTAAAAGGCAGTCCCTGCCTGCGCTCTCTCTTTGTATCTAGTCCTTTTGAGCTTTTACACGTTAGAAATCTATAATAAAGAATATATTTTACAATTTATTATTGATTTATGAATATCCCTAGGATACTCATTCCAACTAGGGACTACGGACTATGTTTCTATATTGAATATTTTCGATTTGATCAACATCTTAATCAGATTATGTCGTTCTGCTTGTGAGCTGAACGAAACCCTCTGGCAGAAGGGTATTAAATTAAATATATGTATGATGTATGAATGCAGCAGGCTCTTATGTATATTGAATCAACAAAACAACAGGGCGACAGAGAGAGAGAGAGAGCTGAACAAAATGAGGAAACACGAGTATAGCATCCTTCCCAGATATGGGAGACATTTTGTTTGCCGAGCACAGGGTGCACAGGGGCACAAGGCACTCGAAACCGAAGTAAGGGTGCAAAGTTTTATAATCACTCGACGATCCTCGTCGTGTCAGCCTTGGCTGACATCCTGCCTCGCTGTCACTGCCACATCGGCCATTGCCGTTCCGAACCAATCTCAGTACAATATTTCGAACCCCCACCCTCCTTCGGGTCTTCCTGCTCTGCTTAAATCAACATTAGCTCATTGGGTTAAAAAACAAATCCGGGGGATGCGCACAATTTTTTTCAATATGATTTGCTTCCTTACTCCATTCAAGCATTCAAGCATTTAAGCAGGACGATCACAATTGCGCTCCTTATGTACCAAAGTACTTATGTGAAACATTTCCAGAGCCGATTCTCATACCATATTTAGCAGGGGAGTGAGCAGCACTCACAACGACATCATCTGTCCGGGGACCTTCTCTACCATATTCCATATTCCATTTCTCCATCAACTTTTCACTAATCAAAATTGTGTGTGTCAATGCAGTCCTGTCGTTCAACTACAGACCTGATGATTCTTAATGAATGAAGCAGAGAGAGAAAGATCTGTAACACTTTGAGCAGCCTCAACAGCTTCCAGAAAAGGAACTTTCAATGAATTTTATATCCTGTGAAATGATTCAGGCTCCACTGGAACTTTGCATACCACTTCCATTGGTTATTTCATTGATTCGTACTGAATATTTTCGAGCTTTATTCATCTAAAATTCCCTAAAATGTGGCACATTTAAAACATAACTGAAATTTCTAACAATAAATCAATGGTGGATGGTGGGACTACGAAACCTCAATAGCATTTAAGTGCTGCTTGTAAAACCAGTGATCTCTGTTTGTATCATTCATATAGAAAGGTAGTCTGTTCGCTTATGGGACATTTGTACAGGGAATCAACGTCAATCGTCAAGCGTGGAATATGCCGTAGGGAAATCGTTGTTTGTCCTCGACTTTATTAATATTTTGTTCTACTAATTCTTGAATTTTAAGCAGAGCCCTATAGTATAAATCACAGCTGGAAGTCCCAGCTATCCATTTTGGATCTTTATTCCTTTTTAAGCAAAAAAAAAAAAGAAAACTGTAGGCCATTAGCTTTCTGCAAGTCAAGAAGGAGCAGGGGTAGAACACGCTTCGCTTGTGTCCACACTTGCTCGGACATTACTCAGGGGTCGGGACCCCTCAACTCCCCCCTCCACTGCCGCCTCCCCCCACCGTGACCCAAACAACACAATTTAGTATCGCTTATAATGGATGTTCTCGTGTCAAAAGCCCATTTTTTGTCGACCGTTAACAGCCCGTGCCCACAGATGTACAAATTTATATGTTATGCGTGAGAATGTACATGTGTATGTATGTCGGCATTGGCGCTGGGGGTTGGGTGGGCACGGGAGTACGTCGGTACCTTTGTTAGGTGAAAATGTTATCTTTATTTCAGTTGGGATTTAAGCGTATCATTCAGCACCATATCATGCTTGGATTTGCGATCTTTTGAAAATCTTTTGGGACGGAAAACATCTGGGAGATATCTCAGATAAGATCTGATTATGAGAACATTCTGAAATACAACCAAATCATAATGGATGTCCAGAGATACTTCCTCTTAGATTTTCCGACTGCTTCTCCGAATACCCTGATAGTTATTGGCCTACACTGTTTCCCATTGGGAATTCCCCCAAGTGAGGATGCCGGGGCGTCAATAAGGTCAAAAATTAGGCAAAAAATGCACTCATCATTTACAGGTGCAGAGGACAACCTGCAAACCATCTCCGCATCGTATCCGTATCCTTCGATGACTTCTGTCTGTGCTTTGTCCCTTGTCCGATGTCGGGGATGGATCTGGATGGAAAAACGCAGCAGGACAGCCAGCCACACGCCTCTATCTTCCTGTCTGTGTCCGAGTCCCCCTGTCCTTTCCCATTCCCATACCCGTCCCTTCTCTGTCTCCGTCTCTGTCTCCCGCAGTCACTTAGTCACTCAACTGTTTTGCGGTATTATTTGCTATTGTTGTTGTCCTTGTTTTTCCCCTGTTGTTCCGTTGTCCCTGTTGTCCTGTTGTCCCTGTTGTGCCGCAGATTGCGATGCGATTGTTTTCCAAAACGAATAAAGATGGTGTTGGCCGATAGCCACCGCCGAATGAAGTGACGGAAGTGACGCTGCTGCCACTGAGGCTGCCTCTGCTCTGCTCTGCCAGTGGGCTCTGAGTGCATCCCTGGGCTCCCGTTCCGTTCCACCAGATTCCGTCCCGTCTCGTCCCAAACAAAAGCCGTAAAAATTGCGGATTACAATCGCGGATTTCCATCGCACAATTGTTTATTATTGCTACCGTTTTCCCCCCGGTGCGCTTCGGCTTCTATGCCCTTTTTATTTTTCCCGCTTGCCTTTTGGGGTACGGTCCTTCCCCTCCCCCCCCATCCTCGAACGAGCAGTACATTCCCCCACAGTAATATTCCCAACACTCCCCCCACTTGACAGCCACAACGACAACGACACACCAACGACAACGGCGGAGGCTCATTTCTTACTTCATTTTTTTTTTTTCGCCTGGTCGCTATACCTTGTACTTGTAGAGAATGCGGGGTATGTCCCGCTCTTTTTGGGTGCGCATTTATTTTAGTGGAAGGTCAAGCTTTCAGGGATATGGATATCGGACAAGCCCCCCACCTTTGTCCGCGTCAATATTGGAAAGTTATAAAGATATTTGTTCGATTTGGGCAAAGCTATAAATGGAGATATTATCTAACTGTTTGCCAATAATCATCCGAATTTATTAAATATATTATAAATATTATATGATTGCAAGCAAAAATCGGAAAAATAATAATTTTTATACACAATATCCACAACTTTAAGGATTTTATTAATATTATATGTATGAAAGCGTAAAGAAATTGTTGTAATATTGTAGCAGGAAGTAGGTATTTTTTGAATTATCGGTAAAATAATCATTTATATAGAAAATATTGTCTGTTTTTGGTATCCACAACTTTAAAGATTGTTATATTATTATATGAAGTGAAGCTTTAAGAAATTGTGGCAGGAACTAAGTATTTATTGAATTTTTCCGAACAGAGGATATCCTTAAGTCGGAAATATCCTCCTGAACTTTCCGTTTTTCCTTGACTTCTTATTTCTGTTCCACACCAGAAAACATTTGTATTTCGGAAGACCCCACCACCCAACGCTATTATCACTCTCACCTACCCAACCACTCCCCTTCGATCCCACTCCCAGTCCCCGGTCCCCAAACCCAATTCTTGGGAGGTATTCCGTCCGTCCTGTCCGTTTGCGCTTTATTTGGTCTTGTTTGCTTTTGTATTTTTTTTTTTGTTTCTCGGTTTGCTTTGTTTTCCTTGGCTTCTGCTTCTGCTTTGGTTGCTTCCCCGAGATTCTTAAATTTGCTAATTTGTGAACTTTTGTGTTCGCATTACAATTCGCTTCGGTTGGGACTCCATCTCCTCGCCCCCGGATCTCCTGCCGCTTTCTGTTTCGCATTGGGAATTGGATCTGGGTGTCCTTTGGCCCGTCTGGGCTGTGCTTTTTTTTATTATGCCCTGTCTTTTTGTTGCTTGCGGCCCGAGTCCTTTGGCCTCTTCGACTGCATTAAGCGGCTCATTTTTTGGGGAGCTCGAACCCCATCTCTCCCAAGACCTGGCACTCGCACTCCCCCACTCGGCTCTCAATTCAATTTGGGACGATAACATCTTAATTTGTATTAATAAATGCTTCTTGGACCATTTTCACAGCTACCTAATTCGCTTAATCATTGATATGCGCTATTAAGGATCTAGAGCCCAGCAGATCCCTGTCTTTTGAGGCGAAATATACAGCGATTATTTATCGATGGCAGGTCGATAGGCAGAGGTGATCTTTTACTAGTAGAGTCTATCGATTACTTGCTTAAGGCCACTCATAAGGCTTCAATTGGATGACTCTAGAGGTTGATATCCATGAGATGCATGCGAAATATGGCAGGGGATACCTAAGGAGAAAGTAAAATTTCTCCAAGTACCAATCGAAAAACATATTCGATGGGCGGAAAACAAAGAAACCCCGGATGCTGGCCTCCCAGTTTTGGGGAGCGATGCCACCGATTGTCCCTGCCCCATGGGCGATTACCAGTTTTCCCTGGCCCAACGAGAAGAAGTACGCATTAATTAAAATGTGAAACCTAATAAATTTAAATTACAACTTTCAATAAAAACTTTTTAACGCCCCGGCCTTTCAACGGTAGTCAGGCATGGCCCATGGCCCATGGCCCATGGCCCATGCAGATGCTTCTATGATACTTCCGATTCCAAGAACCAGCAGCAGGGACAGGAATGATGCGACCAGAACCAGGACACAGCAGCCCCGTGGAGGGGGGGACAACTTTCATGAGTCGGGAATTATTTAATGAGCATGAAAATTGCGGGGCAGCAGAAAACATAACGACGTCAGCAACGCTCCTTGCTGCTTGGTCCTTGCTCCTTGCTCCTTTCTGCTGCTCGCATTTTATAATTTCATATTTTTTCATTCATTTCTCCCTCTCCTCTCTGTTGGTTTTTGGTCCCGTTCAACCCCAAAAAAAGGCTGAATAAAAACATAGAGCGCGACAAATAGATAACCTCAGGTAAAAATTAATAAACATCCTTCCGTCCGTCCCCAGAGCCCAGAGAATCTAGAACAGCCGCAGGAGGCAAGGACGGACCGAAGTCTGGGGAAACCGAAAGCAAAACAAAGAAGCCCAACAGATGGATAACGATGGATGGCGGATGGGGGACGGGGCACGGGGGATGCGGTGTGGCAAGCCCTGTTGTTTTTCTTGTAATCAAAAGCGTTTTCATTGTTTAACAATTAAATTGCTGGAAAAGGCATCATTAGCAGTCGCGAGTCGCGAGTCGCGCTAGTCCCCAGGTCCCACAAAATGGCAAAAGGGCAGAGCAGAGCAGAGCAGAGCGGAGCAGCATCCTGGCTGTGGGCGAGAGAGAATGCTCACTTGAAGATATTCTGGAGGAGAACAAAGAAAACTAGCGACGACGGCGAAGGCGAAGGCGAATGCGAAGTAAATGAAAATATCGCCGGAATACCCCACGGTAATGAGCCCCCCCCCACCCGCCGCGTTCATGCACCAAAAACAAACGAAAAACCGAATGGAACGGGTGCATGGATGGCATGGAACCAGAGCAAAGTTCACTTTCAGGCACAGACACAACAGCAGAAAGTAGAAGCCGTAGTAGAAGTGCCCCAGACAGTGTCTGGTGTGGGGTGTTTGAGCTCCAGATACATAGATGCTGGATCCCCATCCACCATAAGCTACAGTTAAATGCTGGAATGGGTGGGGCCAGCCTGGGCTTGGGGGCTGGGAATTGCCTCTACGCATTACGGAGAATCAATTTCGTGCGGGGGAATGGGTGGGGTCGGGGGGGTGGGAGGGTACAGAAATTATGAGAAAGCTGCCGTTACAGCTCTACCGCTGCCGGCACCAACGACCTTCCAACGAACGGCCTAAACTTTTGTGCAAACAGTTGTTTAAATATCCAGCAAACGCGAAAGGGTTAAATTCATAATATGGCCAAATTAGATACAGCAGCAGCAGCAGCAAGCAGTGGAACAACCATAGAATAACATAATAGAATAAACCTTACCCTTTTTGTCGTCTCTCTGCTGTCTCAGAGCCAGTCCAGGCCACCCCTTGCAGCCTTACAGCCTTACGGCAGGACTCTGCTAATGAATTCCCAAAAGGAAATTTCCCTGAATTTCGGTTACAACATTTTAATACTTTTCCTTGTCGAACAACAGTACAGAATAACCGTGTCTGCTCTCTGTCTCTCTCTCTCTCTCTGCTCGTTTCAATTAGCTTTGTCTCCAGCATCGTACTCGTACTTGTCGTCCTGGCTAAAGTCCTGCTGGCAGTGCAATTGCGACTTGTGACCCGAAGCTCTCTCTCTCTCTTTCTCTCTCTCTGAACACAATCTAATTTCATTATGCTCGCTTCGTATTCCCTCTGGGCTGGGGCTGGGGTTGGGGTTGGGGCTGTGGCACATCTTCAATATTTTCCATATTTATGTACAAGTATCTGGGCAAGCTCAGAGTAAATGGTGTTCGAATGCAAGTCATGTCTCTTTAAATGCACTTTTTAGGCCCCCACTTTTTGGCCTTCCTCTCAACTAAAGATAGTTCTTGTAGCCCCAAGTATACGTTAAGTAGAAACCTCCTCCTGGTAGCTATTTTAAAAATTATCATGTAACTAGCAGCAAGGCCCTGCTTGTAGAATACCAGCTTCGAGCTGATTTTATTTGTATTAGAGTGTTTTAGATAAATTAGAATGGCTTCAATAAAAGCTACTTTCTTCAAAGATATTGGATTCAGACACTATGTAAATCAGGAATTAAAGGCGTACAAAAATATCTCATATCAGAAACCTAGCGGAAACCAATAAACCGTATCCCTATATACCCATTTATCAAGCAAATTCTACAATATTTAAGCTGGGTTTTTTTTATTTTATAAATAGGAAAATAATACAAAAATACACTACTTTTTTGGAGGATTAAACACATTTATAAAGCACATTCTACAATATCTAAGCTGCCTTTTTTATTGTATAAATAAGAAAATATTTAAAAAAATACACTACTTTTTGGAGGATTAAAGATATCAAGGATAAATGTATCAGATATGCGTGGAGCAAGAATTCTTCCCATTTCTCCGAATTTTCAATGAACTGTGAAGTTTTTAACAACACAAATGTTTGTATAATTTTGAAAAATGTATACAAATTGCATTAACAAATTTGAAACGCACTTCCCTGAACACTTTTCAGGAACTTTTCTCCAGAACTTTGAGCTGTTACAGCTTTTTAGATTCATTTTATTTCACCTATCTCTCTCTTGATTTATATAGTGATTTTGCCACAATTTTTGCATATGTATTTAGAGGACATTCTAAGCTTGGCATATAATATTTATAGCAAATTTGACCAAGTCTAGAGGCTGCCCAGCGCATCCTCTCCATGCTGTATAGAAGGAACATTCAGTGGACTGCAAATAGGTGAGTAGCTCAGATTTGAAATTAAAAATTGTTGTGAAACAAAGGAATCTGCCTGGGGCGGACGGAGGAGCTCTTGAACCACTGCTCCTACAATTTGGAGAGCTTCTACGAGTGCTGTGGTTGCCGCAAACCCTCTTGTCTGGCTTGTTGGCCCAACATGTCATTCCATTCCCGATGGCGCTACAGTGAAATCGAACGGGAAGAACGGCTCCCGTGGACTGGTACTGGGCGTGTCCGCCAAGCGAGAGCTTTCACTGTGGCCTGTGGGAATACTATAGTACAAGTATTTGAATGTACGAGTACATATGTACTTGTGGCTTGTGGACGGCTCGGCTCCTACTCGTTGGGCAGCGGCATGAATGGGTCCTGGTCGTGGTCGTGGTCCTGGCCAAGAGGGCTTCACTCGATTGCTTTTATACATTTTTGAGTAGCTCCCCCACAAGCCTCCCCACCCCCCAACAACTGCAGATGTCATGGTGTTGGTCCTGGTCCTGGTTCTGGTTCTGGTTCGGGTTCGTCGTTCATTTTGTACTGACTCTTCCCCCACATGCTGGACACACAATAGAGAGGGCTGTGGCGGGGGCGGACTGTGTCTGGGAATGATTTGATGATGCATTCCATTTGTGTGCCACACCACTTCAGTTCACTCCCTTAAATTTTTGTTCATCTTGTGGTTGTCCTCCCGCAACCCCATCCCCCATCCCCATCCCCATTCCCCCCCCCATACCATCCGCATGTCGCGGTGCATAATTAAAAACTGTAAACCACACAAATAATCCCTGGATAGTACGAGTCCCGTACGGCATTCAGGCAACGGGGTGGCTGGCTGACTCTCACTCATCTCTCCATCACTCCATCTCTCATCTGTTAGTGTGTCTGTGTGTCTATCATTAGAGCTTCGAGAATGTAATGTTGCCCCATCAGATTTGGGTGCCTTTCGGCGTCGCTCTATCTCGCTTTCACTCGCATGCATTATACATGGGCTGCTGTGCCCGCGAGGGTGCAACCTCTAATGTCCTTTAATAGTTTGTACCGACCTACGAGCATTTATTAAACATACCCTCGCACACACACACACACGCACGCCAAGGGAAAATGAGAACGAGAGAGGAACGAAGCGAAAATCTGTGGGAAAACCTACCCCAAAAAATTTCATAATTATTACTTGATGTGTGGTCGTCAGGATACGAGTACGAGGAGTATTTACCAAAGTATGGGTGTGGCCTGTGTCTGTTCGAGTGCGAACGAGAGTACGGATACGGATACGGATACGAGTATCTGTGTAAGTGGGTAATATTCCCGCTGTCTGTATGTACTCATCAAATACGTACATACCCCTATTATATACCCCCGAAAGGATGCAAATCTGTTGTGATTTTCGACAAAATTATATTTGCGATTTAATTGCAAAAATTTCCAATAAATTTTCATTGCACTTCAACAGCAAAATCATATTGCAAATTATCGAAATATTTGATTTTCTACGTAAGTTATTTGCAATAACGATCAAACAGTGGAAATGCAAGTGCATATTTCAATCAATTCGAGTTTAAGGGCTTATTACTTGCTTGAAATATTAATAATAAATTGAACAGAACTGTTTTCAAACTTAAAAAGAGATTTTATACTATCTTAGATCCCTTTGTGATGGAAGGGGCAACTCTGATGGACGATCCATAGGCAAATGTTGAACTAGATTTAGTTTCTTGGCTGGGAAAACCATCTGCAGAAAAGTAACCAAAGCCAAGCCATATCCATGACTCCTAGGATCGGGTTCGTATCCCATAAATATAGTTAGATCAGGCCACAATATGTGGGTGGGCCATACTGGATTGCTAATCCCCCGACAGACACTGGTCCCATTGTGTGCTATGCCGATGGGCGGATACACGATCGAGCGGCCATGTTCTTTAGCTAATCTTCCATCGAACATCTGCAGAAATATGGGATGATGTGTAATCATAATATTCGACCACATTCGAACAGAGATATGATACGATACGATTCCGGGGGTGCACAAAGGAATTCCATAACCCAAAAATTGCCAAAAATTCTGTTTACCTAAAGAATCTCCTTTGTTGGCCTGTACTCTGTATTCTGTATCTGAGTATCTGTTGTAATTATGGCGTAATTGCAGCAGAGCATTGTACTGTATTGGGACTGTTGAGTAATCTGGCCAAAACATAAGAGCCATCAACCATCTTGGGTTTCCTTGTGGGACAGCTCCACGCCCTGGCCATCTTAGCCAGCCACCTCTAGGCTGAGTCCTCGAAGTCCAGAAGTTCTGGAGAGTAATGTTCGGTGTAATGCCAATTGTGGTTAACCTCTCAGCCCCGACTCTCTTCTATTTGGGCTTAAAGCTAAGGTTTTCGTTTTTAAGAATCTTAGGTCTAAGGTTTGCCAAACAGAAGGGAATGGATTCTTTTTTAGGGTTCGGCAATGGCAAGAATCTTTTTGGGAATTTCCATTCCCAAACTATCTGTCACCAGGATGATGATCCCTGCCGAAAGTTCAATGGCAACGGAAAATCCCAATCGAAGAGTAGAAGGCAGTCTGTATGTACCTGTGAATGGGACTAAGACCTGCTCCTATTTATGTCGAGGCTAGTTTATTGAGATCCTTTCTGGGTGCTCGATGCCAGGGCCGGGGCCGGGGCCGGGGCTCGCGTCGCGTTTATTGAGCTTGCTAATCGACCTTCCTTCCCATTGCTGCTGGCGGCGGCGTTGCCATTGAACTACGCTTAGTGCGGTGGTCCTGTCCGTCCGTCCTGATTGTCCTGCATCCTGTCTGTCATACCTGGTACCGGGGCTGGGCCTTGGGTTGGGCTGGCGTTGGATTTTTATGGGCGGCCATTATGAAATTCAGACGACATGTTGAAAACGAAAAACCCTTTCGGCGAGAGAGCAGCAGCAGCGGCAGCGGCAGCAGCAGCAGAGTTTTTATCACCCGGTTAGCAAAGTTCTCATGAAGCCATTGTAACCCTTTCACTTAATTATTGGGCACATAATGTGCCATATTCATGGCAACCAACAGACGGCGGGACGGAAGGACGGCAGGACGGAGGGACGGCAGGACGGAAGGGAGTCTCTTCGACAATGAAAACTACTAAAACCGTACCGTACCGCACCGAGCCATGGACTACCTGGATTTCTTGGTTCTGCTAGTGATTGTGCAATATTCGAGTGCCGTGCCGCACGGAGTGTCGTGTCTCGTGTGTGTGTGTTTCTGCGGAAGCCCGCGCGGATTTCACGCATTTCATTGAGGAATCGCTGGAGGGCGCAGCGCTGTGCGATAGATTGCACCACCACGACCAGTCTCTGTCCTGGAATATTCTGCATTCATACTCGCATGTGTATGTGGATCTTTTCCCAGTCACCCCCACCAATGTGCAACCCTGGAACCAAGCACCCTTTCTTACTCTCTCAGGCATTTGTGTAACCAAATACTCTTCCATTTTGAAAGGCTTTAATGGACAACCAAAAGGATGGGTGGATGAATGAATGAAGTTGAGTCCCGAGTGTCATTGATTCAATATTCTAAAATATAGCCTTTTTCTTACTATTAAACTATTTAGAAAAGATAGTTTTTGCTGCAGTTCTTCTGCAGGAAAAGTATACCATTCCCATCCTGAGAATCATGGAGGAAATCGCTGCCAGATCCCAGATCTAAACCCCAAAGACAGTCCTTGCATAAGAGGAGCCCAATGGGGGCGTGGATGAGAACGGGGAACGAGACCGAGGGAATCGATCTGGAAAAAGAGAAACAAAAATGTAATTAAATGTGAGATGTTGTGACGCCTTTGTCTGGAGGACAGACGACTGACTGGCCTTCCCCCCTGCCTTTCTGGGGCTCTCGGGGTCCAGGTTCACTTTGAGATACAGATACAGATTCGGATTCAGGTTCATGGTTCGGGCATGGGTAAAGAATTGTTCGTAATCGATGCAGGGTCAAAATTATTAATGGATTTTTAATATCATTTGTGTCGGCGTAAATTGTGTTTAAAAAAGAAGAAGAAAACAAATGAAACAAAAATGTGAAACGATTTATTGACACGAAGTCAAGTACAATTCCACCATCGCTTTGGTCATGGGAGAGCAAGATATACATTGTATATCACATGTAGTCCACTCCGATCCAGCAGGGCCTCCGCCTCGACCTCAGAGAGCAGAGTGTGAAAAATGATTGATCGATCTGGACTTGGACTCGGACTTGGAGTTCGATTCGTTCGGAATCGGAATCGGGTCTGCTGGGGTGCGTGCACAAAGGGCGCCGTGTCGTGTTAATAAAGAACTTTCTGCCTCGAGTTGTGGCACTGTGACAGAGCCCCAGAGAGACAGTCTCTCGAAAATGTGATTTCTTCGACTCCAGCAGAGCGGCGTGGACAGCAACGACAATCGACATAATAAGATAGCAATTATTTATCAGATCTCCGCAGAGATCTAAGAGGCACAAATACACACATACAAAAAAATCTGGAGAGTGGCCAAGCAAGACACAACAACAGTTTTTTGATTAATGAAAGCATTTCGCCACACAATAGAAGAGAAAGGAAAAACGAAAGTGTTGACTAGCACTAGGCCAAGGGGAGGGACGGGATCGGACCAGACGGGACATCAAATGAGTCCGGAGGAATGTTAAAAGACGCAGAGAGACATTTCCATTTGTCCCCGGAACACTCTGATGACCCAAAAATCGATTGACTTTTCACCTCTGCCGTCGAGAGAATCCATCAATAAAGCGATGGGAACCGCACAGCCTCTCAAGTGCCAAAGTGAGACTGTCTAAAGGGAGAGGGAGACCTCTCGGATTTAGTCTTAATGCCTTGAAATCAAAAAAAATCTAATTCGAATTTTAATTTTAGTTTGAATAAACGAAAATGTAAGATTATATATGATTCTAAGTTCATTTAGAAAGTTCTAAGTTCATTAAGAAAAATCTCCTATAGATTTATCAAAAGGAAACTAAAAAGTGCAAAAACTTTTACCAATTTTTGAGCTTTAAAAATTCTAGCAAAGTAAAAAATGGCACATTAATTACCATATTAAAATTATATTATTGTGTACAAATATTACAAATAATTCACTTTGATTGAAAAATAAATATATGAAAAAGTCTCATATTTAATCGAAATAAAAAGCACTTTAAAATATATATTATATTACATTTATAGGTGACATACATATATAGTTTATACAGTATACAACAAATTTATTTAAATATTTAATATATTTATTTTAAATATGAAAGGGAAAACACATCCATTTTTATACCCGATACTCAAAATGAGTATTGGGGTATATTAGATTTGTGGTAAAAGTGGATGTGTGTAACGTCCAGAAGGAATCGTTTCCGACCCCATAAAGTATATATATTCTTGATCAGCATCAAAAGCCGAGTCGATTGAGCCCTGTCTGTCTGTCCGTCTGTCCGTCCGTCCGTCCGTCCGTCCGTCCGTCCGTCCGTCCGTCCGTCCGTCCCCTTCAGCGCCTAGTGCTCAAAGACTATAAGAGCTAGAGCAACGATGTTTTGGATCCAGACTTCTGTGATATGTCACTGCTACAAAAATATTTCATAACTTCGCCCCGCCCACTTCCGCCCCCACAAAGAACGAAAATCTGTGGCATCCACATTTTTAAAGATACGATAAAACCAAAAACGCAGAATCGGTGAGGATGACCATATCTTCTACAGTGCAAAATCTGAACCAGAATGTATAATGATTATAGCCAGAATCAAGAAAACAATTTCATTCTTTCTCGCTCTGTCTCTCTCTAACACACAGGTTTCATGGTCGGTTTTGTCAATTGCAAAATATGAGTTCAAGGATCTCAGAACCTATAAGAGCCAGAGCAACCAAATTTGGTATCCACACTCCTGTGATATCGGACCTTGACCGTTTCGTGTCCAAATTTCGCCACACCCCCTTCCGCCCCCGCAAAGGACGAAAATCTGGGGCATCCACAAATCTCAGAGACTATTAAGGCTAGAGTAACCAAATTTGGTATCCGCACTTCTGTTAGATCTCACTATAAAACGTATATCTCAGAATTTCGCCCCACCCCCTTCCGCCCCCACAAAGAACGAAAATCTGTTGCATCCACAATATTGCACATTCGAGAAAACTAAAAACGCAGAATCATAGATAATGACCATATCTATCAGATTGCTGAATCTGGATCAGATCGGATCATTTTTTGTAGCCAAAAGCAAGAAATCCATTTTCAGTGGCTACGCAGCGCCCGACGTCACGCTCAGACTGATTTTCTGTCTCTCTCGCACGCACTCTTTGTCGTGTGGTTCAATATTAGCGGCGTCTGCCGGAGGAGAGCCATACTGACTTAGTATCGGGTATAACTGTAGAGTTGCGGTGTCCGCAGCAACTCACAACGTTCCACCTCGTTTTTTTTTATTTCCACGTTTGCTGTAAGTCCCATTGGTTAAAAGACTTTAAAAAGAATTTTTGCTCTGCGTGTACATGTATTGGATATACAAAATACTAAAAACAAATATCAAAAGAATATTAGAAAACGTTTTACAAAATATTTCCTCAGATTCTCCAACGCCTTACACAAAATCATATATGAACATCACCTGTTGTATTTCGCGCACTGTACGCCTAAAAAAAGCCAATAGAAATTACATATTAAAACGTATTAAAAATTATGAATACTTTCAAATATCTTTCGCGTAGACCAGCCCATTTTGCTGTTCGCTTTTGATGGTGTTTTTTTTTCGAATAAATGTTTTTGTAACATTTCCCAACAATACAAAACAGCAATACAAATTGAAAGTGTAACTAAACAGGCTTACATAGCCGACATACATGTACATACATACATATGTATGTACAATATACATAATTCCATTCCAATTTTTTGTGTAGTACACACATGCAATTTTATTTTTGCGGCTGCCGTTGCTTTTACGAGTGCGAAAGCGAGTGCGAGTACACTCGTATACGTATTATTACGAGTACGGTTATCCGCTTATAAAAATGGTTTAACTTTGACCTTCAAAGTGTATTGAGTGGCTGTAACATACACATATATGGACATACATATGTACATGTCTAGTCTTTCAAGTCGAGTAACCTTTGGCTTGCCAAGCCAAAACCCACCCACGTCCCCGCCCCCGGCTGTTAATCGATTTGTGCTTCATCGAGAGGGGAATCTGGAGCCGGAATCCTCCCAAAGATTGAAGGGCAAACTAGAAAATTAGTTCACACGAAACTTCAATCGCCCCAACCACTCGGTGGTTATTGAAAAGGATAATCAGAAGCAGCAGTGGTTCACTCTCGAATGCATGCCTCAGGAATCACTGCCTCAAGTCTGTTTAATTGATGGAAAGTCTAACAGATAGGATTTTACTTACTCTCAAGTAAGTACCCTACTTTTGCCCTTAATGATGTTCGTATAAGCAGTATGTATATAGAGAATTCCACCTCACTTTAAAGTCATATTTCACATGAAATCTATTATAAAGGGACATCTATACTATCTAGACTATAGACTATCTAGACTAGACTATCTATACATAATATATACATTTATGTACTATGAAGTATACATATATCTAGAATTATACATCCATCATTTCTACCATGCCCAAGTTGTAAGCTGTTTTATCCTATTTCTTCCTTATAAATGTTTTCATTTAAGATTGTAGTTCATAATACATTATTCTTTTCGGAGTATAAGCATTTCAACTGTAATATTGATGTAATCCTGTGATAACTGTGATATCGCATATCGTTCTTCTATATTTCATCTGTCCCATACCATAAGTACTAACTCCTCTGACATCCCCACGTATCCAGAGACTTCGTTCACCTTTCGTTCATTTCATGTACCCTTCATGGTACCATCTATGAATACCCCATGAGTACACCTAATCATTGGAATTGTATCAAAATAAAACGAATATATAATTAAACAAAATTCGTTTGTTGCTGGAAAAACATGTATAGAGCTATGAAAGCTATCTGTTTTGTTTTTATTTTAAGTAAATAAAAATATAATATACTATGTACATACATACATATCTAAGCCTGTATGTAAAACCACTGGCAAACCATTTTTTTATGCCTATATTCACATTCACTTAATCCATACATTTATTAGTTATTACGAACATAGAATTAAAATTTAACAAAATGGTTTCATGTGTCCAACTTTTTTCTAAATTTAAAATTGTACATGGTTAATTTTTACATATTAATTTATGGAATTAAATGGTTTTTTCGAATATAAGTATAGATGTGGGAAGTCACTCTTTGAATAAATAAATGATGCTAAAAGGATTTAGAAGATTTTGTTCAAATACATGTACACACAAATCAATAAAATTATATTATATTATATAATTAAACAATTTTAAATTATGTTAATTGAAATTGAAAAATAAACCGTAATGTTTTTATTTGGTTGGAAGTCATTTAAAAATGTTCTGGTGCTTTCAGTCTGAAGTCTGGTCTTTTATCCAGACTTGTGGATCATTGAAACGATAGTCTTATTGCAAGTGAAGATGCATATATTAATGTACAGACAGAGAAAAAAATGTATTGGAATGTAATGTCTTACATATTTACATAAGTATTATATAAGTATATTATAAGTAATATATTATATTATTATAAGTATTATTATATTTCAATCCTCATAGGCAGTGATTTAATTTGATTCGTAATAATTTGAGATGCATCTGAAACACATTGAAGACATATACACACATATGTGCTTAGGTATAATATTATTAAAGATTATTCTCGTATTAAAACAGAATCAGATTTGGTTATTTGAAGAAACGATTGAATGTGATTGAATGAGCTTAAGTGAGTGTGAGATTCTGAAATAAAAAGCACAATGAAAACCAAATGTATGTACACATAATCTATAATATATGTACATATATATATAATCCCAAAATGTAAGTAAAAAGAATGGAAGGACTATTGGCGTCGAGTGCCGCAGCTTTTGATACCCTTGAATGTTGGAATATTGACCCTATTGGGATTTTTTTCTGATCTCCCACTGATTTATGTTGTATAAATAATTATGTATGATATTCAAAATTCCAATTGCATTCCATTAATTAAACGTGCTATTTTAAATATTTATTCTACGGGGCAAATATCAAGTGAAAATAATGATACCCATTTCAAAGGGTACCCACAAAGTGTCGCTATGTACATCTTTTGGCAATGTAAAAGACATTTCTACACATAAAAACATACATGCATATAAATATATCTATTTACATATGTAAATATATACATATGTATGTATGTATGGACGATTTACATAAACAAAACGCATAAGAAAAGCAAAAGAGTGAAAGAGATGGCAGGATAAAAAAGAAGAAAAATGTAAGCAAAGACGAAGAAGAAGCAACAGAAGCAGCAGGCAGCTCCGACGGCAACCAACGACAACGACAACGACGACGGCGACTCTTCGGGGCCTTTGTCACCAGCACCAAAAAGTGCTCAAATACTATTGGTGCAGAGGGAGACAGGCGAAAATCGCCCCCATATTAAAGTGTCGTATTGTGTGACACCCATACAGGGACATAAACACACACACACACGCACGCATACACAGAGAGACAGAGCATACAATTTGTGGCGCAATCGCATAGCCAGAGACAGAGGGAGAGAGAGAGAGACACACACAGAGACACACAGCGAGCAGTGTGGATCAGCCATTGGTGTGCGCCAGAGTGGGACGGACAGAAACATTACCGGTTCGGTTGGTCTCTGCCTGCCTGCCCAACGAGTGGCAGCGGTTGACAGCGGGCAGCGGGCATCGGGCAGCAAGCAGCGACAGCGGGCAGCGTCAACGGCACACAGTGGACATAAGACATCAAATGACAAAAATTTAAAAGAACGAAACGAGCAAAAAAGCAACGTGTGACGGCGACAGAGGCAGAGGCAGCGACAGCGACAGCGACAGCGCAGCTTTTCTGGTCAATAATGAGACTGAGACGAAGACGAGCTCACACACACACACACACACACACTCTCGCATGTAGCAGCGACAATTACTGGCTGGCCATTTCCATTCCCGACAACGATGCAGCGCAGTCGGCAGCAACAACCAACTCGTTTTAGCTCTGAAACCGAAACCGAGAGAGCGCTCCGTTAGCCTTTCAGCGAGCGAATGACAAGGGAGCCAAAGCAGTGCGTGAGAGAGGAGCCTCCACACAATCTGTGTCTGTGTGGTGTGTGTGTGAGTGTTTGGTCAGTAAACACACACACACACACCCAATACGTCGCATGTCAACCCCACCGCTACGGACCATCCACTCAGACGACACTGTGCGAGCAGACAGGCAATAGCCGAATATAAAGAAGTTACACTGCTCTGGCACACACGCACAGGGGGATCCGCCCTATACATATGTATATATAGAGAAGTATGTATGTACGGTGTATTGGGTATATGGTTTGTGGTCAGGAATTAGCCTCCAGTGCGAGTATGTGTGTGTTTTTGTGTGTATTGGGGGTGGTGGGGGATCTCTCTACTCTCCTCACCACATAATGACATATAATAAAAATTGTTGCCTCTGCTTAAGAGAGCCGCCTGTGGGCCTTCCAGCTCTTTCCACTCTTAGCCGATGCACTGCTTTGCCGACACTCGCTCTCGCTCTCCATGGCCTGCGAGTGGGCTCGTGCGAGCGGGATAGCAGGCTGTGTATGTGCGTGCGTGCGTGTGTGTGTCTAATGACCCATCGACGACAATGTGACACAGGCAGCCGTCGCCGCCACCGCCGCCGCCACCGCCGACGCTTCAGGGAAGGCCAATTCCAATAGCGCATTTACCCTCTCTCGCTCTCACACTCTCTCAGCCAGCACACACACACTCGTGAACAAGCAAACAGAAGCAGCGCTGCCAGCAGCAGCAGAGGCAGCAGAGTCGCTGGCACCGGACTCTTCTCTGCTTCATTCAGGTAGACATTTGTGTGGCAGTTGTCCGCTGCTGCGTGTCGCTGCTGCTGGAGAGTAGTCAGAGTGAGAGAGCGAGAGACCAAAGTGTCACCCACCCCGCTGCGCTGCGCTGCCTTGTTGCGTGTGTGTGTGTGCGTCGCATTTGTCGTCGTCGCTGTCGTCGTTTCGGTCGTTTTTTTTCTGCTTTCTGCCGCCTCGCAGCCTCGTCTCGGCCTGCACGACAATCAGTGTCACCCACGACACCCGAAAGAGTGGATCTTTGCTCACTGTTTGTGCTGTGCTGTGTGCTGCTTGTATTGCTGTCACCTACACACTGTTACCGTTTCTGCCTCTCGTTTTCGTTTCGTGTGCGTGCGCGTGTGTGCATGAGACTTCTTGTTGCCGTCGCCGTTTGCCCTCCTCATTCACCAAAAATAAAATAGTGCTTGACGACAAAACTTTTTTAATCAAAATTCTACAACAAAACGCAATAAAAACCACAAAAACTCATGGAAAATATACGCTATTTTCCAACAAAATATTTTTTTTAAATACGATAAAACTGTGGACCCGAACAAAAAAAAATATAAGGAAAGATCGCGGGAGAAACCGTTTAAATAATACAAAAAATTAAACACAAGTGCTGAACAAAATAGTGGAAAAACTGAAGAGTTATATAACAGGAACCTGCCTGAAAACCCAGGAAAAAAAATACAAAAACAAAAAACAACAAGGTATGTAAAAGAGTACCCGTACCCGTAACATTCTTGTGTCTCGGTTTTGCCGGCGGCAGTTGTTGCATCTCCAAAAGTTGATTCTCAATCAGTTAAGACTTTGTTCTGTGTTGTGCCAAGGATCCTTTTATAATGAGTGCTGGCCAAAGGATCATTAGTAACATCATTAGGCTTGGAATTCGAATTCTCTACAATTTTGGTCATTCCAAAGGAGAGGTGTTTTATGCGAAGGATCCTTGATTGTCAGTGTCCATCTTCAGGTTCTAGATCCAGGGTTAGGTGTTATAATGTCGGTATAATTTTGGAATCATACTTTAACTTTGTTTCTTCGAGAACTAGAATTTTTTCCTCAGACTTTCATTTGAGGAGTTCTCTGGGCATCATCTTCAGGGCCTTGTGTTCTTTAGGATTCTACATTATCTCTCTTGTGTCCCATACTCGTTCACTCCGAAATGCCAAAGTTCTATTTTGTCATACTGTAGTTGTCTTTCAAGCGATGTCAGAGATCGTATATGTATATATACGCAATCATAATCATCATCAGCATTGTCATTTCATTCCACATCGGAGTAGTACTAGTATCCATTACAGCCGAACAACCGCTCCCCAACGCTTGGATTCTTCTGTGGAAATCTCTAAAATGTCAAAGTTGTAATTAAGATTTTTGTCTTTCGAATGATGTTTCTGCTGGACCATCGTCTCTGGGGTCCGGACCGGACCGTTGCTCCCCGTGGTCTCTGGTCTCTGGTCTGTAGTATCTTGTGCTGGTAGTATCTCTACTTGCCTACTTGCTGCCTATTATTATGTACTACTATTAACAACAACTACAACGGCAATTATAGGCAGTGGTCACATCTCTGGGGCATGCCTCGTCGCTGCCTGTCGATGGATGCTGTGTGCGAGAGTAGCTGGTAGCTGTTGTTCGGGGACTTTCAACATTTTTCTGCCGATAATCAAAAAAACGTTTCGTCCGAGCCATCAAAAGTTGTGATTGGTTTTTTCTCTCTCTGTCTCTTCCTTCTGGATCTGTTGCTCTCTCTTTCTGTGCTTGACAAAAATAATTATCCCATGTACCATCCATCCATCCAGCTATCCATTTCTCAGCCATTCACACACTTGCGCGTACATACACGCATTTTAATGCTATTGTTGTTATCGTTACTAATGAGCCCCATAAAAAAAAAAAAACAAAAAACTTGACTGAACCGAACGCCCCTCTCTTCAGAGTCTCCCAGTCACCCATCCCCCCAAGTGGATCTCTCTCTCTCTCTCTGAATCTTTTTTAGCTGACATTGGGCAAGCGGCTAGCGAATGTGTTCGACTTTTAAGATTGATTCCAGATAGCCCCGGCCACAAAACATCTCTCACACGACCATCATGATCATCATGCTGCTGCCGGCCGCGTTAACAATTGTCCCCAGCCCAAAAGTCTCCTCAATCTCTTTCCAGTCTCTCCGCTAAACCAATGTCCGTCCATCTTTGGTTTGCCAGAATACCCTGGAAGAGAGGGTCTTACATGCCTGATCTTCAAAAGCACAAAAGCTAGTTCTTATGTGAACGATAATTCATAGAGATCATAGAGATACTTTTGGTTGTAGATAGATGATCATTTGGAACAGACCATAAGATGAGTAACGGCCATACATTTCAATGGTTATATGAGCAAAAGGTGATAACTTTTTAGTTAGAAAATACCCAAGATGTACTCGTATTTCCAGGGTATTCCTAACTTCGTATAGCCATTCCCTGCTGCTGCTTTTTACGTCGGGCTGCTGGCTGCTCACAATTACGGTAGCGAACGGAGCCAACAATAAAAAGACGCTTGGATCACATTTGGTGGCTAGCTAAAGCTCTGTCCCTGCCTCTGTCTCTGTCTCCATCTCCGGATCTCTGGCTCTGTCTTTGGCTCTGATCGCCGCATGTTGTCGTCGTCGTCGTCTTCGTCGTTGTTGTCGTTGTCGAATGTCGTTGTCCGAGGCGATTTTAATGGCAGCCAAAAAAGCTGTAAAAGATTTCGCTCAAGCAAATGAGGCAATGTGCACACATACATATCATGGGTGCCCGTGCCCCCTCTGTGTGTACGTGTACTTTTGTGGTCAACTGTTGTGTTGACATGAAAGATCTGCCGATGCTCTGTCACCAGCGCTAGGAGATTTCCGTAAAAGTCAGCAGCTCCTTTGGCTTTCACTTTGGCATCGGAAAATGGGTTTGGAAATGGAAATTGGGTTGAACCGATTTTTATAGACTTTTATACATAGTTTCTCCAAAGCAAGATGTCTTTTATTTTAGATATATTTCAAATACATTTCCCCTATAGATTGTTCGATTTATCGGATGAATAATCGCTGTACTGGCTTTTAATCGATATTTACGATCGTTAATCAATAGATTTTTTCCCTCTTTAATTTTGGATCTGTTATTCTAGATACATTCCATACATTTTCCATATTAATTGTAAGATATTGCATCTTTTTGATGATTTCTTTGATTAATAATCGATTAATAATCGTTGAAATCAGTTGCAATCGACAGATTTGCCCTCTCTGTCACTATTAATTGCTGTCGCAGTTCCTTCTTAAGCCATATAATTGATGGATTGTTGTTCCTTTGATGTGCCTTTGTTGACCCCTGTTGACCTGTCCTCGATTTAATTGCGCCTCACCCATGAGGGAGAAATGGATCCATCCCGAAGGGGATGGGTATCACAGAGACTTGGCTGACTTTTGGCGATAACGTTTGGCAGAGCAAAATGTTGCAAAACTCTTGCAATCCGACTTTCATCCCTCCCCATGCCACATGCCACAGTTCGCTGCCCAGTCCCCAGTCCCCAGTTGTGGCATAAGTTTGCGATTAGGATTGTGCGCTGTCCGCCGACTGATTGACCGTTTGAGCGACTTCCTGATTGACACTTACACTTGCCCCGACTTTACCCCCTCCCCGCACCGAAACGCCTCTCTAATGATACCATCGTTTCCCTCTCTGTTTTTGCAGGAAAAATCCCAACCGAACGAACGTCCCGGCAATCCATTCATCCGGACAAGACACCATGGAGCACATTATGAATCCGTTCATGTCGCCCGCTTATCTGCTCGGCCATGGCCCACATTCACATTCACATGCCCATGCCCACGCCCATGGCCATGCCCACGCCCATCCGGGTATGGCCAGCGGCACAAATTCGCCGGCCAGCTCTCCAGGTGGATCCTCGGGCTCCGGTGCCGGACAAAGCAGCAGCAGCTCCTCAAAGCCCAAGCGCTGGGGCTCGCCGCCCATCAACCTCGCCGGACAGTTCATCAATCCGGCCACCGGCAAGAAGCGCGTCCAATGCTCCATCTGCTTCAAGACCTTCTGCGACAAGGGCGCCCTCAAGATCCACTTTTCGGCGGTGCATCTGCGGGAGATGCACAAGTGCACCGTCGAGGGCTGCAACATGGTATTCAGCTCGCGCCGGTCCCGGAATCGGCACAGCGCCAACCCCAATCCGAAGCTCCATTCGCCCCACATCCGCCGCAAGATCTCGCCCCACGACGGACGTACAGCGCAGCAGTTCCCCGTTTTTCCCGGAGCAGCTGCCGTGGCTGTGGCCGCCGCCGGCCGCTTGCCGGCTGCCTTTCCAGGACTCCTGCCACCACCGCCGCCGCACCACCATCCGTCGCATCATCATCCTTCCGGGGTGGGCTACGGACCTGCCATGATGTATGGCTCCGGACTGCACAGCCTCGGACTGCTGTCCGCTGGACAGGAGCGAGAGCGCCTCTACGAAGAAGATGTGGATGCGGATGGGGATGGGGATGGAGAGGGAGACGCTGATGCTGATGTCGATGCAGAGGGAGATGGCGATGATGATGGTGTCTTTGTGTACGTGGACATGCATGCCAATAGCTCCAGCCCGGCTGCCTCCAGCCAGGAGTGCCCCAGCGAGACAGATGCGGACGAGGAGATGCACTGCAGCCTGAGCCTCACCAGCAGCAGCAGCAGCAGTGGCGCCTGTGCCGAAGAGCAGCGCTCAGCCGATCAGCCGCTGGACTTTAGCCTCCACAAGCGACGCGAAACAGAGCCAGAGCCAGAGCAGGAGCAGGAACCAGAGCGGGAACGGGAACGGGAGCAGATCAAGCGCTCGTCCAGCCCCTGTGGGGGAGCCTTCTCCATGGAGCGCCTGCTGAGCAAGCGCAAGCGGAGCGACAGCAGTGCCTCTGCCGCCGTCTCCACGGGCCTCCCAGAGACGAGCATCAAGATGGAAATGGAGCTGGAGATGGACGGCGACAGCTCTGAGGCCCTGGCGGCGGCATCCGCCTGCATTGACCTATCGGCGCCACCGACCAGGAAGCACTCGCCCGTTCCACTGTCCCTGTCGCTGCCACTGAGTCTGCCCCTGCCGCTGGCCATGGATCTGGAGGAGCAGCATCACTTCCGACTGCTGCAGACGCAGATGTTTGCGGCCGCTGCGGCCGCCGCTGCAACCGCCTCCAGCCAGCAACCGCCCAACGCCTTCCTGCCGCAGGGTGGCGTCGAGCCGCCGTCCCACACCTCGCCCAATGCCCCGCCCATGTGGAGCCTGCTCTCCGAGGTATACCGCTCGATGCTGCTCAAGACGCAGCAGCAGCAGCAGCAGCAGAGCCACCATCACCACCAAAGCGGAAGCCACCATCACCACCACCACCACAGTGGACACCACCAGCAGCAGCCGCCGCAGCAGTCGCCGGCGCCGTACGGCGACCTGCCCCCGACGAATGCCGCCATCTCCGTCTAAGCTTTGGGAGCCGCCAAGGACGAAGGATCCTTAGTCAAATGTTTATTATTATTTTATTATGAATGTTTTATATTTTGTGTTTTTTTTTTTAATTTTTATTGTGGGCCTCGCGGTGCTGCCGAAAGCAGGGCGTTGGAGGGCCTGCGGACAGAGTCCCCACCTCCCCCCACTACCCTGCCGACGGCGGCATGGCAGCAGTCCCCGAATCTGCCTCGATGGGTATTACAAACTGGAATTGCTCCAAAACTTAGCTTTTTTTCTGCTCGTACTTGTGTTATATTGTCCCCTAAATGTATCTTTTTTTTTCGTGTAGATATAATGGTAGATCTAGGTGTACTATATAGTATTCAATCCGTTCCTCAGTGCAGCAGCAGCACGAAGCTAGAGCGAGTGCGAGTGTGAATGCGAGTGTGAATGCGTGTGTGAATGAATAAATCGTTATCTGAATCGAAGGGAAATTCGCGATTTCCCACCCCCTCCTCTCTCAACCACATCTCGAGCGGTGTGTGTACAACGAAGTATTGATATTTATAAACGAAAATACTAGGTATATCCATAAAACACATATATTAAATAGTTCTAAGACAAAAACAATTTTTTTCATAGTCAATAAATATTGTATTTTATAAACTGAATGTACTACTAAAAAGCAAGCTCTATGGAAACATATCCTATTGTGTTAAAACCCCCCTAAACTATACATATAGTACATACATGTGTACCCATTCAGATAGATATGTACAATAGATCGTAAGCGAAAAGTGAAATGTTATTGCTCTTTCTCTCTCTCTCGTAAAGGAATATTGCTCCATGCCGCATCCTGCAAAAGGATTGATTGTGTATTGTGTATTACAACATGATTTTAAGTTTTCATTAACAATAAACAGCAAACAAAATTGGAAAAATTTTAAAAATACAACAAACAAAGTGGTTTTCAATTGGGTTCAAAATATATCCGAGAATATACATGATATGGGGGAAAGGATCTTTATTTTAAAGGAAATTAAACCTTTAATCGAAAAGATAAATAGTTTTCAATTGGTTTGAAAGGGATCTTAACTTTTAAAAGGAATTCGAACAGAGTGTGGATCTTGAAAGATCTGTAGTACTCTTAGGGACAGATATGATTCAGGATCTTTATTTTTAAAGGAAATTAAACCTTTAATCGAAAAAATAAATAGATTTCAATTGGTTTGAATGGGATCTTAACTTTTAAAAGGAATTCGAACAGAGTGTGGATCTTGAAAGATCTGTAGTTATCTTAGGGACAGATATGATTGAGAAACACTCGTCTGATCCATTTCCTTTCCAGACACTTGTAATCATTTCTGACAGCAAATCTGTGGAAATCTCTTGGTGCTTGATGCTTAATCGATGAGTGTGTCGGGGCCATAGACGCGTACGAGTCTGAACTTTGATTCGAATATACATAAATAGTTTATATAGTAGAGTCCGATGAGATCTAAATTGGGAAACGCCCTCGAAATTTCAGTTTGCCTCCCTCTCTGGCTCACATGTGTGACGGCGGCTCTTGGGGAAGGCGTGACATGCGGCATAAGCTGTGTGTGTGTGTGTATCATGATGAATGCCTGACTATTGGTCGCAGCAGCGGCAATGGCAAACCACATCATCATCATCATCATCATCATTATGGATAGGCATTTGAGGCCACTTATGGACAGATTACACAGATACTCACACGCACACTCATGAACCTAGTGATACTCAGGCACACAAATACTCATGAGACGGGACTTATGTATGTACGAGTGTATGTACATTCCAATAAAAACATGCTACGATATTAACATTAACACCGCGCACACCCTTTTTGTCACTCACTCGGCTCTGGGGCTGTGTCTGGGCTCCAGGCCTTTGCCTGGAGCTGTCTGTCCAACTCCCTCTCAAAAGCCCGCCCCAGAGGTACGCGTACACTCGACAAAATATCTTTTGTGGCCAGGAGAGAAGAAGAAAGAACCTCCGAACAAAAAAAAAAACAGAGTTAAAAATATGATAAGAGATGTTTTTATCACAAGTCTTGGAAACCAGACTACGAGCAAATTAGCCTTTCTTTCTCTTAGTGTATTCACACGAAAATCCAAGCCGAAAAATTCCACATTCATCTGGAGAATGGAGCTGGAGCTGGAGCTGAAGCTGGAGCTCACTGCACATACGATATGTACATAGTTGTGTGAAACCGAAACCGCAAAATTGACATGGATGCGAGACTGTGAAAATGTCAAGTGGTTTGAAGCAAAGGATATGACTACGAGTTGGAGCAGAGCAGAGCCAGAGCCAGAGCCAGAGCCGGGGCAGAGGGTACCCACCAGCCAATCCGTCAGAAGAGCGGAGGGGTCGTGGCGGAGGCGAGACAGCCCAAGCTAAACGCTTGCCACATTATGAGATGATCCTTGGCAGCGATGTCACTTGAGACAAACATTCATGCCTGAGCATCGCATCCCAAAGACAACGGGAACGGAATGGAAACGGGCATGGGTATGGGTATGGGAATACACGAATGCGAATGGGAATGGGAATGGGAATGGGACTCATCTCTTGGGATCTATTTACTTTTAAGTTTCTGAATTGGATGATGTCACTCCGCTGAGTCGGAGATGGCAATGGAGCTGCAGGGGTAGGACGATGCCGGCGGAGTGGGTGACTTTTTTGTTCAAGTACTTCGGGACATTGGCGGTGGCAAAACGGAAACCGGCAAAAAAGGTTTCGTTTATGTCAGTGTCGAGCTTTGGTACATATACTCTTAGCCATAGGGTCGTGATGGAAGGTACATGTATGTCTGGATTGTGGATGAGTGAGGCAAAGAATATTCGGGGATCCATATATAGAGCCATATATGATACAGTGGAAAATGGAAAATATATTAAAAAAATGGTAATCTAAAAAGGCTGCTTTACTAATAGACCATAACCAAAGACATCATAAATAGTTAGATGAGTAACGCCCATAGATTTCTTTGGTACACGATTTATTCAGGGTGGCTCCAGGCTCTCTTAGATGCTCTGCTTTCCCAGAGTATCCGCTCTTCGGTCTATCCAAATATTCTTTGTTTCGTTTTGTGCTCTTTTTTGCTTTATGAAATATTAGAAAAATTTACAAAGCGTTAAAAATTAACATTTCAAATAGGATTGGAATAGACTCGACTCCGCCGCACATGGCAGGGCAGGGCAGGGCAGGGCCCGAAAACCCAAACGAGTATGTGTTCGTTGCCATCGCCATCGCCATCGACGACGTCTGTTTTTGGGGGATGGATGCAAATGCGTTTATTTTTGGAGACAATTGAAAACCACTCGAGGGTTATTGAGATGTGACAGTCAAGTAGTTGGAGTCGAGTCAAGTCGACTCGTCGCAATGTTGCGGCGCGTCGAGATAACTTGACGTTTGAAATAGGATCAACTGTTGTTCCGATTGCGAAACTGATGCAGATACAAATAGAGTTGGCATTACCACCGTTACAGTTCCAGTGCAAGGAGTGGACATGAGTATGAGCCATATGACAGGGGAATGACACAAGTAACTCGGAAAAATGTAAAGAGGGTTGGGACACACCAACACCAACACCCACCCCATCATTCCACCCAAAAGGAAGGAAGGATGGTACATAAGTAGCATCATATCAGAGATGTACGATATGGCAGCTCATAAAAGGAGGCAAGTGTGTGGGTGGCTCTTACGGATGATTAGAAACGAGACCGTGCCGAAATTTATGGAAATCAATGAGGGAATTCTTGATTTTTACCACCTTTACCCCCCTTATGGGGGGTTATCAATTACACATTTATTTATATGTTTCCTTTCGGCGGATTTATGGGGAGCCTGCAGAAACGGCTTTCGGTATGGGTTCTCCCCATTTTCTAGATCTCATGAAATTCTTCTACTTCGAAATTTATTCTGACGTTAAGAACGCGGATAAGTGCTTCCATTCATTGCCATCTGATCGGATCAGAAGAGTCGAAGATGTTTCCGTGAAGCCCAGAGATCAGATCTTATTTGTCGTTAATTGAATTTGTCATACGATTTGGTTTTGGCTTTGGAACCCCAAAGTGGGTCGCGACTGCAATCCGGTTTCTCTCTCTCCATTCATGTCAATTGGAAGCTGGAAGTCAGTCGTCTATCGCATCTTTGGGATTCGCTTCTGTTGGAGAGGCTGGGCTGGGCTACTTTGGGATGCATCATCGTTCGGTAAATGGATCGTTTTGTTGTGGAATTACTGCTGCCCGGAGCCACAATAAAATTCATTTCGATTTCGGTAATTGTACATATCAGCCAGAACAACAACAACAACCATCCGAACTGAGGCCCGGCCGGCCACATACGATGGATGGATGGACCAGAGCTAACAGCAACAGCAACAACAACAACAACAACGCGGATTCCAAGTAAGTAAATATACTTAATTTTAATGACATAGAAAACGCTGCTAAAGTGGCCGCTGATTGAATCTCGTTAGTTGTTACCCCGACGGGAGAGCCGAGCCGGGGCCAGGCGATACCAAGAAGCGACTCCCAGTCCCAGTCGCAGTCCCAGTACTTGGGCAATTAATTCGACATTTTAATTTACATTTCATGGGAACATGCTGCGGCTGTACCGATGTACGTGAAGCTGCCCCCGGGGGACAGACAGAGTCCAAATGGACCACCGAACAATCAACTTTCGAGAATGTCACATGGGGGGCATCGGCATCCGAATGCAGTCCAATGTGACACCTTTGGGGCAATGCTATAATTTTATTTTACCGAATTAGTTTGCAAATCTGCTGTTTTATTTATCAACGAGTATTCTGGGAATATTCCGTGGGAATAAAGGCCACTAATATTCGTTTTTTAAGGGATTAAAGGCCTGCAATTTGTTTCAGCATTTAAAATACATAATAACGAAATTTACATCATATAAAAATTAAACTGTTTCATGCTTATATTTGGATTTTTGTTCAGACATTTATTTGGGTCCTAAGAGATCAGGAAGATCTTATCATTGATTAAATGTATTAGACTCGTTTATTGCACCATTAACCATAATTCTACTGGCTGTTTTATTAATCAATCGAAATGTAGAACAGTGTTGAGGGGGATTGAAAGCTGCCAGTGAGAATGGAGCATTGCATTGATAGATTATACTCGATAAGCGCGGCGGCAAGTGACATTCGCAGATGACAGGTGACGGATTGCCAGTGAAGTGAAGTTGGCTGCGGAAATGTGCAGTTTGATTGTGCTTATTAATTGCATAATATATGTAATATATCACCTATAAATTTTACTTGCACGGAACACCGTTCGGTTCTGTTCTGTTCAGTTCTGCACACAACACAGTGCGAGGGCCTTGGGCAGTTTTGACACCTGAACGCACGGACCCGAACCCGACCTGGCCGTGAAAATGGTCTCCGTGTTCTGAGCTCTGTGCACATGTGTTTCTCACCCCTCACCGCACTGTTCTTGGTGTGTGTTTGTGGGTGCGTTTGGGTGAGTGCCAGGCATAATCATTATCTGATTAAACAATTGATTAAGTTTTAATAAATTTGCAAAATCAATATGAAAAATTAAGTGCAGTAATTACTTAAATGGCTGTTTGCATACCCGGCGCCCAATGCAAATATTTTGCGAACAACAATTTAAACACGCCGCCAGACCCACTCCACACACTCCTGATGCTGCTGTCCCTGTACGTGTGTGATCTTCTGCCTGTGTGTGTGTGCGTGAGAGTGCGTGCCGGCATGTGTGCCGACCAAGGTGTATTAGTGCAAGGTGAGGCCATGGCACTCGTAGCAAAACGATGCATTTTCGCCTTAGCTTCGGGAAGATAACGGAAGGGCAGAGGCGAAGCTTGCAGCATACGAATCTTGGCAGCGGGGTTATGCCTCACCCTAGATAAATACACCTTGTGCGAGCAGGCCTACGTCTGCCTGCGTTCCTTTGTGCCTGTGCGTGTGTGCGTGCCGCCTTGGGCGTGTGTGCATTGCCAGAGCAGGAATATATTCAGAGATTCGGAAAATAAGGTGAGCCATGGCCAGTGCAGCAATACGTTAAGTGTGACATTACGGCTCACCTCACAGAAATACACCTTTGGAGCATACATTTTTACCTGCTGCATTATATAAATATTTACGTAATACACATACATACACACGTGCATGCACATACAAATTCGTATACGTACAATGCGTAACGCCCGTTGTCAACAACATAATCAACAACAGCGCCAGAGCCACGAGCAGCCAATGGGCACCCCAAACACCCAGACCCCCGATCCCAGACCCCAGACTTGGGCCAACCAGACAGCCGGACCGACCAGTCCCCCCTCTCCCCCCCAGTCCCGAGTCGAAGAGCCCCAGTCCACGACAGGTTGCCTGGCTGGTGGCTGAGGCTGAGGCTGGTAGGTGTCGGTATTGGGTGTAGCACCGTCCCAGCCTCACGCATCGCATCCTCTCGTGCCACTCGATTTGCATATTTCTCAGTGCGTTCTCTCTCTCTGTCGTTATCGTTGTTGTTTTTTTTTTTTTTTTTTGTCATTAATTAAATTACATTGCGCAAATTGCAGCGACCACATCACAACAGCATCAAAGGGGAGCTATCCGCATTGTGTGCACCATCGACCATCCACCATCTACCATCCATCCAGCAGTAAAATGAAACAATAACAGGAATAGCCTATCCACCACTCGCCCCCATTGTTTGTCCACCCCAGCAGCACCAGCACGCAGATCACAAGTCCAAATGCTTCTTTGGGGAATGGAAGGGCTTACCTGTCATACGCATCATCGGATGGTCAAATACGGCTTTGGCTTTGGCTTTGGGTTTGCCTTTTGGGGGGAAGTGAGATGATCCACCAGGCAATAACAAGATAATTTCGATTGTCCCTGGCCAGCATTTGAGTTGCGAGAGACATTGAGGATGGGTAGATACATACGCATACGAGTACTCAGAGCCTCAGAGGGTTCTCCTGCTAATTAGCAGTGCCATAAAAACCCCATACACAAATACTAGTTAAGACATGTAACTGCTGGCTGTGCCTCTGATCTTGGCCGAAACCCGACCCGGGATGGATTCCGAGGCAGCTACCGGACGGAGATAAGTAGCCAAAGTTCGGGTAAATAAACCAAAAAAAAAAGGAAAAAAAAACAAGCAACGAATAGAAGAAGTGTGACACAGCGCAAGGAACAAACAGGAGGGACCATAAAAGGGTTCTGGGTAAATGTCTCCCAGGTTCAGTCGAGCCGAAAAAAAGAGGAACACTCGCCGGAGAGAAGAGATACCACAGATACAGATATATGACAGGTCAAAGGAAGGATTTGAAGGGAAATTCTAATGTTGGAAAATGTAGCTAGCAAATAGAAATACAGAAAATATTGAAGCTTGTAGTTGGGCATTTAAAAAACAGTTCATTGGGCTATAAAATTTGATAGTGAGTCAATATATTTCATATACGAACAGTAAGTTTTATGAAAAATTTAGAATATAGTGGAACATAGGTTTATCGAGTCATAAATATTTCATTTTAAAGGTACTTTATCATAGAAGTACACAGATTTAAGTTTGAAATTGTATTGTACCACCATTTTGCATAATATTAACATCGATCTTAAGCTAGCTTTAAGAAACCATATCTTCACATCCATAAAATGAACGAATGAAAAAGTTGAAACCCATTATGGACCATATCAGGACCAGTATAGGATTGGTAAAGGTTTATCTAAAAGCAAAGCCCATTCCTAAGAGCGTAGGGAAACACGATCTATTGTTGCTCTTGGGTGACACATCCATCAAAAAGAATACTAATCAGTAATGTAAACACATAATGTACATGTGTATATAGTACATAGAACCTACATCAATCTGTGCATCGAACACCCACAGCCACTTCCATTTGCATTACCATATCCTATTCCCTGTTCCCTATTCCCGATTTCCAATACACGCACACATCGGGCCTAAGAAAAGAGCAACGCAACAGAATAATAAATAGAATTGGATAAATAGAAGAAACCGTGAAAGGGTAAATTGGGCGACATGTTGTGAAAACATGCTACCGAATTTCATTTTACAATCGTGCGACAAAACGGGGACCAGCAGGCCAGACCCCTATAGGACCGTAGAAGACGACCCAAGAACTGTGTGTGCCGAGGCTCTGTTTTTCTGTTTTTCAGTTTTTCATTTTTTTCTGTTTGTATTTGCCGAGACCAAAACCGAGACTGGGACCAAGACCAAGACCAAGACCAAGGTCGGGCTGGTCGCGTTTGCGTCGGCAAATGCTGTTTAATCTGATATCCAGAGGGCCATATCGTTATCGCGGTGTGCAGTAGTTGTCTAAGGGCAAAAGGATCACTTTTCAAGGAAAACATCGCCAAGTGCAATTAACACATCCAGCAGCAAATGTGTTAGGATTGGTATTGGTCTTGGTCTCTGCGACCCTGCGACCCTGCGACCCTCTGACTGGGCTAAGCTAACACTTTGATAATGATAATGTGATCTGTGTGACTGTGCAGCATCGACAGCACGGCGGTGTCGTTTGTGGATGTGTCGTATACGATGGATTTGTGTCCAACGTTGACGTGCGGCGGCACTCAGAGAAGGATCTCCATCTTCTATTGATGTGTTGTATCAACATAAACATACGAATACGAATACGAATGCGAGTCCGAGTACGAGCACGAGTGCCAGTACGAGTATATGTCTATTCGTGTCCAACAAACTAGTGGATAAGTGCTAATTGGGTTTGCCAGAAAACCGATACCCCGTATCCCGTACCGCGTACCGCGTACCGTACAGGGGCTCAGGGGCATAAAAAGGGCTGCAGTCAGCTGCGTTTTGATGTTGGGGTTGATGTTGGATGCTGTAATAGATCCTAATGCCAACCAACGTCAATGTCACTTCTGCCATGGCATCCGCTTCGCTTCTGTGCAGCATCGACGCATACATATGGAGGCACACACATGAAAAGACTATATCCGACCATTTGCTACCCTTCAACACAGATCGGAAATCTTCAACCATCATAGCTTGGACCCACAACTAATCTAAACCGAAATGGGACTCTGAGCTGCTTTCAAAAAGTAACAATTTACGTAATCGAACAGGTTTTAATCATTCATCTATAGATATATATCTCCAAGACTATAGTAATCAGGAGTTCTACAAGTCTGTGAGTTAGGCAATAGATTTTGTTGTTTTATAATTATAATATTTTATTACTTATCTTTAAGATTTTTAACATCCATACATACTATATGTTTATGTATAAGAAAGTATCTTACGATTCTGCTTTGATTTGGAATACCCGTTTCTCAATATATCACATCTGAAAAATGATTTTAAGCTGATTATAATTGTAGTTACTTTATGTACTATAAGGTGGCTGATCAGGCATGTGCTTGCATGTGGCATGGAGGCCATGTGCTGGGTCGGGGCGGTGGTCATAATGAACCCATCAAAGAGAGCTGCTCGTGGAGTGGAGTATGAGAGTTGTCCAGGCGAATGGGTTCAAGTTGTGTTTCCATTTTTTTTCCATTCTGCTGGCAGCCAGGCAGCCACTTTATGCACTTTGGCCGCTGCGGGCTTTGCCGCTTCACCAGAGTCCAGCAAAAATTAGTTTGGTTTATTTTCTGTGGTATACCCTTGAAAAAGGGTACTATGATTATGATTTTGAGCGTGAACTTTATTGGAATTTCGGAACCCATAAAGTACCTCAAGAGTCGAATCTTGAAGCTTGAATCTTGCCGAAAAAAAGTCCAAAATATTTGCAGCAACATTTTGAAATGGGATTTCTATACGTAAATAATAATATGATTATTATTTTCTTTCTTAAGTTAGCTAATGGAAACGACGGACCTGCAAGGGTATCAAAGGCCTCAGCCCCGAAGCTGGATGGAGTTCCTTTTTTTGTTGTTGTTGTTTTGTGTGTGTGTGTTTTGTTTTGTTTTGCTGCGATTCGATTCAAAATTGAATGCCATGAATATCGGAGCAAACCGAGCGAGTGCATGGAACGTTGCTTCTTTTTCTGCCGTTTTTAACAAACATAAAATCAATTACACAAGCTTCATTAAGCTGCTCCGAGTCAGGTGAGTGTGGGTACAATATATGTATGTATGGACAGGAATGAGTATGAGTATGGGTAGGGGCATGAATGAGTGTGGCCGCAGGTCGAGCAGGTCGCTGCCGCCGCCGCCGCCTTGCGTTTGGGTTACCTGTGTGCCACCGAAAGCCACCGCAAAGGGGATCAACCACAGCCCGTCAGTGGCATCCCAGTGGCACCCCTCCTACGCAGATGTAACTCTCTGTGAGACGACTCTTTTTGGCTCACCTCACAGCTGATTGAAGCGCAGCGACTTTTGGCATACATGTGTCATCGGCACCGCTTCAACCGCTGAACCGTTAAATAATTGCGGCCAAGGATACGCACCTCCCCACATCTCATCTCATATCCATTTCTCATTTCCCCACCCCACAGCCATCCTCCCACCCTCCCTTTTGAGATGCCTTCATTTCACATAAGTGATTGATGCCGGGGCAAAGTTTTGAGTTTGAGTTTGAGTTTCAGTTGGAGCAGGTGACCCACCACCCACCACCCAGCACCATGCATATATTATACTATATATTATCCGCTTAGGGACTTGTTGAAATTACAATCTAACCGAGTTAGAGCTGCAGGAGTTGGCAGCTAATCTTCGTCTTTTGGGAGTTTCTTCGGAGCTTCAAGCAGGAAGAATAATGACAAACATATTAAGTAAATATACCTTTGGAAAATCATAACACTCTACCAGGGCATTCATTGGAGAAACTCCCAAGTCTTGGACACATTCTTCTTGTTCTCTTGTTCTATATATGAAAGAGGGAAGGGCTATTATGGCCATAGTTTCAAACTTATTGAAATGGAATGCAAATATATATATTTCAATTCTCTGAGGATTTGCCACATTTCTGGATACCTGGATACTTTTTGGATTTTTAAGGTGGGAAATGGTTTAGATTTTAGATATAAGAGTATTTATAAGACAAATTTAGATATGTTTAAGTGGTGACTACCTTCGACTCTATTATGGTTTGGTATGCTTGAAGGAAAGAGAATTCTCCAAATATGATTGCAGTAGCCAGAAAGACAGACAGACAGACAGACACCTCTCGACAGGGATCAAGCATTCTCTGGGGATTTAATCAACGAAATTTACTTGCAATTATAGAGTTTAGAGTCGCGCCATGTCAGGGGCTCCACTTTGGGGGGCTCAGCGGGTTCAGCCTGGCTTGGATGGGTGATGGGTGATTGCTGATGGGTGGGATTTTGGAGCATTCGCTTAGCAAAATTAGCTGATGCTACAAAGGGAAAATACTTAAGCCACAAATATTTGACTGTCGACGACCGCAGCACCAACAATGTTTCTCTTGGCAGAAGTTTGGGTTTTTTAGTTTAGTTTTTGTGGCATCCACAGATCCACAAGCAGACCATCCTCCGGCTCCTGGCCCTGCCCCTGCCCCCTGCTCGCGGCCCCGTGTGTTTACCCATTAACTGGCTTTTATTGACAACGACGCTGCGCCCGTCGCGAACTTCGGTGATGAAATGTAAGTAAAGGAACATCAAAGCCAAATTCTCCTTGTCCTTAAGCCCCCCCCTGCTGGCTGTGCTGGCCCTGTTGGCCCTGCTGGCCGGACGGTTTGTTGGTTGGTTATTTGTTTGTCTGCTTGTTCCGAATGTTTGCACAGAGTTGGAGTTGGAGTCGAGGCTGGGGATGGGGATGGGTCCTGGGTTTGGGGATGACATTATGCTGATCCCTTTTGACGTAGCATTATAAAAATCAATGAATTAACATTTACATGCACAAGCATTTGACCACAAAAAAGAAACAAATGTACAACCAACCGTTCTTCGAGTGGGGGCGACCTATGCCTATTTGTATATGTGGCGTTAACCACCCCATTACCCCCCCGAAACCCAGAGGCCAGAGGACAGAGGGGGGGTGGGGAGGCATGGCATCCCTTGTATGCATACACTTGATTACTGGTGTTTTCCCTCGTGTTGTATTTGCTTTTTATGCGAATGTTTTCCCTCTTCTTTTATATTTTTTACTCTCGGATTTCCTCCTACTTTTCTTTTGCTTTTTTGCACCGCTTTTTGTGTTGCCTTTCGGTAACATTAAAGTCTGAAGAGGAGGGATTCCTGTTTATTCATCTATGAATGCGACGACGATTGGGACTGGGTGTGGGGTGTGGGGTGCGGGGTGCGGGGTACGGGGTGCAAAGGAGTCTCGAGCCTAACCGAAAATCATTTCTATCACAAATTTAATCATCCTAAACAGTTTTCCCCACTCCGCCACGCCAGCAATTGATTCATGTCAGTGGCTTTCAATTGGCTTTTAACCGATTAGCCATTAGTGGAGTCAACCCTTTCTTTGGCTGCGATTTCTCACACCATCTCTGATTAGCATAAAACGGTAATGTCCAGCCCATATGTCCATATGTTCATATGGCAGGAGGCCCTTATGCTCTGTACTCCGTACGCTCCATCTCATTTGGCATTCGCATAAAAATGAGGCAACATTTTAGCCAATTGGAGGTCCTATGTAGACCAGCCAGCGCCCATTAGGCAGAGTGCCAGGGCCCAGACCGTATGACACATGGGAGTCGGCAGTCGGCAGTCGGTCCAGTGCCTGCCTCTCTAGTTTACGATCATGTTCGATCCGAAAAGAGAGGGCCTCAGACTCCGAGGATCAAGGGAAGGCGGCCGCTATTTCCCAGATTAGATCCGACAATGGAACGTGCTATGTTCACTTCTGATAACAGCATCAGGAGGCATGGCATCTGTGGACTGGACTCGCACTCGCACTGGCACTGGCACTTCTACTCCAACTCGGACTCTCGTTGTTGCTGTTGCTGCTGTCAAAGACAAAGTGTCTGGCATAATGCTCATGGCCACTTTGAAAGCTGAAACGAGTCGAAGGCAGCAGCCTGCAGCCAGCAGCAGCAGGCGGCAGGCAGCATTTCCTGCTTGTAATGCTAGTGGCCCCCTTAATCTCGCTTTCGGCACGTATCCATTGGAGTCGCCTTCAGCATCGGCATCGGCATCGCCATCGCCATCGCCATCGACGTTGCCGGCCCCGATATGCTGGCGGTCCTCGAGTGCGAGTGGCAGCAGTAGTTTTACATACAATGCCATGCTGCTACCGCTGCTCCGTATCCGCATCCAGCACAGTGCAGAGCAGAGCAGAGCAGAGCATCCATCCAGAGAGCTCCAGAGCATCCAGAGGCTGGAGATGGAGTAGGAGTAGGAGTAGAGATCGCATGCGATTGCGATCGGCGCGGTAACAAAGCGATAATGCGAAAATCGTGTAATCCATTAGCGTAACTTTTTGCAAATTTGTGACAATGACAATATTAAGATAACACATACTACGACTACAATAAAGCAACGCCCGGGCCAGGCATTGCCCTTCCTTCGGGTTTGTTGTGAATGCTGGAGCAGCGCATTAGAGATGCCCCAAAGCCCTGCCCAGCCCCCTGCCTCCTCTGCCAAATTAATTTGTCGTCATCTTTGGTGGTGGTCTCTGGCTCAGATTTTGGCTCCAGCTTGCAGAATCGCAGCATCGCAGTATCGCAGCTTCCTCGTACTTCCTTTGATGCTGACTTCATCAGCAGCAAGCAGAAAGCAGCAAGCAGCAGCTCCTCGAAAGATGTCAAACTGGAATTACGATGCAGCAAAGCGCATCCTATCCTCCGAGTATCCGAGTATCCCAGTATCAGAGCATCCAGCATATGCCTTTAATTGAAGATGCGTGCGCGCATACTTAAATCGCGCAAACAACACTTTGATCTTAAAAGAAGTGACGTTTAGTGGTAGTTTTATGGTGATAATGATCTTTCAGATGGGACAGTGATGCCATTTATTATGCAGCGATTATCGGCAGTCAGACAGAGAGAGAGAAGCTTCACTGTTCCCCATACGACAGTCGCGACTCGCGAGGGCCCTGGCTCTGATTTTGCACCCATCCAGAGAGGGGGGAACGGAACGGAACTTGTTCGCGACACTAGATGGTAGATAGGCGAAATAAATCCCTGAATCATACATCTACGAGTGGGACATCTGCTAGCGGTTCTGAGACTTTACTTTGTTGGGCTGTTGATTCGAAATTCATAGGATTTCGGATATTAAAACCGATACTCAAAATGAGTTTAGGGGTATATTAAATTTGTGGTGAAAATGGATGTGTGTAACGTCCAGAAGGAATCGTTTCCGACCCCATAAAGTATATATATTCTTGATCAGCATCAATAGCCGAGTCGATTGAGCCCTGTCTGTCTGTCCGTCCGTCCGTCTGTTCGTCCCTATTAGCGCCAAGTGCTCAAAGACTATAAGAGATAGAGCAACGATGTTTTGGATCCAGACTTCTGTGATATGTCACTGCTACAAGAATATATCAAAACTTCGCCCCGCCCACTTCCGCTCCC
This sequence comes from Drosophila miranda, assembly GCF_003369915.1. NCBI lineage: Eukaryota > Metazoa > Arthropoda > Insecta > Diptera > Drosophilidae > Drosophila > Drosophila miranda. The sequence continues at coordinate 13,726,541 of NC_046673.1, forward strand.
ACAAAGAGCGAAAATCTGTGTGCAGAATCATAGAGGATGACTATATCTTCTAGAGTGCAAAATCTGAACCAGATCGTATAATTATTATAGCCAGAATCAAGAAAACAATTTCATTCTTTCTCGCTCTGTCTCTCTCTAACACATAGGTTTCATGGTCGGTTTTGCCAATTGCAAAATAAAGGTTCAAGGATCTCAGAACCTATAAGAGCCAGAGCAACCAAATTTGGTATCCACACTCCTGTGATATCGTACCTTGACCGTTTTGTGTCAAAATTTCGACACACCCCCTTCCGCCCCCGCAAAGGACGAAAATCTGGGGCATCCACAAATCTCAGAGACTATTAACGCTAGAGTAACCAAATTTGGTATCCGCACTCTTGTTAGATCTCACTATAAAACGTATATCTCAAAATTTCGACCCACCCCCTTCCGCCCACACAAAGGACGAAAATCTGTTGCATCCACAATATTGAGGATACGAGAAAACTAAAAACGCAGAATCATAGATAATGATCATATATATCAGATTGCTGAATCTGGATCAGATCAGATCATTTTTATAGCCAAAAGGAACAAATCAATTTGCAGTGGCTACGCAGCGCCCGACGTCACGCTCAGACTGATTTTCTGTCTCTCTCGCACGCACTCTTTGTCGTGTCGTGCAATGTTAGCGTCGTCTGGTGGAGGAGAGCCATACTGACTAAGTATCGGGTATAAATGTAGAGTTGCGGTCGCCGCAGCAACTCACAACGTTCCCCCTCGTTTTTAGTTCAATAAATAAAATTTTGATTAAAAGATGAATCCTAAAAGCGTTGATCTATATTTTCTTACAGCTTTTCCAAAAAGTATTCGCCCTGTCCCCGTTCTGTCTTCAGATTCGAAAGGGGTTATTGCCCTCTGCCGATATACATATGCGGATCCCAGATCAGTGACTCCGATCAGTGCCTGCCCATCGCAGGCTGTTGTTATGATTTGTCACCTTTTTAATTTTTAGATGGCAGCAAATGTAAACTATTGTCGCCCGCCGTGTAAACACATTGCAAACAAAAGCAAACAAATATCCGTCGTAGCCGGAAAAGTCGGAAAAGTCTGGAGTGGAGCTCGAATCGACAGGGGCATCACCTGCTGCGAGGCAGCCAGTCAGCCAAGCTGGCTGAAGAGTGTAGGGTATGCGGCGGCGGGAGATGCGATATGGGAGATAGAGTGGAGTCAATCACATCTGTGAGATCTGTGAGCCTGGGGAACGAACGATGGTGGCCTGCCACCAAACAACCCACATCAAATAACAGTTTATGGCATTACGCACACCACACGTGCCCCCACTCCTTGCCTGCACTCGAAAATTTGCCTGCGACATGGGGATGGGTGCGTGACTGTGCGTGAGTGGAGTGGAGAGGAGAGGAGAGACGACGAGTGCCGTGGGGCACACTCCAGCTGGGGCCCCAAGACGACTCCCTTGATTAGCTCCAGTGACTTGCACGCCAGCATCGCTCCATCTCTCCATCTCCAGCATCTCCGACATCTCGCGCCTTGCCACCTCCTTCTCGCTCATTCCATCCCCATCCTACTATCCTACCATCCTACGGATGGGTATGCCATCGCCATCCCAATCGATTACTCCGGGGCACACACAACACACACACATCGCAGCATCGCATCTATCGTATTTTTAGCTAGTGTTGATGTCTTCAATTAAAGAACCACGGATGCTGCCAACAACAATTAGATTGTGGTGCGTTTAGTTAGTGCGAGTGCGAGGCGATGGGTGGGTGGTGCGGTGGTTAGGTTGGTCTAGGTGTGGGGGTAAGTAATCCAGTAGGACAGAAAGACAGAAAGCCAGAAAGCCAGAAAACCAGAGGTGCCAGTGGCATGTCATCGACAGTGGAATGGGCTCTGGTGCCACATGCGGCAAGGTGTCGCCGTCGTCGTCGCCACCTCGGAAAAATGAGTTGTCAAATGGATTTTCAGGCAATTTCAGTGTGACAGAAGGCTTTTACCAAAGTGTCGCCGGCCCCAGTCCTCAGTCGTGAATCATGACCATTTGACAAATGTCTGAGAGAAAATGAATTTGCTGTCGCTAATAACAAATAAAATTTATGATTTTCTGCGAACCACTCACGCAGTAATGGTTTAGTCTCTTAGAGAAGCAGGTGACCTTTCGACTTTGGGATCAGCAGCAGAATAAACCTAGCACCAGATCAGCTTTATTATCCTATACAATTAATACAATTCCAATCTATATTGATTCCCAAAAGATTATTACTTTCCAATAATCTAACGAGCGGCAAGGGTCGTGGCTCTACTTATGTATATATCGGATCCTCAGTGGATATATATATTTTATACCTGAGCCAGTGTCTCACAGTGTGATATGACACGAGACTGGATCAAGACTAGATCGAGACTACCCATCAAACAAGATGGACGGACAGACATGGCTATTTCGACTGGGTTATTGATTCTGATCAGGAATGTATATACTTTTGGGGTCGGAAAAGCTTCCTTTTTATTCTTACACACTTCTATACAAAACTATCATAATGTCATCTTTGAATATCGCGTATAAAAAGTACAAGCGGACATCCCAAGGTTCTATTCGTTCTTTCTTCTTCGCTCGATGGAAATAAAAGTATTGGAGGCAGGGGAAAAATATTCCCTCCTTCTTGTCAATATAATCGATTTAATATGAATTTTTCCATTAGTCGCAGTCTTCCGATTTTAGACGCGTCGTTTTCATAGCAGTCTCCCCGCCACCTCCAATTCACATGGATGAGGGAGAGGGACCGTGTACGGATCGTTTGTGTGTGTTCCCCCCAGTAGTGTGGCAGTGTGGCATGTGTTCCCGTTCCCAGTTTTTGGACTATGATGTACTCGTACTTTGAAAATATTTATGGGAATACCACCAATTGCGGAATTCTGTCGCTGTGTGCCCGGGAGTCGGGGACTGGGGATCGGCCTGCCTGAACAAATATACACACATAAACTGGTCAATCAGAAATGCATGCGGTTTCCGATTTTATGACCTGTGACTCTGGCCCCCTGCCCTAGCCCTAGCCAGTAGCAGGCTGCTGTTCCCCAGCGATCTGATCGGAAGATCGAATGATGATCACCAGAGGCAAGTGGAAGTACATCGGTCTACATACTACATGGTGGTCTTGCATGGTGGCGATGGGGCGATCAAATTATTGGGCCACATACAATATTGCATGTGGGTCGGTCGCGCAGTCCCTGGCTGGACATTATTCCAGCGAAACGCCGCCGCCGCTAGTACTCCCGATCCGATTCCGATCCGATTCGATCTGAAGCGAGCGTGACTCTTTGGACACATGGGTGTAATATCAACGGGCAGGGCAGCACAATATGTTTGAGTTTTAGTCACGAACACACATGTATTTATAGATTTATCACTGGACCCCGAAGCCCGGAAAGCTGTGCTGCTCCCTCTCCCTCTCCTCCGTTGCAGATGCAGCCATGGATCAATCGATGCAGCACAGCCCAACCAAAAATTCTATTTCAACACACGCCAAATCTTTCACACTCAAAACATTTTCCCCTTGAGAGACCTCCCAGAGCTCTGGTTTCATGTGCAAAAAAAAACCGAGAGGGAACGTTCTGAACCGTAGCTAGGGCCGCGAATCTACAATTATACCCGATCCTTAGTCAGCTGACTTCCGCCAGAGGACGAACACTGTACCAGGAAGAGTGTGTGCAAGAGAGACAGAGCCAATGCAATTTCATTTTGGTTTCTTCAGATCCAGAAATTCGGCAATCTGCTAGATATATTCATTGTCTACGATTCCACTTCCACCCCAAATCTAACATACCCCTATATCCTCTTTTTGAGTATCGGGTGTAAATACCACAGAGCCAGAGCCTGTTTCCCCTTCCGATGGGGCGATCTTTTCTGAATTTCCAATAAGCTATCAAGTTCTGCAGTTTCTGGGGAAATGAAGATCAATCTGTGAATGATTATACATACATTAATGGTACCTATTTAAGGTATCTTTAAAGAGTGCATTCTGAAAACATGGATAGCATCATTCCTTTTAAAAGAATTGATTCATTATACTATACAGAAACTTAAAGAAAGATTTGAGTAGTTGCTTGGAAAGTTTTCCATAAGGAATTGATTCTTTTAAATCTTTTACTAAGAGGAAAACCAATTTGCGGTTTTCTGCAAAATATTTCTATAAAGTTTTTTAATAAAAACGCACGTGAAAGCACTACTTTTTACAATTTCCACTCTCGGTGCAGAAAGAAATGTTATAAATATTTAAATCGAAGTGTAATTATTATTTTCCTGGGGTTTCAAAGTACACAGATTTTAGAGAAACTCCCATAGAAGGAAGATTTATATACTCGTATAATTTACATAGTACCCTTAAGAAGATCTACCTAGAAATTAAAGATCTACCTTTTGTGGGAGAAGAGGTTGTTGAGTGGTGGAAATTTGTTGGCTGACATGAAACGCGTGGATATTAAACATTTGACAAGCTGAAACGTTTCAGCAAAGTGAAAATTTATTAAACTTCTAAATAGTGTTGACAAAGATGTACGAGAGTGTGACAGACATGACAAATAGTGGGCCCATTCCCCCCATTCCCCATTCCCCACCCGTATCCACATGCTCTGCTCTCACACTGTCGCTTTGACAGCAGCAATTTAAAGTGATGTCAGGTCTCGGCTGCCCCCCTCTGGTTCTTTCGGTTGGGGTTGGGTGGAATACGGTTTGATGGGGTTGTACGGGCTGGTGGCTGCTGGTGTGACAAAGTGGCGTGAGATTCTGCAAGGGGATGGGGCATGGACGGGGACAGGAACAGGGACAGGCGCCACCCATCCAGCCATTACGGCAGGCCTCAATTTGAACATCATTAAATGAGTTAATGCAATTTTAGACTCTCGCACATCTGTACGTATCCGTGTCCCCGTACCCCCCGTATCTGTATCCGTATCCGTATCCATGTGCATATATTTTACAGCACCGAAGGGTGCCTGTGGTTTGGGCCCTGTCCATTGTTGTTGTGGCCACTTTTTCCACATTGTTTTCCTGTTTGCCAATATGTATACGTATTACGTATCCTTTTCCCAAAATTTAAATTTTTTCCAGTTTGCTTCCAGCAGGAACGGCTGTTTAATGGGTTCCGTCGTATCTATCCGTATCCGTATCCCCGAACCTTATGCCAGTATCCGTCCATCCGTTCATCTTCCTGCTTGGGTTAGGGGTGGCTCTCCTCACTCTCTCCCATGGCATTCATTCTTCACAGCGTTTAAGAATCAATTTCCAACACAATACGACATCCGTCCGACAAGTATCAGTCCGGTCCCATCCCCCGCTGTGAAGGGGTTCGGTTCGGTTCGGCTCGGTTCCCGTTTAGCAAATGCAAATGCCATTGGATCAATTTGGGGAAGCGTCAGATGTGTGACAGAGTGCCCTCCAAGGCCGATGCCGATGCTGGAGCCCCAGACCGTACCTGGAGTGCCCTTTTGCCAATTCACTCTGCTTGAGCAGTCAGTGAGTCCAGCATTGGAATGCGCACTCTTCTAAGTAACCTCTCAAATAAATCTAAGGCGGATTGAGTTTCCAAATTACTTGCGGAATTCTGCTTGAAATGGATTGAAGAATCTGAAGCAACTAACTGGAAGAACTGGAAGCTTAATGCACTTTAGTTTGTGTTTGTTTGGGGTATCTTTGGGCAGACCCCAAGATGTACATAAGTATTTGGAAGTAAAAATACATACATTTCTGATAAAGTCATAATTGTCTCTCTCTTTCGGGAAAACTCAATCAGCTGGTTATCACAAATTTATAAGAATTAAATTAAATTATTCAATCACTCGCCCAACGCCCAACCCCCAGCCCCCAGCCGACTCCAGCCCCTGTGCCAGGAGTATTATTACCTTTGTGTGTGTATTTTTTTGCTTCTTTTTGTTCCAAATCTGCGTGAGACCCAGCGCGACAGAGTGGGAAGAGAAGGCTGACTGAGTGAGTGGTTGTGCAAGTGCGATACTCCACTCCATTCTCCACTCTCCACTCCACTCGGGGCTGTTGCTGCTGCTGCTGCTGCTGCTGGTGTCGGTGTCGTGTATGCAAATGTTTGACAGTGTCGCTTTATTGTTCCGCTCCGTTCCATATGGTTTAGCACTCACTCTCTCTCTCTCTCTCTCTCTGTCTCTCTGGGACAGGGCCGGGCAGGGCAAGTGCCAGAACCACTTGCTGCTCCTGCTCTGCTCTGCCGTCGGTCTCTGCCTGTGCCTGTGCCCATTGCTTAGGTTGTGGAAAGTCACGCTGCTGCCATATTGCGTGTTTTGATTGATGGATAAGCGCGGTATTTGTTTTGCAAACACTTGACAGGCGGCTTGATTAAAAAACTTCACTGCTCACATGGGACTTGGGACTTGGGACTACGGACTACTCTGCTTTGGTCCTCCTGCTCCTTCTCCTTCTCGCTCTCGTCCTTGTCCTGGGCCACCTTCTCGACGACATGTTCGGGCGTGTCCCCAGACCAGCCCACTTCCCATCCCAGATCCCGGGTGCCAGAAACAACGGAACAATTACCAGGGGGCGGCAATTTCAACGGCAGTGGCAGATACAATTTACATGGACTCTTACAGGCTGTTCCTGATTTGTTGTCGCTATTTATTTCACGACCTTTGTTGAACATGCAAATTACCATAAATGAAATTGTCGAAACGAAACGCTCGCTCTGCCACAATCTCTCTTCCTGTCAGATATGTCATCGCGAATTCTGGCCTCCTGCCCTCCAGCCCTCCAGCCCCCCCCCCCAGACCAAATGAAAGTCAAGCGTTGATTAATCGAAAATTCATAAACACAGAGACAGGCACTGGCACATCGCGTTCTAATGGAACCATGGAATATCTGTATTTATACGAACTCTCGAGTGCAAGTGCGAGTGCGAGTGGGAGAGCATGGGTGACCCATAGACCGATGCGTCGCTGCTCTTTGGTTTGGTTTGGTTTGGTTTATTTTTAGCCGCGTTTTTTCCGTGTTGCCAATCGCTGGGGTATGCGGCCTTAAAGGGTGACAGATGTTACCCCCCTCCAGTCAGGGGGGGAGTACATACACATCTCTGGGAAGATTAAAAGTAAACATAACCGTAGTATCTATAGGTCTGGTCTGGTCCATATAAAACAAGCTGCCACTGCCGTAGCTGCCACGAATCACCTCTTAGTTTGTCTACAATCTTTTGTAGACTAAGATAAATCCTTAGTTACAGCCAATAGTTATAGCCAGAGCAGCTAGGGGGGTCCCTACCCTCACCCATGGAAATCTTTTCGGATTTCTGATATAATTATCTACTCTGCAAAAATATTTCATGAGAAAACTTAACCTTTATAATAGATCTAATATTTATATGGGATATATTTTGCTTTTTATTGGATCGTATGGTATAAATCATAGGGTTCCATGGAACATAAGTACAGAACATAATTTGTGTTGATGGAGAGAGCTTTTGTTTTCAGGTGACTCCTTCGACCACCGAGATATGTAATTTCTTTTCTTCGTAACTTGGTTAATTTTCATTTTAATATATCTAATATTGGGTGTTCCTGTACATCATTAAAACTTCTGTTTCAGTCGTTTCTTATTTGACTTGGCAAATTGTTTCGTTTAATCATGAGGAATTCCTTCTGGGTTGGTCAGATAGACATTGTAGTTCATAAGGATATGCCAACCGATCCCTTCGCTAAGTGATTCCGCACCGAGAAGAAGAACCAGTTAAGCATCGATTTAAGTCACTCATCCTTGGAGCTGAATTCTTTGGGGATCAGCCCAATTTTAGATGATTTACATTTTCGCTGCATGCATGAGTGTGTGCCACATATATTACCCGGGTATTCGTGGTATTCCTTTCTGGCATCATTAAGGTGGCACGGTAATGGATTGGGATTGGGTGCCCCGTGCCCCATAACCCGCAATTACGATAACTACATAATGGTCTATTTATCATGAACGGCCTGCTAATCAGCGGGGTTGGGGGAGTGCCACAGATACTCGCACATGGGGTTGTGGGTCAGCGGCAGTCGAGTTGCTGGACAAATGTCCCCCTGGCATTCTGGATACTTTGTGTTTATTTAGCCTGGAATAAAGATGTCATAAAAAAGGAATTTCACTTTTATGTTTTGGCATGGCCAGCAGGCGGAAAAGATTCATGGGCCCATTCGAATTGGCCCTTGGCGGGAAAGCCCAGTCCCAGCCCCCCATTCGGGGCTGTGTGATGATGCCGGCGTTGGCATCGACATTGGCATTGGCATTAGCATTAGCCAGAGCCGGCCTACGGGCCTCGTGCTCAAAGGGTTACCACCGTATATCCCTGTATCCCTGTATCCGTGTGTGCATACATTTGTCAGATCCCTGGGGGGGAGGGTGAGGGGGGGCTCTGTTCTGCTGGTTGTCACCCTTGTACTCTCGCATCCTCCGGCAGCCTTCGGCAGGGGGTGTACAGGGCTGCCCAGTAGCACAGTCGAAGGGTTGGGTTGGGGGCTCTGGGCTTAAATGATTTGTCGCCTTTTACGCGAGCGATTACCACATTATAGGATAAAGGGCTCCTTATATTGGAAAACACTTTCGTTTATTGCACGATACGATGCGCCACTTGGCGAGAGCCATGTATTCCCACTTGTGCGGACCCGGATACGGACAGGACTAAGCCCCGGAAAGGAGCGAAATGGGGGGTGCGCCCCGGCATTAGGTATTCAGGCGCGTATTCAGGCGGAGGAGGGCCCCGTGGGGTGGTGCCAGGCATTGCGACACATTCAACGGCTTTTCCCATCGGGTTCATAAATAATTCCAAAGCAGTTCTTACATAAACAACAGCAGCACTCGAAAGGCATGGAATTCAATTTGGTTCCGGAGTTGGAGATGAGCCCTGAGAGCCCCGTAGCCCTTAGCCCTTTTCCGGGCTTCCTTAATGAGTTTCTACGCAATTTCGTTTGCCTGGAATTATTAAAGGCAAAAGGACCAGCAAATTATAATTCGGATGATGACAGACCTTGGAGTGGGGGGAGAAAGAGAAGCTAAGAAGGGGCTTTCCAAAACCCAAACCAAAACCCCTTCCATTCCATATTCGAATCTACAGCGAATTGTCAAGGCAATGCTACGGATTCGTGAGGACCCACTTACCTATCAAGATTTGTCATTGCGAAAACCACCTCGAGATCAAAGCAGAAGGGAGTCATATTACACCTGGTGGGTACACAGGGACCTGCACAAGGCGCTAACAAATGAGACCACCACGAGCTCCATGAGAGGTGGCTGCAACGTAGCTGCTGCTGCTGCTGCTGCTGTTGCATGTTGCAGATTAGATCGGTGCAAGCTTCGTTGTGCCCTGTTCACCTTTTTTGGCTTGCAGGGCATTGGTCGACTTGGTCGAGGCAAGCTCTACAGATTGTTGTCTTGGACCACAAAAAACGAACAATATATAGTTCAAAAAGTGATCAAAAGTTGAGCAGAAAATACGTATGTAGTCGATGTTCCCATAAGGGTTCTACAGGGTATGCCCTAGTCCCATTTAAGGCGGTCTCCAGCCGTATCTAGATCTTCGTTTTCGATTCGTGTGGCTGCCGCAATGTCCCACAGGCAACGTCACTTTGCCTTTCGTATCGCCCGGGGCTCAATCATTGTCTGGTTTGGGCATCCAAGCTTCTGGTCTTCGACTGGGACTCGATTTGATCGTGCAGCGTGTCGAATTTCATGGCTAGCGACAAAAGAGACAATGTCCTTTCTTTTATTTAGAGCGGGAGAGCTGGACAACGAGCGAGCGAGGTAATGCCTTCAATCTAGTATATGGCCTGGACCTGGACCTGGACCTGGACATCCACTTCAACAAAGCTTCAAGTCGCAGTCAAAGATTGTTGTTTAAACACTCGCCAGCTACCCCAAAAATGAACTCGAAAACTCGCAAAAGGAGAAGAAGTTTCTAAGGAGGTCAGCGCCTTATTACCGACTGTCATTCCCCATGTAATTCCTGGGACCCTAGGACCTGTCCTGTCCACATTCCACGCCACCTTCTCGCCTGTGTTTGCTCATTTAATAACCTTAAGCATCCCCCCAATCCACAATCCACAGTCGACAGTCCTCAATCCACAATCTCCTGGCCTCAAAAATTGTTTTGTTTTATTGGTTTTGTCAATTTGCTTTGGCGGGTGAAGAGTGGAAGAAATATGGTCAAATGGATCAAGTTTGGATAGGACCGGGGGTGTGGGATGTCCTGTCCTGTGCTGTGCTGTGCTGTCCTTTCGTTGGATGTGGGGACAGCTGCTGGAAACAAATTGCTGATATGTCCAGAAGCGATGCCGCAAATTAGTGTGTTTAATACGTGTGTGTCTGCAGCCGTTAACAAATTGAACTCATTTCGCTTACATGGCGATGATCACCGGAAAACGAATGGACGCCGAGTGACGGAAGTCCAAGGACCACGTCCACATCCTGGCCTGGCAGTGGGGCAAGGTGTTTGCCCTGTGAGGCTTGTAAACATTGTCTCTGTTTCTCTTTCCGTTTCTGTGTCTGTTTTTCGGCTGCTGGTCAAGCATTCTCAAAGGAAACACACACATATCCCCCCATTTACCGAACCGCATTCTGTGGAAAAAGACAAATGAGCGGCACGTAAGTTATTTGTACATTTCTGTCCCCCCCTTGGACATCAGATGTTATGGTCATAAACAAAAGTGTTTTAATAACAAGGTTAATGACAAGTGGAATGCCAGACAGGAAGCAAGAGCCAGCAGCCAGGAGCTGTCTTTGCCTGTCGCTTGGTCCTGTACGTGAGGCAGGATATTGTCTCAAGAAAAAGGACTGCGGAGTCACGAAGTGACCCCCAATGTCACTGCCCCATGGCCTACGGGAGTAGTCTGAGTAAATCTGTAAAAGTTGTCTATTGTGTGTGCGGAATGGAGACGGAATGCCTAATAGTTATGGACTTGTATCAAAATTTAATTATGTCAAATATTTCACATGTCAATGAAGTTGCGGGTGTGATTGGGAAGAAGTCAGAAACAAAAGATACAAAAGATAGAAAAGACAAGCCACAGGCACATCCACAGAACCAGCTGTGGTCCAGTCCAGTCTTTGGCCACGATTGCACATCCACTTCATAGATTATTAAAGCGAATTGTTACACAAAAGAGAGAATTATTCTTATTTTGTTACGAGCATCTCCTGCCACTGCCACTGCCACTGCCACTGCCACTCACCCCAGAGCATGGGATGGATGGGTACTGGTGCTGTGGTGGCTGGTACTGGGGTACTGGCAATCAATTCATGCATAAACCCTTATGACTTTATACGCTTCACGCTTTCGCTCTCGGGCCAGAAAGAACGGTCCACTGCTCGACTCGACTCGACTCGACACGAGAGCCACACTTCAGAGCGTACGCCCGAGTAATATTTTACCATAATGTAACGGAAAATAGCCAAGACGTGGTCATTTCAAATATTTTATTTTATTTTATTTCACTTTATTTTCGCTCCAGAGAAAAGGTGTAACGACAAAACAGAAGCAGCCGCAGAGCCACAGAAGCCGCAGACGCCACATAGTACAAGATAGAAGAGGTCGAGACACAGCATAGTACATATATGGACTTCAGAGATACCTTAATAGAAACCCCCCCCACACACACACACACGCAAAAGGCTCCGTACTGTACCCGTTAAGAGCCATCTTGTCTATAGTGTCTGCTCGATTTCATTTAGTTTTGGGCCAAGACTTTCAAGACCTTGTTGGCTCTATTTCTGTTGCGGGTCAAAGCTGGTGGCTGGAACGGGCACGGGTTTCCATTCAATCGGGCTTAAGCATACTCCCGATGGAGGAGCACAATCATACATACATTTGCACATGTTCTAAGGGGGAAAGTGTAGTCAATTTAGAGATTTAAATAGATCTTTTTGGTCAAGGGACAATTGCAATACTTATATTTTAGTGCTTTGACTATTACAACCTAAAATCAAATAACAAAGTCGAGGTCTCTTCAGCAATAACATTTAAATAATATTAACCAAATCTAAGAGATATTTTTTGTAACTTTTTGAGCTCTATTGATCTGCCTACTTTGCCTAATTTGCGAACTTATTATAGAACAAAGAAAACAAATTTCTATATTAAATAAAACTAATTCCAGATTGCAGCAGATCTTCAACTTCCATTCTGTAATAAGATCCCTCATGGTTCTCCTTCAGACTCAAACTGAGTCCACGAAAATCGATACATTAAATGGATATGTATCCATGGATAAGTGGAATATACTAGTATCATATTCTTATAAATGAAAACTTTTGATAAACCGATTTCAATTTCAATTGAAAAATCTACCACATGCCCGCTCTCTGACGCTGACGCTGATTCTGACTCTGACGATGATTTTGCCTCTGACTCCTGCCTACGTGACCGAATAAAATCTTGAATTCAACTTCCGTGCGGAGCTGGGTCCCAAAAAGGAAACCTATGCAAGTGGCTCTACTTATTCTCAAGGATGTGTGCCATTTGATTCATGAGATCCGGGGGCTGGAACTGGAACTGGAGCTGGAGCTGGGGATGCGATGAGGCTGGTGCGATGGTCTGGTGCGTGCGTTCAAGTGTTTATGGGGATATGTACGAGTGTGTGTGTTGGGCGATGGGCGTGTGGGTGGGTGTCCGATTTGGAATTATTGGCTGCTCCCACGGGTGTCGTAAGTTCTGGTCGGAGCAGAGTTCGCTCGGTTTCTGCATAGTTGCCACCCCCCCTCCCTCCGACCCACCGCCCCGCCGTACTCCTGACACTTCCAGGTCCTTTTGGCTTTTTATCTTATTGGATTGCTGGACTGACCACAGAGATTGAGGGAGAGAAGAGACCCTGCGACGCACTCCCACTCCGACTACGTGCCACATATTACCCACAAAAATGCTTTATTAGGCCATTTTAAATTTCGTGAGCAGCTGCCAAATAAACGCGATTGATCGTTAAAAGTGAAAGAAGGGGAATGATGATGGGAATGGGAATGGGAGTGGGCATAGACGAAGGCATGACTACCCTTTATTTATTTTACAGCCCTGCAAAATGATATAAAACGTGAGACTATTGATTCCATTGCTACATTCTGGTTTTCTGTAGCTGAAGATGATTTTGATTTGGACTTATCTCCCCCCACCCCCCCCTTCCTAAAATTCCACAGCTGTCCGTACAGTCCGTCACGAAAACGCAGTGTTTCCGCAGCACTCACGGACCGCATTCCATTCCCTGCTGCCACTCAAAGGTCGTCGAGACAAAGACTGTCAAAGTCTTCCAGTGCGGTGACAATTTACAGAATCGCCACAAAAGATACAAAGATACAAAGATATATGTGTATGTATGTATGGATACTTTTGTATCTGTACTCTCGACAGCGCTGACAGGTGACAGAATTAGCCTTGAACGGAGCGACACCAGGCCAAGCCATTTTGGCCAGGTTCTCTCCGCTCCGCTCCGCTCTGCTCCGCACCGTCTCACTCGTCAACGCCAGCGTGGGTTTTTCGGGTCGGCACTCCACTCCAGCGGACAATGGCTGTTTGTTGGGGAACGTTACTAATCGCGTTTCTGTCACAGAAATTAAACGACTACGCGTTTGACAGACAAATTGACACGATCAAGTGCACCCCCATGCCCTCCCCCCCCATGCCACATTAAGGTGGATTAAGTAAAATGGCAACTTCTTCGTCTTCGTTTTCGTTTTCGTCTTTGTGCCACTTGTCTCCCCATTAAGTCGGGGGGCATGTCAAGAGCGACGCCTCTTGTTTCTAATTGAATGTCCACAAATTGAGCCGAAAGTACAGTGGGACCTCCGCATCACCCTGACCTACGCAGAGCAGCAGCAACGCCAACGCCAACGCCCAGACATATCCCACCACATGGTCGCCCAAAGACTGTGCTCCCATATAATCTCTGACAATTAGATCCCATAGGTAATCCCCCATATAAATGCTGTAATTTCGGCCAGCGTTTAACCCATTTAATTCTCACTTGCCAGAGTGCCAGAGAGCACATGTGTGTCCAACTCCAGCATCCAGGCATCCAGGCATCACCATTACCATTACCATTATCATACATATCTCCATGTCCCTGTCCATGTCCATGGCCCATTCCCATTTCGAATTCCCGTTCCGTATGTCGTACGTCGTACGTCGCCTGTCGATATATTCCGTATGTGTATACAAATTATGTTTACATTACATTTTACCCCGAAAAAAAGGGGGAATTTCACAAGAAATCGCATTACACATTCATCCAAATACTCTAACTGATGATTATTTTCGATGGATCTATGTATCTATCCATGTATCACTTCAAAGTGATTTGTCTATGAATTTTTGGGGAATTGATTAATGATCCATTGAATTATTTTAAGGCGTATAGTTTAATGGTAATACTACTCGGCTTCCGGCAAAGTTTAAGCTTCTAGAAAAACAGGGAGATATCAAATAAGATGGAAAATCCATTATCTCTATCTTATAGATACTAAGGGAAGTATCTCAATGCTTGTAATGCTCTTGCCATGTCTCTAAGTCGAATATAAGTCCCCAATACCAATCAATTATCGAATATTTCTCTGAAAATCTTCTACGCCTGAAAGGGTATCCCGAAGAACACCACACACGTAATGATTACAGGGCTTTGGGCCATTCCATTGAGGAATTGGCGCCAACATTTGTTCTTTTTAAAGACTGTTTAAAGTTTACAGTCGCTGCATTGTAAAAGTTTCTGTGGAGTAATTGGCGCTAAACCGCCTACAAATCATCACAAAAATGTGACGAAATAAAATAAACAAACTGTCAAATGTCAAGACTATTCCATAAACATTTACCATTTACCACTCTTCTGTCTTCTGTCTTCTGGGTTCTGTCTTCTGTCTCCGTCCCCGTCTCCTCCTCTGTCGCTGGGGAATCTTCTACTTTGGCGCCCGCCGAGAAGCCCCTGCCCCTGCCCCATGCCCCGTGCCCTATCGTGCACTGGGAGCATAATTCTGTGGTGACAGGGAGCCAACGTCAAATGCTGCCAGGAGCCACGGATGGCACGGATGGCACGGATGGCACGGATGCCACGGGAGCGAGAGCATATCCGCCTTGGTCGTCATCGTCGCCGCGACTAATGCACCCAGGCGCGTATACAGATGTCTACGAATTTGTGTATAGTTCCGACAACGAGAACGACAACGACAACGACACCGACACCGACTCCAGCTCTGACTTTAACTCCAACTCCTTCTCCTGCTCCTCCAGATGCCTCGAACAAAAGAGACAATGCAGCCACACACGCACCCACATAAAGACGTACTCTTTACAGATGCGTTCAGAATAATAGCAGCTTTCATGGGTCGGCCGAAACTCTTACGATTCCGATGGGTGTCCATCTCCATTTCTGCCAGGCACTGCAAATATCGAGTAAGGTTGAGGTATATTCAGATTTCTGTGGTTCTAGGTATTAGGATGGTATCTACTGATCCCGAAGAAGATTGAAAATGCTTACCTCTTGTGTAATAGCTTTTCTTGCGACCTCTGCTGTAATTATGGTGTCGTTCCATGCAAGCCACCCACAACCCAAGAGAGAGACGACACACAGGGACACCCCCAAGGCCTGTGGTTGGGAGGACTGTCTAGGTTGTCGTTGCTGCCGTAATAATTCCTTACCTCTTCATTGCCGCAGACGTAAAACATATAAAAAGATAGAAATTTGTCCCATGAGCATTGAAAATTTACAATTTAATTTGGCAACCATCTCTCTCCGACTCCGACTCCGACTCCTGGCCTGTCCTGTCTGGTCCGCTCTCCTTTATATGCAGGAATCTCTATGTGGATTAATTTAGACACTTATTTAGCACAACTTTCGGCTCTTCTATAGCTATAGACTGCGAATGTTTCTTGGGCAATCTGTGACACAATCTCTTCATACTTTTGATTGAAGACAGAGACAGACCCAAGTCTTGCACATGTCGCAGTGTCGCCGTGTCACCGTGTGCCAGCGGAGGAGTCAATGTCAAAGTCGAAGTGGAAGTTCAAGTCCAAGTCCAAGTAAATGTCGAGTCCATGTTAAGTCCCTGACGTCGTTATCCGCTTAATTACGATAATCATTCATCAATGTGACATTTGTGTTTGACAGACGGACGCTGAATCACGGGGCATGATTAATTCTCCCCCCCCATCCCATCGGACACATTCGTGTATATTGGCTGGGCCTGTGGATCGGATCCCCACATGCCTCGAACTGCAACTATTTTGTCAGCTCATTCGGGGTGGCCGTCGCATTTTCCAAGCTGTTGGGCCCCACGCTAATTGCTGGAAATGGAATTGCACGAGTGTGTGTGTGTGTCAGGACACTGGCCATAACAATTGTCTAGGGGTATCTTGAATCTAGTGGCACATCCACAGCTCTCTGGCACTCTGGCACTCTGGCTTTCTGGTGTTGGTGCCTCGTGCTGTTTGGGTTTCACACTGGTTAACGCTTGAGCAACCGCCGTGTCCATCAGTAGTGTCTCAAGGGAGCACCGCCGTTGCCACTGCAACTCAACGAGAACGAACTAACGAACGAACGAAATGGATCGCCATAGACCATAGACCATAGACCATAGACCATAGACGATAGACCACCTTGGTTATTGCACCGATTGCACTGCATTGCACTGCTCTGCACGGCAACTGCTGCAACGATGGGGCTGCAGCGATAGGCAATGGGGCAATGCCCCGGCCGACACACAATCGAATGAGTCAACGTCAACGCAATCGATGTGGCAACCCACCAGGAAAGGCTATTGGCCAAGCAAACTTGGCTTGATCTTCACAAAGCGATAGTGGCCAATGGCAGTCATATTTTGGAATTTTTGTAGATTGATTTACTGAAGAGAGTTCCCAATTCGAGCGACAAACTTCTGGGACCAAAGATCTACAGCCTAGTGCCTGGTCTGGCCATTAGCTGCAAGTTTCTCACAAAAATGATGCAAAATGCTGTCTGGCGGTGGCGGTGGCAACGGCGGCACATGATCCATCATCATCTTGTTAGGCTCCTGTGAAATTTATATACGAGGAGTATGTGTACACAGACATAATTTAATGGAAATTGGCTGTCTTTTAATATGCAATAAACGACTTATTTAACACTTGGGCGATGCAAATTACGAAATTCATTTAGGGAAATGTCGAGAGGAGAGCCTGGTCCCCGTTTCGGGACCAAGTTCAAAGCCGTTTCAATGCAGGACGAGAGCAGGGCGAGGACAACGCACATTTACATATGCAAATCACCCCAACCGTGAGGCGCTGTACTGGGGGTCCCCCTTGTCCCCCTTACCCTGTATAGACGTATATATAAAATATAAAATACCCTTGGGTTTTCAATCATTACTCAAATTATGATGGTTTAATTTCGGGCGCTTTCTGAAACCGCAGTCATTAGCCTTGCCTCTTCAGCACATCCACGGGGCATGCGGCATGCGGCTTGGGGCAGGGGGCATGATGCATAATATGTAATGCAATCAAAGGACTGTTTGTTTTTGCAGCGACAGCGATCGAAATGGAGTGTGAAGATGCTATATGAACGGTGGAGCGAAACTGATGAATTCTCGTCAAGAATCTGTCTTCTGACATCTTCCCAATCTATCAGATCTTGTATTCAAATATGATATACATATGTACATATATATCCTTGAATTCATTGTTGGTCTGTGTGTCAATTGTTTCAAAATCTTGGCCTTCAAAGCTTGAATTTCTTTCTTAGGGACACAATGCTTCTCCCCATCCTCCTCTACGTCCAACAGATAGAAGTTCTCAATGAATAACTTAGTCGAAGGCCTCCTCCGGAAAGACTTAAAAAATATGTCATAATTCTGTGAAAATATGAGTTCGTAATCCCCCACTCCCACTCCCACTTCCATTCCCATGCCCACTCCCTTTCATAATCTTATCTCAGCCTTCTCCCTTTCTTAGCCAAAAGGTTAATTGAGAGAGCCAGAGACAGACAGAAAACGCTTTTAGGCAATTTGGTCTAATATGTTAACGAAAGTCTTGGCTCGGCTCGGGGACGGAAGTGGATGGATGGAGCTGGAAACTGGAACTGCCACTGGCACTGGCACTGGCAGTGAAACTGGAACTGGAACTCCAAGTGGAAGTCGAGAGCTGCGTTATAGTTGGTGATTCATGAATATTTAAACGTCACATTTGGTCGCACTTTTCACGATGCTCATTAATAAGGCAAGACGAAAGCAAACCAAAGAAAAGAAGCTTAACAAAAATGAGGAAAATGTGGCGGCCGATCATCGCTGCTCTGCTCTGCTGTGCCTCGTTTGCTGTTTGCTGTTCGCCGTTTGCCGTTCTCCGTTCGCCATTCGCCCGTTCGCGTTCCGTTCGTTTCTGGGGCACTGAACAAGTGCCCTCTCTATGCACATGGACACACCACACACCACACACCACACGGTGGCACGGTTGGACAACTGTGCAACAGTGAACAGTGAACACACTGAGTGAAGAAGAGTTTTCTTTGTTTCGGTTTCGGTTTCGGACATGGACACATGCATGTGCATCTGTTGAATATCTGGCGGAGGGATGGGTATGGGGATGGGGATGGGTACGGGCTTGGGGATGGTGCATTTCACCAGCGAGAGATACCACTTGGATATGCAAGATAGCACTGAGCGTCGTCGTCTCAGATATGAAGTTGGATTTAATTTCATGCCGGAGTAGTTCGCGCATTCGTTTTACGCCGCAACATTTCCAGCTAAACGGCGACGGGCAACGGGCAACGGGCAATGTCTTTTATTCGAACCACACGCTCTCCTCTAGGCATGGACGGGTGGGGGGGTGGGGCAGCATATATTAAGTTATTCATGAATATATAATCAGGAACAAAGTTGGACAATGCAGAGAGCGTGTACTACGAGCTGATGTTGTCAACCCCTGCCCGGCCCTAGTATCTTCGTACATCCCGTGTGGATGGATGGATAAGGTCGCAGAAGGTCATTAAGCGTCTGTCTTTGCACTTGCCACAGCCCGAGAGTCACAGCCAAGGCACTTTTGTCACCCATTGTCTTTGTCTTTGCCTTGGGGCAGGTGCAGCCCCTGGGCTCCTTGGCGTCACGCTCAATAAATACAAATATTAAGTAATTCCAGCAATTTATATTCGTAATCAGCCCAAGACGTTGACCACTCCATTCCGCTATACCCCACCCTGAGACTGGACACCGACCAGGAAAGGCCACCAAAGAAAAAGATGGTTTTGAGGAGAGGAGAGGAGTGGATTGAGAAGAGAAGAGGAGAAGAGACCACTCCACATGACGATGCCACATAATTTGTTCTCATTACGTTTTCGTGATTTTTCGAATTATTTAAGAAATTAATCATTCACTTCATTGCCACATTATCAAACTCCCAAAAACCTCGGCCCGCATGACTTGTTGGTTTCTTCTGTTTTTCTTAATATATTATTTTTTCCTCCTCCGAGCGCCCCCAGCCGATTGGTGGCCTGTCATCCGATGTCAGTGTATGTATAGGAAATGTTCCAATCATGAATCTACACTGTACTACACTATAGACAATACATTATATGTATAGCCATGGACATAGCTCTGTCCCAGTGGGGGTTGCGGTCGGTCGAAAGAAATGAGCAAAGAACTTTAAGTGTCAGGGGACCCATTGGGCCATCGAGCCATCGAGCCATCGAGCGGACCTTTACCATTCCCCATTCACCATTCGCCTGATGACGCCACTACTAGCATTCGATCTTCGTTCAACTTTGCTTTGGGTTCGTTAGCCAACATCCAACAGCTGATGGGTTGATGGGTTGATGGGCGATTCCAATTAGAGATGGTACTCGCACTCGTCCGTATTTAGCGTGAATAAATACATCCTGTTCTGGTGAAGGTAGAAAGGAACCCTCAGTTCTCATCGTAAATGACAGAGGCAAAAGGTTACACTTTAAGTGAGAATTTATAAATAATTATACTAATATTTCTAAAATTTCGAGCTTCTTTTCTCGGAACAGGAGATCTTTGCATATCCCTTGTTTATGTTCTTTGATCTTTTCTGCCTTACAAATAATTCATTCAGAATAAGTGAAAACATGAGCAAATGCTGCAATCCAATTAAGTGAAAAATATTTCATACAAAATTATAAACAAAATTCTACTAAAAAAACTACTAAAATGTTTAAATTTAAAAGCTTTCATATTAAGAATTGTACATCTATTATAGAATATAAACAGCGTTTCCGTTCTTTCCTGCAGAGGTGATGCACTGCTTCTCCAGCGTATTTATTCCCATTTTTTGAACCTAAAGATTCATTGCAATACAAATAAAAATACATCTGCGGCAAATGTAGGCGCGAAGATCGATCCGATGCGATCCGATACGATCCGATCCTAACCGAGACTGGAGCGAGACGGAGCACAACCCTCTCTTTATTTGATTATGGAATATGGAACTCTGAAACTCTGGAGCTTTCCAAAGGCTTTTGGCTAAAATCGTTTTGTTTTCGTCGTTCGTTTGCCAAAGTTCTGGGCAACGCCCATGAAAAACACACACCTAGGGCAAGTCGTCGTCGTCGTCTTCCCATTCCCATCCCCATCCCCGTCGAAGGACATTTTTAATTAGCGAACACAAAAGCGGGGCATCGGGCATCGGTTTTTAGATTGAAATGCTCCGTCCGTGGCTGGTCGTTGTGGCCATGGCCGTGACCGTGGTAAGGGCCATAAACGCCCTCGTGAAACGCTTTCGGGTAAGGCGATGGGTCTCTCCCTGTGCCCTGTTCCCTGTTCCCTGTTCCTCTTCCTGTTCCCCTTGGCTCCCTTTCTTTCTTTTCCTTTTTGGATATCAATCTGCATTGGGCGTCTACGCTGGCGACGAGGGCGACGTCGCTGACCCTACTACAGCCCTACTTGTCTCTTCTCTGTCCATGCAGTCCAGGCAGTGGCAGTGGAAGCGGCAGCTGATTCATTCCATTCCGCTACGCATTATTAATGCACATATTTTGATAATTGCCGGTTTTGGGGCAACAGTCCAGTCAAACGTCTGCTTCCGCGGTAGGCGTTCTCTTTTCCTTTGCTCTTTGACTTGAATTTGTTTTAGAGGTTTTTCGTTTGGGTTCTGGGTTCTCGGCTCTCGGTTCTGGGTTCCATCAGCCGCACTCACACACACAGGCCGACTCTTGTGCGGTTCCCTTTAAGATCAGGTAAGAGATCATCGAGAGATGCATTTGTATCCGTAAGGAGCTAGAGCTGCTAGATGACCAAGTTCTGAATATTACATGGACGGATCGTCGTCATATCATAGATGACGCTTATGCCTCTGTGGATCATCTACTAGTAAGACTCATATTCATGGTCACCAAACCACACCAACCCACACAATACCATATACAAAATACCATATACCATCCCCATCGCGTCACATATCGCATCCAATTCAATCCAATCCAATCCAATCCATTATGTCTTACTTTGGCTCACTTGAAATCTCGCATATTTCATTTAAATTTCCATCTCATTCTCGTATTTACTTCCCATCCGTCAATCAAATGAAAATGACCAAAAGATTAATCGTTTCTTTCGGAATTTTGTTTGATGTTTTATCGCCGCAGTCCGTCCCCCAGTTCTTCACCAGCGTACCAGCCCCAGCCCCAGTCCCAGTCCCGGCCCGAACAATAACTCATACGATACCTACACAGACAAAGAGCTACGCTACAAAAGTTAGGGCCTCCATGTACCCCATGCCTCGTATGCCTCATGGCTCTCTTGCGAACTTTCGGCATTGTCGTTCATCGTTCGGTTCGGCTTTGACCGGCACGGCTCGGCTCGGCTCTCGTTTACGTTTACCAGACTCATTTGTCCGCACACACATGCCTCTTAATGGTGGTACTAGTCCATCAGTCCATCAGTTCATCAGTTCATCAGTGATTGGGTATACTGTAATATTGTATGGTGGGGACTGTGGTCACATGCGAAGGATTTCTCTGGCATATATAAAGATATTCTTTAATGTGTATCTAATATATTTCAATCAATTATAAGAACAAAATCCTTCCATCCATTGAGAACCTTCTATCAGAGACAAATCCATTTATGATAGACCACAAGGATCTTTTCGATCTAAATAAATCTTATCGATAAATGGGTAAGGCAATTGAAAACAAAATCCTCGAAACTCTTGCAGATAGATGTAGTCCCCTTGCGCACTCGCCTCGCTCGCACGCCAACCCCCGGCTCACTCGCTCCGATATGAGTAAAATCGTGCGACGCCGACGACCCAATACTTTTGTATATACATATACAGGATGATGAATACATATTCGAGACCTCAATCAGAATCATGGACGGGGCTGAGGTTGATTGTGTTTTCCGAAAGTTGCGTTGCGTTGATGTCATGACATCGATTTGGTGGATTTTTGTATATAACTAAGTCACAGCATGGGACAGACACGCTGACCACAAAACTACTTGCCAATCACATTCACACAGATACAGATACACGCACCAGCACACACACAGAAAGACAGACAGAATTGGACGCACTCACGGTT
The DNA here is from genome assembly GCF_003369915.1 of Drosophila miranda. Classification (NCBI taxonomy): domain Eukaryota; kingdom Metazoa; phylum Arthropoda; class Insecta; order Diptera; family Drosophilidae; genus Drosophila; species Drosophila miranda. The sequence goes on from NC_046673.1 coordinate 13,749,062, forward strand.
CGCCTTTCTCCAAAAAAAACCCCCTGAGATCCAGCCTCTATTTCAGTCCCCAGTTCAGCAGTCCGCCAGTCCGCCAGTCCCAGTCCCAGGCCTCGTCGGTCAATTTGATTTCGACAATATGGCAATCGACAGTCGACAGTCGCTTGGCCTTTTGCTTTTTGTATCGTAGTTACACATAGTTAGGAGCTGTGGCTGCTTGCTGGTTGCTGCCTGCTGGTGATGTGTTCTGGGCCGTGGTCGATGCCGATGTCGAGGCCGAGGCCGTGTCGGCCAGGTCGAGAGTAGATGGTCACAATTTAAATTAATGATTTTTTCTACGCTTGATCTGTGATAGTGACTGACATTTTCCCGTCATTTCTAAGATTAGTCCATAGTCATCGGCATTTACTTTCTACTTTTTGGCGCACACTCCAGACTGGGATGTGGCCATGTCTGTGGATGGAGATGGGGATGTGGATGTGGACGTGAACCTGGTCATTGGCATTGTGTCTGCTATGTCTGCTGCGTCTGTGTGTGTGGCTGCTTTCGTCATTTATCCTATGTATGAGCGAGCACTTTTTAAGGCATAAAGGAAAAATGTAATAATTATGTAAAGAATCGGCCGCCCCTCCATCCTACAGCCTAAAGCCTACAGTAGCTGTCGCAGTCCCAGTCCCAGACGGAGGCTGATCCCAGCTGGGAATCAATATGCTCTCAGAACCAGTGCGCTCAGATCTCAAAACCCAGATCTGAGTCAGAGGCTTTGATTCCCGCCATCATTCGTCTGCCAATCTGCCACTATGCCACTCAGGCACTCTGGCGCTTCAGCGGCGTCATTACTAGATTGAGATTGATGGCATGTACTTCGTGGATTGGTCCGGACCTGGCTCACTCACTCACTGGATGGCTGGATGGCTGGCTGGCTGGCTGCCTGGTCGGTGGCGCCACCGTTCTCCGGTGTGCGTTTCGGCCACTGCCTCCGCGGCCGCCTCTGATATTGTTGTCAATAATTTGTCACAATCGCACGGCGGCAGCGGCGGCTGCGGCGGCGGCGCTCGGAACAAATTGTTCCATGTCATGTCTTTGTCAAGATTTGTCGATGGCTCCGCCGATAGCCAAGTGACAAAATAATTAAAAACCCTCCGTCATTCGAAAATCAGGCGACAAAACGTTTTGAGAGCTCGAAAAAATCACTCCAACCTGCTCGCTCGGTAAACGGTGGAAAGGGTAAGGGGGAAGGGGGAAGGGGCCTTGGGACATGGGTAGGTAAGGAAACGGTTTTGGGTCGAAAATCCAGATAGAGATCTGTAAGTCATGCACTTACCGGCGATTACAACGCGATTAAGTTTCGGCCTGTGACCGCAACATCAAAAATCGTATCCGTATGGGTCTAGAACACACATAAAAAAGAAACTTTGTGGCACCTGACTTATAGATATTTATGGCAATGGGTTAAAGGAGTGGTAAACATTAATTAAATTATTAAATTATATTTAGTTTAATTCATTTCAAAGGGTTTTGTGCGGAAATCGTGGATGGATTGGAAATGCTTTAATCGACGAATAAAAAGTTTATCAAATGTTGTAGGTAGGTATCAGGTATCTGTTGGTGGGTGTAATATAATTTCAAGAGCTCACCAAACTCATACTTCATTCTTTTCAGACGATCACCACGATCATCATCATATATTCAGAAATATCCTTGATTTTGTCCTTTTAAGGGTTCTTCAATATCTACCTAAATCAGTCGCAGAACTTTGATAATATATAATCCGAAATCCTTGATCCTTAATGATGTTGCTCCTTCCTTTTCATTCGAAAATTCGTTCGCCAAGAAATCAAAGAAATTCGAATCGCCCCCCCTTTAGAAATTACCATGCACCATGATTCCATGTGTGTGTGTGTGTGTGTGTGCGTGTGTACACTGTACAACCTATATTAAATAGAGCTGCCATTAATGAACTCTGCCACATATGGATGCCCCCGTCTAATCATTCCAGTAAGTACTTAAATGGCCGCAGCGACGCATTCTATTCATTTGCTCATTTAGCCGGGTCCGGGTCCGGGTCCAGGTCTGGGTCTGGGGTTTGGGTTTTGGTTTTTTTTGTTTTGGATGGGAATGTGGTGGGGTGTACACATCATATTTTTTGTCATTACATTTAATGGCCTGCTCGAAAGAGCACCCGCCTTTTTCTCTGGGTTCTCCTTCTTTTTGTGATGCTGCTGCTGCTGCGGTCGAAGAAGGGTTCGTCAATCCCAGAGATACTCGTACACTCTGCTGTATCTCACTTGATTAAGTGAGAGAAAGAGAGAGAGAGACAAGCCCCGACTCTCGTGAATGTTTAGCCATGGCCAAAGCCCCGGTTAATGATATTTTTGGGGCTGTAATTTCGGTTTTTGAGATATTTAAAATTTCCCATAACTCAAAAATCAGTGGAAACTATTTTTGTGATTACCGCTTGTTACCGGCGCTGTTTTTCATACCGCTTTCTACTGCGATCAATCAAGTCAATTTGTTGACCTGCCCAGTGCCCGTCTCCGTCTCCGTCTTCCCATTCCCCCTCCAGCTGCAAAGCCAGAGCTGCGTAGAGAAATTAGGCGAATGGAAGTCAAGGGCTCGACTGGGAGACTGCAAGACTGGGACTGGGACTGGTACTGGGATTGGGGCTAAGACCGAGCTGAGCAGCGGGCGGCTGTTGCATTGGCTCGGCATTTTCATAGACGATTATGCCTGTCTCTGGGATCTATGAGAACCGCGGAAAAATTAGTGCCACTGCAGCAAGTACCTGGCCAGGCACAAACATGCCAAGGGTAATAAATTACCATTTTCCAGCCTCTTGGATTGGCGGGGGTGGGGGATGAAAGATTATGAAATCTTGGGCCAGTTCTTAAGCAAGCCCCCGACGAGCTTTATCGTTTGGGAATCAAGGGCACAAAGGTTATCGGAGCCAGTCCAATGAGAAGGCGCTACAATGGGGTTCGTGCTGGAACAGCAGGACTCGAATCGTGTGTCCTGTGACGTGTGCACCGTGCAAAATTGGGCGTGCTTCCACCACCACCATGCACCACTCATGCGGCAGGAGCGGACATAGACATAGACAGGGACATGGCAATGGAGGGAGTCGCCACCCAGCCAGCTGACTGTCTGCCGTAGGCGCGTCGCCTGTCTGTGTCATAAATCAGAGGAAGATAATTGAAGGAGTGGTCCGGTCTATGCGGAAGACCCTCATTTCTACCGTTCTTCCTTCCTATCCCAAGGCGTCCTGTATACCGAGTGCTGCTGGTGGTGCCGTTAGGGAGACTTTAATAAAAATATCCCTAAAGCTTGGCAGCGAACACGGAAACCACTTAAAGACCTCGGCCAATGACTAATTGAAGGGTATCACTGGATTCAAAGAATTTTAGAGTTTCCAGAGTAATTGGATGCATTTTGAATGGGAATAATTCCGAACTTGAACACAAATCGATACCAAATCAGTTGAGACATGTGAGCACGCACTTTTTGAGTCAAAGAAAACCTCACAAATATGGAAAAAATGGAATGCTTGAAGGATCAGTATTGCCTACAGTAGTTAATCGGTTTCAAGTTCATTTAAATATAAGAAGATCTCTTGATTATAAATAGTATTATAAGTGTAGAGCATATGATATTGTCTGTTAGCAGGACTATTCACTGAGACCCTAAGACCTGTAGATTGTTGGCTCTAGAGATGGTGTGTGAATGATCTAATATCTAATTTAATCGTTGGTCCAACTTTATAGATCCCAGCATCTGAGTATCGCTGACAGTGCTTTATGGATAGCTGACTGAATGATGCCCAAGGGCCACACTTGCACCGGGACCATCTAATTACGCCACAATGTATACACACTCGGTGCAGATACACACACGCGTTTATTTGTATCTGAAAGCATGCTGGATGGAGTACAAACAGAGCAGAGAAATGGTATTGAGGTTTCAGAATGGGAATGGGAATGAGAATGTTTATATCTGCATCCGATTCTAGTCTGGAGACAACCTGCTGTGCTGTGCTGTGCTGTGCTGTGCTTTTGAACGCTTCAAGATGAAACAGTCCTGATCCATTTCGAGCACACATCGCGCACATCCAGAGCGCCCCATTCTTTCTCCTATCTATTCTTTTTTGGACAACTCAAGTGTCTAAGTGCCTTGCCGCCTGATTCGACTTCGCTTCGACGCCCCTGCTGTTGCTTCTGTGGGCTTCGATGTCGATGTCGATGTCGGTGTCTATGCCTTCAACGTCGCCGCCCGTTCTTCTTTTTGAACATCAACAGCCAGAAGATCCAAACATTCGCATTGAGATACTATTTGGATGTGAATGTAGATGTGGCCATGGGTGGGGGAACGGTGTAAGCTGCCGGACTCCACTCAACCCACTCCGATCACCCCCATCTTTTGCTATTGCACACTGAAAACAAATCTTTTCCAAGGAAGTGCTCTTCATTGATTTACACATCCATCTGCCATTTAGCTTTAAAAAATCACTCGTGCAATGTATCCTTTCGCTTATGGGAACATAAATAGCATAAATCGTAAATATATGGATATGTGGATCAATAATTGGTTATTTTATATCAACAGCTTGAAAAATCTTGTAGACCTATTTTTATGAATCAGTTGAAATTTGTAGGCATAAATTAAATGTAATTGCGATTTCTAAAAAGTAATATACGATGATAGGAAAATTGAATTATATAGCCATGCTCTGGTTTTCGCAACTTTTGGCTATCGTTATTGTTTTATTCCTCAATTGCTTTTCGATATTTTCATTCGCCAAAAGAAAAACAAGGAATTCCTGATATAACGAAAAGACGATGACGATAGCCCAAGCCAACGTATTGAGATCGATATTTAGTCGCTCATCGATAATTCGCTTATTGTTGTTTGATTATTTTTGGATGCAAGAAAAGTTTGAGATGTGTTTAAATATATATAAATTAAGTATACGAAAATAAATTTCCAATTAAATAAACATAAATATGTTGATGGTTTATTATCCGATTTGTATCCTACTTCTCTATTTTCTCCTTCAGGAATAAGAGTTTATCGGTATTCGGTTTTTGGTCGTGGTTTGGTTAACTTTAGGTTGTGGAAATAGTTTGTTCTTGTTTTTTTTTTGAGTGTATGAAAGCAGCAAAGTCGCCGTCACCGTCACCGTCACCATCGCCGACGCCGACGCCATCAGCATCGGGATCTTTTCGGGACTGGGATCGGCATCGACACCGGCAACGGCAGTGGAAGCGGCAGCGGCAGCGGCATGGACCAAGAATTCGGTGGCGTAGCCATCTGTTGCACATCATTCGCACTTGGTTTCTGTCGGCGCGTTGCCCTATATTAATGGTAATTTCTTACTTTTTGTATACATTTTCGGCTTGAATGTTTTTTTGTCTATTTTGTTTTTATTTTGAGGCAACAATTTTTGGAATATGTGTGTGGATTTCAAATAATTTAATCGCCTTCGCTTTGCTTTTGCCATGCTTTCGGATTCGGATTTGGATTGCGATTTGGATTTGGTTTTGGCTTTGTATCGGTAGATTTATACTTTGTTGATACTTAACAATTAAGTATTTTACTTGTTCTTCTGTCTTTTGTTGTTTTGTTTTTGCTGTGTTTTGTTTTGTTTTGCGTGAGGTGTGCTGTAGGAATATATATTTATGTTCGAGTATACAGAGTACAGAGTGGAGGATTGCTTGAGTTATGGATGAGGTGGGGCATTGGTTTGTGGGTGACTTCTGGGGGACTCGCAGCACCACTAACGAGAACGGGGATGGGGGATGGGAATGGGGGGTCCACCGATTCAAATTAAAATTAAAAATCCTCGAGGTCGAAGTGGAATTACCTATGTATGTAGAAACATACGTACATTTATACATATGGATAAAGTAATATCAAATAAAATCATGGAAGCGGTGAGGCGCGAAACCGAGAAACAACACACATTAATGGCCCGTTGGAACCGAATGCCGCACACTCACTAGAGGAGGGCGCACAACAACAGGAACCCGCCCCCCCAATGGGCTGGGGATGGGTAGGACGGGAACGTTTTAGTAGTCTTTATTTTTTACTATTTCGCGTGAAAGAAATTACGATGAAAAATGTGCTCTAATAACAATAATGAAAAAGCAAACAAAACGCCAGGGCAGGCCAGACCAGTCCAGGCCAAAACCAAATGCCGCAAATAGTATCATCAGCGGTACCGTGCCCCCTCCATCCGCCATCCGCCATCCACCTTCAGCACAGGTGGAGATCATGCCATGTGTACAGCATGGCCCTCCATAATGGATTCCACCTCAAGTCATCGACAATGAAATTTTATTATATGTACAGCCCCCCCATCCCCCTACCCCCAATACGAGTGCGAGAGCGAGTGCTTGTACGATACGCAATTGTATCCACATATCTGTACCGAATGTATCTGTTCCGATATGTTTATATTTCCCTATTGCGTGGCCACCCCCCCATCCCATCCCATCCCATCCCGTCGCATCGCATCGCATCATCCAATCCCGAAAAAACTACAAACAGAGATACCAATTTCTAAAGAAAAAACATACATAACATGCTATAATTCATGGCACAAACATTGGGAAAAAATCTAAGACCAGTGTGTATGCCCAGGGCTCTTCCATTACCAAATCGATCCAGTTTCGAATAGGAATTGCATAAATGTCCCCCCACAAAACTCATAGAACACTCCAAAGTACTCCAAAGAGTTTTTCCCTGTTGCCAACTCTGAGTAAGTTCCATAATCAAAACCAAATCTTGGCCGAGTTACGCATTCCATTGCGATTTCTTTTGTAGTATAAGTGGCGATCCCCGAGCTGTGAACATTTCGGTGGCATATGTATCATTTGTATCCCGATGTTCGTTTGGGTTTTGTTTATAGGTACGCCCGTGCGAGTAGTATGTGCCAGAGTGGTGGCAGGGGAAGGGGGCTTTGGGCAGTAAATGCCAATCTGGTCATGCCAACAGCTCCTCAAATTTATCTAATCATCTCGACACCCCAGTCCCAGTCCCTGTCCCTGTCCCTAGCTGCTGCCGCTGGATGCCACGTGAAAAATAGCGGTCCAAAACTTTAATGCCTACTACAGAGTTTTTTATTCCAATCTTGGGTAAACATTTAGCCAGAAGTAAACAAATACAAGACACTTAAAAGGTATTTTTGGGTAGTAGTAGTAGTCGTCGGGTAGTACTTGTGCCCAAAACTAGACATTCGCCTACCCACCCTCCTCTCTCGGTCTCGGTCTCGGTGTCGGTCTCGATCTCAGTCTCGGCCTCGGTCTCGGTCTCGGTACCGTACCGAAATGTGTTTGGTTCGGCTCGGTTTCTACCGAGTACTACCGCGAGTATCGTTACAAATCGTTTCGGTAGCAGCTCGTTTATATAAAACGCAAATGATTTCTTTTTCTCTTCGGCTCGCTCTGTTCTGTTCTGTTCTGTTCTGTACTGCTCTGTGCTGTGCTGTTATTTTTGTTGTATGTTTATTGATTCAGGGAATAAGTTGACTCATGCGCCATTAACACTTCAGATTGTACTCCTACACGGCCGATAAACATTTAAACATAAATACATTGCATGTATGGTATGTACCGTACCCCCATACCATTGCATTGCGACATCCTCGAACATTTATGGTCCCTTTTGACCTATGAACCCTTTCCCACCCAAAGCTTTTTCCTCGATCGAAGAAGATCCGCTAACCTACTCCATATTTAAATGCTTCAGTTTCGGACTATCATTTTGTTCTTGTATTTAGAATTCCATCTTCGATCTATGGCTGGGTGATGCTGTTTTGCATGCATTCACTTTTGATTGCCTTCGGGCCCTCCCTCCCATATTCATTTCAGTTTCATTTTCGTCGAGTCTGGGCCTGGCTCTAATTTGATTGTTTTTCGGGTAACCCGAGCGGTGCGTGCTATGGTCGAGTTTTTGCTCCAAAAAACACGACCAGGGTTGGAGGGGAAATCACCAGACATCCTCGCCTCGAAATGTGCGTGTTTTTGTAGGGCTTTTGGTGTCTTTTGTCTGCTGTTTTTTGTGTGTGAATGAACGATCATCGCATCGCATCGCATCGATCGGCAACGGCAACGGCAACGGCAACGGCGGCGCTTACGAGTCCGGAGATTCTTCTTGAGAGCCCCAGCAATAACAATACCAACAAAGGATGGACTGGCAAGGAAAACAAAAAAAAAACTGTGTCCACCTATCTGTCTGGAGTTTAGATGCCACTTTTTGACTTTACAGCCAGAAGGTAACACCCACCGGCCGATTCCCGCATATTCCAGCAAATCGAAATTCATTAAGATTCATTCTATGAACCCCCAAGGTCCGAGGACAGCCTTAGCTCTTCGCTTTGGGCTTTGGGCTTTGGGCTTTTGGGGCTGCCGTCCTCTTTGATATCTTTTCATGGTCTCGGAGACTGGCGACCAGGAGCAGGACCGAACGGATGTGGCCGTTTCTCTGCAGTTCTTCTTTCTTTTTTTTTTTGTTGGCTTTGGCGATCCATTTTTTGTTGTGTTTCGTTTACCGCTCGGCGGCGGATTTGACGTTTAGGCATCCATTTTGGCGATTTTTGTAACTTATAACATGACAGCCAGGCCAACGAGGCCAGCCAGCCAGCCAGCCAACCAGCCAACCAGCGGAAGGACCAGGAGAGGCAGTCGCAGTCGCAGTCATCCAGCGAAAAGAAATGAAATTAAGCACTTATTTTAATGGAGTCCCTAAAACCAAGGAATAATACAATACAATAACGACAACAGGCCATAACCGACGACCCAACGACGAGGAAGATGGGAAGGAGGAGGCCAAGTTGACGGCGACGGCGACAGTAAATGCTTGGCCAGGCTGTTTCCTCTGTTCCCCTGGTCTCCCTGTGCCCCATACTCGTGTGCGAGTGTTATTGAAAGAATAATCAAGCCAGGTCCAGGTCCAGGTCCAGGGCGAGGTCCAGGTCGAGTGGCAAAACCCAAAGCAAAAGCTGCACCGGAGGAACAGCAACAAATTTGCCTTTATTCCTGGACAAATCCATTTTGGAAGCCCCGAACGACTTTTATTTGTTAATTTATTGTGATGTTCTGCTGAAAATTAGTCTAGAGGTTCCCCCAATATTCCATTATGTATGCTGTCTTAAGCCTTCATAACTGCCACACTGCCACACGGCCACAGCCTTTTGTGGAACCCTAACTCTCCTCCGATAAGGCTCAAAATGGAACCAAAGCCAAATGCCAAATTGGAATTGGTAGCCCAGCGTTGATTCGTCGAAACCAATTAATCATTTTCTTTAATTTCTTTTCCCCCATTCACACACTTCCTTTCCCCCAGTCCACAGTCCCCAGTCCTTGTGTGCTCTTTTTTTTTTGTTTCTGGCCAATTTTAATGCGAAAACAAAGTGTGGTCTGGTGTGGTGTGGTGTGCGACTTTGTCATTAAGTTTCCCACAGACTTGTTGATAAGAAGGGCCCCCATGTCTCGGCTGCAGCCTCTGGACAACTGTATCTAATCGGAAATCCAATGGCCAAGAGGAAGTTTTATGATTTGTGTGGGAGCCTCGAGGCTGGGAATCAATAATCAAATGAGTTCTGAAAACCAACCACGAGACTATTTTGATTTCTTTTTTGCTGAAATTTATATTAGGTTTTGATTATATCTAACAAATACGAACTGCCCGGGACAGATCTGACAGATAAAAGAGGAGGGAGTTTAACGAAAAGGTTTTTTACTGGACCCTAAACTTAAACATGATATGGAACTGTCCATTGCCAAAGAGTATAGAGCACTCCTATCTTGATTACTTTTGGGAGGAACCATCATACCATGTCCTTGGCTACAAGTTTTTGAAGGTCTCAAATGAATCCCTTTGATTGATACGATGTTGGCTGTATCTCCAATGGCTGTTCATTTTGGAGTACAATAACAATTCGTAATTAGCATGGAATTGATTTGAACAAATCACAGGTCAAAGCAATCTCTGGTCATGCAGCCGATAGCCGATAGCCGATAGTAGACCGAGGGTCAATCAATGGTGACGCGGCAGGGAAGTCGACATGGGGTGCTCTGCTCTGCTCTGCTCTCTCCAGTGCGGATGGGATTAGATTTATACATCCGAAAGATATACTCGAACGAACATACATACATATGTACATAAATATGTAGAATGGAGGTGGGCTTAATGGGTTTTCGGGTGTCCAACCGGACAATGACGGGGCGAACAATTTTTTTCGATTTTACGCTCCAAATTATGTACCATACTGGGGGCCTTCGATCATCATTTCGGTGGCGATACAGGGTGCTCTGCGAAGGGCTATGACTTCCAAAGGTTTATATATTAATATTTATGGGGTCTAACATCGATTTACTGTTTATTCAGTTACGTTTGGGCATATATGGGTTTTACTTTTGATTTTTTTGGTAGGTATTATTTGAGTTGAAGCTAGTTTTTGCTAGTGATATGATGGATCACCCGGTGTTCTGTGTTCCGGGGATCTGCAGCCTTTTCTTGTGGTCAATACAGCGCACACGTACTTGGCCCGCCTCTCGCCTGCTTTTCTACATTCACATAAACATATCCATCCACATTTGTATCCGCGGACACATCCAATCTACGACATCGTGGATATGGATGTGGATGTGGACAACCGACTCTCTCGACCTCATCGCATCTCGGTCTCGGTCTCGGTCTGAGTCTGGGTCTCGGTCTGGGTCTGTGGTCCGTTCCGAGTCATGTTGTTTTATAATAGACTACAGCTTTGAAGTTGTTTTGGCGATGACTTCGTCGCTTCATTCTTTTTCCGTTTTCCATAAATTTAAATTATTAATTTTTTAACCACGGATAAGATGACGGCGACGATGATTATGTCGTTTTGTTATTGCTGCCGCTGCCGCTGATGCTGCCGCTGATGCCTTTGTGCCGTTTTAACGAAATGAGAGTAATTTGTGAATTTTTACCTTTTTTTTCATTCTCCTGTGTCTGTTTTTTATTGTGTGTGTTTCGGGGTGCCCTTGTCCGGACGGACCATGGACCATGGACGATGGACCAAACAAAGGCAAACCAATTTGACTACAAGCGGCCCAACATCAAAACCGTCGCCATCATGCTCAAAACAAACATGAAACACAACACACAAGAACTCCCGACTCGAACGAAGCTCCAGCTCCAGCTCCAGTGCTGCTTTTATGGTGGATCCCGCGCCCTCTCCCATGCAGCCCCGCTGCAAGGCTGCCGGACTCTGGTTTTTTTAATGTTGTTTCAATGTAATGCAACAATAACACTGAGCGCTGACCCTGCTAACAAGACTGATTAGGGATATGACCCGACCATGTCAAGGATTTGTCTGAAGCACCTGCACGTCACGGCATAGCACCCCCCAAATGAAAAGGACGTGTCCCATCTTAGACCTTGAACAACTATCAATCTATCTAACCATCTTTACTTTCTTGGGGGTATGAATACTTATCCATTATAATATGTGAAATATAATATAATAGAAGACATATGTAGATACACATGGAAAATAGAAAGTCCAATAGGAATACCAGAATACCATACATATTTCAGATAAAATAATTACGTGCCCCTAAACTGATTTTTATGGAACCCAAATCAGAATGCCAAGAATCACGAATTACGATGCTAAGTTCTCAGAAAGACAAGTACAATTTATATGAAAATCATATATATATGCTGGCACAGTATTAAGTTTTCATCTTGCTGCTGTTCCATCGCGATTTTCAAAAGAAACAAAATTGTATACGATAAAATATTTAATTTTGTAGAAGACTGGTCAATTTTTATAAGCTCTCTTTATTTTGTACAATTTTGTAAGGACTCTTGGACAAGAATTCACACTTTGTGCTAGTTCTGTGGAACTGTCCAATATCCTATCTCAAAATACCTCCAATGGCCACCAAATCGCTAAAATTTGGAAAAATGAGAGCTGAGAAACCACAGAATTTTAGAGGAAAATCCTTCTCCATTTCAGCTAAAATTGTGGAAATTACAGTCGGGTCAAAAGAGCTTCAAAATTATAAAGTTCGAAACACACAGGCAGCCACTGGGAGTGTCATTGGCCCACAGAAAGGGGAAAAACACAGCAAAAAATGTGAACCCTTCAAATAGGAAAATCCAACATTTGGCGAGGCCTTATAGTACGTTTTCTCTTTTATTTTTGTGTGTGTCTGTGTGAGTGTTTCTATTTTTCTGTTTTTTTTCTGTTTTTGTGGAGGGTAATCCTTGTGGCTGGCGCAATCATGGCAATCATCTCACATGTTTTGGGTAAGTCATGGGCGGCACTTGACGTGCCCGTGCCCGTGCCCGTGCCCATGATCGTGCCGGAGGAGATGAGACTGACGGCATTTGAAGGGAGAGAGGGTGGCGGGGGAAGGTCGGACATCGCCCTGGGGGCTGCGGAATTGACAATGGTAATTGAAACGCGGACGGTGAGTGCTCTGCTCTCTGCATGGAAGCCCCGCTTATCGGTATAAACCACTTAGACCGAAAGTATTTCAATGTGCTGTTAGTTTGTTTCTCTCTGTCTATATTTTTTTCCCTCGATTCCCGATTCTCGATTCAGTACGGATGGAAATCTCTGGACTTTGTTTTTAATCGCATCAAAATGAAACTAATGCGAGTATTATTATTAGAACGGAAGCAGCCGCATTGGCGACGCCACGACCCACAGATGTTGCCCCGGCCAGAGCTTGGGGTTGGAGAGAGTTCAAGTTGGGGATAGGAGGATGGGGATGCGGATGGGCTTGGGGTTGGGGGCTAATGAGTCGCTTTGAGTGTCGCACGTGCGTCTGCTTTGCTTCTTGATTGCCACTTGCTGCCGTCTTACAGATATCCCGTACTCGACCTCAGGCCCAGGCCCAGACCCAGTCCCAGACCCAGGCCCCCTCTTCACTTGCCAATTAAGCGACCCATTAAGTAAATGACCATTCAAGAGCCGAATTTTTCAGTAAAACTTCATCGATGGGGGGGATGCCTTAAAGCAGAGATCTATGATGCATTGCAGCAAACTCTTCCCCGCCTCATCTTTGTCCAATTTTTCCAGGAAACAATTTCAAATTAATGATGCCCCATGTCTCCATGCCTTGCAACCACCTCTTGTAACAGCAGCAGCGGCAACGGCAGCGGCAGGCATATGTACACACTCGTATGGATATTCCATTCCGCATACACAATTGTGTTGTTGCTGTTGCCGCTAATCCAAAAATTACTGCCAATGCAATGCCAATAAAAGTGAATGAATGATTTTGCAGGCCTCGCCTCGTCTCCCTCTCTCTGAATCCCAGAGTGCGTATAAATTACACAGCTGAATCCGATTCCGATTTCGATTCTGTTTCCGATTTCCCGCTGCACAGAGGGCCTTTCGTTGGCCAACAAACAATGAACATTATGCAGGTACTTCGGGCTCTTTTAGCTTTTCGATTTTGCAGCTTAGTTACGCTTCGAAAATCCTTCGTAATTTCAACTCCTCTCAAATGATTTTTGGACTGCCATGCAAATGGGGGGGGCTTGCATCTGTTGGGAGGAAGAGTTGTTGGTTAATCAACTCTTCAGGTAAGGACTGGTGGATGCTAAGAAATTGGCACATTCCCTAAAGTGGTCGGAAGTCCAATCTATTCTTTATAATTCTGGGAAAATGGGTGCAGACCATACAAAAATATAGAAAATTCTACCATACCATCAAAAAAAGAATTCAATTTTCAAGAGCTTTATAAATTTGGAATATTTTAAGGCCGATAGTCTATCTTCGTTATCGATGCTCTTTCACTCTCACTCTGTGATTAGCAATAAGGAATAAATTTAGTTAAGGGACACTAGATGCACTATACAATATTCACAAAGGTATTGCTAATACATATAATATTATCAGAAGCTATAATCTATGTTTTTGTATCGATATACAAAGATTCTTGCGCGAGGAGGTTCTTTTTTTTGCACAACTAGATTGTAGGTCCCAAAAAACCAATATATTATCGATAATTAATCGAAATATAATAAGTAAATCGTGTGAATGTGTGTCCCAAAAATTATATACTCAATCTTGAGGATTGTCTCAGTGCCTCAGATTTTTATTGAAGCTGCAAATATTTTATATTGTCATCATTGGGGTAAAACACTCATAGCTCGTTCTCCCTTCGATATGAGCCACGAGAGTTGATCTACAAGAATGTTCATAAAATTATATGAATATATGTGTGCAATATATTATAAATAGATTTAAATTCCGTCTAGCTCATGGTTCAAGTGCCTCCTCTTTTCCTTTTCCTTTTCCTGCCGAAGATATTTTATGGGTTTTCTGGTAAAATGAGCTAAAACCAAATCCAAATCTCCCCATTCGATGCTATGACATTAGCGAATCATTGGCTTCACTGCTGCATTCGCGTATGAAGACATGTATCGTTCTACGTGGAGTACTATGTGCATATGGAGGGTAAATTGATTTTGAGAATTTCTCGCGCGTGCATTTGTTTATCCCTTCAAGCGTTAAGTGAACAACTGCGCTTAATGATCGGCACCCAGGAACGGGAACAAAACTTTTCCTCCAGCTTCTGGCCGCCTGCAATTATGACTATTTGCATTGCACATTACACACAATTCACACACTGCCAACGCGACTGACTCCGCACCACATAGCACACACCACACCACACCACACCACACCACACCACACCACACAGCACTCTACTCAAACCACTACACCGAAAAGCAGGCATATCGTCTTCAGTTCTGTTCGGTTCGAGGCTTGGCAGGCATCTGGTGGCCTCTGGTTTGCTGACTCTGTGCTAAGTAGCTAACAGGGCCCGTTGTTGGCTCGTTGGGCCGGGCTGGGCTGGGTTGGGTTGGGTTTATAAATATACACATACTATATTCACACTTTCACGTTCGAATTGAGCTAATTGAAACGTATCTGCATAAACTGCATCGGCAACTGCTCTCGCCAGCAGCCAGCAGTCGGCAGCCGGCAGACGGCAGCCCGCAGAATTCTGTGGTCTGTGTCCCGCGGTAAAAGTCAGTGTCATGGTCGTCGGGCACCCCCCCGATGACCCTGGTCCTACTCTCTGCTCCCACAGTTCATCCAGTGTCCTCTGGCATGGCCAAGACAAACACTCGTAAAGCTCAGATGGCTGTATGGCTGTATGGCTGTACCCACTAGCATTTCCTATTTGTGGTTGGCTGCCAAACGAGCAACGGACAGAGGGATAGCAAGACAGAGAGAACAAGGAACTCCATGTCGAACAAGACACAAAACTGAAATAGAATCTAACATCTGATCAGATCTGAGATCCAGAGATACGCTGAACCCAGACAAACCGGTTCGGTTGTAAGATACTTCACATTAAGATTATGGGAAGCGATCTTAGCGATCGTTCGATTTAATTGAGATTAGTCATCAAATTAAAGGTGTTTCAATATCAAATGAATTGTAATTATGTCTAGAAATTTCCACTCCATTCCTAGGACAAAGATACAAGAATGCTAAGTCCATTCGGAGGCATAGCTTTCAGATCCTTTTACCGCATAACTGCCCATAAATAAATATTTATTCCCCAACCCCATCCATGAAGATACATTGCTGACAGATGGCTCTGTGGCTAACCCAAATAGAGTCCTGCTGCCAGATTGTTGGGGGGTTGGGGGGCAACAGACATCGACATTGGTATCGATGTTGCTATCGCCAATCGCCATCGCCATCGACAATCGCCAGCGACAGCAACTGCAACAATCCATCGCCAGTTACCGGATCAGAGAGAGGGAGATAGGGATAGACTCTATGCATATGGATCAATGCAGAGGCGGATCCAACAACGGCAGTCGGAGTCGGAAAAGCCAAAAAGAAAAACCAAAGAAAACACATTCGTCCTCTAATCAGAAAAGCAGCGAGCGGTTAGGTTAGGTTCGGTTCGGTACGGTACAGTTCGGTGTGCGGTGTGCCATGCGCTTGAGCGTGACTAAGTACGACTCCGATTCGGACTCCGACAAACAGTACGAACAGTACCTGGAGCTGGGAGCTGGAATTGTGGCTTGCAGTCACCCTCTGCTCTCTCTCTCTCTCTCTCTCTGTCTCTCTCTTCTAGGCTTTGGCTTTGGCTTGGCTTTGGCTTGGCTCCACCTGCTCCACTCGACGGCCGTTCGTTGCATTAATAGCGAAGCAATCAGGGCGTTGCAGAAGCGAGCGCGAAGATCATAACGAACGGTTTAAATACAATATATTAAATGGATTTATTATGCCGAGAGATTGCGCCGCGGCCGTTGTCTTTCGACCAGTTACACTCAGAGAAAAAGTCATCTGCATAAGCATCACTCAGAAATGATTTTCAGGAACGGTATTTATTTGTTTACCGATGACTTTGATCATATCCATTATTTTTTTAATTTATTATAAGATTTGTTTTTTTTCCGTAATAATAATTATTAAAATTATTGAAATATTAAAGAGCTTCAATTAAATAGTGATTATTAAATATTTTTACGGGCCAACATTTTATTTAAACAAATATTTTAAATATAATAGAAATCTCTACTGAAACTTGTCCTCCAAGTGCTTAACGATTGAATGAATTTTCCCTATAAGAGTATCAAATATTATTCTAACGTGAGTCGAATTTTCTCTCAGTGTGTCAAGTGGTACGCTCCAATGGTCGTGTACCCATAGAGCGCGCAGTGGCCAATGACTACGGCCGACGACTATCGCCGCGAAGATGGTTGTCGTTGTCAGCTGGGGCTGCGGCTGCGGCTGCGTCACTCATCTGTAGGAGGCCAGGCCCCGGCCCCGGCCCCTGCCACTGCCCCTGCCACTGCCACTGCGCCATCCACTGGGCAGTGGCCCTGCTGCCGCCGTCAGTCAGTCAGCGGCCACTATGATTTCGTAGTCGCAGTTATTACTCTGCCTAGTCGCAATTAAAGCCTCAACAGCACCAGCAAAAATGAACACAAAAAACTAAACTAAAAAAAAAACAGAAGAGAAAGAAAAGCCTAACGTCTCTGGCTCTGCAGTTGCCGTTTGTTTCATCGTCCTCAGTGAACACGCGCATAAATTTTTACTTAATTAGATACGTTGCAAAGGAATGGGACGGTACGGAATGGGATGGTATGCTATGGGATGGGATGGGATGGTTGGGGTTGGGGTTGGGGTTGGGCATGGGTTGGTATGGGGAGGCGAAAGAAACGCTATACACATTACATTACCTACCCTATCATTGGAATGTCGGTGGCAGCTCGACCAATCCGCTGCTACTGGCCAGCAGTGTTTCTGTCACACACACACATGGGTATTTGGATATATAGATTCGCAGTCGTATCTGGCGTGATTTCATCCATCTTCAGAGAGCTAAGCATTCCCTTTCAGAGACGTTTAGCTTAAGGTATACTCTTGGCATTCCCACTTTTATAGGAATATTGGTCACTGATCATAGCTCTGGAGTTATTTCACCAAATCGTGCATTGATGGACACTTCGCTGTAGCTTTAATACACCCAAAAGGATCAACACTGATTTTAACTGTTCATAAACTAAAGGATTCCCTGCTATATGGCTTTGGAGCAATTAATTTAAGATCCATGTTTCACCTTCGTTAAATCGACAAATTTTTTAAACATTTTTAATCAAAACTTCACGGACTACCTAAGGAATACAATGTATCTAAATTCAAATTTGATTAGTCAGAAAAAGGGCTACTCGTGTATGAGGAAAGATCTTAGCGAGCCATAAAATGGGATTTGCAAAATTCAGATCTCTTTTGAGTCCCCTAAACGACCACTTTGCCCATTATTTTCGAATAAAAGCATCGCATAACAATAAGGATACTGGCAGGAAATCAACTTTCAAATGCCACAATGTATGTATCACAATGGAGAGCTAATATCAATTTAAATACACCTGAACACAGCATAAACAAAGTAAAATTTCAATGAAATATACAATTTAAACGGAATCTTAGTAGACATTCTTCAATGTGTTTAGTTGTTGTTTTAGAAAGAACCTGTTCGATCCAATCGATGGCTTCTTTTTATCTCCATCTCCGGAATCTATGTACATCGTTCCCTGAATGGCTCTCAACGGTGGGAACCATTGCAAAGAGCTCCCCTTCGAAGGATGGGATTGGGGACATGCACGCACTACCTGACAATTACCATACACAGACATACATGGGCACATACTATATGGGACTTGTCAGGATATCAAATACTAAGTACGAGAAGGAAAGAGAGCAGAAATAGAGAAAAAACAACCACCGCCAGGGGACTGCCAGCCAGCCAGCCAGACAGCCAGCCAGTCCGTGTCCCAAAGCGCATAGAATATCCTTGCTCCTGCCCTGCCCCGAGTTGCGTAAGTGTCTAAACAATGGAGGAGGCCAATGGCAATGCACACAATGAGAAAACGCTTAGGTACAATACAAACAATATGCCAAGTACTCGTACTCCATACTCCATGCTGCCATTCTGCCTGTCTGGATGCGAGTCCTGAGTTCTGAGTCCTGATACTGAGCCTCAGCCAGGGCCTAAGGAAAGACCAGAGTGATGGCAGATGGCGCTGACCCTGGCAATACTTAGACGTGGCTGTGTCTTCCACATTATGCTCGTCATTAGGGCCACGATGCGATGACGGCTGCTGCTGCTGCTGCTGCTCCTTCTGCTTGAGTAACGGATCGCGGGCGAGGATTGGGATTTCTATTGGAAATTATGACAGCATAATAATGCCGGGGCAGGGCAGGGGTCGTTCCTGATGATGGCCTCAGCGATGATTACACAATATTTATTTACAGAAATTATTATCATTTATGAGAGAAGGCCAGGCCGTCTGGCGAGGCATTGTCTGGCCTGCCCTGGCCTGGTCTCTCATCGGTTCATCGGTTCCATTCAGGGAGGGGGTTCCATCGTTGAACGCTTCTTCTCTTTTTACTTTTTTTTGGGAATCGAGACAGTTGCTTCCTTGATTGAGTCGCAGCCTGTCTGTCTGCCAATTGTTTGCCCAAACAGGATACAGAAGAACGGAGTAAAACAGCTCACAACATCGAATCTCAATGGGTTTTCTCATAATCACATTTAAGAGTCTCTGAGTAAAACTGCTCTAATCTTAAGTGTAAAGTTAGCTGCCACAGCCTCAGCCCTGATATGATATCTTTCTCTGGGATCTCTGATTGACAGCGAAACCTGAATCTCCAAAATGAAAATATCATCTCTCTCTCTACCATTGAAAAATATCATATTTTTGACTGGGTAAATTATTCACAAGTCAAATTCAGCATCTGTAACATATAGGGGCGAAAGGAGTTCTGCAAACGTTTAGGATTATTGGGATAATTCGAATGTAATGGATATTACACTGTCTTCGAAACAGATGGCTGTGCCGCCAGCCACTCTTTATATTATTAGTTTGATCTGTGGTTATGGCAAGATATTATGCTACATTAAGGCAATCTTTGTTCAGAAAATACTCCATTCAGCTGTGGTCCTTCAGTGATTGAAATGAACGCAATTGCGACCTGCTCACACGCACATTTTTGTGAGCTTGTTACCTGCTTTTCTATTTAGCATGTTTGTTGCTTTGAAGAGCATACTATCCCGATTTGACAATGGCAAAATCCACCCCTCGCAATCTCCTTCTTAATATATGTACACACGTTCTTTATAGATCCTCCATTTCGTGTTAGAGTATGACAACGATCATCCAAGAGGAGGCTGATAACCGACTGTGGATGGACCCACCCTGACGCATGCCCCATGCAGTGCGACCTTTCGCCGTCTCGCTGGGCTGCCCTTGAGCCTTTTGCATTGCCAACCGATTATCAATTCATGGCCTGCGACGTTATTATCTGGCAAAAAGCTGAAGCTAAAAAAACTATATACTTATATATAGTCACAGTCACAGCTGCAGTCGCGATCATAATGTGAAATGAAAAACGCTGAATGGGGTATAAGGTATGGGGTATGGCGGGTTACGGGTGACAGGGTGACGGGCAGGGCGGTTGGGCGGTGGTTAGGCGGTTAGGAATGTTATGTAAATTGAACTTGAAAATCGCTGAGACAATGGCAAAGGTTTTGAATATTTCTCTCGCTTAATTAGAAGACGGCAAGGAGGCGAACGCAAATAATTCTCCCCCCGATAGAGACCGCGCGCGGAGTTACGTGAAAAGCTCGACTCGGAGGAGGTGACTTTGGCGGTGACGGTTGGCGGTGGCGCATAAATTATTCAACAGCTGGTTGGCTGGGCCTCCGACCGATCTGGGCTGGCTCTGGGTTTAGGTATAGGTCTGGGTCTGGGTCTGGGTCTGGCCTCGGTGTTCGGTGTTCGGCCCTCGTTCCGTTCCGCATTGGCGACGCAACGCAACGCAGATCTTGAGATCAAGCTCTCGGGCCGGGCCGGGCCGGGACGGGCCCTACGTCTGTGTCTGTGTCTGTGTCTGGTGGTCTCTGGTGCGCTCTGGGGTACTTTCTGTTCTGGTTAGGGGCGTGGGTCGTGTCTTGGATAATGTCATATGCATACGCGTGTGTGCAGGCCAGCTTTAGCTCCAGCTTTAGCCTCAACTGAAACTGAAAATCATTCATTTACTCCTCATGTGTAAGAAGCTACTATGGAGACAGGTAGAGGCATGGGCAGGTGCCGCAGGGTGTCGTCTCTCTTTCTGTTTGTGTGTGTGGTGTGTGGTGTTTGTCGTCGTGAAAATTGCTCTGGGAGACCGAAAAATTTGAATCGTCCCCAGCATTGTTATGCAAATGATCTCGCTTGACACGCAAACGCCACGCCAATGCTACCGCCGACGACGTCGCCACCGTCACCGTCACCGTGTTGTCGCGGACAGATCTCTTTGTTGTTGCTGGTGCTGGTGCTACCTCCGGCGATTGCGATTGCATATTATGCGACAGGGCCACAAACGTTCCACTGGGCAAGCTCAGACCTCTCCTCTCCACCATCTCCTCTCCCAGACAAATGTCAACGCACAGCAGAAATGCTTTCGCATGACAGCAGCTCATTGCCTCCAGACGGAGAGCCAGACCCATCCCGCAGTTCTCTGGGATACTTCTGGCATACTCGTATCTGCTGGGGTCCATAAATTCATACGTATTTAAAACTCCTCTCATACGCGTCATGCATCCCTGCTTTGGGGAAGAGTTTTGTGTTCTGTTATTGGTCTATGATGGATTAATTGTTGGGTTAACAAGTGGAAATAAATCGTTCAGCTGAAATGCATATATTTCTGAGATACTTACAGATATATCTATATATTTTGAAAGGCTTCTTTAAAATGCTTTACGTTAAAGGATATTAATATACCTACTGTTCTTTTCGGTAACTTTACTTTGTACCCATCCTAACCCCATCTTTAGAACTTCCAAACATTTCTATAACCTACTTTTAATGATTGAATCGTAATTGTTTTCAGAATTAATTTAATTATTTTATTGATCATCTACCTTCATTGGGGGATTGTCAAATGGAGCCGAATACAATTGCAGTTATCTTTTTGAGGCCTACGGCTGTGTGCCCGTTCGCTCCCATCATCTGTGATCGGAACTGGGGCCTAGGCTTAATGTGCATCGCACACGCACCAATTAGCTGGAAAGTTTGTCGAACTGCGAATGGGAGTAGATTTGTTCGTGGCATAAATATGTGTGTGTGTGTGTGTTTGTGCGTTGCCTGGGCATTTAATGAAGCCGCGTCATGCATGGGGGACCCATGCCCCATTCACATTCACATTCACATCCCCATCTTCATTCCACTCCTAATCGTTCAGCATCCCATTCCATCCCCCATGTGGGCTCCCCTTAATCTGTTCCACGGCATGACTGATTTCTGTGTGGCAAGAACTGAGGCATGCTGAGAGTAGAAGGAGAAGAAGAAGGAGCAATGCAACAGACGGTCACCGATCGGTGATCTATTGCATTCGATCTTCCTGCTTATGTCACGTGACCACAGACAAGAGGCTGTAATTAGCGATCAGGGTCTGGGCCATTGCCCATTGCCCATTGCATGACATTTGGGCACGATGAATGATGCCAAATGGATGCCACATTGCTGAGGCTGCCCCACCACACCACACCACACACCACACACCACACACCGCTCCGCTCCACTCAGGTGCTGCGTGTTCGTTAAGATGCCCCCACCGATAAGAGTCGGCAAACAATTTTCGAATTGTAAACAATTTGCGATGGTGTGTCTGAAAGTCTAGTCCCAGTCTGAGTCTGAGTCTCAGTCCAAGTCCCAGGCCAAGTCCCAGTCCAGGTATCATCCCGGACTCAAGCTGTGGCCGTGGAGGCAATGGGAAAGTTGGTGGCGAGTGTGAATTTGACTCCTCAGCATGCACTCAGTCCACTCACAGATCTCTGCTGATTCGTTAATTAACTGGATTTGTGCCAAACGGCAAAAACTGTCAGGCCAAATGACCAGCGATTTGAGACGCTCAGCCCCAACGCTCAACGCGCTCTCAAATGGGGACACGCCTCCGAGTGAACGAACGTTCTTCTGGGGTATAACTAGGGCCTTCCAAGGCTCAAAGAACGGCCACTTCTTTGGTCAAATTTTGGGAACTGAGACTTATTAAATCAATGCCTGTTTTTATACAAATATTCTCATATGTCGGCTCGAAATATAGGTGTTTTTGACTTCGACTTCCAGGAAGTACTCCATTAATTGAAGAGTCTTAAATATGCATTACCATCAAATCAAATTGCTTTAATTTTGCACTATTTTGGTCACACTGAATGTGGAAAAGTGTTTTGGGGTTTAGTTTTTTTGGGGTCATACCTGACACACACAGGTGCAGGCCTCCGCTCCAGCGGTGCCACGGCACTCCACTTCTTGCACTTCTTGCACTTCTTGCACCTCTGCTGCCTCTCATAACGACGTTGATGATGATGCCGTACGATAACGATGATGCCAAATGCAGCTTGCGTGATTCCATGCCCCAGCCAGGTCCGATGCACCAGTAGCCTGCAATAAGAACGCGCCAAGAAAGCCAGGCTCTGGCTCTCATATACCATATAGCATATAGTCTCCATGGGATGGCCAGGGCCATCATAATCAATGCCGTCATCATAGACAACTTGGCCAGGCCAGGGCACGATTGCCGGTCTGGTCTGGTCCGAGCCAGTTCCCTGGGCAAAATGTCTCCCGCATTGTGGGATCGGACTCCTCGCCGCCTTCTGCCTGCTGCCATTGACAACTGTCTGCGAATGCTCCTCTGTGGCAGCCCCACAGTCCAGCGACGACTGCGAACTCTGAAGCTGAAGCTGAAGCTGGGAAATTACATGTCTTCGTATCTAAACGCACATTAACCATCGCGTTCGCCAGAAGAGTCGCCAGAGCTTCCCCAGAGCGTGTCCAGAGAATCCCAGGTCCAGGCCCAGGCCCAGGTTCAGGTCCAGGGGCTCGGCAATGGATACCCTTTTGTGGGACCAAGGACAGGGACAGGGACTGGGACAGGGCAGGGCATTTTCCTTCTTTCCTTACTTTTCTTATTTAATTTCGATCGATCACTTAAAGAGTACGAATAATAAAAAATTGCAGGAACATGCCGCGGGCCCCCAACTTGGTTGTGGGTTCTCTTTTTCTCCCTTTTCCTCTCTTTTTTTGTTGTTTGTAGATAACACAGATACTCACACACACACACACACTAGAGGATTTAGTGGGGCTCTGAAAAGTGTTTATACGGGAAGACAAGTCGAGGGTTCGCTGGCGGCAAAGGGTTTCGAATTAAAGAGTATCATAGCATTGGTTATCGGTTAAACGGTTAAACGGTTAAGGTATAGTCCCGTCTGTCTTTGTGCTGGTGGGGATACATATCTGAAAAAGATATGAGTGCTGTTGTAGGATCCGTATAGGGATATCTTAAGCAACAGTTCAGTGAACCCCTTATGCCCTTTGATACTTTTTACACTCGTCAGAAGTACGAAAAAGTCATCACAGCTTCGCTATATTTTAACACTCAATAATCCACATTTTGCATCACAATCTTTGGCGATCGATCAACGATCAACGCTTGAAAATTCCAATTCCAATTTGCATTCAGAACGATCGTCAGAGCCGGAGATTACATCGGATTTGTGACGGTCATGCGTGGCATTTGAACTTTTTGCCGTCCCCAAGCCAAGCCGCTGCCTGCCCCACATGTGGCACTCGGTTCTGTGATTCTGTGATTCTGTGATTCTCCGATTCTGCGATGGCCAATGGCCAAGGCATGTGGAAATCAATTAAGCGAGGTTCTCACGATCGACAAGTGACTGGAGTCAGAGTTGGAGTTGGAGTTGTAGGCAAGGCAGATGTTTCCACAGATATACGCCGTCGTTTGTGGAGAATACTTTTATCGTATGATAGGGATTTACGATATGCTATATCCCAGTAATACTAAAGTACAATTTTCGATGCTGCTTACTGGGACACTGACACTGACACTAGCTGATTGAATATACTCTGGCTGCGAGTAACGGCCATATATTTCTTTGGTACACAGTTTTTTTAGTGCGGCTCTCTGAAGCCAGCTTGAAAAGCCACAAGAGGGCGTTCAAAAGACACTATGAGTCACGAGGCAGCCGAGGGCTGAGATTTGAATGAATCTCACGCATTTCAGAATGGGTTGTCGCATTCAGTAAGGGGCAAGTTTCGTTTTCTGTCCTCCCTCTCACAACTCATACCTTTGGTAATTTGTAAAGTACAATATACTTTTTAGAGAAGTCACATCCCTGGTAATACTATATGTGCTAGTGAGAAACAGAACATCTCTGGGAAGTAATTTTGGAACCCATCAGTCTGTAATACTACCTCCGACCAGCTACTGTTACAACACTATTTGTAATGTTAGAGAAATATATTTATCGTGCTGAGCCACCTCGTAGTATTCACTTGAGGATTGTGGATATTCCCCACCGAACGCCTAAAGTGGGTGGCGGCTCAATGCGATGCCATTCGATTCGATTGGGAGCCAGGCCAGGTGCAAAGCTTCCTAAGGCCCCAGTCGAATGCCATTATCAGTGGAAGTCATCGAAGTAAAGGAGGAGGATGTGGCGGAGGCGGAGAAGACTAGGACCTGGCCCCTAAGTGTTTCCATGCAGCTGGATTGGATGACCCGCGGCAGTTTGAATTTCCGTCTGGACCCGGTCCATCGATAGCATCTGCAGGGATCCGCCGCACTGACTTTGCTGTTTCGCTGTTCGTTCGCTCCCTGCCTGAGTTTTTGACGTGTAAACCAAATCACATTAACTGGTACTGGTACTGGTATTGGCAGTGGTATTGGTACTGGCACTGGTACTGGTACTGGTCCTGGCCTCTGAGTCCTCAGAGGAGAGTCCACAAAAGACTACAGAGTGCACTGAGCAGTGAGCAGTGTGCACTGTGCGGGTCACTAATCGCCTCTTGTCAGGTGTATCGTAGGTGTCGTCTCGGCGCAGTCAAGTGGCTAAGGATTGACTCGAGAGTCGGACTGCGGCTGGGATTGGGATTGGGATTGGGATTGGGACCCACGACAAATGACAAATCCCGCACATTGTAGCTGTCACCGTTTTGATTGGGATCTCGGGGGTGTGTACACTTCAAGAGCCCTGATCTCACACGCAGGCCCGGGAGTCCTTCAGTCCGTCCTGATCCTGCAAATGTTTGGCTTCACACAAAGAGGGATTAAAACATAAAACGCTCATGACGGCAATTCTCTCAACACAACAGAAAGAACAGAGGACAGAGGACAACACAAGGACAAGGACAGGGCACAAATTCCACAATTTCATTGTTTTGCCAGCCTCGTTGGCGCATCCTTTTTGCCTTTGGTCCTGCCCTGCCCTGCCCTTGGGCTGGCAAATGGTTCAGGTTCAGGTCTCCGAGTCAAGTGCGCAATCCTGCAAGGTGACATCGGTAAAAACGAGCAAAAGAATCGGACAAAATAAATAAATAACACAAACAAAAAAAATGCTGACTAGATGGAGTGCCCTTGTCCCTCACTCTGAGTGTCATTTAAGATCCCTCTCTCTCCAGGGAATTTGGGATGCACTCCACTGGCAACACGAAAGCGATAAGCTTTGTCAGCAATTGGCAAATTTACGAGCATAATGATTGAGGAGAACCGAAACGCACTTCCGACCCGACACTCCACAGTGGAATAATGCCAGATGAAGGTGGCATAGAGCCCACCCATAATGGCTATTAAATAAAACTTGAAAGCTTTCACAGAAGAAATTAGAACACCGATCAAAGGAATGGACTCATGGATTTTCTATAGAAAATTACATCGTTAACTATTTGTTTTAAATATGTATTTTTTCATTATTCAGGATGTTATTCTTTGTAAAAAAACAACTTACAAAATGAACGGTCTAGATCAAATGGTTATTTTTTCGTATAGTCTGTTTTATCGATCAATGATGTGGATGTGGATCTATAGATATCATGGATTTTACTTATAGTACTCTTATAAAGTTCGTGGAATGTAATTGAATAAAATCTAATAGATTTACTTATACCAAAGTAAATCGAATGGAACAGAAATTCATAAAAAATAAATGTCCTATTTTCCTATCGGTTTTCTTTTATATACAATTTTTAAAAGTCGATTTTTTAAACTAAATTCAAAGTTTATGTACAATCGGCTTGGCCCACTGTGCATTAACGGTGGTCGGTATTGATGTTGGGATTGGGATTGGGTGGCGGGGGCCAGGGCCTGGAACGTCAATTAAAATTAACAGAAGATAAATTAATTGCCGGCACGGCCGCTCTAATTGTGCTTAATGTGGAACCGATAGAGAGTCGTCCCGAGAGACAATGGGCGCAATTCTGATAGGCGATTAAACGATTAACCGATAACCGCGAATAGGCTGGGTCCAGGCTCGTCTCTCCCCTCCATCAGGGTGGGCTCTCACGTTCGTGTTCATTAGCGTTTTGTTTTTTTTTTGTTTTTAGGAGCGTCAGATGACGCTGACAGCTCTCGACCACGATCCGTGGTCCGTGTGCCATGTGGGCAAGAAGTTTTCGGCCAGGGTCCGGGCCTGGGTCCGGGTCCTGCCTTGAGGGTCAACTCAACAACTGTTGACCGCAGAGACCGACCTGGGACCGACCACAGAGCAGAAGCCGAAGCCGAAGCCAAAGACCACGATACCCATTGAATGTAATATTTGTCATGGTCATTATGAGTTATAAACGATATTTTGATCCCTAATCACTTTTCCACAGAGAGACACACACACACACTCACCCGGAACACGGAGAGACACTCCACAAGCTGTCAACGCATTCGTTTCACGTGTTACCAAATGTCTGTGTCGTAGTATGCCGATCCCGATCCCAGTCCTATTACCTATACCCATACCTTTCCTCTACCTTAATGCCATGTCCCGTCCTGCCAGCCCCCGCGACAGTAGGACACATTTTCTTTGTCTGTATCGTTGTCGTTGTCGTCGTCGTCGTCGTCGGCGGTGGCGGTGGAATTAAAGGAACAATTGTTGTAGCAAGGGCAATTATAGATTATCACCTTCTCTCTCCCGCACCTTGGGTGCAGAGCCGCAGCCTTGTATCGTATGTGTGTGTGTGTGTGTGCCTGTGTGTGCGTCGGACCTTCTGACCATCGAAAAAGAACCATAAAAATGACACCGCATTGTTTTATCTTTATCGCATAATTGCGGTCAATTCTCTCCCGGCCATGTCTACACTACACTGAGAGAAATTCTTGCATGTATTTCGAATGGCATTTGCCAAAATCAGAAATTATACAAATATTGTACTGTCATAAACAGAATGGTTAAAAGAGATCGAGAGACCAGCTGTGTAGAGTAGGAATAATTTAATATATTTAAGCAAACATTGGTATCAGTCTTCAATTTAAATCTATTTGAACAGTCTTCACTTCATAGTGTTACTCGCATTCACCAGATCCAAGAAAAAATAGATCCTATTTATTTAAATAAAGCAAACACTACTTTTTCTTTTAAGAGATTCGAGTATAGTTATATATAAACATTTAGCCTTCAAAGGCTCGACCTATGTATCTGTTGTATACAAAAAATTGTTCCGTAAGGTACAAAACCTTTAATAAAACTACCCAAAGATTTCCCAATTATAGTAAATCTTTTTCTCAGTGTATGGCTGGCCCCGACTTGGCATGATTTCAATACTTCTCCCCGTACCCGTGCCCGTGCCCTCCTCTGCTGTGGCTGTGGCTTCGGTTTCGGCTTTGGCTTTTGATCATTTGCCATGGCTACAATACATTCACTAGCCTCTCGATAGCCTCTCCTCTCCAGTGGACAGCGGACATGGGACGTTCCCCCACATTAGAACGCGGCAAGGTGAAGGTGAAGGGGCAGCAGGGCGTTGACCAACGAAGGGGCGGAAAGGCGTAGAGAGAGAGAGAGAGAGAGAGAGCGCAGAGGAGAAACATTTATCTTCTTGTCACAAATTAACGCTCTTGAAAATGTACAAATCGAACAATATGCCTTTCTATTTCGTTTCGTTTCGTTTCGTTACGTTTCTCTAATGCCCATGCCCATGCCCATGGACATTCTAGTTCTCATTCTCTTCTTCTGGTACACGCATTTCTATTTCCATTTTCCCATATCCCATTCTGCTCAGCCCCCAAAGGTGTATTTCCATGGTGGGGCGGAACGGGGCTGGACACTTTGGTCAACAAGAAAAAGAGAGAGTTCCGTCCGCTAAGATCTGGGCGGCAGAACTAGCAAGAAGCATCAACCTGAATGAAAGCAGGGCCAGCAATGAGCTTAAACCGCTTTCAAAGGATTGGGAACCACAGTTCTCAAACACGAAATATTTCAGAGCAATGGGAATACCATTCGAAAAAAAGAGGCTTTACAAAAAAAACTATATTCTAAATGAAAAATAAAGTACAACCGATTTACATATGTGTGTACTATGGATAAAAGTAAAGAATTACAAGAATTGTCAAAAACCTTTCGACAAACTGGAAATGCCGAATTTACAACCTACCGATAGTCTGACTGGAAAACAAAGGTTGTCGTTTCAATGGGTACTATTTACGGTTTCCCCTTTAGTGATTAAATTTCATTAGAATTATAAGAACAAAAACACATTCAACGCCATATTTTCCAAGCATTCATTCTTTTTATTAAAATCCTTCCACAGATTGTCACAGAACCCTTGGACAAGTTCGGTATAAATCCAATTGAAAACGTACTTGCTGTACAGATATATCTATAGATATAACAGCAGCATACAAAACAACAAATTATGAAGTCTATCCGGAGTTGTTAGAAGTCAATCGAATCCAAATCCCTGGTCAGAATTCAAAAGTTCGTAAAACAATGATTCAAATTCTAAACTAGTATTACCTTTTAATATAAATATGAACCATCTATCAATAATAATTTGAAACTGTCTAATAATCATAGCTCAAATCGTAAGCTGTTTGAATATTGTATGTCTACTCCAAATAGAATTATCTTAAAGAGTTGTTGGTATTCTTATCAGAAATATGTATATTTACTTTAGAGTATAGTTCAGAGCTCTCAAATCCTCAAGACCCCTTTGCATTCCCCTCGATTCCCCGCCTGCGTGGTCCTCTTTGGATAATGGATGTGTAGTTTACCCATCTCCAATCATATCTAGATGATGCCCGGTAATTTCTCATAGTTAAGGCAGAACCAAAGCCAAAACTCTATATGCGAAAGGGGGCGTGATTCGGCGTGGAGTCGCACGCCCAGGGCCCCCACAATGTATGGATGGAGTGAGTGTTGGGAAGCATCTCGAAAACTGGTTCCACACACACACACACACGCAAAGAATCTTTTACACTCATCGCAGCCCCCCCCACCCCACCAGCCAAAAACACACACAAACATAATCTCTTGGGGATTTCTTCAGCTGCAATTTGAGCCGCGACCTTGACGCGCATACACATGTGTGTGTGTGTGTGTGTGTGTCTGTGCTTAGATGTGCGATTAGCATATATACTGATTATAAACGCAATCATAATTCCCTGTCAAATTGTTTTCGGTTGCTCTGGTTGGAGTGGAGTGGAGTGGAGTGAAGTGGAGTGCTGCAATAAAATTCGGAATCTCTGTAGGTATCCTCTGACCCATGCATCCAAAAGAACTGGACCGCCTTGCCTGCACTGCTTAGCCGACTCTAGTATCCCACCGAACGTTTGCCACCGAGTGAGAGAGAGTGAGAGAGACGGAAAGACGAAGTGTGAGTGGGAGAGCAATAGAGTGGCGGCTCTCTCTTCGGGCCATGCGCAGCCATCCGTTCGCCGTTCGACCAATGTGCTGGGAGTAGGTGCACCTGGGATGGGGGCCTGCCGCCTGTGCCGAGTGTGTGGGTGGATGGGAGCAGGCGACACATTTTCATGTGTCACATGGGGTCCGCCGTCCGCCCCCAGCCCCCAGCCACCATCTCCCTCCCACTTGCCTCTTCCTTCCACAGCGACCACGAGGGTTACCGCGCACTCTGTCGGGTCTTGCCTTGCGGGCGTGTGTGGGGGAAAGGGAGAGCTCTATGTGGCACGAGTGTTGATTGCGGGAGAGGGAATGTGCAGAGGGATGTGGACAGGGCTGTGGGGCAGGTGCCTAGATTACGATTTGACCCGCACCCGTACCGTACATCCGTAGAACCGTTTACGGATGCACAGAGAACTTCGTTCGGCAATAAGCACACACACACACACTCAGATGCAGATAGAATCACAGATTCAGATACATACAAACATACTATATACATACATATGTATAGAGAATAGATAGATATAGTATGCATTTGTGTGGCACATAAGAGTATCTGGCAGATACATGACCATTTACTTGTGTGTCCAATAAACAAAGTTTGTCTACAAATCCAAGAATACAACCAGCACACACGCACAGATGGAGATACACACAAGTACAAATGCAGATACAGATACAGATACATATGTATGTATGTATGTATCTAGTAGATGCGTTTATTTGTATGCAATTGACATTTGCTTTGGCTGCAATGCAATTTTCCATTCAAGTTTCGTATCTTTGAGGTTGAAATAGGGTAAAAAAGGGGAGGGATGTGGGGCATGCAGCTTTAACAAATTGATTGCCAGAGCTTAGAAGGGTGCTGGAGCGTTGGATAGTAGCAAACGTACCAAAGATACATATATTTTTGTATATACATCCAAGGCTCCAAATTCTGATTTAGAAAAAGTTTAGTTTAAGCAAATTTGTGTACAGAATGGATAGTGAAATATACAAGATACATAGATGGATAGATGTATGTACAGATAATAAATATATGGATAGATTATCTATCTATTACGAAACGAACTTTAATTGTAATTCAGATACAGGCTTAAAAATTCGTATCAGATTCATATGACATCGGAACTCAAATAAAGATGTAATGTAATAGCAATTGAAGATACAAATATTGGTACCTAATAATACATAAGTATAGCATGTAAAAAAATAAAGAAAACTATATGAATCTGCGAATTATTAGACCGTTCTGATAAAGATGATAATAGGGATGCAAATATGATTATAGGGAATGCCAAACCAAATATCTACAGAAAGAAGATAATGAAACATTCATCTTGAAGATATGAACTGCTTTTAAACTTTTTTGCGTAGTTTAAGAAATGCATAGGCAATGCCAAATATTAAAATTCTTGGATGTATACAATAAATACCAATTTTCTAGAAATTTTCTAAATAAAGAAATATAAAAACGCACCGATATTTTGGTTTATTCTTCAAAATCTGTTCGCTATAGGGAATAATCTTCTGGGAACGGGGTATAAATCTATGTATTTCTTAAATATTTAATACCCGCATACGGGTTTCCATTTTGAATGAAAATTCTCACAGACAACCTTTCAAAAGTAATCCCGAAATGTGATTTAATTAAACTCTATTGCACTTTCTTGCTAGCCAGCCAGGGAGCCAGCCTCTCTCACTGCATACCCTCCTCTGAAGTGGTCGCAGAGGCAGCCCGTCCGTCCGTCCGTCCGTCCGTCCGTCCGTCCGTCCGTCCGTCCGTCCGTCCGTCCGTACCACAAGTGACACACACACTACGATTGCTCGATTGCTCGCCGCGAGGCCCATCTTTCAGATACACTTCCATCCGCAGATACAGCGTGCAGTGTGTGTTGAGGGGAGGGGAAGGTAAGCTCTCGAATGGGTGGTACACCCATCGATGTGGCTGGGGATTTGCTGCTTGTACTCGTAATTAATTATTTCATTAGAGCACCACTCGATTCGGACGACTCTTCGGCCATACTGCTTGGAGGAATCTCCTGCACCGCAAGAACTGCTTGACAGATTGCTGCTCCATAAGTGCAACTGTAAACGAAGAGCATCAGCAGCAGCAATGTAGGGTGCAAAGAAGTGATAGCAGAGAGAGTGGGGCTGTTGCTTGTGTATTGAAGAGAGCCGCCGAGTCCACTCATACTCTCTTAAAACCAGCAATGCACTGCTTGCTCTGCGTGCTTGCGTTTGTCACTCTATAGTACACTGCTTGCTTTTGTCTCTCCATGGCTGTTTGCTCTGCTTGTACCTCTTTGTTGTGCTTGGGCGTGAGCGCGCAAGAAAGAGCGAGCCGGCAATACAGCATGGACAGTGGTGGCGAGCGTCTCTCTCTCTCTCTCTCGCGCGGTGCATGTGTGTGAGTGTGCTGGCCACCAGTGGCCGCTGCTGCTTCAATATATACACATGCACACAGCACTCTCCCCTTTCTGTGTGCGTGTCGTCGGCTCACACGAGCGCCAAAAAGGCAGCAGCTCGGCAGCGCCAGCCGCCGCAGCCGCAGCAACCACCGCGACGGCAGCGACGTGATTTCAAACGTCGACGTCGACTTGCCGCTGCCGCATCGCACCGCATCGCAAGAACGGTAAACCCTCGGGAATCGGTCGCTCTTTTTTTGTTTTTTGTTTTTGGACTGCTTGTCGCCATCCATCGCCAATCCGTCCGCCCACCGCCGCCGCCGCCGCCTTCGTTGTTGCCGTTGTCGTTGTCGTTGTTGTTTCTGCCTCTCGCATGATCTCCTCTGCCTCTCCATCCGCACTGCTCTGCGGCCCATTCTATTCTGTTTTTGCTGTTTTTGCTGGCCGCGCGTGTGGTTTTGCCGTCGCTAAAACGACAAAACGCCAGCAAGAGCCCCCGGAGAGCCCCAAACCGAACCGAACACCAAATCACCTGAGCCCTGAGAATCACAGCAACACTCTTCAACCTTCAATCCGCTGTGGTGCGAATTTTTTAAGTTGTATTCGTTTTTTTTTTGTTGTTTTTGTTGTTTTTGCTGTGAAAATGAAAAATATGAGACAACAAAATGTTCAAGAAATAACTGTTAAGGCAGGGTGAACGCCCCAGAAGCCGGAAGGAGCATTGTCGTGCAGCCCCCCAGCTTCTAGGAAGAAGCAGTTGAGGAATAGTGCATCCCAGCACAAAAGCAGTTTCAAAGGAGTGCACACATCCAGAAAGCAGTGTTAGAGGAAAGCAGTGTAGAAGTGCAGTTTGAGAAAACTGCAGCCTTCCAGAAAGCAGTGGAAAAGGATTGCACCCACACAAAAAGCAGTTGAACAGGACACTGCACCCTCCACGAAAGGCGAGGCGGTCAGCAGTGCAGTGCAGTGCACCCTCGCTGCCAGAAGCAAAAAGCAGTTGAGGATTTCACGTTCACCCCAAAACAGCAATCCGTGCAGTGGGTTGGGGAGAGTGCTCTGCACCCACACAATAACAGGATCTATGTGGTATATATGTACATACAAATATAAGTCGGGGACTCCCTCCACTCTTCAAACACACACACAGACACACAAAAACATTGCTGGCGCATAAAAAATGTCTACCCAGGGAAGTGTCGCCCAGCCCGAGCGATGGTCGATGGGGGGTGGTACGGTAGGCAGGTCCAGTCCCGACTTTGTGTAGGGGTCGTTCCAGGGTATTGGGTAAATTGCTAACGGTTTGTTTCGGGGGTTAAATACACACACATATACAGAGTGCGCGCTCCGCCCCTCGGCCAAAGGATACGATGTACAGATGTGGGTGGGGAATGGTAGGGCCACGCATGGAGTGTATCCTACCCCACCCCTATATTCCCCTTGCGTATGTGTGTGTGTGTGTGTGTCTCTGTCCCACTCGCACTGCCACAAAAGTGTCGTCGTTTGTCGCTTGTCGCTCTGGTCCGATGCTAGCGCTCCCCTCCCCCACTTCTCCTAGTATCGGTCTCTCCCTTGCTCTGCTGACACTGCTTTTACTTCTACTATTTTCTGATTGTACTGCTTTTTGTGTCCTCTCTCCCTTGCACTGCTTATTCTTTTGCGGCCGTGCGTCCGTGTCCTCCGCTCTTGTACTGCTTCTTCTCTTGGATTGGTTTCGACCGCTTCAAATGCGTTACGTTCGTTTTTTATACCCCCCTCCCCCTCCATCGCAATCCCCACCCACACCGCCACTCCAGCAGTGTGTGTATGCGTGTGCGTGCGTGTGCGTATTTGTTCTCGTTTCGATTGGATTACATTGGACCCCCTTCCCCAGCCCATCCCACTCCACCAACAACCAACGTTCCATTCCGTTCCTCGAGGTTCGGGTCGTTCTTCTTTCTTTTTTCATCGTTGTGTCCCCCAGCATCTGTGGTAGCGCGCCCAAGCGACAGCGACATTCATCCATCCCCCCTCCCTCCCTCCCTTCCGTGATCAAGCAAACGACGACGACGACGACGACATTTCGTTTTTTGTGATTCGTTTTCTGTGTTCTGTGTGTGTGTTGTGTGAGAGTGACTCTGCTTGCGTGTCGGTGTGCGTTCTTTAATATTGTCGTCGAGTGTCATTGGTCGGACGGCCAACCAAGCAGTCACAAGCCGCGCACAAAAAAAAAACCTTCGGTCGCACTGTTGCTGTCGCACGTTTTTTCCCCTCTGCTTCTTTTTATTAGAACGAATACTCCTCCCCTCCCACCCTCCGGCACTATGTACCCCCTTCTGTACTGTCCTTCTGTTGTGGGTGTGTGTGTCCTGTCCTGTAGGGGCTTTTGAGGGGGCGTGTGCGCCCAAGTAGCCGAATGAGTTTTTGATTGTATGTCGTCGTCGTCGTCGTAGTCGTCGTTTGTCGTTGTCGTGTCGTCGGGTGCGGGTGCGGGTGTGTGTGTGTGATAGAGAGAGAGAGAGAGCGCTGCTTTGGCTGCACATGCATGAGTGTGTGTGTGTGTTTGTGTGCGAGCGAGTGCAAAGTGCATAAAAATGGCGACAACGACAACGACGACAGCAGCGACTGGTGGCAGCAGCACTGGCAGCAGCGGCAGCACCACCACCAGGCGACGGACAGCGCGCAAAAAATATTTTGTGTCGTGCGGATTTTATAACCGTTTTCAAAAGCGGCGGCGTTGCCTGCCTCTGCCTGTCGTCGCAGAAACCAAAACGGACAAACGGACGGACGGACACTCAAAAATTGTTGCAACAAATTCGAACGCGAAAAAAAAAGTGCACGTGCGTGTCCAATTGAATGTGAAACAAGAAGAGAGGCGAAAGGCAGCGCAACCATAAAAGAAACAAGAAAAGAAAAGCATTTACAAGAAATTCCAGGCACCATATGAACGCTTGAGAATCAAATATAAATAAATAATACCAATATGTATTTTTCAGCTAAAAACTAAAACTAAAAAACAATAACTACGCTACAAAAGCACACACACACACGCAAAAAGTGTTAAATGAAAATGTGATCAAAATGAACAAAAATGAGCGAATATAACAACAAAGAATGCCCAGAAGCAGCGTGGGCAGCAGCCGCGGAGAGAGAGGAGAGGCAATAGAGAAAACAGAACAGGCAGAGCGAGCGATTAAAAATTAACAACAAAACAAATAAATTTCAAATACGTATTTTTTGTACATATATGTGCAGGTGCATTTACAATATACATATGTCATATGTATGCATGTGTACGTGTATGTGTCTGTGAGAGCAACATTGCAATAATTACAACAAGAGTAACAGAGAAGAGAAAAATCCACTGCATTTGCAACAACAAAGGAAATCAAAAGAAATCACTGTCGCAGAAACAACAAAAGAAGCATCCTACACACACACACACGCACGGGCGAAACACACAGACAGGTGAGCAAAACGATTTAAACTTGGAAACTTGATAAGGGACCGATCCAACCACAATAATGGGTTCAGAAGCCATTGGTTTTTTCCAGTATTAGCCTAGAAGTCTTCTATTTTTAATTTTATAAATTTAAAGTCAAGTTTCTTTAAACTCTAAAGAAAAGAACTCTCAATTAACTCTAAAGCAAAACCAGGAATTACCAATGGAAACCCCTAAAAAAACCAAGCCTTTTAAGCTTAAAATTTCTATATTTAATCTGTTTCCATATTCAATTAGATTCTAAATATAACATATAAGAAATATATGTATATGTTTGTATGTATGAAATGTTCTAAACATTTTCCAACTTAGTTTTGCGATGTTCTCTCTTTTCAAAATAATTTATAAAAATTCTTTAAAAAATAAACTTTTATATGTGAATTTTTTTATAAATAGAATACAAAATCTTTTTGGCATTTTCCTTCGTTTTATTTAATATGAGATTCACATTCCATTGTCAATTCCATAAAAAGCTGTCAAGGGAGACAAATGTTTGTGGTTTTCATCGAGAGAGAAATTAAAAGTAAAATCAAAATGGGAAATTCTCCATCGCAAACGATTTGCCTGAAAAAGAACCAAATAGACCGAAAATTTAACCAAATTCTTAGGGTAAAATCAACCGAATTTAATTAGGTAATCAAATGAAAAGCCTGTACACTTTTATTGCATTTCACAACCTCATACATACCCATGTACTATATATTTGAGATTATAACCACTTTAATGGCAATTGCATGAAGAATTTTCGCATTTGATTTGAAAATATTGAAAGGGATTTGATCAATATTGCAAAATGCTTATTATCAAGAGAATTTGGTTTGGAAAAAACCTTGTGTACTTTTATGGAGATTTTGTACAATTTGTTCCTCATTTAAAGATCTTTGCGATAATTCATTGCATTTTTATGAATGCTACAAAAGTTGAAGCTTTTTCACTCCATTCTATACAAATTAATTTGGATTATATCATTGATTCAAGCTGTTAATTCACTTTCCGTTCCGTTCTTTTCAAACTTTGACTTGAATTAGAATAAATAATATAGATATTATGCCTTAGACGTCCCCCTTCTGACAACCCACCCATGGCTGCGTCTTTCCATACATGTGTGTGGTTCCCATGGATTAAAGAGGCCACATTTTATTGTAATTTTTTCCTCCTCTTCTTTGGCTTCAAGGTCTCGCGAGTGGGGGATGGATGGATGGGGGGGAGGTGGGGAGGTGCGAGGCGGTGCGAGGCGGTGCGAGTATTGCCTAAACATTGATTTCCTATACGCAGAAGTGACGATGCTGATGAACAATAAATTAAATTAAATGTGGAAATATCTTTGCTTTGTTTCGGGGTTCTGTTCTTTTCGGGGTTTCGTTCTCCATCTCATCTTTTGGATCCGACAAATGACAAATGAAGACAACAGAAAATTCACTCGCGGAACGGAACGGTAGCAAAGTGAATGAGAATTCTTCCGACATTTGCCTTTTGTCTTCTTGTTTATCTCTGTCTCTGTCTCTCTCCTCTCTGTCTGCCTTTGTCAAATCGCACATGTCTCTACTATATACAGATACAGATACAGATAAAGATACATATTCGAGTATCTTTGTATACACACGGGTAGACGGGCGCACGGGTGCGGGTGCCGTGTCACACAGCGGAGGCCATAACTATATAGCCATATAATCGCTTGTTCGTGAGCTGTAAACACAGGCATTGTAAATTTACACCATGCTTATAATTAGCAATAGAACGGCAGTTGACTTTTCCAGTTGTTATTCCATGCTTCATGCCATGCCATACCATGCCATGCCATGCCCTCTCTCAACGCCTTTCCGTTTCGTTTCGTTCGTTTCGCTGCAACCTGCAACCTGCAACCGCAACCGGGTATAACCGTAACCGTTTACCAGATAAACTGATCTCCAACGGGAGGAAGGTGACAGAGCAAAGCGACAGAGACCCAAAGAGCAGACTACTATGGACTAGGGGATACCCATTGATCAGTTTCCTTCGGAAGAATGGGTTCGTTTTGAAGTCCTGAAGTCGATTCGGTGAGATTCAGTAAGATTCGATGGGATTCTGAATCTCAGAACGAAACAGGTATAGCAATTTTTACTGTGTTGTATACTAAAATTTCGTTTTTTTTTCTCGCTCACTCACGAGGCATAAGCATATACAAGTATGTACATATGTAGCTGTGATTCATGCAGGACTCTCGTTTAAACTATATTAAATTTCCGACTTTAAAGGGGGAAAAAAAATCAAATCAATTGTAGCATGCATCTCCCAGAATCCAACATACCCATGTGGCCTCTACAGGTAGTACCTGGCATAATGACAGACTAAAAGCTCTTTAGACACCTCTTTCTCTCTCTCCCTCTGATCATGCTTCAGTGCCAGCAAAAATTGTCGCTCAGGCGATCCCAATGGGCGCCAACCAGGGGCCCAATGCATCACTGCACCTGCGGCGGACCTCTCCCGAGCCCGAACCCGAACCCGAACCTCAAGCCAACCGCAAAGCAAACAAAGTTAAGAAATGGCAAATGAATTTGTCTCCTCCGGATTGTGCAATGGCCAGTGCCAGTGTTGGGCAGACGTGCTAAATGGAAGTGCAAATGAATTTGTTGATTGTCCCAACAGCAGCTGCACACCTCCACTGCTGCGAGACAGAAACAAAAGGGCTTTCACAGATGGCTAAAGAAAAATAATGGGGGGAGGGGCGGGCTTGCTAACTAGGTATTCTATTGAAGATAATGCCAGGGCCTTTAAAATACATTGAACACTTCCTATATGTTTAAACCATGAAGCATTAGGCCCAAATCATTAATATGAAAAATTCTCAAACAGCTTCAATCGCTGTAGAGTTTTAGTTCTAATTGGGAATAGATATGTTATAGATAATATATATCTCTTGAATATCATAGTTTTGTTAAAGTTTACAAGATGATTATTCGGATTTTGCATATGTCTGGAATACCCTTCTCATAAGAGTGCTAAACCTCTTTTTGGTAATCGCTTTGAATCTAATTATAAACAAAAACAAGTCCTACCATATAACACCGCGGAGACCTACCTGTATGACATGTAACATCTTCGTATCGTAAGCGGCCTGATAAGTTACCTTCCTAATGGAATCATCACTCTTCATTAGCTTTTGATGACTTCTTTCCGAATCCGTGTGGGATCCATGGCTCTACCCATCTCTCCCTCTCTCTCTCTCTGAGTGTATATCTCGTTCTCTGTCCCTCTGCCGTCTTCTGTCTTCTGTCTGCTGTCTTCCGATGTCTGAGGTGCCCTTTTGCCGGCTATTAATTAGCATATTTCGTCATGAATTAGCAAAGTAAAGTCAAGTTATAATGAGGTGGAAAGCCAGCAGGCCGCGGGGCCGACCAGACCAGACAACTGGCCCCCCGAACGCAGGGGCAGGGATAGATCAATCGATCTCTCTCTCGCTCCTCTCCCTCTCTCGCTGTCTCTCTTCTGCTCTGAAGCTGTAATCATTTTGCACGGTTCTCTGTGTGGAACCGAAGCTCAACTCCAGAGACCCCTTTGCCCGCGGTGGCATAAAATGAAAATTGCAACAACAGCAACGGCAACAGCACAACTGCAAATGTGCAGATGCAATACGACATCGTTCTCGTCCTCGTCCTCGTCCTCATCCTCTGCCACATCCACATCCACATCCCATATCCGACCTCGTCATCGTAATCGTTGCTGCCCAGCGCCGGCTCTCGCATAATCCGCTCAATCCGCTGCTGCCTGAATCGCCATCGCCCCCGCCAGCCATGGCGTATAATTGCAGTGCCGCCACCGCTAACCGCCAACCGCCAACCGCCAACCGCCACCGCCACCGCCACTGCTTGCTGCTGCCCCACTCCTCCCGCTCTTCTCCTGCTTCTCCTCCTCATCCTCCAGTGTGGCACAGTGGTGCCATCTGATCTTCTTCAGGAAATTGTGCTCTTGGAAAATTGGGAAAAATGTGCACAAAAAGGCTTTTGTTATTATGCATTTTCTGGGGTCTCTGGGCTCTATGGATACAGATAGGTATCTAGGTATATATGTAGGTATGTAGGTATCTTAAAGAACTACCTTCAAAATGAAATGAAGACTATTCATCTACTATTCCAATCGGAGCACTTCGAGCTGACTTCCTAATTGATTGAGTATGTTCAAATTAAATTAAGGCCTAAATATAGTAAAAAATCACGTTTGTGCGGCGTGTTTTTTCAAGATCCACAAGTTCCCGAGCCGAACATTACCCTACGTAAATGTACGTATGCGAATAATTACCTTTTTTTCGATGTGCGCCACTGTGCACCACTCCTCACAGCAAGAGTCACCAGATGTTCAAACCATGTAGAGGCCATACCAGACCAGGCCACTCCAGGCCAGGCAGCTCCATCCGACGCGTCGGTCGGTCGATTGGCCGATTTGGCCAGGCTCTTTCTCTGGCTCTGGCTCTGGTCGGAGGGAGGGATGGGGGCTGTGGCCAGATCGGGATCGGTATCGGGTTCGAGCTCTCCGACTTGTAGAGGCATCGGCAGAGGCAGATGAAGACGACAATTCGGAGCTTATGTGTCAGGTGCGCGTCGTGCCGCGAATGAAACAATTTATTGCACTCGCCACTCGCTTTTGCGGTGTTTTTCTTGTTTTGTTGTGTTTTTGCTGCCGCTGCTGGCCTGCCTTTTTCTTCTGTTTTATTTTATTTTTTATTTCTGTTTTTTTTTTTTTTTTTTTGTGGCTGTGGCACTAAATTGAATTTTCCTCCATCAGCGCTGTTGCTGTTGCAACCCGACTCGGGCGAGCATGAAAGAGTCTCGGAGTCGTAGTCGGTTTCGTTTCGTTTCGACCATTTGGCCACTCATTGTCCAACAGAGCCATAACCATAACCATAACGAATGCGCCAAATGGCCCGAATACAGCAGATCGCAGATCGGAAATCGAAGATAGGAGATACTAGATCTTCTATCTACGAATTTTCGTTGCGGTGCCCAATCGAAAGACCCGCAAACAAGTGACAAAATATCAGGCATTTTATTGGCTCTGGCTCGATCGATAGGCACAAGTGTGATCTAAAATCGATAACAAATTGATTACAATTTAATGGCTCAGTCAAGGATCATCAGAACTAAAAGTCTAATCTATTACCAAATAAAAGATGTAATCGCAAAGGAAAATCCCACTGTCTGAGTAATATGTATATGGCATTATTTTCGCTGATTTAATTCAAGGGAAATTATTTAGGAGACCTTATGTCCCCCCTCAACGGCATTCATTCATGCATTCCCCGGCTCAGATTGCGCTTGACAATTGACAAACGAATGAATGCCCCATACATACATAGTACATATATTCCCGGACCTGCATTCTGACATCTCGTCGCGTCAATCAACGCCTCGCAATCGTCAATCGTTGTACCGCCCCATTCCGGGACCCCCCCTTTCCCCCCTCCACCCATCGACAGGGAGTCGCGGTTCAAGGTACACACAAGCGAAAATATATGTACGTACTGCAGAGACAGAGACCCACTCAGAGGCAATCTTTCTGTTGCTGTTTCTTTATTATTATTATGCGCCCGGCGAAATAACAAGCAAAATCAAATTGTTCCATTGTCTGTGGCGGTCTGGCGAGGAGAGGCGGCGGGGGGAGGGGGGATCGGGGATGGATGGGTATAGGATCGGATTGGATTGGATTGGTCTGCTGGTTTTTTTTTTGTGTGCTTTTGGGTTTTGCTTGGGATGTTGCCAATACAGAAACCGAAACTGAAAAACAGCAGCCGAAAACATGCGTACAGCTCGCACTTCATGGATACGTGTGCACAGCTATAGATACAGATACAGATACAAACTACAGCCACAGATACTCGTCCATAATTCATGTACTACAAGCGCGTATTTTTGCTGTTGTTGGTTTTCATAATTCATACAAAAATCAATTCACAGTCAGAGTCATAGTCACGAGGCCGTGAGAGATTGGCTAAAGCCAGCGAGAGGCTCTATCTCTGACAGAGGTTCATCTCTCTCTATGGCCAGCCAGCCAGCCAGTCAGTCAGTCATTCAGTCGACAAGGTCGCTGGCAACCAAAAATAATTACCATGCCTCAATTATTAATACACATTTACTGATACGATGCGATGGCTAAATCAAAGCAGCGGCCAAGACTCTGGCGGCCACTCGACAAAGATGATGATGAATCAGCAGTCCAGCAGTCCAGCAGTCGGCCTCTCGATGGTCCAAAATCGATTAGCACACTGCTCACAGCCATCGGTATCGATGTTAGAGATGTGCGTGAATAGTATGATCCAGATCGGAGGGTGGTATATTGTCTGTCTGTCTCTTGATGGGTCTTGGAAGTATTCACCTATCAGCTAGTTCTTGGCTAATTTTTCTGCATATCTCTTCCATTCCTTTATCATCCCAGATCCGCTGTAGCTTCCAAGTAAATTCGTATTGCACGAACGGGTTTCTTATATCACTATACCATCTCTATGAGCAGAGACTTCTTGTATCCCTATAGATCTGCTTCCAGACAGAGAACTGACATACAAATCTCTCAGTTCTCAGTTCTCTTAAGACAGCATTATGGCAAGATCTAGCTGGCATTCATTGGGATTCGCAATTCTATTACCAGCAAACTGCACCTGACCAGACTTGCGTCTCTCGTATCCGAGTTACGAACAAAACACAGTAGAATCCCCCTTTCCGCCTGCTGTTCTCTCTTAGCAAAACTCCAATCGTCAACTTTCTTTTTGCGGCAATGAAGTGTCGTGAGTGGTGTCACACTGCGGGAAATGTGAATAGAATAGAACAATTTTCCTTCAAACTGGAAGAACTGGAAGTCTTTTTTGAATTTGTACTTTTAACACAAGTGTCTTCTAAATTTAAAAGTGGATTTTTATTATGTCATTGGCTCTGGCTATAATCGAGTAATTGCCATTTACCTCGAGAATTTGCTAGGATGGAGGAAACCCACATATTCCTTATAATTTTCATATATTATATATGTTTTGATATAATATTTTGATAATTTAATCCTTAGAGATGTATAAACAAATTGTTTAATTCTTTCCGTCTTTATTTTTAAAAATTGGTTTCTTTAATGTTTGGATTGCATCATTTTCCTCTACGAAACTGCACTCATTCGTATATATATTATATACATATATGTATATATGTACATACCATATATTTCTGTCATTCTGTGGCAGTTGTCGGTTCTTGCTCCAGTTTCGAGCTTCGTTGTTCTTCGTTCTTTTTGTCGAGATTCGAGTTCGAGTGCGAAAATGAATGATGGGGCTATTCATGTGACGGGCGGTGTGTGCTTTTCTTTTTTTCTTTTTCTACGACTCTCCTGCACTTTGCCTCTCTATCCAGTGGCGGTTTTGTTGTTGTGGCTCTTTGTTTTTGTGAGCTTTTCATCGCCGGGGAAGACTTGAAGTCGGTGGCTTCTTTGGATACACTTGGATCGTTCGTTCGGGCTACACTTGGGCCCGAGCACGGAAAAGATTAAATGTTTTTAATTTTGGCTAATTTGTGACATGCGCGACCCTAATGGCTTCTTTTCACATCGTAAACTCCCCGCTCCCCCGTCCCTGCTCCGGCGTTTAATTGCTCTCTAACCAAAACAAAAATAAAACTCAAAGCAAAGCCCTCTCCCTCTCCCATTTCCATTCCCCCCGCAGGTTGACAATTCTCTGGGAAAATCGCTCTCTATCTCTCTCCCTGGAAAATTAATTATGCATTTAAGGCTTGAGAAATGAATGCTTTTTTTTTGGGAAGCGCTGATGTAGTCGTCAGCCTCCAACCCTTTTAATATGCTTTTATATTCAAATTATCACGCATGCCAAACAGTTTCCATGGGGCACAAACGGGGCTTTTGTTGCAGCCAAAGAAAGCCCCAACCAGACC
The DNA here is from genome assembly GCF_003369915.1 of Drosophila miranda. NCBI lineage: Eukaryota > Metazoa > Arthropoda > Insecta > Diptera > Drosophilidae > Drosophila > Drosophila miranda. The sequence goes on from NC_046673.1 coordinate 13,793,007, forward strand.
AGAGCAGAGCGGAGCACTCCCAGACAGAGTCGGAATCGGAATCGGTGACGGAGACGGAGTCAAAGCCAAAGTCAAACACCACTTTGGGGCACAGAGCGCGGAGACGACGCCAAAAGCCCAAGCCCAAGCCCAAGCGAAAGCCCAAAGACCAAGACCAAGACCCGACGACTCGCTTTTAACGAGCCCCACTGATGATGGCCAGAGGCTCTGGCTCTGACTCTGGCTCTGGCTTTGGCTCTGACTCTGTCGGCCCGGCATTCATGTTTATGTTTGGGTCAAAGATTTTCGATTGCCCACCGTCCACTGATGTCCACTGTCTGTCCCACTGTCCCGCTGTCCCGTGTCTCGTGGTTAGGTCCCCCGCTTTTGGAGGCAAGGTCTGCAATTAGTTCGCATTTGGGGACTGCGGTGCACTCGAGGAAATGGGTGAGAGAGCAGCATCGGACCACGATGGAGACGGACAGGGACAGGGACAGGGAGAGGGAGACGACGATCCCAATGGGTAGTTTATGATACGACAGCGATGTGAATATGTTTGACAAACCAATAAAGAAATAATTGGAATATTAAAGCTTCACAGGGAATGGACGAATGGAGAGACGAAGCCAATTTCCGACCTTCCGATAATAAAGAACGGCAATTATACTACTACATAAAGAATATCTACATACTACATATATTTACTTATGTTTGTACATATTTCTAAATATTTGTAGCACTATTATCTCCGATTTTGTTCTATTCTGAACTTATACAACACCCTTTTTGCTTTTTCAAAAGATAGTTATGTCAGAAAAGTTAAGGTAGAAAGAGGAACCGATCGATTGCTGGACAGTGTCCAAGCTGTGTCTACAGAAAGATGTTTGTAGATCCTTGCATCTCCATTTCCGAATCGAAAGCTAAGGATTATTTATGTCACAACTCTTGAACAATTTGGATAATCACGAATAATCATGGCCGGGCGCCAGTCCCTAAGGGAAGCTCGCTCTGATGCCGTGCATGGATTGACTGACTGACTGGGTGAAACTCACTCAAGGTCGTTGTACCCCCAGCCCCCAGCCCCCTGCCACTTGTGCCTCTGCTCTCAAACGGATTGGTTTAATGAGAACACACGGGTGACATCGTTGTCGCATCAGGCGCACAATTACACCAGACAATACTTCGTTTGCCGCAGCATTTATTGATGTGGACAATTTGTAATGGCATGCGATTTCCTGCCAGTTTTCAACCATTCTGCCGGTCCAAGAGGAGAGCGTCGGGTAGGGCCAGCGCCTGTAATTGAGCTCACGCTGGCAGCTGTGAGCTAATGACAAGCCGAGTCCAAGCAAAAGCGGAGAGTGCCTCGGACACCACAGGCACACGCATCAGCTGTGTCGACCAACTTTGGCCCGTGATCCCAAAGCTAACCCAACCCAAGCCAAACCATTTCCATTTCCATTCCCATTCCCAATCGCCGTTGCAGTTCCAGTTCCAGTTCCAGAGTCCCAACCCATCCCGTTGCGGGGCACTTTGCGCCATTATCTGCTGCAATTGCCACACCGCATGGGACGGGGCACCAGACACGCAAGTCGCAGCGCCCCAGCTCCAGCTACAGCTCCTCCTGGCCCAAAGAATCCACCATCGTGCTGATATGTTGATTAGTCAATATTCCCCATTTCCATTTCCCATTCCCTGACGCCAGAGCCCGAAGACAGCATTAACCAAACCAAACCGAATGACAAAGCATTCCAGCTTTCCCCCCCCGTAATCCATTATATTCGTGGGAGTTTCAGGAACCTGGAGTCCTGAGAACCGTTCTAACGGAATTTCATATTTCAATGAATCATTTGTAATATTTACACTACGGTTTTAAAAGAGGTACAACCACACGATGGGCTCCGATAGCCAGTATATGGTATATTCTTTTCATTTGTAAGTGTTTTATATTCAGATTAAATCAAAGTGAATTCTATTTAATTTCCCTCTAAAGCTGAATATTTACTGTAGGTCTGAATGTGTGTTCTTTTCTCTTTACTACCATAAAGCTATAGCTGAGGCACTCTCAATATTTGGTTGTTCATTAAGGGTTCTCCTCCGAACGGTTGCCCTTGCATGATACTAATTTTCGTGATAATTGAAGTTCCCAATTGATGGGCAGATTATCCATATCCAGCTGTCAGTAGGCAGCCCTTGATGACAATTTCTGGAGCCCTCTGCAGCAGGCAGGATCCCCTACAGAAAACCGAGAAGGAGCAGGAGCAGGAGCAGGGGCAGGGGCAGCGGCGACTGAGTATTCATTCCGTATTAGATTCAATGAGCATCAGTCATCAAGTTAAACAACTGCTGGCGTATGCTGGAGTATGGAGTAACCAACCAACAGCCAGTAAGCAGTAACCAGTAAGCAGTAACCAGTTACTGCTGTAAAAGCAGCACTGCTTGAAGCGGCAAGAGGCAAGACAAGGCTTTTTGCTTTTGCTGTTGCTTTTGCTTTTGCTTTGGGATTTTGCACGTTTTCGCACTGCCCTTTGGTTAATATTTACACCTCGCAGAGACGAATCCATCAAAATATGGCAACTCGTTATATGGCCAAAAGGATTGCGCGATGGGAGTGTTGGGAACTGTTGAAGGCATCAGCAGCAGCAAAGGGGGTGGAACCCCAAGGTTCAGCAGAGATCGTTGCGGGTTGAGTTCGGTTCGGGCTCTTTGTACAGGGAGGGGCTCCAGAGGGAGGCGGACACTTGTCATGTCGCACGACTAGGCCCTGGGTATGGGCAAAGCTCGGTTCAGCCTCAGCTCTGGAGAGCACAGCACACAGTACACAGCTCCATGCACACACATCAAGACCAAGTTCAGTTTCTGTTTGAATTTATTTAATGGCATGACAAGGTCAAGACGCCACTACCATTTCCATGGACTACGCAGCCGCAGCAGCAGCAGCAGCAGCGGCAGCGTCAGGCATCATCAGACTTGAGCCACGACCACGACAAGAGGCAGCTTCAGCATCAGCTTTGTCTCTGACTGGCTGGCCGGCTACCTGCCCCGCGACTGTGGCCACGAACGATGGACGCGCAAGTTGGGCCGGGCCATAAGTCACAAAGCAATTACAGTGAATTGCTTTCTACAGGCCCGAGTCCGAGTCCAAGTCTGAGTCCGAGTCCAGGGCAAGCCAAAATAAATGGTGGAGTAGGAGCAGGAGCAGGAGCCGATGGAGCAGCAGCAGCAGCAATAGAGCAGAGCCCAGCGGCATGGACACAGCACCACAGCGGATGCAGCTGCATGGGCGACCCAGGGGCGTCGTCGTCGATCCGCACTGTGACCGATCATTGGGCAGAAGAGCGTGAAAATACTACAAGCACAAAAATTCGAAAAACAAGTACTAATACGGAAGAGCCAGAACTAACTAGTATTTAAATACTATTAATTAGATATATTTAATTTAGTTTGATTGGAAAATTCGTATCAAATTCTCATTTGTTTGGGTATACTCATACTTATATATTTTGGAAAGCTTTGGGGATATATTAGTTTGTGTAGTTTTTCCATTTCTCCATCGGAAATTGCTCCAAAACTGCCATAAGACTAATTCCAAAACAGATGAAATTTTAGTCCCCCAACCAAAGATTGAATCCAGATCAATCAATTTCCGATGCGCGGCAGATGGGTAGAGCCGGAGTCCTGACCGTCGACCCCCGCACGGCGACGCTCGTGCATCCGACCCAACCAGTGCCCCAGCCAGCCAGCCAGTCGGTCCCGGCGTCCGTCTGTCCGATGTTGGAGGTGGCAAGCGAAAAGGTATTTTCGTGAACCCCGAGTTTCATAACACTATAAAGATGAAATTGAAACCGATTACCGCACTCTTGAAAAAAGAAGAAGAAAAAAACAGAAAAAAGAAGGAACGAAAAAAGAAAAAAAAAAAAACGATCAAGTACCACGAATGCTCGCGGACACATTTTACTCATGTAATTTTATTGCGGCTGCGAATGATTGGCAATTCTGGCTAAAAGACAAAACGCAGGGGAAGGCAGGCAATGGCTGCTGTGCCTGTGCCTCCTGTGCCTCTGCCTTTGCCTGTGCCTGGCTGTTGGACGGTCCCCGATGGATGGATGGATGGATGGATGGTATGGACGGGAAAACCAGTTACCGCCGATGCACAATGGCGATGCCATGGGAATGTGCGAATGGGAATGGGGGGGAGGATGTCCAATGTCCAGCACCAGCTCCAGGTCGATGGTTGAATCTCCTCTAAAAGAAAAAAAAAAAAAAAAAAAAAAATTTTGTACGAGTGTGGTATGAAAGACAATGGCAAACGAAAATCGGCAAAGCCAAAGCCAAAGCCGAGGCCGAAGCCAAACAGTTAGGCGAGACACCTGCCATAGAAAGAGACTCTTTTTTTGGCTTTGGCTTTTTCTTTGTCTTTTTTTTCGGGGTTTGAGCCAAGTCAAGCCAATCCAATCACTCAACGGCACACACACAGAGACAGGCACAGATATTGGCGTGGAGAACGGGCTCTCAAGGAGCAGCTAAAAAGTATGGCAATCTCGAGCCATCATAAAATGTGCGAAGGAAAGCCCCGCAGTCCGCCGCCATTTGCCGCATCCACCATCCGCGCCACGTCCGTGTCCGTGTCCATGTCCATGTCCGTGGTGCCCGTCCACGTACAGTGTCGTAGATCAGCCAGGGAGACTGAGAGAGAGAGAGAGAGTGAGGACCAAAAGCCACTTATCTCGTCTCAGGCTCAATAAGCAAACGTGCCAGCGGGAAAGGGAATGGGAGTGGGAACGGGCACAGGAATGGCAATGGGAACGGATGGGCACCGGCATCTTGCTCTCATCTCACCTGGCAGCAACAGCAGCCCATGAACCATGAGAGAATAAAAAGCAAAATAAATGTAATGCCGCATAAAAATAAATAAATAAAACCTTTCAGACGCAGCCGAAAATCATTTAGAGTAGATGAGTGTGCAACACACTCCCCACGAACACGGCCACGATCCTTTTTTAAATAGTCTTCCCAAAGTGTTACTTCTAGCCCAGGGTTCTTTCCGGTCAAAAAAGGGAAACGTAACTGGAAGCTTAACCGGAATTACTTCTTTCTTTCGGAATAGAAGGATCTGCAGTTGAAGAAGAGAAAAAAGTAATAAGATAAGATGAATAGCTAGAGATTTTATTAAAGGATCATAGAGGGATCTATAGATTATGCATATAGGAAGGTTCAGAAGTCACAAGATGAGTGAAACTAAGGAATGATCTTAAATTAATCACTTAACCAACGTACTATGTACATCATTGGGAGTTTTCAAACGAAATCATTTGAGGAAGTAACTTGTATTCAGAGGATTCACAAATATGGATAGCCTATGTAGTAAACGAATTATAAAGAAGTTTACTAGATGATAGCCAACAGAATGGGTTTGGAATTGGAGTTTATTTATAATCAGAGTTCAATCTTGAGCATTAGAACTGACAAAATCGATTATGGAGACTGTGTCGCTTTTGTATGATTTTAAACTCCCATGATCATTCCCCCATCTCCTATCCAGATCCAGATCTCCATCCCAGTCAGGCGCAGATCTGGACAACCCGTGAGTCGCTGCCGATTCGAATCGGTATCTATTTGGTGTTGTTTCTGGTGTCGGGGGCTGTGAGTGAGTCGGGGGCCCAGACGACAAAGTCGATCAGGCTGCCGCTGAATGGACGAGGATCGGACTTGGACTGAGAGCTGAGGAAGGGGGCTCTGGGGCAGGTGGGTCTTCGCACCGTATGTGGTCCACTCCCTGGCTCCCTGGCTGCCTGGCCCCCTACCCGATGCCTCGGTCACCACTCCGAGGGGGATCTGGAGCCCGGGAATATCTGAAGTGTGTATGTAGCCAGAGACTCGAGGAGTCCCAGAGATATTCCCATTGAGTCGCGTACTCGTTTTTCGATTTGCACCCAGCACCCAACGCACTGAAATCGAATCGAAATAGGCCATGGCTCTGTGTCCGTCTGGGTCTGGCCCTGCGGTTCTCGGGACGCGGCTCAAAGCCTCTGTCCCCTGTTCCTGTTCCTCTCTGTCCGCTGGTCCAGTTCTTCTTGTTGGCGGCGGCGGCATCGCTTTTAGCCATAAGATCACACACTCGCGAATGCGAAGTTGTTGGCGGTTGGTGTTGGCGGTGGCGGTGGCGGTGGCGGTGGCGGTGTTCGTGTTCAAGAGGCGAGGAGAGGAGCTGAGAAGGGAGGAGAGCAGGAGGGCACGGTGATACATTTACGAGCGAATGTTACCCAATCTGACGATTACAGACACCCATAGCCCTGGCCCTGTGCAATTTGTTGCCATCTTATTTTCCCATCCTATCGACGGGCACTGCAGGACTCTTCGTTTTGATACTGCCGCCATTTGGCGGAATGCCCATTGCGATGGCCATTGCCGATAAAAAAGTGCGCTCTCCTCTCCCGCAAGATCATTTGCATCCAGCCAGCCAGCCAGCCACCCAGCCAGCCAGCCAGCCAGCCGGCTGCTGAAGCCAATAACTAATCACTCATCGCCCGGATACTTCCGCTTCCATCTTTCATCAGCCAGCCCAAGATCCATATCCTGGTGTGCAAATCAATAAACTTTTCTCTGTTCCACCACCAGAACAAAAGCCTAGGAGTACGAGGATGAACGTAGGAGAACTCTTATTTAAAAAAAGATCTTAAAGATCTTTAGCTAAAAGTTTCTTTGACAGATAAAGATACAAAGATGGAGGCTTTTTCCACCTGCTTCTAACCCAAAAACCGAACTTATATTTCGAATTTTGTGTGTAATAACCGATATCAGATGAAAGCGAACGAAACGGCAACGAAATACGAGAAATAACTTCAACATAAACATAATAAAGGACATGGCCCCTCGAGTATGAAATTCGCATAATTTAAGAGACCCAATACCGATCCCCAGACCAAGATCTTCAGTGGCATGACAGAGCCAGAGAGCCAGAGCCCAGATAATCATTTAATGCCGTCCGAACAGGGAACGCCCCTGGATAAAAAACTGGTACCGCGACGAGAGCTAATAACATAACCCTCCCAGCCAAAACCACACGAGTACGAGTGCGACTACGAGTACGAATACGAATACGAATACGAATAAGAGTATATATCCAACTCTTGGACTCCGACGTCCTACCACTCGAAATGCTCTTTTCTGTTTTTTTCTTTTTTGGTCTCCCCCCATTTGTTTGCCTTATTCGCTGGCTTTTCGGGATTGACAGGCTCTCGAGAGAGCCTTTCGCAAGTGTTTTCGGGCGACACAATGCACCTTCCAAACACACACAGACACACGCTCCGCTCCGGTTCCTTTTTGGGCCGAGAACCGGGGTTTGGATTGGTTTGGTTTGGTTTAAGGTTTTGGTTTCGGAGGAGGCGACCAACTATTTTTCCCCGTTAACATGTTCACTTCTCAAGTGCTTCCTTTGTGACTGACTGACTGACTGACTGGCTGGATGGCTTGACTGGGCTGACTGAGCGCCTGTCTACCTTGTATGAGGAGGCCCTGGACGGTCGCTGGCTCGGCCGGCATATAAACACTGACACTGCCATGACGGGTGCCTTTCAAACGAAACGCAAACGCGAACCGCCGAATGCCAAGTCCCCATTCGCAGTCGCAGTTCCAGGTCCCCAAACCCAAACCCAAACCCGAACCCAGACCCAGACCAAGTCGCAGTCCCAGTCCCAATCGGAGTCCCTGTCCCAGTGTCAGTTGCAGTGTCAGCTCCGGAGAGAGTCACAGCCGAAGAGTCAGAGCGCGTGAGCAAAGATTATACAGTAGATGCTCCCAAGAATGGACTAATTGGGGCTAAGAATGATTACTCCATTGACTAATAAGAGTTAACCTCTGAAAATCCTATAACAATATTTTTATTGCAATTAAAAACTAAAAAAAAATTCAAAACATTTGAAATTATAAAGTTGTAAAAAATATAGAAAATATGGTCTCAAAATTAGAAGATTTCAAAAAAGTTCCACATGGTAGATACTAAGTTTTTTCTTTTTAAATAAATTTGCTTTGGTTGGTTCTTGGTAAATGGTTGGGCTATGGCTCCATAAATGTATAAATATTAATGGAAAGAGCCTAATATTTTCAGAATTCAAAGATACAGAAGATACATAGACAAAAGATAGATTGCAGATACAGATTGGATAGTAATATTGAATAAAATTGTAATTCCCTAATTTTGTTTTGAAATGTCAGAGATGCTCCTCTGAATTGCCGTCTTGGAAGATTGTTCACCTCTATGCAGGGTCCACTGTAACGTCAAACACAACTTGAGAATGTTGTTCCCTCGCCAGTTGACGACGCCAAACGTCGTCGTTGTTGTTAACCCTTGTGTGCCGTGCCGTGTGCCGTGCGCGCAAGGATTATGATTTATGCGGAATTGTCACGCCGCTGACAAAGTCAAGTCGTGTGTGGCTGTGGCTGTTGCTGTTGCTGTTGCTGTGGCTGTGGTGCCTCTTCAGTTCGAGTTCCCGTACCCGTTCCCCCCAATGGATCAACTGCTAATGGCTTGCCGGGGGATCACTTGAGCGGCGACAGAGACAACAAGAGACAGACAGGCGAGAGAGACAGCCGGAGAGGAGACAATGACAACGAAAGAGATAGAGACAGAGACAGAGGCAGAGGCAGAGAGAAACGAACGACCAATGGACGGGACGGGAGACGGCTCACCAAAGGGTTAATGCCGAATTTCAAAAGACTTTAATGAAAAGTTTAGTCGATTTGACGTCGCACTCGAAAAATCGCTCTTGCCTCAGTTCCAGTCAAAGTCACACACAGTCACCTCCCCCTCCCCCATCCCCCATCCACCCGGATAACCCCTTTACTACCATTGAAAACTGAACGGGGAACGACAGCAAAAAAAAAAAAGTCAACCTGGTTCGAAGTCAAAGTCGAAGTCGAAGTCGACATCGCATCGCGTCCGTGGCACGACAACACGACATCATTTTGTACGTCACTCAAAAACGTTCGTAGGCTGTCAGGGAGACAGTTCAAAAATGAAATATATACATACATATGTACGTATATATAAATTATAAAAAATTCTAAAACGCAAAAGAGAGGGAAAGACAGAGAGGCAGACAGACAGTCAGTCAGTCAGTCATTGATTGAACATACACCTCGGACTTGTAAGCGACGCCACCTGGGATCCAAAGGAGAGGGTGCCGGGTGGGTGCTCTGAAGTGCCGTTGCCATTCCGTAACGATGACACGGACACATGGGAAACGGAAGCCCGGGAGCCCGGGCCACGGATACGGATACGACGAACCTAGGGTACGCTATGGCCCCCCAAGTGTCATTGTCGTCGTCGTCGTACATTTTGATTTTATTATTGATTCAATTACAACGTCAAGGGGAAAATGCTACTCGTACTTTTACAGAAGGACAGTCCCAGGCGCCGGAAAGGGTCAGGGATCAGGGCAGAGAAATAGTTTATTCTCAACCCCAACCGGATACATATGTACAGTGCCTATAAAATATTCAGTTGCAAAGTGCAGTTAGACCGAAGGACGATTTCCTTAATGAATCAATAAACCATCGATCCAAATGCCATGCGGCGACATTCACGGCCTTCCAGCAGAATAATCAAGCCCGGGGATCTGTTATAGATTTGATAGATGTTGATTTGTTGACATGTGCCCCATGCCACACAAAGAGTCGTAAATAATGCACACACAGCCAGCCGATAATTCCGCTAATGAATTGCGCCAATGTTTGCGTAGTTAAAACTGTTAACTGTCGAAGTCTCCTAAGCCCAGAGCCCAAAGCCCCCCATCAAAACCAACAAAGTAAGCGAAACACAAAACACAAAACAGGGCCTATCGAGCACTGGTATGCCCTACAGCAGCAGCAAAGACTTCGGAGAGAGGGAGCTGTCTACTTTTCCCCACCAAAAGGGACAGAATAGAATACTATACATATGTTTTGTAATTAATTTAATAAGTTACCAGGAAAAGGGGTATTAGAATGGAACCCATCACCACAGATCATTGAACCCTAGACAGGCCTTGCACTGGTTATGGGATGTTCCCTCTCTCTCTACTAATCCTTCCCTGTAGCGTAGGGGTGCAGAGTGTAGGGTACAGCCAACTTGCTTCTGATTCTCAATGTGTTTGACCAAAAAAATACCTAAATGGTACTGCTAATAAGCCGTTTAAATTTGGTTTATACTCTTTTGTTGCTGTGTGCTGTGTGCTGACTGGTGTGTGCTAATGACAATATTATTTGATTAGCTCGTTTAATTGGTTTTCTTTTTACACTTTTGTGTCATACGCGCTGTCAACGTTTGGCTTCACATGTCCGTCAAAGCGCGCTTCGAGACGGCCTACAAGGTCCATGGGCTCGGAGACGATGGATGGGGCGGAAGATGGAACATAAGTAACTATGACTTATGACTATTCTCTGTTGATATGTATTCATCTATTTATGTATGTTTTTACATATTTTTTCTTCTATCCTTTTGAGGCACTTTTATTTGAATCTTTTGCATAAAGATTACACTGATTTTGAATACTAAACATTTACTTGTTTTTTATTATACAGTTCATAGTTTCATGATCTCTGTATTCTATATTGATTATTCTCAATATTCTCTGTTAAAATTTTGGCTCTTAACTATCTTATTATCGATATTTTCACCATGTTTTTATAAATTATATATTTATGCCTAATTTCATATAGATATTCCTGTATTTCGCCATTCAAAAAGCGCATCTCTTAGTCGCCTAGAACCCCCTCTGCCTTCTGTTGGATACCTTTTTTCGGGTGTGTGCCCAGGCACTTGGCACATTTGTCGTATCGTTTTAGAGACGACTCGGATTAAATATTATGATCGTTTATTATATTTTGTCATTTGATTTAAATTAACACCATTTCGTTGGGGCACCCAAGGGGTATGCGATTTGCGGCAGTACCAAAAACCAAAACCAAAACCAAATCGATATTTAACCGCTACCGTGCGTGTCTATGGCCCTCGATGCGATATGATATTTCTTGCATGGATGTGTGAAATATTTCAATGTGGTTTATACTTTTGTGTCTGTGAGTGTTTGCGTCCAAGCACTTGACATTTCTTGGATACCTGAACACATCGACTAACCATCTACTCTACTCTGCTCTCCATTTTCAGATCCCAGCACTGTCCAGCAGTTGGGAAGTAAAAGTCGGATCACGGTTACGGCTGCGGTTCTCTCTTGACATGTAAGTAGTGTCTGCCACAAAATAAAATTTAGCTTGACTTCCTCATTCTCCTCTCCGGTCGGTCGGTCGGTCGGTCGGTGGGTCGGTCACTCATAAGCCATTTTGACAATGTCCCAAACAAACTAATTTTTATATCTCTATAGAGCCCGAGAGCCGAGATGGCCCCAGATTCGCTTCAGATACGGCACAACACAATAGAGTCACAAAGCTATTAAAAACTGATATAAATCTCATTAAATGCGATGCTTGTAGCAGATGAACAAAGCCGCCGCCTTGGCCGCCTCGGCCTCTTGCCAGTTGCCTGTTGCCTGTTGCCTTGCCTTCAATCAATCGTTTGTTTCGCTCCCGGCAACAAACAAGAATGGCTCTTGTGCTGTGCTCTCGCCCTGGTCTCGTCTCCGCTCCGCTCCGGAATGGATCGGAATGGAGACTGAAGATCGCTTTAGTTCGGTCTCGGTCTCCTCTCCACTCCAAAATGCCATGGCCAGGCCCAGAGATCAGAGCCTGAGTGCTCCTCGCTCTCCGCCAGATTAGAGCTTACCCCAAAGTCGGACTCAGAGTTCGGTCATCACTTTGGTGACGCCCCGAAAAAAAGCTACAAAAAAAGAACTACACAAAAGCACTGTAACAAATAAATTGTAAAGAGTGCAGTAGTTTCCCGTTGAACTATTATGGCAAATCCTTACCATCCAAAGGGGAACTGGGGCTTAGAAGATCATCTTGAATGGGGATTGTTTTCATATAATAGCTATCATATTTACTCTTATTCTTCTAAATCGTAGATGCATTCCATTCTTGCTTTCATTACCATCCCATCCCCATCTCCATTGCAGAGTTGTGCGCTGTATCGGACAACTCATTAAGAGAACTTGATTTCGTGAAAGTGTGCCCCAGTGTGGTATTCGGAGATTCAGTCCAGATATCCCATAGATATCCCAGTAGCCCCAACATCACACTTTCCTCCTAAACAGCGCACCTCCCTGGCAGCAGCGGCAGATCATATTGATGCGGCGGTGCGGCTGTCCGCGTCGTGTGCGCTTGAGGGCCTAACCCAACCATTCCACTTATTACACAGTCTAAGTCCCGGATTACGGGTAGCCAGCCGCTCAGACAGGGCAGCACCAGCACCAGCAGCAGCTTACAGAACGGAGGAGCTCCTGCTGTGCAGTCAGACCCAAAACATCACATCTGATCGGCTGAGACACTCGGCTGGGTAGCGCCACTGTACCCCCAGAGCACCCAGAGAACCCAGATCCAGGCTCCAGAGACCCCAAAATCATGTTCGTGTTCGTGTTCGTGCCGTGTCCTTTCCATTGAGCCTCGTCTGTTGGCGCTCTCTTGGCTGTGCCGTGCCGTGCCGTGGTGTGGTGCAACCAGCGGCTTCCGTCAACGATCCCATAAGATCCCATTTGCATATCGAACAACAACACAAAAAAAAAAGAAGAAAAAAAAAGGAAAAAAGATGTGAGTTTTTTGTTGAAATCACTTTGTTAAGCTTTGTTGTTCGGCAGCAGTCGGGGGCGATCAGAGGCGTTCATAATCAGAACTGAAGTGATGCCGTGGTCACGGCGCTGTCGACTCTCCGCTCGGATCGGATCGGATCGGGTCGGGGACATTGGGCATTGGGCATTAACATCGAGCCGGGCTTTGACGGCGATCACTGCCCAACATATCTCATATGCAGCAAGCCGTGTTGACACTTTTTATGTGTTTCATAAATTAAGTTTTACAAAATAGAGCCGGACTGGGTCTGGGACTGGGGATGGGGATGGGGATGGGGCCCTCCGTCGAGTCGGGCTTGTGTGTTGGAGATCTGTGGGACACTCACTTCGCATTGGATTGGTATCGTATCCGAACGGAACGGATCGCCTCGACTCTTGCCGCGTTTAATGGTTGACATTTGAAATTTTCTGTTGGTCGACTTTAACACGCATTTATGGCTTCTGCTTTATGGCCTTCGGAATGCGTTAAAAAAATGTTCCTTATGACTGCTCGGCTGCTGCTGATTCCATGCGATAAAGCCCAATAATAAAGATGATTGGTGTCTGGAATGCCATTTTTATCTTTTCTTTCTTTTTTTTTTCTTCTTTAGGATACACACATACATACACTCGTACACGTCTCACAGCTTAGCGGCAATTTTGTTGTGAGACGAAAATGAGTTTCATGTGAAATTCAAAATTGAAAGGAGGTCCAGACTGCCGCCTGTGCCCCATCAAGAGTTTGATGGATATGGCAGGATGGATACGGCTCGAAAATTGGCCATCAGAATCAATAAAGAGGATAGTAGGGATTTCCATAACCAGAGAGCTAAGATATAGTGATCTCAAACGTTAGTTAATGGGTTTTCAGATACTGATTTTTTGTTTGGAAAACTATAAACCATAAAGAAGGGAATAGAATACTATTTTGCTGCCTATGTATCCGCCAGATACTTTATCGGTGGGTTGTTCAGTATTTAATGCACGTGTAATCGTTGCAATTTGAGGTCTCAAAAACATCATAAATCATGATCGAAAGATTGGCCAAAGTCCCATATGATACTTAACAAATGAATCCTGAATTCGATTTGGTTGAATTCCTTCTTTATTCTTCATTGGCATTTAATGAATATCTTAAATGAAACCTTTAGCAATCCAAAGCCAGCTGTCGTGTGGCAGCTTTCCGGGGAACAGCTAGGGTTACAATGTCCGCCTGAACTGTCCGTAAATATAGTACACAAATTACAGGCCTGACAAACAACGGGGGGGCATTAAATAACTGTCACTTTGATGCAATAACAGATCAGATTGATACAATTGTCGTCTGGCTGTATACCCGGCCATATACTTACAACCTACGGTGGCACATACACACGAGATCGGTGATCGGGGATCGGAGATCGGCTTGGACAGAACTGGTTTGGTTAGAACTCGAATTCGGAGCGAGCCAAAACAGAAAAGAGCAAAAATAAACAGAAATACTCGAAAGAGTGTGGTGGAAAGGGGGAGAGCAAAAGCAATTAAAAGCGGCCGAGACTGTCGCCCCTGTTCATCTCTGGGTGCCAGATTCTGTAGAGAACTGAAACGTAATCGAAATAAATGTCATTACAACAGCGGCAGGCAGCACAGCAAAAACTACAACAGACCACAGACACCACACCACTCCACTCCACACCGAACAGGTGGCAATTAAAATACAATTTGTATACCACTTAAATGACTCTGGCCAAGATGACATGTGTCATGCAAAGGCACAGTCCAAAGACAGTCGGCCAGCCGGCCAGCCGGCCAGCCAGCCAGCCAGCAATATAATAATAGAGTCAGATCAGAGAAAACTCTCATATCGGGCACGGGTAAAACTACTCGTAGAAAACTGTCAGCTTAACAATGGCAAAAAGCATGGAAAAGTATGGTCTGTTTTTTATTGTTTTAATCGGGATTCATTGATTGGATCCATACACTTTATCCACCATCAAATAAACAGGAATATTTCCGTATCGCTTGGAAAAATCTCCATTGCAGCGATAGACCTTTAGGAAAAGGTAGCTTTATTGCATTTGTTGCAACATTTTTTGTAGCTAGCTTAGCCATAAAAGAATTCATTATAATAATGATTGTTTCCAACCCCAACATCATAGAAAGATCTTAAACATATTCTTTAATATCTTTCAAAAGAAGGGAATATTCTTGAATCAGCCTTAGAATCTATAAAAGATGATCAATATTCCTAAGAGCTATAATAGTACCAGTAGTTTACATATATATGGGCACTTTGTATTCATTATCTCACAATTTATTAGCATCTTTTGTTAAAAAATTCGTCCCCAAGACGCAGTCGTCAACTAGCGGTTCGTCAAGAGATCTTGCGCAGTGATCGCGATCGCGATTGCGATCTCGATTTTGATCGCGTTTGAAGATCACGATCAGAGCCAGTTTTGGCCAATGGCTGGGGTCGGGAGATCTCGACTCTTGTGGCGGTGCCCAAGAATGTGACATGGCATCTTGAAGTGGCCCCAGTCATGGACAGCACGAAGAGACGCTCTTCTGCTCGCACTCGCACATTGTCATGTCACGGCGGGCTCTCCACTCCACTGCCGGACTCTCCAACACTGGCCCAGTGTCCATCCCATCCATCCACTCGGCGCACACTATACAGTGCGATCACTGTGACTGTATGTGTTTGTAGGTATTGCCTGTGTGCACCTAAGTGTCTGTCCTCGCGTTCGCCGGCTCTCCAGAGCCCCGTGAAGTGTCCACTCAGAATTTGTCACATCATTATTCTTATTTTTCTTTTCAATAATCATATGTACACACGAGAGCACACACACCGCCCGATGGCCCGATGGCCCGATCGCCAGTGATGTGCTGATGTGTGCCTGGGAGGTCTCCGGCTCCGGCCACTTCGTTAGGCTTCGTTTTCGGTGGAAAACTCCTTGAGCACTCTTTGTGCTTATACTCGTAGTGGGACAATGTTTCAGATGAAGAGAAGATATGGCCCAAGGGCCACTGGGGGCGGCCCAGAAACTCGTCGCGACCACGGCCACAATGCCACACAGCTCGAAGAGCTCTGAGATGTAGTAGAGCTTATACCTAGGGTTTGTAACTTTAAGTTTGTGAAATAATCGGGGTAATAATCGCGGAAGAGGAATCGATAGGGAATATATTTTTGTAGCCTGTTTCTTCTGGGGAAACTTTTTATCCTTATATCTAGTACATTTGGTATTTTTATTATATAGTTTATGCTTTTAAATCCATTTGTTATAAAAACCTTTTCTCTTTGTATTATTTATTTCCAGCCATTGCATGGAATTAGAAGGAGTAGAAAGAAGGAGGAGGAGGAATAGAGGAGGAGCATCGTACCACAACGAATCTATATGCAACTGCTATACACATCCTATATCTAGTCTACGATATTGTCAGAAATATACCGATTAACTGTAGTTTGTAAGCCGCTTGATGAATATTGGTCAGGAGAAGCATCCGCACTTGCATCCGCATCCGCAGCAGCAACAGCAGCAGCAGCATTCGCATCCACATCCGCAGACAAAACAGCAACAGCAGCAGCAGCAGCAGCCACATCCCCAGGGCAACAACAGTCGTCACACAGATCTTTCCAGTCCGCCGGCTCCTGGTAGTCCATCGTCGGGGGCCATCCCTATCGACTATCCCTATCTGCTCGGCTACCGCCTGCCGCTGAACCACGGCCATGAGAGACATCCAACGCACCACCAGAGTCACCACCACCATCACCATCCCCACCACCAGCATCAGCATCCATCGATTGGCAATCTCAGGCGCTCCAGCTCCCCCGTGCCCCTGCCCGTTCCGATGGTGATGACACCCAGTCGCCGCAGTTCGCCGCCTCTGCCGCTACCACTGACGTTGCCGCTGCGCCATCCCCTGAACCTGAACCACAGCCACAACCACAACCACAACCACAGCCACAGCCACAGCCACAACCACAACCACAACCACAATACCCATACCAATGCGAGTGTGGGCGGGAGCCATCAGTCTATGAGCGCCCACTTCTCGTCGCTGGCCCACGCCCAGCTGCATCTGCAGAGCCAGCTGCACCAGAAGCTCTCGGCGGCCAGCTACTTCCGCAATCCCTCGCCCTCGCCGACGGACAACAACACGAACAGCAGCGGCAGCAACAGTCGGAACCACGCCGCCTGCTCCACGGCCCCAGCCTCGACGGCCGTGTCCCCGCCCGCCACGAGCATGAGCATGAGCACCGCCCAAATGAATCCGCTGAGCGATCTGCAGAACATGCAGCCCTTCGACTTTCGAAAAATCAGCTCGGCCAGCCTGGGGGCCTTCTCCACGCCGCTGCCGCTGCCGCCCAGCCCCACCGAGTTCGTGCACCACCATCAGCAGCATCTGCAGCAGCAGGCGGTGCAGCAGGCCGCCGTTCTGGCCCAGGCCCGGCGGAGGATCAGCGAGGCCAGCACTCCGGGGGAGAAGAGCGCCGCCGTGGCGGCTGCTGCTGCCGCGGCTGCAGCAGCGGCTGCCCAGAGCAATCAGTTCTTTAGCGCCATGGCCATGGCGGGGCATCCGTTGCCGTACCACCTGCCGCCGCCGCCGCCACCGCCGCCCCCACCGCAGCAGTCCTCGTCGCAGTCCTCGTCGTCCGCGCAGTCGCAGAGCAATCAGACGGCGGGAGACCGCTCGGAGATGGGTCATGGCCATGGCCATAGTCACGGCCATGGTCACGGACACAGTCACGGCCACGGTCACGGTCACGGCAACCATTCGCCCAGTCAAAATCACAGTCACCAGTATCCGCATCCGCACCAGCACCCACATCCTCACCAGCATCCACATCCGCACCAGCATTCGCATCAGCAGCACTCGCACTCGCACCACCAAAAATCAACCGCCGGAGGAGGAGGGGGCGAGGAATCCTCGGGCAAGTCCTCGCGTCATTTGGATAAAGGCAGCAACAGCTGTTCCTCCTCCACCGCCTCAGGATCGGGCTCTGGTTCCGGCTCCGGATCAGGCTCGGGCGGATCTGGGGGCTCCGGCTCGAGCTCCCAGCGCATGACTCGCCTGGCCCTGTCCTCCAACCTCCGCTCTGGCCGGAAGACGCACTCGCCCGGCGGTGGGGGCGGCGGTGGCGGCGGCAGCAAGCGCCAGTGGGGCTCAATGCCGGCGAATTTGGGGACGCAGTTCATCAATCCCGTGACCGGCAAGAAGCGGGTGCAGTGCAACGTCTGCCTGAAGACCTTCTGCGACAAGGGCGCCCTCAAGATCCACTTCTCGGCGGTGCACCTGCGGGAGATGCACAAGTGCACCGTCGACGGCTGCAGCATGATGTTCAGTTCGCGCAGGTCCCGGAATCGGCACAGCGCCAATCCGAATCCGAAGCTCCATTCGCCGCATCTGCGACGGAAGATCTCGCCGCACGATGGCCGGAGTGCCCAGCCGCATCCGTTGCTGCTGCAGGCCCCCAACGGTATTATGGCGGGGCTGGCGCCCTTCGGCAGCTTCCCCCTGCTGACTCCGCCCCCCGATCTGCGCCACCATCCGGCAATGGGCGGGGGATCGGCCATGGATCTGAAGCACGGACAGGAGTATCTGCAGCGTTCGTACATGGAGAACGGGGGCATGCTCGTGGGCGGACGCTTCGAGGGTCAGGGGCAGAGGCGCAAGGCGCTGGAGGTGGAGGCGGACGACGACGAGGATGACGACGAGATACTCGAGGTCGGCATCCACATGCCCGACGACGATGATGACGACGACGATGGAGACGGGGATGGGGATGGCGAGGACGATGACGACGATCCCGATGGCGATGGCATTGTGGTGGTGGGCGACGAGCTGGACAGCATACCGGACAGGCCCGGCCATGGCCACGACCAGGACTTCATGCTGGACCAGGACCAGGACGAGAGCGTCTCCAGCCACAGTCACAGTCACAGCCACAGCCACAGTCAAACCAAAGAGCAGCCCAGCCCGGGCAAGGGGACGGCAGACGGTCTGGAGGCCATGGACGAGCAGCACGACGACTCGCCCAGCCATGGCCATGGCCAGATCTCGGCCAGCAAGCGAAAGCGCAAGAGCCAGAACCCAGTGCGCTGCACGGTCCAGTCGGACGAGAACTCCTGCGAGAATTCCCTCGACTACGATGTGGCCGCCGATCTCTCCATCAAGAAGATTCGATTGGGCGGCGCGACGGATGGAGGAGTGGTGGCAGGAGCAGCAGGAGCAGGCGCCACAGCAAAAGGAGCGAGGGAGGAGCACGCTTCATCAGCCAAAGAAACGGAAATGGGGCTCACGAGCTCCAGCTCCAGCAGCGAGTCCACCAAGGCCATTCCCTCGCCCCCACTCACGCCCTACACGACGCCCGGCGATGGGAGGCCACCCGTCAGCATCAAGACGGAGCTGCCGGATGAAACGGAGGCCGAGGCAGAGGCGGAGGCGGAAAAGGATGCGGGAACCACGCTCGACCTCTCGCTGGCTTCGGCTGGCGGCGGGGCCATCAAGCAGGAGCCGCTGGAGGATCTGGCCCTTGGCTATGATAACGATGAGAATCGCTATCTGCGCATCAAGCAGGAGCTTCTCGGCACCGACGAGGTCCAGGACTGCAGCAGCAGGATAAACAACAACAACAACAACGTGCTGACGGACACACCTGGCGGGGATTTGCTCAAGACGGCGGCGATCAATGGCGAGGACGATGAGGAGGCGGCATACCTGCACGAGGGGGAGACAGAACGCGAGACAGAACCAGAGCCAGAACCGGAACCCGAACCGGAGCCAGAGCCGGAGCCAGAGGTGCCCATTGACAAGGAGAACCCACTGAAGTGCACCGCCTGCGGGGAGATCTTTCAGAATCACTTCCACCTGAAGACGCACTACCAGAGCGTGCACCTGAAGCTCCACCACAAGTGCAACATCGACGGCTGCAATGCGGCATTCCCCTCGAAGCGCAGCCGCGATCGCCACAGCTCCAATCTCAACCTGCACCGGAAGCTGCTCTCGACCAGCGATGACCACGGCCACCTGCCGCCCGGCCCCTGCCCTGGCACTGGCAGCGGCACCGGGGACTCGCTGCTGGATCTCATGAGCCTCAATGTGAACCTCAACAACAACAAGGGTGGGGGCTTCGGCGGGTGCCCGCCCGTGGGAGTGCCCGGCAACATTCAGGCGGAGATACTGGCCCGCATCTGTGCCGGGGCCCATGCCCACGGGCTGAGTGTGCCGCTCTGTTTCGAAGCACTGCAGCATCGCTTCGCTGTGGGTCATGGCCATGGTCACGGGCACGGGCAGTCGCCCACAGGATTCGGGGATGGCGGTCCGAACGCGAACGCCTTCATGGGGAGCGGCGATCCCAGGCTGTTGCTCAATCATGGCGGGAATCCGTTGCTCTTTGCGGGATTGCCGCGACTGCCACGCTTCCCACAGCTGGCGCCGCACATGCTGGCCGCGGGTGCTGCTGCCGGCGGGCTGGGACCCTTCTGCAGACGCACCTCCTCCGACTCGAATTCGCAGCACTCGATCACGCCGCCGGTATCGAAGGGCTCGCCCCAGCCCCAGTCCCAGTCGCAGTCCCAGTATCTGCGGCCACGATCCCGTTCTGGTTCGCCGGACTATGAGATGCAACAGCAGCAGCAGCCTGCGGCAACAGCAGCGGCAGCGGAGGAGCAGGAGGCGGGCCAGAGGCAGAGTCCCGATCGCATATCATGACCATGTACCTCGTACTATGCCAAGGCATTGGCATTTTATCACTAAAATCAACGATCGACGATCAACGAGCCGACGCCACCGCTGCCGCCTTGGCCAAAATCCCACGTCATACGCACTCACACACACAAACACACAGAATATATATATATATATATAGTATATTCGTTTATGCAATATCAGGCTAAAACGTAGGACTACAGCATTGCTCATAATTCACATCGATTAAAGGAGGGAGGTTGGGGTGCCCTGCCCTGCCCTGCCCTGCCTGGCCGCTCATAATACAACAAAATATACAATATACAATTTTACTAGGCTAATGCTAATATAAAATATTAGATGGATCAACTAGCATTTTTTTTCTATACATATGAGTATATACACACACACACACGTACACACACGTATATGTATGTATATGTATGCTAGAGTCCCTTTTTTTTAAACTTGTATTTATAAAATGGATAAACTGTTTGTTGTTTTATGTACACAAGCGTCGACGTTGTAGAGAATTGATAAATGAATGGAAGGACGGACACGGGAGATGGTAAAAGATCGAGAGAATGTGGGATACTTATATTAACAAGAAGTACTAAATAAATAATTAACGATTATATATTGTTAGTGATACTCGATTATGTAAGTACCGTTTAGCCACTAAGCCAGCGCCTAATAATTTTTTTTTTTTTTTTTTTCGCTATCGTAACTGAATCCCTAAGTGTATTTGTATATGATATAGAAACGATGATGAGTCAACGACGAAACGCTTGCTAGGAAGAAACCAACAAAAAAAAAAACTGATTACTGATTAGTGATTAGTGACTACCGATCTATGATCACTGATCTGATACTATCTGATACATCGCGATGATCCAAAACCGAACCGAACCGAAGTTGTGTTGTTTTCTTTTTATCACAAAACCAATCCTAAAGTAATTATATAGTGAGTTAGTTAGTTCTGAAAACAGTAACCAGGCAAATACCTTCAACTCATATTTAAGCTATATATGTTTGCAATAAAATATCAATGAAAAATCATAAATTACACGGCTGTTTGTTCTTAAGGGGTGCTCGGGGAGCCCGAGCCTGGCATTAGCAGATCTGCTGTCTAAAGATGGTTATAGATGATGGTGAACAGAAAGCCAAGGACTGCGTATATTGTTGCTGGATTCTGGGGAACGACTCAGCTGACGATCAAGCGAAGCTGTGTAGACAGCTGTTTGGTCCACCTTGCCCCATCTTGGTATGGAACAGTCTTTTCTAGTACTGAGACTTTCTTCTGTGACTTTTTCCACTGAGAGCTTTTTGCCTGAAGAGTGAGTAAATGAGTGAGTAAGTAAATACCATCCGGGACCATGTTTTGAGCACTGATTGAATCGCTATGCGTCGATTTGCTTCGATTCCATGGCAAAATATGGAGTTGCAGAGCACCTTAAGCAATACTCGTTGTTAAATTTTAATAGGCTTATTTTATAGTTACTGTTTTTGGCATAATTACAGTGGATATCGAAATGTAGAAACAGCTCTTAATATGCTCGTAAATGGCCACAGAATAGTCATCTCGTAAGGAGTGCATTAAACCCAACAAAATCAAAACTACTATTATTAAAGATGGTGTAATATGGCTTAACATTTGAAACTCTTTGAGAGTCTCATTGGTTTTTTGGAAGGGGGAGAGGGGGACTCTCTTTTTTTGTTTGGCCAATTTTAAAGAATAGTTTGGAAATTGTAGTCACATGTAGGGGAAAAGCAATTGCAAATTGCAAAACTGATAATAATTGGGATTGCAGATAGTGCTGGCTTAAAATGCAAAATGGAAGTTGGTTCGCCTCGAAAAGGGTTGATTCTAGCGAGCCATTTAATTTTAGATCGATTAAGGGAGCTCGTAAATTTAGCTGCCTTTGGGCCCTGTCCCGGCACTGGCTTTGGGACTGGGACTGGCACTGGCACTGGCAATGCGAGGGCGTCAGTGTCCAAATAAATAAATGCAGCGACGTCGTCGTCGTCGTCCTCGTATGGGTACCGCAAGTACTCGTATCGTATCTGCACATGCTTGCTGGCAGGGCAGTGTCTGTAGGGTGTATCTTATGGATAAATGGTTGGTGTGTGTGTGTGAGTGTGTGTGGTTGTCCATGTCACCCCTGGGCCACACCGACGCCATCACCATTGCAATGGCAATGGCCCTCCCCTAGGACGGGCAGGAGCCAGAGCAGAGCCCGGAGCAATAGCACACCACACGTACAGAAAATAACAGAGCCCGGAGCCAGGGCCAGAGCCATAGCCAGAGCCTCGGTGTGGTGCAATTTATTTAAAGTAACATTTTAGTGTTTCCTTCCGCTGAAATTCGTTCTCTTCCTTCCTGTTGGCAGGACTCGTACTCGTAGTCGTACTCGTACTCTGTCTCTCTATCCTGTCCTGTCCTGTCCTGTGCTGTGCTGTCCTATCCTATCGTATCGTATCGTATCGAGGCCCCAGCTCGAACCTGAACCCGAGACGAGACCGAGGTGGAAAAACAACAGATTGTGGGTAAATAAAATTGCCACAATGTTATCGTTAAGCCTGCAGCGGACACGCAGAAAACAACGGCAACAACAAACAGTTAACAGCCATAAGGAACGGGGTATCCGCATCCACATCCACATCCACCTCCCTATATACCACACATGCATGTACATGCACACACCCATACTCGTGCACTTACTCCTCCATTACATACGAGTGTATGCTGCCATATGGTGTACCGAGCACACTCGTAAAAGCACTTGTGTGTGTGTGTGTGTGTGTGTCGTCCTCGTATCTATGAGCATGTTTCTTACATTCGCGACCTTAATACGAACCGCTTAAATATATGCCATTTAGTGGCGCCAAGCCGGAACAATGTATTTTTGGTGGAACATCATCTGAAAAGCGAGCCCGTACCCATAAATAAGGGAAGATCCAATGGTCCTATGGTCCTACATATATACCAAATAATTGAGTTTCCACACACTGTAATTATTTTATGCTCTATTCGGGCTATAGAATACTCCCAAGAACGATCTTGAATCGGGCAAATCCCAAGGCCCTATTCTCCCTAAAATCTTGTATTCACGATCGGGTCATTTGGTTTCCTTGCAAACATGCTCCACTCTTTGGAGCCATAGCTAAGAATGTTGAGAGTCCATCGAAATGTTGAAGGAAAGGTGAGATGAGACACCATTTGGCTAAGTTCTACATTAATATGCATGAAAAGTTGGCTGGTCGATCCATCATGGAACGGCAATGGGAGAGCAGAGTGTTTCTTTATTTATTACATATCTGAAACGGGAAAGAACAACAACCACACCACACCGCACCACAAACACGGGTTGCTCTCAGAGACTCTGTGATGTGATGTGAGGGCCACTTAAGAAATCAGCAACAATAACTCTCCATGGGGATAAGCCCGAGCATCGGCGAGAGCCACCCCTTGCCCACTTTCGGGAACCCTTTTGTCTCTCCTGGTGACTGGTGGAAAAACTCACCTCCACCCATCAGTCCATCCATCCATCCATGCACGACCTGACCTGACCTGACCTGACCGTACCGTCCCTCCATCCATCCATCCATCCTTATCGGTGTGATTCCAACGGCACAGAACGAATTAAATGCTTATATGAACAACAAAAAAAAAGACCTGACAGAGCTTTTGGCTTCAATGTCAAAGAGTTTCGAAAGTATTTGGCAGGTCGAGCAGCTCAAGGACCGACGTTTGAATACCCTGTAGGAAGACACCAGCAGATGACACAAGAGGCCACCTGTAGACCATTCTTTAGTCTTACCAGGATCTGGATTACCAGATGAAGATTGTTTTTTCAACATTAGGAACTGGCACACATGTGTTCTTGAAGGGTTTTTACGGGGATATTCGAGGACCAAAAAACTCATAACATGATTTGGAAATGAACTTATTCCAAGATGTAATGAGGCAACCGAAGAAGAGCCGTTTAAGTAACTCTTTAAACTAATCCCTAAAAGCCCATCACTGCCTAACTATTAATTGTTTAATGTACAAAATATCCATCCCAAAATAGGAACAGTTCTGTGCATACAATCCGCATACTCCACATCCAGCGAAAAGTGTATTCAGCAACAAAAATAATAATAATCAACAGAAATATAAAATACATCAAGCATCAGGGCTTCGGTTCCGAGCGTGCCCTGGACTTTGCTGCACACTTTGGGCATACGAAATACGAAAATCGAAAGGAAGGAAGGATGGAAGGACCTCCAGCAGGTGTGTGAGCCTTAGCGGTTCAAATCGCATTGACGTGTGTGCCAAAAGAGCGTAAAACCTCAAACACGTTGTGTAACTTTTATGCGTTACAGTTGAACCGGAAACGGAAATCTAATAGACCAAAGCATGAATAAGTGATGAAGCGAGAAAAACGTAGCCCGAACCCATGCCCCTGCCCCTGCCCCAACCCCGATGGAGTGGACGCAAAACCCTTTTCAATGCTCGCCCAAAATCTTATCAGAGGCTTCAAGTTTCGCCACCCCTCCCTCCTCTATCATGTGTGCCCTTTTTCTCCCATATTCGACTTTTCCCCGTTTTCCGGCATCTTTTTTTGTTTGTATTTTTTCTTCATCATTTTCATTCCCTGTTCGGCATTTGAGCTTAGCCCCTGGTTGAGAGGGGGGGCTTCTTGGCCAAACTTTGGCAGCCACAAAAACCTTTGTTCACTTCCACGTTGGACCCGGTCGAGCGGATGTGTGGATAGGTGTGTGTGGGTGTGTGTGTGGGCGGGCATGGGCCCTTGCACGGCCTTGATATTGCCAACACATGTTTTCGGGAAGATTACCTTGTCAATCGGTTCGTTGAACGATTACTTTTCAAATGTTGTTGGCAAAAGCCAGCCAAAAACCCTGCAGGAACAAAGGGAAAGCTACAGGCCAAGAGACCAGCACCAAAAAAACAGAAGAAGAACTGCAGGGAGAGGGTCGGGCCCTGGTCGGGGTCGGGGCCGGGGCCGAAAACAATCTGGCGGCCCAGTAAAGCTGTCATACGTTCTCCATAAGATTCACAACTTCCTTCCTGCTCGTCCTCTTCGGCAAATAGAAAGCATACATACGCACCACCAAACCACCTCAAGCATTCCCTTTCCCGGTCCCAGTTCGAGTCCCCATTCCCGGTTCCCCTTCACAGGAGATGGGATCCAGCGACAACATTGTTTTATTTCTCATTTCACAGGCAATGCAATAAAATCGCCTAAATATGCCTCGACCGAAGGTAAGTGGTTTCGTTTGTGCGCAAAAATTCGCTTCACTGCATCCGAGTGCGCCCCGCGGTGCAAACATTGGCGCCTTTTGCCCCGGCTTATCCACCGCCGACAGTGGGCACCAGCACCAGCACCAGCACCGTCAGCACTGGATCTCATCCTGCCAACGTGTAAATGCAATCCCCTACCCTACTGCACACGACAGAGTACACTTGTACGTACATATATGTATGTATATTTTAGGCCAAAAAAGTACGATTTGAAAGTATTTTCGAAAGCCAGAATAATAATGCTGGTAGTCCACTACACTTCAAGACATTATTAGTCTTAAAGACAGAGATAGCATGAGATAGAACGACATATTAGTGCTGGCAACCGTCTCTACAGTGCCATCAGTCGAAGAAATTATGTTTACCAACACTCACAGATGATTTAGAAACAGCAGATAACAATTCCAATTCCAATTTAGACCTTATATACCTCTCGCTCGCACTGCATGGTTTTCCCATTAGGTTTCGCGGCCTTAACTTGAAGTGTAGTGGGATAAACCCCTATACGGATCGGCAAATATTGTAGAGTTTCAAAACGTGTTTAGGTAGAATATATCGACACAAGACTATCGGAATGATGGGCATTCTCCAAAGCTTATTTTATTGAAAAAAAAAATGCAGCTCATTGAATGACTTATAAGCCGGAATCAAGAAAATATCTGATCTGATCTGCGCAGAGCGGAGCGGCATCACCTACACCCCATCCTGCCTCATCCTGCAGCCGGAACGGGACGCAGGGTCAACCGACTCACATATGCTGTGGGTGCATATTGCAGCGTCCAAATGAATGTGACGACAGGACGCCCGTAGTCGATGCCATTTATTCTGGGGGAAGTCAATTATAAATTATGATGACAGTGATCACAATGTTAATGGCATCCGAATGTGACATTACATTGGCAAAAGGGATCGCGTTCGCACCGAACTTTGGGACATTCAGTGGGGATTCATTCATTAAAGCCTACCCAACCGATTGGATCGGGCGGGGACATACCACATGCCACATACCACATCGTGTATCGAGTCGCTTGGCGAGTCGTTTGCCCGGTCACAACATTTGTTGTCGTTAATAATTTAAAGACTGACTTTGTGGCATTTTATGGCTGCATTTTTCCTTAACCGTCAAGTGCCCATAACGATTTAGACGATTGACAGCTGCGAAGTGGGTGTCCACGTTACCTTTTGCTTGTACGAATGCCGACAGCTCCACTCCACTCCGGGCCGGTCCGGTCGGGCACAGCACCGACCCCGGCTCTGGCTCTGGCCCTGGCTCTGATGGTTCCTGGTTCTCCAATACTATTCCAATAGTCTGTCCCTCTGCCGTTGTCTCTGTTGTTATCCAGTCCGTGCCGTTGTTAAGTTTGTCATATTTTATGGGCCGGTTACGTCTGGCAGCGACCCCAGTCCTGGCCCCAGTTCAGTGCGCCCTGTTCCCTGCTCCCGGTTCCTGTTCCTGTGGCAGCCCCAAGTCGAGTGATATATATGACAGGCGGATTTTTGTTTTAGTGGCATGGGTGACAATCCCTTTAGAAACTTTTATTTATTCACGCATGCTGGCAAAATGTGCCTCTTACACGCAATTCAAGAAGAGCAAAGCGGATAGTCCCTGTCCCCGAGACAAGGACAACGACAGAAACGGCAAAACAATGAGATAGCATGACCACTGGTCACATCGAACCATCGTACATCCGTACACGAACGGGTGTACGGGTGTACGAGAGAACGTGTAAGCGGGTGAATGGGTGACTGTGTAGTTAAGGTTTTGCATTATTAATTATTGTTAATTACCTGCACTTTTTACAGCTCCGGACAGGGAACATTCGCGTTTACAGGCCACGACACGTTGCACAACAAATCGACAGGTAAATATCGTAATTACAATGAGCATAAGACAAGCCTGATAAAGCCACTGCCACTCCACTCCACTCCACTCCAAAAACAAGATCTGAACTGGTCTGGTCTATGCACTGAACGGTCCCTCCGTCCATCCGTCCATCTGTCTCTTGTCACATGCTATTTTTCTCATTCACCGTCCATGTACTCCATGTACTCGTACTTCTTTTTACGGCTAATTGGTTGTTCTGGCAATAAAAAAGTATTTAATTTGCTGTCTGCAATAAAGGTCACCAAGGTATTTGATGTGATGCCGCATAAGAAATGCATGAATGGAGCACACATACGCATCTTATAGATACTTAATATATAATGAAATCTCGCTTTCTGGGATCTTTTAAGGAGGATACTACTCGAGAAATGGCTGCTGTTTCAAACAATGGATATTCCAGTGTCTCATTCACTTGTTTAATACAATTTTTGATTAGATGATCTCTCAAGGAACTCTCTCATTCCCTGCCAAGGATGTAAATTGGTGCTAAAATAACGGACTGAACGATGGATGGCAGGAAACAAATCACATACCTACTTCAAGTAGTCAAAACACTGTACTGCATGTGGGAAGACGTGTTGAAATGGTAGCTTTTCCACCTCTGCCCCATCTCGTACTCATACTCATACTCGCACAGATGCACATCATACGAGCATACAGGAGGCCCATGGCCCATGTCAAGCGGAGGCGGCGCCACCGATCGTAACCCTAACAAGAGAGTGAGCGAAGTGGAGTCCACTGTGGAGGCAGGGTAGGCATAACAATAGCGAAGAGAGCAGAGGCAATCAAGTACGCTCGTTGGACTCGTTGGTTGGGGAAAAATGGAAGAACGGACAGGTCAGGATTAATGGCTGTTGCCCCCGAGAAGAGGAGCTTGCCGCCAGGTGAGTGTCTCTGTGTCTCTGTGTGTGTATGCATCACTGTGGCAGCATGTAGTTGTATACGAGCAGATGCCTTAATAGATGCAGATGCTCCACCATGGGGCTAACAAGTTGGCTCAATCAATGGCAATACGAGTACCCCAGGAAATGCCGCGAGTGTAATTATTGAGAATGTGAAAGTGATTCAGACTTGAAGACAAGCCGCTGCGCTCTTTCCGCTGTAGTTAGGAATACGTTCCGATTGGTTTTCCCATTATTGAATCATAGAAAGTATTCAGTCAGAACATAATTATACCCCATACTCAGTCAGATTATATGTAATCTTATGCAACCCATGAAAAGCAGACCGCCATCTCTCTAAACTTTTCTAAACTCTAAACTTGGGCCACGTCTCCCAACGTTGGGTTCCTATATCTCTTGGCTTTCCTTTAAATCATTCCCAATCCACAGAGGCTGAGCTTCAAAGTTTCTTTCTTAACTATTTAGTTGGGATTGCATATATCACATCCCAACACTTGTCCGAAAAGGATACCTGTTTATCGAGTGTGTGTGCCCTGTGACACATTCAGTTGGCTTAATTGACTGAATTATTTATGAGATGCGCCAGAGGACATGGGATCAGGAGCAGGACTCAGGACTGTCCCTGGGACAGGACTACACTGTGGACACCCCAAGAAAAGGGTTGACATATGGTTGTGCCAAATCACGGTGGTACGAGTGGTCAAGCACGGGCATGGGTTTGGATTCGCATCGCTTCAGCCATGAAATATTCAGGAAGTCAATTTACCATAACGGAATGTTTCCTTGCAGCTCCTTCTTGGGTTTATTTGCAGCCTGCTCCACGGATTGATTTGCGAGTCAGCCAGAGTAGTGAGAGACCATTAATTAAATGTAAGTTTCCTGGGAGATGGAACATCAGAATCGTTTGTCACGGGTGCCCAGAGAGTTCGCATCTATGCTATGGCTAATATGTTCCAGGACGGTGCTCGAAGGCCAAAACGCTGCCCGGCAGACATCCGGCCCAGAGACTAAGCCCCAATACAAGGCGACTCCACTCGCACATTTATGCTACACGCTACCCCCGACCCGACCCTACCGACCCGACGCTCGTTTTGGGGCATGGGCATGGCATCGCGGATCGCGTCCTCGGCAGGGAAAAATAAATTACTTTAAACGTTTTCGAATAGCAAATTGCAGATTGTCATTTCAAAAGACATACCTTGCCACACATATCAGTGTCAATGACTGGCGGGGACCTGGCGATGTGAATGAGGACGGAGGATGGAGGATGGAGGATGGGTATGGGGTCCCGGAATTGGAATGGAGATTGAGGGACTCGACTGCAAACTGAGGACCGGACACTGGGCCAGGCTCTGGCCTGAACTTAAAATGACGAATGACCACAAGACAAGAGAGCAGCAGAGTGAATCGGGATCAGAAGATGTGAACGGCCAGAATGGCAATAATACGATGCGAGTACGAAACGATAGCCTGGAAATGGCAAATGGCAAACGGCGATTCTCGGGAATTGAGATTGGGTTGAATTTTTATAATTGAGTTGAGCAAAATTTTTAATCTCTTCTTTCGTTCTCCTGGTACGATCCCCAAGGAGGCTATGGAGATGGAGCGCTGTACGCAGATAGGAAGGAAGTACGGAAGCAAATAAGTAAATGTGGATTGGTAAGGTTTTAATTTTGGAATCATTGGAATACCTAGACTATCCCATAAGAAACAATGCTGAGATTATGTGAAGTAATCTTCTCTTTTTAATTCCTTCGGATAACTCTATCAATAGGTACTTATAGTACTCTTTTATGGTCCCTGTATGTGCTTTATGTACCTTAGGAAGCAATAGATGATGGATGGCAGCACTATATCATGAGCAAGTACAAGTACTAGGAGTATTTCCAGAGTTTTTGCAGTGTAATCGGTTGTAGTAGGTACGGTAAGGTCCGGCCGCCAACCATTTGCTTTTGGGTACAGTAAACTACCGGTATTGCTCTGAATTATTGACATCTGGTCCCATGCCACCAATCTCCCGACAGATTATGAGCACTTTGGGTGTTGTTGCTGCTGCTGTTGAGGCAACCTTCTATTACGACGAGTACACGGCAACGGAATGTACGAGTGTATCTGTGTAAGTATCTACCCATAATGCAAGTGCAGACAAGTTCAGCCCCAACTTTAGCCCCAGCCAAATGCAATTTCACTGTCTGACCATCGATCCCTTCTGTCCAAAGCCGCATGAGGTGCACTATACCAATATGGAAGTTTTAGTTGACGTCGTCGTTACTGCTGCTGCCTGCTGCTGCTGCCATCGTCAATCGTTGGAGCTGGAGAAGGAGGCTGCGGCTGCGGCTGCGGCTGCCGCTGCCATCGTATCAAGAGCGTGTAGCAAAATTCGTGCCGTGACCGCCCCTTTCAATTCTGTATTATCAGATTAGCTCTTTTCATAAGCTATTTGTTGTTGCTGTGTTGCAGTTGTTGCTTTTTTCTCCTGCCTCAGTAATGCTATTGACCGCTAGCATTAAGTTACGATCGAGAGCTGGCTTAGGCATAGGCATAGACATGGCCAAAGATGCTCTACGATGATGACACTGCTCTCCGGCTGCTGTCCAGAACACATTGGGGGCTGTTCAAGAGAGCTGGGTTAACGTTCACTTCGTACCATACGACAGGTGCACTTAAAGAAACCCAAACAAAAAAAAAAACAAAAAAAAAAGAGAAACATAAAAGCAAATAAGAAAAACAAATCGATGCCTGAAAAAGGTTATCCCATAAAAGAACAGACTCTCGTGATGTACGGAGATATTTCCGTCATAAGGTTAACTATCTGCTGTACAAATCAGTGGGGCAAATTGTAGTCGGAGCTGGAGCCATAAAGAAGCTCTCTGCTCTGTCCACAAAAATCATCGAAAATGGGGTTGTCGAAAGAGTGGAGGGTCATGGGTTCTCGCACACAGGCTGCAAATGTTTTCTAATTGATAAGAATTGAGAGTGTAGTGTATTGACACTCAGACTTAAGCACGCGTTGTCTTCAAGATTCTCCTTTATTCTATCTCCCTTGGATGGTGTGACCGTATATAGATATTAATATAATACCTAACAGAGAGTACAGTATGTGGAAGGAAACTCCATGAAAATATGAAATATTTCACACTTTTTTAACAGATTTGGGACTTGCTTAGATGTCCATACTGTATTTCCTAATCAAAAACAAAAATCACTTCACTTTCTTGTACTTTATTCTAAACGTTTTTTTAAATATATTTAAAGATAAATGTAGATGTATGTATTATTAGGTCAAACTTATGATCTATATATTTTAAAGTTGTAAAAAAAAGAAGCATTAAATACTGTTTCACTGTAGTTCCAATTTGTGACTCTTTAAAAAGGGAATACTGTTTGACTGTAGTTCCTAATTGTTCCCGTATATTGTAAATGGGATCTACTATACAGGGAAGTTGTTGTTTAGTCATTGATGTTTCTGCTGCTGTTGCGTTCTACGCCAGGGGGAAAGCTTGAGAGTTGGTGTCAATCGAAGGCATTATTTGGGTATATATTGTAGGATATTCTCCCTGCGTCTAACGCCACAAGCATTCAATGGGTTGTCGCATCCACTTGTCGGCATAAGTACTTGGATATTGCTCCTGCTGCAACTGATGATGTTGCTGTTGCTGTTGCAAGTAATAGTTGTGTTGCCGCTGTTGTTGCTGTTGCTGCTGTTGTTGCTGGTGATGTCGCTGGTAGTAATTGCTGTTACCAGGTCGATGATGATGCTGCTGCTGCTGCTGCTGATGGAAGTGCGATGATAGCGTCGTCTGCTGCCGATGCGCCTGCTGTGCCTGTGCCTGGGCCTGGGCCTGGGCCTGGGCCAGTGCCGCTGCTGCAGTTGCCGTTGCCTGATGGTAGTTCTGCATCATGATCGTATGATGCTGCTGCTGCTGCTGCTGGTGCCGTGCCGTGTCTGCAATGGGAAAATAGGCGGCATGCGGCTTGAACATGGAGTGGGCATAGAGCTGCATCTGCTGCTGGTAGGGATGAGCCGCCTTGGAGCGTCCTAGTAGATGCTGGCCGGCTGAGGCTGTGTGGCTGCGTCGCAGGCGACCCGTAGTCTCGCCAATGGTCAGATCCTCGGCATAGGGATCCAGTGCCCAGTAGTGGCCCCGTCCGGGATCGTCCAGGGCACGCGGCACCCGCACAAAGCACGGATTCAGGCTGAGGTTGTGCCGGATGGAGTTCTGCCAGACGCTCTTGTGGTTCTGGTAGTAGGCAAAGCTGTCGGCTATCCACTTACAGATCCCACTGAGGGTCAGTCGCTTCTCTGGGCTGCTGCGGATGGCCATCACGATGAGGGCGCTGTAGGTAAAGGCCGGCTTGCTGGCGTCCTTGTCACCGCCTATTGTGGGGCTGGTGGTGACACTGCCGCTGGACGAGTGCGAGTTCGAGTGGGTGTGGCTCTCATCGGAGGAGGCTTCCTCGGAGCTGTTGCACGAATGACTGGGGCTGGACGGCTGGAGGCAGTACTCCTCGCCCTTCTCGGAGAGCAGCGAGCGGATGGAGAAGCTGGACTGGAACACTTGTGGGCTTGTCGTCGTATCCATTTCGATGTGTCACTTGTCAGGATCGTCGTTGAACTGTGAGAGATTCGGCTCGACTGTAGCCTATATATATCTATATATGCCTACCCGAATCGCCATAGTTCGGGTCTAGGAAAAGCTGGGGGGATTATGGGTATATCCTGTGTGGCACGGATCTGCACAGATCTCCCCTTTAATCGCCATGCAGGGCGCAGATCAATGAAAGCCATGGGATTCATTCATTGATCCACAATCTCCTTCGTTTCGTGGATTAACATTCTGGCCTAGCGCTTTCTAAATTGGATTAATTCTACCTGCTCCTCATCTGCATCCTCATCCCAATCCCAATCCCAATCCCATCCTCTTCCCACCCGAACTCCCATCCTCTTTTGTGCCTGCCCAGATTTGCGCTGGCTCTCAATCCAGTTTCGTTAATCAACCCTCGCAAATATTTGTAAATTGTTCGCGCTTATACAACCCAATTACTCGGAGGAACATACAACGATCCGTGTTGAAATAAGAGAGCTCCTAGGATCCTAAGTCAATCATAAGCTAAGAATTTACAATCATAAAGATTATTGCATATTTTCAATTCGGAATGGAATTTCTATGTAAATATCTTCAAAGGGATTTGTTTAAGACACTTTAAGGAATGTACGTCACACTTTTTGGATTAGAATTAGAAATAACATTTCATTGGAATCATATTTAGTGAGATTTCATGATTTTTCACTCCCTTCCGCGTTGGGTTCCTGTACTTTGATATGATTTGATTCTTTGGCAAGTTATAGAATATAGTTATAGAATCAGCCACAAATTCCTTAATTGTAATTACCATCGAATACATATAGAAATCGCATCTGTGATTGACAAATTCCCATTTACATGGAAGGGACTTACGTTTTCAGCTCGGGGGATATTCCCAAAATGATTATTTTGCATGTCTGCTGGGCGGTGTGTGGGTGGGTCTGAGAGGCTTGTGCCCATAACAATCTAAACTAACGCTAAATATCGAGAATGTTTATCAAGGCCTGGAGCCGGGGCCGGGGCTGGGGCCGGGGCTGGGGCTGGGGCTTGAGTCGTCTGGGGACTGGGGTTTTTCGGGTAGATACGAAAGTGTCCGTGGTCGCAGCAATATTTACGATGCGATTCAACGGTGGCGGTGGTAGACGTACTACGAGTAGACCCCGCTCTAACTAACAAATTAGTTGCAGTTGGCAGAAGTACATTATCAGTTTTTGACTGCCAACATTGCCACACCATGCCACGGCAGCCATGCCCGTACCATGCCCCTGCCCCTGCCCCTGCCCCAGCCCCAGCCCCAGCCCCAGCCCCAGCACCAGACACAGTCACGCCCACCCCATAGGATTCAGTTTTGTTGCGACTGCATTTGCCCTGGGATCCTCCGCCCCACCCATCACCACATGTGTGTGTGTTTGTGTGTGTAGCCTCCCGTACATGCCTCCCGAATGCACATAGATACACCACGCTCCATATCTATCCATCCATCTATCCGTAACGTACGTGTACGTGTACGTGTACGTGTGTGCCACCGGCCGACCGACATTTACCTGCGCCGTAAGCCCAGGCCCTGGACTCCCTCCTGACTCTATGTACGAGAGCCATTTACATGCATCCATCCGTCCATCCAACCATGTGGAAGAACCTGCCACATCGGCACCCCATTGTGTACATGGATGGGTCTTTGCTGGCTTCGACCTGCCTGCCACTGATGGGTGCACAAGCGATGGGTGGCAGTACGAGTATCGTTGTTCCAAAAATACAACAAGCTTGTGATTCCAATTACTGGCAGCATTATGGGGCCAAATGTCCTCTAAACCGAGAGACTGATATTCCAATTAGCAGCCAAACAAATATTCTTTCAGTAGCCAGTAGCGCACTAAAGCTGCAGCTTTTCGAATATTTTTGTAATAAGGACTGAAAAATAGTTCCAGATATTGCATTAGGAACAAATTCCATTTAAATACTTGTTCGCCAATGTCTGTGTATATTGTTGTTGGATTCTGGGACCAACTCAGCGACGAAGGATAGCCCAAGAGATCACCGCCATAGAACAGCTTTTTGGTGAATCCAAGGAAAAACATATCATAAGAAGAAATCGTATTTGATCTAAACATATTTTATATTCAAATTAATTTATACTTGAATTAGTAAATATTTTCCAAAAATTAAATGTATTAAATGTATTATAAAGTGTTCTATGTTTTCATATAAAAAACCGAATATTTAATTAAAGCATTGTTGTGTTTCTTAGTCATTTATCTCTGAGTGTTGTATGCTCTTTTGACACTTGTACGACTCTGAAACAAATGGCCAAAATCGGCTCTCGGGGATGGGGAAATGAATAACCTTTCATGATTAAATGCAGTTGTTACAACACTGTCTGGGAACACTGACAGCGAATCCTTTAACGGACAAGAGAGATATATTGCTGCGTGAGGAGGCATCAATAATTGTGACAATTTCTCACTCCCCATGAGATGCCCCCATGGAACCCCATGGAACTAGGCGATTAATCAAATATTATATTGTAAAAGCTCTCAATATGACAAAAGTGGAATTAATGATATACTTGAATACCGATTCCGAAAAATCCTACCAAAAAAAAAAAAAAAAATAACAAGGGAAGAAGAAGGCAAAAAGGCAAAAAGGAAAACGAAACCGAACGGAGTTGAAGCCTGAAAACAACAAATCATCAATTGACAAATCGATGCGCATCACTAAAAACTCATTATTACAATAACAGGACGCAGCAGCAGATCTTAGCCAGAAAAGACGGAGACGGAGAGCCCAGGAAAGGGCCAGCCAGTTGCCAGTTGGCAGTTTCTTTATGGAATTTTCTCCCCTCCTGTTGGCCAGGGCAATGGTAACACAGCATCAACATAACCATCATCATGTCTGTCCCTCCATCTGTCTGTCAGTCCATCTGTCTGCTGGACTCACCCACCTCCATGCAGGGCATGAGGCATGAGGCATGAGGCATGAGGCAGTCAACGTTAACGCTGGGGTCTCAAAATCGTCGCATTCGTCATCGTCATATCAGCCGCTCATCTTGTAGTTGAGTGCGAGAACAGTGGTCATTATCTGTTCAGATTTTGTTGCCCTGTGTTGGACACAAAGGGCAGGCGGATACTCGGATACTTGGATACTACCTACTACATGGATATACCATATATATATATGGGATCTATATATGTGTGGCTCTCTGTGCGACAACGGCGGAGAAACAATTTTGTAGTCCACTGCAATCATTGCCAGGATCAGGGCTCAGAGCGAAGAGTGGACTGTGGACTGTGGACTGTGGACTGTCGAGTAGTGTAGTGTAGAGTGAAGTGGAGTGCAGTGGTGTGTGGTGTGTGGTGTGGAGTGGTGTGTGGAGAGGCAAACTTAAATCCACTTTGCCTCATTCGTAATTTACCAGGTTAATGGCAAAAGGAGGGAACCCAAAACCGAAACAAGCTAAAGGCGACAGCCCCGGTCCCAGTACCGTCCAAAACGATGGCGAAAAACGAACGAAAACAAAAAAAAACAAAAAAAGAACGGCCAGGCGAAAAGAGGGAAGAGAAGAGGCTAACCAAACTAGACTGAACAATGGTTGGTCTCTAATCCATTCGATAAAAATGGCCCCAGCCTCGGACAGCTCATCTCAACTCATCTTAACTCGGTCTCCAGGTCCGTCCAGAGTCCGAGTGCCGCCTGCCGCCTGCCTGTTTGGGCTGGACTGGACTGGACTGGACTGTTGGCCTGTCCATCCATCTATCCATCGAGGGAGCAGGCGACCAAGAGACACATACAGCAACCAGCAACCAGCAAGAGGTAGAGCCAACAGCCAAGAGCCACAGCCATAGCCACAGCCAGTGTCAGAGTCGCAGTCGCAGTCGCAGTCCCAGTCAGAGCCACATATACATACATTATTCCAATTCTGATGGTCATCATCTTTATCATTAACTTTTTGCCATCGAAGATTATGCCCAGTCCCAGTCCCCAGTCGTGCCCTGTGCCCTGTCTGTGGTGTCCATGTGAGCGACAATGGCGCAGAGTGAATTAAAAATACAAAAATGAAAATAAATCATCATCAGAGACGCATGTCAAATTCATCTCTCGACTGCGTGTGTGTTGGATGGGGATTGCGGGATTGGGGGATTGGGGGGGGACACAGACTGTGAGACCCTGCCTGAGATTGAGATTGAGGCGAAGACGAGCCAGAGACGTCTCCCCGGCCATGGTTGTTGAACAATGTCATTGGAAATGTAACATGATGAAAATAATTAAGGCGCTTGCTCAGGGCCAGGGCCCAGGAATGTGACCCACGAGTGCGGTCCAAATGCGATTTACATATCGCCATTCTTGTGGCTAATCGGTGAAAAACACAACAGGGATGTATCGCACGATAATTCGATTACGATTGAAATGCAACGAGAAAGAAGAGGGAGGGATATACCTGAAGATATGTGTATATATATACCTGAAGGGGAGGTACTTTTCCTACTTTTTGAATGAATTTCAAGAGATATTATTGAAAATTCTGTTCAACTAAAATCAAACAAATATTTGATATTTACTAATCTTAGAAATACTTTTAACCTTATTTATAAGCTTTTATACATGGATTGGGCACATAAATTAAAAGTCAATAAATTATTAGAAATTATTTTCTAAAAATATTGATTCTCAATTGGCAAATAATTTCATTAACTGATCTGAAAACCTATTAAAATAAGCAAAAGTTTACTTTTTCTGTATTTTTGTTGCATTTTCTTATACTTTTCTGGTATATTTTTCAGATTTTAATATGAAAACCTATCATAAAGGATTGTCACGATGAAAGGTCTCACCTGTTTTCAAATTTGTGCTAAAATGTTTTATAAAATACTAAAGAAAGGAACTGCAATTAATCCCTGCATGAATCCACAGAAAAATATTTTTGCAAGAATAAGAAAATGATTTAATATAAGCCAATTCCTATGATGCATATGTATGTATGTACATACATATAATATAAAATGGAAAAAGTCAGTGTTTTTTACAGTCATTTACAAGCCATTCATCGAAGAATTTCATCTTGAAGCTATTATCAGTCTTTAGTATTTTTACAGAATCATTTGAATTACGCGTGTGCATCTCCAAAGATCAAGGCCCTTAAAACTTTAACAAAACTGTCATCTATATAGCATTTTAAATGCCAATAAACCAAGATGCAAGCAACATAATGTGGAATAATCCCCAAAGTTGAAGACCAGTCGGACCTGCATCGAAATGTCTTGTTAAAAAGTGTCAAAGGAGGGCTATGTGGTAATTACCCAGCATCCAGCAGTAATCTTCGTCTGCCTCAGTGCCGAAGTGTGAAAAGAAATCGGCTTAGAGACGCGTCTCAGTAGCCAAAGAATCAGATACCCCGAGACACACAATTGGGTACAGACGGACAATGGGCCCCCAGGCCTGGACATGTAATCAATCAAAATTAGATGTGACTTAGGGCAGGGCAGTAGTGCATATTGTGACAAAAACGCTGGAGAAGTGGCAAACCGAATCGAAGCCATCGCAGAGGTCACAAAAGCCACAGTCCAAAGCCAAAGCCAGAGACACAGACAGAGTCAGAGCCAGAGCCCCATATTCAAACTCGAATTAAGACACCACACGCAGACACCAGATACTCGTACGAATGCGCCCCGTGGGGATGCGTTGACAAACCGTGGGGACCGACGGACCGACGCGTTATGGAAGAGTTGTTGTCCCGAGTCATAACAGAGTCATTGCCGAAATCGCCCTGGATTCGGTGGGTACTCGCACTCGCGGGCAGTACTGCAGTAGGTTAGGCCCTGGCTCAGGCTTCATCCGTCTACCTGGTTATCCCAGATGCAGATAAAGCCGAGACCAGACCAGACCAGACCAGGCCTGTGCCAAACCGGCAATCAGTGGGCTTTAATAACAAGCTGGATCCAGGACCGACAGCAATTCCCATTCCCACAATCTGGTTGAGTGCAGGGTTTCGGTCTCTGAGGCGTGGATCGTGCCAGGCATTCAACATTATTGTCCATCGATCTTGACGCTCTGCATCTCTGCTTATCAGCCATACAATCGCAAGTCTTATGTGAGAGGAAAATATGTCAACCAAAGGGTTTCTAGATAGTTTATTCCTATTTGAAACCGTAAAGAATCCTACTCATTTTTCAATAATGAAATATACGAAACGATCTTTGAGATCTTCTACTTTTAAAAGGGTCCTTAATCGCGACTTTCTATTGCCTATCTAAATATCGGAATCATATATCGAGAGAATAGATATAGAAGAAAAGTCTATCGATGTTTGGTGGTGGAAACCGATCCTAACCGATCTGTCACCATGATGGTAAGAAGACCGATACGAGTACTCGTATCTTTCGCTGTCGGAGGGGAGGGATCCCTCAATGGAATGACCTTGCGTAATAGCAGGTAGCCAAAGTAGAGGTGGCCATCAGAGACAATCAGAGGCACCACCGAATGACACAACAGAGAGAGAGAGAGAGAAAGGGAGAGAGAGGATCGTTAAAGTAAAAAGGATGGAAAGGCACAGAAAGAAAAAGAGTAAGTTCTCAGGTAACCAATGGATTGGTTCAAGTTAGTGATTGCAGAGTTTAATAGCCGCATTATTACAGCCAAACAGAGCCATGCAAAAACCATAAAAAATGAAACTCCTCGAAAAAAAAAAAAACACACACACACACACACCAAACCCACAAGCAGGCACGGCAAGAAAGCTACCCAAGAAAGCCTACCAAAGCAAAGATCCCCAGCAAAACACAGAAAGCCACACAATATCCAGCGATATCCAGCAATATCCAGGCACCGTTCAAGTTCCAGTTATGCCCATAGTAAGTGCGCCTGCGCCCCGCCAGCAGCAGCCAGCAGCTCCATCAGGAGCCGAGCATAAAGAGGCTGTGGATGTGGCTGTGGCTGTGGCTGGGGATGAGGAGGCCCCTCCAACATTAATGCTCTCCAAGTTAATGAATATTGTGTTTCATAGCCTGCCGCAGAAGGCTGAAAGTCGTCTTTTACAGCTTCCGACTGGAATCCGTTTTGCCCACTGAAAATAAACCGATAGAGTCCCAACTTTTTCGCCGCTTCGAGAGATGGAAGCTTGAAGCTTGAAGCTGAAGCTGAAGCTTTGGCAACGGTTTGGGTTTGGGTTTGGGTTTGGGTTTGGCAGCAAATGGATCGTCTGCGTCTGCGTCTGCGTCGCCAGGGAAGGTCGTGCACGCCATCAACAGATCACCACGACACACTTACGCCGCTGTAGCGCCGTCCATACCATACCATACCATACCATAGCATACCCTCCGTGTGCATCCTCAGCCACAGATAGACAGAACCACACCGATCCAACGATCCACAGATCCACCGATCCACCAGGCAGAGTGAGCAAGTGTAGGCGTAATTGTTTTATGTTCGCTCGCTTCGCTACGCAAACTGTTTTTTGAAGCCCCGTCTCTGTGGACTGGGACTCCGAGTGGGTCTGGGTCTGGGTCTGGGACTCGGTCTGAAGCTGAAGCTGAGGTTTTGGCACTGCCTGTGTGGATGGTTATGTTATGGAGATGGAGATGGTTTCGGGAAAGCAACAACGACTCCAAACAAATATTACCAGAGTACGAGTACCAGTGCAATATCAAACGCTGACTGAAACTGCGGCTCATGTCATGGCTATGGCTGTGCGCTTCATCGTTCCAGAAGCAACATGCCTTTTAAATTGGCCGACTGCCCCGCCTACCACAGCCCACCAGCCTACCAGCCTACCAGCCTTTCAGTCATTCAGCCTCCATGCTGCTGCTTATGGCTGCACTTGACTCTAAACTCCGCTTCCATCTGCCATCTCTGCCTAGGCTGGCAATGAGCGCATTTTCAATTTTATGCTAATTAGTTTGGATTTGCTTGGGAATGGCGTTGGAGGAGGAGCTGCAGCTGGAGCTGGAGCTGGCACAGGAGCACTGGAACAGTGGTGCGCCGTTTGCCAGGGGTCTGGGGTCTTGGCTCTGGGGTCTTGGGTCTTGGGTCTGGAGGTGTTGGCCAAGGTGCGACTGCCTGCAGTTGCCTGCAGTGGTAGTTGGGGCTAAACGCCTTCCAGCCATAATACAGCCAAATTAATGAATGATTGCACCCGTTAATAGCTCAAATCGAAAGGAATCAGATCTCGGATTGAATCGAATCGGATTAGAGTTCAAAGACAAGTTGTCAAAGCACTCAACAAACAGCTTGGGAAAGCTATACTTGACCACTTTTCGACTTAAGATATTGCCTATTATATATCATAAACATTTTTGTGGGAACCATATAGCCGTTCCAGCAGTTTCAGCCTAGAACACACCCTAATACAGACGAGAGAGACCCAAAGTAATATCTATAATAAACAAATATAAGAAAGTGATATGAAGCCCCAAAGAGTTAATGGTCGTGGCATTATATTATATATTTTCTAATATGCTAAAATTAAAAGACAATTTTGGCTCATCTCTGGCTTATCAAACTTTCGACTCTGCTGGCAATAATACCAGTAAAGTACTATACTACTTACTCTATACATATAGATACTTATACTTACTCTATACTATACATATGTATCTCCTCATAGATCACAAGAAAAGACATTTTGGAACATAGCAATCATACAGCTGATAAGATATTTGGATATATGTTGAACACTTAATGTTTTAGTTTTATTATATTAAAGATCCTTTATTGCTTTTTCTGTAAGAGAAATCTATATTCTTCAAATTTCCTTTTTAAGACACAAAAAGAATACTCCAGAAATAATGTACAGAATAAAATACCGCTCTTTATTAGTATTTTCACTAATATATTATTAAATATAATAAAGATATTTGTAAGTAATTCCTTAGTAATTCCACGTAATTCGGTGACTAAATTTCTGAGAAAGGATATTCTCGTACCTTTAAATGATATATGGCGAACGAATTCAATCTTATCCTTGAGTGCCACTCAACTACAGCGACAAAATGGGAATTAATTGATTTCAGAATGTTCTAAAATGTGTTTTATTTTAAACTACATTTTTAAGATATCAAGATAGTAATGATAGTAATAGTAACATAGTAATATGATAGTATATGATAGTAAAATAGTATATGATAGTAATATATCAATATCACTAGACACAAGCCCCACCAAGAACTGATTTTCTACCTACTAATCGAATACTTACAAAACTTACCAAGGTATATGTATGGATATTTAAAAAATAGGAAACGCTGAAGAATATTTCAATTAAATGATCGAAAAAAAGAGCTCGAGGAGATTTGAAGGGCTTCGATAGAAACGAAAACCAAATATGCAGGAAGAAATGTGTGACAGGAGGCACGTCGGATATGGCTAGATAGAAATATAGAGAAATATGTAGGAATATGTATGGGAAGGCTGGACTGTAATGGATACTACACACAGTAGCTGGTAGCTTCTGTTTTTCTGTCCCTGGGCACGTATTCCTGTGGGATGGGAGATGATGCTGGGATGAGACCTTGGCATTGGGCCCCAGAACGGCAATAACATCAATTTCCTGTTAATGTCCATATTGTGCCTCTCGATACACGGGGGTACAGGGCAACAACAACAACAGCAACGGCAAAGGCAAAAATTTAATTGAACTCAATGCAAATTATGGTGAAGAGAATTTTCCCACAGATTGCCAAAGGTTTTAACGATACTTTTTCT
Organism: Drosophila miranda; assembly: GCF_003369915.1. Classification (NCBI taxonomy): domain Eukaryota; kingdom Metazoa; phylum Arthropoda; class Insecta; order Diptera; family Drosophilidae; genus Drosophila; species Drosophila miranda. The sequence goes on from NC_046673.1 coordinate 13,835,723, forward strand.
CTCGCATCTTATGGACGTAATGAGCCTTAAAGTCAAACGTAGACCTGACAGCTACCAATGGCTTAAACGTAGCACAGAAGCTCTGCAACTAACCACAAATCACAATAACACCACACCACATCACATCATACCACAGCATGGGCTTGGACCTCAACCTGAGCCCGAGTCTGAGCCTGAGCCTGGGCCTCGACCTAACTGAGAATATGGGAAGAGTCGAGGCAACGCATAATCATTATCACTCAAATTGGGGGCCCCTCTCAATTGGTCGGCCGGCATACGATACGATGCGATATGTATGCATACATCCCCACAGATCCCCCCAGACGATGATGCCACGCCAGACCAAGACCAAGACCAATTATGTGGCGAAAGCCAAAGCCAATGCCAAACCCAAACCCAAAACTGAAAACTGAAAACTCAAAGCCAAAACCCAAAGCCAAAGCCAAAGCCGAAGCCAAAAGTCGAGACCAAACTCCTGACTTCTGAAATGATCAGGCGTATGCATATGAGCCCAGACCCAGGTCCAGACCCAGACCCAGGCCCAGGCCCGAACCTGAACCAGAGAGAGCCTTGATGGGATGCGCCGGCACTTAAACGGTCTACTAGCATGAAATGGGCTGGTCCCGAGCCATCTCCCCATCGAAATCCCAATTCGAGTACCGTAACTTAAGCCCCTGAATTAAGTCGCAGTCAAAGCCAAAGCCACAAAGCCCAGAGTACGTACATTTTTCAGCTCAATCGATCGACGGATCGATCGACCACTTGCCACAGAGATTGCCAGTTAGACGATCAGAGGGCCATCGCCGAGATCCTCTCTCTTTCTCTCTCTGGGGGATGGACACATCCCATCCCAACCCCATCCCCATCCCCAGCCTCATGCATGGTGGACTGCATGCTCGGAGCTCTGTGTTAACGCAAATTGTATGCCCCAAGCAAATTAATCGGCGATCCGTGTGTACTTATACTCGCTGAAACAGTTCTCACACTGATCCCCACTCACAGTCGCAGTCGCAGTGGCAGTGCGAGTGATGGGTGGTCAGCCCCAACACCAAAAACCATTGCTAATCAATTAAATCAATCTCCCTACCGGGAGGCATGCGACAATTTCCAAGTCCTTTCAGTATCTACTGGAAATTAGTTCATGTCTTCATATCCTTTGTCTGAAAATCTTTACTTCGAGCGCAGGAATGTTTTTCGCAATCCAAAAATTAACTGGGGAATATTGGAATAGAGAAGGTACTTCAAGATTAATCTGTTTTACCTTTAGGAATATTATTATGAATATCAAATATCTTCGTAGGATTCGGATAACATCAAAGTGCCTATTCTATACATAATTTTTGTGGAATAAAAGGCGAACTCATTAAGAAACTGATGCACATCGATTTGAATAGTCATTAACATAATGTTGTTTTAAGAAAATTTGTTTTCATTCGAATATTTATAAAGTTGTTTAGTAGTGATAGTCTAAACCCCAAACTAACACGATTTTTACTAGCATTGGCATCGGAGGACTTTGGCTATCAAACGAAAATGATTTATACAATTTATACAACAGCAAAACAGGACTTCCTGCCTCTTCCTCAATATACATTTACGTATGTATTGATTTAGAGCGCATGAATCCACAGTATTCAAAAAATCACAGCTATGTTTTGATCAATACGAATCCTGCCTTCGAATCACCCGGAATCCCTGCCCTAGCCAAGGCAAGAACCACGCAACTTACGCTAGCGTCCTCTATGGGATGGGAAATGATCATGCTTTAAAGCGGTGACACAAACCACCGCAAACTTTAAGCTCTATGAGGTTTAGTTTTTTGCTAAAAGCTAGTATTCTTTATTCTTGTTTTGTGTAAAAATATTATTTATAATTTTCTTAAATACTGCAGATTGCTGAATTTAGAGAATATTGGATAATTTTTGCCTGGGATCCGCGCTCAATTGCTTCACCTCTTGTAAGATGCAGTCAACGTCCAAACATTTATTTACTGAGATTTTCAATCCTCGGGCCGCCAAATATACGACTTTTGCAGAGGCAGAACTGCGAAAATGCATTTTACAGACGGAAGGTTCCTTTAAAAATTCTCTAAAAAACAATGTTTGTCGTATCTTTCCGAAGCCCAACATTATGTGCAGCAGAAATTTTTGTGAAAGCTGTCATGAAAACGAGCTTTGCATATTTTTCTTAAGACTCCCCTCTCAGTTTTCACCCGCTTATCCCACGCCCTTTTTATTTATTTTTTATATACATATGAACAGCATATTGGTTATTCCAAAGTGCATACTATGAAAGAGCTCTTATGCATAGCATTTCGACACCAAATCGCGTCGTTCCAAATTAGCGAAGTCAGCAATTGAAGAGTCCGTGGCTGGGCCCCATCCCCAGCTTGAGCCCTGTGCAGCGCATTTAATTCGAACCAAGCATATATGTATGTATGCGCGACGAATGACCGGCGGTTCCCGGGTGCAAGTTGCTGACGGTGAGTTCTGCCTGCCTTTCTTGTAATAAAACGGCAGTTCTCATTCGAAAAGGAAGCAGTTCGGAGTGTTCAGGCAGACAGTATAACCACAAATAGAATAAGTGTGCGCCCAGTTCGTTGAAACCCCGCGAGGTACACGTGAATACACGTGAATACACCGGAAACACCCACCCACAACCCGACACCGCCCAATAGATTAGAAACACAGTACACAGCAGAGGTAAGGGTAAGTTTCTCCGCCGACTCTCCTTAACCGTGATGTAGTTTCAGCGGCAAAACCTGACCCCACTGATGTGATACGCTCCGTGCCCCAACCTGCCAAGCCTGAAATAAGTTCATTACAAGGTTTTCCTATACTTTTTGTGCATTTACTTCGATTCTTTTAACGCTTCTTGCGCCTCGTCTTCTTGTGGGTTTTGTGGCGATGCAAGCTGACTTGCGATTTTCAAGGCTGCGCCTGCGCCTCGTTATGCCACGTGCACCCACCTCCTCCTCCTGCAGCTGCAAGCCACTGATTTATCGATATTTTTTTGTGCAGCCAACTTCCCTTCGAAGCGTTTGACCAGAAATTGCGCTTCAAAAACAAGTTGCTGAAGAAAACGAAAAAGAGTAAGTCTATTGAACATACGGATCACACACAGATCAATCCAGTGACGAAAATGGACAGCCAGGAAAGCTCCGCAACCTCTTCGTCCGCCGCTAAGAGACACCGCAGCTCCAAGCCAAAGCCGGTGCACGTCTTCGGCGACCAAGTCTTAAAGGACTTGGGCAGTCTCTGCATGAACGAGCTCTACTCGGACGTGACGTTCTTTGTGGAGGAGCATTGCCTGCCGGCGCACCGTCTGATACTAGCAACGCGCAGCGAGTACTTCCGCGCCCTGCTCTTCGGTGGCATGTTCGAGTCAACGGAACAAAAGGTGCGACTGGAGGCGCCGCTGGATGCATTCAAGGTAATCCTAGGCTATCTCTACTCGGGCACTCTTGCTGTATCCACACTGGACGTGGATGCAACCTCCAAAGTGCTTGGTTTGGCAAGTCTGTATATCTTGCCAGAAGTCGAATTGGCCCTAGCCAAACATCTGCAGAATAATCTGTCCATCAGCAACACGTGCATGATCCTGGATACAGCTCGCAAATTCAATCTTGCAGAGCTGACCATGAAATGCCTCAAGTTCATGGACAAAAATGCACCCCAAGTTCTGAAACATCAGTCCTTCGATATGCTGTCCAAGGAATCACTGGAAGAAGTCCTGCGACGGGACACATTGATTGAACACGAAATCAATGTCTTTCAATCGGTACTCAAATGGAGTCGCCACAATCAGGGCGTGGACATCAAATCGGTGCTCTCGCTTGTACGTCTCCCTCTCATTAGTGTCGAAGACCTGGTGCGTGTGGTGCGTCCCTCTGGGATCGTCGAGTCCTTAAAAATACTCGACGCCATCGAGAAACCGATAATCACGTCGATATTGCCCTATCGTGCCCACGTGTCTCCAGGAGTGGATGTGGCCTTCCATTTAGGGAGCGGTTTTGGTGTCAACCAAAATGAGATCGTTATTAAGCTGAGCTTCTGGTGCATAATCAATAACATCTCTATCGTAGGTATTCAAAATACACTATATAAACTATATACTAAAAACACGTCCAACTGCACCGTGGAGGTCTCTTGCGACATGATCCACTGGGATGACGTGGGAAATATAGCATTATCCGCACCCACGCAGCAGGATATCCGCTTCGCCCGCAGGCCTGTTCGCTTCATTCGGATCGTCCATCCAGAGAGTGGACGAAAAGATATTTTAAATGATGTCCTGCTCAAAGCCATTCTAAATAACACTATTCCCTAGACGCATAATCATAGAAAATTGCCATATCTACCAGATTGCCGTATCTGGATCAGATCTGATTATTTTTATAGCCAGAATGAACAAATCAATTCAGGCTCTTCCTCATTTCCTGTCTCTCACACTCTTCCTGGTGCAGTGTGCGCCCCCTGGCGGAGGGGAGACGTACTGACCGAGTATCGGGTAATAAATGTAGTTCCCGCTCGTTGTTTTTTTTTACTATTTAATCTTTTCGGCGGCAACGGCTATTTAAATACCCATGAAAATTAAGAAACTTGAGGAATATGTTTATCTTCTTTCAGAGACAAGAATATATTTCGGGATCAAAATATATATACAGAAAACCAATAAGATCCATGAATGAGTGAAAAAATATCAATCTGAGAAAAAGAAATTATTAATTAGGTTTTACAGCAGCTTGGAAAACATAATTTTAAAAGGGTATGCAACTTTCATCACCATCGAACATCAACACGCAAGTATGACGTAGCATTCCGAACACAATTTCATTCCGTAGCAAATGTGTATTTAAGGCGTAGTTACCATGTAAAAAATTTTTTGTAATCCTTATTTTATAAATAATGCAATAAAAAGAAGCACTTAAAATTAACCAATCTTGTAGAAAAATAATTCATCAATCGTATAAAAGTATGTGTTCAGTGCTGAGAGTCCCAGCTAGCTAAGTAACATTCAACCGAATATCAAAATCAAGAAATATGATTCCGACCATGGACAGAGAACGATTAACCCATTATAGACACGTGGGTATTTAAGTACATACACGAATATTATAAATCTTGACATTTTCAGCGCAATTCTGGTGAAAAATAAGGTGTACATTTGTAGGAGGATGGATAGGATGGATTTACAAGAAGAATATACAACCAGTATTATTTTCCGCTGTTTAACTTATTTTGCTTGCCTGTTTAAATAGAGTGGGATTAAGTGGGTTACGTTCGCTTTTTCTATCGGTATATTTACAGTATATTTTTGAAATAAGAAGGTATATTTCGATATATTTTTGAGGGTCAGACGGTATATTCTATCGACAACTCCCCGGTCACACTGCCGAATACTCAAATGTTTTCCAACTTTTGAACTGCGCGGTTCTGGGGTGGTCGTGTAACGTGCGAGCGCTGCGTTTAAATTTCTAAGTGTCTTGTTTTCAGTTTTTGCGTGTTTCGTTTGTTTGTTTGCATCTAGTTATTGTGTGTTTACAAGTGCTTGAAATACATGCAGACATTTTCGTGGCGAGCGGACGTGCTTTTGTTGTATTTTTTTTACCCGCCGTTTTTCATCGTATAGTGCGCGCGTAGTAAATTGTCTTTACTATTGTTTTTTATAATTACCGGAGAAGCGGAGCGGTTGACTGCTTTTTGCAATCTAGCAGTCAAGGAGAGCGTACGAGAGAGAGAGAGAGGTACAATAGGTTTTTTTTAACGTGCCTACGGTTTAAGTTAATGGTCGTTTACGGCGAAATTAATAACACTACAACAACCACCAAAAAACGAGCCTCTGTTGAATGCGTGTAAGAGTTTATCTGTGTGTGTGTGAGTGGTGATAGTATCTGTGTGTCGGCTTAACCAAGAATTGGAGTTTTTCTACGAGACCAACCAACTCGGGATGTTCTTATTGGCATTTGTCTCTGGTTGGGTTTGCCGGTGAATGAACCCCAGTACCAGTGCTTACCCTGCCCCGTGTAGCCATAACACGTACCCCGAACCCCTCACCCACTGCCGGAGAACGGCATTTACAAAACAGAGCTGTTCTGCGGCGGCCTCAAAATGGTGGTTTGTGGGAGAGGGAAACACTCAAAAACATTTTCGAATTATTAAACCAACTGTGCGCAACGGCATACTAAAGCCGCTGCAATAACAATAACGGTAACAAAGGCAAACGAAGAAAGCCAAACCAAAAGCAGAGCAGAAGGAAAGAGGTGCAGGGAGCAGGGAGCAGAGCGGAAGAGTGTGGGCAGCAGCGCTACAGCAGCCCGAGCAAAGCGGTGCACAGAGTAGAGACAGAGCGGAAAAAGCAATGACTTTCAAGGGGTAGAAGGGAGAACCGAGGAGGATAGACAGCAGCAGCCAAAGCAAAGCGGTACAGAGCAGAGCAGCGATGCAGCAGCGGCAGCAGCGGCAGCAGCAGCAAAGCCATGCCTGGAGTGGAGCGGAAGAGATTAGGCAGCGCTGCAACAGCAAAATCAAAGCCATATAGGGAGAAGAGCGGAAGAGAGTAGAGCAGAGCAGCGCTGTACCAGCTCTGCAGCAGCAACGCCGGCTGCAATTTAATGTCTTTCACAGTTGCTTTCGACACCCTGGCACTCGTAAAATACAAGGGTATATGCAGCAGGCAGCGGGAAGTGATTTTTGCTCTGGGTTTTTCTACCGATGCACCCAATATTATTTCCGAACGAATAATAATTTCAGAATTAGGAGTACAATACCTGTGACATCTGTAGTTTCCAAGGGTTAAAGTCCATAGGTCCGTGGGCGTCCAGTGAGTAACGGGTATCGTTTCGTCTAGACTCTCAAATGAGCTATAGCATTCTCTCTCTAGTTCTTGTTGTTATTCTCCCAATGCATCTTCCGCTGCTTTCCAAGTGCATACATGTACGACTGTGCATATGAGTGTGTGTGTGTGTTTGAGAGTGTTTGCAGTGCTTGGGTTTTTCCAGCCTCTCTCTCTCTCACACTACAGTGTGTCACTGCTTGGAATTCAAATTAGAATTGGAGCGGATCCACTATGTTTGTGTTTGCGTTTGTGTGCGCTCGCCAAGATAATTGTTGCTATCTTATCAGAGAGAGGTTTAATCTTTTTGCAATCTGCTGCTGCTGCTGCTGCTGGCAGGCCCCAACAGCTGCCTATTTAGCCAACTAACTAACTGCCTTTTCTAAATATATTCAACAAATATGGATAAAATATACTATAGATACCTGTATGTATTTACTAGATGTATGTGCATGTGCGAACTGGTGCTTAGTCAGACGGGGGCCATGTACTCGTATATTAGCTGTCTTCAAGGCGCGTTTTTCGGCGTGGCATAACGATGACGTTGCCCGGCCTGACACCCGATACCCCCTTAACCCATAACCCATACCGGTTTAAGGATTCTTCCACATAAAAACATACACACATACAGACACTGGCAAAGGGTGTGCCGAAAAAAAAGCTTGTGCACTTCCCATGTATTTGTTTGCCGTGAGTCGTCTTAAAGCGTCTTATGTCTGGAAAGACAAGCCATACACACAGGCCTAAGCATGTATGTGTGTGTGTACATACATACATACATACAGATGAGGGCAACATAATAGTGGTCCTACCCAGGGTTGGTATGTGTATGTGTGTATGGGAAGGGAATAACAGTTCTCACTTCCATATCAAGCTAAGAATTTGCAATACGATCAAATGTTCGCTTGGGATTGGAAAATGTCTTAAAACTTGTTAAGGAAACATGTATATACTCAGTGACAGACACTGTTTTAGAGGTTAAACCTTAAGATTGAATGACTAATAAGTGGTATATTTGTTTCTGTAAATATTTGCTCAGATGTCAGAGACACTTAACATCTTCACCGCAGCTGTGAATATGCGAGTATCTTCCCAGAAGTTTGTACTGACACATACAAATGTTTTTGGTTTTCATACACAGCTGTTCACACACACACACACATCCACCGTGATCGTGATCGGTTATCACACATTGTCAAGGTGAATCTGCTGTGTAGGTGTGATGGCTTTTTGTAATGTGCTAATACACGCAGCACAGTCGAAATGTCATAACGAAATATGTATCATGATATATGACTGGAACCGAAAGCCCCCGCCAAGCAGCAGCAACCTCCAATCACACACACACACATACTTCTGCTTACAAACACGTGAAAAAGACCCTCACATGCCAGTGTAATCTCCATTCCATACTATTCCATTCCCCAATTGAATGTCGCTATGTACTCGAGTACAACACACTGACGTGTGCAGCTCTGCCCCACTAAATGCTACAGTAAAAGCTCTCTTTGGGGGGCCGATGGCGATCGATCTCTACAGAGAGCCCTGTAGAGCCCAGCGAGCCTTCACTGTACCCAAATATTGCTCTTTTGTTGTTGTTGTAATTATGGAAATGTGAACAAAGTCTAACAGCCGGAAAAGTCACACACAGCGTTTTTGTTGTGCGAATACGATTACGTTTAATTTTTTGGGTGGGCTGTGCAGTGGGGGGGGGGAAGGTTTCTCTTCCTTTGCCCCGTTTCGTGTTACTTCGGAAAACTTGCGCAACATTTTATGGCGAAGCGGTACATCAACCCCAGGGCCCCGCCCAGCGGCGATGCAGAGTGTGAGAGAGAGAGAGAGGGGTGCAGGTCGCTTAGCCGACAACCGGCAGCCGGCTGCTGTAAACGCAATCAAATCAAATGTCAATCGTCAGCGGCCAACGGCAACGGCAGCCCCACCGCAGAGGCCAGACAGGGAGACAGCCACCGGTCTCCGTCTCCGTCTCCGACTCCGATGTCATAAAACTGTTTGTGCAAGCATCTGTGTAATAATTGCAACTGAATTTCCCCCCAGCAAGCGGTACGAGTACGAGTACGAGTAGTTGCTCCACTGAACAGCAGCAGCACCGAATCACACCACACACTCGACACGAGAGTGGGGAGGGCGACCCCTCCAGGGAGTAGGGTCGAGTTCGGACGGTCGAGTGGTTGGTTGGCTGGCTGTTCGGTAGGTTAGTAGTTCACCTGTTGATTCCAGACCGCAGCTCGGGCCTCGGCTCTGGTAATTCGATACACATAAACCCGTAACTGTACCCGTACCTACCCACAAATGTACTTATCATCAGCATTTGAGCGATAAATTTGTGGCAAATTAATGCACGATGTACGACCATGAGCAAAACAATAGATCGCACAGAAAATATGTAAATTTCTCCACTCTCCACAGACTACCATTAACTATTTGTAAATTCCCCTTTTGTATCTATTCAATTTCAATGTGCGTGACATTAATAATGGTGTAAAAGTTTTCAAGTTTAAATATGAATAAGACCTTTGGAAATATGTATAAGAGTATTACGAATCTGAATAATTGCTTGTAATAATAGGTAGTCATACAATTCGAAAAACAATAAATAAGCACGATCGATCTTTCAGAGCGGCCTGCAAATCCATCTAACTACATCTTTAATGGTAGATATAAGGTAGATATTGTAGATATAATAGTGCCTGCTATATAGCAGCGGTGGGCCTGCTTTTGTAACGTACTCATGCACACGCCATCTATGTTGTTTGCTGCTATTCTCGGGGATCAATCTACCGCGGGATGTCCCTGTACATCTATCTCTATCCAGTATCGTTTTGGGTGAAAAAATACCCTCTAAAGAGATAAAGAGGGAGTAAAATATATCCAAATAAGATCAGGTATTCCCTGATGGCAGGCACCACTATTATTTCTACCTCCATTGTGCCACAAACACATACGTATGTATATGTGTATATCCGCTGGAGTTATAACGGTGCTTTTGCAACATTGTAGATACCCTCGTATCTGTATCTGTATCTGTAGCTATGTGTGTGTGTGCACACTTCTGGTGCTTCCAGGCATTGCACAATCGCCACAAAACAGCACAGATACTCGCACTCGTACCCGTACGACTCGTGAGTTATCCATGAAATGAAACACAAGAAAGACTCCCCGACTCCAAGCCCCCGACTTCTTCTGCAACTTCTTTTTGGGGCCTCCATGGAACGACGCGGCGTACAACAAACGCTTTTCCGTCTGAGGCAAGCGAGTGACGTCATGCGGTGTATGCGCTATATGATGCACGATTGAGCGAACGGTGGATACAGTGGACGCGCGATGACGTGTACCACTCACATCGCATCGCATCGCAACACACAGGTTACAATCAGTGGCAGTGCCGCCGCGGGACCGGACCCGGACCCGGGCGGCCATTTATGGTGCGATTGTTAAAATCAATCAATATCGCCGCATCGTATGGCACCCGGGGACTCGGACTCGGACTGGGACTGGGACTGGCGCACTAAGCATTTGATGAAGTCAACCTCCCCAGTCGCTCAGTCGCTCAGCCGCTGCTCAGATTTATAGTCTAGTAAAACTAAACCCAGATAGTGCAAAAAAAAAACTGTTTGACATAGCCGTGATGGGCTTTGACAGCAGACATAAACAGTGAACGCTCGATAAGGCTCATTAGTTATGGCCAATGATTTCTCAAGATCATTATGGCAGGAGCAATCTTTAATGGCAGGTACTTCAAAGATATTTTTGCCCTATCGAACAGGAAGAACTCCCAATATTTATGAAATATTGTAGGAACCAATGTTCTCAGCGATGGTAGATATAGAAATGTGGTAGAAATCGCAGCCAGTGTCCACTGTATTACACCGCTGCGAACAAGCCTGGGCATCGATAGGAATTTTATGGGTCAATGGGGGCAACTATTGTTGCGACGTCATCTTCCATCAATTAATTGTGTGGAATGGAAAACCGTAAACTACAGAACTGAAAAAAAGCTGAAAAACTGAATGTTTAAATTTTCAAATTGATGATCGGAATGGGGGCCCCCAGATTAGCCAAAGGTCAGTCCCAGGCGCGGATGAGAGGCAGGAGGAGCGGCCACTCCTCAATTGGTCCGAAACCAAACCAAACCATTCTTTGCCACTGCCACGCGCACATTTGACGTATTAAGTGAACAATTAAAGATTCATTAGATTGCACAGATTGCCCCGGAGGAGGCCCGGGCCCCGGAGCGCCATGCCCAGGGCACATGCATATCATTATATAAATATAAATACGAGACTATACTCGTAAATATCATCTCTGGCATTTCTCGTACGCACATTTCTCGTAAATAAAAACAAACACTTGAGCCGGCTGGACCGTCGGACGGACTCCATCCCATCCATCCGCCAGATCTCATCTCCTCGCTCTACCACAAAACTTCTCCCCACCCCCCCTTCCTCCTTCATCGAGATCAAATAAAACGGGCAAATGCAAAGGCAAACACAGGGCGATACCCACAAACGAGTGTTGCCTCGACTTTGGGATACTCAGAAACCACAAACCCAAAAAAAATTCATGAAATTACTCCAAGGAAAGTGTATTAGGAAATGAAAGGAAACATAATGTGTAGTAATAATGAGATCCCTGTCCAATATACCCTCAAACTCTGCACAAATTACAGAGAGGTATGAAAGCCACCACGGAAGATACTCGTACTCCAGTCGTAAGGCCCGAGCTAAAGAAGTCAAAGACGGAGCCCTGAGGCTCTTCATTCAAGCTGATATTTGAGTACACACACCACACAGATACATACATATTTACCATAGATTTGTATACTATAGTATCTGTAGGGAGAGATCTCTGTTCCGTAAGTGTTGCGCAATTAATTATGCGAGGAGCGGCGCAGGGCGGAGCGGGTACTACGAACTACGTTGTGCGTGCCTGCGTGCGTACAACTTCTCCAGCAGTCCGATCTGAAACCAGAGTCAGAGCCACATAAAAAGCCCAAATAAAAATGACCAAAACACAAAACCCAATGCCAGAGCCACTGGTCAAGAGTGGCGTCACGAAGCACCGAAAATTGCGCCAGCACTTTACGAGTACGAGTACGAGTATGTCTGGGGATCGTTTGAAGCATCCGCATACTCGTACACACAAGTACACGCTTTGTACTCCACGTCCGTTCTTCGTTCTACGTTCTACGTTCTGTGGCAAGTCGCGACTCGAGCACAACACACCACACCACACTCTTGACCCAACCTGTTTGCCAGGTTCTAAAGTTCAAGTCGAGCACTAAAACTGTATTGAATTGACCAAAATAAAATGGTCTTGGGCTAGCCTCCCTCCATCCTCCAAGAAAGAAAGGCCAGACTTTGAAAGAGTTTTCGATGGTGCGGTGTGGCCGTTCCCTAGCAATAGATGGATATCGTTTGGAGTGCTGCTTTGAAGGACCTTTAGATGTCAGAATATGCCATCATCAGGTGTTTTATTTGCGTCTTATTTGGACAATATTTTACTGCCACTTAGCCTAAATAGTGGAATTGCCTTTAATGTGTGTACGCCTAGGCATTAAGCTGCTAAGCTGTGCTGTCCACTGAATACTAATCAAATACATCCACTGGCATGACTAAATTGTAAATTAAATAAAGCTGATGCCTGGGGGATCCCAGATGATTTTCGATAGGAGTACGACGATATTTATGGGGTTTCTAAAAAGAACAAGGCCAGAATTGTGGAAAACTAAAGCTCCTTTACATTCATTGGGATTCCATATTAGTTCTTCAAGCCTTCGGTAGTTACTTTCGGATCTAATCAGATCTTACAATAGACCCAATGGGTTTTACATATCATATGTACAGTACTTCCCATAACCATTTAATGGCCCATTGTTGCCGCCTTTTGTTTCGGCTCTTGACTTATCCAAGTGCTGTCGCTGCTCGTGGGGAGAGAGAGAGAGCACCTTAATAGAATTGATCAACTCAATTCCCGAGTGAGAATTCCCGAGTCGTAGATACATATCTGGCGGGCATATGCACGGTACTGGGGTAAGATACGAATAGAGCGCAATAGTACGGGCATCGGTACTGCCTGTGTTGCTGTTGTTGCTGTTGTCTGCCTTTATTGAGGTCGATTGTTCATTTATCGTCAATGTCAGTCATCAGTTGGGCTGCGTGCTGCGTGCTGTGTGCTGCCGCGTGTGTTTTGTTGTTTTTACACATTCCCTTGCGTTTTGTTTACGCGTTTAAGGCGTTCAATTACAAGACGCAGCCATAGCCTGGCCGGCCCTGGAGTTTCCCAATTCCAAACCAAATCCCAACCAGCTGGGAGTCTATCGATTGCCCAAACTCGCAGCCTGCTGCATCCTCCATCCGCCATCTGCATGAGTCATGGCCTGCTGGGTCCTCTGGACATTTGTCGCAGCTCATCTGCAAGATGCGCCCATAAACATCCATCCGTCTGGTCTGGTCTGGTCATTGACTCTATGACGTCCGAGTCATGCGCCAAAATATTCACACACAAACACCACATAGCCCCAGACAAAGGACCCAGAAGTCTGGCCAAAAAGAATGATTCACATCGATTTGGAACGGTTTCAAAAAAGATTAACAAAATGCCTCGGAAATATAAATCAAGCACTTAATCGATGAGCCCCGCAGCACAAAGAATACTCAATAATTGTAGATCTTTTGGTATGCCACCCACTGAAGGGAAGAGCTAAACAGATCTCGAGAAGAGAACTTGTGATTTTCCCACAAATTTGTGAAACCCAAACAAGCCCAAAATATATACAAACTAAGACTCTAAACGAGAGCGAAAGTGGAGTGGAAGAACTTTCCATAAACATTTGGTTTTGAGAGAAATTTCGAACAAAGAAATTATCAAAAATTCAGAGAGAGGACAAGAGGCAATCCTTTAGATTAACAAAAGAGGAGAAGTAAGATCTCTACAGATTGATCTGTATTAGATATTGGTAAAGGATGGTGGGCACAGATTTCCCTGGGCAATAAAATTAAGTAGCATTTTGAATGGCTTTTGTTTTTGATTGGAATTGTGCCTTGTGTGCCGTGTGGCACATGGCATATCGAATGGATTTGGCCTGCAGCGAAAGCGAAACGCAATGAAAATTTTTCCAATAATCCAAGAACTTTCTCCGTAGAGTCGTTTTGTCCGGGGTTCCGGGGGATGGTTTGGCCTTCCAGCTGTTGGGGGGTGGTTGCTAGTTCTAAGGGTGGCCGGCGGTGACGGTGACGGTGACCCCCGCCAGGCTATGGCTACCCCCAGAGAACCCAGAGAAAACAGAAGGGTGGTGCCATTTAGTTTCTGCCGACGGTTCACGGTCGGACTGGCTCTGCAACACCTGCCCTCGCAACGGCCCAAAAGCATTGTTTGTTTTTCTCGAGATTCTCGAATCTATGCAAAAATTATTATAATAATAATCACATGCAAGCGAGAGAGCAGATTAGCGATGGATTAGCACACGGGCACAAATGTGGCACAACCATAATGGGCGGGGCAGTGGGGGTGGTAGTGGGAGGCAGGGCGGGTCGGGTCGGGTCTTTGAGCAATTTGCAATTTAGCGTCGATTTCATGAGGCGAGCACTAAATGCGCCACTGTCCGTGGATCCAAGGTGCACTAGATACTGGACACAGAGGCGTAGGCCATGAGCGAGGGGGCAGACCCAAAAAGTAGTCCCAAAAATAACAGAAACACAGCCAAAAATTAAACAGAACTCACTTTGATTTAAACATAAATATAAAGCACTTATTTTTATTTTGTGGAAAAACATTTAATTAAAATCCGAAATATATTTAATTTAGGCATGAAATATATTTAGATTTATTTTTTTTTTAATTCATAATTTATTAATCAATCTAGGGGCTAACCAAAGCCCTAGGCTCGTTCTGGAGAGCTACAGCCCCCTCGGGGACGCCCCTGTCTAGATTTAAAAAAAAAAAACGCGCAAAACGGGGCCCCCCGGTTATGCAAATTGGATGTTTGTGCACTTAGAAATGCAGCAAACCGGTTTAAGTCGTCTCCCGGCCGCTGTCCCATCCCCCCGCCGTCAGGGGCTGCTCTCTGACCCACATTCTATGTAGAGTGTCACCTTTGGAGGCCTCCGAGAAATTATTGAAAAATATTGATTTCATCTGTTCTTCCTTCTTTCTGACAATTCCTCCATTCTCTGCTCTGGCAGGCAGCATTGTGGCATGCCCCTGATTGGCGGTAAAAGGTAAGGCGATGCCTGACCCATTATAAAGCCACCACAATTGGGGCCAGACTCAGGGGATTACTTCTTAGATTACTTCAAAAGCAAATCACAAAAGGGGGATTGTATCCACTTCGAGACTGTTGAAAGAAGATCCATAATATTCAACATTTCAATGGTTTGAAATCACCTAAAAGCGAGCAAAGAAAAAACTACTAAAAGAAAACCCTTTCTTGTAGAATTGCTAGTACTCGTTTTTGATATCTTCTTCTTTTAATATCCTTTAAGATGATTCTATTCCATAATGAATCTTTGACCCTGAACTTCGTTAGGTAGCGCCAAAACACCTCAAAAGAATCGAGCGAGAACGTCGTGATTCGCGGCAAGGGCCGCGGCTCTTCTCTTATACCTGGTACTCAGTGGGCCTACAAAATATATTTTATCACTGTTCGTAAAAGGGACAAAGTAATTTGTTGGTTTATGCGGGGAGGGGGCGATCTCTCCGCGATCTCTCTCAATTTTTCCCAGAGATGGAAGAATAAGGGAGAGAATTTTTTGGATTACTTTGGCGCCACTTAATCATTTCATAGGCAAATAGGAATAACTTGTATCTCTTTCGCTGGCAGTCTATTAGGTGTCCCGTAGAGTGCTGTTGGGGTTTATTTATCAACTATTTATGAACCACCTTGCTCTGGGCTACGTATAACCAGAATCGATCGGAAAGTTGCCAAAAACAAAACCAGTTTCTCCGTTTTTAGTTGGTTTTTTGTTTCGTTTGTAGCCATTTGTTGATTAATGGCCCATGAAATTTATGGAAACAGACTGAAAGAGAGGGCGATGGCAAATTGAGGGATTGCGAGTACACGTATAAGAATCCCCCCTGCCTGATGTTTACGCTAATCTTTTGGCATTTTTCCAGGTTCTGGCGGCTATTTTATTAACGATCTGTTGAATGGAGACTGCGTGGGAACTCTTCTTGGGCTAATCGCGCAGCCCCCACAAAAAAGGAAGAGATATTTAGACGTACGTATGAATGAATGAATGAAGGAATCAATGAACGAATCAGTGAGTGAGTGAGTGAATGAATTACTTTTTGATCTATTTAGATTTCCCCTAACGGACATTCAGGCCAGGCATTATCAATGGTGGGCGGATATACGAAAGCCAACTCCAACTCTTCCACTCTTCCAACTCTTCCACTCCAAGCCCCCTCCAAGTTCTCCCCCTCATTACCACCCCCCTGTCAGCAGCCATTGGTGAGCTATTACGAAACATGTCTGAGGCGATTATCGAGGAGGGAAATTGCAAACCAAATGGCAATGTAATCAACGAAGCCGTTGTTGAGGTCGCACCAGAGCCAGAACCACAACCACAGACAGAGCAAGAGAAAGTTGCAAACGGTACCAATCAGCGAGAATCAGAGATAGATAGCGATACGATCGACTATATCGATGCAACCCTGAAAATAGTGGAGGCCTTCGAGAGTGACGCGTCCTATGCCACACTGGAAAAGAGCAACGTCAACCTCAAGGACGGCAAGGCAAAAAAGAAATCGGTTAGCTTTAATCCGAACGACGAGAAGATACGAAAATTCACCACTGGAGAGCCCATCGTTGATCAAAAGAATCCCTTCCGGAATGGCCATATAGCGGGTGGAGGAGGAGGAGGAGGAGGCAGGGAGAAGAAGACCCCACCGCCAGTGCCCACAAAGCGATCGACATTGAGCGTACGGAAGACGGTTACCCAACAGCTGCGCGAACGGGAACGAGAACGCGAAAAGGAACGAGAACGAGAGCGGGAGCGAGAGCGAGAGCAGCTCAAGAACGAGACGAATGCGCGAAAGAAGAACGGAGGCATCAAAGGGAATCCCGCAGGTGCTGAGGAATACATAACCACCGAGGAAGTACTTAAGCAATCGAAATATGTAAAGACGTATATTAAGAACCCGGACGCCTACTTTGTCTACGATCCGACGGTGCTGGCCCGCCTCAAGTGCGAGGAGGAGCAGCAGAGAGAGAGGGAAAGGGAGAGGGAGAGGGAGAAGGAAAAGGAGATCCCCAAGCGAAAACAGACGGGCCTGAATCGCTCCACCCGAATACGAACAGCAATCAGGAGAAGCCTGCCCCTGAGGACATGACCAGCAGCCAGCCGCCTACGATCCCGAAGGATCACGAGCCACCC
Source organism: Drosophila miranda (assembly GCF_003369915.1). NCBI lineage: Eukaryota > Metazoa > Arthropoda > Insecta > Diptera > Drosophilidae > Drosophila > Drosophila miranda. The sequence continues at coordinate 13,852,951 of NC_046673.1, forward strand.
TCGACCTTCACGAACACCATCAGCTCTGAGGAGTTCCAGGCCTATCTGGAGCGCAAGGGTCTGGCGCTGATGCCCAAGCGAGAGCTGGCCACGCCCTCGCCCTCGTCGACGCCCTTGGCCTCGGCCTCGCCCTCGCCATCGACGCTGCCGAGGACACCGGAGGAGCGACGCAAGCAGGTGGCCGAGTCGCTGGCCGCCCTGCGCCAAAGCAACACCAAAAAGCTATCCGTTCTGCAGCGTCTCTCCAACAGTTTGTTTGCGCCCAAGCGCAAGACGACGCCCAAGCCGGTCATGCCCTTGCCGAGGTCCGTTTACGGGCAGGAGGAGTACCGGAAGGCCAGTGCCGGAGATGTGCCCACGGAGATGCGGCGCATTCTGCTAGAGCGGCAAAGCCACCAGAATCAAAACCAGAATCCGAATCAGAACCAGAACGGTCGTCTCCAGAACGGGCAGGCCACCGCCATGCGACGCTCCACCGAGTACACAAATGGCCATGCGGTCCAGAACGGAGGTGCCAGTGCTCCCTTCCAGCGCACTATCGAGCGGCAGAGCCTGATACCCAGACGCGTCTCGCCGGAGAGCCACAATCCCAGCCGTTTCAATCGCTCTGCGTCGATGGACAGAAACCAGATCCGGGCCCAGAGCCAGAGGCAGCCCAGCCGACTGGAGGCAGTGGGCCAGCGTCGATCGCTGGCCTCCGCCTATGTGTCGTCACCTACCGAAGAGCATCTCAAGCCAGTGGCCACCTCTACGCCCCAGCGAAAGACCCAAGAGAGCAGCAATCAGCAGCAGCCGCAGCAGGCCAGCGGCAATCAGAACGACTGGGAGAAGCTGAAGGCCATCAAGGAGGTGACCGATCGTCAGCTCTACCACAAGGTGCTACAGCAGCAGCAGCAGCAGGGACAGCAGCAGGGACAGCCGCAGGGACAGCAGCAGGGACAACAGCAGGCACAGCAGCAGGGACAGCGGCAGGGACAGCGGCAGAGCCAAGAGAACATCTACGAGCACCTGCAACCGAATCAGTTGCATCCCGTCCAGCAGCAGTTTGTGAGGGGCTCGTTGCAGCGGAACACCTTCTCGGGGATCAGCGGCCGCAATCGGCAGGTGATGATCCTCGATGGAACACCAATAATCCCTGTCCAGCAGATACAGCAACAGCAACAACAGCCGCAACAGCAGGCGCCACCGGCACGCTGCCAGAGTGTCCTGGACAATATGATCCGTCAGGCGAGTCCCGGCCAGATCCACGCACGACGTGGCTACGAGAGCGAAAGCGAGGCGGCACCCAGCGATGGTGCGGCGGTGGTGATGCGTCGCTCGAGCAGTGCCTCGAGCCGCAGGATCGGGGGACTGCTCACCCGCGAGGAGATACTCGAAAAGGTCAAGGAGTTTTGCCGCAAATCGATCAGCCGCACCCCTCTGCCCGCGGCCAAGATGCAGCCCATCTACGAGACCCGGAGCCAGAGAAGCCCCGCTTCTGGCGCCGCTGCGGACACCTCACCCGTGTCGTACGCCTCTGTGGAGACCAGCCACAAGCGTCCCGCCTCACAGCTGAGTGCCGCCGCCCGGCCGCAGGTGCCACTCCGAGTGCAGAGCCTGCCCCAGTCGCGTGCCTTTGTGCCCGTTGCAGCCGGCGCCGGGGGGGCCACCGCCTCGCCCATTTACGCGCACGTGAACAAGCGCAGCAGCCTGCTGTCCAACGACTCGGAGCAGTATCTCTCCAGCCAGCAGCTACAGCAGCTGCCGCAGCTGATGAGGCTTACCCCCACCGAGTACGTGCTGGTGGAGACGGGCGAGGGCCTGCAGGCCGCCAAGCTGGTGGACTACCACCACAACAGCCTATACATGCAGCCGCAGTTCGTGGCGCGTCCGGCTGCCGGCCACGGCCACGGCCAGGGCCAGGGCTCTTATTTGCTGCAGGATGGTCGTGCCACGCCGTTGATACTGGATCGTGCCCCCAACGGACACCAGAGCCAGATCTATTGGACGCCACAGCACCACCAGCAGCTGCAGCTGCAACAACAGCAACAGCAGCAGCAACAGCAGCAGCAGCATATGATCCAACAGCACCTCCAGCAACAGCACCTCCAGCAACAGCACCTCCAGCAACAGCGGCTCCTGACGATGCCCCTGAGTCCGCGCGGATATCCGGTGCCAGCGCCACGCGTGAGCATGCCCATGGGTGCAAAGGGCATTGTGCCCGCTCCGAGGAGTCTCACACTGCACCGGGTACAGTCCAGGTCCAGTCCACAGGGGCGAAACGCCTCATCCGATTGGGAGCTGAGCTCGGAGGCGGGCGAAGTGCGGCGCATCATGGAAAAGAACTTATAAGGTGAGTCTTTTACAAGATTTACAAGGCTTATTAAAATTGGATAACGGCTTTTCACACTGGCGGTTCCATGGTCTTATATGAAAAAACAACAACAACCGTACATATTTCCCCTTCAGGTGTCGCTTTTGATCATTACTTACTAATGTAGTTAAAATGTAGCAAATGTGTAGTTACCATGTACAACAATTAATTAATTTAGTGGAAATTGTTGAGCTTTTTTGTTTAAATCTTATTTTATAAAAAATTCAATTAAGGGAGTCCTTAAACTGGATAGTTTAAATAAAGGGGGCACACTGATTTTCTTGCCACCATGTCTAGCTCACACACCTTGCAAATTTTATACTTTTCATAGTATTTTCTAGTACTTTCCAGTATATGTTAAGACGCGTTATGGACTCACCCTCTTGTAGCGATGTAGAAACCGTGTAGAAATGCCACTTGGAGTCATGTCCCAGACCACATCGAATACTAATTCGTGATCAGCATCAAATTCCTGATAGTTTTCCATCAAAACCTCAACTTGTTCAAAAATGTCGGAAAGAAATGCATGTCAATAGGTGGATAACGGAGGTTTTTCACACTGGCGCTTCATGGGGCTTACATGAAAAAAACGGGTAAAAATGTAGTTAATATGTGGCAAATGTGTAGTATGAGTGTAGTTAACATGTAAGGAAATAAGTTTAGTGGAAATTGTTCTTGACCGGTTTTGCTTAGACCTTATTTTATAAGCAATGCAATTAAGACGAAAACTTAAATTTACCCAGTCTTGTAGGAAACCGACTTAATAATCGGATAAAACTATAAGTTGAGAGCGAAGGGTCCTTGATAGCTAATAATATTAAACCGAATATCAAAAATGAGGAATATGATGGAACCTTAATACAAAAAATGCATCAGTATTTGTGCGGTATATTTTAAAATTTGTGACGTATTCGCCATAATACTGCGACATTTATTTATGGTTTTGAGCGAAGCTGACAGTTTTTATCTCAAATTGCGACAACTAAAAGTGTCACTAGCCGCAGAGAACTGATAGTGATTCAAGGTAAAACTGTGAACAAAGTGTCCAGTGAATAATTTGCATTTAACCAGAAACCAAATGAAAAACAAAACAACACACACATACAGGCAAACAAACAGTTGTGCAGGCACTCATACATACACAGCACGTACATACATGTATGCATTGTTTTTGATTTGACTTGCTTTTTAATGCCAATAAGAAATGTGAAATATAACACATATGAAAAATCTGCAAATTGTGTGCATCTGTGTGGGTGTATGCTGGTGCGTGTGGGTGCCGTGTGAGCGCATGCATGTATACCGACAACCCTGAGAGCCCCAGACAACAACACAAAAGAAATGCAACAGTTCATGCGCGAGCGAGATAGCCAGCTGTTCTGTTCGTGCGTGTGGGTACAATTTAGGCCTCGCTCGAAGGTCACACGCTGCAGAAAACGCACTCTCTTCCCCATCCTGCTTTGTCCTGCTTGAGGGGCGGCAGACAACACTCTCGTTATCTCCTTCGTTTTCCTGCAGGAAGCTCTGTCCTTCTCCATCCATCCATCGAGCAGCGCAAAACGCATTTCAGATGGGTTTTTGAGTGCCTTTCAACTGGTGTTTGCAACGCAGAAAATACACAAAATAGAGTAAAAAATTAATTAAAAATAGTAAGAGTAATAGCAAGGACTTCTGTATACCTAAATCATTGAATGTTTCCTAACCGGTTCCCATTTTTCGCCCATTTCCCAGGCAAAAAGAACAGCATGGACGAGGACAGTAGCAGCAGCAGCGGGAGCGACAAACCCAAAACCCACTCGAAGTCAACATCCACCGAGGACTCGCTCGGCGTCAGCACAACATCATCCACATGGACCATTCTACCATCGGACAGGATCGAGATGGTGTTGGACAATCCCAACAGCAACGAAGAGGCCAAAGTCCCAGGGGAGTCCCAGTGCGGCGACTCCGACGAAAAGCATGAAAACGACAGGTACACAAAGATACCCTATAGTACCTAGTGCACCCTGAAATAACCCAATTCCTTCGCTTCGAAACAGATGCAACCTGGCCGTGGTGGAGGACTCCCAGGCGGATGACATTTCCGATGGCATTTCCATCATCAGCGACTGCGAGAGCACCGATCGCATTTCACCCCATCCCTTTCTGCGCGACACCCTGGCCGACCTGAACTTCAACGAGCTACCCAACACCCCCCTGCGGCTTAGTCCCAGAAATATAGAAGGATTGCCGCTGACGCCGCCGCCACCGCCGCCGCACAGGCAGCGACGCCACAAGCATACCGAAACGGAGCCGTATGTGGAGCCAGAGTTGAATTTATTGCAGCAAGAAACGAAGCTTGAGACCCTATATCGTATGTATCCGGTTATGCAGAACAGCCTTACGGCCGTCTTCTATGTGGGCGCCACTCTGGCCATACTGGGCTTCATCGGGAAGCTACAGCATCCCGAGTGGCCGGGTTTTGGCAACGACAAGCCCATAGCCGAGCTGGAGCGCCGATTGGGGGAGCTGGAGATGTCAAACAACCTGATGCGAGCCGAGATCGACATAATGTCCAAGCAACTGCAGTACCTAAGCTCCGGACAGGGTCCAGCCTATGCCCCAGATGGATACTACAATGCCTATGCCCAGGAGCAAGGGGGAATGGAAAATCGCCAAGGCAAAAAGTACAAGAAGTTCAAGGCCTGGCCCGGACTCGGCGACTCACTGGAACCGTTGGACATAACAAAGGAGGACCTCAAGAAGCCCCACAAATGCCGCGATGGCCAGTACGTAAAGTTTGCCGCCATGTGCTTGGAAAGCCCGCTACCGGCTCCCGAATCTCTGGTAGATGAGATCGGTGATGCTGTCCACGATGTGCTGCAACAGTCTCAAGCCTTTCGTAACTTTGAAAAGGTCACCGAGAAACTAGGCACATTAGGCACTGACGGCGCCGAGGACGAGGGCGACGCCACTAGCACAAACGAAGCAAAGGCTTTCCATCCAGATGGTAGACAACAGGCAACAGGCAATGGCAACGGCAATCTCCATAAACAACCCAAGCCGAAGGTGGATCGATACAATGACAAGTACTCGCCGAATGCCTCCAAGGATCGGTACAACGATAAATACAATCCGAATCACTCGCACGAAGGCAAGCGGGATAATGGTCGCGGCAGGAGCAAGGAGGACCATTCGAAGGAGTACAACAACAAGCGGCGTCACAACGACGATCCATCCAGGCGCGAGCGGGAGCGGGAACGAGAGCAGCGCTTCAACAAGAACGGCAAGAAGCAGCGCCACACTAGCGGCGAGCGGGACGAGAGCGATGGCGATGGCGATGGCAGCGGCAGTGGCGAATGGCACGGGAAATTGATGCAGCATCGCGAGCAGAGTCGCCACAGACACGACCAGAAGCGCAAGGACAACAACAACTGGTACATTGAGCGCGGCGATGGCCGCGAGCAGGCGCGCTCCACCGAAGCAGGACGCTGAATGGCCAGTGGAAAATGGACTTGGTGGAAGAGAAGATGTTGGATGTTGGATGTTGGCACGCATGTATTTTAATCCCAAATGTTAGCTTAAGGACAACCTACGCGCCGATGCGTATATGGATTTGTGTGTTGGTTTCGAACCTAGTTTATGTATATCCTTTCGACAATTGCTACCAGTACAGTGCGTTTCGAGGCAATAAGACAAAGACAGATAGTATCTCAAAGGAAATGAAGAAATGTTTTTCAAAACAATTTCCTATATACTAGACTATATATAAGTTTTATTATAGTTTCTCATGGTTCTATAATGGATGTTTATTGGATGATTTGTCAAGTATTTTATTATATGTTGTCCTTTTAAATGAAACTTTATGGCTTTTCCATTATGATTTCATATTTCATTGTTATTTTGTATTTGAAAAAGAAAATCAAACAAAGGCATTTGATTTTATATTTGTAAAATATGTTTTCTATATAGGTTCTATAGGTTCTACGGACAAGAACCATTTTTGTTGTATTTAAATCAAAGGAAATATTTGCAATTTGCCAAATCTTGATGCGCTGTCTTTTTGGCAAGGAAGCGCACTGTACAACTTGAAAGCTTGACTCGGGTCGAGCAATGCACGTGCTTAAAAAATAATATTTATATATGTTAGTCGGGTCTTCGGTTTTGACGAAGCTAGAGGCAGGCATACTACTCCCAGCAAACCCCAACAAACCAAAAAAAAAAAAAAAACAATACAAAAAATACATACTTAAAACCCAATCGCTTTGTATGTGTACAGTTGAAGTCGACCATGTTGAATAATCTTAATGTAACGTATTGATGTATATCATAATATGACTACGAATATCCTATATGTATAAATCGGTTCCATCCGCTTGTGGGTGTGGTTCCTTGCCTAAGTTCCAGCTCAACCTAAGAGATAGACCTGGACCCCCAGCTGTGGGTCTGTCATCAAAAGCAAAATCAATTTCCTTTCAACGAGTATAACGAATCCTTTTCTTTTTGTTTTGTTTTTAAACATCAAAAGCTTTCGCCTAAAGTTATATATTACCATATATATATATATTTGTGATACATATACTTACATGTTTTTTTTTTTTGTGTGTTTAGACTAGAGGAATAATTTATAAATTATTGTACCATAATAAAACGACAAAATCCTTGAAAGCAAGTTCGAAAAAGAAAAAATGAAATATTTTTGTATGCATGTTCGTTCGTTTCGAAATTTGAGAATTTATTGTATACGTCTATGTATGTATGATGGATCTATTTATGTGCATGTCGGTGTACTGTACCCCCAAATATACATATTGCAGAAATAAATAAACTATCCCAAAAACCCTTACACAATCGACGTCTTTTTTTTATATCTGGGGTTTATCTTGAGTTGGTTGTCCCTGATACCCTGATACCAGACCTGAACCATTGATCTTGTGGCTCTCTAGAAAGTCGGCTGTAAGCCACACCTAGGGATTGATTGAGGAATTCGATCTTTCAAGCCGATCTTCGTGACGATTTTCCACTTGCCGAATTCCCTCATCTAGACGTGGGAGCTCTTCATCCAGAGTTTCTTCTATCTTCCATCTGTTTTGTGATTGGGCTGTGGTTCTCTCCACTGCAGCTCCACACTTCTCCTCCACTACTCTATTAAAAATCAGATGATTTTTTGTTTCCTGAATTCTTGAATTCGAGATCCCACCAGAAAATATCCACGTGAGTAATCTAGTAATCTGTGGTTCCAGTCTGCTGGCAGCCACTCTCCCATTCTCTTACTCTCCTGCAGATCCTTCCGTCCGACTGGAAGCCCTCGACTTACGGAGAAATCAAGGAAAAGATGGGGTAGCCTTCTGGAGGGATTAGTTCCACGTTGGGAAAGGCTTAGTCTTAAAGAATTTAAGCATGGAGGAACTGACTTAACTTTGTGCTCAGGAAATACCTACATATGTATGTATGTATGTACAATCCATTATTTTGACCCGTTGCGAAGGACGAAATGCTAAATGTTAACAGTCAAACGCTTGAGGGTAAATGAAAGAAGGCTAACTGCATATTTTTGGAACCCTCTACTACTATTGCGGTATAGCAGTCTATGACGTAAATACAAACGTACATGTGTACATATGTATGTGGATGGATCCTTAGGTGGTTGTGTTGCATATTTTCTCTATAATACATATGGGAATAGGCATATAGAACGACATACGTATGTATGTACATATGTGTGTGTGTGTGTGTACATGGGGCATGTAATATTTATGCTACTGTGCATGCACTTTCGTTTCTCGTTCGACTTTTCGTTATTCTAGGGCATGCGGCCAAGTGGGGGCGGTTTTGTGGGCTTTTAGAAATTGTCTGTGCCTGTGTCTGTGTGCCCGCGGACCGAAGACCGAGGACCCGCACAAACCTCTTGCCGGGCTTTCGCGTTGTCCTAGCTCTTTTATTTTTACTACGAATACACACAGCGCGCACATTGCAGAGAAAGCTTTGCACCCCCACCCACCCACTCTCCGCAAAGGAGAGTGCAAGTGTACGAGTGAGTGACAGAGAGCACGGCGGCCCAAAGTGGGTGGGTAGATTCGAAAACAACAAATCAACGATGAAAGCTCGACCGCCAAGCGCTTCGTGAATCACGCTTCGTGCCAACGTATATTAATATAAGGTGAGGCTTTGCGGCGCTCTACAAAGGGTAATAAATTAATTTAATAACTACTTTTAGCCCTCAGCTGTATGAAATACTTTTTTATTTAATACAAGTTTTTAAGGCAATTCTAGTATCAACAACTATCATAAGAGCACTTTCTGGCCATGCCCTACCTTGCGCAGATGTACCCTGCTTCGTGGTGCGTCGTGTTTCGAATGCAATTATGCCCGGCGCTGGCGTATGTATGTATGTATGTATGTATATTTGTACGTACCTATGTAGATGAGTGTTCGTGTGTGTGCTGCTGCTGACTGGGGCGTTCGGTTCGTTCGCGCGTCAATTCTCATTCTCGAGCCTCAAACCTTACTACAACGGGATTTTCAAGAGCCACGGACGTTCACACGGCGTTTTGCTGTTGGCGCGCGCGATACCCATTAAGTAACGGGCAGATGAGGCGTTTGACAAAAAGAAAAAAAAAATACCACACAAAAATTTCAAACAACCAACAAATAAATAGACACCCCACTCACAAGCACATCCGCATTCAAAATCGAAAAAAACAACAGATCGGAACAGAAGAACAATTGCGCCTGCAATTGGAATAAATCGAGGATTATACAACCCGTGCTACGCTTCATCATCATCGCCATCAACAGCATCGTCATCAGGCAGCAGCATCAGCAGCAGCAGCATCCCAATCAGCCAATCAATCAATCAATCAACAAATAGAATTCGGAACATATAACTGCAATGTTTAGATAAGACGTTTGAACCATCAAAAAGATGCACAGATATGTATGTGCAAACATATGTACTATGTAAGTATATACATACGTGCGACGGCTGGAGAACTATCACACACGCACACACACAAAGGCAATAACAATAATTGAGATGGAAATGCCAAAAGTAGGGGTAAATGGATATACATATGTACATGCGTATGTATCAACACATAAATATATGCTCAGTGCGGGGAAAGTACACATCGTTCGGTGTTGTGAGTTTTCATTTCGTTTTCGTTATCGCCGCTCAGTAGGGCAGTGTGGTGCTGCTCCAGTTTGTGCTGCCAAGAGCGAGACACAAAGGGGACACCACAGCTGTTTCTCTCTCACACGCAATTGGGCTTTTGGGCTACAGGAGCACCAGCATCATGCTCTCTCCCTCCCACTCTCTGGGCTGACAGCTGATAGATGCAAAAAAAAGAAGAAAAACGAAGAGTGGGTAGAGAAAAGCATTTGCCGTTGCATACATCATGTACATACGTAGAATCTACAAGGGGAATTTTTGAGGGGAATTTAGTGGCTAGAAACCAGAAAAAAAAAAACCCATTGACTGCAGCTGTTTTTGCATTTCTATGTAGAGCAGAGTGAGGCCCAGAAACCCAGCAAGCAAAAGCAGCAGCGTCATTTGACATTTCAGCATACAACAAAATAGATATAAATATTTACTCATGTATATGTATGTACATATGTACATACATATATCTAATAGACATTCCGTTTGGGAATCTATTTGTCGTTTCCACTTACGAGTGTACCAGTGTGTGTTTGTGTTTTCGGGCATAGATAAACGTACGAAAAAATCATGTGCTTTCATTATTTTTGTGTGCTTTATTTTTTGTGACGTAAAGAGTTGCGTTCATACCGTATGAACAGCTGATTGTGTGTGTTTTTTTTTATTGGTGTCTGAAAATGTGCTTGAAAATGAACAAATTTTAGATCATCTCAATGTCGAATAGAAATTTTCCCACAAATTCCTGAAAAACGGGTGAAAGGTAGAGAAAGAAGGAAGAAAAAAAAATAATGTCAATAAGTCGCTCAACACAACCACACACACACACACAAACCCATTCGATCAGCTGTTTTGTGTTGTTTTGCTATAAGCAAACAATTTCTTGAGCCAAAAGTTTTGCCATGTCGAATGTATGAACCACCAAATGGTAGTACGCGTGTGTGTGTGTGTGCGTGCCACTCTGCTTTGGTATGCGTGGGTGTTGCTCTCGCACGAGCGCTCTCTCTATACTCGCTTTCTGATAGAGGCAAGGTATGTCAAAAGATGGTAGGTTGAATTCCAATAAACTTCAATGCCGGTGTAGCTGATTCGTATATGGAAAATACTTATTTCAGAGTACTTATCGAATTTATCGCTTCTCTGGTGCTACGCTGCCACTAATGCCTTGGATGCTTTTCGCCATAATAGGTGAGTGACCAAAACACTGGGATACGGGCATGCCATACCTTCCATACAATATACTTTGGATAGCAGCAGCAGCAGCGGCGGCAGGGGAAATTGAGAGCTAAGCTGCCTTGGCGCTCGGGCTAGTCGGTGGAAAATGTTGCTGACATTAAGTACAAATTATTTAGTGTCTTTTTTTTCGTGATCTTGTAATATGAATTACTGCATCCGTGTACGTATGTATGTGTGCCCCAGAGTTTCAACGATTCGTTTGATTCGTTTCGAATTATGATAACCTAAAAGCATTATGCAAGCATTGTTTGTATTTTGTTGGTTCTTTTTAAGTGTGTGAGACACATTTACTATCAGTGTGTGTGTGTGTGTGTGTGTGTGTGTGTGTGTGTGTGTGTTTATAGTAAAACAAGAGACACAAACACAGAGTGAGAACATAGAATTTTATGTAATCAGGCAGCCCGTTTGATTTGCCATTTTTACCCCTCATTGCCCAGGGCTCTGCTCTGCTCTGCTCTGCTCCGTTGAAAATTACCAGCTTTGAAACGGTTAAAAGTGCAGTCAGTACTTTTGATCTCTCTCTCTCGCTCCCTCCCAGTGTCAGTGATGTAACAACAATTTTGTTTTGTTTTTTTTTCCTTTTATGCGACATGTGAACTGGATTACACAGCGGTATGTGAAAACAATAGGGGAAGGCCAGAGACGGAATGCTGAAGCTTTTGATACCCTTGCATATCCCGAAGGGTCATTATAGAATCGTAAGGGTCATTATAGAATCGTTCGATTTCATCAAATTTGATTTGCAAATTAGTTTTTGCATTGTTTATGGATATGGATATGGATTTTGTTGGTGCTAAAAAGATGGTATCACATGGGTTTATTCCATCTGCTCTCTTGATTTAGTCACAATTGCTTCTCTTCCTTCTGTGCGATGCCAAGCATCTGCTCCGAATCGTAATACCCTCTTCAAAGAGCACAGCAAAATTGAAGCAACGCAAATGAGAAAAGCAAACAAACAACCGCAATAAATTGACACACTGTGCTCTGTGTGAGCTCCCCCTCTCCCCTCCTCACCATACACCTTCATTTTGCATACGTATTACGTATGTATGTATGTAAGCCAAGACAGAGAAAGAGAGCGCTAGAGAGGGGTCTAATTATGTGCAAACAAGCAATTTGAAGGCTGCCGTCTGGCCGTATCGCGAATGCCCTTAACTGCTGATTATCGTCGTAGCATTCGGAATCGACGGCTGAACGTAATTGAATTAAATTTGCCTAATGGCAAAAAAACAACCATGGGCGAGCGGTAAATGCAGCGATAAGTGCTTTGCCGCTTTGGGCCTGATCTTTCAATCGATAAGACTCTAGGAGACTCCAAAAACTATGCTATAAACACAAATGGTCACATATGTTCCTTCCAAAGAGTATACATTTGTTATTATTTGTTAAATTATCGGTAAAATTAAAGCTTGAAAAATGTTTAAATTTAACCTACATTCATATGTAAATATTTATGTAAAAAAAACCTCCTTCAGTTAAAGCTTCTATAAATGAAACCTAACTAGAATTTCTCGAACGTGCCTTTTGAAGGTAGACTTTTTAGGCAGAACATCTGAGGAGCTTCAAGAGCTTGTTGATAATTAAGTGCTAGACCTTCTACGGTTTCGCATACATAACTCTTTCATTACTTTTTTTTAATCAAATTGCACTAACGATGTTTGATAAGAACATAAGAAATATTTCTTATCGTATAGTTTCCACCGTGGCACTGCTTCCCCCTAGTATATTTTTGTTTTGTTGTCTGTTCAGCATTTTACTTCCGTGGGTAACATATAGAAATATTAAAAATTACATAAAAACACTTACTATGTGTTTTCCTTTCATTCAATTGAGAGCTACCATCCAGAGCTAATTAGGATAAATAATAATTATACTCGTAATTGACAATATGTATGCCTAAAAGGCTCCAATGGGTACCCAGAGGATGGGAGTTGGGGGGGCCGCCATTAGGAGCTGCGATTCCATTAAACCCCAACTTAAGAGTCCTACTCCATATGTAATGTACATACAGACGTGAGGAGCATGTCCTGTGCACAGATGGGTAATAATCCCCATTTATGTGCCAGAGGCGGCAGTATGACTGTTTAACATTTCTATATTTCACACGATGTGGAACGTAAACACGGGAATAACAATAACAACGGTCATTTGGCACTCTCTCTCCTTCTCTCTCTCTCTCCATTAGCAGCTGTCTGATGGGGGTGCTCTCTGGCTCTGGTTCGTGCTCGAAGCTCTCTCTTTCCCACTATCTGTCGCTGTCTCTGTCTCTGTCGCTGTCTCTGGCCCCACTCTGCCCCTGTCTATTGTATGTCGCGTGCGCTGTTGCACTCGTAAATGGAGGCCCGGGTCGCCCTTTGCAATGCTAAAATCAATAAAATCTGGGCCAACAGTTTTAAAGGTTGATTTAAACGGTATGACGCTGTCGCAGCTCCTGTATATCCGTATATCTGTTTGTGTATGTGTATGTGTACCTTGTGCGCGTGTCGGTGCTTGTGTGTGCTTGTGCTTGAATATAAATAAACATTCAAGAGTCCAGAAGTCCGTCCGCGCTCCTCCCCACCTGAGGATTATCTCCGAGGCTTCCCCTTCGGGCTGTTGGTGTCGCACTCTGCCATTAAAGCCAGCGCGTGTCCTATGTACAAGCGTAAAAGTGAAACTAGAGCTTTTTCAAGTTCACTTCGCAAGCACACACGCGCACACACTTGCATGCACATGCTCAGGCACATGCACATGCACATGCACAAGCACAAGCACAAGCACATGCATATGCACAAGCACAAGCACATGCACATGCGGCTAAACACATAATGTGTAATATTTTTGCACCTTTCACGTCATCAAGAGTCGTGCTTCGCCATGGAATGATCTTAGCTCCGAACTGGGTTAACCGCCGGCCCCCGGCCACTCCCCACTCCCCGCTCTCTAGTCTAATGTCAAGGTTATCGTCGAAAATCCAGCTAATTTGCGTCAATCCCCCAACTAGTTAGTCTGCAATGCCAAACTAGTTAACCTTGTTAGTTCATGAAGAAATTCAATTAACTCGAAAGTTTTCCCCAAGGCAGCTACAGCCTCCACATGCAGGGATAGTCCAGGCTAGGGGAAGATGTTTATGGTGGGGGATAGGTCTACTCATAGTGATTTATAACCAAGATTAATTGTACATATGTACATTTTTATATTTAATACCACAAATAAAGTATTACTGGTTCTCCTAGTTGAAAGAAAGTGCTTTCAGAATATGTTGGAATATTTTTAATAATTCAAGAAAATTCTTCAATAAAATCCTGCGATTCTAAAGCCTCCATTAAACGCAAATAAGTGGAGGTATTTTAAAGTATTTAAAGTCTAGGTCTTAAAGCTCCCCAAGACTTTGATATTTAAACAAAATTTCTGACCAAAAAAGTGGCTATCAAGTAAACACTTGTTTGATTCCAAAAGAATTTGGAAAACTTAAAAAAAACATCATTCTGCAGAGGGGAGTATCCATAGTACAGCCAGCCAGCAAATCTGTTCAGAATCTTACGAAACACCTGACGCATTACCGGAGGTTCAACAAATGTTGTTGCATGCATCACCTTTGACCTTTTACCCAATGCGCCATGCTGTGCCCCAGCTTAAGCTCTCCACTGCATCCGTGGCATCTGCGGCATTGAAATACCGTTTGGAAAATGGCCTTTTTCCCCTTGTGGATGATGTATTGCATTGGCTAGGTGGCTATTTTTGGAATTTCCCATTTATATATGTACATACGAGTATGTACTCGTGAAAGGAAAACTCAAGCTTCCAGTGGCGGGGCTTGAGGCTTGGCGAATTCAATGTGTGTGGCCTTCAGATGGTTTAAAAAAGACACACAGCCAGTAGTATATACTACGAGTATATGTATATGTATACTTAAGCAGCACATAAACGAGCTCTGTCTGCCCCGCTGCAGCTACACAGCTGCTGCAGCAGATTGCAGTAGCAGCAGCAGCAGCATAAATCAAGTGTGTGTGTGGGTGTGAAATGTCCTCCTCTCGGGGTCGTTTATATGTCATTGCGCACCCGTTGCTCGGCGCGAAAGCAAGAGCAAGAGCCAGCCCAAGCTTTGTCCCTCTCTTCGGCTTTGAGTTTATTTTTATCCGCACGCACCGTCACCGTTAGGCGAGAGACAGAGAGAGAGAGAGAGAGAGAGAGAGAGAAAATGGAAGGGTGTAAGCTTTGCGTGGGAAGCTCACTGGACGGTCTCGGTACCTGCTCCAGTTGTCGCTACGAATGCACTTCGGCTTACTGTAATACGCTCTCGCTCTCTCTCTCTCTCTCTGTCCACTCCTCTCTTCAGTTAACCTACATATAATCGGCAGTTGCATGGACACTGCAGGGGAAGTGCTGCTGCTCCGAATGACGTAGGAAGAATATACATACGTGTAGCTCCCAAACTGTTGCAGGAGTTGCAGGAATACATACACAGATATAGTCAATACATATGTATTACTTCATTGTACATGAATTTGGAAAATGGAGAGAATGGTAAATGCAGCCATTAGCTGGAGTCCATGAATAGCGGGTGGATGCCGAGCCCTTATGTATGATCGCTGGTCTCCACAATGCGACATATAATGGGTATGTCCTCCTCCTGGGTCACATTGCTCTTCGAGTTGGGGTCCAGAGTGCTCTGGATGTAGGCGCGCCGGAACTTGTCCCAGCGCCGGGTCTTCAGGTAGTCTTCGAACAGGGCCTGCCGCGAGGGCACACTGCACTCGAAGTAGAAGCGACGACGCTGCCAGATATTGCCCGGATTCTGTTCCTCCTCCAGCAGCCAGAAGCGAGGCAGGACCAGGCACTGGACCACAGTGCGGGCCATTAACACGCGATGCTCCATCTTTTCGCCCAGGCCAAAGATGGCACCGAATGTGAGCGAACCGACGTCTATAAAATGGGTCCTCGTGGTGTCCTGTGCCCACGGGCAAGTGAAAGTGAGTGAAAAGTGATAGTGATTGGCGTTGAGGACTTACGCGCCTCGAAGAGAGAAATGCCGCATCTGAGCGACTAGACGAAAGCAATTGGGACCTTATTGTGTCCAACCTTTTCGAGGATTGAGAAGAGACAACTGTTGTACGCTTCATAGAGAGCTGGGAGACCGTTTCATGCTTCGATGGCGATATGGAGACGAGGCTCTTACGCTTCGTTTCCGAGCTAGAGGATTCCACGGCAAGGGAGGGTTCCGATTCAACGGATACCTCCTCGCCGTAGTATTCGAAATAGTCCTCGTAGTCGAAAAACTGCTCCTCCTCTTCGGCGTCCTCAATCTCCTCGGACTCGATGGTGGGCCTTCTCGGTTTGTGGGTTATCCTTTTCGCGTGCATAACGGTTTTCCTCCGATGTCCGTGCTTCTCAAGGAAGCTGGCTGGGCCCAAGCCGCAGAATGCCTCGATTTCTTTTAGTCCCATTTTGCGCATCTACAGAGCTCGAATTAGAAGAGAAACACCTCTATCTATAGGTAGATCGCATACTTGTTTCCTGAGGCCTTTCGACTCGCCCTCCGCTTCCGAGGAGGTTGAGGCCAACAAATTCTGAATATCCAAATACGACTGTTCTGGAGGATAGGACGAGTTCTTTGTTTCCAGAAACATGGGCTTGGACTCGTTGTCCTTTTCCATATCTGACATATCGATAATAGTCTTTCCCCTACTGTGACTGATCTGCAAGAATCAAAGACTGAGGATATACGTATACACATATCGGATATAGCACCTTGAGGTTCAGGCATTGCAGGATAACGCACTCGCCGCTCAAAATAAAGTGCACCATGTTCAAAGAGCCCTTGTCCTCGACATAGATCGTCTCCAGAGGATCGTACTGCACCACTGATCCGAACATGCAGGCGCGTCGTATCTGATCCTCGTTCAAAAAATCAAAGTAGTGGAAGGCGCGCAGTGCTTCCTTCTTTTCGTTCCACTGCTTCTCCATAAACGGCCTCAGAATGCGATTGTAGTCGTTATCGAACAAGGCCAATATTTCACAATTTGCTAAACGAAAGAGCCAACAAATAGACGATCGGATCAGTACGTTTCGCATATTTTTATGTAGTAAGTGCTTACACAGCGTCGTGTATGTGTTCATTCTGGGGCAGTCCTCCACCATTTCCACTTCTCCGATACAGTCGCCCGGACCGAATATGGCCATTGACACTTGAGTGATTTCCTTTGTGACCTTCAGAACAAGATTCAAGGGGATTCTATACCGTCTTAAGGAACTACCGCGTGGACCTACCTTATTGTATTCGGATCTTTTCATTTCGACCTCGCCGTTCAGTATGAAATACACGGTGATGGGCAAGTCCCCTTCTTTGATCAGCACTCGGGACTCATTGATGGACAATAGCTTTATTACCGGCACCATGCGAGCCCTGATTTTCTAGGTCACAGATCACGGATCGTAGGTGAAGTTATTGGTCAGATGAAACTCAGTTTGACAGCTTACCGGGGGTATCTTGGCGAAACACGTTAGCCCGGCTAAGACCATACAGAGCTTTTTCCGATCATCGATTGTCCGCGCCCAGGGTAGCGTGCGCAACAGCGCCTTGTCCTGCAAACGATTATCGGGAATCGTGACACGCAATCGATTACCTAAACGATTACGATTGTTGATGGGTAGAGCTTACCGCTACGGTGATCATGCCCCGCTTCTTCTTCTGCCGCACCAGCAGAGCCACATTCTTCTTGACGTTCATCGAGAGGCCCTGATCCTCGGAATCGATCAGCCAGTGCTGGTTCATAATCACCGCCCGCACCAGTTTTCTGAATCGGGTGCGCAGCAACTTCTTCTTGTTGTTCGACTCCGCATCATTGCGTGCTCGCTTCATCCTTGAACCCCCAAATGGAATGCAACTCTGTGTTCAGTGTTTCCCTGTGGTGTGTGTTTTTTTATGTTTTATGGTTTCTAAGTATATTCTTGTAGTTTTTTTGTGTCTGTGTGTCAAATGTGACTCAAGAAAACTGAGTTGTTACGATGCTCCGGGAACGGACAGCATCTTATACTAATTCTTATCGACTTGTCAACTATCGATAAAGGCCAACAGAAATATGTATATCGTGGATCAAGAAAGGGTTACTTTTCTGCAAAACATGATGGATGAATGTGCGTTAGAAATCCATCACTGATCAGGGATAAAGTCCCGATGATGGCGTGCCCATTCTGTAAGATATAGTATGCAAATTTGTATCTTAGCAGGGTAATATATTCATTGGGTAGTAGAAAGAGTAGAAAAGGCTGTTCCAGATCTGTTCTCACTCAGACTCCGACCTCGTGGAACATGCAGATGCATAGACGACAAATACTGTCTATTTTGTTGTTGAATTTCTGGGACCTCTTGTGATTTCTACTAATATTAAATAGGGAGCAGGCGCATTAAGTATCCCATCCGGTGTCAATTGATTGTCTATAAACGTTTTCCTTTCTTCCTTTCGTTCTTGCAGCTACGGACACCAACGACTTGTCATAGAATCGCACGGCTCTGAGGAGACACCACTCATGGAGGCGTTCTAGGAAGGAGACACGGGAAACGGACCAACGTTTGTCAAAAATCAAAGACAGCAAAAGACAGAGAGTAACTAACTAGCAACCGACTTAGACAAAGCCATTAGCAATTACTTTACACACACACACACACCTAAACACACACACAAAATCTACCCTTTTTATGGGAGATGCTCTGTAAATACATAAAACACAATACACTTAGGATCTAGGACTCTACGCCTCACACATCAGACATCAGACTTAATTCTCTGAGATATATAAATAGAACACACACAAAAACAACTACATAGACTCACAAAATAGAAACACTATTAAATCTAGTTACAACACATCGCCTGAAACTTCACAGCCAAAAATTGAGCTAGGATATTCATAATTGTGCGTTTGATCAATCAGATAGATATATAATCGTACCCGTAAACGTATACGGAAAGCACGCCGAACAGAATCGAACTAAGAAAAAACAAACAAATAGTGAAGAATCTTCGAAAGGATCTGGGTACGGAGGACAGGGTACGGTGCCAAGGACTGCCAAGATGCATATTG
This sequence comes from Drosophila miranda, assembly GCF_003369915.1. Lineage (NCBI taxonomy): Eukaryota > Metazoa > Arthropoda > Insecta > Diptera > Drosophilidae > Drosophila > Drosophila miranda. Next base: position 13,871,739 of record NC_046673.1, read on the forward strand.
AAATCCAGGTGGCCCTAAACTTTGTCATCTCCTATCTGTACAATAAACTGCCTCGCCGACGGGTGAACATATTCGGCGAGGAGCTGGAGAAGGCACTGCGCGACAAATTCCAGGGACACTGGTACCCGGAGAAGCCTTTCAAGGTATGATTGGAATGCGAGACGACCTTTAGAAACGGATTCTTATATGTGAATATTCATTGCAGGGTTCTGCCTATCGTTGCCTGAAGACCGGGGATGCCATCGATTCGGTGCTGGAGCGTGCTGCGCGGGAGAGCGGTGTGCCCATCAGTGATATTTTAGAGAATTTGCCACACGAGCTGTCCGTGTGGATGGATCCCGGCGAGGTGTCCTTTCGCGTTGGCGAGAAGGGAGCCGTTAAGGTATTTGTTGCGCCGCCAGGAATCTTCCCCGAAAAGGAATCGCCCATTAACCGCCCTTTTACGATGCAGATTCTTTATACAGAGAACAATGAGAACCACGAGGATAGCCGCTCGGCAGATCGCGAGGTCAACAAGACGTTCAATCCGGAGGCGCAATGCTTCCGACCCATCGATGTGGTCAACACGACCCTGACCAACCTGAGCCTAAGCCCCAAGTCGTTGCCGGTGCCTATGCCCCAGGCGGGCTCCTCGCCACAATCGGCTGCCTCTGGGTCGCCCACCTACAAGGGCAGCCCCAATCCCAATGCCAGCAACGGCAGCTGTGGCTCCGCCTCCGCCTCCGGTTCGTCCAGTGGCTCGGCACCGGCTCCGGCTCCGGGTCAGACTCAGGCCACGACTCAGGCACCGGCTCACGGCAACACTTCGGCCGGTGGCACAGCCTCGGCGTACTTGCAACGTGCACCACAGGCGCCTTTAACCTTCACGACCGCCACCTTTGCCCAGACAAAATTCGGCAGCACCAAGCTCAAGACCAGCTCGAAGCGGGCCAACAGGTAAGGTCTCGCTGCCCTTGTGCCACCGGGCACCCACTAATGCCGCACCACATTTGTCCTTTGCAGCAGCGCGTACCGCATGTCGCCCACAGAGTTCTCGAACTACATCAAGCAGCGGGCCATACAGCAGCAGATGCATCACGGCCACGGGGTCGTCCCGTCCCAGGGCTATGCCGCCCTGGACCCTGTATCACCGGCACGCTCGATCTCACCCAACCCGTTGGCTCTGGGCGGCCAAATGGCCACCGGTGCTGTAGCCGGCGAACACTTTTTCTATCCCGGCGTGGTCATGGGCCTTTATCCGCAGTTCAACGGCCAGCGGAACCTCTACGAGCCGCACTTCAACGGCGACGCCAACATGGCCATGTTTGCCGGGCATCCCCATGTCAATGCCGTGGGTGGAGCCAAGTACAGTACTTACATGGAGGCATGCTACTTTCCCAACGGCCAGCATCTGTCCCAGCAGCAGCAGCAGCAGCAGCTAGGCGTTCAAATGGACAACGAGAGCTGTTCATATGGCCTGGAGACAGAGCAGTGTGTCATCGATGAGGTGGCAGCAACAGTGGGAGCAGCAACAGGCGGAGTTGGAGTTGGAGCTGGGGACTCTTCCCCGGACAACAGTCCCATTGCCACGCCACCAGTGGCTGCAATGCCCAACCAAACAGCTGCTGCTGCTGCTGCTGATGCTGCTGCAGACACAGCCGGTCCCGACAGCCCTGGCGTCAATCAGCAGCAGCAGCAGCCGGCCGAATCCTCATCGGCCAGCAATCTGATTGATGGGATCAACTCGTTCTACGGCTCTGGATCGTCTTACCAGCAGCTCCTGGTGGCCAACTAGGCCTCCTCTCAGCCCCAGCCACAGCCACAATAACCAACAACACCGACAGCAACAGCAACCAGCAACAGACATACCAACTCGAGGGCCGAGACCGTAGAACCGACATCTAAGAGCCAGAACAATAGAACCTAGAATTAAACGAAAGCTCCGCCACATAGTTATATAATAGAGATAATATTGAATCTGACTGGCTCCACAAAGACAGACACCATACCGATCCAATTATTACAACATTTTGAGCCACAAGAAAGAAAGAAAGAAAGAAAAAACCCACATATAAATTCCGAGAACAATGTAAAACAGGATCCGTTTAGCTACTATATACATTTTGGATTTTGTACACCCCTCGTTTGTGTTGTATATAATTATGAAAGCTATGGTACATTAGATGAAGACCTACTCCCATAGACGATAGACCATAGACATACCCTTAGACCGTTCAATCAGACTGTGTACGATGGCCCCTATTTATAGGAAAGTGTATAGATTCATATTTTTGATGGCTCTCGTTCGTAGGCGCTTGCAGACATACCCATAGATAGACAACCAGACCTGAGCATGGGCCTATTTTATGAGAAAGTTCATTAGTTAGCGCCCATACGGACAGGTATATTATACACTATTTATATTTTTTTTTTATCAAATTCGAAGTGAAGTTTCTTTCATCTACAAACAATGCCTAGATTATACATATACTATATACATATATAGCTGCATATATGTATAGGATCTGCACGGACACACAACAAACACTGAGACAGAGACAGACACAGGTGGGGCCGCCATAGGCGTGCTTTGCTCTAAAACATAAAAACCAACAATATATGTATAGAAGGAATTCAAATAGAATTTCTCAACTAAAATTGTTTTTAATTGTTATACATACATATATATATATATATGCATATATTTAAATGACTTTCGACACTAAGTTTTTAATTAGTTATAACGATTAAGAGATAAGCTCATTTTTGATATCAAGATGCGACCGACGACAACAGAAAGATGTGTGAAAATGAACAGGAATGACCCTATACTAAAAGCCACACAAGCGTTGGGCGTCTGGGAGCCGATCAACTTCGAATGAGCCCGAAGATCAGTCAACCCAGATGCCCAACAAAAGTCTGTGCCCCTCACCTCGACTGTAACCTACCGACTGCAAGTGGTTGGGATATTCTAGCGAACTGAATGACACGATGCGAAAGAAGTGATCCCTAGAATATTGGGCCCCAACCATTCGAGTTATCGAAGCCATCTTTAGTCTCTCCCAATGTCCCAATGTCCCAAACGGAACTGTCTGCTGTCTCCAGCCAATCCAGATGATATAAGCCATGAACATTTGCATTATCCAAGGCAAGGAATGGAAAGGGTAGGCTAGGCGCATGTCATAGGGGAAAACAAAATAGAAGTACTATAAACAACTCTTTCATTTGTGTGTTATATTGTATGTATTACTATTTGACTTCATATTTTTTTTATATTGTATGTATATCTATTTTTATATGAACATTTGTAATTTTTATAAATCAAGTAAAGTAAAAAACAATTTTATACTTTTTATATGGGCTTACGTGAAAAATACCTTGTGCTATAGTATGAATGTTTACTTTAATTTTCAAACAAACAAAAACAAAGCGAAACGAAACGAAAAATGTTGCAAGAAAAAAAAAACCAAGAAAATCAAACCAAAAAACCAAATGAGCATTTTTATTTAATCTCCATATTAATGAAGTCCCCAATCGAAGCACGAAACACGATACACAAAGAAATTATTGATGTAAATATCTCATCGGATATACAACAGATATACATAGGTCTATAATTTTCCTTCTCCCGAATTTAATGGCTGACACCTCTCAATGTATATTGTATGTAAAATGGTTTAATGGAAATATATATATATAGACTAATGTGTAAGTAGAAACCAACCAAGAAAAAACATACAATATGTGTATAAGTACACTCTCTCCCACATGCAGAAACCTTAGAGATAATGTTAGTGCATATATTACAGATATATATGCACGTATAAGAAGATCTTGTTAAGTAGTATTTGTAATTTATGCAAATATTTTTTACATTTTGTTACAACTGAGAAGAGAATGAAAAAAAAGAAAGAAAGAAAGAAGGAAGAAGGAGGCAGTGATGCAGAGCGACAAATCGGTGGACAGGAGGAAGATTTTAAACATTTTGAAAAAATTGTATTCGAATATATATGTACCTACACATCCCACAGATGTGTGTATCTCAAAACTTACCACTGAAAAACGGAAATTAAATGAAACATTTAAGTACCTTAAAGAAGCTTCTGACTACAGCTACTGTGATCACGATCAAGAGTCAAAATCAAACCAGAATCAAAGTCAGAATATTGATAAGCTTCGAATGCAATTCGCTCACACCTCAAATCCGTGCGGACCAGGAACTGGACAGAACAGTTCACTGGGAGCCACCGCATGGACATCAGGGGTCAACGAATTGTGGATTTCTTGCTTTTGTATTCTGATCATAGTAGTGCTTAAGTACAGTACCTACATACATTCATATAGATACATACATACATTCATACTGAGATACATCGCGTCCCATTTGATGCCCGAACACAATGAGCGCATGGACACGGGACGGTTTTTTAGATATATTAGAGCTATTCAAAAACTATCAAAAAACAGAAAAGGAAACAAATTTTTTACTTTTATATATATATATATATATACATATATATACATATGTAGATAGATATATATGTGTGTATGTATCGGTATATACAATACGAGTATATGATAGCATGTCTCCATTCTCAATGTGTTTGATGTACAATATTATACAATACAAAGCAATGTCTGTTTCTCGATGTACATACTCGTAAATAGTGAAAATACATAATGTTAACAAATGTCCCACATGCCATAAGCTGTTTGAGTAGGTATATGGCCCTAAACTCTCTCTCTTTCCCCTCCGCCTGGGTAGGTTGGAGGGCGGTAAAGTTGTATAAAATACATAGTACAGTACTTATGTGTAAGAGAATACTGATTGCTTGCTTAGGCACTTTTCTATTGTGATTGTGATACCAATGTAAGGCACAGATACCGATACAGATACCGATAGAGAAACTGATAGAGAACATACCTATTTAGATGTCGTTGTCCACCAACTTGAATCTTAAGCTAAGTCGAGATCAGATGAGATTGTATCTGAAAGACACCTAACAGCAACAGAAACAGCAACTGGAGTAGGAATAGGAATAGGAATAGGTATAGGAAAGGAATCATCATGGTAGATAATACAAATATACAAGTACATACACTATATTTTACAATATGAAACACACACACACACACACACACTCATAGTATCTAGAGTTCGGATCTGGCAAGATTGTAGTAGGAAGCAACTCACTAACTAAACTAAACCGCAACAACATTGGTGTTATCAATATTTGTGTAAGAGAGATCCGCAACAGCTAACAAAATACATAATAATTAGAATAACAAACTGCTTTTTATACCTCAGATATGTTTCTATATATGAGTATGTTTACTATATAATATTCCACATAGGGAAGGAAGGAACTCCACTCTCTTCCTACCCAAATGCAAACCCGAACCCAAGCAAAGCAAACTAAATTAAATGAAATTACATTACACCCACTGGTCGTCTATACGGTGATTAAGTAACGTTATCTGGATAAGTAGTTAGAGGAAAGAATTCATTTATGAATGTTGGATGTAACTTTTGTATATTTTTAGGTAACTTGTTCAATTGATACGCTTTTTTCCAAACAAAAATCTAGATGTGCATTACCTACTACCTACCACACAGACACACAGCCACTGACTAATGTGGGGTCCCCCCAGAGTCTAAGATAGGATTGTATATGTATATGTGTATTCCTGGAAAATTGGCGGGAAAACAATCATCGCCACAAATTAAGCTCAATATGTGTGTTTCGGTATAATAAAATCCAAATCCAAATCCAAATACTCGTAGCTGTACCGTATAGGTATTCCCAAAGATACGATACTGACGAATATGTACCCAGATATGAGATTTTTGAATGAGTGTCTAGTTTCTTATATACGAGTACATATACTAACTATATCTATTTTATGACTAAGCAATGGACATGGAAAATATTGTGATTTAAGTTTGGCAATTGGTCATCTTTCGTTGAATAGAAGTACATATGTATGTAGGAGAGTGCAATAAATTACAATTTAAATTAAATATACACATAGGTATGTATGGTATGTACGACTATAATTATGTTTTAAACTTTGACTCGAATAAGTTATCGTGCTATCGTATCGTACTGATTGCCATATCGCGTATGATTGCAATATCGTTCGTTTGACAGGAAGGAGGAAAGAGAATTGAATTCGAATTAAATAAATGCATATCAGTGAACACAATACAATAACGATGTACAGACAGACAGACAAACAATATATTGAATTTAAAGTGCTATAAATGTGTATGTATGTATATCCTATACCCAGTACACAGATACGAGTATTCAATCAATTCAAGAAGAACAGAACCCCTTACGTGTGTACATAAGCATAGAGGTAATTAATGTAATATATATGTATTATGTATAGTAAAAAAATATAACTTCCATATTGAGTATTTTTCATATTACCTTTAATAGAATAAAGATTATCGTATTATTCGAATACATGACACCTGCAGTTTTACCTAAGGAACAACGACCCAAAAACTACTACTTTTATGGGCATCCCATCCGTTAAGGCGTAGCTTTTTTTATCCTCTACTTTCGATGCTCAAAAACTACTACTTTTATGGGCATCCCCTCCATTAAAGCGTAGCTTTTTTCATCCTCTACTTTCGATGCTTAATACCGAAATTGCCGCATGCTCTCTCTATCTCTCTTCATTCCGCTACATCTGTCTATCTCGCTTTTTTCGCACCAACACCAGACTTTTTCTCGCTCCCTTCCGCCTGGACGTAAACACATTGGCGAGTTAGAGTGTGTGTGGGAGAGAGTAAGCGTGCCGATTCTGCGCTAGTGGACAAATTAAAATATTCTTAAAACGAACATGCGTTTCATGTCGACTTCAAGCAATCAGCTCTTCCCGAAGAGAGCCGAAAGTCAGAACTTCCAGACCAAGGTGAGATTTCGCAGAACCATGCTGCCATCGTGTATTCGCTCTCTTTCGGCTCTTTGCACCCCATGGTTGATGCGAGAGGGAAGACAGAGAAAGATATATAGAAGATGTTTTGTTTTCTCCACTCTTTGCTGCTTTGTGCGAAATGAAAAGAAATGGCATGGTTGTTGTGGCTTGTATTACATCAAAACTTTTGTGTACTTCTTACGGCTTAATAAATGATTGTTTCGTATTTGTATTCAATTGCTTAAGTGTATAACATTTTGCGGTCGGCACGCACACATTGCTTTGCGCTTGTGTCCATTTGGACAGCAGGCAAAATGGAATAAAGAAGTGTTTTTGTATTTATGCCTATAGGGCCTTGCCGGCCCCTGACTTAAATCCAATTATAAGGCGTTTCCGGTCAGCTTGGCCATTTTATGGACGCAAATCAAAAATAATATGAAAGGTTCTAACCTTTTTAAACACTTCAAATATAAAGAAAAACGTCGACATGGACGAGGGAACTTAAAACTTTGATTCATGTTTTTTCGGATGAAAAAAGTCAAGTACGCAAACCATTACTTAATAGGTATTTCCGGAGTCGATTTTTAAATTCCCTTGGATTTGGGTGAGGGTCCTTTGAGCTCAGAGCGTTGAAGAAGTGCTTCAAGGGGTCCTCTGATATTCTGCTAGTTATCAAGTAATTCTTGCCATCTTTTGTGCCCACATATTGAAATAATTGATCCAGCGAGGTATTGTTGACAATCACTCCATTTTGAAAGGGAAGTCGCCGCTGGGATTTCGGCACTATCAAAGCGGACATGATGGCAGACATTTTACTCATCACTTTACGCTGCACATTTAGGGATTTTCCAAATTGCTTGGACGGAGTTGAGTTTTCGGCTAGCAATCTGACATTAAACATTTCGACCCAATCGTGGATCAGCTCGATGAAGTCTGCTGTTTCACAGGCCTTATATACCTTCAGTCCCAGGTGACTGCAACGGCGAATGGCACTTGCTGTCGCCTTGGAGAGCAACTGAGTGGCCAATTTGATATTTTGCCTGTCGGCGGACTTCACGTTTAAGTGGTCCTCCGTTAGTTTCCATAAAATTTCCAAATCCGAAGAAGCGGCATGGTTCATCGCTTGCCTTATAGTCGTGGCGGTTATTTGATGGCCTTTTATGACAAGCCCAGAGTCTAGGAATTGATTCCTTATTAGCTTTACCAGGTGTAGCACATCGGCAAATACAAAAATTTTCATCTGTCCATTAGATGGATGCTCAAACCATGTTTTTTCTAAAATAAAATACGAAACATAAGTATGTTTTTTACAAAAATAATTGCTTTCTTTATAGATACCTGTTGATATTCCCAGCTGTGCCCATAAATTCGAATTTGCGGGTCCCATGTTGGACACCATTGCCACAACATGGTATTCAGAAGCGTGAAGCTTTCTGATGAGCATAAGTAGAGTGTCGAGGGTCATGGGTTTGTCGAAATCGTAATAAATGAGATTCTTCCAGGACTTCCACAATCCCTGAACCATGGCCACCTGTACATACTTTTTGGTCTCTTGTTCGGCTTTTTGTTCGAAGTTGTACTCATCGAAGCACAGCACGCACTGTTTGTCTTCATTTTTCCTGTCAACCTCAGCCTCCATAAGTTCAAATATAAAATTTAATGGGCCAGGGCTTATTTCCACCGTTTGCGACCATTCATGCAGTGTGGAGGTACTGGGGAATGGGAAGCCCCTTTTGAGGAGATGCCTGTAGGCCCTAGGTCCAGCAGCATTTAGACAAATTCCTGCCGAAATGTCTTCGGTGCTCCAGCGCACCCGTGTAAGTCCATTTTCCATCTTACTTATTTGCTTTTCGGAGAATATGCTTTTAAGTGACTCTGCCAACTTTTCCATGCTCTGCACTCGTTTGACAAGCCGATTATTTTCCTTTTCCAACTCCTTTATTCTGAATTTTAGCCGCAAGTTTTCTATCGCTATTCCGCATTCAATTACTTCTTTCCTGTAATGTGGGCAACATTTCGAAATTATCATAGAAGGCACAATAGCTTTCAAGCGGCACTTACTCAGTTTGCGAGCTAAAATCACAAAAATTCTGACCGGCAGCAGAGGGTATTTCCTCTGTGTATAAGTACCCCACTCTATGGGGAACTGCGTTTGGCAGCAAACGCCTCCGCTTTGCCTTGCTCTCGGACGCATAATGAAAATCGCTTTCATTAAAATGATTCTCGCAAATTTTATTGCTCTCATCCAATTTAACTTGCATTGCATTTATCCATAGTTGTCTTTTTTTTTCGTCTTTCGGCACACAAATCAGGCGACCAGAATTCGAGCGGCAAATTTTGCAAACTTTCGGCATTTTTCCGACGTCCGCGCTCCACTCGCACGGAACACACAACGAAAACTGAGCGAAATAAGTCCCGAAAAGAGAGCGCGTTGTTGGAATGAACACACCACCTTGTTGTCGTGATGAAATCATATGTATGTACAATGTGGTGAATTCGCTCTATATCGGGTCGCATTCATCACTCACACACACACATTATGCAGTTATATAAGATGATACCACATGATAGAATCAAACAAGGTGGTCCGCTCCCGCAACGCGTTCTCTTTTCTGGTATTATTTTGCTCAGAATGACAGCAAACTCATTCTCTCTTTCGGCTCATACTCATACTCTTAAATTTAACACACATTAAGACCCAGAAAGAGAGCGCATTGAGCGAATATACCACCACTTGTATGATTTCAACATACTTGCTTGGTGGTGGATTCTCTCTATTTCGGTTCTTATTTCACGCTCAGCTGTCTGAGACGCTTTGACGGCCATGTTTGATGCGAAAGAGAAGAAAGATAAAGAGATAGTATGTATATGTAGATGTTTTGTTTTGTTTTCTATAATCGTCGCTCATTTCTGCTGCTGTCGCACTGAGCTGAGAAGACAATGCGCTGCGGAAATCTACCTCCATGCATAATTTCATGGCTCTGAGCTAGCTTCGGCGGGTTCTCTGGGCATCTATTGTTTATACAATGTATAAGATTACATTTTCAGCATTGCACAAAAATGAAACCTATTCAAGAATCGAAGACTTGTCAATCTGTACTCTCTGGCATATTGGTAATTAGTTTATTCAAATTTCAATCAGCTGTTCAGTCTTAGGCCGCTAAAGTTAATGTCGTTCGCATGATCATCCTCGATGGTAAAGTTGAACTTAAATTGACTCCCCGTGCTCTCTTGCCGCAGGCTGCCGCGAAGCGATGGCAAATCAGACGACTGTGGATGCGATACTGTCTCCTGGGCGGGCTCTGGTGCATTCTCATTGGTATTGGCGGCGTTGGGCAGGGCAAATTCAAAGCGAAAGTCCTTTCCAGATGTCAGAAGCGCCGACTTCTTCACAAAGCTGTACTTTTTGTTTGTATCAGCGGAGGGTGTGAATTTTATTTGCCTGGAAGCTGTAATACAGAGAGATGAGTTATATATAGCTTATGTATGAATATTTCCATCGAAATGAGCGTTACACAGATCAGAAAGAGAGGCAAATGCATTGTAAAACAGAACGAAAATGTGCTGTTGTGCACATTGTGTAAAATTGTAAATTGTGGGCCATAGTGTTGCTTAAAATAACATCTTTTGGAGGCAAACAATGTAAGACTGATCCACTGCATAGACAGACTCACAATTGCAGCAGGTTGTGGATGAATACCAATCTCAGATAGTTTTCAAACATAATATTTTATTCTTATAGGTTTCTCACCTAGCATCATTTTTCTTTCCTCCTGTTGCATTTTGGATCGGTAATCCCCCATGGAGAGCTTCATTACCTGCCGCTTTTTGATGAGCGGCGCCGTTTGGCTTGTCAGAATCTTAAGGTTCTTGGCAGTATCTTCGGCTATGATTGTTGATTTCAAGAGAATGTTAGCACAGATCCATTTACATAAATATTTTCGTAGTGTGTTTATGAGACCGACTTACCAACTTTTTGGCTCAGTTTGCCGCCGTCCAGAGCTAACTGCAGCTGTTGAACACACCAGCAGAGCTCCAGCTCGAATTGAATGGCGCTCTCGCCGTCAAATGCCGGGGCCGTTGCAGCCGACGCCGCAGCCACCGGCTTCTTTGCTGGGCCCTGAATTGGCGGTGGTTTATTTATTGACTTGGCGGTTTTTCTGCGATGCATGCTGTTCAGATTATTATTTTTGTTTACAAAAAAAATCAATGTGCTCTAGCTGGACAAACATCGATGGTATCAACGATGTCATCGATGGTTCTTTGTCAAACATCGATAAGCGATGGGTGTAAAGTACCGATCACAAGACAAACACATCTCTGCCAACTAGTTTTATTAAGTTTTATTAGTTTTATTAATTGGATAAAATTATGTGGGCGTGGTTAAATTTTCTATCTAGCTAATAATATTCGACGGAATATCAAAACTGAGGAATATGTATAATAGAACTTGAGTTCGTCAGTATATTTACGGTATATTTTTAAAATTGGACGGTATATTTTGGTATATTTCTGAGGGTCGCACGGTATATTTTATCGCTAAGTCCTCGTTTCCGGCTTCTGCCTCTTTCCGTCTTCTGCCTCCTTCTTTTCACACTGTCAGCCGACGAAGGTAGGTTTGCCCTAAAATGCGTGCTCGTTTGAAAATATCTAAAAATTAATTTTTCCTCAGTCGCTACTTTGATTTAAATATTCAAAATGGTTGCCCCAAAGAAACAGGTAAAAATGACAAATAGTGAGCATGATCTCGTACATGTGTGCTAATCGCTGCATTTATGTTTATAGAAAAAGGCGCTGGAGAGCACCAATGCGCGTCTGGCGCTGGTGATGAAGTCTGGCAAATACTGCCTGGGCTACAAGCAGACGCTGAAGACTCTGCGTCAAGGCAAGGCCAAGCTGGTTCTCATTGCCAGCAACACGCCCGCCCTGAGGTGAGAATGCTACCGAGAAGTAGATTTCCATTGCACCCAAGTATGTATGAACAGCAACGCGTTGCTGTTGTTGGAACCATATGGAGTCTTGCTTAATGCTGACTGAGAAATATGATTCCAATCAAAAAGAAATTGATGGAAACTATGGAGTAGTATATATCATCTCAACCAGCGCAAGCGGCAGGGCAGAGGCAGGGCGACTGTTTTTGTTGGATCTGCCTTGCCTGCCCCTCCACGTGGTTTCCACTAACGACACGCACATGTTGCGGCTTGGGGTAAGACTGAACATGTATTTTATTAAATGTGTACATACACACGCACTGTGATGATTCTGTAATTCCGACTGCCCTGACGAATCTTTTTATTACTAGAGACTCTTTCTGATTGTATTGACCCTCGGATTGGGGTGCTAGAGTTGTGTATTGCTTACTAATATATTATGGTTTGTGCCTTTGCAGGAAATCCGAGATTGAGTACTACGCCATGTTGGCCAAGACTGAGGTCCAGCACTACAGCGGCACTAACATTGAGCTGGGCACTGCTTGCGGTAAATACTTCCGCGTGTGCACCTTGTCCATTACCGATCCTGGAGATTCGGACATCATTCGTTCATTGCCCGACAACTAAAATGGCTTGAAATTCTGTGCTTTTTTTTATACAATAAATTCTTGTAATGAGTTGAAGAAGAAATATTCTGTGTTTTGGCAGGGAGGTTCTGAAGCAGTGCCACGGGTCTGGGACACCCACACCCCCTGTGCACTGCTTGCATAATTCAATGAATGTGTGTGTTGGTGTGGGTACCACACGGATGGGTTCTAGCAAATGGTTGTGACGTCACACAGTCTTGCTGTATATATAATATATACATATGTATGGCATAAAAATAAACAATAAAAGGTATCTTCTGCATTTTTCATTGCACTGTTTAAAAAGTCAACGCGATTTTCCATGTGTTGTCGATACATGCAGACGATATATCATTGACATCTCTAATTGTCTATTTTTGTTTGATTTGTCCTGAATAATTCGAGTTTCAATGAAGAAATACCACAAGTGGCGATAAACGCATCGCAAGTAGAGTCCGTGGACAATTCTCCGACACTCACTCATGGCATGGTTTGGAAGCAATAATCAAGTTGTTGCGCCCGGGGACCAGGAAATGGCCCTTGCAGGTGTTCTGGTCCCTGGTCCAGGAGCCGCCGCCACAGCGCGTCCAAGGAAGCGCAAACATTCTGCCGGCGAGCCGCCTGCCAATGAAAATGCTATGGATGTAGATGGAACCGAAATGAGCTACTTTCTGGGTCGCCATGCGGGCTACCCCGACGAGCTGAACGTCCTCATCAAGCCGATGCGCTGCGAGCTGTGCAAGGCGACGATGACATCGTGCAAGAGCGCCGAGGACCACTACTACTCCAGGGGGCACGATCGCCAAGTCGCCGCATGGATCACCAAGACCTACCCGGAGCGTGGCTTTCAAATGACACCCGGTCGGATTGGCACGACGGCCTACCACTGCAAAGTCTGCGACCTGTCCTTGAGCTCTGCGTCCCACGCCCGTCAGCACTATGGGGGCCGCAAGCACAAATTGGTAGAGTCGAAGTTCTCGCGGACCTCGGGAGCTAGCTATTGCGACACCTCCGGGGATTGGTTGCACGTGCACACACCCGAAGCGAAGCTCAAGGACTTGTCCTTCCTGGCCGACGCAACGCGCTCAGAGCTGCCCGAGGATTGCCCCCAGTCTGAGGCTCTAACACTCAATCACGCAAATCGTCCGGCGATAGTCGAAGAGCACGCTGAGGCTAGCAGCAAAGTGGAGTGTAGTCTGTGCCAAATTAAGGTAACATCTTCGGGGCAAATGGAAATGCACGTCAAGGGAGTGAAGCACCAGAAGAATCTACGCAAAGTGAGTATGGAGCCGGACATAGAGATGGACTCAGTCCCGTCCGAAGGATCGATTGCGGCCAGTCTTGGTGAGGAGTTGTCGGCTGCGGATCAATCCATGTACCGCACACCGACCGGCGGCTACTACTGCGAGCTCTGCAAGAAGCTCATGAACCATGCGACCACCTTGCAACAGCATCTGTGTGGCAAGAAGCACTTGAAGACAGTACGTCAGCATGCTGAACAGTCTAGTCAATAATTTAACGATCTCATTATTTAAGCAACATTTTGTATGGCAATACCATCTTCGAATACTTAGATGGAAAAGATTGGTCCGTCTCCCATTGCCCATTAAGTTACCTTTATTTTGTCTGCATTAGACTGCATTCCCAGTGTGTATTGCTATACACAGTATTACAGCATGTAAAACAGCATTTAGTTTAGCGAAAACATTTCTTTTTTTTTATCATCTAGGGTGTAACCCCAAAGTGGAAGGGATACGATACCGACAAAACACTCAATAAATCTTGTAAAAATTGTTATTATGCTGTAAAGTTCGTGTTTTATCCCAGGATGAGATTTGGCTGAAAATTTCCAGCCCCTGAAGGCTTTATCTTTAAAGGAAACTAGATGAAAGTAGACGGCCCAAAACTTATGTAGGCCTATCGAATTTAGAAGTCTAATGCACAAGTTTTCACGACTATCATTCCTATAACCCAAACTTCCCCCAAGCGCTGAGAATATATTCATATTCATATCACAACATCGAAGTGGAGAACATGCTCGTTTAGATGCAGATACATTTTAATTTATGGATAAGTGGTGCAAACAATTTTATGAATAAATGCAAAATTATTTTACGCTTTTGCTTGTTTCACAATATACACTCTTATAGCACTTTTATTATTGTTTTAAAATATTACAAAACGAAATTTTTTGTTTTTCATTTTTTGGTTAAATTCAAGATTTTGTATGTGGGGGCACCACACATACAGGATAGTTCCTTTCTTTAGAGTAAAATGCACACTTTTTGACCTTATTTGATACTAGAGAAAACTAAAATTAATGCATATATACATACATATGTGTATATGTATATGTATGATGGCATTATATACAACGACTAACACGAGCGGAAGCGGCAACATTACATTCTCACTGTTTCACAGCATTTCGGATTAGATCAGATGTTGGAAACGTTTAGCCCCCCGTTCTCAGATACGATACGGATTGAGTTGGTCCATGCTTATTGTGTGGGCGAGAACTCAGTGGGAGCGAGGACGCGGCAATGCATATCTCGAATCAACGGCACAGTGTAGGCTACACACTCGTCCCAGCCAGGGGAACGCCATGCGGCCTCTCTGGTCTCCTTGCGGTCCTGCAGCGAGCTGTAGCCTGTGCAATTAATAAAATTGGGAATCGTTCTTCATCTGTTCCAAGGAATACATATATGTACTATATAGTTTTACATACACCAGATGTGATGGACATTGTAAAGTCGGCCGATCTGCGAGAAGAACCCAGCAAAGGCTTCGTTGTTGTGCTTGCGATAGTTGATGGCACGAGCCCAGTTGTTTCCCCATTCAATCATGGTGCCAGGCGTCAGTCGATATGATCTGCAATTTATGTATAGGATATAGGGTAATTTATCGTTTCATATATGATTTTGAATGGATTTTGTACCGCATTTCGTAGATGTTCTTGCCGGAACGGCTGGCAATCTGCGGCCAGTAGCTGAAGGCCAACAGATATTGAAGGTGGCGAGAGCGCAGAAATTTGGAACGCTCCTGCATTAGACTCAGGTACTCTGGATCGTTCCACAGATCCTCTTTGGCCTGATCGATTTTCTCGAAGCCACCCGTGTATTTCCATAAATGCAAGCACTGATCCATGTCGCCCACCTGCACGCTCCATGACGCCACCAAATTGCAAGACAGATTTGCCTTTTTATCGTTCATCAAAGACACGGTTGTTTTGCTAAAAGGAAATGGAAGTATTCAAGACAGTTTGTGAGACAATTCGTAAAGGTCACCAACCAACCAGAAACGTTTTTGAGAACCAAAAGGTTTGATAATGAATATAAGTATTTTTTGTGGAGGAACGGGGAAACCTTTGGATTAGCCCAATGAAACGTACTTGCTACTGGGTCAATTGTTAAAAATTGTTAGCTGGAATATGCCACTCCACTCACTAGTTATTAAGATAGGCGCTCATCGAGTCGGGTCGTACATTATGTGTATGCAATGCATATATGATTTCCTTGTCGCTCAGCATGCGGCTGTGCGACTCTTTGGTTGGTTCGATTTTCCGCACAAGTAACTTTGAGAACCATGAATCTGATTCCCTGCAGTTGGCAGTGGTCGAAATCCATCTAAAAGTACAAAATTGACAATATTAATCCGATTAGCAAGCCCAAAACTCAATCAGAAAGATAACTTTGATAATTTTATTGGTAAGAAATGAATGACTAGGGTTCACCAGCAGATATTATAAAAGAAAAAGTCTTTTTATTCCCAATCTTATCTTTCATATATTCCGATATTCATGAAAGAATAGGGATGGCTTCAGTAAAGATTGTATTTTAATTAGATTCACAAGATATTTTTTTTGTAGAATAGATATGGCATTCAAATGATCTGTGAGTAATACATATTATATATTATATTTCCTTCCGCTCTTCTGGAAGACATTTCCCATGAGCGGAATTATACCTTAGATATAAAATAGGCCGATACAAATTAATTATTTTTATACTATAAAGAAAACTTTGGAATGTATGCATATGTATGCATATTTATCACTTGGGCGGACATCATTAAGGGTGTCCGCCCACGAGAGTTTTTCCTTTACGCGTCTGTATGCATACATATGTATGTCTGGCTATTTTACTCCTTAGAGTACTAAGAAATGAGTGCTATTTGATATTCTACTTTTAAATAAATATTAATGCACCTTTCGACGAATGTACGAGCATGCATACATATTTATGTACATATGTACATACATATACAGCTGCGTATGTTTGGACGTGCTATTTATTATTTCATATTTCTTACCTGACAGCGGACAGGCCATTGTTATTGCCGACACTCAGAATGTTACGTAGCTTCAACATTTTCGATTTGGTTTGACCGAATTATGCAGCGATGCAAGCGTTGATTGAGATATGAAAGCTGTGGGAAATCAGTTGCATATTATTTGTGCTGCTGTTATCATTAATATGTGTTTTTTTTGCGCACTGCCTCCCCTGCCGCGTCGTGTGTACTTTAGTCAAGGTGAAGTCAGAGTCAGACCGAGCTAACAAGTGCGACAGTAATTGCCTTTTCGCATCGATAATATAGATGGGGTGTCGTGTTGCGAGTTATCCTCCTGTCCGTTTCCCCGTGTGTCCGGTGGAATTTATCTGTGCTCTGTGTCGTATTGACGGATTATTTCCATAGTTAATGTGATTGCAATTTGAGCTTTATCGAGTCCTACAAGGTCGAAGGGAGGCAGCGCAGGGGATATCTGTTGCACATTAGAAACCCACTTGTTGTATTGTTGCGGTATTTTTCGTAAATCAAACTACTATCTAGGAACAAACGTTAACTTTAAAAGAAAATAAAAAAATTGTGGGCCTATAAATTATTATTTCTGACCCTCAAAAATATACCGAAATATACCGTCTCATTTTCAAAATATACCGTAAATGTACTGATAAATTATATACCACCATATTCCTCGATTTTGATATTCAGTTGAATATTATTAGCTAGCTGGAACTTTTAGATCTAAGCACATAATTTTATCCGATTAATGAGTCGATTTCCTAGATGACTGGCTTATTTTAAGTACTTCCTTCAATTTGATTGATTATAAAATAAAGTTTAAGCAAAAAGGTCAACAAAAATTTTCACTAAATTAATGTTTTTACATGGTAACTACACAGTAAGTACACATTTGCTACATGCTAACTACATATTTCTTAATTATCAACAGAGACACCTGACGAGGAAGTGTGCACGGTTGTTGGAAAAATACTGGAAGAGATTAGAATGTATTAGTATATTCAAAATCCTATACAAAATATACCGATATATATGTATATATATGTATATACATTATCCAAATATGCTGTAAATAGGTCATTAAATTTATGTAATATTCCATTATATATGATATATGATTTTTCATCAGATTTTCAGAAATGTAACGTAAAATTTTTTTCAGATTTGTCAGTATATATTTTACATTGTGTATATATATACATTTATATATATATTGTATATTGTAGATCGTGTAGATTGTATTATATTATGTAATAATAAAATAAAGTATAAAGATGTAATGCAAAATTAATTTGCGCTGAAAAAATGGTTTTTTCCTGGAGAATGCTACAATGCCAGTTGCCCTGGGACTTGGCCAAGAGACTTTCTTTTCGCACTTTCACTGACAAAAAAAAAACAAGTTCCTTTCTTGGAAATTGAACAAGACAAATTTAATATTTATTTTATTGGTTATACGAATTTAATCAAATAGAAGAAATTAATGAATGCAAGTACAAATAAAAATAATCCATTCATAGGAAAAAGAAAAGGAACAAGTCTTCAGACTCTCACTCAGTCATCGCTACTGTTAAACAGTTTCCAAGTCGATCGATCGTCTAGGGAATGGTGTTATTTAGAACGGCCTTGAGCAGCAAATAACTTAAAACATCTTTGCGGCCACTCTCTGGATCGACGATCCGAATGAAGCGAACAGGCATGCGGGTGAAGTGGATTTCCTGCTGTGTGGGAGTAGATAATTCTATATTTCCCACGCCATCCCAGTGGATCATGTCGCAAGAGACCTCCACGGTGCAGTTGGGCGTGTCATTGGTCTTTAGAATAACTTCGATAGAGATGATATTGATTATGCACCAGAAGCTCAGCTTAATAACGATCTCATTTTGGTTGACAAAAAAACCTTTACCTAAATGGAAGGCCACATCCACTCCTGGAGACACATGGGCACGATAGGGCAATATCGACGTGATTATCGGTTTCTCGATGGCGTCGAGTATTTTTACGGACTCGACGATCCCAGAGGGACGCACCACACGCACCAGGTCTTCGACACTAATGAGAGAGAGACGTACAAGCGAGAGCACCGATTTGATGTCCACGCCCTGATTGTGGCGACTCCATTTGAGTACCGATTGAAAGACATTGATTTCGTGTTCAATCAATGTGTCCCGTCGCAGCACTTCTTCCAGTGATTCCTTGGACAGCATTTGGAAGGACTGGTGTTTCAGAACTTGGGGTGCATTTTTGTCCATGAACTTAAGGCATTTCATGGTCAGCTCTGCAAGATTGAATTTGCGAGCTGTATCCAGGATCATGCACGTGTTGCTGATGGACAGATTATTCTGCAGATGTTTGGCTAGGGCCAATACGACTTCTGGCAAGATATACAGATTTGCCAAACCAAGCACTTTGGAGGTTGCATCCACGTCCACGGATACAGCAAGAGTGCCCGAGTAAAGATAGCGTAGGATTACCTTGAATGCCTCCAGCGGCACGTCCAGACGCACCTCCATCGGCTTCTTCAGCGGTTCCTCCATCGACTCCTCCAGCGGCTCCTCCAGCGACACCTCCAGCGGCTCCTCCAGTGGCTCCTCTTGGGGCTCCTCCTGCGGCACGTCTGGTTCATTTGACTCGGTCATGTCTCCGTAGAGCAGGGCGCGGAAGTACAGGCTGCGGTTTGCTAGTATCATACGGTGCGCCGGCAGGCGCTGATCCTCCACAATGAACCACATATCCGAGAAGAGCTCGTCCATGCAGAGACTGCCTACATCCTTCAAGACTCCTTCGCGGAAGGTGTCCTCCAACGTTTTCATGGAGCTGCGGCGTCTCTTAGCGGCGGACGAAGCGGAGGACGAAGAGGTTTCTGGACTGATCTGTTTGGACTGGTAGGTGTTTTTCTTTAGATTTGTAATCCGTATATTCAATAGACTTACTTTTTTTTCGTTTTCTTCAGCAGCTAATTTTTTAAGTGCAATTTCTTGTCACACGCTTTAAAGAGAAGTTGGCTGCAAAAAAAAATATCGATTGATTTGATGAATATATTGCGATATTGCGTCCATGCGATATGTGCATTTTAATTAATTTTTTTTTCTTTGAACCCCCTACTACTCTGTAATAAATTGCGTACTAATTGTCGCTGTTTCTATTTGAATTCTTCCGACTATTTACTGCTTCTATGTAATTTAATGTGGTACATACATATATCGATAAGACATTCTCCATCCAAAAACCCCATCCCTATTTACATATGAGTTGTACTTGGTAAGCGATGCAAAAAGTACACTATTTTCAGATTAAATGCACAAATGCACAAATGCACAATCCCCGTGTGTCCGGTGGAATTTATCTGTGCTCTGTGTCGTATTGACGGATTATTTCCATAGTTAATGTGATTGCAATTTGAGCTTTATCGAGTCCTACAAGGTCGAAGGGAGGCAGCGCAGGGGATATCTGTTGCACATTAGAAACCCACTTGTTGTATTGTTGCGGTATTTTTCGTAAATCAAACTACTATCTAGGAACAAACGTTAACTTTAAAAGAAAATAAAAAAATTGTGGGCCTATAAATTATTATTTCTGACCCTCAAAAATATACCGAAATATACCGTCTCATTTTCAAAATATACCGTAAATGTACTGATAAATTATATACCACCATATTCCTCGATTTTGATATTCAGTTGAATATTATTAGCTAGCTGGAACTTTCAGATCTAAGCACATAATTTTATCCGATTAATGAGTCGATTTCCTAGATGACTGGCTTATTTTAAGTACTTCCTTCAATTTGATTGATTATAAAATAAAGTTTAAGCAAAAAGGTCAACAAAAATGTTCACTAAATTAATGCTTTTACATGGTAACTACACAGTAAGTACACATTTGCTACATGCTAACTACATATTTCTTAATTATCAACAGAAACACCTGACGAGGAAGTGTGCACGGTTGTTGGAAAAATACTGGAAGAGATTAGAATGTATTAGTATATTCAAAATCCTATACAAAATATACCGATATATATGTATATATATGTATATACATTATCCAAATATGCTGTAAATAGGTCATTAAATTTATGTAATATTCCATTATATATGATATATGATTTTTCATCAGATTTTCAGAAATGTAACGTAAAATTTTTTTTAGATTTGTCAGTATATATTTTACATTGTGTATATATATACATTTATATATATATTGTATATTGTAGATCGTGTAGATTGTATTATATTATGTAATAATAAAATAAAGTATAAAGATGTAATGCAAAATTAATTTGCGCTGAAAAAATGGTTTTTTCCTGGAGAATGCTACAATGCCAGTTGCCCTGGGACTTGGCCAAGACTTTCTTTTCGCACTTTCACTGACAAAAAAAAACAAGTTCCTTTCTTGGAAATTGAACAAGACAAATTTAATATTTATTTTATTGGTTATACGAATTTAATCAAATAGAAGAAATTAATGAATGGAAGTACAAATAAAAATAATCCATTCATAGGAAAAAGAAAAGGAACAAGTCTTCAGACTCTCACTCAGTCATCGCTACTGTTAAACAGTTTCCAAGTCGATCGATCGTCTAGGGAATGGTGTTATTTAGAACGGCCTTGAGCAGCAAATAACTTAAAACATCTTTGCGGCCACTCTCTGGATCGACGATCCGAATGAAGCGAACAGGCATGCGGGTGAAGTGGATTTCCTGCTGTGTGGGAGTAGATAATTCTATATTTCCTACGCCATCCCAGTGGATCATGTCGCAAGAGACCTCCACGGTGCAGTTGGGCGTGTCATTGGTCTTTAGAATAACTTCGATAGAGATGATATTGATTATGCACCAGAAGCTCAGCTTAATAACGATCTCATTTTGGTTGACAACAAAACCTTTACCTAAATGGAAGGCCACATCCACTCCTGGAGACACGTGGGCACGATAGGGCAATATCGACGTGATTATCGGTTTCTCGATGGCGTCGAGTATTTTTACGGACTCGACGATCCCAGAGGGACGCACCACACGCACCAGGTCTTCGACACTAATGAGAGAGAGACGTACAAGCGAGAGCACCGATTTGATGTCCACGCCCTGATTGTGGCGACTCCATTTGAGTACCGATTGAAAGACATTGATTTCGTGTTCAATCAATGTGTCCCGTCGCAGCACTTCTTCCAGTGATTCCTTGGACAGCATTTGGAAGGACTGGTGTTTCAGAACTTGGGGTGCATTTTTGTCCATGAACTTAAGGCATTTCATGGACAGCTCTGCAAGATTGAATTTGCAAGCTGTATCCAGGATCATGCACGTGTTGCTGATGGACAGATTATTCTGCAGATGTTTGGCTAGGGCCAATACGACTTCTGGCAAGATATACAGATTTGCCAAACCAAGCACTTTGGAGGTTGCATCCACGTCCAGTGTGGATACAGCAAGAATGCCCGAGTAAAGATAGCCTAGGATTACCTTGAATGCCTCCAGCGGCACGTCCAGACGCACCTCCATCGGCTTCTTCAGCGGTTCCTCCATCGACTCCTCCAGCGGCTCCTCCAGCGACACCTCCAGCGGCTCCTCCAGTGGCTCCTCTTGGGGCTCCTCCTGCGGCACGTCTGGTTCATTTGACTCGGTCATGTCTCCGTAGAGCAGGGCGCGGAAGTACAGGCTGCGGTTTGCTAGTATCATACGGTGCGCCGGCAGGCGCTGATCCTCCACAATGAACCACATATCCGAGAATAGCTCGTCCATGAAGAGACTGCCTACATCCTTCAAGAATCCTTCGCGGAAGGTGTCCTCCAACGTTTCCATGGAGCTGCGGCGTCTCTTAGCGGCGGACGAAGCGGAGGACGAAGAGGTTTCTGGACTGATCTGTTTGGACTGGTAGGTGTTTTTCTTTAGATTTGTAATCCGTATATTCAATAGACTTACTTTTTTTTCGTTTTCTTCAGCAGCTAATTTTTTAAGTGCAATTTCTTGTCACACGCTTTAAAGAGAAGTTGGCTGCAAAAAAAAATATCGATTGATTTGATGAATATATTGCGATATTGCGTCCATGCGATATGTGCATTTTAATTAATTTTTTTTTCTTTGAACCCCCTACTACTCTGTAATAAATTGCGTACTAATTGTCGCTGTTTCTATTTGAATTCTTCCGACTATTTACTGCTTCTATGTAATTTAATGTGGTACATACATATATCGATAAGACATTCTCCATCCAAAAACCCCATCCCTATTTACATATGAGTTGTACTTGGTAAGCGATGCAAAAAGTACACTATTTTCAGATTAAATGCACAAATGCACAAATGCACAATCCCCGTGTGTCCGGTGGAATTTATCTGTGCTCTGTGTCGTATTGACGGATTATTTCCATAGTTAATGTGATTGCAATTTGAGCTTTATCGAGTCCTACAAGGTCGAAGGGAGGCAGCGCAGGGGATATCTGTTGCACATTAGAAACCCTTTTGTTGTATTGTTGCGGTATTTTTCGTAAATCAAACTACTATCTAGGAACAAACGTTAACTTTAAAAGAAAATAAAAAAATTGTGGGCCTATAAATTATTATTTCTGACCCTCAAAAATATACCGAAATATACCGTCTCATTTTCAAAATATACCGTAAATGTACTGATAAATTATATACCACCATATTCCTCGATTTTGATATTCAGTTGAATATTATTAGCTAGCTGGAACTTTTAGATCTAAGCACATAATTTTATCCGATTAATGAGTCGATTTCCTAGATGACTGGCTTATTTTAAGTACTTCCTTCAATTTGATTGATTATAAAATAAAGTTTAAGCAAAAAGGTCAACAAAAATTTTCACTAAATTAATGTTTTTACATGGTAACTACACAGTAAGTACACATTTGCTACATGCTAACTACATATTTCTTAATTATCAACAGAGACACCTGACGAGGAAGTGTGCACGGTTGTTGGAAAAATACTGGAAGAGATTAGAATGTATTAGTATATTCAAAATCCTATACAAAATATACCGATATATATGTATATATATGTATATACATTATCCAAATATGCTGTAAATAGGTCATTAAATTTATGTAATATTCCATTATATATGATATATGATTTTTCATCAGATTTTCAGAAATGTAACGTAAAATTTTTTTCAGATTTGTCAGTATATATTTTACATTGTGTATATATATACATTTATATATATATTGTATATTGTAGATCGTGTAGATTGTATTATATTATGTAATAATAAAATAAAGTATAAAGATGTAATGCAAAATTAATTTGCGCTGAAAAAATGGTTTTTTCCTGGAGAATGCTACAATGCCAGTTGCCCTGGGACTTGGCCAAGAGACTTTCTTTTCGCACTTTCACTGACAAAAAAAAACAAGTTCCTTTCTTGGAAATTGAACAAGACAAATTTAATATTTATTTTATTGGTTATACGAATTTAATCAAATAGAAGAAATTAATGAATGCAAGTACAAATAAAAATAATCCATTCATAGGAAAAAGAAAAGGAACAAGTCTTCAGACTCTCACTCAGTCATCGCTACTGTTAAACAGTTTCCAAGTCGATCGATCGTCTAGGGAATGGTGTTATTTAGAACGGCCTTGAGCAGCAAATAACTTAAAACATCTTTGCGGCCACTCTCTGGATCGACGATCCGAATGAAGCGAACAGGCATGCGGGTGAAGTGGATTTCCTGCTGTGTGGGAGTAGATAATTCTATATTTCCCACGCCATCCCAGTGGATCATGTCGCAAGAGACCTCCACGGTGCAGTTGGGCGTGTCATTGGTCTTTAGAATAACTTCGATAGAGATGATATTGATTATGCACCAGAAGCTCAGCTTAATAACGATCTCATTTTGGTTGACAACAAAACCTTTACCTAAATGGAAGGCCACATCCACTCCTGGAGACACGTGGGCACGATAGGGCAATATCGACGTGATTATCGGTTTCTCGATGGCGTCGAGTATTTTTACGGACTCGACGATCCCAGAGGGACGCACCACACGCACCAGGTCTTCGACACTAATGAGAGAGAGACGTACAAGCGAGAGCACCGATTTGATGTCCACGCCCTGATTGTGGCGACTCCATTTGAGTACCGATTGAAAGACATTGATTTCGTGTTCAATCAATGTGTCCCGTCGCAGCACTTCTTCCAGTGATTCCTTGGACAGCATTTGGAAGGACTGGTGTTTCAGAACTTGGGGTGCATTTTTGTCCATGAACTTGAGACATTTCATGGACAGCTCTGCAAGATTGAATTTGCAAGCTGTATCCAGGATCATGCACGTGTTGCTGATGGACAGATTATTCTGCAGATGTTTGGCTAGGGCCAATACGACTTCTGGCAAGATATACAGATTTGCCAAACCAAGCACTTTGGAGGTTGCATCCACGTCCACGGATACAGCAAGAGTGCCCGAGTAAAGATAGCGTAGGATTACCTTGAATGCCTCCAGCGGCACGTCCAGACGCACCTCCATCGGCTTCTTCAGCGGTTCCTCCATCGACTCCTCCAGCGGCTCCTCCAGCGACACCTCCAGCGGCTCCTCCAGTGGCTCCTCTTGGGGCTCCTCCTGCGGCACGTCTGGTTCATTTGACTCGGTCATGTCTCCGTAGAGCAGGGCGCGGAAGTACAGGCTGCGGTTTGCTAGTATCATACGGTGCGCCGGCAGGCGCTGATCCTCCACAATGAACCACATATCCGAGAAGAGCTCGTCCATGCAGAGACTGCCTACATCCTTCAAGACTCCTTCGCGGAAGGTGTCCTCCAACGTTTTCATGGAGCTGCGGCGTCTCTTAGCGGCGGACGAAGCGGAGGACGAAGAGGTTTCTGGACTGATCTGTTTGGACTGGTAGGTGTTTTTCTTTAGATTTGTAATCCGTATATTCAATAGACTTACTTTTTTTTCGTTTTCTTCAGCAGCTAATTTTTTAAGTGCAATTTCTTGTCACACGCTTTAAAGAGAAGTTGGCTGCAAAAAAAAATATCGATTGATTTGATGAATATATTGCGATATTGCGTCCATGCGATATGTGCATTTTAATTAATTTTTTTTTCTTTGAACCCCCTACTACTCTGTAATAAATTGCGTACTAATTGTCGCTGTTTCTATTTGAATTCTTCCGACTATTTACTGCTTCTATGTAATTTAATGTGGTACATACATATATCGATAAGACATTCTCCATCCAAAAACCCCATCCCTATTTACATATGAGTTGTACTTGGTAAGCGATGCAAAAAGTACACTATTTTCAGATTAAATGCACAAATGCACAAATGCACAATCCCCGTGTGTCCGGTGGAATTTATCTGTGCTCTGTGTCGTATTGACGGATTATTTCCATAGTTAATGTGATTGCAATTTGAGCTTTATCGAGTCCTACAAGGTCGAAGGGAGGCAGCGCAGGGGATATCTGTTGCACATTAGAAACCCACTTGTTGTATTGTTGCAGTATTTTTCGTAAATCAAACTACTATCTAGGAACAAACGTTAACTTTAAAAGAAAATAAAAAAATTGTGGGCCTATAAATTATTATTTCTGACCCTCAAAAATATACCGAAATATACCGTCTCATTTTCAAAATATACCGTAAATGTACTGATAAATTATATACCACCATATTCCTCGATTTTGATATTCAGTTGAATATTATTAGCTAGCTGGAACTTTCAGATCTAAGCACATAATTTTATCCGATTAATGAGTCGATTTCCTAGATGACTGGCTTATTTTAAGTACTTCCTTCAATTTGATTGATTATAAAATAAAGTTTAAGCAAAAAGGTCAACAAAAATTTTCACTAAATTAATGTTTTTACATGGTAACTACACAGTAAGTACACATTTGCTACATGCTAACTACATATTTCTTAATTATCAACAGAGACACCTGACGAGGAAGTGTGCACGGTTGTTGGAAAAATACTGGAAGAGATTAGAATGTATTAGTATATTCAAAATCCTATACAAAATATACCGATATATATGTATATATATGTATATACATTATCCAAATATGCTGTAAATAGGTCATTAAATTTATGTAATATTCCGTTATATATGATATATGATTTTTCATCAGATTTTCAGAAATGCAACGTAAAATTTGTTTCAGATTTGTCAGTATATATTTTACATTGTGTATATATATAAATGTATATATATAAGTTAACACATATTACAAGTTATCGCACCACCTTAACTTCATCATCTTGCGTCACCCCACACATAAACATCTTGCAGCGCTCAGTTTCCCTGGGCCGTCCCTCACTCCATTGGCCAACGGCAGTCGCCTGATTCTGCCGGATGTGCTGGGATCAGCGAATTCCATTCTTGCATAAATGGTTCGCGAGCTGGGGATCTGGGAGTTAAGTTTTAGTTTAGAATTGAATAAAGAGCGCGTCGCTCCTAATCAAACTCCGGCTAAGCCGTCAATATATTCATTTAATTGGGTTATCGTGCCTTAAGGGCCGGTAATAACGGAAGGAAGTTCTTCCCATCATAATCTTCAAAGAAGAGAAGACAATTGGTCACGGACCGTGGCAAGGGACCAGATCAACCAAAGAGTTCAGCTGCTTAGAAATATAATTGGCGCCCAACGGGATTGGAAATATCCTAAGAGAATTCACGTCCCCAAAAGATAAAACCATGTAAGTGACTGTTCGCAAAAGAGAGAAATAAAAATAAAAAATTTAAAAAATTTTGTATAGATATGATAAATATAAATGTCTGACAGTGCAAGTGTGAACGTCATGCAATACAATAAATTTTCGTTTTGAAACTGAATGAGTGCGTCTGTGTGGTTAAATAAGTGATCGCCCGAGTTTGTTCATTTGATATCTTGCTGTGTGGTTTGATTTTTTTTCAGTAATTGCCCATGAGCTGGAATTATTGTTCCAGTCCCACCTGAACAATAGGTGGCCAGGGCTGAGGGCGACGCGCCATCTAGCGGAAGTCCAGGGAGGCTCGATGGTGTATGGGGACATCGGGGGGAGCTGGAGCCGTCACTGGGGATATACGGAAGAGAATAGGATTAGTTATATGTATTAGTAAGGGAAAAAGGGATAAATAGGAGTGAAAATATTAGAAAACGTGGATTGGATTATAGAAATCGTGGAGCGTGGACGGAGTAACGTCGAATTTGGAAATTTTGTGCTTAAAACAGAAAGTTTGAAGTGAGTACAGAAAAGGCGGGCGATAAAATAGGTTGTAATGCAGAAAATTTTACTAACAGCCGGCAAGGAATATAGCCACCAGAACCGGGCCAGAAGGTTTCCTGGAGAGGGACCCTGGAGTTCGAGAAAGTCGACTGCAGAGAAGAAGACTGCCCAACGGAACCTGAGTGAGTTCGTTCCAGTTGCGCGTGTGTGAGCCAAGTAGCGCGGGACGTGTGAAGGGGGAGGGTGAAAGAGGACGATTTAGCTGCCAGGGCGATTCTAGCCACACCGCATGATCGTTGCATCGCCTTCCAGTGCGTGCCACACGTTTGGTCTCATTCACCAAGTAACAACCCCGAAACCCTATTCACACACACACACACGCGCACACGTATACACGGACCTATACAAATTTAGGGCTGACCGGCCACGGCCAGCGATCGCCCACGTCGTTTGAACTTAAAGAAAAAAAAACATAGTCCGCACTCCAAACACCGTTCCACATTAAATGTTATTTTGTTCCGTGTGTTGTCCTTTATTTAGTAATTAGTATTAGCTTAAACCGTTTAACGTACATTGAAAAAAAATATGTAAAAACACCAACACCTTTCACGAACCTAAATCTGCGATCAGCTGTTCAGTGCCAGAAGATTAACCCTTAGTGGGTGACGCGGGGGTCCCATCAGTCCACCGTATTTGGTCGAGCGATTTGTGGAAAAATATTGTTTATTGTTTATGTCCCGGGGACCCTTAACAAGAGCTCTTGGTAGGTTAAGTCTCCGTAGGGGCCCGAGTTAAATTAACTCCCGTAAAACTGGATCCACTCATCTACACATATTCCATTACGTATGGGTGAGGGTATCCCTGTTGGTTGAACGAAATTTCAGCAGTTATTTCCTTGTTTGCCTTTGTGTCGAACGTTTTGGTGTTTCTTAGTGGTTAGTGATAATTTTGAGTATAGCTATTTATTAATGAGAAAGATGAAATTGTCAATTTACGATTATTAAAGCTTGGATATATATTGAAGCATGATGCATTAAATTTAAAATAGAGGGAGGACGCGTGGCGTAAGCCATGGATTAGGCCAGCCGTTACCGTTCCAGCAGAGGGTGGCCAAAATGAACGTTGTGTTTGGTCACAGGTAGGGCGGGCGCGCGAAGTGATAACACCCAAGCTTCACCCACTTGATAGCCGTCTGTTTATGATTTTCTTTGTTGTTGTTAGGTTGTTGTCAGTTTTGATGTCCCGAGAAGTAGTATGTCTCCTTTTTTGTCTACATTTGGCGGGCAAGGGGAACTACCCAGCCCTGGGGTCGACAGCTAGCCGGCATTGCCCTCTGGGAAACAAGCCAAGTGTAACAAATGGCGCCGCGCCCAATATTATTTTCGAATTCGCATGCATCTGGACTGACGCAGGTTCGGGTGGTATTACAACAAATGTCACTCGGCCTGGTAAAGGCAGATGCGGGGAATGAAAAAAAATAATAAATTTAGTGAAGAAGACGACAGCTCGCGAAGTGCAGTTTAGCTGTCCCGGCAGAAGTCGCTGCTGCAGGCTTAAGGTGAGCGTAAAGCTGGTCCTTAATGGCGCGGGGTGATTGATGCTAGGGATGGATAGACGGAGGCAGTTAACGGATATATAAAATTTGTGATAGGGACTTACGAATTACGTTTGAACATTTTGTCGCTATTCGATGTCGCAAGTGAACGTAAGTCACTGCCGTTCAACAAAAAAATGGACAGGGAGTTTGCGACGGACACATTGCCTGGTGGACTGTGATATCGAATAAATCTGTGATGGAATGTGATATTGAAATAAGTTAAAATAAGTCATGTAGGTAAATGTTCATTGTAGTTTCGCACCTGTTTGTTTAAAACAAAGCCGCTTTCGTGTTTTTGAACCTGTTGTCTGTCTGCCGAGAGGTGGTGAGGAGTAGGTGGCCCGGGAGTCGTAAAGACAACCCGCGATGCATCTGTTGTCATGGCAGATCGGTATGATGGATGACAGGAACAAATCACAAGCAAAGTGAGCTCATGCACCGTGAGGCTTCTCGTTTATCGGCCATCGCTTAGAGCGATGACTAGAGTAGATGACAGGCCACACAAAGGTGGTGTTCGTAATTGTAGGATATCCGTAGGGCGACTGTCAAGTGGAGCGCAGAAACTGGAGCGGTTGCTGGTCCCGGCTAGTCACGTGTCCCCCTCTTAATGAATCTTGTAAGAAGAAGAAGAACTGTTAGGAATTTTTGTTGTTAGGTTTTGTGTTGTGTTGAATGTGTTTGAAGTTTGAGTGTCTTAGGTGTCGATCGAATATACATGTATGTTATTATTTATTTATTCAAATATTTAATTGCATATATCTCGTTAACGGCGCTGATTGGCGCAATATTTATATCGGTATTTATTTATTTATTTATCGGAGTATTTATTGGTCCGAAGCGTGGTGTTATTTATTCTTACTAGTTATTTCTTTGGGTATTTATTTCTTTATTTATATATATTATCTTAGTTTAGGAGTTTCCCTTTTTATACCCGATACTCAAAATGAGTATTGGGGTATATTAGATTTGTGGTAAAAGTGGATGTGTGTAACGTCCAGAAGGAATCGTTTCCGACCCCATAAAGTATATATATTCTTGATCAGCATCAATAGCCGAGTCGATTGAGCCCTGTCTGTCTGTCCGTCTGTCCGTCCGTCCGTCCGTCCGTCCGTCCGTCCGTCCGTCCGTCCGTCCCCTTCAGCGCCTAGTGCTCAAAGACTATAAGAGCTAGAGCAACGATGTTTTGGATCCAGACTTCTGTGATATGTCACTGCTACAAAAATATTTCAAAACTTCGCCCCGCCCACTTCCGCCCCCACAAAGGACGAAAATCTGTGGCATCCACATTTTTAAAGATACGATAAAACCAAAAACGCAGAATCGGTGAGGATGACCATATCTTCTACAGTGCAAAATCTGAACCAGATCGTAAAATGATTATAGCCAGAATCAAGAAAACAATTTCATTCTTTCTCGCTCTGTCTCTCTCTAAAACACAGGTTTCATGGTCGGTTTTGTCAATTGCAAAATATGAGTTCAAGGATCTCAGAACCTATAAGAGCCAGAGCAACCATTTTTGGTATCCACACTCCTGTGATATCGGACCTTGACCGTTTCGTGTCCAAATTTCGCCACACCCCCTTCCGCCCCCGCAAAGGACGAAAATCTGGGGCATCCACAAATCTCAGAGACTATTAAGGCTAGAGTAACCAAATTTGGTATCCGCACTTCTGTTAGATCTCACTATAAAACGTATATCTCAGAATTTCGCCCCACCCCCTTCCGCCCCCACAAAGGACGAAAATCTGTTGCATCCACAATATTGCAGATTCGAGAAAACTAAAAATGCAGAATCATAGATAATGACCATATCTATCAGATTGCTGAATTTGGATCAGATCGGATCATTTTTGTAGCCATAAGCAAGAAATCAATTTTCAGTGGCTACGCAGCGCCCGACGTCACGCTCAGACTGATTTTCTGTCTCTCTCGCACGCACTCTTTGTCGTGTGGTTCAATATTAGCGGCGTCTGCCGCAGGAGAGCCATACTGACTTAGTATCGGGTATAACTGTAGAGTTGCGGTGTCCGCAGCAACTCACAACGTTCCCCCTCGTTTTTTTTGTAATATTGGTGTTGCTCGGTGCAGATGCCACAAGAAGGGGGTAGTCGACAGTATCATACGCGATCACGCGTAAACAAAACAGTGGACCAGATAGGAGAAGTGTCAGGGGCGATGTTTGATCAAGATCGGGAGGAACTTGGAGCTGTGGGTGGGTTGCCAAGAACACCGGTCCAGGCCAGGTCAGAAGAATGGCCAATGTCCGATCCTACACCCACGCTTGCTTCCGAACTGGCATCAGCAGTCAACGTATCGTTGGCTCAGGCTCATGCGACACACAGGGCAGCGAACACTGACTCGATTAGTCGGGTGTTGCGGGAGGAGTTGCGTAAGGGGTTTATCGAGATGATGCACCAACTCAACGAGGTACTCCAGCCGGTTAGACAGCTGCAGCAGCAGAAGGAACCGCAGCGGGAGGAGGTTCACCACGAGCAGGAGTATCGAGCAGCAATCCCGAAAAGAAAGCCGTGTAGCACGACTGATGCGCCGATTCCGCCACCAAAACCATTTTTGGCTCGCTCGGGGAGAGGTGGTATTGGTCCGAAACCGTCTTCAGGAGTAGGACCGACCGCATCCAGTGAGCAGCATCAACGGGGTGGGCATCAAGCGCGAAATTGGCGAAACCCGATAGCACTCAGACTCTCGGGTCAGGGTCGTGGCGAGGGTAGGAGAGCTGGTGGGATTCCTCGAGAAGATCCGCATCCAAATCCCCCGGGTTATAGACCTTGGCCACGGTGGGGCCGAGTCGAAAAATGGGACGTGACGTTCGACGGAGACAGCAACAAAATGACAGTCGAGGATTTTGTGTTCCGAATTGAATTCCTACAAGCCCAATGCCGCTGTCCGTGGGATGAAGTTCTAAAGGGATTTCATCACCTGGTTACAGGAAACGCGCGGGAATGGTACTGGCAGTACATCCGTGATCATGGCGGTGGTGTTTGGCAGGAACTAAGGGGCGACTTAATTGCTCGTTTCCGAGGCACGGCGTCCGAGTTCGACCGCATGAGAGAACTGCGAGAAAGAATGCAGCGGTCAAACGAGAGTGTGGAAGACTTTTTCCATGTCATGAGAAAGCTCGCGTCGAGGTTGGAGATACCACCACCTGAAAAGGAGAATGTAGTGAGGTGTGGGTGTGGCCTACGTTGGGCGCGGCAAAAGAATGCAGGGCACGCCGTCGTGTGCTCAATAGTGTTCCGGAATCCGGTGGGCATGCCCACGCGTATGTTGTCCCTCCTGGGACTGACGACATACTCGTGGGGGTGTTCCAGTCCCACCTGAACGATAGGTGGCCAGGGCTGAGGGCGACGCGCCATCTAGCGGAAGTCCAGGGAGGCTCGATGGTGTATGGGGACATCGGGGGGAGCTGGAGCCGTCACTGGGGATATACGGAAGAGAATAGGATTAGTTATATGTATTAGTAAGGGAAAAAGGGATAAATAGGAGTGAAAATATTAGAAAACGTGGATTGGATTATAGAAATCGTGGAGCGTGGACGGAGTAACGTTGAATTTGGAAATTTTGTGCTTAAAACAGAAAGTTTGAAGTGAGTACAGAAAAGGCGGGCGATAAAATAGGTTGTAATGCAGAAAATTTTACTAACAGCCGGCAAGGAATATAGCCACCAGAACCGGGCCAGAAGGTTTCCTGGAGAGGGACCCTGGAGTTCGAGAAAGTCGACTGCAGAGAAGAAGACTGCCCAACGGAACCTGAGTGAGTTCGTTCCAGTTGCGCGTGTGTGAGCCAAGTAGCGCGGGACGTGTGAAGGGGGAGGGTGAAAGAGGACGATTTAGCTGCCAGGGCGATTCTAGCCACACCGCACGATCGTTGCATCGCCTTCCAGTGCGTGCCACACGTTTGGTCTCATTCACCAAGTAACAACCCCGAAACCCTATTCACACACACACACACGCGCACACGTATACACGGACCTATATAAATTTAGGGCTGACCGGCCACGGCCAGCGATCGCCCACGTCGTTTGAACTTAAAGAAAAAAAAACATAGTCCGCACTCCAAACACCGTTCCACATTAAATGTTATTTTGTTCCGTGTGTTGTCCTTTATTTAGTAATTAGTATTAGCTTAAACCGTTTAACGTACATTGAAAAAAAATATGTAAAAACACCAACACCTTTCACGAACCTAAATCTGCGATCAGCTGTTCAGTGCCAGAAGATTAACCCTTAGTGGGTGACGCGGGGGTCCCATCAGTCCACCGTATTTGGTCGAGCGATTTGTGGAAAAATATTGTTTATTGTTTATGTCCCGGGGACCCTTAACAAGAGCTCTTGGTAGGTTAAGTCTCCGTAGGGGCCCGAGTTAAATTAACTCCCGTAAAACTGGATCCACTCATCTACACATATTCCATTACGTATGGGTGAGGGTATCCCTGTTGGTTGAACGAAATTTCAGCAGTTATTTCCTTGTTTGCCTTTGTGTCGAACGTTTTGGTGTTTCTTAGTGGTTAGTGATAATTTTGAGTATAGCTATTTATTAATGAGAAAGATGAAATTGTCAATTTACGATTATTAAAGCTTGGATATATATTGAAGCATGATGCATTAAATTTAAAATAGAGGGAGGACGCGTGGCGTAAGCCATGGATTAGGCCAGCCGTTACCGTTCCAGCAGAGGGTGGCCAAAATGAACGTTGTGTTTGGTCACAGGTAGGGCGGGCGCGCGAAGTGATAACACCCAAGCTTCACCCACTTGATAGCCGTCTGTTTATGATTTTCTTTGTTGTTGTTAGGTTGTTGTAAGTTTTGATGTCCCGAGAAGTAGTATGTCTCCTTTTTTGTCTACATTTGGCGGGCAAGGGGAACTACCCAGCCCTGGGGTCGACAGCTAGCCGGCATTGCCCTCTGGGAAACAAGCCAAGTGTAACATTATAGGGAACAAAAAGTACAGTACGATAGTGACGAAAGCTTAGACCTAGGGTATCGCCCCCCAGAGCCGAAACAAAATCGGTCAGAAATGGATGCAGGAATGATAAAAGCGTTGGTAGACGGCGCGATCGCCAGCGCCCTCGCCGAACAAGAACGGCGTTTAACACAGGAATTCAGCAGTGAAATCCAAAGTATGAGGAATCAAGTGAGAGCCCTAAGTATAGAAACCCCTCAAGTAGAAACCTTCAAAAGAGTGACCATCGACCCTAACATAAAGTGCGAAGTTAAGCTAGACATTGTGAAATCGGTGCCGACCTTTAGCGGAAACCATGAGGAATATGTGTCGTGGAGACAATCTGCCACAGATGCGTACGAAGTCTTCAAAATTTATGTAGGTAGCCAGACACACTACGAGGCTGTGGCCATTTTGAAAAACAAAATTTGCGGTACCGCGCGAGCGCTACTCACGTCCCACAATACCGTATTAAATTTTGACGCAATTCTGGCCAGGCTAGATTGCACATACGCGGACAAAACGTGCCTACGGGTACTACGTCAGAATCTGGAAATGGTTCGACAAGGTGACGCCGACCTTATGGCATACTATGACGAAGTCGAGAGGAAACTCACGCTCGTCACGAACAAAATAGTCATGTCACATAATGCGGACACGGCAACCATCCTGAATAAGGAGGTTAGGGACGACGCCCTCCACGCATTTATTGCAGGGCTCAAACGGCCGCTTAAATCATTGGTGCTGCCAGCACAGCCCAAAGACCTCCCGTCCGCGCTAGCGCTAGCGCGGGAAGCCGAAAACAGCATTGAAAGAAGTGCATTCGCGGCATCTTACGCAAAAGCTATAGAAGACAAATCCATTGTTTACGAGGGTAACAAACGTAACAATAAATTTCAAGGAAAGCAATGGAAAGGTGAGGATAAAAATCCACACTTCATTCCTAAGCAGGGCCAAGGCAAGCCGCAAGAGGACAGCCTCTGGCCAAAGCGCGGGGATACCGAAGTCGTTGACCAGAATAAAGTGCAGCCTATGGAGGTAGACCCTTCGTTATCCAAATTTAGGCAGGACACAAGCTGGGGAAAGCCACAGAGTAATAATAATTACAAAAGGCAGAATTCATCTCAGCGTCAATCGGGGCAGAGACGCCAACGAGTAAATAACATAGTGCAGCAGGCCTATAACCAAGAAGAACAAGAGTACTCGAATACAGCCGAAGCCGCAGTCGCCGAGATCGACGAAGAAAACGACCCGACCGGCAACGACTTGCTCAATTTTTTAGACAGCGCTCCCAATTGCCGTTCGTCGAGCGACAATTGGCGGGCAAAACACTAAAAATTCTAATCGACACCGGAGCGGCAAAAAATTACGTGAAGCCCATAAAGGAGCTAAAGAACGTAACTGCTGCCGACTCCCCTTTCACAGTGAGCTCAATACATGGCTCCAGTGAAGTAAAACATAAGTGCATAATGTGCATTTTCGGGCTAAAAGCCCCATTTTTTTTGTTGAACACGCTAAATACGTTTGATGCCATTATAGGTTCCGATTCGCTAACGCGAGCGGGAGCGGCATTAAACCTGCGCGACAAAACAATCAAGTACGGAAACGTAACGGAACAGCTTCAGTTTCACGAATGCGACAGTGTAAATTTCACCCAAGTCGACGACCTAACGGTCCCAAAGGCGGTAAAAGCCGAATTTAAGAAAATGATACTGAAGAGAATTAGAGTTTTTTCGACCTCTAGCGAGGCGCTTCCCTTTAACACCTCAGTTATCGCCACTATTCGAACAGAGAGTAACGAACCAGTCTACTCTAAATTATACCCCTACCCCATGGGAGCAACAGACTTCGTGAACAAAGAAGTCAAAGAACTACTGAAAGACGGAATAATCAGGCCATCTAGGTCACCGTATAACAGTCCGATTTGGGTCGTAGACAAGAAAAAGGACGACTCAAACGGCAACAGGAAAAAACGGCTGGTAATCGACTTCAGGAAACTGAACGAGCGAACTATCGCCGACCGATACCCCATGCCTAGCATACCCATGATTTTAGCAAATTTGGGAAAGGCAAGGTTTTTTACCACCCTAGATCCGAAATCAGGCTACCACCAAATATATATGGCGGAAAAAGACCGGGAAAAAACTTCGTTTTCAATAAACGGAGGAAAATACGAATTCTGTCGCTTGCCCTTCGGGCTTAAAAATGCGGGAAGCATTTTCCAAAGGGCAATCGACGACGTTCTACGTGAACAGATTGGGAAAACATGTTACGTCTATGTAGACGACGTAATAATTTTTTCTGAAAACGAAAAAGACCATGTCAGACACATCGACACGGTACTGAAATGCCTGTGCGAAGCTAACATGAGGGTGGCCCCGGAAAAGACAAAGTTCTTCAGAGAAAGTG
The DNA here is from genome assembly GCF_003369915.1 of Drosophila miranda. Lineage (NCBI taxonomy): Eukaryota > Metazoa > Arthropoda > Insecta > Diptera > Drosophilidae > Drosophila > Drosophila miranda. Next base: position 13,908,639 of record NC_046673.1, read on the forward strand.
TTGAATTCTTAGGCTTCATAGTGACCAGGGGCGGAGCCAAGACAGACCCAGAGAAGGTGAGGGCGATAAAGGAATACGCCGAACCAAAAACGCTGTTCAGCCTCAGGTCATTCCTCGGGTTAGCAAGCTACTATAGGAGCTTTGTCAAAGACTTCGCGGCAATAGCAAGACCCCTAACTGCCATACTCAAAGGAGAAAATGGCACGGTCAGCAAGCACATGTCAAAGAAAGTTTCGGTTCAGTTCGATGAAACGCAACGCGACGCTTTCGACCGCCTGCGAAACATACTGGCATCAGAGGATGTCGTACTAACGTACCCAGACTTTAAACTGCCTTTCGACCTAACCACCGATGCCTCAGCAAGCGGCATCGGAGCGGTGCTTTCCCAAAATGGCAGACCAATAACAATGGTGTCGCGCACACTCAAAGATTGCGAGATGAACTACGCCACAAATGAGAGGGAACTACTAGCCATCGTTTGGGCCATAGGGAAACTACAAAACTACTTATACGGTACTAAGGAGATGCGAATTTTCACCGATCACCAGCCCCTGACCTTCGCCGTGTCTGGAAGAAACACAAACGCAAAACTTAAACGGTGGAAAGCCTTTATAGAGGAACACAACGCTAAAATTTTCTATAAACCAGGGAAGGAAAACTATGTCGCAGACGCCTTGTCCCGACAAAACATTAATAACTTACAGGACGAGCCGCAGTCAGACGCGGCCACCATGCACAGCGAGCTCTCACTGACCTACACAGTGGATACCACTGATAAGCCTCTAAATTGTTTCAGAAACCAGATAATTCTGGAAGAAGCAAGCCAGCCGCTACGGCGGAACTTCATTATCTTCGGCGGAAAAACCCGCCACATAATCCATTTTAATAACAGAGACTCCCTGATCGAATCAGTAAAAGAGGTGGTCAATCCGAACGTCGTGAATGCAATTCACTGCGACCTTCCAACTTTAGCCTCTCTCCAACACAACCTAGTGCTGAGGTTTCCGGCATCCAAATTTTGGCATTGCAAAAATTTCGTGAACGACATCACAGATGCAAGCGAGCAAGTGGAAATAACCACAATAGAACACAATCGCGCCCATAGGGCTGCGCAGGAAAACGTTAAGCAGATCCTCCGGGACTACTATTTCCCAAAGATGACGAAGCTTGCCAATGAAGTGGTCACAAACTGTAAAGTATGCACCAAAGCAAAGTATAATAGACACCCTAAAAAACAGGAGCTAGCAGTGACCCCAATTCCGTCGTATGCAGGAGAAATGCTGCACATCGACATTTTCTCTACAGACAAAAAACTCTTCTTGACCTGCATTGACAAATTCTCAAAATTTGCCATTGTGCAGCCCCTAGCTTCTAGGGCAATAGTAGAAGTACGTGCCCCCATCTTGCAATTGATGAACTTCTACCCGAATACCAAGACCATATATTGCGACAACGAAGCCGCCTTCAGTTCCGAGACAATTACGTCTCTGTTAAAAAGCCAATACGGAGTTGATGTAGTTAACGCACCTCCTCTTCATAGTAGCTCCAACGGGCAGGTAGAGAGGTTCCACAGCACCTTGGCAGAGATTGCAAGATGCATGAAGATCGACAAAAAAATCGACGATACAATCGAACTAATCATGCGTGCCACGGTAGAATACAACAGAACGTTGCATTCGGTCATAGACGAGAGGCCGGTTGAAGCAGTTCATACCAACAACGAAGATCTTAAGTTGACAACCTCGGGAGGATTAACCCCGGTAGACAAAACAGAGTCTTCGAAGTAGGCGAAAAAGTATACCCAAAGAATAACAGAAGGTTAGGAAACAAGCTAACCCCGTTGTACACGGAAGAGCGGGTGCAGGCAGATCTGGGAACATCTGTTCTCATTAGAGGGAGGGTGGTCCATAAGGACAATTTGAGATAATCTAAACAAAAATTACTACAAATCTAGTTATCACTCCCACAGGTTGGCCGCGATACTCCTCGTACTCCTTACCACAACAAATGCGCGGATTACCGACTTTTCCCAGGCGAACTATATCCCTGTACGGGACGGAGATGTGTTGGTGTAGGAACAAAGAAGCTGGGTGAGGCACTCGACAAATCTGACCGAGTTAGGGAACATCATAGACGATACTGCAAAAATGTCCGAGATATTACCCCAATCGCATATGCGAAAGCTGTTAGAAGTAGACGTAGAACACGCAAAGAACATATTGTCCACCCTAATGATACACCATAGAATGGCAAGAACCCTAGATTTCTTGGGAACAGCACTCAAAGTTGTTGCGGGTACCCCTGATGCTTCAGACCTCGAAAGAATCAAATTAACAGAAGCCCAACTTATCAAATCAAACAATAGACAGGCAGTGATCAACACAGAAGCACAGAGACAAATCAATTTGCTCACCGACACGGTTAACAAAATATTGAAAGAAAAACAAGGTGATCTGGTAGACACCGCTCACCTATATGAAACATTACTAGCAAGGAATAGAATGCTTATCGCAGAGATCCAGAACTTGATGCTGACTATCACACTTGCCAAGTCAAACATAATAAACCCTATCATATTCAATCATAACGACCTAAAATCTATCTTTAACGAACAGCTCACGGAGGTCCCCATAGTTAGTCTTATGGATGTATCTAGAATTAAGATTTTTCAATCGAATATTGTTATCCATGTCTTAGTTGAGTATCCTCGGATTAAAAGTAGATGTAAGAAAATCCTAATTTTTCCCGTGTCGCGCAACAACACCGTGCTACAACTACAAGACAACTGTTGCAGCAGACGATCGTAATTACCCTATCGTAGCGTGTGCGATGTTGTGAGCAGAGCTTTTGCTCTCACACGCCGCGCTCTTGTACTGCTCTCTGCGCATTCAAGATCGGCTCGACGGTGGAGTCGGGGAGTTTTGCTATCTCTGGCTGCGACCAGTCGAATAAATGCTTTGAAGTCGAGCACTTTTTTTATTTAGTCATAAATTACCTGACAATTTAACGTAAAAAACCGAAACTAGAGCCCGCTGGACCGGAGTCATCAAAACGTTTGTTTTGGAAAAACTCTTCCGAATTTTCAACAACGTCGTAGCGGAATGCGAAGAGGGGATCCTAGCGGTAACCGAATGCGTCGTCACCAACTTCGCGACATTCTGCAAGCAGGCCGCACACAGCACTTGCGCCCGCGAGATACACGCCGGACGCGCAGCCTCATGCCGCACGCGACCGAGCCACCTGGCATAATCATCATCAACGGGCAGCCGGCGAGGGTCAGCGTGGACAACGGACCTCCAGTAACAACAAGAGGGGCTAATCTCGTTACATTCGAGAGCAAGGCCACAATAAACGATACCACATACGTGAACCTCAACGGAGCCGTGAGCAAGGTGCCAGGCACAGCGGCTTCCCCCCTACTCACCGTAATAGGGCACGACGAAGTCCTCAGCCTACCACTCCTGCGACGGATGAACGAACACAACATTCAAGTTATAGAAGATCTAAGGAATGATGTGACATCCGGCGGATCACCCAAGATCTGGTTTGCGGCAGGAGTAGCCGTCAGTTTCGCGCTTTGTGGCTTGATGCTTCTACACCAATACTGGAGTCGGAGAAACTCCACGATCAGGCTCCAGAATGTCATCAGGGAGATCGGCATCCCCGAGGACAGGGATCACCCAAGGGGGGAATAGTTAACACATATTACAAGTTATCGCACCACCTTAACTTCATCATCTTGCGTCACCCCACACATAAACATCTTGCAGCGCTCAGTTCAGGAAGCTGACACAGCACTGACGCTGTTGTGGGCCGTCCCTCACTCCATTGGCCAACGGCAGTCGCCTGATTCTGCCGGATGTGCTGGGATCAGCGAATTCCATTCTTGCATGAATGGTTCGCGAGCTGGGGATCTGGGAGTTAAGTTTTAGTTTAGAATTGAATAAAGAGCGCGTCGCTCCTAATCAAACTCCGGCTAAGCCGTCAATATATTCATTTAATTGGGTTATCGTGCCTTAAGGGCCGGTAATAACGGAAGGAAGTTCTTCCCATCATAATCTTCAAAGAAGAGAAGACAATTGGTCACGGACCGTGGCAAGGGACCAGATCAACCAAAGAGTTCAGCTGCTTAGAAATATAATTTATATTGTATATTGTAGATCGTGTAGATTGTATTATATTATGTAATAATAAAATAAAGTATAAAGATGTAATGCAAAATTAATTTGCGCTGAAAAAATGGTTTTTTCCTGGAGAATGCTACAATGCCAGTTGCCCTGGGACTTGGCCAAGAGACTTTCTTTTCGCACTTTCACTGACAAAAAAAAACAAGTTCCTTTCTTGGAAATTGAACAAGACAAATTTAATATTTATTTTATTGGTTATACGAATTTAATCAAATAGAAGAAATTAATGAATGCAAGTACAAATAAAAATAATCCATTCATAGGAAAAAGAAAAGGAACAAGTCTTCAGACTCTCACTCAGTCATCGCTACTGTTAAACAGTTTCCAAGTCGATCGATCGTCTAGGGAATGGTGTTATTTAGAACGGCCTTGAGCAGCAAATAACTTAAAACATCTTTGCGGCCACTCTCTGGATCGACGATCCGAATGAAGCGAACAGGCATGCGGGTGAAGTGGATTTCCTGCTGTGTGGGAGTAGATAATTCTATATTTCCCACGCCATCCCAGTGGATCATGTCGCAAGAGACCTCCACGGTGCAGTTGGACGTGTCATTGGTCTTTAGAATAACTTCGATAGAGATGATATTGATTATGCACCAGAAGCTCAGCTTAATAACGATCTCATTTTGGTTGACAACAAAACCTTTACCTAAATGGAAGGCCACATCCACTCCTGGAGACACGTGGGCACGATAGGGCAATATCGACGTGATTATCGGTTTCTCGATGGCGTCGAGTATTTTTACGGACTCGACGATCCCAGAGGGACGCACCACACGCACCAGGTCTTCGACACTAATGAGAGAGAGACGTACAAGCGAGAGCACCGATTTGATGTCCACGCCCTGATTGTGGCGACTCCATTTGAGTACCGATTGAAAGACATTGATTTCGTGTTCAATCAATGTGTCCCGTCGCAGCACTTCTTCCAGTGATTCCTTGGACAGCATTTGGAAGGACTGGTGTTTCAGAACTTGGGGTGCATTTTTGTCCATGAACTTGAGACATTTCATGGACAGCTCTGCAAGATTGAATTTGCAAGCTGTATCCAGGATCATGCACGTGTTGCTGATGGACAGATTATTCTGCAGATGTTTGGCTAGGGCCAATACGACTTCTGGCAAGATATACAGATTTGCCAAACCAAGCACTTTGGAGGTTGCATCCACGTCCACGGATACAGCAAGAATGCCCGAGTAAAGATAGCGTAGGATTACCTTGAATGCCTCCAGCGGCACGTCCAGACGCACCTCCATCGGCTTCTTCAGGGGTTCCTCCATCGACTCCTCCAGCGGCTCCTCCAGCGACACCTCCAGCGGCTCCTCCAGTGGCTCCTCTTGGGGCTCCTCCTGCGGCACGTCTGGTTCATTTGACTCGGTCATGTCTCCGTAGAGCAGGGCGCGGAAGTACAGGCTGCGCTTTGCTAGTATCATACGGTGCGCCGGCAGGCGCTGATCCTCCACAATGAACCACATATCCGAGAATACCTCGTCCATGAAGAGACTGCCTACATCCTTCAAGAATCCTTCGCGGAAGGTGTCCTCCAACGTTTTCATGGAGCTGCGGCGTCTCTTAGCGGCGGACGAAGCGGAGGACGAAGAGGTTTCTGGACTGATCTGTTTGGACTGGTAGGTGTTTTTCTTTAGATTTGTAATCCGTATATTCAATAGACTTACTTTTTTTTCGTTTTCTTCAGCAGCTAATTTTTTAAGTGCAATTTCTTGTCACACGCTTTAAAGAGAAGTTGGCTGCAAAAAAAAATATCGATTGATTTGATGAATATATTGCGATATTGCGTCCATGCGATATGTGCATTTTAATTAATTTTTTTTCTTTGAACCCCCTACTACTCTGTAATAAATTTCGTACTTATTGTCGCTGTTTCTATTTGAATTCTTCCGACTATTTACTGCTTCTATGTAATTTAATGTGGTACATACATATATCGATAAGACATTCTCCATCCAAAAACCCCATCCCTATTTACATATGAGTTGTACTTGGTAAGCGATGCAAAAAGTACACTTTTTTCAGATTAAATGCACAAATGCACAATCCCCGTGTGTCCGGTGGAATTTATCTGTGCTCTGTGTCGTATTGACGGATTATTTCCATAGTTAATGTGATTGCAATTTGAGCTTTATCGAGTCCTACAAGGTCGAAGGGAGGCAGCGCAGGGGATATCTGTTGCACATTAGAAACCCACTTGTTGTATTGTTGCGGTATTTTTCGTAAATCAAACTACTATCTAGGAACAAACGTTAACTTTAAAAGAAAATAAAAAAATTGTGGGCCTATATATTATTATTTCTGACCCTCAAAAATATACCGAAATATACCGTCTCATTTTCAAAATATACCGTAAATGTACTGATAAATTATATACCACCATATTCCTCGATTTTGATATTCAGTTGAATATTATTAGCTAGCTGGAACTTTTAGATCTAAGCACATAATTTTATCCGATTAATGAGTCGATTTCCTAGATGACTGGCTTATTTTAAGTACTTCCTTCAATTTGATTGATTATAAAATAAAGTTTAAGCAAAAAGGTCAACAAACATTTTTTACATGTTAACTACACAGTAAGTACACATTTGCTACATGCTAACTACATATTTCTTAATTACCAACAGAGACACCTGACGAGGAAGTGTGCACGGATGTTGGAAAAATACTGGAAGAGATTAGAATGTATTAGTATATTCAAAATCCTATACAAAATTTACCGATATATATGTATATATATGTATATACATTATCCAAATATGCTGTAAATAGGTCATTAAATTTATGTAATATTCCATTATATATGATATATGATTTTTCATCAGATTTTCAGAAATGCAACGTAAAATTTTTTTCAGATTTGTCAGTATATATTTTACATTGTGTATATATATAAATGTAAATATATATTGTATATTGTAGATCGTGTAGATTGTATTATATTATGTAATAATAAAATAAAGTATAAAGATGTAATGCAAAATTAAATTGCGCTGAAAAAATGGTTTTTTCCTTGAGAATGCTACAATGCCAGTTGCCCTGGGACTTGGCCAAGAGACTTTCTTTTCGCACTTTCACTGACAAAAAAAAACAAGTTCCTTTCTTGGAAATTGAACAAGACAAATTTAATATTTATTTTATTGGTTATACGAATTTAATCAAATAGAAGAAATTAATGAATGCAAGTACAAATAAAAATAATCCATTCATAGGAAAAAGAAAAGGAACAAGTCTTCAGACTCTCACTCAGTCATCGCTACTGTTAAACAGTTTCCAAGTCGATCGATCGTCTAGGGAATGGTGTTATTTAGAACGGCCTTGAGCAGCAAATAACTTAAAACATCTTTGCGGCCACTCTCTGGATCGACGATCCGAATGAAGCGAACAGGCATGCGGGTGAAGTGGATTTCCTGCTGTGTGGGAGTAGATAATTCTATATTTCCCACGCCATCCCAGTGGATCATGTCGCAAGAGACCTCCACGGTGCAGTTGGGCGTGTCATTGGTCTTTAGAATAACTTCGATAGAGATGATATTGATTATGCACCAGAAGCTCAGCTTAATAACGATCTCATTTTGGATGACAACAAAACCTTTACCTAAATGGAAGGCCACATCCACTCCTGGAGACACGTGGGCACGATAGGGCAATATCGACGTGATTATCGGTTTCTCGATGGCGTCGAGTATTTTTACGGACTCGACGATCCCAGAGGGACGCACCACACGCACCAGGTCTTCGACACTAATGAGAGAGAGACGTACAAGCGAGAGCACCGATTTGATGTCCACGCCCTGATTGTGGCGACTCCATTTGAGTACCGATTGAAAGACATTGATTTCGTGTTCAATCAATGTGTCCCGTCGCAGCACTTCTTCCAGTGATTCCTTGGACAGCATTTGGAAGGACTGGTGTTTCAGAACTTGGGGTGCATTTTTGTCCATGAACTTGAGACATTTCATGGACAGCTCTGCAAGATTGAATTTGCAAGCTGTATCCAGGATCATGCACGTGTTGCTGATGGACAGATTATTCTGCAGATGTTTGGCTAGGGCCAATACGACTTCTGGCAAGATATACAGATTTGCCAAACCAAGCACTTTGGAGGTTGCATCCACGTCCACGGATACAGCAAGAATGCCCGAGTAAAGATAGCGTAGGATTACCTTGAATGCCTCCAGCGGCACGTCCAGACGCACCTCCATCGGCTTCTTCAGCGGTTCCTCCATCGACTCCTCCAGCGGCTCCTTCAGCGACACCTCCAGCGGCTCCTCCAGTGGCTCCTCCATCGAACCCTCCAGCGGCTCCTCCTGGGGCTCCTCCAGCGGCTCCTCCAGCGGCTCCTCCAGCGACACCTCCAGCGGCTCCTCCAGTGGCTCCTCTTGGGGCTCCTCCTGCGGCACGTCTGGTTCATTTGACTCGGTCATGTCTCCGTAGAGCAGGGCGCGGAAGTACAGGCTGCGGTTTGCTAGTATCATACGGTGCGCCGGCAGGCGCTGATCCTCCACAATGAACCACATATCCGAGAATAGCTCGTCCATGCAGAGACTGCCTACATCCTTCAAGACTCCTTCGCGGAAGGTGTCCTCCAACGTTTTCATGGAGCTGCGGCGTCTCTTAGCGGCGGACGAAGCGGAGGACGAAGAGGTTTCTGGACTGATCTGTTTGGACTGGTAGGTGTTTTTCTTTAGATTTGTAATCCGTATATTCAATAGACTTACTATTTTTTCGTTTTCTTCAGCAGCTAATTTTTTAAGTGCAATTTCTTGTCACACGCTTTAAAGAGAAGTTGGCTGCAAAAAAAAATATCGATTGATTTGATGAATATATTGCGATATTGCGTCCATGCGATATGTGCATTTTAATTAATTTTTTTTTCTTTGAACCCCCTTCTACTCTGTAATAAATTGCGTACTAATTGTCGCTGTTTCTATTTGAATTCTTCCGACTATTTACTGCTTCTATGTAATTTAATGTGGTACATACATATATCGATAAGACATTCTCCATCCAAAAACCCCATCCCTATTTACATATGAGTTGTACTTGGTAAGCGATGCAAAAAGTACACTTTTTTCAGATTAAATGCACAACAGTTGATAAAATACGGAAGGTGGAATGTCAATCTCAACAGCACCATCCAGTGGGAAAAGCTGATGCAGTCCACGCAGTACGCCCCAGCCCCTCCCTCTACTGCAGTCGGCATCACATAATTACTATTACAGGTTAGGTTAGGTTAAGGCAGTAGCCGGGAGGGGGGGGATAAGAGCCTCCCGCCCCCAAGCTCACTTGGACCTATAAAAGGTCCGTTGTGTTGCCGCATGGGCATGTGCCCCTTCGCGTTGCCCGAACCGTGAGAGCAGTACAATTACTATTACAAGTCGCTGTCAATGCTGACTTCGCCGCATTGACCTGGGTTTCGAAATGTGGGACCCAGTTATAGGTCGTTACAACCTTCAATTGAACTCAACCGATCCTCACCCTCACACACTGCTCCGCTTTGGCTTTTGTGAGCAGACATCGTATAAGAGTTATTACATTGAACGTTAGAATAGGGACCAAAATGGATAAGAAAAAGGGGCAACAAGTAGAGGCGCTGCTTGGTTGTTGCCATGGTAACTATGGTTAATACAGTAGATCTATATAGCATAGGGTTCGGTTGGATAATCGTGCAGAATGATGATCATTCCGCGGCACAGGATTAAAGAATAGTACAACAGTGTTCGGCGTACGATAATTTATATTAATGGTTCGTATATTTGAAAGTATTTTGATTTACTCATTCAATAATAATTAATTACACAATGACTTCAGTTTAACAATATTTGTTTGTTTTAGGGATCCTGGTAGACTGCCTCCCGATTAATTACAAGGATTTAACTATACATAATCAACATGATTTGTGAAAGGAGAACAATAATCCAACCGTATAAGGATAATATTTGTAAATCATGCATTTAACCTTACCAATTTTACAATATGTATTTACATAATTACTGAACGAAATCACATCGTTAAATTTGTTGTATGATTCATAACTAAGAGAAAACATCACAAGAACAAAACAAAATAATTCCTTCTTAAGCTCACTGAATTTGTACAAAATTGCATACCTAAAGGGTGTACTTTCTTCATTTTTTGGTTTTACTTTAAATAAAGCTGATACATTCGAAGTACAATATATGATAAGGTGTGGCAAGGGGTGTTGGGTGTTGGGAGTTGGGAGGGGAAACTGATATACAGACTTCACATCAAGTTCTTCCTAATCTTGTTTTGTAAAGGAGAAGAACGCGAAGGCCGAAAGAGAGATCCAGACATAAGGGTAATGCCATGTAAATTGATATATAAAATCCTATTGTTTATATGAATATTGGTTTGGACAAGTTTCCAGTTACTGTTACTGTTTTACACACACGAAAGTTATCCGAAAGTATTACATACATTATTTACTAGGTAAACGGTGTGTGGAAATCCAATCAATGTCTGATTCTCGTCATCTTAAGCACTCGTCATACTAATGTCAAGATGTCGTCTACGAAGTACGAAGTGGAAAGCAATTGGCATTAGAAGGAGACACCAAAAGCCTTCGGATCTGGGCGCCAAGTTGTGTTGGACAGCAGCGGGTAATTCCCCTAAAAACATACAACACATATGGTATATATACTTCATCCGTGACTGTACCAAAAGAGACTGGGATAGAGAGTGCTTACCTGTAAGAACTTGTACCTGGACAATTACAGTAAATAGTCTGCCAAGGGAACAGGAATAGTTTCCACTATCGGAGATCTTTGCATCTTCAATGGAGATGCGACTAGTTAGCCATTTTTCAGATACGCTGAAAATACAGAAATATGCATGGATAGGATACAATGTTGGGATAACGCATGGGTGGACGCACCTTGAGCGTTTATTGGTCAGTGGTTGGAGTGGTTCTTCGTCCTTGGCCCATGTAATAAACTTTGTAAAGTATTTCTCCAGCTCCTGGCTGGTTAGTTTCAGTTGAGTTTGGTTTGTGTCACCGATCAGATTTAGTTCATTGGCCGTCTCGTTCGAGAGTACTTTGGGTGTGGCTGGATGATCGCTCGACTTGAGTATGTTGTATCGTTCCTTTTGGAAAAAGTTGCGCGATATTTGGCATTGCAGATCCACGGTACTCCCCGACTTGTAGTATCGGTCGCCCACATCCCGTTCATGCTCATCAATTATCCTTAAAGGGGGCTCTGCAAACACACAACACATTCATTCCGTTTCACGAAAGAAGACATATAGTCATATATATGCCATGCTCTTACCCAAAACGGTTAGGTTGGTGGTAAACACCCGCGGCGGATGGGTGGATACCTGACACATGTAGATACCGGCATCTTCCCGCTGTGTGGGATTTATCAGCAATCGCCAGTTGTTCGGGTACTGGAACTTGACGCGAATCCGCGGATCTCCGCTGTACGTGACATTGCCCACCGTGAGCAGCGACACCTTTTCGGTGGTGCGTCTGACCCACATGACCTGGAAGTAGTACACGCCATAAACTAGGGGGTTTCTTTCCGGCTGCCTGTGGAGTGTCGACTTACCGTCTTGTCCTTGAGCATGCCTACGCGACAGTTGAGCACCGCCTCGGTGAACAGGTGCACGGCGGAGACGAGGCTCTCCCCGGCGGCCACCGAGCTGATTGGTTCCTCGAAAAAGGGCCCCCAGTGGTGCTCATGATGGTGCTTGCTGCGAAAGGTGCGTGGCCTCTCTGTCTCATGGCCAGCGGAGCCTACAAACAAAAAAAAAAGTGAAAGGTAAGTGTACGGATCTGGGCTATGCCACGTCTACACACACACACACACACACACACACACACATACCTCCCACTGTCCAATGGTTCCGGGATCGTGTGGAGTCGATGGGTTGCTTAACGGTGCTCCTGGCGCTTTTTGTTGTTGCTACTGCCAGTGCTGCCTCTGCCACAGCCACAGCCGCTGTTGTCGGTGGCAGCACGTCTGTTGTCCCAGGGCGCTCAAGGCTGGTAATTAAATTTTTGATTGGTGCGCTATGGCTAATCTCATTGCTGCTGTCTGGTGTTTTCACGGCGTACGCTGCCTGCTTCAGTCCTGTGGGTACGGCAAAGTGTGCTGCTGGGTGCGGCGTGTCCGTTGTTTTCGATGGCATTTGGGCCTGCCCCTGCGACTGCGACTGGGGCCGGGGCTGGGTCTGGGATACGTAAAGGGTTGTGCTGGTTGCTGCTGACGGGCCAACAGCGGCTGATGATATTGCCTTAGTTGTATTATGGTCATCAAAAAATAAATTATTATTCTCGGCTCGACGGCTGCCGCTGCTGCCGCCGCTGCTGCTGTTCTGTGTGCTCGCTGTGGTGGAGGCCGCCGGCTCGACGCTCGCTGTGCCAGTGCCTGTGCCTGTGCCTGTGCCAGTGCCTGTGGGTGTAATTTGGGGATGGGATGGGAAAGCCTTGTCAATACACTACTTATTGGCAGCGAAGCCTGCGAAATTTCACTGATTGGAAATACTGATTTAGCAAAGGGTTCCACATGAGCACTGGGCGGGTACATTTGCGTGTATTTGTTCCTAAAATTGTCGCTAAATCGCATTCGTACTCTCTTTAAAATCACACATACATATGTACATATATTGGAAATGAAAATCTGTTGGCGAATAGCACAAAAACTTTTGCATCTTTTGATCTGCTCCGAGCTGGAAAAACAGCTGTTTATGAATAAACATCCGAAACAGCTGTTTTTTTTCCCGCCAGCAGCCGTAGGTACCGCACTGAATTTTCAATGGCATGAAATCGTACTCTTACGCGAATATCAAAATATTTTTGGCATTTCCATTTTAAAGAATTTTTTCCCAGGCACTGGAAAGAGCCTTGTGGACATATCATGCCACTGCCAGCGCCACGGCCACGGCCACGGCCACCGCCACCGCCACCGCCACTACCACTACCACATGCCGCACTTAATTACATTTCGATGAGTTGATTAATTATTAAACATTATTTCGAAACGCATTTAACAAAGCCAAGGCAGACAAATGATGAAAAATAAAACAGGTAAAAAAGGTAAAAAATGTGAATTAATACACAATGGGGGCCAAGTCAAGAACGCGGGACACCTGGCTGATGGCCCCACCAAATACCCAGTATACATTTATGTATGCCCAGAGATTTTGCTAAAATAATCATCGCCTGCCGAGTGTAGGGAATCCAGGGTACTGCAGCGTCCTGTATCCTGCATATGTAATCGAAATGCGCGAAATTTAATTACATCGATTGTTAATATTTAATTTACAAATAGGCTAAACTCTTGAATAAGATATGGGCTTTAATTCGGCACCTCTTTGCGAAATTTGGACGGGACGGGCGGTGGGGACAGGCCCATTAATCACGTTATCTGTGGAGCCTGCCTGCCTGTGGCTAAACGATACGATACGCGGTCGCATATCTAAGTCCATACTAATGGAGGATGGATGCAATTGGTGCACTAGGATAGAGTGAATTTTGAATAGGCCCCAGGACTATGGCTACAATGATACGATACTCGGTTACTGTTCCATTGAGGGAGTGGCTGTGTTTTATGAGACTTTAATTTGAAATGGATGCGAGGCTTTCTGCTTGGCATTGGCTAAGTAAATAAAATCCCTCTTCTCAGTGGATTATTTGCGCTTTTCGCTGTAATAATAATATTTAAAACAATTTCTCGAGCACTTACCCAGAGCAGAATGAAACTGCGATCCAATTACAGAGACAACGGCGAGCAGCCGGATGAGACTTAGGCCCGTCGTCGTCTGGAGACGAGTATGGGGATGCGACGACTGGGTCCGGGTCCGTGTCTGGGTCTGGGCCGCGTTTGATGCTGATGATGATGCCCTATATAGTACTCTTGGACGCCTCATCCTTTGCACGGGCTGACGTGACTTGCAGAATGTGCTCGATAGAAATCAGAAACCTTCATTTTATTCTAACAAAAACGCAGCTGCTAGGCGTTCTCCGTTCTCCGTTCTCGGTTGTTGGCTGGCGAAAGCGAAAAGTTTATCCAGCACTTGATGTTGTTGATGTTGCAGATGCTCCCCCAAGGATGCTCCCCTTTCGAGGGACCTGGTATCATTCAAATTACTGCAAGGAGCCAACACACACACACAAATTACATGAATAAATATACAGATTTGTAGTCGCTCGCTCGCTTAACTTTGCTCATTTATAAAATGCCACAAAATAGATTACGTTAAGTGAGTCTTACCCTTTGGGCCTCGACTCTGGATAGTTTCGAGCTTTGATTTATGTAGCGTGAAATGTCTTCGCTAAGCCACCAAGGACCCTCTCAACATCCACATTAAAGGACTTACGCTTGCGGCTCATTTAAATTACCTGAATATGGATATATTTGACCCTTTTTCGATAAACAAATTATTGAAAATAATGCAATGGAAAACTGTTGGCTTTGCCTTTAAACTAAGAGTCCTTTGTTACAGCTTTCTACTCCTTGGGCTTTCCCGAAGGCAATCACTCATTCTGTCTAATGTAAGTTTTATTTATTAATTTCATTCCATTCCCATACTGATTGCCTTGCACATATGGTGAACACATAGCTGCAGTCTTTGGTGGGGTATTATATCCTTTATATACCCAGGAGGAGCCACGTTGATGATAACTAGGTCAGGTGATGACATTCTTTAACTATTTTCTCTGTTTCTCTGTTTCTGTGTTTCTGTGTGTGTGTGTGCGACTTTTCGTCAGTGTTTTTTCACTTTTAGACGACTGCCCCAATTCTGTTTGCCATCTCCTTTGCGCTTCCTCTGTCTTTCTCCCGCTAAGCCTTAAGTCCTCCTCCTCCTGCCACACTCCTTCACTAGAGTACTCCTCGACTACTGTACGCCTCCACCTGTGTGCCATCCATCAGGGCTCCTTTACGGTCGCTTTATTTGCGGTCAACTCGATGCTGACCGGACGCCATACCTCATCATTGTCCTTCATAGACGTCCCACAGTCGTTGACAATGCAATTTTTAAGTCTTTCCGGCAAATAATTATTCATACAAGGCAAACATTTATCATCTGACTGACCTTGTCACAGAAAACCAGCAATTAAGCTAAGTGATGAGATAAATTTTATTTATTCAAAAAATAAATTCAAACAAATAACAGTTGGATGCGCCTTCGATTTGCTACTTGGGCGCCCCAGGCTTGTCATACGTCAGGGTTTTAGGGTACAGTAAACGCTCCAATGGGTGGCCACTCTGTCACGAAAAAAGCAACGAATTTTTCCCCCCATTTGGACACTGGTCTATCCCCTGTTCTGTCATCATTTTGCATGAATTACATGGAGGCTCCGCTTAAAAATTGATAGATGGATGGATTGCATTCCCCGAATTGAATTGCAATCGAGACTATAGAATGGAGACACTCGTTAATAATTCCGAGTGTTCCCAACAGAATATGAAACGACGTTCAGGGCAGATTATCAAATGCATTTGTTTACCAAGTAATGTGCAGAAATGTTTTAGAAATAAGCCCCTTTGCGAGTGTGAGGCTCTGGACGGTGTCTGTTGGTGGGAATTTGTCCTGTATTAATGTGAATTAAGGCAGTCTGCGGCTTAAGTTGCGGCTGACAATCTTAAATTCGGCATCGTCATCGTCATCATAGTTTATGTGCTTTGCGGTTGATGCCACAACACAAAAACTCATCATTTGCCTTAGCCATGGATCCGTGCTTCGGGCTGCTGGCTTCTGGCTCCTGGCTGCTGGGCCCCGGGCCGGAGGGCGTTGCCGCCCTGACATAATCACCGTAATAAATATTATATTAGTCTCCTTTTGCCGGCATTCGAGCTAGGGCTCATCTCCGGCTGGTCCTTTTTAGTTGGTCTTTTCACAGTCTGTTCTAGAGAGTGTTTGGCTTTGTTTTTAGTCGGTTTGCCTTGCTGATATCCTGTCTTTGTTCATTTCATTTAAAATAATTAAATGCTCTCTCCTGTCCTTTCACTGTCTCTGACTCTATCACCGTGGAGTGCCAAAGGGTAAACTGTCGAAATCCAGGGGGTAAGCGCCTAAAGCCAAACCCCCCCACCAGTCAAGCGTTTGCCATCAAAAAAAAGAGGCCGAGATTCCTTCACAATGGCAATAAAACTTGAATTATGTCTATGGCGTTTTGTTGAGCAAAAATGTGCCCCTCCCTTGCCTTCCATCAACCACAATCCCTTTCAAAAACTGGCAACAGAAGTTCCATACACTGGGGGAAACACGCACAAGTTTTGGGTCTTACAAAGAGATCTTCAGATGAGATGCGATGCAAGCTCTTTGTTCTCAAAGAAAAATGTGAATTTTGTAATCATTTTCGTTAAATCTGCCTGTCAAATAAGTCTTTTCAAGGAGATAAAATAACCGAAAAATTCTAGATTATATACTTTTATGTAATGAAAATATTTCACACAAAAATTTAGGTAAATTGCGTTAACCTATAACCATTCAGTGACTGAATTTCACCTCAATTGGTGCGGAACTTTTCGGGTTTTGAAGTGAGACCCAAACCAGTCTACGGTATTTGCAAAGTTTGCCGAAACCAGAGCACGCACTTTTGCGATTTGCGTTTTGGGAAATATGTATTTTTTTGTTCTTTTAGAGTCTTAAAGGTACCCATGCCAATTCCTGATTTAAGACGTTATTCCTCTGCGTTCTCTCTCTCTTTCAGTGTAGCTGTAGCTGGATGTAAGAGTAACGGAAACTGGAATGTCTGTCACGTCTTGGTGCCTCTGTATTTGTTGTGCCAGTGCCAGTTTCTTTAACTGTTTCTGTGTTGTTTTGTTTGCCCCACGTCAGGCCCTGGAGTCGGCTGTCCTAGTCGTCATTTGCCTTCCTCTCACCTGGCCCTGCTAACTAGCTCTTAACGCTTTAGTCCCCGACTAAACCAGCGGGAGATGATGATGGTCCTACCCTAACCCACCATATACATGCCATATACCATAGGACATCGCATACCATCCCAAGGCAGAGAGAGATGGAGAGAGGCTGGCACCTTCTGTGGCGTCCTGCCTAAGTGCGAAACGTGCTTTGGGTTATGTTTTGTTTTCCGAGCATTAACTCTTGTACATATTTTGCTATCCCGCTGTGTTCATTACACCCAAAATTCCTGTTCCATTTTTTTTTTTTGGTACTCCACTTCATGCGCCTTATATTCAGATTAGAAAGTTCTTCGGGGGCCTGTGCGACCCGCGGGGCCCTGGGCGTTAGCCGGCTCTGACATTTCGCAATTACCGAGCATTTTCTGTTGACTTACTCACTTACGAGTATTCGCATTCGCATTCGTATTCGTATTCGTATTCGCAAGTATTTCTGAACGTTCTCCCCGGCAATATGTTAATTTGTCAGATTTGAATATTTGCGACGTTCCCCCCGAATGCTGGATGGTGGATGTGGGATGGGGGGCTGGCACGTACACCCACAACCCACACAGTATTGGCACAAGGCTATGTATATCAAAAGTTTAATGGATAAGTTTAGCACAACAGGAATTGTCAATTGCCGCCACATTCCCTTAAAAAGCTGGCAAATTTAGTTCTTCTTAAAGGATGGCTGCCCCCCCTAAAAGTTTTTGGGGCACGCAAGTGTGAAACGTTTTTAATAAATTCCTGGGCTGCCCGCCGGAGATGCCCAAGTGTGCTTTCCATAAAGAAAGATGTGGCCTCGGGTGTAATAATGCTCCAGAAAACAGAACATCTCGTACTCATGCGTATCATCTCTTGAAGAACTTTTAACCAGGCTGCCCATGGATGGGCTGTGGCGTGTCCTCCAGGGATTGATTCAATTACAGTATATTGTGCCCAGGCCCCAAACCACGCCAAAAGAAAGGGTTCAAAGCCCCTCTGGTCGTTTTACCCATTGATGGATATTTCATGTTTCAAAGGATGGGGGCAAAAAACTGCATTATCTATCTATAGACGGAGATTCGTTTGCACTTATATAGAGATACATCCATTAACTCCAAAAAGAGGGAATTGGTTTATTTTTTTCTCTCCTCTTTTTTTTGGTATTCGATACCAGGCATCGAATCCTCTTCTTTGCACATGTGCAAATGTATATTAATTAAAATTAAAATGGAAATAATCAGCATTTTATTTACGTTTTTTCCTTTTGTCATGTGATAGATATTTCCAATTATTTTGCACACCTGTGGTCTCTCTTGAATTGTGGATGCCGTTCAGGGCTCCATCGTCTTGCGGGGGGAAGCAGCGTGATAAAATTGTACAAATAAAATGGTACAGATATGTTTCAGATACAGATGTTTCAACAGACCCACAGGAGCAACCACTGTTGTGCAAATTTATACTCATTTTTGAATGAGAAATCGGTTTTGTCTTTGAAGTTTTCCTGCATTTTTGGGGCGTTGTTTAATCGGAAAATATACCATTTTCCTTGACCCATTTTTTGTGGCATGGAAGAACTTTTTGTACGAACTCTAATTCATAATTTATGGCCCACAAGCAATGAAATTTATTCAGCAAACAATTAAGCATTTATTGAAGTTCAATAGATCTGTTCTTTGGCTAGCAGACTCTTGAGGGTCCATTCCATATGCATCTGTTCGTTCCTGTTCATGCCACACAGGGCACAACGTGCCACATGCTCGTAGCAAATGTTGAATTTATTAGGTGCCAAAACCTGCACAAATATCCTCAGGTGTCTGTGACACTTTCGGTTTTCGTTGTGTGGTCAAAATAGATTATTTGGCAAATAAACTTTTTCAATGGCTGCTTTATGCTAAGCAGGAAATGCAAAATGGAAAATGCAAAATGGGAAAAGTTTTCCCTAATCCCAAAACATTTGTGCAAATCATTTGGGGACAGGATATACATAGGACGACCAGAAAGTGCTTGTATCGGATTGATTTTCCCTTTTTCCAAAGCCAAAGAAATGGCAAACAAATTAATCATTTCATGGGCGAAAAAAAAAAAACACTCCAACTTCAAATCGAATCACGCCCTGGGATTAGGTCTTCCTTGGTCCCAGGGGAGGGCGGGGGCCACACATGTACAAAGGGGAAGGTCTTTAATGTATGACGAATATTACGAGTACGACATCCGCCCCACCCCTGTCTCCACTTACCCCTTGCGAAGGCGACTTTTACAAGTACTTAGACACTCGTTCGAATATATTCCATTCCGGGCACAGGATGGCTGGGGGCCCAAGGGCTAATGCGATAAGAAAAGCGCGTTCTTTGGTTTATCCTTGCTCCTGGCTCACAGCACTGGCACTTGGCTTGTCATTACACAAAAAACACACAAAAAAAAAACACAGTGCAGGGTCTGTTTAGTTCTCAGGCTTTGGGCATCATCGGTGTCGGTGTCGGCATTTGTTGATTCATTAAGTTGATTTGTGCATTTTAGGCAAGAATTTCCCAGTGTGAGAGAATCACATCGTCAGCGAACCTCGAAGGGGGCGGTGGGGGGGTTCCGCCATGGCTCTGATTCCGAAACTGCCTTAAAGGGTGACAGCGACCACGAGAACGAACCGCGACGGGACGAAAGGACGATACGATTGACGATTGGCGACTATTGACGAAGTCGTCGCCGTGCGATGGCTGTGCGTTTTTTATTCTTGCGTGCTCCCCAGCCAGCACGTGGGCATCGCCTATCCTTGAAAACAGTTATACCGTTCGCAAAAATTACAGAGTCCTCGCCAAGCATCCAAATGAACAAGCTCCAATCGCTGTGAGTGGAAGCATGCCGCTCTGCACACTCAACGCCCCAAAACGACTCACTCAATGGAGCACTCACTCCATGGGCGCTGTTCACCACACTTCCCCACAGCGTGTGTCCCAAAGCCCCGCTGAGCTTTGTGCAGAAGCAGGGAAATTATTTGGTTCCCTGTTCCCCGTTGAGTCTTTTCCCAGAGCTTTCGGAGTGGGAAACAGCACTGCCGTTGATTTGAGACCAGTTGTGGTATTTATTGTTTAATTTAATATTGGATCTCATTAAAAACAGTCTCTGTTTTAGCTTGAATGAGAAGAGAATCGCCACCGAATTTCAGACGTCGATAGCTGAGGCTTGGCTCTCTCCTCTCTTTGTTAGAATCGAGGAATAAGCTGACGTAGTCACCACAACTGCTCTCTTTCGAGGACCATCCGTTTGTCATAACGTTAAACGTATGCTATCTTTTTCTAGCACTTATCTCTCTGAGCGCCGAGAGAGCTTGGTTGGTCCTCCCCACAGGGGACGACGTGACCTGTGCACAATCGCTTCTTGTCTGTCTCCTTCCCTCTCTGTTAGCTCTGCAGAGGCTTACTCTGTTGCTCTTTGGAACTCTGTTGCTCTTTGTTGTTGATCTGTTGATCCTACAGTAGTTTCAAGGTGTTAACCCAGAGATGACTCGTCAGATAGCGATACCGAGCATACCGTCCATGCCATTCTTGAAAAATGCAGGAATATCTGATGTAAATCATATATTCTTTCTTAAATCTATCAGAGTCTGAAATCTGTTACACATATAACTAGAAGAAACGAATACAAGCCAATCTAACATCACCAAAAAAACGAACAGATCCAAACAGATCAAAGACCAAATACTTACGATCTAGCCAAGGACAATTGGCTAGAGCTTACTTATTGAACGATTAAACCAACGCCAAACACACGGTTTAACCTATAAAAATAGCAAATAAGAAATGTCGAAGCGTCAACGCGATAATCCCGATGTCTCGGCCCGGAAGGCGGCCAAGGCCCGGTTCAAGCAGCTCGTCCGCAGTGTCATCCTCAATATGCAGTGGCTCAGCGATGCCACCGAGGAGACCGGCCTGTCGCTGAATGTCAAGAAGAATGTGGCGATGCTGGTGCGACAGAAGCGCAAGATTGGCATGATGACCATGGCGGTGAGTGTCCTGCCCGATAGTGTCCTTGTGTCCCTATGATTTGGTTCGATTCTCAGGAGAAATCCCTGCTGCGCATGCCACACTCGACGCGCACCGTCGAGGAGAGGAAAAAACTCTGCACAATTGTGGCAAATCTTTCCTGCTTTTCCAGATTCAATCCGGTGAGTGATGCAGGACCTCCGCAGACCATCGTCGTTAATTTTTGTGTGTTTTTTGCAGAAACTACGTGCACGTTTGGTGCCGCATCTGAAGTTTATAGCGCTCACTCCCGGACGGCATGTCATGAAGGAGGGCGATTTCCCCATAACCATCTATTTCATCATAACCGGCGAAGTGGAGGTGTCGAAGATGTTCTTCAACAAGGTACAGTCACCGCAGAAGACCGTATAGTGGTAATCCTTTTGCCATCCATCCAATAGGTTACCAAGCAATACGAATCAATATCGGAGGCTATTTTTGGTCCCGGTGACTGCATTGGAGACATCGATGTGATGGAGGATGCGCCCAGGACGAACACATACACGGCCACAAGTGAGCGAAAGAGCTGGCTTCCTCAGGAAGGAATATTGATGCCTTATTTCTGGTTTTTTCCAGCGAACTGCGAGCTACTGGCCCTCTTCGACAACGACTACACAACCCTCCTGCAGCCGTATATGAAAAAACTTTGGGAGGAGAAAAAGGCAGGAATACGCGCCCTGGATTACTTCAAGTTCTTCACTCCAGATCAGGCAGGTGTCTCCCAACGAGAATGCCCTTCCCAAGCGATAATAGCCATTCCATTCCATCCCCAGATTGTGAGTGCCTGCAAGTTTGCGACCATTCAGCAGTTCGATCCGCTGGACACCATCTACGAGGAGGATCTGGGCTCCCTCAGCGTTGTCTATTTCGTGCTCAGCGGCGAGTGTGTGGTGCTGCAATGCCTCCACATGAGGGTAGGTGCATCCATCAGCCACATCGAACTTTTCAGAATCTAAATTTCGATACAATTTAGGTGTCCTTCTTGGGCAATGAGAAAAGGTTCGAGCTGGACAGTGTGCAGAGGAATGCTTCTTCTGGCATTTTGGATATGGAACACACCAAGAACTTTGATGTCACCGATTATCTATTGTCCACTTCCACGTCGGAGCAGGAAAAGAAGGATAAAAAGAAGGCTGTAAGTGTGGGGGATCTAACAATCAAAGGAAACCTTTGAAACGTTACACCTCTGCCCCGATAGATGCGTAAAATGGGGCTCAAGGAAATAGAGGAGGCATGCGGCTTGATGGCGAGGCCAGTGCCTATTTCGCCAGAGCCTGAGCGGAAAGTTTTTCGGAAAACACGATATACAGTGTACAAGGGACCCGTCGACGACTACGAAACCTATGTGATGGATGAGGACGCTGGGGAGAGCCAGGAACTGCAGTCGCCAGCGGCCTACAGCGAGTACTCGTCATCCGATGATAGCTATCGTACGCCAAGCCCCGATGTGGAGGTGGAGAGCGAATCCGAGGGCTTGGAGATATTCACCGCTTCCATGGAGTCGAAGCATTCGGAAGTAGCGCCAGACCCGAGTCCCGAGAAACGGGAAAAATATGAGACCCATTTCATAGATGTGGGATCGCTGACGTTCGGGGCCATCTTTGGTCTGGGGGAGAAGATGCACCATCGCAACATAATGGCCCGCACCACCGTCCAGTGCCTGATTATACCGCGCTTCTGGCTGTTCGAGCCCGCCCAGAATCCGGGCAACATGTGGCAGCGACAGCTGCTCTACATCCAATCGAATCTACCCACCAGAGAGGAGCTCTTCCACGACTTCCTCAAGACGCGCAAATGGCAAATGTTTCGCCACAACTATGTCCAGAAATTATTGACCGAAAAGTCCAACTACTGCGATACAAAGCCCGAGGATGTCCCCATCGTTGGTCGCATCGTCGAGTCAACGGAATACTCCTGAATTCTTTTCTCTCATTTCTACATACGATATATCCCCATACACGTATTAACTACCTTTTCAAATCAATCGTTATAAATATGCTGTACTCGTATCGCATGGGTATCAAAGGCAGAACCAAAAAAAAAGACTTATTTTTATTTGGGATACGATGGGGATGAAAAGGGGGATACTGCTATCCAAAATGTGACTGGTCAGAGGTGCTTTGCTTTGTACTTCAAAGATTCCAAGTCCAGGCTACGTCAAAAATCCCATCAGATGGCTTAAATAGGAAAGCATACTTTGGGCTTTGTTTGTCTCGTTTGGTGTCTCGTTTGATGCTCCCATTTTGTGAGTTTTGGCTGGAAGATGATAGCCTTCTTGGATTCTCGGACAAAAGATGGTGCTATATGGTGTCCAAGGCACTCTAAGACATCTCCCGAATTTGTATTTCGAAAGATTCTTTGTAAAGGTGGAAGGAAGGAGGCTTTGAAATATATTTCTAGCTTAGAAGCAAATATATTTACTACTGAATACTTGCTTTTAAGCAATAATACCGGACAAAAACATTCTCGTATTCGAAACATTTATACACCGCCGAACGATCGTTTTCGATCTGTATCTTATAAAATCGTTACCGCCACTCGAACTCACAATATATTATTACGGAAATAGTGAAAGGCAATTAAACGGAATAGGAATCGGAACGCGCTAGAAGGTGTAAACGAATTATATGGAGAAAATATTCATATCATCGCTCTCATTAATCAACTAATTACGATCTACAGTTCGATTGTTTTTCCAGGTAAGTGTTTACTTCCAATTTATGGCAGCGCGTACGTATACCATTTTTTTTTTTTTTTTATAGTAAAGAAGAAGAACCAATTACGTATCAAAGATATTACAACTAGACGGTAAGTGAAATACCCCGATTTACGGTAATGTACATTTATCGCACGCCATAGACTTTTTTTATAGCGGAATAAAGTCCCGTTCCAGCAATAAAGTCCCCCAGATTGAGGGGAAATTCAGTCGGGTGGGTATTATTCGAGTAACATCCCTTATAACCAGATGCAGTGAATATCGTTTAATCGAATGCTTGGACGCGCTCGTTCTAAAACTAAACGGTCCTAGAAAAGCTCTAATTTTTATCCGAATCCACGCTTAACCAAACCCCTTTGAAACTTTCTGAAGGCATTTTTGGGGAAATTTCATAAAAGAATTGCATTCTGACATTTACAAATATTTTTTTTTTTATGTAAACAACTATCTCCTAACATCCTTAGTCTGAGAGAAATATGGTCATATCTTCTATAAATTCGTACATACGGGACTTCATCAATTGAGAACGTCTGGGCGGGTTTGTTGAGGTGGCTCGTATTTGCCAGGTGAAGGGTCTTACGAGTTTCGGGAAAACCCATCGGTTATTTCAAGAGCATATTTTTTATTTTTTGTTTGGTTTTTAATCTTAGGCAAAGTAGGCGAAGAGTCGGTAATCAGTTTCAAGCTGGAGATATTATTCCCCATCGACGAAACAATCAATTAGGGCCCGCGAGAAGTAGAAATAAATAGAACCAATGTTTAGTCCAACCAATCATCAATTTGGATGAGCAAAGTATTGAACCACAAAAACCTTGGCCCGCGATTTTTATATATTAAATATTTAGATCCTCTCTCGGCGGAAATATAATAGCTTAAATATTTAAATCTAAGAGTAACTATTTGGAAATCTGGGTGCTGTTAAACAATTAAATTAAATTGATTTGATTTGGGAATTTAAATGGAACTGGTGTTGGTTTTATGTTTCAATAAATAATCTTACAGCTTTCTGAAAAGCTCTGTTCTGTTTCAAAAGCTTACCCAAGGGCAAGAAAAGTCCGTTCTTAAAGAACTTTGGTTGTTGAAAATGATGTCCTTGTTTTTGAAAATATTCTCCATGCAACAAGGGTTGTGGGGCCACCCATATCCTCCTTTTCCGTGTTTTTTTATATTCATACATCCATGATTTGGCACCTGTGTAAATATATATTAAACACAGCTATTGAAGCCCCAATATCGTATTTTTTTACCATACTATACCACACCAGTGGACGCGAGCCTCCTCTTGGGCAATTTTTAAATTGTGTGGGATCCCATGTAGATCCAATATGGACGTCATACTAATGCCTCAATCTCACTGTATGTGACATGACGATCTTCCTTAAATATTTATCGCACAGCTTCGATATTTTGTGAGACAATCTTCACGGAGTTCGTCCTGCAACGTAGGACAGAAATTGACTTAAAAATGCCTATAAAATCTGGTCTGAAATTGGCATGTGTCCGAATAAATGGCACCTCTCGTAGTGTAGTCCAGGGTGGAGTCCTTGTAGCGCTACTGTTTGTGCTTCCTTGGCGTAGCTTCCTTCGTTCTTTCTTCAGGACTGAAATGAGCTTTATTTTTGCGTCGGCTCTTCAGAAATAAAGCGCTTGCCTTGTCCAATGAAAGCTTCCTTCTATACAGAGCACAATATGTGGACAAGGCTTGTTTTCAAAGCTATTTTATATGGAAGCTTTGGTAAAAGCTCTCCCTGGATGTAACCTAGTGCCTTAGTTGGACCTGCTTTCTGGGCTGCAGACACACTCTCTGTCTCCCTCTCTCTCTTTGTAGCTAGCGGTACTTCAATTAAAGCTTTTCCCTTTTGAAGCTGCGGCCCAAAACAAATGGTTTCTATAACTTAGAAGCTTGTAATAGGTACTGGTGTACAATTTGTCACGTGCCTCCATCTGGTGGTGGCATCAGCCCGACCACTGGTTGTAGTTGTAGTTCTCGTTGACGGCACAGAGATTGGGATATGTGGGATTCCGCCCCGAGGTGCACTCGGAGGCTGGGGCACCAGCGCGGTAGACGGGGTTGTTGAGCACATTTGTAACGGCATAATCGCAAGCCAGCAGCGTGGCCTGCACATTGTTGGCGTCCGTGAATCGGGCAACGGCACATCCCACGCGGCTGTTCCGCTCGTTCACCATCGTCGTGAAGTGCCCGATGGCGCTGTAACCGGAAATGGGATACGAATAGAATACATGAAAATTACAGGGATACAGGGATACAAGGATACGCACGGGCCGCCACGCATTTGATAGTTCTCCATGTCGCCGCTGGTTGCATATCGGTTTTCATCGAACCAGGAGGCAATGCGCTGGCGCAGGAAATCGTCCACATCCACGCTGCGGGTGAAGAGAATGCTGAGGTTCTGTCCCGCGTAGCGGTACGTGTTGGTGTTGCGGCACTCGTCGTGTGCCATGCGGCACTGCAGGGCATTGTAGGCGGCCAGCTGGGCCAAGGCCGGGTCCCAGCTCATGGTGGCCATTTGAACGGCGCTGGGGAAGCCGCTGACTCCTCCGCCGGCGATCTGGTTGCGGCGCTCGTTGTGCAGCTGCAGGATCAGCTGAATGTGGGGATCTATCTGCACGAACTCGCCGCGGCAGCCGCTGGCAAAGCGCTGGACCCATCCCGCCACAGGTGGGTTATTACATTTAGACGATAATGGGACCAGGGCCCGAGGCCCCTCATAATGTGCACACAACTTACACCGCTGTTCTGGCACGCCACGTGTCTGCCGCTGGGGCATAGATCCGGGTCACAATAGTTCTGGCCAGCCGACAAAGGGTACAGGGACCCCAGGACGGCCAGCAGGAAGGCCGGCAACAGCCTTGAAATCTCTCGGGCACACGATTGACGCCGTCTCATCGCGGGCCTGGGCATTCATAAATGAATGGAGCCCAATAAGCCGGACGGTATTTATAGGCAAGCTCTGCTCAAAATTACAAACAAAAAATCCCGTTTACGTTCCCACAGAAGTGGGTGAGTGTTCTATATATAACTTTTCGGCTTTAGCGTAAACAAGAAAATGGATCACTGAAACAGAAGGGCTAATCATCGTTAAAAACACAGTTGGTTTAAATATTTCAGGGTGGCCCCAAATCGCACGGACGCTGAAGGGGGTCTATAATTGGTATATAATCACAGTGACGATGAAGGGCGGCAGATATTAACAAGAAATACATTGGACACCGACTTTAAATAAAATATGATTAATATGAGAGCATTACACAGCATTAACATAAGAAAGAATAGAGCAGCCGCCCTCTGGCCAAAAAAATTAGTTAGCATTGGTCGCGCGTTTATACTCTCGGTCCGATAGTTGGCCGCCGTGTTAGGACAAACATATGTAGCAATAAACATTTGGGTTGTCTGTCATATGATGCTGGACGGTTAGTGTCCGTTAATTAATTAATTAAGTTCGTCAGATCTCCATTTGTATCGGTATTGTAAACAAATATATCTGTTTTTAATGGGCAATAATGCACTCACCTTGTTGTGCTAGTGCACCTAGTAAGATTCCCCTCTCTAGGCCACACACCATGCACCAAAAGTACCAATTTCATCGTCAGGTGTCTCTGTTGATAATTACTTGAATATGTAGTTGGTATGTAGCAAATGTGTAGTAATCGCTAATAGTGTAATACTTATAGAAAATTTATTCATTTAATTAATCCGGTAAACCTGTTTTACTGTTTGTTGCTGCGTGTCGTAGCCTGATTGTAATAAAAAATCGAGGAATATGATTTTCTGAATTTTAACGGAAATCTGGTATAAGATATCGGGGTATCGGTTTTTTCTTGTATGTAAATACGAAGAGTGGTATCTACACGGGGAATTTACACAACCAGCTGTTCCCCGGTTTAGATAGAGGTTTTTATACCCGATACTCCAAATGAGTATAGGGGTATATTAGATTTGTGGTAAAAATGGATGTGTGTAACGTTCAGAAGGAATCGTTTCCGACCCCATAAAGTATATATGTTCTTGATCAGCATCAATAGCCGAGCCGGGTCGCTCAATGTAGCCATACTGACTATGTATGTATCGGGTATAAATGTAGAGTTGCGGTCGCCGCAGCAACTCACAACGTTCCCCCTCGTTTTGATGTTGTGTTAGGTGGGTTAAAAACAAACCGTTTGACGTTTGATTCTGACGCGTGAAGACTTAGGAGGCTTAGAACATCATGCACAAAAACATGAAATATGATAAACATTGGTGCCTTAGCATATTAAGTCCATTGTTCGTTACTCGGTTACTTGTACTCGTGCTAGAAATATATTTTAAAAATAGTCTCGAACTCTTAAAGCCAACAGAACATGTCTCTCGGGCGTGTGTCAGGGATACGGAATAGTATGCTCAGGGAGCTAGCAAAGAAGGTGACGGTGCCGAAGCTCGTAAAGAAATCAAGCAAGAGCCGCTCGTTCCATTTCCGCTATCTGGAACTATGTCGCAACAAGAACCTGACACCGCTGGCTGAGATACGCAAAAAGTCAAATGAGACCACACTTCTAGAGTTCTATGCCGACAAGCTGACCGTGAGCGACTGGCTCCTCATCATCGAGGCCATTCACCATGACTTGACTTTGAAGACCTTAGTGCTGCGCATGCGTCGCACCTATGAGCACAGTGAGTAGCCAGAGTTTGACCGCAGGTCGCAGAATCTAAGCGAAAGCTTTTCCATCCAGATACAATTGATCCCATCGACACGGAGAATCGTGCCCGACGCTTTACCCAGCGTCCCGTGATATTTACGCGCTTTATTTTCCGTGCCCTCGTCCAGGCCATCTCAAATTGTGTTTTGAGCAACAAGAATCTCACAGTGGTCAAGTTGGAGGGTCTTCCCCTTTATGAAGGATACATCGAGGGCATTGCCAAGGTAAGTCGAGGACCAGTCATCCATTCAAGCAATCATTGGTTCTCTGCTTCTAGTCGCTGTCCGGCAACGAACACCTGGAGACATTGAGCTTCCGCAAGTCCACGCTCGGGGACAAGGGGTGTCAACTGGTTTGCAATACAGCCAAGTACCTCAACCGGATAACAATAGTCGATCTATCCGAGTGCAACATCACTTGCAAAGGGGCCGTTTACGTGGCCGAAATGATAAAGGTATGCATATCGAAAGGTACATCGGCTACATGGTAATGGGAATCCTTGATATCCCTCCAAACAGATGCAAAAGATTTCACGTTTCACGGAGGGGTGGGAGAAATCGTTGCGCTACCAGACTCCCGATATGAACTCATTGTTGGGCTTGCGCACAGTTCTTCTAGCGAACAATCCCAATATTGGGGACCAAGGCCTCTCAAGCATCGTCGAGGTGCTGAAGGAGGATGCCTGGATAAAGGGTAAGTAGGAGAAGCATTGCCAATGCCGCTCTAAGACTTTCTGTCTGTCTTTCTCTGCAGTCGTCGACATGCAGGGCTGTGGCCTGACAGATGTTGGAGCCAATGATATACTTAGCCTACTGGATCTGAATACTTTCATCCAGGAGTTCCATGTACGCAACAACGATGGGATAAGCCAGGCATTGCAGCGTACCATTCACGAACGCCTGCTGCCGCCCGAAAGCGAAGTGAAGCAGGAAGTGGATTTCGATTCCAACTGGTTGAAAGACGTAGAAAACGGAATCTATACCCAGGGCAAGAAGAATACTATCGTCAAACTGCTCGCGTACACCAAGTCCGTTGGGGAGCAGCTGGCCTTCGAGCGCATTCTACGCCAAAAGGCCGAGGACCTGAACTTAAAGCTCAGCAAGCAACTAATGTGCAAGAACAGCCAGATGGCCGCTAACAACGTCGCGCAAGGCCCCGATATGCCCAAAGATCATATGCAAATGAAGAAGGACGTCAAAGTGTATGTTTTTTGTCTGCTTTGTCTCTTTGTGGATATCATTCATATAATTCGTATAATTCATAGATCGCCGACACCCCGCCAGATGCGCAAGCCCAACGAATATATGGAAATGAAGGAAGACTTCCAAGAGTATGTTTTTGCCTGCTGTACCTTTCTGTGCATAGTAAATCCCTCATTGGTCTGATCCACAGGTCGCCGACATATCGACAGATGCGCAAGACCAACGAATATCTGGAGATGGAAGAAGACGTCCCAGAGTATGTTTTTGCCTGCTGTACCTTTCTGTGCATAGTAAATCCCTCATTGCTCTGATTCGCAGGTCGCCAAGATATCGCCAGATGCGCAATACCAAGGAATATATGGAAATGAAGGATATCGTCCCGGAGTATGTTTCCGTCTGCTGTACTTTTCTGTGAATTGTATAACCCTCATTGGTCTGATCCACAGGTCGCCGAAATATCGCCAGATGCGCCAGACCAACGAATATCTGGAGATGGAAGAAGACGTCCCGGAGTATGTTTCCGTCTGCTGTACTTTTCTGTGAATTGTATAACCCTCATTGGTCTGATCCACAGGTCGCCGAAATATCGCCAGATGCGCCAGACCAACGAATATCTGGAGATGGAAGAAGACGTCCCAGTGTATGTTTCCGTCTGCTGTACCTTTCTGTGCATAGTAAAACCCTCCTTGGTCTGATCCACAGGTCGCCGAAATATCGCCAGATGCGCAAGACCAAGGAATATATGGAAATGAAGGAAATCGTCCCGGAGTATGTTTCCGTCTACTGTACTTTTCTGTGAATTGTATAACCCTCATTGGTCTGATCCACAGGTCGCCGAAATATCGCCAGATGCGCCAGACCAACGAATATCTGGAGATGGAAGAAGACGTCCCAGTGTATGTTTCCGTCTGCTGTACCTTTCTGTGCATAGTAAAACCCTCCTTGGTCTGATCCACAGGTCGCCGAAATATCGCCAGATGCGCAAGACCAAGGAATATATGGAAATGAAGGAAATCGTCCCGGAGTATGTTTCCGTCTGCTGTACTTTTCTGTGAATTGTATAACCCTCATTGGTCTGATCCACAGGTCGCCGAAATATCGCCAGATGCGCCAGACCAACGAATATCTGGAGATGGAAGAAGACGTCCCAGTGTATGTTTCCGTCTGCTGTACCTTTCTGTGCATAGTAAAACCCTCCTTGGTCTGATCCACAGGTCGCCGAAATATCGCCAGATGCGCAAGACCAAGGAATATATGGAAATGAAGGAAATCGTCCCGGAGTATGTTTCCGTCTGCTGTACTTTTCTGTGAATTGTATAACCCTCATTGGTCTGATCCACAGGTCGCCGAAATATCGCCAGATGCGCCAGACCAACAAATATCTGGAGATGGAAGAAGACGTGCCAGAGTATGTTTCTGTCTGCTGTACCTTTCTGTGCATAGTATAACCCTCCTTGGTCTGATCCACAGGTCGCCGAAATATCGCCAGATGCGCCAGACCAACGAATATCTGGAGATGGAAGAAGACGTCCCGGAGTATGTTTCCGTCTGCTGTAACTTTCTGTGCTTAGTAAATCCCTCATTGCTCTGATTCACAGGTCGCCGACATATCGTCAGATGAGCCAGACCAACGAATATCTGGAGATGGAAGAAGAATACCGCTCTGAGTATGTTTTTTGTTGTGCTGTTGCCCTTTGTGTATGGTGTATCCTTTACTGGTGTATTTCACAGATCATCGACTTATCGCCAGTCACAATTCGACAGCTCCGTGACCACCTCGGAGTTGAGTCCACGCAGCGACGCGAAAACGCTGCGTCCGTACGATGAATCTGAGGATACCGATAGCCGTTCCCAGGCAATGGACCCAATGGAGTTCAGCCATTTGGACGTTCGCAAGGTGCGCAGCGAGACGAAATACGTTGAGAGTAACGTGAATGAAGGCAAAAAGAATCGCGAGTCGAAGTCTGATCACGAGTTCTCCAACGAACTCCACGTAAGTGATTCATTCTTCACTCTTGGACAGCCACATTCATTGTTCATTGTTCCAGTTCAAGCTTAAGTCGATGGTGCACTTCGAGCGTGATATTGGCGACAGTGCCAACGTGTCCGCCAAACAACAAAAGCGCGATCGTTACGAAGAAGCTGGAGACGAGCAGCACATTGGGACAACTGTCATGGTCAAGGGCGGTCGTAAGCAAGGGCGTGGTCGCAACGATGGAGGTGGAGATGCGAAGTGCAACTCGGTGGGGCAATTCGAGCAGGACATTGGTCCCACTTCCATGATCAAGGACGGCTATAAGCAAGGAAACGATCGTAAAGTGGGCGCTGCAGACGGCAAGCAAGACTCCATGGAGCAAATCAAGCAGCCAATTAAGAAGACAGCCAAGGCCGGCCACAAGCAACGGCGTGCTCGTAACGATGGAGGTGGTGACGGACAGTTCAACTCCATGGAGCAATTAGAGCAGCACATTGGTCCCGCTGTCATGATCAAGGACGGTCAAAAACAAGAGCAAGATCGTAACGATGGTGGTGGAGACGGCAAGCGTTCCAAGCAGGCAAAACAGCGACGCCGTGCAAAGATGCCGGACAGTATCGATTAACATGTTTGGTTGCCATGTAATGTTTGTCCGTTTTTTGTTTCATATTTTATAAAGCAACCCAAATTAATGGGAGTACAAAAAGTATACAATCCTGCAGAAAATGTATTCATTTAGTGAATACAATTATATTTTTAAAGGTAGCCATCTTTTAAACACCAAAATCCAACCATGGACAGCGAACGATTAATCCATTTTCGACCAGTGGGCGTTAAAATACACGCCAGGAAAATGGGGCAGCTATCGTTTGGGCTTTTGTTGGGGTTTTATAAGAATAGGATGGAGCTACAAGAGGAATTTAAAAAACAGTTTAAGTTTCCGCGGCTTAGCTCCAGCTGCTCGCCTGTTTAAATAGATGGGGCTTAAGTGGGTTAAATATATCATCAGTATATTTCGGTATATGTCTTAGGTCGTACAGTATATTTTTTAATCGAAAATTTTGTATCGAAATCTTCTGCCTGCCGCAGAACAACAAACCGGTGCCAAAAAATTTTCATTTTCATTTCTAAATTTCGAAACTCAACTCAACTTAAAGGGCAATAATGGCAGCAGTACCGGGACGTGCCCTGCACTATGTGTTCAAGATCGGAGATCGGGCCAAGAACGCCTTCTTCTTCCGCCGCATCCTGGGAATGAAAGTGGGTATTTTTCTTATGATTTGCGAATAGGATCTTCGGACCAACCAACGTTATCGCTGCGGGGTACAAGGTTTTTTTTTATCTGAACAACGCAATTGGCAATCAGTGGCTGCTGACTGATTAATTAAAAGCCCAGATGCCAGATAGCGGTAATGACTCTGTAATTTTTCCCGACAACTAATGCTGTCTCTGTCTGTCTTGGCCAAACAGGTTTTGCGTCACGAGGAATTTAAAGAAGGTTGCGATGCCGAATGCAATGGGTAAGTCGCTAGCGACTGGCAACAAGAATCAGAGAAAACGTTGTCCTTCCCCAAATCCCTTGCAGCCCTTATGACAATCGGTGGAGCAAGACCATGGTCGGCTACGGTCCGGAGAGCTCCCATTTCGTGATCGAGCTGACATACAACTACGGCGTGACCAGCTACGAAATGGGTAAGGGGCAGTAACAATCAGTAGCAATCAATTTGTGCCGTCATTGTGCCAGCACTCTGTAATCGACAATCTTACCACAGGTAACGATTTTGGCGGAGTCACCATCCACTCCACCGAAATATTGCCACGCGCCGCCCAGCACTCGTACCCCATCGACAAGACGGAAGGGGGCTGTCTGCTCACCTCGCCCGACGGCTACAAGTTCCTTGTGATCGATCAGGCAGCGCCGACGGCCGATGCCGATCCCGTGCAGTCGGTGGAGCTGCACGTGAGCAATCTTGCGGCCTCGCGCCAGTACTGGGAACAGCTGCTGCGGATGCAACCGCTGGCGGAGAACAAGCAGTCCGTGCGGCTGAGCTACGGCGGCAAGCAGGCGTCGCTGCAGCTCACCCAGATTCCGGATCCCATTAACCGGGCCAAGGCCTACGGACGTATCGCCTTTGCTGTTCCCTCGGCGACGCAACCGCCGCTGTACGAAGCAGTCAAGGTAGCCGGCGGCACGATCCTGAAGTCGCTTATCACCCTGGAAACGCCCGGCAAGGCCACCGTGTCAGTGCTAATCCTGGCCGATCCCGATGGTCATGAGATCTGCTTTGTCGACGAGGAGGGATTCTCGCAGCTCTCCCAGGTGGAGCCCGATGGCGAGCAGCGACTGGACAAGTACATTGCCAAGGATCCCTTCCAGAAGGCCTAGTTCCAATCTGGAATGTGCATTATTTGGCCCTAGCTGGGCTCCCTTCCAGCCGAAGTGATGCCTCTCTGAGATGTGTTGGAGTTGTACATAAGTTTTACATTTGTTTCATGGCCTAACTAGAATTTTATATCGTGGAAATCGGGTAATAATATACATATATTTCGGATAAATATTGTACTAATGCTTCGATATGTTGGCTGGTCTAACCTTTGGCCTCTGCCTTCCAAAGGAATGTCTGTCATTTGCATTAGAGTTTAATGATTCGTTTTTATAGGCTATTCCATGAATGTGGAATGGATTTCCAGTAAGCTTCGGGTCTTGGTCAAAGACAATGGATCTTCCCTGTACATCGAGGTTCTCGCTTCAATCGTGGCCACCTGCCCTAAGCACAGACTCCTATGGAATGCTTTTCTCCAGTCCACGGACTGCGAAGGACTGCTGCGAGTCGGAGTGTCCATGATCTGTTGCCCATCAACTCTTGCCTTTGGAACTGCTGACCTGTCGCCTGAACGCCTTTCGTGTCACTTTCTTTCTAGCATTACGTTAAGCAAAATCGTTTAAATCTTTTTAAACTTTTTAGGTTTCCTTTTTTTATTTTTGTAGTTAGTTGTAGTTTTTTTTTCTTGTTTTTACTTTTGTGACC
Source organism: Drosophila miranda (assembly GCF_003369915.1). Classification (NCBI taxonomy): domain Eukaryota; kingdom Metazoa; phylum Arthropoda; class Insecta; order Diptera; family Drosophilidae; genus Drosophila; species Drosophila miranda. Next base: position 13,943,328 of record NC_046673.1, read on the forward strand.
ATTGCAATGAAAAATCCGGTGACCATCAAGATGGAGCCAGCGGTGGCGGCGCCCGCGGGCAAGCTCTTGGAACAGGTGAAGCCCTGGGAGGTGTTCGACTGGCCGGAGGAGCAGCGTCGGAACATCCACCGGAGCTGGGGCAGTGTCTTTGCCAATGCACGGATGAACGCGGCGGCACAGAAGTACTTCGACAAGTGCATCGAGGACCACCATGGGCACGACTGCAGGACCCTGCAGCTGAGGAGCATGTTCAATCGGTCGGTGGCACGGGCCGAGGCGGCCCTGGAGGACAGCAGAAGGGCGGCCCAGGTGCTGGGGCCGGGCGATGTGCACTCGCAGCGGGAGATGGCGGATGCCCTGTACGACCTCAATCGCTTCGAGTCGAACAAGACGTTGCTCAGCGACAATGTGCGCCGCCATGTGGGCACCTCCGTGGAGCCGTTCGAGAAGCGCCTGATAGTGGTCAACGAGAACTTCAAGGACAGCATGGGCCACAGCCTGGGCAATTTCTTCATGGAGAATTCGAGCAGCCTGGGGTCCTTCTATGAGCAGAAGCGGCGCGATCTGTTGCCGCCGGACAAGCGGCCGCACTGGAAGATCCTCAGGGAATCGAACCAGTGCGATGTCCAGAGCGTTCAGGAGGAGGAGAAGGAGAACCTCTCGCCCTTGGAGAAGGCCCGGCGCAGTCGCAAGACAAAAATCTTTTACCAGAACTATTTGAATCGCGCCTGGACCGACTTCATCTTCCTCAAGACGCTTCGCCAGAACCCCAATCTCCTGCTCGACCATTACTTCGGCACATCGGAGGAGCGGAGAAAGTACCTGGACAACTCGTTCCAGCGCATAAAGACCTTCACCCGGATGCTCCACTCCCGCAGTCCGATGTACAACGAGATGCGTCGCGGGCACAACTTGTCGCAGCGCTTCCGCGAGGAGAACCTGTTCCGCATCCAGTACCAGACCCACCGGAACATGCACAGCATTCTTCGGACGATCCGCGTTTTAAAGCAGCACGATGATCCGGACGTAAGTGTGGCATCTGCATTCATTTGGATGCCCAGTAACCCGTAACCCTTTTTCCTTTTTCAGCGCCTGCGGAAGTTCGTGGAGGATGTGATGGCTAACTATGTGACCATCAAAACGAACCGCGTGATGCCTTGGAAGGTGGAGTTCACGAACGAGGTGTACAACCATTTGGCCCTGAGCCTGTGCGAGAGATATCGCCTGCCGACCACACGGGTCAGCCCGTATGACAAGAACTCCATGTGCCTGATGCTGAACATACAGGCGATCAAGCCGCTCGAACGGTCCGTCTATGTGTTCGGGGATCGTTCCTCGTACTCCTATCCACTGCATGACAGACCGAAGTCGCCCCTGTGAGTAATGGGTGATTCGCTTTCCTTTGATCATGCCTGTACCGAATGGCTACTCCTTTTGCAGAAACCTGCAGCACCTGGAGCAGCGTCTGTTCTTCGCCAAGCTGCCCATTGAGCGCACCTATTTGCTGCACGAGATGGCCGACTATCATGTGCAGCAGAATCATTTCGTGCAATGCCTGTCGTATGCCCAGCAGGCCATCGAGGAGTCCAAGCTGTGCAACAGCAAAATCTGGCAGTTCCTCAGCACGATGCTGATGGCCAAGTCGCACGCGGTTCTGCACAAGTACGAGCGCCAAACGGAGGTCCTCAACGACGCCTACATGCTGGCCGCCGAGCTGCAGAACCCGCGGCTCTGCACCTTCGTCGAGCTCTGCCGCATGCTCAACAAGGACTACATCACCCTGCGCAAGATGTCGCAGCTGGTGGCCAGCAAACGTATACGCACCAGGCAGGACAATCGCTCGAGCATCATCAGCTCGCCACAGATCTCGTCCACCAACCTATCGCTGTCCCATCCCACCGAGAACGAAAACAAGGGCTCGAGGGACTCCAATAGGAATACGCTCAGCTCTGTTGATCCAGGGGCTCAAAAGCCAGATACTGATCTGTTTTCAGTAAATGGCATTTGACCCCCTGGCATCGGCTGAGCGAGACGCAAGCCTGGGAGCCCCCCTTTAGCCCACAGCGAGGCAAAGCCTTGCAATTGGAAATTTCTGCCAACAAAAACCGAAATTGTTTAAGAAAAAATACCATAAAATGTAACAAAATCGTATCAATAAAAATATCCATACCATAAAGAATTTTATGTAAGGGAAAGGTATGGTATATTTTGGGGCCGATTTGAGGTTTGGAAAAAAAGTCCTTTGTTCAGCGATAGACTTCTTTTACCACTGGGGCTGCTGAACTCACAGAAAGGAGGCCAAAAGGAATTTTGTCTCTCTGAAAAAATAGTGAAAAATTCTAGAAAACCACAACATTTGGTGGTTGTATCTTCAGGCACGATTTTAAAATCCTGTGAAAGGTGATAGAAATTTTTGTTGGGCTTATGATATACGTAGGTGGAAAGAATAGCACGTGTGGATTGTAAGATGGAACAGATTATGGCACGTATATATGGATGTGGTATGTTTGTATCAGGGGTGTTCCTTATTAAGATGTATTAGATGTAGAGTCACAGCCAACATTTTTGTTCGAATATCGGCGCTTCAGTTTTTGAATATATGGCAAATTCCAAGAGGTGTTATTATTAAACCCTCAGAATAAATAGAATACTAATTTCCATAGCAATAATATTCCATTATAGATCAAGAGAAACTGCACCTAAATACAATAAAAAAGTGTGTCGTTCCTCTCCTGTTCTTTTGAAACGATGCCAAAACCAAGATCCAGAGCATACCTTTTGACACCAAAAACAGGCCCAAAACAAAAATAAATATGTATGTATTTAAAATATATACCAAAATCGAAAATACACATAAAAAGCGTAATTGAATGTTACATTGAAATACAATTAAAAGTATAATCCAATTTTTGTGACTGTAATTATTGTTGCCACATCGAAAAATGGAACGAAGCGATACAAAAAATGGGTTTTTTTTTCACACATTTAAATTATTTACGATGAGCGGGGAATGCAATTGCACTTGACTTCAATTTGGCCAATAGCCTGCCGCCCCAAACCCACAACAGCCCAGCCGCCAGCCCCCCATTCACCAGTGGCCTGACCTCGCCCAACTAAAAACTACGATTTGCATATTTTGTTGGGGAATTTGTTGGTTTCGTTGTCAGCATTGAATTGTCGCATGTTTGCCCCGGACTGGGGTTTTGTTACTGGGTCTGGCAGTGGGTTTGTGGGGACTGGGGACTGGGCCTAAAGGAGGAATTACATTTTATTTTGTCGCGGGCTTCGCTCCACGAAAAAAACAGTAACAAAAACTGAAAGGAAATTATGGATTTAATAGGACGAAGCTGCAAATACACTTAAGGGTACAAGGAAAAAGAATACATTTTAAAGAAGATTTCAAGAAGGAAGATATGTTTCTCAAGAACCAAAAGAAGACGCCCAAAGACCCTTATTAACTCCTTTGGATATCGTTCAATGGGTTCTATGGTTCTATTGGTGTCTCAACAAGAAACATTTGACTCGTTTTTGAATTTGAGCGCATAAAAATGTGTAAATTCTTTGTCCAAGGCCTCAATCAGCACTTTCGGGTGAGCGGAATTTTAGAATTTTGGTTCCTTAATGCAAAATTTACTAAAATTCCGATTAAAAAATAATGGGTGGTGGTAGGAAGATGAAAAAGAAAATTTTATAAGAAGAGACCTAGCGGTTTTGAAAGAAATAGAACCAAAAACACCGTTACACGAGATTTAAGAGTAACAGAATGTTGGGTATACCCTTAGATAGGGCCTGGAAAACATTAAAAATAAGCAAAAGAGCAAATGCGTCAATAAATGCAACGACAACAAATGTTTTATTGTGTCAATGCTGGCCCAGAAGAGTAGATGAGGGGAGCAGGGCATTGGGTGTGATGGGATGCGGCGGGGCACCGGGTCCCAAGTGGCCAAAACAAATGCAGAGCCCGAGTCTAGCTCCATTGTGGCACATGGCACATGGCACATGGCACACATACTTTTACCCGTGGTCGGGTCGTCGGGCCCTCACTCCTATTTGCAGCTCATTATGCCAGTTGCCATTAAAAGTGAAAGAGAAACCTGCCTGCCCAAGGACCTCTATCTGCACCCTTGTCCCGCCCTGTGTCAAACACTGTGAGAAATTGTCAGAGACAGGCCGCCGTGCTGCCTCTGCCTCTGCCCTGGCATATCGTGCCTCACCTTGCTCTTCAATCAGACTTGGAGGCAATCAACAAGCTCCCTCCTATTCGGAGATTCGAGGTTCGAGGCTCGAGGCTCCTCAGAAGGAGCACCAGCAACCGGCAGAGCACCTTATTTGCCAAATTGAGGTCAGCACAAGAAGGTCGCGATAACAGCGCAAATAATTGGTAACGGCAGCAGCGGCAACAGCAACAGCAAAAGAAAACCAAATTGCATTGAACGTTAGGGTTCCATTTTGGTCTGGTCTCGGGCTCGGGCTGGTGTTTGTTCTGGTTCTGCTTCTGGTTTCGGGGCTGGGGTTTGCTCTGGTTTTCTGGGTTGTTGGGTCGGTGGCTCGGGGCGGTGGGTCAACTGCAAGTCATTTCAAATTCAAACTAGCTTAAATACTTAGAGCTTTTGTTGGGTGTTCGCATTCAGATTGGAATGGCAGATGACTGACTCGGGGGAGCGGCGGTTCCACAGTTACCACAGTTAGCTGTTGGAATGTGTGAAAAATTGTTGTTGTTATTGTTTTGTGTGCATTTAATACTCGTACTTCTCCTTCTACTTGACTTTTCCTCCTTTTGATTCCGCCCTCGATTCAACTTTTGGCATTTTTCTTACACCCATCCCACCTCCCACACTGGTTGGAGTATTTGTTGTTGTTGAAGTTTAAATGTTCGTCACGGGTGGAATGGAATATTGTTTGTGTAATTTTTCGTGGCTGCAAATCGTCTTTCATGCAATTGTTGTGTTGTTGAGGCTTTTCTTGTAGAATTGTGGCTGTTGTTGAGGTTGTAGTTGGCTTTAACATTAGTTCATACGGGTAGTATTTTATTTTTGGCGCCTATTGAGGATGTTAAGTTGGAGTAGCTTCTTACACTCATCCCCCCCCCCCCCCCTCTGGTTGGAGTGTTTGTTGTTGTTGAAGTTTAAATGTGTGTCACGGGTGGAATAAAATATTGTTTGTGTAATTTTTCGTGGCTGCAAATTGTCTTTCATACAATTGTTGTGTTGTTGAGACTTTTCTTGTGGAATTGTGACTGTTGTTGTGTTGTTGAGACTTTTCTTGTGAAATTGTAGCTGTTGTTGAGGTTGTAATTGGCTTTCACATTAGTTCACACGAGTAGTATTTTATTTTTGGCGCCTATTGAGAAAGTTACGTTGGAGTAGCTGTTGGTGTTGGCTTTTGTATGGTAATCAAGCCCTATTACAAAGTGCTAAAGATGTGCCACCAATCTACAAATGTCACATACATTTCGTGGCCAATATCTGATAAGAATTTTAGTTTAAGTTCCAGCTAAACTTTTGATTTTTGCCCCTTCCACCGCATGCCACGCGATTCGACTTTGTGAACTTTTCTCGCTCTGTAAAGTTTTGGTGTTGGTGTTGGTGTTGTTGTTGTTGTTGTTAGTGTTGTTGGTGTTATTCGGGTGTTTTTCAGGGTGTGATGGTGTTACTGCGCTGCCATTCGCAACTAATTTACGACTGGCCATCGTTGCGCTGGGAAAGACTCTCCAAAGACTGCGGCAATTGTCGGCCAATCCCTGCAACACCCCCCTCCCGCCTCCCCCTCCCCCAGCACTCCCATGCACCACAAAGTTAAATGAATGTGGCGGCCAGCGAAATATGCTACAAGTAAACCATGAAAATAAATGCCCAAAAAGAAAGAAAAAAAAAGGAAGCGCACAAATTTAACTACAAAATATATGCTATGTAGCGCCCCCAACCCCCCACATATATATATGTACTACATAGTGGGCGTTTGCAGGGGGCGTGGCGCGCACTAAGTGTCCCCAATAGGGCATGCAATGCATTAGGCCACCCGGCAAGAGCGAACCTGACCAAAAAAGCGACCGTCCCGAGATGACGACGAATGCCAGTACGATGACCTCAAAATACACAATCAATGGGGGAGTCGAAGGAGGAGGAGGAGATGGGAATGCGGTGCCCCACCAAGGTGCCATTAGAGCCATTAGGATTGGCAACTTGAGCCGATGACGAGGCCGATGATGATGCAGCAAAACTAATAAAATTAAATTATTATGTAAAATGCAAATAAAATAATATGCAAATCGAATTTCATCACTACTCCGGTGCCAGAGCCCGAGCCCATATCCATTCCCTCTATTGAGTATCCGTATCCATGGCAGGAGCCGTAGCTGGGGCTGGGGCCGGGGCCATGAGTAATCACAGACGCAAAGCCAAAAACAAGGCAAATAAACACATAAATAAATCAAAAATGGACTACGACAAATCTCTAGCCGGGTTGGCCGACGGACGGTCGACAGATACGGACAGCGGAGAGCATTAAAATATGGCCAATAATAAGGGAAGTCTCCAGGCGATAGATCCCGACTGAGGGGTAATACGAGAAGGCATGATCAGGGCAACAGACGGGGCTGGAGAGAGAGCGAGTGGGAGTCGAATGGGGGATATAAAAGCACTCGAAATCTATATATATTTTTGTAATATTTTAGATCTCTTGAGTAGAACTATCCTGAGTAGAACTATATTTTTACAGTGCGAATCCCTGACTCACAAACCGCCCCTCGTACTACCCTCTGGAATACAGTTTTTTTTTGGGTGGCAGGGAGGAGGGAGCTCTGCTCTGTGAAAGCCAAAGCCAAAGCCAAAAAATTCGACTCGTGCAGACACACATAGAGTCAGAGACATTTTCGTAATCAACATAAAATCCAATCATCCGTCATGGACAGCAGCAGCAGAGCAGCAGGAGTACTAAAGGGCTGTCCCTGCCGCACCACTGGCCGGCCCCCCCTCCCTCAGCCAGTTCTTGCCTTTAAAAGTGCCAAAACCGAAAATTTTGATTTATGGGCTACTAGAAGACGGGAGAAGCCAGGGAAAATCATAAGAAGTGGAAGTTGAAGAAAGCACAACCAGAAATATCGTTTCGCTGCCCCGAACCATTTGATACACTCTGCTTCCGATCCATTGTTCTTAAGGGGGGAAGCACTGTACCCCTGAGACTGCTACACAGGCTAGCCATAGGCTATAATGATCCCATCTTATCGGTTCCGGTTTCCGCCTCGCCCCTGGCTCACGCGCCTGCTCGCGCCGATATGAGTCAAAGGATTATCTATATGGTTGGAGATTTCTGTATAAAATCATGATACCCTTTGGATACTGCAAGGGTATGGCAATTATGTGTGTGTATGTGTTTTTGGGGGGCTCATTTATAACGCGCTTAAATCTAATACGCGGACAGTACTCTCACTGCATGAGAACGAGAGATGGACAGTGGTGGGGGGAAAGCGAGATAGAGAGTGGTGGGGGAAAAGCAAGATAGAGAATGGGAAAGCAAGATGGGTAGGTGGGGGGGCCTGTTGTATTGGGTTACTTTTTGCCGAGTCTCTCGTTGTCTTCCGCATCCGGCAAACGTGCGTAAAGCGACGCGTGTCCGCTTTATGATTAATATGCGCGACAAACCCACGAGAAAAATACACGATAAATGCAAAGGAGACAAGAGAATGGGGCAAAAAAGAGGCGAGAAAGCAGGCGGACAGGGGAGGATGGGTGGCTAAAGAAGAAGCTGAAAGGAAATACAACTCCCAGACACAGGCACAGACGTCCTGTCTCCTGCTCCTCCGCCCACACTGCGGATCTGATGACCAGCTGGCGGCAACGGCAGCACAAAAACAACGGTAATGATGGAGCTTTTGCTGCATATCTCGGGGGCTGGCTGTCTGTCTGTCTGGCTGGAAGCCGGAATGGAGTGCGTGCCAGGAGTGAAAGTGAATTAAAAGTGCCGGCAAGTCGAGGATATGTCTCGTCATCGATTGCCACGGCCATCAAGTCTTTAATATTCAGTGGCTGGAAGGGACTTCCACAGAAGATCTGTATTTGATGTCTTCTCTGAAGGGTTAACCATGGAAACTCATCGCAGAAGTAGTTTCTCCAAAGATGAGTTGGAGGTCCCAAGAAGACGAAGGTCTGGGGCACATATATTCCTGGTAACGACGCTTCAAGCGATATTATTTGTGGCTTACCTGCTCAGAGACCGTGAGAGCATGTTAAAAGTGTACAAGGTGGTACCTTTACTCTCTGACGGGTCTTATCTTACGCTCAGCACTGCTGAGAGCGCTTTGAGGCAAAATAAGACCCGAAAAGAGAGCGCGTGACGAGAGCGGAGCAGCTTGTATAGTTTCATCAAGGGTGGAAAGCCTTGTGGATCGTAACAAACAGATCGAGAGCGAGATTGAGAGCCAGCGCAAGCCGCTAACACTGGTCTGTAGACGGCAGCAGCCGCAGCAACAGACTGTTACCTCCTGGAGCCCCTGTTAACTGCGCTGTTACCCCCTAGAGCCCCTGTTAACTGCACTGTTACCCCGTGGAGCCCCTGCTAACTGCACTGTTACCCCCTGGAGCCCCTGTTAGCTGCACTGTTACTCCCTAGAGCCCCTGTTAACTGCACTGTTACCCTCTAGAGCCACTGTTAACTGCACTGTTACCCCCGGGAGCCCCTGTTAACAGCGCTGTTATCTCTATTCGTTGGTCATTCCTAGGCAATCACATTAAAGGCTACCCGTACGGTGATAGACCGAGTTATATGCGCACACATCTGTACACATGATCCGTAACGATTTGTGATTTGCATATACTCCTCTTAACAATTTTCTGAGGATTATCTTAAGCGGAAATCTCTCTCAGACAGGGACTTGGAGTTTCTGCTGCTCCCGTGATGATGGTCCCATCCAGGCGTGCCTTCATTGCGCTTGAGAGAGCACTTCTCTCCCTCTCTATCTTTCTGATTCGGTGGTGACCTCTTGCTCTTGCTGTCGTTGCTGGCTTTTGTGCCTTTGTGCGGCTGCTTGTCTTGGACAAAGGAAATCGGTAGGGTGGTTGGCTGCTGGCTGGTGTGGCTTCCAAAATGGGAATGCCTGGGCCGGGCAGAGAGGGAAAATGTAAATGATAACGACAAACAAACAAATTAGCACAACTACCGCAGTAGCATTTGTGGGTCCGCCCTCGCCCTCGCCCTCGCCAGCCCCAGTCCGCACCCACTATCACGGCTTTCTCTGCTCTACCTTTCCTCCAGCTCCTGTTGAGGTGTTGCTCCCCTTTTCTCGTGTGTCCGTGTGTGTGTGTGTGTGTGTGTGCGGCTGTGGCAAAGTGGCACACTAACACCCATTTGCTCACCTTTCAGCCTGGCCCAGTCCTCGCTTTTGGTGTGTCTCCGGCATAACTTTATCGCCTGCATGTCATATTCCATATTCCATTGTACTATTTGCTGTCATACGTAATGAAAAGGAGCGCACATTTGTTAAAGAGCAAACGAGCGCGCAAATGAACGTGCGAACTGACCCAGGACCAGGACCAGGCCAAAGCCCAGGCGGAGGGGTTTCCTCCCCACCACCATCATCGTTTCCATCATCCATTCCTGGCCCAGAGATGGTCAAGTGAGCCGGCCAGCCCCAAGAGACTCGGTGGGTTATTTAGCAAAAAAAAAGCTATGGCTTAAGGCTCTTCAAATGGAACCCTTGATGGAAATGTTCTCTGGCATGTTCAAAGGTGATCGAAGAGCACTACTGTACGGGTTTTATAGAGTCCCCTTAAGTCGGAAGCGTACAGAGAGCTTTAAGGCTTGAAAGTACAGTCTCGTTCAGAGAGAAAAGGGCTCTAAGGAGAGCTCCTGAAATTCAGACTGTGGGCTTCCTCCGCCTTTGGAATACTGTGCAACCCCTGGCTCACTAGCCTCGCTATAACAGAGCTCTATCGTGTCACGAGCTACCCTCTGGGCAGGGCAGTTGAAAGTACAGTCTCGCACGGAGAGAAGTGGGCTTCCTGCTGTACAACCCCTGGCTCACTAGCCTCGCTTGCTCGCGCCGATAGAGCCCTATCGTGTCACGAGCTCCGCTCTGGGCAGTGCAGGGCCTGCTGCTGATGTTCGTTCGTGTCCTCTGTCCTTTTTCTCCACTCCTTCGACCCGACCCGCTCCGCTCTGCTCTGTTCTGTTGCTTGTTGTTTTGGCCAGTGCGGTCAGCTCCGCACCCAGCTGCGCCTGGCACTGCCTCTGCCACTGCCTCTGCCTCTGCACCTGGCCCCCTTTGCAATTCTTGTGCCCGTTTTTGCACCTTTTGTTATACTATTTGTTTTTTTTTTTTGTTGCTTCTCCTGCAGCCCACAAATACCCTTACATATTAGAGGGGACACTCGTGCCTTTGGCAGAGATTGGACAGGCGGCGCGGAGGAGGGCGAGGTGGGAAACGCTTTCACTTGGCCATCACGTACGGCAAACATACGAATAGCGTCGCTTTGGTCGGGGGCTGGTCGGGTGGGGGGGGTCTGGTCTGGTCTGGTCTGGCCTGGCCTGCCCTGGACACTTCTGGGCCCCACTGTGCACAGTGGCAGCAAAAGTGCAAATGTCATTCGATGCCTGCCGCATTTAAAGTATTACGGAATTAACATTTCTTTGTGTTGCTCCTCGTCTCTCCATCCTCTTCTCTCCCTCACTCCTTTGGAGTTGTGTGTGCGTACAAAAATTGTGCTTCCTTTTGTGCCGTCGCTTCACATTTTTCATTAGTTTAGTGGGTTTGTGGCACATGACAGTCACAGTCGGGCCGGGCCAGGCTGGGGCCAAGAAGCAGCCATCGCCCAGGACTCCACACAGGGCGAGAGAGAGAGAGAGAGAGAGGGGAGGAGGGGACTAACGATGCGCGCTGTTCATGCCTCAGTCTCAGAGTCTCAGTCTCTTGGTGTCGTGGCCTCTTGCCATACCCTTAGAGTCGCAGAGTCTCCCTGAAATCGGAGGCAGGCCGCGGCAGTCTGGGTATGGAGCTCAGGAGCAACATGGATCCTTGCAGGAGCACTATCTCCGAAAATATCCATAGGCATAGGTCTTGAATAGAGCATTGCCTGGTCGTTTACTCGTGTACTCCCTGGGATTTCGTGGCTGTTGTCGTTTTCGTTGTATTATTTCACTCTTTGACTTCAGCTTTCTTCCGTGGTGTGCTGCATATTTCAAAAAATGATTCAAATTTGTGCTGCCAGCAAAAAAAATAGCAACAAAATCCAAATGGAGCAGAAGAAAAGAACGAAATTGTTGGGCCTAATTCAAAGTGGAGCAATGTGTGGGTGGCAGGGCATACCGATGGGTACAAGCCGGACTTGGGGCGTCTTTAATTGAAACATCATTTAAGGCTGCAGCAAATCTGGCCGGTAACTTCTTCCAGAAAACTGGGGAACGGCGGGGATGTCGATGGCGTTGTGGCACAAGAAGCGCGGCAATACACAGGCGGAGTTGTGGAGGTGCAATATTTGAGACCATGTCATTTTTCGCACCAGGCGATAGAAGACGCCGATTGTGAGCCCCAGTCAATGGGCCTCTGAATATCCTCTGCAGATCGCAAGGTATCGCCATATCGCCACACATAGAAGCACTTGGATCCACTTCGGTTGGGAAGTAACTCTTTCGGAGCCATCGTCTTACCTTATGACTGGGGCTCCATTGATGTAGACCTCCAAACAGGCTGGATAAATGCGCTCTCCATTGACATATCAGCCACGTATTCGTGGAGACTCTCGAATGTGTTGCCCCTCGAGGTGCGGAGACGTCCTATACAAAGTCCATCAGCACTTGTCGGTCATTCTCTTCGGTGCTGTACAAATGATACAATCGGAACTGTGTAATGGGGCACCTGGTGACTATTCCCTGAAACGGCGAACAACTCCCTGCGCCGTTAAACCATGAATGAATAATACCTTTTTATCTAAAGTGTGTTCAAATTTTAGTCTTATTTCACAGAGAGAAAGAGTCCGTAGAACTTTTCTTAGACCTGACTTGTGGTGGAAGGCCAAATCATTAAAAAAGGTGCCCTCAGTCACCTTTACTTCACCGATTATTTATTTATTTATCTGCTTTATCCTAGCGTTACAACTTTACACTTATGTTTATGGCGCTAGTCACCTTACGAATCTGTGTAGAGAGTTATTTACTTAATTTAATTTTATTTACTTAAAATATTTTATCATATTTAAAACAGGATTACCCCTATCAGCCAATAATCCATGAATATACGGCCATTCTAGAAAAATAACGAAGATACGGCCACATGAAAAGTATGTAGAACGACGCTCGATCATCTGGAGGATAAAGTCTTGTACGGAGAAGTAAAACATCCAAAAGAGTATTTCTATTTCTATGGCAATAAATTTACATATTTCTTATTTATTATATCTTATTTTATAATATATTTCTAGAGTTTTACAATAAATTTACATCTTAATCTGCAGAGAATTTTATTTAATTTCGATTTGGTTTTCCTTTTACTTGGGTTTAGGAACAGGAAGGCACTATCCCTATTGCCATTAGTTCCATTAATTGATGACAATTTGTGGTCTTAATTAATACTGAAATACTTATAAGAGGAGTTCTCTTAAGGGCTAAGGTATATACTTACTGCACATCCAATGGAAAGAACCTCTGACTATGGAAGAGTGGGGATTCTCCTCCATCGAATACCGATGAATCCCTGCAAAGGCCATTGGAAGCACTTGAAACGTGTCCCAGCCAATTATGTACCGAGACAGAAGCATCCTTCATCCCCTCACTAGTCTTGACCTATGTACATATGGATGTCCTCCATCCTTCGTGCTTCGTACTCTATCCATTCGATGCGGAACCCAGCTCCCAATGCGACAACTTCAACTTCACATAAACAATTGCTTAGCCAAACACTCACTTACTGCTTACTGCTTACTGCTTACTCCCATTCCGGATTCCGGATTCCGGACAGATGCCACAGATGACACACAGAAGGACACAGGACACAGAGCCAGGTCTAAGCAGATAGATCCTTTGGCCAATCGAGACGAGGGGAATATGTTTTTTTGTTACGTATATTGATTCATAAATATTTCAATACATATCGAACACTCCCAGGGAGTGGGGGGGTGGGGTGGAGCAACCAATTTCAATGAATATATCAAACAACTATAAAAATGCCGCAAAGTGTTTTCTTTTGGCCCGAAGCTTACCTTGAGATTTCGCCCCTCCCCATCCCGCTCCTCCCCGCTAATGCTTATCGGCATCAACAGTTAAAGAAGAAATTCATTCTTTTTTTTTTTTTATACAGAATTTTCATTTTTATTTATTTGCGCATATTTGATTTGGCCCCAAACGAAAAAAGCACAAGAATGGATGGAATGGCAGGGACCCCCGCTATAAAGACGACCATCCGAATACACTGCCGACCCAGGAATGGAATATAACCCAAGAACCTTTATTGAGTGATTTTTTCTAAGAAAATTAGTTTCAAAAATGTTTTAAGAACTATTTTTGGACAAGCCTTTGTAGCGGGTACGCCCTGTGCGAGGCAGGGTATTTTGGGGAAAGAGTTTTTGGTTGCTTCGGCAGCAGGACACTTGAGCTGCAGGATGCTTACGGCTTTTTATGTGCCTTGTTTGGGGTGCTCCCGGCTTGAAGTAGGCGTGTGTCCGAGTGTATCCATAATATCCTCGCCCTGCCTTCCGTCCTGCCAATAAAAAAAAAGAAAAGGGACGGACACAGGCGGACTCCGATTTGGATTCAGATTCCCGCCTGCTTACGGCTTACACACAGTTATAAAGCATATATCTTTGGGCCAACCTTTCTCTCTCTGTCTCTGTCTCTCCGTCTGATTTAAATATCTTCTCGAAGGAGTTGGGAACCGGAGTTGGATTTGTGGGGATTGTGGGGAGGGGGGGTACTGGGGGCTATGCTAAATATTTATGCATGACTGCTTTTCTGTGACATCAAATAAATCACTTTTATAGTTTTTAGGGCTGGAGTTTCTCAATATTCTTTTGGTAGTTTTTTTTTGGAGGAGGAGGAGGCTGGGGCTGCCTCTGGTGCTGGGGCAATAGCCATATTTATTGAGTTGAACAAATTGCTAGACACAATTTGCATATGCCCACCGATTGAAGGGCAAACAATGCCGGCTTTATTTAACCCTTAAAGACGAGCCACTCATCGAATCATGGCATCATCCGCAGTTGCAGATACATATATGTATGTGTGTGTGTGTGTGTGTGTGTGTGTGTAGATTGACGGATGGTTAGGTTGATTCATTTCCAGTCGGTCTGTACCTGCTGCTGGCTGTCCATCAGTGCAACGCTGGGAATCCTTGACACTTGACCGAAAACATCAAATCCCCATTAAGCCATAGGGAGGAGAGCGACAGGAACAGCATAGAGCCCTAGGGAAGGCAGGAACAGCGGCACGAGGCGGTGGAGGGGCGGACTGGATGGAGAGACGGAGTAAATGGCCCAACCTCCAAGCAATGACAGCCACCGAACATCACACAGGATGCGACTCGAGGATGCATCCATTTGTGGCGCAATCGATGCTCAAGCATCATTTGAACCTATGCACGTAAATACGAGTGGGAGTACGAGTACATATGTATATCTGTGTACATGTAAATATGTATATGTGATCAGCTTCAGCGGAAGGGGGGCCTCTGTTCAGTTCTTATGGCAGAAAATCACTCATCTTTCCCTCTTTTAATGAGTGCAGCACATGATATATTTATTATAAACCTGAAAAGAGAAAAGTAGGTTCTGTAATGGCCGAGGAATAAATAATATAAATAATACTCAATATATATAATCCTTCGACTTTAATACACTGCAGTCTACCCTGTCAAGGGTATTGTGCATACATATAAGCCATATAGTAACCAATTAATGCTTTCATTCCATATTACTGCTCATCCACTGGTGAAAGTGGATGTGTGCTGCACCCATAATATAATTACAAAGAAAATAAAAGCATAAATGGCAAAGAACAACAACATTTTCCCCGTCTTTTTTCTCACTTACCCACAATCCTGCGCCGATTCTTACGATTCGTCAGGGTTCCACGAGTTGCAAGCGAAACGCACAATTTATTTATTATTTATTATTTTAGGCATTCATCTATTAAGATGAGGTGAGGCACGAGGGGGCGGAAGAGACAGTCAGATCGGGAGTATTGGAATGCCTCACCCTACTATGGACTTCCCTTGGAACGAGAGCACCCATTCCCTTTTGATGCTCTTCTTACTGCTTCCTTAAATCATGGAGTGGGAAAGATACAAAGCTAGACGAAGCACACACACACACACCTGGAACTCAGGCGATTCAACGAAAAAAAGAAGCGGCACAAAGGAACAACAACACTTTTTTGATTTTTGCAAATGAAAAAAATTAATTTGAATTAATATGAAACACATATATGCAGATATATCACACATTGATTTAATTTTCCTTCGACGAGCTGCATTTTTGTCGCCATTTTGCCTTTTTCTTCGCCCCCGCCTTTGATTTTGCCTTAAACACACATTTTTTTGCACGAAAACACTCTTTTTTTTATCACCAAACATCACTACCCGCGCGACATTTTAGCCATCAAATGACCGTCGGAAAAATGAAACGGAGAGCGGGGCAAATGCGTTCATTCTATGCTCTCCTGCTACTCTTCCTATTTGGTCTATCCTGCTCCTTTTCCTATTTGCTCTCTCTTCCACTCCCTCTCGGGTACTTTTGCTTATGCTTAACTCCACTCCTTGTCTTCTTCCTCTGCTACTGCATAGGGAGATCAATTAATTTAATTAAATTGCACCCACACCGCGCACTGTAACACTCTCCACAGTCTCTCCATCTCACTCCCACTCCCGCACTCTTTTGATCGCTCTTTGCAGTAGCAGCAGTAGACGACAAGGAGCATGATGAAATTATACAAGGTGGTCCTAGACCCGACTTTTACGCTCCGCACTGGGACCGATTGCTTGGTGGCCGACCATAAGAGAGCGCGTTGCGAGAGTGGACCACCCTGTGTAATTTCGTTATGAGCATAAGCTGCTGAAGAGAGCGTGGGAGGAGTGATGGAAGTTAGAAATAGCAGCAGGCAAGGGCGTACCCAGGGGTCAGAAGGGGGTGAGCTGGCCGCCCCCTTCAGCATTCATTTTAGTAGAAAACTAATTTTCGTATAATTTTCGCTGCATATTTAAAGAAAATGATTGTCCATATCAATCATTCTAAATACGTGTAGCAACATCATCCCCCCTTCACCTACTGGGTACGCCTTTGGCAGCAGAATGAGAGATCATAGAATTAACGCATTTCCCCCGCTCTCACTCAAATTTTTTCCACCGGTCAAAGCGCGCGTTCGTAACTCAGCTCCGCGTTTAAAATTCGAGAAAATTCGGAAAATGGTGAAAATCCATCGGGAAAAATGTCGCGCGGGTATCTAAAGTGAAGCTCAGTGTAGTGATCAGAAATAAATGTAAAAAATAAATTTGTTTTAATGCAAGAAAAGGTTTTTTTTTGGTTAATGGTACAGAAAGAGGCAAAATGGCGGCAAAAATGCAGATCCACGAAGGAAATGTGGCAGCAATGTGTGATATATGTAAATACATATATATTTAATATATACAAATTTATTTACAAAATAATTGTTTTTTCATAAATTATTTTTCTTCATGTGTTAAAATACAAATAATATGTTATTGTTCCGTTTTCTCCATTTTTTTCGTTCCGTTTTTCGTTTTCGCAAAAGTAGCTGAAGAGAGCGTGGGAGATAGAGCAAATAGGAAGAGGAGCAGGAGAGCATACATATAATAGAACGCATTTGCCCCGCTCTCCATTTCATTTTTCTACCGGTCAAAGCGCGCGTTCGTGAGTCGGCTCCGCTTTTCAATCCGTGAAAATCTGTAAAATGGTGAAAATTCCAGCAAGTAAAATGTCGCGCGGGTGTGTAGTGAATTTGGGTGATAAAAAAGTGTTTTTGTGCAAGAAAATGTGTGTTTAAGGCCAAAACCAGCTTTTGATCAAAGGCGGGGGCGAAGAAAAAGGCAAAATGGCGGCAAAAATGAAGCTCGTCGAAGGAAAAGTGCAGCAATATGTGATATATCTACATATGTATATGTATGTGTTTCATATTAATTCAAATTAATTTTTTTTCTTGTGCCAAAATCTAAAATGTGCCGCATTTTTTTTTTGTGGGATCGCCTGAGTTCCAGCTGTGTGTGGGTGTGTGCGCTTGCTGTCGTCTAGCCTTGTCTCTTTCCCACTCCATGATTTGGGGAAGCAGTGAAGAAGGGAATCAAAAAGGAATGCGTGCTCTCGTTCCAAAGGAAGTTCATAATAGGGTGAGGCATTCCCAATACTCCCGATCTGACTCTCTCCTCTTCGGTGTGTTGACACGAACTACCGCCCCCTTGTGCTGCACCTCATGTTAATAAATGAATGCCTAAAATAATAAATAATAAATAAATCTGACGAATCG
Organism: Drosophila miranda; assembly: GCF_003369915.1. Lineage (NCBI taxonomy): Eukaryota > Metazoa > Arthropoda > Insecta > Diptera > Drosophilidae > Drosophila > Drosophila miranda. The sequence goes on from NC_046673.1 coordinate 13,960,785, forward strand.
TAAGAATCGGAGCAAGATTATAGGTAAGTGAGAACAAAGACGAAATAAATTATTTGTTAAAACCAGGTATGTCTGTCTGTCCGTTCCGATGAGCGCCTAGATCTCAGAGACTAAAAGAGCTGAAAAGAGCACTGAGTATCGGGTATAAATGTGGAGTTCAACGTTCCCCCTCGTTTTTTTATATATTTTTCCAATATTTGTATGTCTTGTGGAGTAAATAAGTTTTTAGTCGCCGATCAGTTGTACTGCAAATAATTTCGAAGGAATCCCCAAAGAGAGCAACCCCCCAGCACAGCCGACTGGGTGGTGGGGGGGGGGATTGCAGCTGGGATTGATGTGGGGAGACACCTCTTGCAACATGCCGCAAGCCGGCAAACTGCAAACTTAACAGCAGCAGCGCAGCCGGCGTCGGCAAAGCCATTGCGGCAGCAGCCGACAGTCGCGTCACAACGAAAGCTCCAGCCGAGAGAGTACCGCAAAAAGAGAGCGGCACTCGCTCTCCCTCTCTCTCTGTGGAAAGCTCTCCGCTGCTGCTGCTGTTGCTGCTGCTGCTCTTGTTCCTGTTCCTGCTCCTGGATGCTGTTCCTGCACATTTGCTTCCGGTTGCAGCATATGCTGCAGCTGCTCCTGGTGCCTCTCCTGCTCCTGCCTCCTGCCTCCTCTCCCCTTTCCCCTTGCCTGTTCCTGCTGCTGCCTTTTGCTGCTGCAGGCTGAAAATGTTGTAACTTTGCAGCTTATCCTGGAAATTACGTAAGCAGCAGCCGAAGCAGAATCGCAGGGAGCAGCAGAGGAGCAGCAGAGGAGCGGTGGAACGGTGGAGCGGTGGGCTGGGTCTCTGCCACTATGACTACTGCAATGCTGTCGCAATGAATAAGGCGGCAAATCAAAACAAAACTAAATGAAAAATAAATCGACGACAGGCCAAAGGAGAGACCTGCCACAGAGAGAGAGAGAGAGGGAGAGAGAGCAGAGCAGGGCAGAGCGGAGCGGAGCAGGAGAGGGAATGCAATGAAGCAGCACAAACACAGAAATTAGGAGAAGACAACGACGACATCGTTGCACCTTTTGGCTAATGTTGTGGCAGAGGAGAAGGGGCGGTAGACGATGATGACGACGATGCTGGTGGTTAAAACTTGGCTTGGCTTTTCCTCTCTCACTCCCTTGGGAGGAGGCTTATGTGTCTGTCTGTCGTTTTGGCAATGGCCACGTGCACTTCATGAGTGTGCCTCTGCGTCTCTCTGCGTGCGTGTGTGTGTGTCTCTGTGTGTGTGTGTGTTTATGGCATATTAACGCTTGCAACCTGCCGGCGGAGGCGGTGGCGGCGGCGGCGACGGCCTGTATGTGTGTATGTGTGTGTGTACATGGAGTGCCAGCCAAAAAGGATAATGACACTTGGCGCGCATTTACCGTTGCTTGCCAAGCTTAAAGCTGCCGGCCACACCAACACTTTTCCACCGACAAGACATGCAAAAAACTGATTTTGAATATAATTAATTTAATCAAATTTTTCTAATTTTTAAAACTTCATATCTTTAATTATTTTTTTAAATTATTATTTATTTATTTATTTTTTAGTTTATTATTATATTATTATTATAAATATTTTTATTATTTTATTATTTAAATTTTTAATTTAAATTTTTTTTTTTTGTATTTATAATCCTTACCAACCAAAATTCTTCCTGAAATTCTACTGAAAATCACTCCATTTTTATATTCTCACAGTTTTAAAAATGATTGATTATTTTCATATCTTTCAATCTTTTATTTATTTATTATAAATATTTATTTATTTATTATAAATATTTATTTATTTATTATAATTATTTATTTATTTATTATAATTATTTATTTATTTATTATAATTATTTATTATTATTTTTATCATTATATTATTATTATTATATATTTTTATTATTTTATTATTTAAATTTTTTCTGATATTTATAATCCTTACCAACCAAAATTCTCCCAGAAAAACTACTAAAAATCAATTTTTTTTTTGTAATTGGGATTGTAATATTTATAATGGAAATCAGAAAAAAAAACATGGGTTCTTCCACCAAAATTCTCCCCAAAATTCAACTAAAAATCACTCTATTTTTATTTTCTCACAGTTTTAAAAATTATTGATTATTTTTTAAGGATAAGCAGCTGTGAAAAACGCAACGTGTCTCTGTATGTGTGCGTGTGTGTGTGTGTGTGTGTGTGTAAGGAAGTTGTCATTGCGATGCGATAACCCTGATAAGATCCTTCGGTATATAGACAAAAGCTCAAAAGTGCACTCCTTTTTGGCCAGCGATAATTGTGGAGGAAGAAAACTTTTAAAGCCAGAACGTGGTAAAGAAAATCCTTTGAGCAGCTCAAATAGAAAGACCAAAAAAAAAACAGACCTTTTTTTAAAGATATTTTGGGGTACTTGTTGACATTTTTATGGGCAGTAATCCGAAAGGATATGGGGCTGTATTGGAATAGTGGTGTAAGGCACAGAAGAAGGTGTTTGGGAACTCGTAAGATAATTCCCCCTGTGATACCTTATCCCCCGGGATGTCTCTTAAGCTAATAGCATGTAATATTTATAAACACCCAAATTTAACAGACTTTTAACTTCTCTTCTTTCCTCCTTTTCTTCTTTTGTAACTAAGTTCCAGATAGTTTTTAATTAAATAAATAAATATAGTCCGTTCCGGCTCCCAACAGATCCCTCCCTCAAGAGCTCTTAGGTCTCTATAGACCACGAGATGACAGACGAAATCGTTTAGTAGGGGATTATCATAGTGTCGCGGAACGGGTGCCGCGATTCGCGACTTTCCCGAATCTCTGTCTGGAATCTTGCAGATTTTAAATGCATTTTCGGCAAGCGTTTATTTAATTACTTTGTGGAGCGTGATTCCATGGGGCATGCTACCGATACGAAATCATCATTCGCAAAGTTTTGATTGTAACCACTCGAGAGCACCCCCGACTCTCTAGCCGTGCCGCTGGTGCTATCTTGTTAATTGTGCCGCCGCTCCGATTGCGATTCTCAAGTGGCTCCAATGCTGGGGCACCTTTGCAGTTTGCCGTCGACTTAATTAGTTTGTTATCCTCACCCACTAACATTCTATACCCTGTCCTGCCCTACCCCGCTTCGCCCCCGCCCTCCGTCTAGTCTGCTTGGTCTTGGCCGTGTCTCGTGTCCTGTCCTCGACGGAAGTGGTTTCACAATGGAACTTAATGAGTATAAGCGGAAATTTAATCAGCAGTATAAATAATGAAATGACAGCTGAATGGTTTGACTCCCTACCTCCCTCCCTTCCTCCCTACCCACCCTCCCCCCTTCGCTGGCTGGCTGGCATGGCATCCACTTGGCATCCACTGCTTCTGGTTGGGGTTTCATTTTACGCTAAATGAATCAAAACTCATTTGCTTCGCTTGTTGACTGGCAATTGTTTGTGGGGTCTAAAGGATGGGTCGGGGGTGGTCCATCCTGCTCGGTTGTTGGTCAATCAGTATCCGGGGATTAGTTATGTGTCCATCTGGATGGATTTCAAGCTAAATGTAAGAGAACTGCTATTCCTTTTTAGCCAGAGATCCAATAGGTAGCCAATACAACGAGGGATAGCATCTGGAAACTTTTGGGAGTGACAGACGACGTTTTGGAAGGCGCCTGTGACCTGTGGAACGATTTCTTAAGGAACATCCGGGCGGAGGGCATCTCCTGCAACGATCGGTTGTTGCCTCTTTGACAGCTTTTTCCCGCTTAGAGTACGCCGTACTCCGATTGTTGGCCCATTTCCCCCCCCAGAAGGAGTGGCAGGCAGGGGCGTGGCACCCCATGTGTGCGTGTGCGGCGGAGTGTGCAATTTGAATTGAACTTTTTGCAGGGAAATAAACTTGTATCCTGCCCGCAGGGGAAGAGGAATTTAATTTTCCAATTCATAAACAATTTCTGCAATAAAAGCCAAACCCAAGAAGCCGTAATAAGGCCACAAAAAAGGGTCCAAAATAGACGAAAAACAAGAGCTCAAGGACTACGACCAGGACTACGAATATCCTTAAATATTACCATCTATGTGGATCTCATTTTGGTGGACGATGCGAGTAGATACATGTTTCCAGTGGCTCCTCCTTGAAGGCTGAGGCGGTTCTTTGATCTGGGAAAGCCTTTGGCCTCTAACGCTCAAGATCTGTGGTGGCTGGAGTGGCCTGGAGCTTTGTCCTGCAAGTAGTTGCTATTTCGAGGGGAATTTAAGAGGCATAGAAGCCTTTGAAACAGATCAGACTTCGGGAATGCACAGAAAACACTCCGATTAGTAGATCCACTTCAAGGCTCTTCAGCCCTCTATTTTATATATTTTTCCACCTGAGAAATTGTACAAAAAAGAAGATGTGCACCGTCCCAAAGACTATTGAATTACTCAACAATTTACCAATTTTTGCAAAAGATACAATTCGAAAACCAGTGAAAACATTCCACGATTACGAAAATGTATCTTTTAATTGGCGCCAAACATTCTCTTTATGTTTTTTTTTCAGTGTAAAGCAAGAAAACGTAGACCTACGCACAAAATACATATTTTTTAAGGCAGAGGGCATTGTTTTGCAGAAAGTGAGCGAGAAAAAAAAACGAAATTTGTACGTTTTGCCCCGTTTCGGTTCGTTTTAGGATAGCAATTCGAGGCGCTGCCTGTTCATGAGGGGCCTCTACAATGTATACACAGAAACCCTAAATTCTGGTTGAATTTTCCTAGCTGGAAAACTGTTTTGGTCCTGGGATCTATGAAGTATCTTTGCGTTGAAGTATCTGTAGATCGGTGCACATGTGTATTTCTTATATTTAAGAGTACATGGCATGTCGTTGCCTTTGTAATCATTTAAATGAACAAATTATAAATTACCCCAATAATGGGCCTCAGGACCAGGACGAGGACAAGGAAAACGGCCAGGAGTCAGTGCAGGAATCACGTACACACACACACACACACATAGCCATACATCAAATATACATAGTGTGTGTGTGTGTGTGTGTGTGCATATAAAATATGTACAATATATTATATATATTGCGGCGATTGCATCGCAACGACAATTTTGGCTCATTATAAATTTCCCTTAATTTTAATGCAAAATGTTTCTGGCGCAGTCTGTCTCTGCCTCTGTCTCTGCCTCTGCCTCTCTCTCTCTCTCTCTGGCACAGTGCCTTACATTTAATGCATCCGACTACGACTCCGACTCCGTCTCGCCTCCCTTCGAGTTGCATTCAACTGCAGCATCCACAGAGAGAGAGAGAGAGATGGAGAGAGGTGGAGCCCCCCATCCCGGCTCTGTCTGAGTCTCTGTGTGTGCTGTAGGTAATCATGTTGCTGACAGCATTGTTGCCTCACAGTCCCGCTACCCTAGGATTTGGGGGCGCCCAAAACGGTAGCCCAGATGGCAGGCTGGCCCTCCAAAAGACTTGGCGATGCAACAAAATCATCGTAACATCACTTTTCGTACTTCAAGGACATCTAACAAGCTTCAAACTACCATCTTCTGCGCTAAATCGATGCCGATAGACTGCTGCATGGATGCTGTGCTCTCCAGAAGTCCCAGTCTTGGAAGGAGCCTTTTGTGGGAGTTCTGGGAAATTTTGTTCCCTTTTAGGGTACCTTTTTTCGGCTTCCGGCTAGGGTATTCGAGGCAACGAATCGGCGTGCAGTCCAGTCTTCATGTTGCATGTTAAATTGTTGCACGACAATGAGCAAGATGGTGCTGTTGCCGCCAAAAAAGAGCAGAGAGAAAAACGCGCACAAAAGCGGGGAGGCGGAGAGGCGGGGAGTCGTGAGGCGGGGAGTCGGGGAGTCGGAGAGTCGGGGGGGCACATGCACATGCCACGTAGTTATGCATATATCGTCTGTCCGGGTGGCCCCCTGGACGAGTGTTCCAGGCAATTCACAAATTGAACGAACGAAATCACATTAGCCCCAACGTCAGCCCCAGCCCCAGTCCCAGTCCCAGCTCCGGCATCAACTCCAGATATGTCTGGGCCGTGGCTGTCCTTTCAACATCTTTGCAGCGAGCAGCTGCAGCTCCTTGGGGAGGCCCCAACCCAGAGCCGGCAAATGGAAATGGAGACAGAGTCGGAGTCGGAGTCGGAACGGTACCGGTAGCGGTATTATTTTTGGCCGAACACGTACTCAGCCGCTGGCATTGGCCAATTGGCCTGCTCTTGGTCGAGGACCTGTGCTCCGGCAGCCATGACGACGTGCTGCAGCAAAAGTTTTCCTTGTCTATTGATTTGAATTTGAATTTTTCGCCTAATTGCAAAAAGTGTGCACAAAGTGAAACAAGCAAAAGATGGAGACGCAAAAAACCGACATAACAAGCAAAAGGACATGCAAAGGACACACCCTGCATGGGCAGCTGCTCGGGTTGCCATCTATAGGGGGGGAACTGCAGGATCTGTCCAGGGCCACCCATGAGCTGCGGGACTCAAGGGGAACCCCTAAAACAAATCCCATAGCTTAAAGCCCCCGTACAGCCCCCTCCCCCCCCTGGGGGGGGCGGGTGTAAATACGTCAACAATTTTGTGCAAAGAAGGATTTCAATTTCCTTTAAGCGGAAGCGCGCTGTCAGTTTCGCATTTTGCGCCACAAATCATCAACTCTATCTGTCCCTGGCTCTGTCCCTGGCTCTGGGCTCTGTAGGGAGGCTAGGAGATGGATGGAGAGCAACACATCATCCATCCATCCATCTAACAATAAGCGTCCAGCAACAGTCCCCAGTCCTTGTGCCCCTGCCCCTGCCCCCGTGCCATCCATCTACTCCGGCCATCAGTCAGGGGGGGGGGGGGGGTCCTGGCCCCTGTTTGCACTGGGCAATTTCGTTTTTCGCAAACGATAGTCAAACATCGAATGTTGTTTACCTTCAATTATGCGACAGGTGTGGACCTTCTTTGGAGTTAATTTATTTGTGGAATGATTGCACAAAATGCATGTTTTCTGTGCCACGGACTAGTCCTCCTTGGCCGGTGACTGTGCCACTGGGCACTCGATGCGAGCGTCGATCGGCGAGGAGCTGCTGACGGTCGTCAGGCTGAGATTGCGGACAGCCGGCATGGATGACAGGTCGTCCTCAGAGTCAATGTCGATGTCGCCCACCATGAACTCCTGCGGGATGCAATCGGACGCACACGCCTCCTGCCGCTCTTGGTGGTGATTCGGCGTTTGCTGCTCTTCGGGTGCCACAGACATCTTATACTAGATAGATCTACACATATGTACCCTACAATTTTGTGCACAGAAAAAACAAAAAACTGTGAATCGAAATTTAAAGTTAAGAGACTTGACAGTGCTCCCAACGAATGTTTGTCGAGGCCACCCTTCGGATAGGTACTACAAAATCGATTTGGCAGACCATCCTCGGGCCTCACCGAGACACCGAGACACCCAGACACTCAGACACTGTCAACAGACAAGTTCGCCTAGAGCTCCAGGACCGAGACTGGGACCGAGACCGGGTCTGGCAGTGCGTTAATTGATTGTTCGGCCAACCCGTCATTATCGGACGCTTGCCTACTGCCTGGATGGATGTGCGATGAGATTTGGATTGGGGCACTGTCGGGGCACCAAAAGGAGTCTCAAAAATCTCCACGCCCTGAGCACCCAACCCAGTTACACTTGGCCTGCAATATTTATGCCTTAAATGGTAGGGTTTTTGCCTCAATTTTTACCAAATATTTGATCTGAGTTTCTGATGTATTCAAATCGCGTGGCAGTCCTCCTTTTATGAAGTTTTGTTGGCATAATTTCGTAGATTGCTGCCAACAAATACATCGAGCATTTACATCCGCTTCGTTTTCGTTGTTCCGCTCATCCGAAAGTTATGATTGTTTGTTTATTTCCAAGTGTTTTAAATATGGGCCTTATTAAAATGACTTTTAAACACATTTATGCTAAAATCAGATTGAATTCTATTAAATTGGCACTTCCGCTCATCCGAAAGTGATGATTATTCATTTATTTCCAAGTGCTTCAAATATGGGCCGCATTAAAAAGACTTTCAAGTACTTTTTATGCCTAAGTCAAACTGAATTCTATGTAAAAACTATGCAATTCCTTTCCTTTCACTCTGCCAATTATCCCTCCGTGTATTTTGTATTTTTCTAATATTTTGACACTATCTTTTTGCCCACATCCGAGCCGGGACCGTTTCGCTTTCGCCGAAAGGTGAAACGTTCTTTCAGATGCGAGTCTATGCAGAGATATGGGCTACACTTGGATATACGTACGTAGGCATTGATTGTCCGTCCGGTTCGGTTCGGTTCAATGCAATCGCTGCACTTTAAGCGGGCAAAGTTTTTGGTTCGCTTCGTTTCGGTTTCATTCTCTTTCTGGTTCTGATTCTGGGTCCTGGTCTTTTTTTGTTTTTGGCCTACATAGAGCCACGGATATGAAACGGGAGCGATGCTCCTCGTTCTCTCTCTTTCACTCCATCTATGCCGGGTCTGTGTCGCTGTCCCTGTCTCTTTCTCTGTCTATCCGCATCTGTATCTCGGTCCCTGTCTCACCGCAGTCGAACTTTTTTAATACGCAACACGAGTGACCCGCTTGCGGACAATTGGAATTGTAACTTTTGATTAAATTCGTTGCAATCGGCCAGAACTCCTGCTTCTCAAGGCGGTTCCGGGGCCGGGTCCGGGGCCGGGGCCGGGTCCGGGGCCGGGCCGGGGCCAGGAGGATGGAACTTTTTGCGCTGGTTTTTCAATTGCATTTGATTACCTTGTTGCGTGGGCGGATGTCTACTCGAATGCTTGTTGCTCGGACACACATTTCATCGGGATTTCAATATACCCGCAGTGGCAGTCCATCGATCCCCAGGGCCCCCAAAAAACTTGTGTTTGGCCAACACTTGTGAAATCAATTCCAAAACTATGCATGGAAATATTTTCCATTTTCCATTTGCCATTCTCTATCTGTATCTCTTTATTTTTATTATTATAATATTTATGCATTGAACATTTGCACAAAATATGAAAATTCTACAAAAAACAATTTGTCCATAAATATATTGTGTGTTTTGTACTTGATATCTGTGTGCCACCCCCCTCCTCCCCCGAGTGACCCAAGCAAATATTTGTTTTCAAAATTCAACAAAAGAGCAGACGAAAAATAGAGAGTATAAATATTAAAGTGCGGCCGGCTAAAAATTAAAATTAAATTAACAAAAAATATGAAAAAAATTATGAAAAATTGATGAAAAATTGGGTAATTAGTATTTTTGGAAAATATTTGCAGGTGAGAGTCCCAGCACACCACGCCGAGGCTTTAAGATGGCTGAAGGATGTCCTCGAGGCAGCCTAGGAGTGCCTAAGGCGTGTCCTGCCGCCTGGAGGCCTGGCGGGACTTCAAGCGGGATGCCAGGGCCTGGAAGAAGTCGCTCGAAAAGACAGCAGATCGTGTCCTGAAGAGGGCCTCTACTTACCCCAAAGATGAGCTGCCAAAAGGACCTACCCCACGACGATCCAGGGCCTGCCCCTGCCCCCTGCTGGAGGGCCCCTTCCCTCAAATAAATACCCCATTTCAGGGCCTACTTTGTGCTCGAAACAATACCAAAATATATTGATGGGCACCATGGCTTTGTGGCCGAAAGTGCCACGTCCTTCCATCTGGCTGGAAAATAAACAATTTACATTTCTAAGAATTTGATTTGGGTTTTCGGTGGGTGTCCAGGGCTGCGGCCGCTACTGGAATTGCACTTGAACGGCGATGAGGCTGGGCTCTGGGCCGCCGTTGCGGGCGGTCATGCGCTGGAGCTGTGCGTGGGGCACCACCACGGTGCAGGGACTGCGGAGCATGGTCGCCAGGTCCTTGGGGGTGCAGATGTCGTGCGGCTGGCCGGTGAGCACCGTGAGGGTGTCGGCCATGTAGGCGCGCGGCGACCACACGGAGAGGGTGCCGTACAGGCGAATGTCGGCCGGACGGAAGCTGCTCAGCCAGACGAGCAGGGCGTCCTCCTCGTCGTCGAAGTCGGAGTCGTTGGAGAAGCGCGCGCGGGCTGCCATGACCAGCACGGGCAGCACGTCGCCCTTCCAGCCGGCCTGGGCGTGGGTGATCTTGTCCTTCACCTCGTACAGCTGGAGGCAAGTGGCCTCGTTGAGCGGCAGCGCCTTGGGGTCCATGTAGAGGGTCTCGCTCTGTCGCAGGCCGACTGGCTTCGCCTTCAGGCCCGGATGGTCGCTCAACAGATGGTCGTTGAGCCCCGAGGGGTAGCACGTTTTGGGGCAGTGCAGGTCGGGGCACAGCATGGGCTCCTTGGTGTAGAGGGGCTGCTTGGGGGCCGTGTCCTCGAACAGGTGGGCCTTGCTGGCGAGGGCCCCGAGCAGCTCCTTGTCCGTGAAGGACACCGTGCGGAACTGATCCTCCGCCTGCAGGGCCTTCGTCGTGCAGTCAGTGTGCTTCATTCCGCAAAAGGCCTGGCGGGCGGCATACCCGATGGACTGGTAGCTGCACCGCTTCACCGTCGACACCGTCTCGACCAGGTGCCGCAGCTGCTCCACTGCCGAGAGGAGACGTCCGTCTCCAGCTCCGTGCTCTGTCTGGCTGGCCTTGTCCTTGAAGAGCGACTGCTCCAGGAGGAGCTCAACGACGGAGTCCAGCAGCGCTCCGATTCCCTTGCTGCAGTCCCCGTCGTTCAGGGCCTGCACTCGCCTCTCCTCCAGCTCGCGCAGCTCCAGCTCGGTCTTCCTGAGCTGATGATTGACGTCCAGGCGAATGCTGGCCAAACGGCGCATCGTCTTCCGCTTGCACTTCAGTCCGGGCTGCAGCGAGTACCGCTTGAGGGGGATTTGAAAGGAGATTCTGGGAGTACAGGGCTTGCCGCTGTCCCCGCCACTGGTAGCGCGGTCGAAGGCGAAGGACTCCGTCACGGTCTCGCTGGAGGAGACAACCAGAGACTCCGCATCGGTCTCCGGCTCCGGCTGTTTGCCCCCCAGCTGACCCTTTGTCGGCTTGGGGTTGGCTTCCTTGGCCTTGCCCTCCAACATCTTGACGCGCTGCATGACCGGAACCACCTGGTCCTGCCCGTCGCCAAACCCATCCCCAGGCTCTGGCTCTGTTTTGGCCTTGGAAATCTGTCGCTGTCGGAGTTAGGCCGTGCATTAGCCCTTAGACATAGCTTCCCCCCCTCGCTTACCTCTTGGGACTTGGGTGGCTCCTCCAGCGAGGCCTCGTCGTCCTCCTCCAACTGGCGGAAGAACCTCACGTTGCGGCAGATGCTGCAGGTGTCGTAGATCCAGCGCCGTTCGCCCACCACCTCAGTGCCGGTGGATGTGCGCCGCAGCTCGTACGTGGGAGCCCCGCTCAGGGTCGTCTTCCTGCAACCGCAGTGCTCGCACTCGTACATTTCCATCGATTTCGTTTCCGTTTCGTATTTGCAAAACAAAAAATATATATTTTATGTGTGTTCAAGTCTTGAACGTACGGTGTCGGTGTCGGTGCTGACTGTTACTGATACTGTCTCCCCCGGACAGGTATTTATCTGCCCTCTACGATGCTCCTTTGTTTGCACTTCACAGGCGGCGGCGAGGTGACGTCGGAAAAACTAAGGCTAGGGCTACTGCGAGGGGGGGGGGGGGCTTCGAAAAGAACGCCTGATGCTCGTTTTGGGTCCATCAACGCTCGCTGTATTTCACTCGCTGTGTTTCACTCGCTGTAGTTACGCGCTGCATTTCACTCGCTGTATTTCACTCGCTGAAGTGACAAAAGAGAGATATTATCGTTGGTCTTGCGGCTTCTGTCGCTGGCAGGACTTAAACCTCTGTCTGCCTTCGTCCGAGAGTCGATCAGTCTCGCCCCTGGGCCAGGCTTTGAGCGTGATTCAAGGCCTACTGTTCGGATGGCCGACAGCCGACAGTCTGCGACCCTCTCATGCGACTACGGGCTACCCCTGCAGGGTATCCACCAGATCGCTATCCTCCAGCCTCCCTCAAGGCCACTCCTTTCCCAATTTGCATGGCGCTCAATTAGAATTTGTCATCGAGGCAGTGCTGCTGTGACTCTTACCTCAAAAATAAACTAGAAGCAAGTCAACTAGGCTTCCGATGATACCCTGCATAGATTCAACGTCCTTATGGTAAATTCTGTGCCCCCAAAGGCGCCGAAATATCTAGCATTTACTTCCTCTTCTGGAAAGCCCAGCGGAGATCCTACGGTGGACTATATCGACTCAATCCTTCGGGGTTTCTCAAGCAGATTCTGGCAGGTAATATCCAAAGGGATCGCCGAGTGCAGGAACCCCGCAAATGTTTTGTAAATTCCATTTGGAACAGGCATTGAAAACCGTATCGAGAAATAGTTGAATGTCTGGCTAAAAGGCATTTTTCCGGGATGGTTGCACTACATAAAAATCCGGCCCGAACAGGGGTGGTGCGGAGGGGGGGCGGGGTGGGGCCTTGTTAGGGGGACTTTGGCTTTGCTTTGGGTCCAGTCCATTCGTTTGGTCATTGAGCTTTTGCGGTGGTTTTGCCAGTGTGCAACAGAAAATATGAACAGAAATGCATTGGCCTAATGCTCCACCTGCACCTCCGCCTCCGCCTCCACCTCCACCACTGGCCCTCCATCTGCATATCCCTGTCTTTCTTTGTATCTGTGCCCCACCAACGTCCTCTGTTTTTTCCCTTCCATCCTTCCATCCTCCTTTTATCGGGCTCTCTTTGCACCTTAACCGCAGTTTACTGTGGCTCCAAGCTCCATCTAGTCATCGATGGTCATTCATCTCTCCCTTCTACCTCCTCCCCCTCCGCTGGGGTCGGATAGTCCGGCTGCCCTGTGTCGGTCGGTGATGGTCATAAGGACCATTCTAATCCACTTTGTTGAAAATACTCGAATGCATATTGAAGGGTCTGAAAGCATTCCAACGATCAGGGGTGTCCTCATCGATGGGGGGAGTGTGCTATATAGATGGTATTATGCCATAGTATTGGTGTGATATCTGTCCTATGAGTGACTTTTTTGATGCCCAAATGGACGAAAGGCATAGCCCCCTTGAGGACGCCTCTGTTCGGGGGCTCTGGCTTCCAGCGTTTTGGGAAGCGTTTCAAGTTTAGCGCATCGGTGACAAGGTAGTGGGGTGGAGGGGGGGCTGGAGAGGGTGCAGGGGGTGCAGGGGCTGGTCCTGCATATCGATTTGATGTGATTTTCATTAAAAACTCAACACAGGTAGTGACAAAACAAACTGAAGGTGGAGAGGGGCAGGAGAGGGGACTGGAGAGGGGACTGGAGAGGGGACTGGAGAGGGGTCTGGAGAGGGGACTGTAGAGGTGCAGGAGACGGGGATGGAGAGGGGCTTTAAAAGGGCTGGAGTGAGGGCTGTAGAGGGGCCTGGAGTGAGGGTCCAAAAGCCACGCAATGCACAAAACCATGTGAGTGGGTTCCGTATTTGAAGGGATTGCCAAAGAAAATCGTTATAAAATCAGCTTTACGCCTCCCCCCTACCACCCCTGCACCCCCCTCAAAACCGTAAAACCCCAAAAAGCGAACCAACAACAAAGATGACAAATAGAAAAACGATGAATGGGCCAAAAATCGGAAGCAGCTGCACATTAGCCCAAAAAAAAAAGAGAGAGAGCGAGAGAGAGAGAGTTCTGGTATTCAGGGAGGGGACGTTGGGGGATTGAGGGCTTAAGAGGACTCGGAACTGTTGTGTCCGTGAACGTGAGCAGTCAAAGTTCGACCAGCATCGGTCGCAAGAAATTAAAAGCAAACAAACAAATCGATTATTAGCCGCCCATTGCCGACCGCCCACACATGAAAGGCAAAAAAGGGTTAAGATACGTTTTGAAGAGCCCTGGAACTCGGACAGGGACATGGACATGCCCCCAACCCCCACCCACCCGCCCTCCGTCCGTCTTTGTTGTTTGCTGAGGGAAAATCTGTTTTCCGTTCGATATTTTCACGCATGATTTATGACCCCGTTAACAAGTAAAAGTCTCAACGTGCAGCAGTCCACCAGCTTGAAAAATGAATTTCTCGTTTTTGTCCGAGACCAGGAACGCCCCCTCCCCCCCGCACACAGCCCCACAGCCGGCATTCCGCCACGAAAGATGAAGTGGCAGCGAGGCACGTAAAGCTCGGGGCTGGATCGCCCTCTTGTTCTTGGGGGGGCGTGCCGCATAAAGTTGCCGAAATGAAGCTTAATTTAAAGACAAACATTTGTGCATAACAGCGACAAGAACAAAGGTTTCCTACGGCTTCAGGGGCGGGGGGGGGGGGGGGGGGGGGGGGGGGAAGGGGAACGCCGCAGTTAACCAAGGGGTATATTAGCTAAGCCATGATTAAAGTCGGGGCCACTCGTTGAAACAGAACCAAAGGGGGTTTCGGGGTCACCAAAAGGGGTTACCCTTTTTTTATACCTTGCGTTTTCGGGTACTTAAAGCACTTTTGTCCTAGGGAAACCCCCTCGAAGGTGCAGTTTTCTGTATTTGAAACGTTGACGGTGCCTTTAGCCGGTCGGCATTTGGTCCTTGGCAGGGCATAAGTGGAGTCCATCAATCGCCAGCGTCTCTCTCTCTTTCCCAACCTCTTATCTCAGACATTCTCACTCTGGCATTGGCCGCGTGCGTGCCATAGAGAAAAGGGGGAGCCTTGGCTGTTTGCGTTTGTCTTGGCCAAGGCTAAAATGTTTGCCCGGGAGAAGCTGGCCGGCCACCCACCAGAAGGGAAAAGTTTTACCCGTCGCTTTATGAATTTTACATATGTTTTAGGCTGGAACTGAGACGGAACAGCGAACCGAAATGAAATAAACATTAGAGAAAGAGACAGGGACAGGGAAGGAGCAACCAGTCGGATATCCATACAAATCAGAAAAGTAAAAGGAATAGCAAGAATAACAAGAACCAAAACCAGAACAAGAACAACCATAACGAAAACTTAGCAGGTGTGCTCTTAAGGGGGGCAGGGGGGGAGGTATTTGGAGAGGAAAAGGGACTCCCCGGCATTGTCATCAATCATCGCGATTCTCCCACGCAGCGAGCACCAACATCAGGGAACAGGGAACAGGGAACTGGGAACAGGGAACAGGGAACTGGAACAGGATGCATGGAAGGCTAATCACGAGTCGGCTTCAATAGGTTAAAGGCGGCCTGCCGGGGGGGACCACCACGTGACCTGGGGAACACATTTCATTCATTGCACAGTGGGCCAGCGATCCCATTTTTTGACGTAAATTAAAATAAAGCTAGAGACTTCAAATTTTGTACACAAAATATTATCGACGTGTCTTTATACTAGCAACTAATCTATATATAGCAAACGTCGGGGAGGAGCACACCTTCGTAGGTCCGACTTCATTGAAACGTGCTAGACCTAACACTAGCAACGGGAAACAGTACTACGGTATCTAGCTGGAGGGTCCTTGAAAGACCCTCCTTCTCAGATCACAAGTACATTCAGTTTAAGTGCGACTTCAAACATTCTTCGAAGGTAATAGTCTACAGAAACCCCCGGAATACAAACTGGGAAAAGTTTAAAAAGACAGTTACTTCGAAGCTCGCGAGTCCGGGCACAGTGAAATCCGCGGAGGACATAGAGAAGTCTCTAGAGACCCTATCCAACGCGTTGCTGGACGCCTACCACACATCGTGCAAACCCTCGAGGACGAAGAAGAGGTCCAAGCCACTCTGGTGGAGCCGGGATCTCTCTCTTCAAAGGGACAACCTCAAGGAATTCTTTAAGATCGCCAAACAAGCGAACGAAGGGATCGTCTATGAGGAATACAGACTCCTACTCAGGAGCTACAAGAAGGAAATACGTAAAACACAACGGAACTCGTGGAGGACCTTCTGCTCCAACATCGAGAAAGTACCAGAAACCGCACGGCTACGGAAGCTGCTCTCTAAGCAGCCTACCATACAAAGCCAATTAAAGCTAGATGACGGACAGTGGACAGAGGGCAGTGACGAAGCCCTAACAGCACTAATGGAGGAACAACCGAGGAACAACACCCCCCAACAGATTTGTTAACCACCAAGCGAATCCACTGGGCAATAGACTCCTTTGCGGGCACAAAAGCACCAGGACTTGACGGGATATTCCCAGCCATGATGCAGGTGACCAAAGAGGCGATTACCCCATGGCTCTCCGCAATATTCACAGCTTGTATAAGTACTGGCTATATCCCTATCCAATGGAGAACCTCGAGAGTTGTCTTCCTCCAAAAGGCAGGAAAGTGCAGCCATGCGAGTCCCAAGGACTATAGACCGATAAGCCTTACCTCCTTTATATTAAAAACGTTAGAAAAGCTGCTGGACTTACACATCAGGAATGAGGTAGGGGGACTGATGTCAACCAACCAGCATGCCTATACTAAAGGGAAATCGGTGGAGACAGCACTACATTCGGTAGTAGCTACCATTGAGAAAGCCCTTCACAATAAAAAGTATGCACTGGGAGTATTCGTGGACATCTCCGGAGCATTCAACAACGTGGCTACGGTAGCAATAACAAATTGCCTGGTAGCAACTAATACACACCCAGCAATCAACCTGTGGATAAGGAACCTCCTAGGTTGCAGACGGGTGCAATCAGAGTGGGGCACCGCTTCCATGGTGAAAGAGGCACACAGAGGCACACCCCAGGGTGGAGTCCTGTCGCCCCTCCTGTGGAATCTGGTGGTCGACGACCTCATCAAGAGATACGAAAGGAAGGCCCCAATAATAACAGCTTATGCGGACGACATAAGCATACTTATTACGGGTGTTTGCCCATCGACCCTCAGCTCACTAATGCAACGAACACTCAGGGAGATACGCGAGTGGGCGGAAGAAGTAGGACTTAGTATCAACGCGGACAAGACGGACCTCATCCTCTTTACCAAGAGGTACAAGGTACCGATATGGACCCCCCGAAGATCAATCAAACTAGGCTAACCCCAAAAACACAAGTCAAATACCTGGGCACAGTACTGGATAGTAAACTGGCATGGAAACCCAATGTATTGGAAAGGGTGAAGAAGGCCACCATTGCGCTTTATGCATCCAAGAAGATGCTCAGCAGCACATGGGGCCTATCTCCGGCTCTGATGCATTAAATTTACATCTCGGTGGTGCGACCAACTCTGCTGTATGGAGTCTTAGTGTGGTGGCAAGCTACTGGAAAGAAAACGTATCATAAGCTTATGGAAAGGACTCAGCGACAGGCTTTGCTCTGTTTTACAGGGGCGCTGAGGTCAACCCCAACAAAAGCACTCGAAACCCTACTTGGAATCGAACCCCTAGACATCCACGCCCGTCTGACTGCAGGAAAGGCAGCACAACGCCTCATCGCTTCAGGAAATATGTCGCCACAAGAATACGGGCATAGTTCAATTGGAAGGGAAATGAACAGATCAACTGATTACATGACCCCCCAAACATGCCTCGACGTAAAAACAACTGCATCCTTGGGACCTGAAGACTGGAAAATCGGAAGAGACCAAACGGAGCACCTCAATATATATACGGACGGCTCAAAGATGGACGGAGGAGTAGGAGCGGGCCTATACTGTACAGACCCTGAGATAAGGCTGTCATATAAGCTACCGGACCATTGTAGCATATTCCAGGCAGAGGTTTTTGCCATCAGGAAAGCAGCAGAGGTCGCTTTTCTCACTGAAAGAGCACACGATGCGGTCAACCTATTCGTCGACAGCCAAGCGGCGATAAGATCCATGCAGTCGTCCGCAGTCAGTTCCAGAAATGTCTTGGCGAGCAGGGAGGCACTAGATACCCTAAGCACGACAAAGTCAGTGCGGATCTACTGGATTCCCAGCCACCAGGGCATCGAAGGGAACGAGACGGCGGACGTACTAGCTAAGGAAGGCGTCGGGCTGCCGAATACGAGAACCGAGAACGTGCCTGTCTCCCTCAGAACGCTGCAAAGCGATCTAGAAAAGCAGGCCGGATCACAAACCGAATGTAGGTGGAGGAGTACCACCGCCTGCAGAACCTCGAAAATCATGTGCAAGGAACGCAATGACAAGCTCAGCCACTACCTGCTGCACCTACCACGGAAGGACTGCAGACTATTAGTGGGAATATTAACGGGACACTGCCTGGCTGCGGCGCATGCGACAAAGCTAGGAATCACAAACAGAGACAGTTGTAGGAAATGTGACGAACCTGGGGCAACCGAAACCCTAGAACATCTCATCTGCAACTGTCCTGCTCTCTTAAGGGCAAGGAGGAGATACCTGGGCGCCCCAGTGCTGGCATCACTGGAAGATGCCTCCAAGAGGACGCCACAGCAGATACTGGCCTATGCGAAAATACCTCGATCCTCGAGGACTTCAAAACCCACTAAACACTGCCGCGACGGTTCATACAACGACACGACAAGGAGTGCGTGCGAGAGAGACAGAAAATCAGTCTGAGCGTGACGTCGGGCGCTGCGTAGCCACTGCAAATTGATTTGTTCCTTTTGGCTATAAAAATGATCTGATCTGATCCAGATTTAGCAATCTGATAGATATGGTCATTATCTATGATTCTGCGTTTTTAGTTTTCTCGAATGTGCAATATTGTGGATGCAACAGATTTTCGTCCTTTGTGGGGGCGGAAAAGGGTGGGGCGAAATTCTGAGATATACGTTTTATAGTGAGATCTAACAGAAGTGCGGATACCAAATTTGGTTACTCTAGCCTTAATAGTCTCTGAGATTTGTGGATGCCCCAGATTTTCGTCCTTTGCGGGGGCGGAAGGGGGTGTGGCGAAATTTGGACACGAAACGGTCAAGGTCCAATATCACAGGAGTGTGGATACCAAATTTGGTTGCTCTGGCTTTTGTAGGTTCTGAGATCCTTGAACTCATATTTTGCAATTGGCAAAACCGACCATGAAACCTGTGTGTTAGAGAGAGACAGAGCGAGAAAGAATGAAATTGTTTTCTTGATTCTGGCTATATTAATTATATGATCTGGTTGAGATTTTACACTCTAGAACATACAGTCATCCTCTACGATTCTGCGTTTTTCGTTTTATCGTATCTTTAAAAATGTGGATGCCACAGATTTTCGTCCTTTGTGGGGGCGGAAGTGGGCGGGGCGAAGTTTTGAAATATTTTTGTAGCAGTGACATATCACAGAAGTTTGGATCCAAAACATCGTTGCTCTAGATCTTGTAGTCTTTGAGCACTAGGCGCTGAAGGGGACGGACGGACGGACGGACGGACGGACAGACGGACAGACAGACAGGGCTCAATCGACTCGGCTATTGATGCTGATCAAGAATATATATACTTTATGGGGTCGGAAACGATTCCTTCTGGACGTTACACACATCCACTTTTACCACAAATCTAATATACCCCAATACTCATTTTGAGTATCGGGTATAAAAACATGAGCACAAATTTGTTTAATATAATAACTCTACATACCCTGGCCTTTCTTTTCCATTACTTCGATTTCAGTTTTTGAACTTAGTTTCAATTTGGTAAGCTCTCAAAGTAAACAAACAGTTTCCCGCGTTTTTTAATATCGATTTACTAACGTTGCAAAAAGGCCAAGGATGCATTAAAACAAAAAAGATTTTTGATTTTTTTTAATTAATGTATGTATATACTAATTAAATGTTAAATTAAAATTAAGTTTCATTGACATGCATTTTTTCGAATTAACGTCGAAAAATGGGGTCGCTGGCCCACAGTGCATTGCAGAGAATTACCAAAAAATATAGACCCAAATACCGATACACGTACAAAAAGTAGCAGTTAATTGAGGCAGCAAAATGTCAAAGCCGAAACTCAACTCTACATTGAATTTCGACCTTGACTCCCGCAGCCTACACCAGGAATCGAACCCGGCACCGCACCATACGAGCATAGAGCCATACACCTATGCCAAAGGCGGCGACGATGTGACGTCGGAAAAACTAAGGCTAGGGCTACACCGATTGGTCGGAGAGGGGGGGGCGGGAGGGGGGGGAAGGGTTTCGAAAAGCAGGCCTGATGCATGTTTTGGGTCCATCAATGCTCGCTGTGTTTCGTTCGCTGTGTTTAACTCGCTGTATTTCACTCGCTGAAGTGACAAAAGAGAGATATTCTCCTTGGACTTGCGGCCTCTGTCGCTGGCAGGACTTAAACCTCTGCCTGCCTTCGTCCGAGAGTCGTTCAGTCTCGCCCCTGGGCCAGGCTTTGAGAGGGATTCAAGGCCTACTGTTCGGATGGCCGACAGTCTGCGACCCTCTCATGCGATCCCTGCAGGGTATCCACCAGATCGACTCCGCGCAGCGTCTGAGCCCTTCGGCCTGCCTTCTGTGGCAAGTTCTTTGTAACAGTTGTCGAAAATGTTGGCTAAAGCTACCGAAACCAATTGCCGTGGGAGCTGTGGCACGCGTGTGCTCGATGGGCCTTCAGGGAGAGTAGGGAGCGGCGGCTGTTTGTTTGCGCTTAATTCGCGCCTCAACGTCGCGGGGGCACTCAACCATCCACCGTTACCGTTACCGTTGCCTGTGGCAAAAAGCTGTTAACTAAGCGCAGGGCAAATGTTTGCCAGCCCGAAGACGTTTAACCATGCTTATTAAAACCGCGACAGTCCCAGTCCCAGCGCCAGTCCCAGCTCCCCCCCGGTTACCCCTTTATCTAGCGCACCCCTCCCCCAGTCAGACAGTCAGTGAACCCGTCTAAAGGCCACAGGGGGCATGCCATACTTTTGCTTTCGCTTTCGACTCTGGCCGGAAGGAGCAGCATCAATATTTATAATGTTAGTTTTAAATTAGCGCTAAATAAACGACTGGCAAATATTGAAATAATCTCTCCAGCCCCCCCCGGCCGTGCCCCCCACCCTTTTTCATTGTGCATCCACAAGGCACGGCTCCGACTATCCCCTCGGGGGATCCTAGCCTCCTGCCGCAAAGTCCCTCAATCAAACACAGGGCGCGAATGAATGAAAGCTGATCCGAGGAATGGGGAAGGGGAGTGTGGCTCAGCAATAAAGGAAAATCTGTCCGTAAATTTATTTATTTCCTACGGAAGAAGTCTGAGACCTCAGAAACCTCGCACCCATCCACATGGTCTTCATTCTGGCTTGGAGCTACCGGTTGCGGTTGCTGCGGTCGAACCAGAGACCGACCGCAAAGCGAGTTACGAAAAACCCAAACCAAAGCCCCCCCAAAACAGGCACTCGCCCGCATAATTTTAGCTTGAAATGTAACTTTAAATTGTGCTCCGCACACCTGTATCGATTAAATGCCTAGTGGCCACACAGCCAGGGGGCAGGGCCACACACAGGCAGACTCGCCGGTTAGATCCAGCGAGTGGCACGCCAACGAGTGGGGCAAAAGCATCTTTCCATTTGATCGGAAATCACTGCTCTTTAATTAAGAATAACATTGCAGTTTCGTTGATGGCTCCCCAAAGGCAAACTTTGGAGCAAAAAACCGAAATCGAATCGACAAACTTAACTATTTAAATGGTTTGTTGGCAGTTCGCTGCTGCTGCTTCTGCTGCTGTTTTTCCTCTGATTTTTAGACAGTTTTCCGGGCAGCGTCAAAGTCAACGAAAACTGCAGCAGCAGCAGCCGGAACGTCGCTGTTACGGGAATACCCTTGCCGAAAGGATAGATGGCAGAGGACCCAGCCCGTTCTGTTTCTAGCCCACATTCTAGGCCATTTTTGCTAGGGTATTTCGCAGGGTATGGCAGGCAGTCGGTTCTTTCTTGTGGCTGGTGGACGGTCCGCTTAAGAGCGTAAAATGCATGGAGTTTATATAAAGTTTGTTGTAACACAAAAACGTAGAACTTTTTGATGTTTTATTAATTAACTTTTTGCATTCTACACTGGAGGGGTGGGAGTGGGGGTGGGAGTGGGGTGCAAGGTTGGAGAGTAAAAATAGTTGCTAGCATGTGGTTAAAACTTTGATGCCTGCTCCAGTGACGTACACACAGGCAGGACCTGGCAGGACCTGGCAGGACCCGGCAGAACATGCATTGTGTATACTAAAATATTTATGATTGTGTGAAGGGGGAGGGGGGGGGGGGGGGCTCTCACTAGTACTCGTACAGTGGAGGCCATCCCTAATATAGAAATATATAACATCGTTCTTGCTCTTCAGAAGAGCATTGACTGCCTTTTTTGTGCCTTGCCAAGTACTACTTTTGCCGTCTTTTCGCTTAATTGCTCGTAAAATGCACAAACGAAAATTTTCTCAAAAGAGAAAAAGAGGCACCAGAGCGTGGGGCGAGGGAGGGGCTCCCCCCCAAGGCAAACACTTGCATCAAACAACAAACTTTCATCAAAAGAGGCACCCGAAGAGGCACCCGAAGAGGCACCCGAAGAGGCGCCCGAAAAGGCACCCGAAGAGGAATGGCAGAAGTGGAATAGAAAAAAAAAAACATGTGGAAATCATTGAACTGATTTGGCCCACCCATGGCCAAGGGCTCATTGGTAGCCGCCTTTGATACCCTGTTCTCTGGTCTCTTCAGAGAGCTCTCCCTACAGGTACTCACCCAAAAATATAGACCCAAAAACCGATACACGTACAAAAAGTAGCGATTAATTGAGGCAAAAAGTCAAAGCCGAAACTCAACTCTACATTGAATTTCGACCTTGACTCCCGCAGCCTACACCAGGAATCGAACCCGGCACCGCACCATACGAGCATAGAGCCATACACCTATGCCAAAGGCGGCGACGATGTGACGTCGGAAAAACTAAGGCTAGGGCTACACCGATTGGTCGGGGAGGGGGGGGGGAAGGGTTTCGAAAAGCAGGCCTGATGCTCGTTTTGGGTCCATCAATGCTCGCTGTGTTTCACTTGTTGTATTTTACTCGCTGTATTTCACTCGCTGAAGTGACAAAAGAGAGATATTCTCCTTGGACTTGCGGCCTCTGTCGCTGGCAGGACTTGAACCTCTGCCTGCCCTCGTCTGAGAGTCGAACAGTCCTCTGAGTCCTCTGTCAAATCACATGGTGGAACTGATTTGATCGAATGCAAAAACAATATACTGCGTACACGCCCACCCATGGCCATGTGCTCATTAATATATGATTGAATCTAAAGGAGCGAGAAAGAGCAATAGAAAATGCAAAGCGAAGAGAAAATAAGAAAGGAGAGCTGCTGCTGCTGCTGCGACTCCATTAAAAATCTTCGAAAAAATGCCATAAATAATGCAAACAATTTGCCAGCATAGAAAAGCCAGGACTTTGTCTGCCTCCACAAGGAAAACGAAACAAAAGCCTGCCCCAAAGACGGGCAAAATCAGAGGACAGGCAAGAGGAAACGCCGATAAGTAGACAACGATTCTTGTTCATACGAATATTGAAACACTCTTCGACCAAAAAAACAAATAAGAAATCTTTGTTTCCACTGGTAAAGCTTAATGGAGCACTCTTCCAAGTGCCACAATAGCGTTAGCGGCTAGTACTCGCTGGAAGAACACGCTACATTCCAGCGAGAAGGTATCCACAGCCTCGTCAGCTCGTTCAGCTCTGAGTCCCAAAGAGTTCAGTGGATCACAGATATGCTATGGGGCTGGTTCTTTTCCTAGGGTATGGACATACCATTGCCGCGGCAGTCAAACTTGTATTTTGCGCGGCAATAAAAAATAAAAGCAAAAACAGCAATGAAATTTCGCTTCTCTTCTCGCTGGATTTTCAGGCTGTGGGATGGTGGGATGCCGGAAGCGGGAATAACTGTGACTGTGCGCGGCATAACGGAACAACAAAGCGCACCAGGCACGAGTACAGTAGTACAATAAAATTGCATACGAAAGCAGTTTACTGCAGACGAAAAAAATTAAATTAATGAAGAAAAATGGTAATAAAGCGTAAGTCACGTGTGTCTCTCCCCTTACACTCTCTCTCTCTATCTCTGTCTATCTCCATCTCTGTCTCTCTTTCTCTCTCTCTACCCCAGAGACAGACAGAAGTTAGACACTTTCTGGCTGGAGGGTCTCGGTCTTTCCCCAGAACTTGAACCGAAAATCTGTGAGCAATCGTAAAAAACGTGAAAAGAGCTCCAAATTAAGTATGTGAGCTGTAAAAAGACATGAACGTCAGAATATTTGACGGCAAATAAACAGTAAGAGTGCACGAACGGACATGCCGCTTCACCTTCACCCAATGGATGTCTCCGTCTCCGTCTGCACCGCGTCCTGCACTTCGTGTGTCCTTTACTAAATGATTAGGTGCTGGGATGGACTCAAATGAAAGTTAACCGATTAAATATTAGGTCTGGCACAAAACATCCACGATGCGAAAAGATGTTCTTAGGATCTCTGGCTATCTTACACCCAGAGAAAAAAGCAATGATCGATCCTGTATCTAATATACACGACTCAAACTCGATTTAAAGAGCTAAAACTGTGCCAAAATAATAAAACGGGTTGTTTCGAAGACTTCATAGCTGAGAGGAAGATATATTGATGGTAGAGCAAGAGTTCCACTTCGGAGGCGAGAAGACGGGCGTTATAAACTTATTTTTAACCCACTTAGAACTGAGAATAAATATTATAGCTGATTACTGAACAGAACGACGTGTTGGGTATTTGTTGATGGAGTTTCTGGAGCGGATTCCTACTCACTTGTAGGGGGCTCACTAAGGATCCCTACATATATTTCTTATATTTAAATTGAGTATTTTTCAACTTTGATTAAATATATTTCCTATAAAGTAAAAAAAAATTTAAAACAATTAAACAAAAAATAAATTTTTTACAAATAAAAACAAAATTTAAAAATAACTTAAAAAAAATGTAAACAAAATCTTAAAAAAAAAATAATTTTTTAAAATTTAAAAAAAAGCTAATAAAAAATGTATTTCTTATATTTAAAATGAATATTTTCCAGCTTTGATTAAAAAAGTTTCCTATAAAATTAAGAAAAAAAAAATTTATCAATAATTTAAACTAAAAATACTTTTTTTTTTTACAAATTAAAACAAAGTTTTAAAAAACTAAAAATAAATAAAAACAAACTGAACAAAAAGTAAACAGAAATTAAAAAAGCAAAAATTTTATAAAATTGAAAAAGAAATTTAAAAAAATTTAAACAAACAAATTTCGATTAAAAATATTTCCTATAAGCATACAAAAATTTTAAAAATATTAAAAAAAGGAAAAAACCTTAAAGATTTTTTTTTTAAATATTGAATTGATGAACCAAAAATTAAAAAAAGTTAAAAAAAATTAAAACAAACATTAAACAGAAATTAAAAAAAATATTTTTATATGTTAAAAATTTAAAATAATTTAACTAAATTTAAATAAATTTTAAGCAAAAATTTAAAAAACTTTTTTATTTATAAAACTTTTTTTTTAAAACTTGTAATTAAATTTTTTCCGAAATCAATTTGTATTCAATTGAAATATGGGTGTTTTCTCTTGGTTCTATGCCATTCTGCTCTATGATTGGGAATTGTTCCTCTTTTGTTTCCCCTCTGCTGGGACCATGGCCTGATCCTGCTGGGTCCTGGTGCCTGCTGCGCCTTGGCTGTCTTTAATCTCTGCCCGTCATGGGCAAGCTGCAAGGTGCATCCCTCAGCGGTCGGTCAGAGGTGAACGTTTGAGTAATGGAAGCTGTCGACACGGTGAACAAATGAAGCGAGTGCCAGGGGCCGGTTATCAGTGCGTGGGCCAGCACCAAAAAAAAGCAGGACGACTAGCCAAATGCTAATTGAATTTCCATTCAACTGATTATCAAATGTAGGAGTGCCTGATTATATGGCAGCCTTTGACGCTGCTCCTCATTAATTTGACAGGATTAGTAATTAAACACATGGCCCTGTGCCCCCCTGTAATCCCATTATTAACGCTTAACATGGCCAAATCGGGGACCAATTGAAGTTGGTTAACTTTTATGTGGGAACAGGCCAGTCCACTGGCTGTAGGCTGTAGGCTGTAGGCTTTAGGCTAATTAATGAGAAAAAGCTTTAAAGTCGCATATCCTTTCTCCGTTTCTCCCTTTTCCTTGCCGCCGCATGCGGGGGTTTTTTCTCTGTTTACACCACAAATATGCCCCGAAAGCAAATCAAGCATAATCAAATTACTTCCACTCGATTGGTGTTTATTGATAAATTACGCCACAAACAATATTTTGATAACATCAATTATAGTCACCAATACACAGTCGCAACCCCTGGAGCCAGCCTTGTATCGATGGATGAAACTGGAGCCCCGAATTCTTTGTTGGCCTCCAGACAAAGATGTGTCAATGGAAGGACTCTCCTTTGGAGTCGCTTGCTACCGTAGGAAAGAGATTGTAGAACACTTGCAGGCCCAAGCTCCAGTCCAAGAAAGGTCTTTAAGGGGTAGATCTATGGCAGCATTGTCTATGAGACTGGGTTCGGGGTTTTCCTTTAGGGTTCTAGGAGCTCTAGAGCTGTGTATCTCTTAGAGTCTCTGAGAACGAAAAGACTGAAGAACAGACTCGTTGCTTGGCTTGTCCCTTCAAGACCATCCACAACTAAGGGATCTGTGGCCTCCCATCCAATCATAACCCAGCTTAGGCCTTCAATGAAGATGTCTTTAAGGGCTGATGTGTTATACGGCCACGAAAAAAGCCCATAATACCCTAATCAGTGATGGAACCCACAGCAGCAACACGGGGGAGGGTGACTCTGTTGCCTCTGGAAGCACATGTGTTTTTATTTCCTGGCCACAATTGATTTGTAATCTTGGTAAACAGGATTTAACAGATTAGACGTGTAACAAGCACACACACACACACACACACAGACAACGCCACGTGTGTTCCAGGGGAGCGAATGGAATTTTCTTGCCTCTTTTTTTTTGGACTCTTGCGTTTATTTGCTCGCTGGCTGGCTGGCTCTCGGCTTGTATGATTGATACTTAATGCCGCTGTTAGCCTCGTTAGGATATCGTGGTCCTTCTGTCCTCCTGCCGCGTGTGCGTGTCTGTCGCCATCGTAATAGCCAGTTTTATTGCCATTTCTTTTGGCTTTTGTTTGAGTCCAAGCCGGGCGCCAATTAGCTGTCCGTTGGGCCCTGGCTTTTTTTCCATTTGTCAACGTTAATTGATGATGAGCACTCATTTGGTAACCATCAGTCAGTCAGTCAGTCGAAGAGTCAGGAAATCTGGCACTGGATTTCAATTAATTTATGCCAATGCCTAATTTTGATAACACACGAGATGGCGATGCCGATGGGCAGGTGTTGCCGTATCTAATGAAGCGGCCACATGGCGTATGATCAATGAACATTAGCAATTCCAATGGCAAGAGTATAATAGAAGAATGTTGGAAGAAATAGCAGGAATATTCCACTCAAACTTTCGGTTATCCGCTTACAAGGCTGTCTTTCGTTTTGGGTCCTGAAACCCACTATAACAGGGACCTACCCAAGGGAGGACACACCCAGTACCATTTACCGAGCAATCGGTAATTATTAAGTTGTTCAACTGCTGCATAACCGATTACCAACCGATTGGAGGGGCCACCATATCCCCAGCCCCATCCCCAGCCATCATCCTGGTCATTGAGCTTCATTTGCAGAGCCGGCATCTGTCTCGCGGCGATAAAAATTGCATGCAATTATGCCTTCGCCTCGTGGCTCCTCGTTATCCCCCCAAAAATTCCCAAAAATCAGTGGCAAAAAATTGGGCAAAATCGAACCAAATCCGGGTAACCGTATGGGATGTCCGTCCGTCCGAGTGTGTGGGTGGGTGTCCGCGGGTGTGCCTGTGTGTAAGAAGGTGTCCGTGTGTGTCCGTGTCCGTGCCTGTCCCTCTGTAAATATCCGCCTGTGTGTGCTTCCGTATCCGTATCCGTATCCGTTTGTGTGCGTTTCGTTGGTAATCAAACGCTTAATTAATATGACACACCAATACATGCTCGTACAGTGGGGGTGGCATCGTTTTTCGGTTTTTCGCATATTTCTGATAACACTCGCGCCGTCCTGCCCACTCGCCAGTGTCCTTTAGCGAGCGAGAGAGGGAGAGTTCCATGCTGAGACCTTAGTTCCTTAGTTGAGGGCATCGTTTGCGGTAATTGCTTCATAATTTAACAATTATGCAAACGTGATTGAAGTGATTATATGCCCCTGTTTCTCTGTGTACCCCATGCCGATCCCATTTCCACATCAATGCATCCCCCCCCCCCCCCCACCCCAGCTCGCAATCTCCTGGTTTACGCGTTAATTGAATGGATGTCCTATAGTTTTTGTCGTTGTCGTTGCTTTTTTTTTGCCCACATCCGAAATTAGTTAAACATGAAATTTCTATGCTAATTTCGTACTCTTTTTGCATGCGGCCACCAAAAAGGGCGAGAGCTTTGGGCTCACTCGTTATTGTTTTAATATAACATTAAGAATCGTTTTGTCTGTGGAAATGAGAGGCAGAGCAGGGTGAATTGTTGTGCGCTGGGTGGCCGTTGCTCTAGCGAGTACATGGTCAAACTTTCGGCGAGTGAGGGGAACGAGAACATGCGCTTGTGGGTGTGGGTGTTGTGGACTCGTTGTTGTAGCTATTATTTTCCATGCAGGCACTCGTTATTTTGTGGTCTCCAATTCAAGAATTTCCTTAGGCATCAGAATCGAATGAGTCCATGATCCAAAGTGACTTTTTCTGATGGATTTGGGGGCTCCAGTTTTTTCTATAATTATTTTAGAATTTTTTTTTTCTGGGCAAGGTGTTTTTTAATTATAAATTAATTATAAAAAATTGTATTTTTTTTTTGTTTTTTTGTATGTTTTGTTTCTTTTTTTTGGACATAATTTAGGTATTGAACTGTAAAATCCATAAAAAGCTGATAAATACCACTAAAAATCGTCTGGAAAATATTTAGCTTATAAATTACAAATTTATCATCTTTTGCGGTATTTTTTTCTTACAAATTGTGACTTCGAAAAGGAAATATTTTTTAAGTCCATGCTTTACTGGCAGGATTTTATCGAGGGACTTGGCGTAGGATATTTTTATTTTATTTTTTTAATTATGTTTTTATTTTTTTAAATTTATTTTTCTTAAATTTATTTTTTATGTTTTTTTAAAGTATATTTTTAATTTTTTTTTAATTTTTTTTTTATGTTGTTTTTATTTTTTTTTAATTTATTTTTAATTTTTGATTTTTTTGTTAGTTTATTTGTATTTTTTAATTTTTTATTTTATTTTTTATTTTTATTCTATTTTATTTTTATTTTTTAATTTTAAATTTTTTAAACCTTATTTTTAAATTTTTTTTTTAAAATAATTAAATTGATTCCCTAGGATATCTGGCCAGCATCTGGCTCTAATCTATCCATTTTTCGGTGTTGCCTTCGATTGTTTTTTTTTTGCCTTTTTTCCTCATGGAATCTGCTCTGGGATTCTTCACCTTCAAAGCCCTCGCCAAAGCAGAAGGTTGTGCCTCGAACCTGTATTTATTTTTTATTATTATTTAGCCGAGGAGTTTGCGGAATTGCAATTCCCGAAATCTGTGTGTATTCAGGGGACTAGGAAAGATTGAAATCAGTTTCGAAAAAGAAAAACACAACAAAGGGGAGGCGGCAGGGGGAGGCAAGTAGGCAAGGAGGCAACCATTTGTGGCACCTGGTCATTAGTGTCTGACTGACGGAACTTAAATTTAAAGTGTAACATCAATCATGGGGTAGCAACGAGGACAAGACGCCGAGGGCTAGGCTCAAGTGCTCACACGCGGGGCTTCCTGTTGCTCCTGCGGCATAGCCAGGGGCAGGGGGCAGAGGGGGGGGGGGGGCGGACCAGACCTGCCACAACTCGAATTGTAATGACGCAACAATTTAAAGTTTGTCGTTGATGCTGCAAAACTCGGTGCTAATGGCGTCAGCGTCAGCGTCAACGTCTCTCAACTCATCTTTATCCCCCAGCATCATTCTGGTTGCCTGGGTCCTGGGTCCCGGCCTGGTCTGCTCCGCTCTGCTCTGTTCAGTGTTGTTGTTGATGACGGCGATTATTTGCGCCATGAACACATGGAAGCAGCTGCAAAAGGTGCCACCCGGGCATGGGATAGTACACTTCAGACCCGGCCAGCAGCCTTATGACTCGACTCCGTGTGCAGCAATCCAAACTTTAAGCTGTCGACGGGGCAATGTCGAGCACTGCAAACTGCAGACAGGCACAGAAGGAGATGGCCTCAGCACAGATAGAGATAGAGATGGGGATAGAGAGAGATGCAGACACTTGGCAATACAAATTGAAATAGTTCTTCTGGCCTTCTTCTGTGTTCCGTCTTCGGCCTGGCTCTATATCTGTCTCTGTTGCAGTCGAGTTTGACTGTTGCTCTGCAGGATGTATTAATATAAATGAATTATTCGCATGACGCTCTTCAGCCTCCAGTCTCCAGCCTCCCGTCTCCAGCCTCCATCTCTGGCAGTCGCTGCTTGATAGATATTATGATGGATACGCCTTAACGACGCTGCAGCTTGTAGCCAAAACTTGGCCAAAACTTTATGGCCAACATGCCGGGCCGGAGGGGGAAAGAGAGACCAACACCTGACACTCGTAACGGCGCAGTCAGTAAGGCAACGGCCAAGTAAATAAAACGAATCACTCGGGTACTCCGTTAAGTTCTAATGAATGAACCAGGGTACAGTTGTGTCGGCATGGGATGAACGGAACTAGTTCCAGCTAAAGCTTCGGATTCACAGCCTGTGGAAGGATCCAGATCAAGCAAGCGGAACTAGTACAGTTGTGGGGAACGAATTGAACTAGTTCAGCGAGCCCAACACCAAGTAAATAAAACTAATCACTCGGGTACTCCGTTAAGCTCTAATGAATGAACCGCATGGGATGAACGGAACTAGTTCCACTTAAAGCTGTAGATTCACAGCCAGATCAAGCGCGCGGAACTAGTTCCAGTTAATGCTTTAGAACGAAATGAACTAGTTCAGCGAGCCCAACACCACTTAAACCCAAAACGACCAACGAGGAGCAACGGCCAAGTAAGTTCTAATGAATGAACCAGGGTACAGTTGTGTCCGCATGGGATGAACGGAACTAGTTCCACTTAAAGCTTTAGATTCACAGCCTGTCGGAGGATCCAGATCAAGCAAACGGAACTAGCACAGGTGTGGGGAACGAAATGAACTAGTTCAGCGAGTCCAATACCAAGTAAATAAAACGAATCACTCGGGTACTCCGTTAAGTTCTAATGAATGAGCCAGGGTACAGTTGTGTCTGCATGGGATGAGCGAAACTAGTTCCACTTAAAGCTGTAGATTCACAGTCAGATCAAGCGCGCGGAACTAGTTCCAGTTAATGCTTTAGAACGAAATGAACTAGTTCAGCGAGCCCAACACCACTTAAACCCAAAATGACCAACTGTACTTGAGAACGAGCACTGAACAATGCTCGAGCTGGGAGCAGACAGCCTGCCTGCCCCCAAGATAGGAAGCTCCACCCGCCTCTTGCCCCCCTCCCCCCTCCACCCGCCCTGTTTTGGTGTTGCATACAATTTGCCCATGGCCCTGGGGCGGTAACAGCAATTTAGACAAGTTTATTTATATGAATGTGTAGCACAGACACAGACGGGGCTGGCTGCAATGTTGCTGCGGTTGCAGGAGTTCATGCAACGTGCAACGTGCAACATACAAAAGGCGCTTGGGGGCAAGTTGCCAGCTAATGATATAATGAGCTAATCAATACAATTAATTAGCATTATCTGCATCCTTAAACGGGGGCCCGGCCAGGAGGCGGGCGCACAGCTCGAGGATAGGTCCTGGAGAGTGGGTATTACCGAGTCACCGAGTCATCCAGTCACCGTGGGGAGTCCACCGTTCAGGGCTGACGAGGTGACCCCAAAAACCCGCAACCGAAACCCATTTTGACTGACAGTTGAACGCAGATCCCAGCAGGATAATGGCTGGTAAGAGGATATAGTCGTGCCGGAGGAGGGCGGGTAGGAGTGGGGTCCGGATACAAATGAGGACGGACCAGAGGAAGGATTGGGTGGGTTGCTGAGGTAGAGAACGGATTCATTCCTTCAATCGCAATCTCTGATTCCTGGGGTGCGCCTTGGCTTGCCCTGGCCTGGCCTGGCCATTGCTGCGTAAAAAGTGGGCTAAATGTCGTTGCCAGTATCCTGTGGAGGCAGCTTATCCCCCCCTGCCACTCCAGGGGGGGGGGGGGGGGGGGGGGTTAACTTGAAGGCTGTGAAGCGCTCACCAAAATGGTCCAATTGCCGGCCAAGTGGACCAAAAGTGCCGACGTCGCCTGTTGGATCTACGTCTTCTCTATATATCTCTCTCTCTCCCTCTGTCTGTCAGTCAGTCTCTCTCTCTCTATCCCTCTCTCTCTCACACACTTCATGGCTATTCCTCTTGCGCTGTCCTGTGCACCTGAATTGCTGCCATGGACTATGGACTCCGCCTCCCTCTTCAAGTAAAGCACTTAAAAATTGATGAAAGAGCTGGGGGGAAATTCTTCGACTTCCTATTAACGATTTTTGTGTAAGCGAAACGATAAAAGTCCCTTTAAATTTAGTGGACCAAACTGGTCCGGACTCCGGAGTGTCCTTCGCCATCAAAATGTATGCCATAGAAGAGATTTGTTTAAAACTTGCACAAATAGTCATCTAAAAGCTATCATCTAATCATCATCAGCCAAGGCGCATCTTAGAGCATGAAACCAGTGTTGGTAAGGACCATTAGAGTAGGCAAAAGGTAGTTCTTTGGCTGTACGCTCTAAATGCGGCCAAGGAATGGTCTCAACATATCAAAGGATATCCAAAGCATCGCACCAGTGTTGGAAAGTACCAATATCAGTTCTAATCAACACAAAATATCTACAAAACATCTTAGAGCATGAAACCAGTGTTGGTAAGGACCATTAGAGTAGGCAAAAGGTAGTTCTTTGGCTGTACGCATTAATCAGCGGCCAAGGAAACGTCCCGCCACTGTCAATAGATAACCAGAGCATCGCACCAGTGTTGAAAAGTACCAGTATCAGTTCTAATCAACACAAAAGATCTATAAAACATCTTAGAGCATGAGGAGGAGGAGGAGGAGGAGGAGGAGGAGGAGGAGGAGGAGGAGGAGGAGGAGGAGGAGGAGGAGGAGGAGGAGGAGGAGGAGGAGGAGGAGGAGGAGGAGGAGGAGGAGGAAGAAGAAGAAGAAGAAGAATGTAACTACAATGCAACGTGCATGCCGCATGCTGCATGCTGCATGAAGCGAGACAATACAAAATACTTGGCAAAAATTGTGGCCACTAACCGAAATTGCATTTTCTTCAAGCCACCCAACCCACTGGCAACCTCTGACCCGATGATGACTCCCCCACAGCTCCCACAGCTCCTGCTGCTGCTGTTTCTGTTGCTGCCACAGCCAGTGTAACCGTTATTGTTGCATGTCATAAATGATGCTGCTAAAGAGTCGAGAATAATCCGCTTTTGTGTGCAAAAGCGCGCCACCGACTGCGTAGAGCCCGAAGGGGGAGATGGCGGAGAATCGAGCAGATCCATTGCAGATCCATTAGATAATATTTCATTACAGCAAGGCTGATCCTTTGCACACACACACTCAAGGGTTCCCCCAAAAAATATATTTCCAAGCAAAAGTTTGCCGAAAATGGACTTGAAGGGTGGCTGCAGGGAGGTCCATGTGCAGAGCATGAGGAAGTTGCAAACAACATGGCGCAACAAGAACTGGGACACACGCTTAGAGGGAGAGGGAGAGAGAGGGAGAGAGAGAGAGGGAGACACACATACCCTGGACAGGACAGGCACAAAGTCGTGGTTTCAAAATCCAAGCATCCAAGAATACAAACAATAACAAAATGGAGGAGAGGAGAGGAGAGAGGAGAGGGAATCAACAGTAATACACACACACGGACGGACACACACACACACACATACAAATTAAAAATGCAGATTTCTATTGCAACATTCGGAAGTGCTTGAAAAATTGTTGTTGCTGCTGCTGCTGCCACTGCCACTGCCATCGTTCCCAGTCATCGTTATTGCCAGGACTATTCCATGCCCAAACCCCCTGCCCAAACACCCTGCCCAACCCCCTGCCATCCCATTCCTGCCCCAGCCACGTCGCTGCTTCCTGCTGTTCCTGTTCCAAAAGCCTCCCAAAAGCTCCTCCGACGACGACGACGGCTCTTTCTATTCTCTTCTGGTACGCCTCTCGCCTCTCTGTTTTAGATACACTTCTTCGAGAGAGGAATATATGGTCCCTACTATATCATCGCTTTAAGGGACCAGCCCTGCTCTAGAGCCCCCTAAAATTGTCTTGCTTCTTAAGACAAAACCACACCAAGAATACTGGAATATCCCCAAAGATATAGGCCCCATATCATACCTCTTAGCCTCTATTAGAAGACTTAGACTTGACTCCCCAGAGTATTCGCAAATTCGGGGCCCGACTTCAGTTCTCTCTCTCGTTTTTTTTTTGTGTTCTGCAATAGCATCAAAATTGCAAAGAAAAGCCAGCAAACAGTCAGTAAAATATTGTAGCTGGCAGCTGCTCGATGGTCTGGAGTGTACACGGACTGGAGTTCGGGTTAGTTGGGGGCGGAGTCGGGGGGGGTCGTGGCTAGTTTTGTATGAAAAGCGAGCGTAACAAAACAATGAAAACATCGTCGTCATCACAATCATCGCCATGCGGTGTTTTCTTGCCATTTGTTACCCCGAAACTCTTTTGCTCTCTCCCTCCCTCTCTCTCGCTTCGGCACGCACAAAACCAACAACAACAGTTGTTCCGAGTCCTACCATTTCCATTTCGATCTGGGCTATACCCTACCAAGAAGAGTCTTAATCATTTGTCCCTTGATCAGGGCAAAAAATGTAGTAAAAGGAGGTCCTAGAGCGGTGCCAGAGATTCCTTTTGTTTTCCTAGAAAACCTTAGATTAAAGATAGATTTGTATCTCTCAAGTATATATCAAAAATTGGCTCGTTGTCGTCCGATGCGGCGTGAGGGAGTGTGATAATTATTATTATTTTTAATATATTTATAAACTCTGGGGTTTTCCTGGCCTATCAGTCGGTAGGGCATCCCTGGGCATCCACGGAAAGATCGATGGAAAAAATACCGCATGTACGGCCACGGAAAGATCAATATGGAGACCGAGGCTCGATCGACCTGGAATGGTCGGAAATAAACATAGAAAACCTCCAAGAAGTAACTTTATTTCATTCTATTTATTGTAGAATTTTTGGCATAGTCTCTGGGCTGCCGGAAAAACCCATGAAAACCGTACTTTGTGCCTTGTGGCAGCCTGAAGTTGAGCTCCCCTCTATCCCCCCCTGCCGAAAGCCCCTGATGCTGAACCCCTACCCAGCCTTCAGCCCTCAGCCCTTAGCCCCTTCATCGTCCTGCGGTGCATGTGTGCGCATTGTCTTTGATGTTGTTGTTGGTTCGGCTTCATCTTCAGCTGCAGTTACAGGCCTCGTATCTGTGCCACGTCTAAGTCTAATGTTTCAAGCGTCACAAACAGGAGTGCAACAAACACCAAGAGAAAAAAAAAGAAGAGAACAAAAGCCATGGCCAGACAATTAACCAGCCATCAGTCATTTGGTTTTGCCGGCACGCACTGGGGGGAGCCATAAGCCGACCCCGTCCCACATCCCCCTCCCAAACAGAAGCCAGTGGGAGGTGATGTAGTAACCCCAAAATGGTAGCAGATGAAGCAACAATTTAGTTGAAAACTGTTCAAGGAAATCTTCCAAATCTCCCAAAAAAGATATAGATGCTATCTACCATAAGAGTGCCCTAATTTCCAGCCTTTATATGGGAATATTTGGATAGTTTGGAGAGACCAAAAGACCAGAGGACTGTGCTAGTTATATGGAGTTTTCAATGGGCTACTCTCTAGCCTTTGGATCCCCACCAGTCTTTGGCGACGCTCAACGTCAGTCGCGACTGAATCATGCCCAAGCCATGCAAATGCTTTTGCCAGAAGAAACGCTCTAAACTCTGCCTGTCTTGTGGGCTCAGGGTCGCATTCGTAGGAGATGTTTCGGGTGCTTTGGCGGTACTGCCAGAACCTGGATCAACGCAGAGTATTTTCGAGTACTTTCTTGTGCAAAGAGTGCTTAAAACATACGAAAATCCATTCGAAAAAAAGACTTTCTTTGTGAATCTACTGCTGGGCAGAGCTCTCTTAAGCCTGGAATACCCCTCGTACCCCTCCAGTAGTTCTATTTTACGACTCCAATTGT
Source organism: Drosophila miranda (assembly GCF_003369915.1). Lineage (NCBI taxonomy): Eukaryota > Metazoa > Arthropoda > Insecta > Diptera > Drosophilidae > Drosophila > Drosophila miranda. The sequence continues at coordinate 13,996,847 of NC_046673.1, forward strand.
ACATTGAACATTGAACATTTAAAAGATGGAGCATAAATTATGCACAGACATATTGGCCAAGTGCAAGGCAAGGTTCCAGCCCGAGTTCGAGTGTGCTCCACCCGCCCCCCCCCGTTCATCCCCCTTTCCGGGCATAAACCACTACCACTGCCAGAATGTGTTTGGACAGATTTATGGCTACCATAAATTGCATATTTCCCATTTTATTGAATTAATTAATTTCACAAATAAAATTTTAAACCAAAAATTTGGCTTTAAAATTTGAGTAAAGGATTCAAATTGATCGATGGTGCGCCTCCGGAGCAAAAGGAATCTCTTTGGCTGTATCTGTATCTTGTCAATTATATTCCAATCGGGCAAAACCGTGACGGTAATCCATCAAACGAGTAACCAATATAAATGCAATGCGTTTTTTTTTTTTTGGAGGCTGCAATGCCGAGGTCGGGCTACGATCGTTGGACTTCCGTTGGGCCAATCCTTTAGGGCTGACAGACAACAAGCGAAATCCATTAACTGTACGAAATGGAAATTAATTTAATTTGCCCACCGCCCCCCACTCCCCCACTCCTCCCCCCACCATTACATGATATGCGAAATTGGGTATTTTTTTTAAGCCCTCAAGGCGGGGTCTGAGAAAGTGAATCGGGCTCTGTCTGGAGCTCCGCAACTAAATCAAGTGCTGCACGTGGCAGTTGCACTCTCAGACGGGTTGGGGTTGATGCTCCTTTATCGCAGTTTTGGGCATGACATGAGCTGCCGTCGAGGGGCTCCTTTTTGGCAAATGTCGCGAGTGGACATGAGCAATGTGCAATGGCGATAAGGCAGCGAAACTTCAACTCCCTGAACGAACGGCCATCGTTGTCGGCCATAATTGGCCAGTCAGTCAGGAGCGAGTGGGGGGGGGGGGGGGGCCGGGATTCCACCTCATGATATCTCATCGAGAACCGCCACAATCAATTCAAGCGTAATGGCAACAGTTCAATAACTTTTTGGCCATTCTCTCTATGGGGATTCCATTCGGTTGGCCTCGATGATGCTTCAATTAACTTTTGTGGATCTAATGAGTTGTCATGTTTTGATATTGAGGGAATTGATTCGATTGCATCTGTTTCTTGGGGGCGGGGGGGGGGCCGTGACCCGTGTAGACAGTTTTCAAAGAAATTCTTCAATTTCAAGGGTATTCGCGGCACTTCTTGAAGCAAATCCCTGAGCCATGCTCGTGGCATTAATCAAAAGCCAAAAACTTAAAGGCAATGACTAATATTTTTGGCTATCAGCAGCGCCAAATGCCCCCCAATGCACCCCCCCTCACCACCCCCCACGTGCATTCGTACATAGTATATAAGGGCGGGCATTTTGATGCACTGTAAAAAAAACCTAAAGGTTCTCGACCAAATATTCAACGCTTAAGGACCTGTAATTGTGGATATATTTTAAGTATTTTATGGGAAAAATACCAAAATCATACCAGAGGGTATAGGAGTCTCTGGGTTTTTCTTTCAGTGTAAAACATGGGTTACCTGGCGCTGGAGTCTCGGTCTGGAGTCGGAGTTGGAGTTGGAGTCAGGGACTGCGACTGCGACTGGGACTCTGTCTGGGGTTTGGGTCTGCTGCCTGGGCTGGGCTGGAGTCTGCTGCTTGGTGGGGGGGGAAGGGGGTTGGGTGGTGGGGGGGGGGCGCGCTATCATTGCACAAGTGCGCAAAATTTTGGACTCAATTCACGTGCTCTGCTGCCAAAATTGTTGCCTTGCCCAGGCTGCCGCCAACCTATGCGCTAGCCCCCCTCTTGGTCTCGTCTTTCGCTCCATAAATTTGCACATTGATCGCCCTGTGGCCATGCCGTCGACTGCGCTGCTACATGTACGTGGTGTGTACATACATATGTATTTAATTCGATAACAGCGCAACGGTAACGGGAGTTCTGTTCGAAGGATTTTTACCCAACTCAGCGTAACTCTCTCTCTCTCTCTGTCTGTCTGTCTCTCCCTCTTCCCGTCCTGCTGCCAGCCGCATTGCACTCTCTCAAGTGCAGTGAAATAGTTGTGAAACACTTTGCCAAAGATGAAAGATAAATCCAAAAGGCAAATGGCAGAGGCAGCGGCAGCGCCAGAGCCAAAGGGAGACGAATATAATTTTTGCATATTCCTTTCCCGAAAGTTTCGGCTTTAAGGCAACGGCAGAGGCAGCGGCAGAGCAGCAGCTTTAAGAGAGTGCCAGCACACACACACAGAGAGGCACAGCTTAAAGAGAGTTAGCGGCGGCTGACCAGCATCGGTCACTTTTGCGCTCTCCTCTCTTTCGCTTGATTGAGCCAGCAGACCCCTAATCCAAGGTGTGTTATACGCACAAGGTGAGGCATGCCAAGAGGGATTAAGAGCACACTCTGCGAAAAAGCCTCACCTGCGATTCACTAACCAAAGGCTGTGCATAATTTAAATGTCTGCCGCTGCCGACCGCCACCGCACTCTGACCGCAGCATTGTTCAAAGCGCAATAGGAGTGGGAGCGAACAAAAGAGAGAGCGAAAAGAGAACGAGAATTTCTCAAGCATCCGGCCGCTGCCACTGTCAATAATTAAGTGCGAATCTTGATATGCCGCTGCCGCTGCCGCTGCTGGCGCCGCTTCTGGTTCCTCATTTTTCTCTCTCTCTTTTGCATTCGCTTCGTTTTGATGAAATTAAAAAGTTACCGCAGACCAGCAAAAGCAAACAAACAAATAGCCAAAGTGAATGCCATTCTTCGCTTCCCCCGAACGTCGCCTGTCCACTAATTGTCTCTTCATCCCGGCGACGTTAATTGTCTCTCAATGCAGTTGCGGCCAAGGCTAATAGATTTATCACGAATCGTTTCACAGTCCGTTAACGTCATTCTCTATTGTCTTGCAGGTGTCTCCTCCACAGCGGTATTTCACAGTTTTCAGGGATTTTGTTTTTATTTTGCCTACATTTTAGACATCCGAGTGCTGCCTGATCCAGTCGTTGAAGTAATGGACCCTGGCATAGCCATCGGGATAGGTGCTGCCGCAGCCGCCGTACACGAATCCCGCAATGCCCACAACCTGATCGTTGTAGACGGCCGGACCCCCGGAGTCGCCATTGCAGGCTCCGTTGTCGGCCGGATGGAGGAGGCACAGCCCGCTCTCCACCCCGAAGTCGATGAGCTCGCCGCACTCCTCGACGGAGATGGACTTGACGGTGTTGTACTGCAGGTAACGGGGCAGATCCCCCTGGTGCTTGATCCGACCCCAGCCGGAGATGATGATGTCGGCCCCGGCGGGCGTGTTGGCCGTGGGCAGGGCGATGGCCTTGATGTTGTTCGAGTAGAAGAGCGGCGACTCCAGGCGCAGCAGGGCTATGTCGTTGAGGAAGTCGCCGTAGTTCTCGTGCACGATGACCTCCGCCACCTGGAGGAGGACGCCGCCACTGAAGCGATCGTTGGTGCCCGCACGGATCGTGAAGCGGCTGGCCGCGATCGGGGCATGGACACCGTTCTCGTCCGCACCGTTGGTCACGCAATGGGCAGCCGTCAGGATGTAGTTGCGCGACAGAATGGAGCCCCCGCAGCTGTGCGATCCGGCGTTGCGCAGCGACACCTGGTGCGGAAACTGGCCCAGGGCGGCCTCTTCGCCGCCCACTATACGACCGTCGATCCCACCGGAGGGTGCTGAGTGGGCGGCCGGCAGCAGGCAGCAACCGACAACGGCAACGGCGACGGCGATGGTCAGAGCGAATCCAGCGGCTAGCATGTTGTTTGGGCCCGGCCCAACAGCGGCACCCCCTTATATAGGGGATCACTAGTCCCCCCCATTCGATTGTTTATGGTCTGTCCACTCGAGCTGGAACTATCAATAGTGCTGGTTGCTGGCGGCCTAAACACTCTGACAAGCACAATCTTATCTTCCACCCGAGATTTATATTGGCCTGTCCTCCCGTAATCTGTTCGACTGTCACCGAGCCGATGTTGTATCAAGGCTAATTGTTTTACAATTTCTGACCTTGGGGGGGGGGGAGTCCGTTCCTATATGAACTTAAGAGAGAAACAACGTTTTCGGGTCGTTATCCTATTTAACTCAAATCGGCGTGAGTAACAGCTGTAATAGGACAACCGCGCTGTTAGCATCGCAGGGTAACAGTCTGTTAGCGCTGCCTGTTATCGCGCTCAGTTAACAGCCAGCTACCACTTTAGGCTGTTGCTCTCTGTTAACAGTCAGCTACCGCTCTATGTTTCTGATCTCTGTTAACAGTATGTTATCGCTTTAGGTTGCTGCTCTATGTTAACAGCCTGTGACCGCGCTCAGTTAACAGCCAGCTACCGCTTTAGGGTGTTGCTCTCTGTTAACAGTCAGCTACCGCTTTAGGTTGTTGCTCTCTGTTAACAGCCAGCTACCGCTCTGTTTCTTCTCTCTGTTAACAGCCTGTGACCGCTCTATGTTGCTGCTCTCTGTTAACAGTCTGTTACCGCTTTAGGTTGATGCTCTCTGTTAACAGCCTGTGACCGCGCTCAGTTAACAGCCATTTACATCGCCCTCTGCTTCGCTCTCTCGATTCTGTGCGCTCTTACGATCCACACGGCGCTCACCGTTTCACGGCGCGTAAGCTTTCTAAGGAAATACATGAAGAACATATGGGGAAAGACATATTGGAAACACTAAGCCCTGAAGTCTCTTTTGTTCGATATACATTCGATCCCCCCCCGCCCTACAATCATTTCTTAAGAATCTATGATCTGAACACTCTCTTTTGATATGTTTTTCTCTTTAGTTGTCTCTCTATTTGTTGCACTGATGAATTTCCAGCACCTCTTAACCGATTGTCATCTGGTTACAGTGAATCCACGAAGTTAGCAGTCACTTGATGGAACTCCATTGGGCTCTGCCCGTGTCCTTGGCTTTACTTTTGATGCCTTTCATCACTACAACACTCTCCACTTTCTATATTTAGTGGCATACCTATACATATGCACATATGTATGCACGTATGTACATACGTGTGTATTTGTCAAGCAATTTCACTCTAAATTTGCCAATTATGCGCATTTTTTGAGCGTGACCCGAATATGCACACGCATATTGATACCGTTTTATCTATATAGGCCTGCATGTGTGTGTGTGTGTGTGTGTGTGCGTGTGAGCCTTTTATCGGGCTTGCAACATTGTCTCGCGGCCCCATTGTGGCAGGGAGGGTTGCTACAATACATTTTTGGAACATATTTATAATGAGAAAAAAAATATAAAAATATAAAAATGTGTAATATTTTATGCTAATTAAAATATTGCTTTTCATTTAATTTTTAAATTTAATAATATACAAATACTCAAGGGAAATCCTTTAAAAAACTGTGAAAAATAATAGAAAATTAAATAAAATTATTACAGAGTTTTTAAGCTATTAATTATTAATTTAGGGAGCGGCTGAAGGTGGAATCAGAGCTTGCGAAAATTCATAAACTTGTCTATTTTATACATATATATATTAAAATAAAAACCCAATTGGGGAGTGCCTTATTTTTTGGCTACCAAAATGATTTCGGCCACCACTCGTGCATCTCTTTGCGTATCTGTTTTTGTGTCTCAATAATGCCTAATGTTGTTGCTGTTGCGAATTTTTGGAAAACTTACAATATATTGGCATAATTTATACTTTAGCAGCATTTTTATCGCTGCGCTCGGCACGAAATGCACAAAATACTCTCGTACAATAAACAATGGGCCACGTCCACGGCCGAGCGACCCCCCCTCTCGCCGTGCCCCCAAAGCAACCACAAACCCATTTTCGGTGCATTTTATGTGCCGTTCTTTGCGTCACTTTGCGCCCTTTATTTATTTACGATTTTTGCGTGAGCCGCGTTCGATATTCGGTATTTTTTTGTTTTTCGTTTTATTGATTTGCAATTTATACAGGCCCCCCCCCCCCACACACACACACACACTCTCACAGATGTGTCATCATCGCCATCACAGGATCAGCATCAGGATATGAAAGGACGTAGGCAGGAGGGGGGCTTCATTAATTATCGCCCCCCTTTTTTGAGGGCGGAACGCCACTGACTGTCAAAGCCATCAATCATTTTTAGCATCATTTTTATGTAAATAATTAAAATACAAAATAATCATAAAAATAAAGGATTATTCGGTTTCTGACGCAAGATGACTGCAGCGATAAAATAATGGAATTCCCAATCCCAAGAATTTCTGGAAAAAGATACAAAGATGGTATTTGTGCAGGCTTCCTTAGGGACTTTTTTGGTTAGGAAAAATATCTTAAAAATAATACAATTCTACCAAATTCTTTTTCAACGATTTGCAATCGGAAATAATAAACAAGAATGGCTGGACGGACAGCAGACGAGGCAATCTTCCCTCCCTCTCTCTCTCTCTGGATATCTCTATCTTGCTCGCACTCCTTTTCGACTGTCATTTTGGGATCAATGTCTGTCTGTGGCAGGGAGAGGGCAAAGGGAAGGGAGAGGGCCCCTACTCCTACGATAGATGGTTGATACCGGCATTGCATATGTACATGGGAGTTTTTAAATAAAATTGAGCATCGAATATTACTTTAAATACTTCTGTGTGTGTGTGTGAGGGAGAAAGAGAGAGACACAAGGGTAGACGCCGTGCGTTCAAGTGTATCGGCTTGCACCCACACATCGACAGATAGGACTATTTATATAAAATACACGTACAATAAAATAAATATAAATATCTGTTATGAGTTTTTATTTAAATGAATTTTTCTGTGCCTTGACATTCCCGAAAAGTATTTCTGCAGGGCGTAAAAAAATCAAGTCCCCTCAAAATGGAATTTTAAAACATATTCTTATGAAAAAATGTGTGGGTTTTTTTTCTTGAATTAGATAAATTTATTTTTTATATGGGCAAGTGAGCCTTGGGTAGGTGCACATTTTTTTCATATTTATTTTGCTTCCTATATTTTTTCTATTATTTAAATATATAAAAAACCAAATATTTCATTTTAATATGAATGTGTGTTTTTTTGCATAATTTAAGAAATTCAATTTAAAGCTGAAATATTTAAATTTGTTAGATTTTGTTTTTGGCTTAAAAGTTAAATACTTTATCTACCTTTGATTTATTTAAAAAATGACAATAAATTTAAATTAATTTTTCTGTGCCTTGACATTTCCGAAAAGTATTTCTGCAGGGCGGACCTTTAAAAAAAATCATTTCCCTTCAAAATAACATTTTAAAACATATTTTCATTAAAAAATATGTACGGTTTTTTTTTAAATAACTTAAATACGGCAAGTGAGCCGGGGGTGGGTGCACATTTATTTTTTTTTATATTTTTTTTTTAAATATTTGTACAATTTTTTTGACTACTTATATTTGTTTCAATTTATATATTTAAAAACCGAATATTTAATTTTAATATGCCTGTGCTTTTTTTTTTTGCCATAATTTAAGAAATTCAATTTGAAGCTTAAATATTTAAATTTGTTAGACTTTTATTTTGGCTTAAAAATTAAATATTTGTTCATTCTTTGATTTATTTAAAAAATAAACAAATCAACAAAAAATACTACAAAATTGTTTTTTGGAATACATTGGCAAAAAGCCTCTTCCAGGGGAGAAGGGAGGGCGGGGGGTAGAGCGAAAGAGACAGACAGACAGAGAGAGGGAGGGGGAGGGAGAGGGAGACAGACAAGTGTAAGTACAGCTGTGTGTGCGTGTGTGTGTGTGTGTGTGCGTGGGGAAGTGTCGTCGGTTGGTGCTACTTTTGCCGCAGGAAGCGGTCGCAGCTGTGGGTTTTAAAATTTCAATTCATTTCCGTTGTGCATGCCGTACACCGTACGCCGTACACCGTACGTATACGCAACAACAGTCATCCAAAACATATACGTACACGCAACAACATTCATCCAAAAAAAATAAACATACATATATACACACGCACACGGAGAGACGGACGGACAGACAGACAGACGCACACACAGGAGGCGCACAGGAGGCGCACAGACGCACACACAAAAAAAAGGGGAAAAAAACAAAATGCGGCTAAATGGTAGACAGAACCAACAACAGGAACAGCAGCCCTGCCAGGGTCGGGTGTCCTCGGCGTCCTGGGTGTCCTGGGCGTCCTGAACAATTTATGCGCCGAAAAGGCCAAATAGAGAGCGAACCTGAGGCCTGTTACCGGATCCTCTCAACCGCTCCTCCATGCCGTGACACCGCACCGCCGTCCAAACAGTTGGAGCTGTCGAGTCCTGCCAATGGAAGGACCCAAACCCGAACCAGGACCTGGCTGGATATTTTTTATGTTTTAAATGTAAAATGCTTCAAGTCACAAAATTCAATAAATGCTCGGTGGCCAGTCCCTGTCTATGTGTGGTGTGCTGCAGCAGTGGGCGTGGCACAAGGGGGGGGGGGGGGGGGGGGTAAATTGCATAAATGTATGACAACAGCAGGAGTCTATGTTCGTTCAGGTGCTGCCGCTGCCACACACATGGGGCAGGGTCAAAGGAGGCCACAGCATCGTTGAAATTAAACGATTGATGAGCGGCTAATGAGTGGAAAACGGCAAATCATACGATAGAATATAGCAGAAAGGACCTCAACGTTGAGTCCAAACAAATAACAGACACACAGAACAGCCTCCGATCACGTTGCATATTCCCCAAGCCGCAGAGGCAGCATCGAAGAGCAAACATATATTTGGCCACGCCTAGGAATGAGTGGCAACAAAAAGGAGCTGCAGCTGGGGCCGGAGGTGCAACTTTGACCGCAGCAACTTTTGGGTCTCATAATTTTCCAGATTGTTTCTAGTGGATACACTTACCCAGGATATACCCACTCTGATTACAGGCTTACGTGAAGAATTTTTCCAGGCATAGACGAAGATTTTTTGGCGGCTTTTTATAGGGAGTTTTGAGGGGCAAATAGAGAGGCCTAAGGTGATTTTTTTGTGGAGTTTTGAGGGGAAAATGGAGAGGCCTGAGGTGATTTTTTGTAGGGAGTTTTGAGGGGAAAATGGAGAGGCCTAAGGTGGTTTTTCTATGGAGTTTTGAGGGGAAATGGAGAGGTCCAAGGTGCCTTTTTCTATGGAGTTTTGAGGGGAAAATAGAGAGTCCTAAGGTGATTTTTGTAGGGAGTTTTGAGGGGGAAAACGGAGAGGCCTGAGGTGATTTTTTGTAGGGAGTTTTGAGGGGAAAATGGAGAGGCCTAAGGTGATTTTGTGTAGGGAGTTTTGAGGGGAAAATGGAGAGGCCTAAGGTGGTTTTTCTATGGAGTTTTGAGGGGCAAATGGAGAGGTCCAAGGTGATTTTTGTAGGGAGTTTTGAGGGGAAAACGGAGAGGCCTGAGGTGCTTTTTCTATGGAGTTTCGATGGCACCACGGAAAGGCCCAACTATCGCCATTCTATCGGACTTGAACTCATTTCTTTTTGGGCATTAAACCCTGGACTTGGGGCCAAAACCTCGCGGTAACCGCAGATTCTGATGGAAGGGTATTCCCCCATCGGTTTCAGGCCAGCAGCCCCCCTCCCTACCCCTGTGTGTTTGTGTTTTCCGGGGAGACGTGCAAAGATTTAGGAAAAGTACTTGGGCAGCCAGCCAGCTCCCAGAGAGGGGCCTCTGCCTGGGCAATAAAGGTAACCTTCTTAATTTGTTATGACTGTCATTTTTGGGCACGTAAATGGGCGCGGCTGTCTCTCCAGTGACTCCCGATGCCACACCCCCCCACCCCTCTACCCTTTGGCGCCTCGGGCGTTGTTGGCTCTCCATGCGGCATGTTTCGAAAGTTTGTGGCTGTTTCTGGTTGTTATTTTTGGAGGCAGCAGAGTTGGAAATCTGTTGCATAAACGTGGTATAAGATCTTAAAGAGTTTGTAACGGGATCGAGGGGTGATAGTCTGGAGTATCTCCTGCCCGTCGATGGAAATGTTACCGGCAGGATGTTTATTCCCAGGAGGCTGCCAAGGAGGCTAAGCACACAAAAAACATAATTTGTTTGCTTGTCATTTTGCCATAATACGCTGACAGCCACACCAACAGGAGGTCCAGCAGGTCCAGCAGGATCCCGAGGAGTTGGCCAAAAGAAAAACTCGCGCTCACCACTAATGTGTTTTAATTTTTGGTCAAAATGTGACGACGGCCACGAAATGCTCTTCGCACAGCAGCAGGTGCCAAATGTTGGACAGAGAGGAGAAGGACATCGGAGCAGCGCCTGGCACCTGGCACCTGGTCGCAGGACCTGCTTACGAATTGGTTATTACAGGCAGGACACGGCTCTGTTTGTTTGTCCTGTTTGCTGGTTTGCCGGTTTGCTTTTGGCTGTTGCTCGAACGAAAATTGAGCGCAAAATGCTTAACAAATATTTTATGACGTTCGTAGTTCAAACGCTTAAATGTGGCAACATTGTTCGGGCCTCGTATACCCCGTGTCCAGCGGCGGTATGATGGCCTTGGACCCAGGCAACTGTCTGGATGGGCAGGACAATCATCAGGCACGGGTATGTCCTTCGTAGGGGCCACCCTTCGTGCCTCTGCGGCCTCGCTGAGTCGCTCCCAGAAGCCAGCAACAAATTACGCGGCCTTAAGGCCAGTGGAAATCTTGGGCCCTGAAAGGGTACAACCAGCTTCGAGTCCTGCAAGCAGGTTTAGCTTTTGTTGCTGGGAAATTACCCGCAACAGCAGCAGCAGCAGCAGGATGTGGCAAGGAGGGGGTGGTTGGGGGGCTGGGGCAACTATTTCGTTGAGCATATTTTTGGTCTCGTCGTCGTCGTCGGCAAACAAAACAAAGGAGCGTCGAGAAAAGGCTGTGTGCTGCCGAAGGACCAAAAAAAAAAACCAAAAAAAATTGTTTGAAATTCCCAACAAAGCATTTTAACAATTTGCTGACATTATAACGGCGACAAGTTGAGCGAAGTCAATAAACTGTTAACTGAAACTGTACAAAAAAAAACAACCAAAAAGGAACACTATTTATATATACGATACAAGGAGCAGGAAAAATGGAGAACAAAATGCGACAAAGTGAAAAAAAAGTGCTGATAGTAATAGACTGGAAAGACGTGCATCAATAGCGCCTCAAATGCCCCATAACATTTCTCGGTCAGCAGGGGGGAGGGGGGAGGGGGAGGACCGTGTCATGGGATTGACGAAAAAGTTTTTAACGAAAATTCCCGCAGCAGGCAGCATCAATGTTTGGCAGCTGGCAGCATAAACGGCATGAAACTTCATTAAAGCGATAAAAATCAGAAACCCCCCCATAGCCCCCACCAGCCAGCAGGCAACTTTAGAGCAGAGCACACAGACCTTTGGGTGTTCTATCCTCATGCCTAGTAGAAGATCCCAAATGAGCTCGAATCGGAGTCCTTGAACCAGTCCACCTACCCGTTGGACAGAGGAGAGCCGAAACCACAGCGCCAGACCAAAAGGGACCGGCTCTCGGCGAATCAGCTATGCCCTGTAAAAACAACAACCGACGGAGAAGGAGTTGGAGGATCCAGGGGGGGGGAATGAGGACCGCCAAAAGTTATTAAATTTGCCCCGGCTTGTTTATGGAATAGTTAAATGGGATGCCTGACAAGACCAGAGACCAGAGACCAGAGACCAGAGTCCCTTTTGCCATGCAACAGATTCCAGCACCTGATTTCTGTGTGTGTGGGTCCAGCGGTGGGCGGTGGGTCCAGCCCCCAGTCATAGACTTATGACGAATCGAGTGCAGCATGTGCATTAATTATGGAACGGGGGAAAAAAAACTCATATGATTTAATGGGCAGCTGCTGCCGCAAATACTACAGCATTTTTCACACGCCAATGATGGACATTGATGGACAATTATGTGCTGGAAAAGTACATACAGTGCACCCCCCCTCAGGCTTTCTGGGGGGGGCCCCAAAATATAACTGTAATTTAATAGCTTTAAGATTTTTACAGGGATCGCCAATATTGCCAAATTTTTCCATTTTTTTAACAACTTGAAATTAGTTTTTAATTAATTAATTATACAAAAAAATAAACTAAAAATTAATAAAATAAAAATAAGTCATTATAATATTTTGTTGTTTCCATTTTTAAACAAATTCAAAATAAAAATAATTTTTCAATATTTATGTATGTACATATTTGAAAATAAAATTATTATATTAAAAAATAAAAATATATATTATAAAAATTATATTCATTTATTATAGTATTGTTTTGTTCTCATTTTTAAAAAAATTAAAATAAAAAAAATATATATATGAAAATACAAATTATTGTATAAAAAATTATATATTATAAAAATAAAAAGTTATACTAAATAAAAAATTAATTCAAATAAGAAGTTATTTTAATAATTTTTTGCTTTCATTTTTAAAAAAATTTAAAATAAAAAAACATGCATGAAAATAAAAAGTATTTATAAAAAATGATATATTACAAAAATAAAAATTTGTACTAAATAAAAAATTAATACAAATAATAATTAGTTGCTATAATAATTTTTTGTTTTAATTTTGAAACAAACTTAAAATAAAAAACATGTATGAAACTAAAAATTATTAAATACAAAATTATATATATATATTATAAAAATGATATTCAGTTGTTATAATAATTTTTGGTTTTAGTTTTTGAACACATTTAAAATACAAAAATATATGAAAATAACATTTACATATTATTTAAAAAATTGTATATATATTATATTAAAAATTATTTTAAAAAGTTAAAAAAATATATATTTTTTTGAATAGAAAAATGATGCTATAAAAAATTATATATTATAAAAATAACTTTTTATCTTAACAAATAATAATAAATAAACAAATAACAAATAAATAAAATAAATTATAAATACAAAATAATACAAATAATAATAAGTTGTTATAATCATATTTTTTTTTTTTAACAATTTTAAAATAAAAAAATATATGAAAATAGCAATTACAAAATATTAAAATTATATATTATAAAAATTATATGCAGCTATTATAGTAATTTTAGCTCTAATTTTTAAACAAATTAAAAAAAAAAACATATATGAAAATACAAATTATTATATTTTAAAATTATAAAATATATATAAAAAAAATGATATTCAATTTGTATTAAAAAAAAATATAGAGGTTATATATATGTATGTATGAATAAGTATGATCTATATCTAAGAACTTGCACCACTGAAAGAACCTCCGGAGGCAAAATAATGGAACAATCTGGCTCATCTTTCGATGCGATATGCTCGACCATGAGGCGGCTGGTAGCGACCAAGGCTGGGAGCCACAAAGGAAAGGCATCCTTTCAGTCATATAAAAAATAGTGGCCTCCCCCTTTGCAGGCAAACAAATGGGGAAAGGCGAGGGAGCCGGGGGAGGAGCCCGAGACTAGCATAAAAGAAATCAACTATTTTGATTGAACGCACACACACATGAGTGCACAGGAGCTGAGCAGCGCACAGGATAACAAAGATTCATAATTACGATAAACAACGAATGGCACTGGTCCCCACAGAGCGAAAATGTGGCAAGAATCCACAGCTCTAAAGATAAGCAAATGCCTTGCCCCGGTTGGGGTTTCCTTTTTGTTTGCCACCCCGTTGCTGGTGCTGCTGCTGCTGCCTTGCGATAAATCACAGGGGGATGCCTCCACCATCTTGAGGGGGAAAAAAGGCCAAAAGGAACACCGAGATGGAGAGCCCCAGCGTCGTGTTTTTTTTTTCTTCTTCTGTGCTCTTAATTGATATTGTTCGGCCATGATTTTAATTGAACAGTGGCTGGCCATAAACCAGCTAAAATTATCCCTACACATCCCATTCCACGGCCCGGAAACGCCAGGGAATTGCTTAAAAGCAGATAAAAGAGAGATGGCCAGCGAAAACTTTGGCTCTGGCGAGGAATCAGTCTTGAATCAGTGTTGAAATGGGGCAAAATGGGGACCAAATTTGGTGAATTTTTTGCCATCGCTTCTGGGAACAGCCTTCATCTCCTGGGGACGGACGGACGGACGTGTCTCACTGGTTGTTTACCCAGCAATTAATTGGATTATCTAGCGCCGCACAACAGCAGCAAAATAATAATAATTATAATTATTTTGATTTTTATTTTCATTCGCATACAATAAACACACACAAACATATTGTGCGCACTGATACGTGCGGATAAAAAAACTGAGGAGTGCAGAAATAATTAATTAAAAATTATTATCTTTCATGGAGGATCCCCCAACGAAGGCCAATCAATCGATGCGATGCGATGCTGCATTGCCATCTTGGCTGCCATTTTGCATTACGGAGGCTTCTGCCACTTGTCAGCGGCATGGCATTTATGAGGCAGAGCCCCCAGAGCCATGCCCACCGAATGACAATTCAGAGAGAGGGGGGGCAAAGGGGATTTTCTGTGCTGTTCTGGGCTGCTTTTCATCGCATGCTGTGCCTGCATCTGCATCTGTGTGTGTGTGTTTGTGCTTGTGTATCTGTGTGTGTGCTTTGGTCAAATGTGTGTTTGACATTTTCGTTATGTTCGGTCCGGGTTCTGGGTTCCGGGTTCTGGGTTCTGGGGGGACACAATGTGCACCATTTAATGCAACCAGCTGGTGATGCCGCTGCAGCGTACTGCTGCTGTTGCTGCCACACTTTTTGTGGCATAAACTGCTTTGGCTTTTGCATTTTGCATGAAATTTCTCAAAATTTTGTTCATTTGTTGAGGTTGTTGTTATAATTTAGTTGGAAAATTGCTGTCACACCCATACAATCAAGCGCACACGCACGCACTGAGGGCGCACTAACCCACTGAGGGCCGTTGAATCTATGGTCGGTCCACTCTAAATCGAATTAAATCAACAAAAAATAATTCCCCTTTATTTTTCATATTTTTTATACAAATTTTAAAAGACAAAAAAAAATTATTTATAATAAAAAAAAAATAATTTAAAAAAAAGTTATTTATAAGAAAAAAAAAATATTATTAATAAAAAAAAAAATTTTTTTTTTTTAAATTTAGCAATAATTTTGGTTCTATATTTTTATAGATTTTCTATATATTTTTTAATTATATTTTACCGTATAATAAAAAATTTTCATTTATTAAAATTAATTTAACCTTAAAATTGTGGTTTCTTCATCTCTGGGGTTAAGACTTTATAAAATTCCAATTTAATTTCCCCTCAATTTCAATACATAAATTATTTAAATTTCTTTTTTTTAATTTAAAATTTTTTTTAATATAATACAAATTATAACATTTTTATTATTTTTTTTTTTACATTTTCCACTATTCTTTACCACAGAATAATTTTGCTCCCAAAGGGGAATATTTTATATTTTTTATAATATTATATACAAAATTTTCTTTATTAAAATTAATTTAAGCTTAAAATTGCGGTTTCCTCATCTCTGGGGTTAAGATTTTATAAAATTCCAATTTAATTTCTGCGCCAAAAAACAAAAACGAAAAAAAAACAAATGAGAAAATTAAAAACCGAAACTCATTCGCTTACGCGCTTTCGCTTGGCTTCAGTTTCTGTTTTCAGTT
The DNA here is from genome assembly GCF_003369915.1 of Drosophila miranda. Lineage (NCBI taxonomy): Eukaryota > Metazoa > Arthropoda > Insecta > Diptera > Drosophilidae > Drosophila > Drosophila miranda. The sequence goes on from NC_046673.1 coordinate 14,012,318, forward strand.
TTCTGTTTTCAGTTTTAGCTTTAGTTTCTTTTAGCCAGCCGCCCCGTCCCGCCCCATGCCACCCCGGGCCACCCCTGTCTAGGCCAATTCCATGGCCATGGCCAGGGCCAGTAGTTAGACGGACGGTCTTTTTTTTTTTGGTGTTTTTGTCAGAGTGTTGATAACATTTTAGGCCAGTGTCCAGAGCGGTGGGGGAGGGGGAGGGCGACGGGGGTCTGAATGCCGAAAATGGGTTTTTGGCCTGGCTGCAAGTGTAATTTTAGCCAAAACGCGAATAGCGAATTGCGAATTGGATTGCGGCTTATAAGCACGTTTATAAATTACTGATTCGTCTATGAACTAGTCTGCTATCCAGAGCCATGGCCAGACACGGACACGGACACAGACTCGGAGCCGTGGCCGTAGCCGTAGCCGTGGCCGGAGCTGGGGTTTATGTCAGCAAATGAATAAATTAAATATTCCATCTCCATCATTGAAAATGCCCCCACTCCCCACCCACTCCCCACCCACCATTCGTGGATATGTGTGCGTTGGCTTAATTAACTTTTTTTCGCATTTGCTTTTGGCAGATTGTGAACTCCTAAAAATTGAATTTTCTCTTTTGTAATTAATTTGTATTAAAAACCAATTTTCAGTGCAAACGAGAGGCCAACACTGGGCCAGAAGATGGGTTGATAGCCAAACCCCGGCCAAAGGCTTAGTCCGGCTTAGGCCCTGTCATTCTGACCCTAATACTACAACTGACTTTTGCCATTTGGTTGATTGCATTAACCAGATCAGGCGTCTAAAAAATACGATAACAATTGAAATGGTGTGTCCTTGAATGGGCTCAGAAATATGGGGATTATGGCATTTCGTCTTGTTCATTAATCCATCTTTAAGGAGACTTTGTGTTCTTAAGATTATAAGAAATTAATATTAATATCCTTACATACAGCAAGAGAAATATTTGATTTAAAAATATTTCATATTTAAATATTTATATATATATTTTTAAATTTTCATATTTCGATTAAATTTCCCTCAAATTTAATATCTTATATTTATTTTAAAGTGCTTTAGACTGAACAGACTTTTTAATACACAGACTCAATGCATTTTCGATGGGAAACATCATTTTAAAAATACAAAAATATTTGTTTAATATTCAAGATACCATTTTTTAGTTTAAAAAATTAAAAATTGGAGTTCTAAATCAAATTTTATTTTAAATATTTTTTTTAACCTAAAAAAGTTGACAAATTTATCGATCAATGGAATAGACTCACATTAATAAAAATTAATTAATTAATTAATTTATTAATAAATGACAAAAAGATTTGTATTAAGTTGTATTTTTATGAGTTATAAATTTTAACAGGAACAGCAAACATTATAATTTTATCTGTGAAAATATTTTATATTCAAATACAAATTACCTAATAAATTAAAAATAAATTGTAAATGAGGAGAAATTTCATTTTAAACTCAAGATACGAATGAATTTGGAAAACAAATATTTTTTTAATATTTAAGATACCATTCTTTAATAAAAAATTAAACATTGGAGTTCTAAATCAAATTGTTTTTTTTTTTTTAATATTTTGTCTTTTTTTTAATTTTTTAAAATTTTTATCTATCAATGGAATAGATTCAAGGGCTTAAGATTAATATAAATTTATAAAAAATTAATGAATTTGCAAAAAAAATATTTTTTTAATACATTTTTAATATTTTAATATTTTTTACCAAATAAAGTGGTGTTTTTTTTTATATTCTATTTTGTTTTTGAACCTGAAAAAGTTGACATTTTTATCGATCAATGGAATGCACTCAAATTAATCCAAATTAATTAATTAATTAATAAATGACAAAGTTTTTCAGAATCTTCATATTAAATTAAATTAATTTATCTTTAAAATAGATGTTTAAATTCTGTTAAATAATGAATGTAGAAATGACTTCGTAAACTCGATTTGGCATTGAATCAGACAGGGACTTCAAATAGTCCAGGGATATGTCGCTCAGGGGCATGTTTCAATGATTCAACATCTGCAAATTGGGTTCCTTATTGTGTTTCACTTTACGCGAAAACCCTCCCCATACGTTCCCTATAATATTTAGATCTGGAGAGTAAGGTGATCCACTTCTTTACCACTCTGGCAGTAGGGATTGGGGCATGGTCTTGCTGAAAAGTCCAATGTGATGTCTCAAATCGCTTTTCAACTGAATATTTCATTTAAATATGAAAGTGTTTCTTTTTGTGATATGAAAAGCAATAGCTTGGAGCCAAATCTCCGACCAATTCAAATCAAAACTTTCACTTTTCAGTTTTGCATTCCAATTTCCGTTTCACTTTCCAATCCTTTCCAAAACTAATTAAAAAATACATTATTCAAGGCATTGTACAACAAAAATATTGAATTTGAAATGAAAAACCCCCGGAAGGGAGATGAGAGTGGGTTTCCCTCTTTGAATGTGGCATTCGTTTATCGTCTCGTTTATTTCAGATGCAGATACATTAACGGCCTTTACATGTGTGTGGCAGAAGCAGGAGCAGGACCGCAGTGAAGGGCATCCGCAGTCCAATAACCGATTAATAAATATGCGCAAATTTTATTTTAATGGGAGAGCGAACGAACGCCGCCAATCCACACGTGAGTTATGACCTGGCTGGAAGCCTCTCGCGTTTTTGGGCCATGGGCCTTTTATGGCCATGGGAAGTTTGCAAAATTGGCCACAAATCGTGCGAAAATAGCAAACACTCTACTGGCCTTAGGTGTTGGTTTCATGTTCTTTTTTCTTCTTTTTGCCGAAATATGCAGGCCGGAAAAATCAATTAATTTAAATATTTATTGCCACACTTGTGCCACATTAATTCGTTGATTCGCCTCAATTTTTGGTGTGCAAATGTGTTGGCTACAAAATGATTTATGCCATGGATTTTGTGACTCTGCAAAGATGCTCTTAATGGATTCTCCATCTCCCTCCCTCTCTGTGTATTTGCTTTTGGGGGCAGAACTGGGTCTTGGGTGGGATGGTTCTCATCGGAAAGGTTAGGCGTGTTTCGGCCACAAATTTAAACACTTCAAAATTGTTCAAAATTCTTCAACTAAAATGAAGACGAGTAACGGACTTTTCCTCATTAACTGAAGAATTACTATTTTTTGTGCTATATTTGTATGAGGGATATATTCAATGTACCCACGTATATAAATTAATAAATAAATTCATATAATAACACAAGATATATTAAAAAATTATATAATATAATATACAAAAATAATATAAAAAATTATATAGTTATAATTATATATAATTATATAATATTTTATTATATTAAAAACTATTGTAATAATATATAAAAATAAAGTAAAAATAATAAAAAACTATACAAATTATACAAATAAATTAAAAACAAGAAAAATAAAATAGGTAATAATAATAAATAAATAAAATAATCAAAAAAATAAAAATAAAAACAAAAATAATAAAAGAATAATAATAAAATAATAAAAAAAGAAGAATAATAAATTAAATTCTAAATAATAAATAATTATCATAAAATAAAACAATAAAAAAAGGATAATAATAAATAAAATAATAAAAAAAATCAAATAACAAAAAAAAAAATAAAATTTTAAAAAAAATTTAATAAAAAAAAAAAAATAAATGAATAAATAAAATAATAAATAAATAAAATGAAAAAGTATACAAACAAAATAATTATACTATAATAAACAAATAATACGAATTATTTTAAATTAAAACACAAGAATGTAATAAATAATAAAATATATAAAATTAATTAGGCTCCAAATGCATTTCACATGAGGGGATTGTGCCCCAATCTTGCGTAGAGCATTCAAAATTCGTTGCGATCCCTTGCCATGCCTTGCCATTCGCTTGTTTATTTTCTTTTCGAGATCTTCCGCCTCATTTGGTTCATTTTTGGCATCAGCACTTGGCATTGTTGTTGGAGCGAGCGTTTTGAATGGCAATTAAGTGGAGGATGAAAAACATTCTGCACACACACAGACACACACAGACACACAATCATAAATACGTGTAGGTGTAGGTGTGCGTGTACGTGTAGGTCGCAGAGAGACAGCACTTGGGCAACTCAATTTGCACTTCATCTGTCTATTCTCTCAGTATCTGTAGCTGTAGCTGTATCTGTAGCTATGCTTGTGTGCCGTGTGCTGTGTGCTGCTGGTAATTGCTAATTGATTTTGCCATATGCATTAGTTGATACATTTATAATTATGCTTTTCAATTGTCGGCCATTTGAAGTGCTTGCAGCTCGATGAGGCATGAATCTTAATGCCCCCCAAAAAACATTTCACCATTCCGGCATCGGCATTAAGTGATTATGGGCTCGGGAATGGGGACTCACAATTGGGGGACTGTCTATCTGTCTGTCTGTCTGTTTGTGTGTTGCTTTAATGCGGATGCCATGCAGAAAAACCACTCTAAACTTTATTAATTTTAATTAAAAACACTCGACTCATTTTGAGGGTTAAATGCTCTTCCACTTCTATGTCTCGCTCTACCGCCCTACCGCCCTACCGCCCTACCGCCCTACCGCCCTCTCGACCAGAACTTCCTTCTGGCTCTTCTTCGGAACGCCTCTCGGCTGCCGCTGGTTTTTATAAGCCACAGAACACTCGACTGGCCAGCAGGCGGTGAGAGCAGTTAAAAACAAGAAAGCCATCAACAAGAAAACTTACTCCTTTTTACACAAACGGGGCCGCCACGACTCGCAGAATGCTCTATCCAGGGATACGAATTTCAAGCAAATCTCTAAAAATTAATATAAGGAAAAAACTTAACTTAAATTAAAAATAAATAAATTTAATAATAATAATCTAATCTCAAATAAATCTAAAAAAATTAAAATAAAGAAAAATCTTAAAAAAATTTAAAAATATATAAATAAATTAAGGAAATAAATTAAATTAAATAATAAATCTAATAATAATAATCTAATTTCAAGTAAATCTCCAAAAATAAAAATAAAGAAAAATCTTAAGTACAATTAAAAATAAATAAATAAATAACTTAGATAAATTACCTTTTAAATCTAAAAATAATAATCTAATTTAAATTAAATCTCAAAAAATAAAAATAAATAAAAATCTTGAGAACAATTAAAACGAAATAAATAAATAAATTAGATTAAATAAATTAAATTAAGTAATAAATCGAATAATAATAATCTAATTTAAAGTAAATCTCTATAAATAAAAATAAAGAAAAATTTTAAGTATAAACGTTTAAAAATAAATAAATGTAGTAAATAAATAAATAAAATTAAATAATAAATTTAATAATAATAATTTAGTTTCAAGTAAATATCAAAAAATAAAAATAAAGAAAGATCTCAAGTAAAATTTAAAAAAAATTTAATAATAAATAAATTAAATTAAACGAATTAAATAATAAATGTAATAAAAATAAATAAGTCCATTAAGAACTGAAAATACTAAAAATCATTTAAGAACGTGTATAGAAGAATATTAATATATATATTAAATACGTACAAAATATTAAATTAAATATATACAAAATAAATAAATAAAATATATTAAATAAAATATTTAATTTAATATATTTATATATATTATATATTTAATATATTAAATTAAATATTTTATTGAATATTAAAGAGCATCCCCGCGTGCGCACAACGAAGCCCTCGAAAATGTAGGTGCAAAATCTGTGCTAAACTTTTGTCCAAAAGGCGTAAGACGTTTTGTGTATTTGCCGGGTCCAGAGGGTGCCCAGGGGATGAACAAGGGTTGCAAAGGGCCCCCCCAGTGCAGCGGCAGAGGAGGCGGGGAGGAAGCGCCACGAGTTTCTTGTTTATTGTTTTGACGGCGTGCGCGGCAGTTGGTCGCTTAGGGCCATAAAAAGCAAAGGTGCCACGACAATAAACAATAAAGGAGAGCCGGTGGTCCCCAGCAATTGTTTTATGCAAAAATGTACAGCTTAAAAAAGGAATTATCTTTATTAATAAACGAAGAAACGAAGAAAAAAAAAAAAAATTCAAATGGACAAAATGGAATTATGAATCTTAAGGCCTAGGACACTCTACGAACTACATGGATCGTCTGCTTACAGTCTAGATGGCTAATGCTGGGATCTCAGATCAGATGGCTGTTGTCGCTGGGATAGTGGGCGTGGCAGTGGAGGACCTGGCCACACGGCTGAGCGGGCCCATGCAGCTGAGCAAAACGGGCAGAAGGATCAGTCCGTGGGCGCCACCGATCAGAACGATGCCCAGATACATGCGGAAGTAGAAGACCTGAAAGACCTGGGAGTTGGAGAAGCCCAGGACCACGATGCCGGCGAATTTGGTCAGCGTAATGCCCGAGAGGACGCTGCTGCCCGTGACGTTCAGCGAGTGACGGGCCCGCTCCTGGGCCGTGCCCTCGGCCCGCTTGAACGACCTCACAATGTGCGAGACGAACTCCACGCCGATGCCCACGCACACGACCAGATTCACCAGCGAGATGGCATTCAGATTGATGCTCCAGGCCCACATCATGCCGCCCATATTGATGAGGATGCAGATCACCATGAAGAGCACAATCAGCGCGGAGGTGATGTCCAGCCCGGTGATGACCAGCGTGACCACAAAAATGGCCAACAGCGACAGGCCCAGCGAGAAGAGGGCGTCCTCCCAGATGGTCAGATACTGCTCGTAGTAGATGTAGAACACGCAGTAGCCAAAGATCTCGGCATCCACCTGGTTCTCGGCTAACATGGCGTTGATCTCGCCCGCTATGCGCCGCACCTCGCGCAGCTGCGAGTAGAACTCCTCGGAGGTCGTCGAGGTGGTCGAGTACTGCAGGAAGTACGTGTCCTGCACGGTGGACATGCCCACGTCATCTATCGTATAGATCACGGCCTGCAAAGTGCCAAAAAAGGTGAGTCCTTAGCCTGGGGTCTTCTTTTTTGTACACTCACATCCGCATAGGAGGCCCGTCCCGCCTTGGCGCACTCCGCATCGGGCAGATCGAACAGGAAGTAGGGCAAATACTTGCTGAATGTCTCCGGAGTGGGTCTCAGGCCATCCTCCGTGAACTCCCGCTCGCAGGGCAGGCAGTCGTCGCTCTTGGAATCTGGAAAGGGCACATATCATTGGGTTTCTATGGATGGATGGACTGGATGCGGCTGGCACTCACTGCTCGAGCAGAAGCCTTGCGTGGTTGTGTTGTATTTGCAGCAATCGATGATGGCCAGCCAATCGATGTAGTCGTCCAGCCAGGAGGAGGCGGGCCGGGCCAGGCTGGTGATCTCCGGGTAGCGGGACTGCGTGTAGAGCTGGACGGACAGCGAGTTGTTGTTGCATTCGACGCCGCCGCAAATGAGATTCTGCTGCTGTTGTTCGGTGAAGTTGACGCCGGGCTTGAGCACCCAGTAGACGGGGGCGCCCATGGCCAGGAGGTCCACCATGTAGCGGAAGTACTTGACCACATGCGAGTCCTTGGGCATGGACATCTCCTGGTCGAGGCCCTTCTCAATCGAGGGCACCACCATCAGCGACAGGCAGGTGATGACCGTGAAGATCAGCAGCACGGCCACTTTGACGGGTCTAAGAAAAACGAGGAAAACTAGAGACCCTCCGATCGTTGATCCCTGATCCTTGTGGCACTTACTTTGAGAGCAGAAAGGGGGAATAAAAGTTCTTGAATATCTTCTCCAGCAGGCCCACATCCTGGGGCGTGTCCGCCTGGGGCTTCTTCTTGGTCTGCACACAGCACAACATATCCAGGCGTCCGTCGAGCACGCGCCTCTGGTCGATGGCCATCAGGGCCACAAAGGCGGTGATCTGGAGGAGAAAGTCGAACAGGATGGCCGCCGCCGCGTACATGGCGAAGGTCTTCACGGCCGGCATATCGGACAGTGCGCCGATGGCAAAGCAGGCGAACTCGCTGCCGGCCGTCTGGAGGATCGACGGACCCACCTGGCCAATGGCCTCGCCAATGGCCTCGTGGGTGCTCTCGAAGCGGCTGTGATCCAGCCGCTGGAACGTGTGCACCATGATGAAGATGTTGTCGACGCCGACGGCCAGCACCAGGAAGGGTATCACCTCGATGGCCAGCATCGTGGTGGTCACATCCAAGTAGCCCCAGAAGCCCAGACTGCAGGCGACCGAGGCCAGGACAATGACGATCCCCCCGATGGCCAGCATGATCCGCGACTCGAGCAGGAATCCCCGACAGCTGCGTATGCGTCCCAGGGCGATGGCTACGTAAACGAACATCACCACATAGCTGATGACCACAGTGCCCACCTCGCCCTCGGACAGCTCCACGATGGCGTCCTGAATGGATCGCTCAGCCATGAAGGCAATATCCAGGCGATCGCTTTGGTACTCCTTGAGATAGTCCACGAACAGCTTCTCCCACTTCTTGTTGGGCTCCAGCTTGGTGTCGTCGTTTTGGTTCTTGCCGAGGAAGGTCAGCACCAGCCCGGTGGCCATCATGTAGTCGGGATCCTCGCCCACGGCCACCTTGGGCATGCCGCCCACGGCGATGCCGGGCTCAATGGGGCCGCCATAGGGGCCAAAGCAGTCCTCCAACATGGGTACCCTACACGGTGTATGGGAAGGAGGGAATGAGCGAGGATGAGGGGCTGTGGGGGGTCGTACCTACCGCAGACAGTCTTCGAGCTTGTTCAGATAGTTGATGGTATAGCCGTTGTTGTCCACATACGAGTTGCTGAACACGTCCATGTCGTGCTGGAAGTAGCCGTAGATCGACTGAATCACACAGTCATCGACGGTGGCCGTTTGGCCGGCCAGCAGGACCGGTGCATAGCAGATCTTGTCGAGGCCCTCGCCGTCGGCCAGTCCCAGCTTCATGATATCCTCCTGCAGCTCGAAGACCTCCTTCAGGAAATCGTACTCGAAGGCGGGACCAAAGCTCAGCAGACCGCTGACAGCCTCGTGGGTGAACTGGCAAGAAATGGGAACGGGAATTGGGATTAGGACCTGGCCGGACGTAGCTCTTTTCGGGGCTGGCTTACATTCGTCTGATTGATGGCCTTGATGAAGATCTGGTTGGTGCGATAGAAGGGTCCGAAGTGCTGGTCGAAGTAGTCCTTCTCGAGGCGCGTCTGGCTCTCGTCGCCGGCCCACAGCTCCACGGGATCCGTGGTGATGCTCATGTACCGGATGCCGTACGAAATACCACCAATGGCCCAGGAGCAGAGGGCCAGAACCAGTACCGGGTGCTTGGCACAAAAGGTGCCCCACGCCCGAAAGCCGACGTAAAAGAACTCCCCGAAGAGCGTGGGCATGCAGATATTCGGCGGGGCAGTGCGGCCGAGGGAGCCCCAGCATATGGCCACGGCGATGATCAGGCCCAGGGTCAGGGACACAATGAAGGTGACGCCGTACAGGCCGGCTATCTTCCAGAGCTCGTCCGGACCCGTGGGGGCATCCGTCAGCGGGCACGAATCCTGGCAATCGATGCAGGCACAGGCATAGCTGTCGTCGTACTTCTCGCTGCAGTCGAGGGGAAACAGCCTCAGGTACTCCTCCTCGGAGCCCTCCTGGGCATCATCGGACCACAAGTACGTGATCTGGAAGGGCACATAGTCGCCGCTCACGTCGCCCATGAACGCGTACCATCTGCGGTAGTCGCAGGTCTTGGCATTGTAGGCACCGCACCCCAGATCCATGGCCGGCCGACCCGTCTGGGTGTGCTGGATCCCAGCACAGCTGTTGTACACCTTTTGGGCGGTCTCATCCGATATCCTGTACTCGATGGACTCCACATACTCCACGCCAGTCTCCAGAAAGCTCGTGGTGGGCGTGAGGAAGAGTGTGTGGTTCTTGGCACAGGTCATGGCGCACACGGTCTGCCCCATGTTTCTGGTGCATGTGGGGCACCTGGAGTACACACCGTCCGCCTGGGACAGGCCAGAGTCCATCGTAAAGATCTGATCCGCATCGCAGCACAGCTCCAGCTCCTCCTCACCGCTCTCCCCCTTGTACTCCTTGTAGAGGGTGGGACAGCGGCGGGCGAAGACGGCCTCGGCCGCGACATTGTTGAGGGCCCTGGCCGGGGCCGTGTCCGCCAGATTCTGCCAGTGGCTGCCAATCTGATGGCTCTGGCCGTACCAGATGCAGCCCAGCTCCTGCTCCTCCTGTGCCAGGCACGGCAGTGCCAAGGCCAGCAGGCCCCCCACCAGCCACAAGTAATTCACATTCATTATCCCAGAGGAGTTTGAAAAAAAACACCGAAAACCGAAACACCTTTTGGATCTGAGCGCGTCGAACATTTCGTGCCGGCAGCACACCAATTACTAAACCGCTCTGAAACACACTTTTTCTGTGGCCCATCAATCGGCTATCAATGGAGTCCAGTGGCGATATGATATCCCCCTTCTATGGGCTGCCTGATTGCCGGTGTGTGGGCTTATCTCCTGCGATAAGCTTCTGAATTCTGACGGGCTCTGATGGGCTCTGATGGGTTCTGTTTCTTTTTCTGCGAACAGCACTAATGGCTCTCCAATTGCCCTTATCGGCGGCGGATTAGCTTTCGGCTGGAGCTTAGGTCGGGGGCACATGGCGACAATGATCCTGAAGCACTCGTGGATCAGATTGGTGTTTATTTTATTTATTTATTGACAGCCTTAAAAAAATGTGTTTAATAGTTAAAGATTGCACATTTTTAGCTATTATAAATATTTACATATTTAGTTTAAAGTTTTTTAGATTACTTTTTTTTAGTTTAATATGAATTTGGTATGGTTCTAGCCAGAGAGTTGTCTAAATCAAATTATAAATTTAAAAAAAAAAATATATAAATTAATTTGAATTGAAAATTGATTCTTTTTTATTATTTATTAGCATGAGACCGAAGGCTTAACAATTAAAATTGTAATTAAATTAAATAATAAATTGAATATAGAATTTCTCGAACAAAAATTAAATTTGAATTGAAAATTGATTATATTTCATTATTTATTTACTTAAAATCCATGAGACTTAAGACTTATCTACTAAAATTGTAATGAAATTAAATACAGAATTTCTTAAAAAAATTATTATTTAAATTGAAAACTGACTAAATTTTCTTATTTATTTAAATATCATGAGACCCAAGGCTTGTCAATTAAAAACTCGTTAATAAAACAAAAAAAAATGTTTATTTTGAAAATAAAAATGATTTAAAGTCCTAAAAAATTAAAATTAAAACAGACGAACATTAAAAACTTTTTGTGATTTTTCCTGAAAAGAAAAATAGAAAAATATTTGTTATTGTTAAAATTAAGAAATATAGAATTAAACGTATAATTTCCGATAGTAACAACGAATTAATGTTGCTGATTAATGAAAAGGAAATTTGTTCAAATTTATATTTTATTTTCGATACCCATGACCAATGTTTTGGCGCAGATAAGCCCCGATTATTCTCTAAGATATTTGTCGCTCGTCAAGTAGTACACAGATCTTTGATTACAGATCCCCCCGAGTTCTCCAGCAATTTCCAAGAATAAAACCCCCTTCCTTCATGGAAACCCGATGCCGGCCAATCGCGCTCAGTTCTGGTATTTCTCAATGAATCATTCATCCGGCCATCCACAGCATTGGGCCCTAGGGGAAGGCAGATAGCAGGGCGGTGGACGGGACAGGGCCAAGAGTCAGATTAGGACTTAGTCGGCGACGTTGCCGAGCTGCCGCTGAAGCGGCAGTATAATTTTACGGCACTGGAGGGTCTCGAGAGGTGGGACTTATCGTCGATCGCCCCGAATGTCGAACAGGTGTTCAACAGACGCCGTCACCCACAGTAAACAGAAAATAGCCGCCAGCTGCCTTCCACGAGCCACAGCCCAGCACCAGTGTGCAGCTCCGATAAGCCAAAGATATAAGCTCAGGTGGCGGCACAGGTGCGCTGCCCCAACCAGGTGGAAAATCGGCAAACCCGCTAAAACATGCTTACTACTCGTAAAATCTCTGATAACAGCGACTGCAACTAAATTGTGGAACCGTTTGGAAATCTGCACAGCTTCATAAATGATATATGATCACAAACGATGAGCCCCAGCGCCAGGGTCCGGCCTGAGCTAACTTTTATGGGACCTACTTTCACCCGAAAAACGAACACTTCTGTGGTTGTTTGCCTGAGAGAATCAGCATCAGATTTTGCTGGTTGTTATCTTTGGTTGTTGATTGGACTGTCTACCTCCAGGTAGACCTCTTCAGTGAAGTCATTGCTGAGTAGCCTCATATAGTCCGTGGAGATGCGCTCTTAGCTGTTATTCGAGGACATCCATGATCCTGCTCCATGGTAACGAGGCGGCGATTGAAGACGCTCCTCAACGGTCACGTGGAGACATCGCCCTTGGTTCCTCCTTGAATCATAATGGACTTGCAGGCATTCCGAGCCAGCATAAAGGTCGTGGGATCAAAGTTAAAGCAGTACGCTGTGGCCCTCGAAAACCTCGCTGATCTCCAGGGTGAGCTGGCGCAGCCAGAGAGGCAGGCGTATTTGAATAGGATGGCATTACGGCATCATTCTGGATGGCAGGGCCGACTAAGAGTACATCGTTAAGTGACTTTTGAGCCAACTCTCAGCTTCGTAGAGGTTTCAGAACAAAATGGTGAGGTATATAATATATAATAAAGCGGTTCCTCCAAGTTAGGATTCGGTACGAGGGACATATGGCCGAGAACTTCATATGACCGTCTCTCAATGGCTAAAAATCGAGTTCGTCCTCACAGCGACGAAGATTTGGGAGAATTGTAGCGCTTGGATCGACAATTGAGTCAACTTTCCATAATTGCTGCAAGTTTTCGTCGATCCACACAATGGTGGCTCTCTGCAGAGTCTTCTGCAAAGTGGGAAGATTTGGACCAATGCGAGCAGCTAGAGCTCCATAGAAGGCTTCGGTTAGTCCTATAGAATGATTCTTCGGCCAATGGAGTGCTGGCAGATCTCACCATCTGGCTGGTAGGCAATATGGGATGTAATTCCAAACTGGAGAGTGAGCTGATAGCCAGATGAACGTGACTTAATAGAGGTAGTCGTACGAGCCTTCAAACTCGTAAGGGGGTCTCCTATACTACGAATTCCGATGTGTTTCGGTTACAAAATTAACCTGAGAACATGAGTCAAGCCATGCTCTACCGGGTTTTTTTTTTTACCAAAACCACAGCTCGCTCTCACGATCCACACGGCGCGCTCTCGAGGGGCCTTATCTTGTAAGACCATTGAATACCATTCACGAATGATCAGTATGGCATGGCATGGCTAGGAATGCACAATCTTCATCACTTTCTGGACCGTTCTTCCGTTTGCAGCCCGTCCGCCGCTCGAGAAGGAACCATCTCATTGTCGGAAACGCTTTGATAACCGGCGGCCCTGTTTTGTTCTTAAAAATTTGTTCAAATTATCGCAAGAAAATATAGATAGATAGATATAGATAGATATAGCCTTTGTTGGCTACCTATACCCTATTTGGTGGTTCTCTTGAGAGAATTACCCTGGTGGATGATCTGGGTGTTATGTTAGACCCCAAGTTAAAGTTTTCCGACACACATTTCTACCATGGTAAATAAGGCCAGGGGCGTGCTTGGGTTTATAAAGAGGTGGTCAAAGGAACTCGACGACCCCTATATAACAAAGACTCTCTATACCTCGCTTGTTCGTCCGATCTTAGAATACGGCTCCTGTGTATGGTGCCCTCAGTACAAAGTACATCAGGACCGTATAGAATCAGTACAGAAAAACTTGTTACTCTTAACTGGGATGCGGGTGTGAGACTCCCATCTTACTCTAGTAGACTGCTATTAGTAAACCTCCCATCCTTGGTTAACCGTAGAAAAATGTACAACTTGATCGGGGGTGACATAGACAGCCCTGATCTTTTCAGCCGCCCACTTTGTAGATCGAATTATTCCCTGCATGAACCGTTTAGGGTCTTATGCTCGGATTATAATTCCCTCCACCACTAATTCTCTTCCTCCTATTAAATTAGTAATCCTTACACACCTTTCTAGTAATTAGTAATTGTAGGGGTATTTGTATTTTGTATTTTGAATGCATGCCCAGTTCTCTTAGTAATTTTAGCGCAAATATTCCTCGAATATTAGTCTAATAGCTATCTTTCATAGGTTTCAGACGGGCCACTTGACGGTGCAGTAATTGTATCGCCTCTTGCAAGATGCCGTCATTGCATGTCAACGTCCAAGAAAGAAAAAAACAATGATTCAGGGTTTCGTCAACAGCTAAATATTTTCGTTCATAGTCCAATTGAGTGATAAGCTGCAATCAGGCTGATCTTTCGAACCGAATCAAAGTTTCACTGGAGTTGCAATCACTGGCGGGCCATATACGAAAAACAAATAAATGCATATTTAATGAAACTAAGATAACCATTCCATCAGGGGATACAAAGAAAGGATATTCAAATATAGTGGATGGATTCTTATAATCTTGGAATCCGTATCTAATCGCGGCACCCCCTGCCGCCGCAGATCGTCGCCATTGAATGGATTTCCATGGGCTGGGAGTGGGTGAGTGCGAAAGCTTTCGGCTGGCTGTTAACAGACGACTGTTAAGCTTATGCTCTGGCTCTCACTCGGGCCGCTCTCTCACTCTCTCTCGCTCTCTGTTTCGCTCTCGTTGCTGCAGCTGCAGCTGCTGCAAGCTTTGGTTTTATTTATTTTTTATTTGCCAGCCCAAAATGCTATTGAACTCTCACGCATTTGCACACCTACACACGCGCACACACACACGCGCACACACATGGAAATACACAAATACTCTCACGCCCAGCAAAAAACCCACGTGGAGGCATGATATTTTCTGCAAATATAGTTTGAAAATAATCAAAATAAAATCAGAGTCGAGGCAAAAACATTCGGTGAAGTCGACTTTAAAGGCACGACCAAGGCAAATCCACCGGCCGGACACGTGTCCTTAAAATCCCAGACCTACATCAACAAAACACCCGAGAAACCGAGAAACCAAGAAACCAAGAAACCGAGAAACCGAAGCTTACGCGGCATCGTTAATGCGCATCTGCAAAGCTCTCTTCTGCTGCCTATCCCGGTGTCCCGGTGTCCCACTCTATCCCATGGTTCCTCTGTAAGCCGCATCTGCTGCACCTGCACCCACTACCCTGTACGGCGACTCAAGACATGCTCCAGCATCGCTTGGTACCCTCGAGCCAGGCCCTAAACAGAAGTTTAATCAAATCTTATGGAAAATACATATAAAAATATTATATATTTACTAGAATATATCTTTCATCGTCAGAGCGGGCTCTAGAGCACTGCCGTATACCCTGTATCGTATGCCACTCACTAGAGGGTCTCTTCATCCTATAAGCACTCCTTTGAGGCCCCTCTCTTTTTGCTACCCTCTAGAACGTGCCTCTAGAGCACTGCCGTATACCCTGTATCGGATGCTAGAGGGTCTCTTCATCCTATAAGCACCCCTTTGAGGCCCCTCTCTTTTTACTCCCCTCTACCCAGGGCACTGCCGTATACCCTGTATCGTATGCCACTCACGCACCTCTTTATACCCTATATCTTAGGCCCCATACCCTCTACCCTCCACCCTGCTTCTCCTTCTCCTTCTTGGCTTGCCTCAATCTGTGCCTGTTCCCGTTCTTTCTTCGGTTTTTGTTTTTGTGTGTTTCCCCCACCTTTCTCCCACTTCCTCTCCCTCTCCCCCACTCTCTACTTCTGTTGTTGTTGTTGTTTTTTTTGGATTTTGTGTTCATTCCAGGCGCATTCTGGAAAATTGTGTCAAGCTGACGACACAATTTTCAAATCGCATGCCCGGAGTTGCAGTTTTTCCCTGCTGCAGAGAGAGAGAGCGAGAGTCGGGTCTCTCTCCCAAAAAGAGAGAGCGGGCTGGCTTCTTTTGCCGGCTCTTCGGCGGTGTGTGCACAAATAATAACGGTAATGGTTAGGCCGCCCGCCGTCTAACGGTACAGTAGCCCAACAGGAAGTGGTGCATTAACACGCGCGCCGTTATTCTTCCACTCAGAGCCGTGCTTTTAACCCACTAAAAACGTAACTTTTCTCAGCCTAATAATAATAATAATAATAACAATAACAGAGCGAGAGACAGCCAACAATTGTGTGTGTGTGTGTGATAGAGAGAGATAGAGAGAGAGAGAGGGAGTGTAAGTGAGAGCGGTATATCCAATGCGGCATTCGATTGCATCACCTTCCAACAAAAATAAAACAACAACTTTTTTGAGAGCTGCTGCCTTAACCTTTCAACCGTCGACGTCAAAACTATGACGTCGTTGCTTGCAGCATGCCACACCAACTCTCCACTCCTCTCTCTCTCTCTCTCTCTCTCTCTCCATGTGTGTGTGTGTGTTTTTTTTGGTAAATTCACAAATTTTGATTGCGGCAAAAGACGGGCACCCAAAAACATCGAAATACAAACAGAGGCCGGCTAAATCAGAGCGAGAGAGGGATAGCAAGGAAGAGAGAGAGAGAGAGAGGGCGAGAGCTAGAGAGAGAGGATGACAAAACGTGGACAGCACGTGCAGCAGTCGCAGCTTTTGTTTTTTCTCGGCTTTCGGTGTGAATGCCTTCTGCACACGAGACAAAAACGTGCGGTCGGCGCCGGCAGCGCGGTCACTGTTAAAACTAACAGAGCTTCGGGTTAACACTTAACAGCGATCTCTTTTCGTTGCATATGCTGAGGGAGCTTAGGGTTTAGCCAACCCGAAGAGTAGTCCAGCCTAAGACGGGCTCGGCTGACCTTCTGAGGTTCAAAAACGCTGAAAAAAGCCGGTCCTGCCGGAAGTACAAAAAGCTCCAGCTCTGCTCTCAACTAATGTTAAACTTAGCATACAACAGAGAGCAAAAGCCGAAGCAGCAGCGACAGCAGCAGCCGCATCGAAGCCAACTGCGACGCCGGCAGCGAGCGAATCTCTAACAAATTCGTGTCTCGTGGACAACAGCAATCGCATCTCGTGCTCATTCGTGTGCGGCCCTTCACCGCTAAGCGACGTGTGTCCCGACCATCGACCATCGACATCATCGTGCCATTCAAGCGGTCGTCGTCATCGTCGTTGTCGTTGTCGTCATCGTAGTCATTCGTTCCCTGACACCCACAACCACCCGCCCACCCACTCTCTCGCTCTCTCATTGTCTGTCTGGGAACCGCATTCGTGGACAGGCTTCGGCTCTGCTGCTGTTCGGGGGGGCTCGGTTCGGCTTTTCCGCTAACCAAACGCTCGCCACGGGCCGTGCAGCAAAAACAGTTTACATTTGTTTTTCCGCGTGCGAGCACACGTTGACGGGTCTGTCTGCGTTAGAAGAGGCTCTTTTACATTTTCCCCCAACACACAAACCACTATCACCACTGGCTTTCCACATCAGCCCGTACCCGTTTCGTTCTTTTATGTTTTTCCGTTGTGGTTTTTCAAAAACCGAAAACCGAAAACCCGCCTTACTCCGTTCTCCGTTCTCCGTTCGTGGCTTTGTGCGTGTTTGATTGAGTGTTTCGTTTCGTTTCTGCGATCCGGATTCTAAAACTCTGTTGCCGCTTCGGCGCTAATTTGAACCAAAAAACTTGGTAAAATTTTCCAAAAATTACCCTTAAAATTGTTCAGAATTCCCAGAATATTCGAGCGATTTTGAAGCCAACTTCATTTAGGACTTAAATTTTCCAAAGTTTTCGACTTGGTTTTTTTTCGAAAAAAAGAGAGGCTTTGCCATTCGAAAGTTTTCGAAGTCGAGTGTTTATTTTTGGTGCAACTTCTTTTTTGTCTGCCGCTGCCGCTGCCGAGGCCGCATCGTTTTGGCGTTGCGTGCGAAGTTTTGCCGAGACCGCCCGACCGCCCGACCTGCCACGACGGAGCGGCCTCTGAAAGCGGAGTAAAAGCGGAGTCGAGTCGCATTCCGAGTCGTGTCGAGATCGAAGCGCCGAACGGAAGTGCAGTGCAAAGCGGAAACGGAAGCTGAAACAGTATTCCCACTTAATACTTGGCACGCCAGAGAGCACACACACACACACACACACACACGCACACAGAAAGAGAGAGAGAGAGAAGATTGGATGGATGGATGGATCTTCCTGTTTTAATTATTTTTTTGATTCTTGTCGCGCGATTTTCCATACGGCGAGAATTTTTTTGCAACATTTTTTTAACGTGTCTCTTTTTTACAATCTACAACAAAAACAAATACCAAATAACAACAACAACGATAGCAGCAACAACAACAAAAAATAAAAATACAAAAATAAACAACTAAAACAACAACGTGCGGTGTTGTAGGCTTGCCACACAGATCGAATGTTCAAAAATCAAAACCAAATCGTAAAAAAATGATAATACAAAATGCAGTTGCAACAATAGTTACGACAGCAGCAAAATGTTGAAACCAATGCAGTGCGTGTGCATGATAAACAAAAGCCAAAAGCAACAACAGCAACAACAAAAGTCACAGGGAAAAGTACTTTGGACAAGTGAAAACCACCCGCTCGAACAATAAACACATAAATCGAACAAATCATGATCATGGAATGCCCCATAGGAAAGAGAAATCCCGCCCAAGAATCTCCCGGCTGGACCCCTGCCCCTGCCCCCGCCCCAGCGGCAGTCTGAGGATTGGCTCAAGGTGTGTGTCTACCCTCCCCCACCCCCCCCCCCCCCCCCCCCCCCCCCCCCTCGTACCACCACCGTGTGTATGTTTTTGTTTAAATGATATTTGGCACTTCCGCTTTTAAGAAATCAAAGAATATTCCAGGAGAAGTATTTTCGAACACGTCTAAAGTATTCAAATAATGGAATTCCAATCCACTATCAAGTGCGTGAACAATCCATAAATATAAATGAATGGAAATATAAATAAGTTTCGTCTAAATTTATATGGATTGTTCAACAACAAAATTTGATGGTTATAAATATGCTGAAATTATCTCATCTCATCGTATTTCATCAAATTTTGAACCGCCGCCGGTGCCACTCCCATTGGGACTTCAAATAAAAAGTTGGAGGCTTTTTAAACAATATAAATTATAGAATTTTATAAACAATTCTCCACCGAACGTCAGCTGCTGTTTGGCCCAGACAAAAACATAAACAAAACCAGTCCAAAACGGCCAAGAATTACATTTGCCTTCAAAATAAATCTCGTTTTGATTTGATGATTTGTTCATGTCTTTCGGCATCGCTCATTGAAAACCCAGCGAACCGCACCACTAGATACATCTCCTCCACATAGATCTCTCTCTCTCTCTAGGTCCAGATCTCTAGATCTCTAGAGACCCGTACTATTAATAATTTCCATGCAGTGGGGAGCGCTCTCCCTCTCTCTCTACCCCAAAAAAAATTATGAGGGCTTAAGATTTTTGATATATGTCTAGACTTTTACAGCTAATTAGACAAATACTTTTATCTCTTGTGATGGGGAAATTCTCAAATAGTATTTATTTGTTGCGGCAGCCTTAAATTATCCAAAGAAAATTTAAGGTATTTCTTTGAAATTTCCCAATTTTCCGAATGAAATTTTTGGCCAAAACTTAAGATTTAAGTGTTTCATATTTATATGATTTTTGGAACATTTTTCGTGTATTTTAATTGTGTTAATTTTACTCCTGTACTTTTTTCTAGGAGTTTGGACTAAAAGTTGGAAGCTTGTCTTTATGTTTCTCCAAAACTAAATTATAAATATTTTTTCACTAAATTTTGATGATTTTTTCATGGAAAATATTGTAAAGAATTCTAAAAGATAGTCGAAAAAAGGGAAGATACATATTCATGAGGTTTCTGAATTTTCATTGAGTACTCATTGAAACGTATAGAATTTCCAGTACACATTTGCAAAAACTCTTTGGGAAATTTATGAAAACAATTCATTAATTTCATGTCAGCGCTTTATGAATAATTTGCAAAATTCTGTCACCATCATTGAGGAGAAAGGAAATTTCCTTTCCACTATCACAGATGACACCCACTGTCCAGGCCACTTCTAGGACCCCCATTGGCCCTATTAAATCAT
Source organism: Drosophila miranda (assembly GCF_003369915.1). NCBI lineage: Eukaryota > Metazoa > Arthropoda > Insecta > Diptera > Drosophilidae > Drosophila > Drosophila miranda. The sequence goes on from NC_046673.1 coordinate 14,032,296, forward strand.
CAACTAAAAAAAACAACAGTATCTGTATGCGAATGAGCAAAAAAAAAAAAAAAATCACATCAAAATGGATGCAAAAAATTAACGCAAGAGCTTTCATATTTAATATGCAAAAATAACACACACAAAAAAAAATGGGAAAATGAGCAGAAAAGAAAAAAAATTGCAATTATTGTGCAATATAATGACATATGAAATTTCATTTCAATTCTCTTTTTGTGCCTCGTTATTCGTTATTTATTTATATAAGCGGGCAGCCCCAGCCGTGAAGAGGAAATCATGTCCATAAAATGCAAAATTTGTCCACAACAAAAAAAAAAACAGTTAAAGAACAAAACACAAAAACTCACTCAATGGAAAAATGGGAAGTGAAAAAAAGAGAAAAAACTAAAAATAACTTTCAAACAACAGAAATGGTGGAAAAATACATATTATAAATAAATTATAATGGAATAAATTTACTCCCCGTGCCATCACGAAAAATCATCACAATTGCAGTCAAATTTGTATGCCTATTTATGCCGTATAGGGTAGCAGAGGGGTATATCGGTTAATTGGTGAAACGCCTCGATGTTTAGGAAAGACCAAATGATGGGGAAACAATCAGGCAAAGAGTGGCCTGGTCGTCAAATGAGTAATGAGTGTTGTTGAAAAAATAGGGATGTATCGGTTAATTGGTGAAATGCCTCGATGTTTAGGAAAGACTCAGTATTGAAGAATGCTTAGTTTCAAGATCGACTAAATGCTGAACGACTATCACTCAAAGAATGGCCCTCAAATGATTAATGAGTGTTGTTGAAAAATAGTTTTTTTCCATACTCAATGAATCATTAATTCAGCAATCAATTGTATCTAATTCATTAATGACCATCCGACAATGTTATTATTTCTATTTATAGAAATTCTTGGATATTTTTTAAACAAATCAAAGAATTGATTGGAGAATTATTCCCTTAAAATGTTTATACAAAAATTTATATGGGAATATTATCTGAATATTGGAACTCTGAGACAATATATATATAATTTATATAATATTTTGGAAAGATACAAATCAGAAAAATATTAAAATTAATTATAAAAAATTATACATTTTTTTGAAATTTTTTTTTTTTATAAAAAAAAATAAATAAATGTATAGGAAAATTATTAAAAAATATTGTAGGTGTGGGTGGGCGCAGAGCCTGTTGAATCCATTTGCCTTAGCACTTTTGAGTCTTGAGTCCGTGTTCGTGTCCGTGTCCTGGGTGTCTGTCCTTCGAGTACTTTCGCTCATCAGGGAAATTATTGGTGGTGCTGCTGCTATCACGAGTATGACCTAATTTACGAGAGGAAAAAGGAAACAAAATAGCAGAACAAAAAAACTTACAATGCTAAAGGGAGAGAGCGACAAAGAGAGTGAGTCGCGGAACATCTCGCATATTTGTCGGTTTTTTTTTTAAGCCAGAAAAAATCCATATACATATTTAAATATATATGTATATCTAGAGAGAGAGAAAGGGGGATGGATGATGGGAGATGGAAGATATAGCTGCTGTTTGATATGGAGTTCCCCATAGATGTGACGGCAAAAAGCGGCATCGGGTAGCGGCAGAGGCACTGCATAATGGCAAATAATGCGGGCTAAAAACAAAAGTGACTGCTGCTGCTGCCGCTGCTGCTTCCTTTATTGTTGTCTCGACATATCCCCGCCATTGTTGGGCCTGCCTGGTCGCAGGACTGGCGTTTCGGCCTGCCCTACCCTGGCCCGGCCCGGCCTGGCCTCATTTGTCCCAGTTTAAATGGTCTTTAGGTCGAAGAGTGAATCAGATACATGCGATGGGGCACGAGAGTCTCAGTGTGGAAGAGAGACAGACAGAGACAGAGAGAGAGAGAGCGAGTCGCGCATTAAACCATTGCAGAAATTTTGCATGCATCGTATCTATGTGTTTTTGTGTGTGTGTTTTTGTTTGTGTGTATCTGTGTGTCTGTTTATTTGTTTGCTGTTGGCTTTGATTTGGTTTCTGGCCCGTTGGCCCGATGGTCCTGGCCCTGCTATCGCCATCAAATCAGGCACACACAAGCATAATTGTTGCCTCTGTAGAAGTGCAAGTGTGGTGCATGTGTTGGTGTTAGTGTAAATAGCAATTACAGGCCAACACTCTCTCTGTCTCGCTATCCTTGGCTCTTACTATCTCTTTGTCTCACGATTTAGTGGGTAAATACTATACATATGTATATATGTGTATGTGCACACGAGTGTAATACTCAAACGAATGCCACGAAAACCAGAAAATGCACTGAGGCACACAAAAGACACCAACACCAACAGACGCACGGCACACAGCAGCTACAAAAACTGCCGAAACTCTAGGAAGAGAAATACGGAAGAATACAACATTACAACAACACTGACAAAAAGTCAACAACGACGTCAGAAGTAGATACGTTATTACCACAACACTGAAAAAAGTCAATAACGACGTCAGAAGTAGATACTTTATTACAACAACACTAAAAAAAGTCAACAACGACGTCAGAAGTAGATACATTATGTGTAGCACTGAACAAAAAACTCCACTAACTGTAGTAGACAAAAAAGAACAAGTAATACAACAATTACAAGACAAATTGGAATAGAAAATCGAATTAAAACAATTACTTCAACAACGGCAGGGACAATACTAGCAATTACAACAATGGAATAATGTCATGACAACAAAAGCAACAATTCCAACCATTTTTGTGACAATTCCAACCACAATTATAACAGCTACCACTTCACCAACAATATTAGTGACTACTGACAGAGAGTAGAGTAGACTAGAGTTATTCCAACACCTGGCGCTACAACCATCCTTTCACCAACATCGATTCCAACGACTGTAGCGACAATGAATACAATTTGAGCAACACCAACACAAGCGTATTACACCAACGACTTTATAGACAGCCGCAACAAACGAGCTTCAAGAAAAGTTTTGCGTGCTAGCAACAATTACACCAACAAATAATGTCGCAGCGGCAGAAGCAGCGACAGCGGCGTGCACTTAAGCGTCGCCTGCGCCCATAAGTATGCTTCGATAAGTGTGAATGAGCGTGCTTCGGGGCTCGCTGATGAGGCGATGAGACGATGAAGAGCAAGTGGAAGAAGACCAAGAACAAGAGCTGGAGATGAAGAGGGTCTTGGGTACATAACGATGTACTAACTAAGTTAATGTGCTTGAATAACGAGCAGAGAAAGCAGAGGGCAAAGGGCACATGGAAAATATATCGAAGAGAAGTTTCGCCAAAGGTAGAATAAAGAATCATCATCACCCCCTTCACAGGAATGTGGCCAGTGATGGGGGGGCCTGGGGATGCAATGTTTGATAATGGACGATGGTTTCTGCGGCAGGCCTTGGTCCTCCACATGCAAATTGCTGCAAACTAACGAAATTAGACAAAAAAAAAAAAGAAACAGCAAACAAAATTTAATTACATAGTTGGGGCCACAGGCAGCACCAGCAAAGGCAGCTCGTCGTGTGCTCTGGAGAATAGAGGAGCAGACATTGCATTACACAATATTTATTTAATGGCATGACTTTTCCTACATATAACGCCGCCAATTTATGTCGTCCGCCTCCTTCTCGTGACCGAGATTCGACAGCAGAGTTTCTCCAACAAGTTCGACTTTTGGCTTTGTCTTGAAAACGAAAGCAGCCCGGAAATGTTTGTGTTGGCCCCAGCGTACTATATAGTAACTACTTAACTGTACTAGACCACTAGAACGAAGGGGGGGAATGGCAAGAAGTGGTAGAAGAAGAAGAAAGAGAAAGGCGCGAGCGATGTGTGCATATATTATGCAGTCACCTCTCTAGTCGCTCTCTGCACTTTTGCCCCACCTCCTTCTCATGCACTTAGCTCGCCACTCTTCTCGCCCTCTTCTCTCTCTCTCTCTGTCTCTGTTTCTTATTACTCCTTCTCTCTTTCGTTCGCTTTCTTTGGCCCTTTCTCCCATTCTTGGCAAGTTTTCGCTTGCCTTTTTTGCAGTTTGGCTTTAAGTTGGCTTTAATCAGGCACTGCATATGCACACACACACACACACACACATACATGTACATGTATATGGCTTATATACAAACATGTCTGACAAGACCCCTCCCCCCCTCCGCCCCCCTGGACGACCCCTTTAGCCACTCTTCTGTCTCAATAAGTTTTGGGCTTTCGCTCGCACTCGCACTCCAGGCGGTGTTGTGGTCGGTGCTTGGGTTTTTTGGGCAGGGGGCTGAGCCACGCCCATCTGTTAAATAGCATCCATCGTTGTAGTTGTAGTTGTTGTTGTTGTTGTTGTCGATGGTACGTGTTGGGAATGTAGGACATTGTTATGCAGGCAGCGGCATAAAGGAAGAGCAAGGCGAATCAAATGAGAGTTTCACAAAGCCCTAGAGAGACAGGGACAGAGAGAGAGAGAGAGAGAGAGAAAGGCGGAGAGGGGAGATGTGGGGCGATGTGGAGGGCTATGGGTGGCAGGGGAAGGGCCCAAAGGCACGAAATGTGCAACACACAAAAGTTTTCGTCATTATTGGCCGATGAGGTGAAATTTATTGCAGCATAATTCAATGGGAACGCCAGTTCTCTCTCTCTCTCTGTCTCTCTCCCTCCATAATTTTCTCTTTCTCTGTAACTGGAAAGAAAGAAAATGCGAGAAGGAAATGTACTTGGAAACATTTGGAAATATTAAAGATTGGGTTCATAATTTAATACACATTTTTTTTTTTTTATTATAAAGTTCTTAAAAAAATTCAAAACAATTATTATTAATTATTAATATATTTAATAATTATAATTACTGTATTATACACTGCAAAAACCTTGGTAATTTAAAGTAGAGAAATTTGTAAAAAAAATGTTATTTTTTAAATGTTTTTTAAAGCTGTGTTAAAAAAGTTTGTTTTTTCACTAGAATTGGTCACTAAAATTAATTAATTTTTTGAAGAAAAAGTAACTTATATTAAACTTTAATTTTTAGATTTATTAAAAAAAGAAAAAAATACTTTCAGTACCTTATTTTTTATTATTATATATTATAATTATGTATTTTTGCAGAATTAAATTAACTTTTTTTTTGTACATATTTGTATTTAAAAAATTTATTTTTTACTTTTATTGTTTTGTTTGGGTTGAAAAAATGTATATTTATCATTAAAATTTGAGCCAAAAAATATCCTCTCTCGATAATCATAAAAAAGTCCCCAAAATGTTACCAAAACTAAAATTAATGTGTGAACCATTAAACCTTATGAATAGTTATAATTTTTTGTATAAATATTTAAACTTTTACTTATTTTTCAGAAGGCGCCAGAGGAAACAAACGAAACTCGAAACTTAAAGAAAAGACAATTTTTAAAGACAACAACAACAAACAAACAGAAAGAAAGTAAAAATCAAACCAAAGAGCGAACAAAACAGAAGCTAGAAAATTTCGAATTACTACAAGAATCTTCTATACATTTGAAATATTTTCAAACTCAAATTTAATAATAATAAATTAATAAATAATTAAATAAATGATAGTAAACGAAGCTCAAATAGACTGAAATAGAGTCCAAATATATTACGAAAGTAAAATGCAATTAATTCAACATATCATATAAATTAATTAGAACAAATTGCATTTAAGTTTAAACAAGAAAAAAACAAAAAACATCAAACCAAAGGCAAAACCACAACCAAAACGAAAATCAATAACAATTAGAAGGCTCCAAAAAAGACAAAACAAAACAAAACAAAACAAAACAATAAAAAAGAAATTACAGCATCGAGTGGGCGAGCGAGGGGACCTTCGACCTTGTGGCTTGTGGCCTGAAAATGACTCTGAGTGAAGATCATCGCAAATAAATGGAACACGCGTTCGAAAACCACATTTAAGTGCGCGAAATCAAACGAAAAGTTAAGTGCCACAAATGGAGCAGCAACAATAGGCGGAACAGAAAATCAAGGTGAGTTTTTTTTTACATCCACATCATCGAGGGGTCAGGTCGGGGCTCTGCCTGAAAGACGTGTCGTGGTATTTCTATTTTTGGATTTTTAGTATCTGGAAAGCAGAGACCATAAGTGCTTGGAATCCCGAGTACCGAATACATAGATCATTTCGAGTCGTTGGCTCTGACTAATGAGTGTATAATGAATAAAAGAGGTGATAAATGGTCACAAAGGGAGAAGGGTAAAAGGGTATAGAGGGATTAACAGAGTGGATAGCTTTCAAGGGATGCACCACTTGCCCCCAAAAGAAGACGCAACTTTTGGGTGGAAATAATAAGTGGAAAATCAAAAAAATATTACCCCACACTCGGACATGGCCTGGACCTGGACCTGGACATGGATGCACTCGGAGTGGAGCTCCTGCTGCTGCTGCTGGAGCTTCATTAACATCATTCCACTTTCGTAACTCAATTTGGGAGCTGGGCGAATCGAATGCCGTGGCACATGTTGGCCCCATCCACAGCGACAGCTCAGGAAACAAGCTAATTCCAGCAGCAGCAGCAGCATTCCCCAACATATATGTGTATCCCCCCCCCTTGTACACACACATCGGAAAATGCTGACGAAGCCAAATCAATTTCGTTGCTCAAAAATTGGTAGAGAAAAAAAGAGGAAAAATCATAAAAATAGGAGGAGGAGGGCAAACATTTTTTTTCTCTCTTTTTTTTTTGCTTCTTCTTTGTGGCCCATTCATTGGGTCTCTCATTCATAGAGCAATCAGTTAAGGGGGGGTTTGGGGCTAAGCACTAATCAAATCAAAGAGTTCCCCCCTACACCAAGAGGGGGGGAAACACTTCCGATTTCCAGAAGAAGGAGGCAGCATGGGTGGGCGGAGAGACACAGGAAATGAGGAGGAGCCCAGAGAGGGGGGAATATCTGGCGGTAGGCATTAAATAAATAATCTATAAAATAAAACTGCATTCGAAAAAAAGACAACAACAACAACAACAATGTTAACCCCATAAAAGTTTGCCTCACACTCGAAATCAATCCCCGCCGCACCTTCAACCGCATGCGGCTTGTGTTGGGGCATTTTCTGGCTTGTCGCTTGCCACTTTGTGGCAATAAAAAAGTTCGTTTATAAAACAAACATTCAAGAGATGTTTTCCCCCTCTCTCCCCCCCATCGCCCCCTGTGCGTGTCACTCAGCGGCTTGTAAGATTTTCGAAACAGTTCCACGCCCACACACACACCCCCATTTTACTCCCCCACATGTGGTTCACACGGTTCAAACAATAGACGAAATAAAACGAATAGAATAAAATCAAATCAAATGAAATGAAATGAAATCTCCTCTTGATTCCAAATAAAAACTTTGTTGTTCACGAAAGGTGTCGCCCAGGAGGGGGCAAATATTTCAAAGAGGAATGGAGCTTGAAATGGCTCTGAGATGGATTATAAATATGTCTTGTTGTGTCAGTTTAAGCATTTGATTTTCGGTGGAAAATATCTGAGATTTCCAGGGAGTTTGTGTCGCATTCTTGGATGACAAAATGCCATAAATTTCGCCCAAGGAAAAAAAAGAGAAGTGAAAAATTACATTAATATTTTGTGCAAGATTTAGATTTCAAAATGTAGATTTGTACCGAGAAGGAAATTGGAATATTTAACATTTACATAAATAAATATATTTTTTATTCAATTTAATTTAACAAAATTTAATTTAATTGTTTTTATTTAATTTAATTTTTAGTTATTTAATTTAATTTATTTTGTATTTAATTTAATTTAATTTTTTTAATTTAATTTAATTTTTTTTGTTTTATTTAATTTAATTTAAATTTTTTTATTATCATTAAATTTTTTTAATTTAATTTAATTTATTTATTTATAATATTTAAAATTTATAATAAATAAATATATTTCATATTTAAATTAAATATATTTGCCACAAAATTAATCAAATAAATTTATTTAAAAATGCTTACAACTTCGATTAAATATGGAGCGCATTAAAAACATTTAAAATCGCAACTTTAATTTAAATATGTTTTTTTTTAAATTTTTTTTTTTAATATTTTTTCTAAATTTCATATCATATATTTTTTTTTATCGTCCAGACTCTAGAGTATTAGAGATATTATTTTATAACAAAAAATAAAAAACACAATAATAATAAAACAAAAATCGTCTACAGTTGAACAATTTTCGACAATTGAAGTTCTGCATCTGGCATTCATTTTTATACGATTTTTAGCCCAGTTTTTCGAAGGGAAAATTCCGGTAGCGTCCCCCTCTATTTCAAGGGGGAATTTCGGGGCAAATGTGGCAGATCTCTTCACCCTTTCGTTGGCGGGGCATATGTGCGTGTTTTACAGTTTTTGTGTTTTATGAATTTTTATGGCGTATTGTCGCCCAGGGGGCGCCCTGAGGGCCCTGGCCATAATCTTGGGAGTTGCGCATACGCCCCGTGGAGCCCCGTTTTAATATGTTTCATATTTTACGAGTCTGTCTCTCAGAAATATGTTGCACCAATATAAATATGTTGCACAGAAATGCTTGTTGTAATTAATTTGAATGCAAACATTTTTGCGGCTTGAGGTGGAGCGGATGGGGCGAAGGGGGTGGAGGGGGGGCAGGCCACGGAGCAAACAAAAAGGTTGCCATTTCATTTGTTCCGTTTACCGTTTCTGCCATTCGGTTCATGTTGCTAATTTTTATGAGCATAATGATTGATTGATTGATTGATAGATGGATGGTCGGTTGGCTGGCTGGATGGATGACTGTGCGGCAGGGTTGAATCCAAATGAATGCTGATGGTTGATGGTTGAGTGAATTGCTTTTTGATAGATCACAAATATGTCAGAAGGGAGCCGGGCAGGGGGCAGGTGGCAGGTGGCTAGCGGCAGGGGGGCTGCGTTTTCCACATTAAAATTAACGAACAAACAGCTGGGGACTGGCGGTACAGGGGGCGCAAATCGAAATGGAAATTCAATAAACAGAAACAGAAATAGTTGCAATTCCAAAAGCGAAAGAGTTGGCAGCCGCAAATTGGATTGACCCCGTAACCCAGTGTATAACTGTCATATCCGACCTTAGTATCGGTTCGAATCTGATGTTTTCTCCAAGATATATCCTTCGAAAAGGAAACCAAACCATAGTTTCCCGTAGTATTCCTTCAGAGGAGTACGTTTTTGGGGCCTTTGTGGACTGTACCTTTGACTTTGGCCATCCCGCTGCCCCTTTTGTCTGGTGTAAATTTAATTTGTTTGCGCAAGAGTCGGAAACGCACTCAAATAATTGGCATGGAATGCCATAAAATGGAAGTGGGGGGTTTTTTTTTTGGAAGCATGAATAAATTTTCAAGGGGGACAGACATTTGACAAGTTCATAAATTATCGGCCGTAGACGAGCCCGAAAAAAAATGCTGCGGATGTTCCTCCATTCAATTTCATATCCTGGGAATATTTCCATTTGAATCCGTTGTGATGGGGCGTGGCACAGGCAGAGGCACTTGCAAGTAAGGAAATAAATAAAATGAAAGTTTTTGCTGCGCAAAAAAATATATAGAAAGAGGGGGTGGGGTAGGGGGAGGGTGAGGGGGAGACAAAGGCTTGGGGGTGGAAGATAAAATACTATATAAAGCAGAGAATAAAAACTTGTATACGGCACATAAAAAGTAACAATAAAAATCCAACAAAGTGAAACACAACCGCCAGAAACTATAGCGAAACACACGCTCCACACAATCCACAGCACTCTACGGCTCTCCACGGCTCTCCCTCTGTCTCTCCCTCTGCCTCTGGAAGAGAAATACAAACAAACAATCATCAGGAGAAAGGAGAACGGAGAAGGAAAGCAGGCTGAGAGGCGATTTAGGTGAAAGAGTTGTAAGTGGAAATAATGGGATATGCGCGATTTAAATTTTTCTCCCAGAAAGAACTCAATGGAAAGAATCACCAAAGAACTATAAAGATATATATTTTTCAGGGATAGAAACTGCAAGAAAGGCATCAAAAATGGTGCCATTCCATGGGGAACTTATTGTCTTTAAGCTCGAAACATCATGGAACTGTGCCTCAATCCGGAGCCCCCTTTGTGTACTCCTATCCTTTTCGTATCGTATTATATTCTTCTATTACGTACTTCACTCATGTTCTGCTGCGGAATATCTGTTCGTTTCCATTTCGATTCCCGGTGGCACACAATCCTCATTTATCAATCATCCGCCCCGTTGCACTTCGCTGACTTCATATGCAAATAGTTGTGTGCCACAAAATGAATATTGTCTAAGGTGTGTGCTGGGGAGCAGGACCTTGCAACTTCTTTTTGTGTGTTTCTTGGAAGGGAAACCAAACTTCCTTTTGGCTCCTGCCACCTGCTTCTTTAGTACTTCTTCAGTAAAAAATGAATCAGGCAGGCAACCAGCCCGATCCCTCCCCACCGGCATACGTATGGTTCGATCTTCTACGGCATACGAGATACAATGAATAATGGAGGCTGATGCTGATGACAACTATAGGAAATATTATAAGGATATGCCGGCCATAAACCAAAGGAACCCCAGCCCCCGACAAGCACTAGGACTACAACTAGGATGACGACGACGACGATGAGGAAGACAAATAAAAGAGAAATCGTTTATTGCAAAAGAGCCCATAAATTGATTTTTTCAAATAAAAATAAAATATCGACACACGACGAGAGCCACCAGCAACCCACTATTTCAGACCGATAAAATAAGCCCTATACCAGAGGGGGTGGCCCGGGTGTGGGTGTGGCGAAAAAGAAGGCTAAAGGAGGGCTGGAAGGACGAAGGAACTATGGCTAAGTGAGAGATGCTGGCTGAGATTGTAAAGCAGCAACAACAGCATAAACGACTCAACAGCCGCCCTGGTTGTGGTCCAAAAAGAAGCCGCCTCCAAGACGCCAACACTCACTCACACATAGACACACACATAGACACGTACTAGTGGCAGAAAGAGATAGTTGCAGGAGATAGTGGAGCGCAAGATAGATAGAAAGAGAGAGAGGAAGAGACATTGTCCTCGTCGTCATCATCTTCGCCTACGTCCTTTTTGGCCAAGGTATTCCTCCGTTGTTCTCTCTTCATTTCGCTTCTCCTATTTCCTATTTAAGTTAAAAACTATTAGGGTAACCCCCCTCGCAGGCACTCCATGGAGTGTATCCTTCTTTTGCCGTAGTACATAAATTAAGTGAAAAAAAGATGGAAGTTTTTTGTGGGTTGCAAGGAGGAGGCTCTACTTCTCGCTCTGCGAGTGTTGGATGAATTTTTATTAAAAACTATGGCCCCACTCTTTAATAAAGATGTGAAAGGAGGCCCAGCCACCCACCGACACACACACACACACACACACATACGAACACTACTGATACAGCGAAGCTTCGCAGGCATAGGACCATAAATAAGGACACGCGAAGAGAACAGGACAGCGCCGGCATTTATCTGGCCCCAAAAAAATGGCAAAGGAAACGAAACGATGGAAGGAAAGCAAAGCAAAGGAAAGGAAAGAGAAGGGAAGGGAAAAGACATGCAATGGCGGAACAGAACATCGTGTGAGAGAGATAGTGAGAGGGTAGGTTATATAAGATTGATATTAGATTTCATTCCACTCCATTTCCAATCTCAATATGTTTTATTTCATGGCAACGAAAAGTAGGGCCTAGTAACCCCGAAATGCGGCAGTCCTGTTAAGCGGAAAGCCCATTTTTGGTGACCCCGAAGCGGAATCTCTTTTTGAATTGAAAAATTAGGTCGCAAACTTCCTTCGACTCCAAAAATGCACTTTTTGGTGACCCAGATCGACCGGTATACCTTCAGATTTTGGTGTCCCAAAGGTACTATGGAAAATAAATGGATAAAGGTACCATAGGATGACCTGAAGATACTCCGTGTACGATCTTGTGACCTCTTTTTGTTTTGATAAATTTGAGCTGGTGACCCTGATCTTGCGGCCTCTTTTTCTGTTGAAAAATTTTAGCTTGTGAACCCGATCCTGTGGCCTCTTCTTCTTTTGATAAATTTTAACTAGTGACCCCGATCTTGTGACCTATTTTTTAAGATAATTTTGAGCTGGTGACCCCGATCTTTATTTGCGGATATATAGATGAAGATACCATAAGATAACCTTAAGATACTCCGTGTACGATTTTGTGACCTCTTTTTCTTTTGATAAATTGGAGCTGGTGACCCCGATCTTGAACGATGAACTCATGTTCTCAGTCCTCTCTCTCAGACTGTAACTAAAGATAGTCGCATAAATTGACAACATATTAACCGCAGCTCCACCGCAGCACCATCCACCCTCTCCAATATAAGACTCGCTGCGCGACTGCCGTTGGTCTCTGTCTCGGGCTGTGTCTCTCGTTCTGTTCCTGACTCGCTACATAAATCAATTTGGCCATTTATTTAGCAGCCGAGCAGGCAGCGGGTGACATTTGCATTTGCTTATTAAAAGAGATGGAGATAGGAAATCAGAGATGGAGTTTTCCAGGGGGGAGAAAAAATATGGCCAAGTAGAAGGCGGAGGAGGAGGAGGAGGCGGAGTCATGACAAATACATTTCACAATTTTAATTGGCCAAACAAACTGAAAGTTTTTGAAGTTGAAAACTGAAAACTAAACTGAAGTTGAGGCTAAAAACTTGATTCCTTTCTTCGTTCACTCTTCGTTTTGGTCTTCTTATTCTGGCGCGGCTGTTTCTCATTCAGATGATTCCTTTTCTCCCCATCCGCGGCATTGTTTTCCATATATATACCCTCTCCAAGAAGGTGTTTCAATTATAATTAAAAGTTGAAGAAACTTGGCCTGAAATATCTGTCATTAGACAGAATTACAGCCAAATCGGTTGGTTCGGCGAACTATAGAGCCGCCATGGCAACAAAAGCGCCTCGAGGGTATCCAAAACATCGATCCTCCGCCGCTCTGTTGTTCTCTTTCGCTTGTTGTATGGCCAAAGGAAAAGTTTTCAATCCAAAAAGGCAGGTTGGCTAAATTAAAAAGAGTGCGTACAAGGGGCTGGCAACAGGAGTGTCTGGAGCCAACACCAGGATTCTCCTGCTGCTCCTGTTTCTGCTGGAGAGGTAGCTACAGCTTTGGCCATAAACTTTATCGCTGCCTGAGTGGGGAAATGCAGGAGGCAGGAGCCAGGAGGCAGGAGCCAGGAGGCAGGAGCCAGTAGCCAGTGGCTGGAGCATCTGCTGGGGTTTGAGGCAATCATACATTCATATGCTCATGTTTATTTAACGATGCTTTTTACGCTGCACAGCGCGAAATGCAAAAAGGATTAAAAGTCAGCTACCCGCTTAGCCGCCACCCCCGCCACCAGGAGGCTGATCCTTCAAGTGGCGTGAAATTTGGCACTTTGAGTGGCGTTTTTCGGTCTTTACAGAACTTTTAACTAAACTGAAAGTGCTTCAACAGTGTGTGCCTTTCCCTCCTTTTAGCGTGGGTGTCCTGCCGAGTGTGTGTGTGCTAAAATATTAAAAAACATCTTTTACTTGGAAGCTCATCAAATGTCAAAGTTGTTATCCAACCATCATCTGCTGGCGAATGAATGAATCTTCGTTTTGGTTTACAAGCTTCGATGGGCCTTCGAGTTTTTTTCCCTTTGGGTTACGCTTCCCCCATCGTAAAACAACTATTTCACATACATGGCATTTTATATATTTTTGATTTGGTTGCGAGACCAATTCCATTTGATGTGAAATGAATTTAACATTTCTATAAATAAATTTTAAGCTCGGAGGAATTTTTGTGGAGCCACGAGTGCGGTAACATCAAAGCGAGAAGCGATTCTGTTTCCCAAAAGCGATTAACATTTGTATTTGAAATAAATAGCGACAGAGATATGTATTATTTTATGGATCTGGGGCATAGACCGAGGAAAAAAGAAGGGTTTCTCTTTAAGCTGGTGACCCCGATGTGCGGCGGGTGTCCATCAAAGGCAAAGAACTGCAGGAAGACACGATTTTTGGGGGGGGGGGACTGAATGCCTCCTTTGGGAATGAATCGGTCGGACTCCGATTGAAGGACTTGCATTCTGCATTCTCAGGCTCTTAATTGGCTCTGCACTCTGTTCTCTGTGAGAAGAGTTGTTACTCAGCTTATTTGAAATCCTGCAACGTGCAGCGTGCAACGTGCAACGTGCTGCCTGCAACCTGAGTTCCTTTATATCCTCTTATATATTTCCAGTATTCGTTGTATTCGTTTTTTGTTCTGCATTGGCCAATTACGTAGGACAAAAGCAAACGAAAGAAATGTCAATTGGCATCGCGATGGCTGTGTGTTAAGCCAGCCGGAGACAGGGAGCCGCCAGGACACGGTATAAAGAATGCAACTGAGAATGAGAGGATGCCGAGACACGGAAATACACACTTGCAGATACAGATACAGATACAGATACAGCTACAGATACAGATACAGAGAGAGGACTGCAACTGGCGGGAGATATTTTTTAATAATACAAATTGTGTGCGAGAAAAGAGAGGAATTATTATTGAAATATTTACAAGGACCAAACACAATTGATATCCCTGACTCCCTGTCGTCGTTCCCCTTCTCCTCCTCCTTCTCCTCCTTCTCCTCCTCCTCCTCCTCCTACACTGGAGAGGAGTGAATGTCCTGTGGACTGGTGCTTCCACTGCTCTTTCTACTCCTGAGATGACATAATTTATGGCATCAGCTGTGACTGCTGCCCCATCCTGGCCATAACCGAGGCCGGCAGAGTGCCACAGCCGGGAAGTGAAGTGTCCTCGAGTGGTCTCCTGGCAATTAAAACGCCAAACTAATTAGATGAATTCTGTGTGATTTCCGTATAATTAAATTGCCCATTTCAGGGAAGTCAAGTGGAGAGTGGTCGAGTGGGCCACCACCGAGTGGCAAGGCAGGCCGAGGTCTAGTTCTTTTCATGGGACATCGTTCTTGCTCGAGAAAGGGTCGCGCTCCAAGGGGCTGACGCGGAGGCTGAGGCCGTAGATACACAGAAAAGAGACAGATTTCCGCCATCGATCTATAAATATTTTTTGGATATCGGTGCTAAATTCCTCTCCTAAATGTAGGAGGTGCTGGGGCTCTGTACCACTCAAACATTTAAGTTTAAGGTACTTAAAGTAATTTTCCAGGCCCAGGATCTTCTGCTGAGTAACTTTTTCAGACCATTTCTCTTCGCCGGAGAGCGGGGGTGGGGAGGGCATCCTTCTAGTTGAGCCAAAGATAAATAAGCAAATAGGCAAATAAATCTTCATTTCAACTTCTTGTGAGGCTTTCTTAACTTTTTCTCAGCTGTTTCACTGTCTCTCCCCCCCCCAGTGCTTTTGCCCACTTTTCTTTTGCCTTTTAAGTTTTTCCTTTCCTCTCGGCTCCTTTTTGGTTCTTGTGTATTTTTGCTGTTGCTTCTCAGCCAATTCAAAAATTTTCCAACTTACGCTAGTAAATTGTTCGGGTAACATGCACTTAAGTATGCTGCCCCCTGCCACATGCCACAGTGCCATGCCCGGTCTCCACCTCTCCTTTTGTGGAACCCGCAGCTGGAACATGTGTACTATCCACGCTCCTGTCTCACTGTCTCTCCGCCTCTCACTTGTCTCTCTGTCTTTCTGTCTCTTTGCTCTTGCCATTAAAAGTTGAGCCCTGCAGGGCGAAAGTTTCCCCAAAAACGCTTAGCCCTCTGCTCTAACCAACCCTCCCGCCGTGCCACACCCCTTCCTTCCATTCTACTACCAATTGCCCACGGCCCCTGCCACCGCCACTGCCCCTGCCCCGGCCACTGCTCTTCTGTGCCGTGCTCTTCTTCCATTTTGGGTTTTCATTGTTCAAGTATTTTTGGTATTTTTCTTTGGTATTTCATTTACGTTTCGCTCGCTTTTTTGTCTTTTTTATCTGTGTATTTTGCTTTCTTTGTTGTTGTCAAGTGCAACATTTTAGGCTGCATTGGGTTAAGCGGGGGGAGCACGGGGAAGGAGATGGCTGGAATGCGGAGAGTGGGTGGTCGGGGCTGGATGATTGTGATTGAGGACTGAAGCGGAGGAATGATAGGTGACGTGCAGATGGTGGAATGATAAATGGCAAAAAGCACAGACAAAGAGTTTGGTGTTACATTTGATTTTTACGAAATTTAGGGCCAAACTTGCGAAAGTCCAACAAAATAACGACAACGTGCGTGTGAGCCAGTCGCATTTTGTGAATCTCCATCGCAAGAGCTACGAGATGAACGTAATCAACGGCAATTGGAATGGACACATAATTATAATTGGAATATGGAAGAATACCTTGAGTTTTTGGTAGAAAAAGAAAAAAGAAGCCTGCCATTGAGCCTGGTAAAAACAGGGAGGCGATCAGGGGATGCGGGATTGGAGTTCAGGCCTCTACAAGTGCCTCCGTTTCTTCGTTCTGCACTCTAGTACGAATATTCCGCTCATCTGAAAGTGCTGATTGGTGCTATGGACAATGAATGTCCCCCTTTGTATGCCCCCAAATTCATTCATGAATCAGACAAACCTGCTCCTGATTCATGCCCCACTACTACATCGTTTGGAGCAGCAGAAATAATTCCCCCTGGCCCGGTTCAAGTTCAGACAAACCTTTAAGCGTGATATTTATATCGATATAATAAATTAAATTAAAGCATAACAACATTGAAACTAAACAATTTCGATTAGAAACAAACAAAAACAAACCTAAATAAATAAATAAATTTGTCCACTGGTCTCCCTCTCTCTATCCCTCTCTCTACGGCATTGATTTAAATTTATTATGCCCTACGTCGAAGCAAAGAGGCAAAAATTTGATTACAGTCATAAAGGCTTATTTGTTTCTGTTTGTTGTGCCATTTGACCTCTTCCCCCCTGCGTCTCTAGGCTCCCTTTCGCCTGGCCCTAACACTAATTTAATTTTCCAGGTGAGATTGGGACAAGGGTGTTCCGTCGCTCAGACAAGTTTTCCCTGCCTTCCGTGCTCCACTATTCCGTCTCGGCTGTGTCATTCAGACGGTGCTTTGCCAGCCATTCCATTCCCGCTCCCATTCCATTCCGTTCCGTTCTTGCCGGTGCCGTGCGGTCCTGACGCTTACCTTTGCATATTTATGCAATTCAGCGGAAAGTTCTCTCTTTCTCTGTCTCTCTCTCGCTGGGACGCGACTGTACTCGTACTCGTACCGCCCTCCACCCGGCTTATGTCATTAAACTGTAAATATTTAATTAATTTGCATGGATATTTTTTATGCCTGGCTCCAAGTTGAGTTTATTAGTCGCCCAGAGAGAGAGAGAGACTGGCAGTTTTCCTCCTCGCCCGTTGGCTGTGCATAATTTACCCGGATACCCGGGTTTAAATACTGCTTACATGTCGGTGCGGCGCTTGTTTCGAGAGATGTGGTCACCGCCTGGTCCCAGGGATCATCTGACAGAGGGGGGAATCCGAGGCCCGATCGCCGGCAGGCTCTTCTATCTTCAGGCTCCTGTGTCCTGTGGCTAGTCCTTCCACTCTCGCATACGAATGGCTTGATCTCCTTTGCCGGACGACTTTCAGTTTTACTGCTAACGATGCTGCCGTTGCCGTTGCCGCTGCCTGCTGATACATACTTAAAACTTGTTTTCATTAATAATTCCTATGCCCTGACACCCCCCCACAGCCACCACCAGCCTCAGCAGCAGACAGAAAGAGAGAGAGAGAGAGGGAATGGGGATGGCATGGTGGGGCCTGGCACTCGAGCGACGCCTAAAACTCCTCCAATTAGTAGCTTTTAATTTGGTAAACAGCGGTATTTTCGTGCTTTTGCACTTTTTTTGTAATTAAAAACAAGAAACAACAAGCTCTGGGGGCAGTGGAGTAGAGTGTGGGACGAAGAGCAACCAATGTGTGTGTGGGATGGCAGCTTTTATGTGTCCTTATGTGCCACCTCTCACACAGGTCCTTGCCTGTCTGGATTTCCTGTTCGTATCTATCTATGTATCTGCGGTTGGAGGCAGCAGAAGGCTACCCTAAAATAGTTTCTGGGCCTTCCAATGGAGGAAATGGATTGCCAAAGAGTATCTTCGTCTTCGTTTCACACTCTTTTTGCTCGTCTTCTCTGTGGCCTCCCCTTTCACGACCCGCCGCCGCGTTCAGTCATTATTTTGATGTCAACAACGTGCCAGGCAGATGATTGCCCCAAAAATCTGCACCCCCCCATGACCAACACATTCTTTTAATTTTTTTTTGTTGTGCTTACACCTGACCATCGCTATAACGCTTATTAAAGTACCGCAGATAAAAGGGGGGCAGGAAAGAGGAGAGTGAAGTGGAAGGCGGGGAAAAAATGGAATTTTTTTTAGGTAAACTTTTGTCAGTGAAACCCAAACAAGGAGCCCAGCAGAACAAACAGATTAACCGCAATAATGAACACGGACAAACGCTCACGGGTGGAGGAGGGTGGAGGATGGAAAGAGGGGGGCAGTGTGGGGATGAGTGCGTGACCTTTTTTTTGTGCTGCTGTTTGGAGTAGGAGGCGAATAGACAACAGCCACAGAGGAACGAGCACGTTGTAGAGCGAAAGCAAATGGAGAAGGTTTGAGATCCAGATTTTGGACTCGACCACAACCAATGCAGAGCTGGCAGCGTCTGGTGCTATGAATCAGCGAGTACCTTGAGCGAGAGGAATCCAGCCAGATCCAGAGAGAGATATATTTAAATGGATGGAAAGATGGAAGATGGAAATAGTCCCGAAGCTGTAGATATCTCTGCTGATCTATCATGTTATATCTCTGCATTAAATCAGGTCTCTACACGCTCGACTCACTCGCTGAAAGGTGGATCCGGGGCAAAGCGTTGGAGAGATTGAGTCCCGAAGCTGGAGATATACCTGTTGATCCATCATATGTCCTATGTATGGTCTTTCATGTCATATCTCTGCATTAAATGAAGTATCTACTCGCTCGACTCACTTGCTGAAAGGTGTCAAATTGTTGGAGAGATTAAGTCCCGAAGCTGTAGATATCCCTGCAGATTTTTCGTCATATGTATGCTCTATCATGTCACATCTCTGTATTCAGAAAGGCATCTACTCGCTCGACTCACTCGCTGAAAGGTGAATCCGGGGCAAATCGTTGGAGAGATTGAGTCCCGAAGCTGGAGATATACCTGCTGATCCATCATATGTCCTATGTATGGTATATCATGTCATATCTCTGCATTAAATGAAGTATCTACTCGCTCGAATCACTCGCTGAAAGGTGTCAAATTGTTGGAGAGATTAAGTCCCGAAGCTGTAGATATCCCTGCAGATCTTTCGTCATATGTATGCTCTATCATGACATATCTCTGTATTCAGAAAGGTATCTACTCGCTCGATTCACTCGCTGAAAGGTCGACTCGTGCCATTTGCGGACGCATCCTGAAACACCTTAAATCTCTGCTCCTATCTCTACACTAAGCGTAAGCCTTCCTGTTCTGTGCTCTGCGCTGATATCAAATGAAATGAACACAAAATGAAGGAAAGACTTAAGCCTCAGAGCAAAAGCGTTTGGGTCATCGTTGTGGCAGTTGCTGCTGTTAAGCCGGATCCGGATCCAGCAGCAATACGATTTTTTTTTATTTATTTCAGCCCAGCCGTTTCAGCGTTCCGTTGCTCTCTTTTTCACGGGCGTTGCACAAACAACTAGCAATGACATACTAAAAAAAAAACAACATAGGCATAGGCAGGGGCATGTATGGGGAGCAGAGCGTCAGATGAGCCGCCAACAACGGCAACAGCAAAGGCAAAAGCAGCGGCAAGAAACTTGGATGAGCCCCGCTCCACTTTCTACTTTCCATTTGCCATTTTACCACTTTCATTTTGCCAGCGACTCAGACACACACACACACACAGATACTCGTCGTGCAATGAGTACAAACCAACACAGACACATGGATGGATACATGGAAACTTATACAGACACAGTTTGGCGGCTTTATGTGGGGCATTAAAAGCGCCGACTGCCTGCCTGCCTGCCTGCCTGACTGCAGCATTTCCTCGTAACCCCATCAGCATTTCAAGTATTATTAATAAAACGTTGTCGCATCGTCGAGCGCATGATGTAGCGGCTAAAGCAGCGAGAAACAAAGTGAGATGGTGCGAAGGAGGGGGGAAAACTGGGAGTTGGTGGTGGTGGAGGGCACTCGGAATGGGAGCAATGGGCGCGGCCCGGCCCGGCCTGACAATGCTTATGGAATGTAACAATTTTTGCAACAAAACAAAAGCCGGAAACCACGACAACGACCAACAAATAAATACCATAACTAGTAGAAACCCAAACGAGATACACTCGCACCGAGAGCCAGATAGAGACTTCTTCTCTACGTATTTGATCGTGAATCAAGTGTGGAGTACCTCAGCCTTGAACAGGATCGAACATGATGGAGCATCGCTTGGAGAAGACCTTGACTTCCTCTTTCAATCCTTAGCCACACTGGTTCTCTTTTGAGAACACTGAAATGATAAGTTAATCGCCTCAAATGTGGCCCCTTTGATCGTCGCACAACTGAGTATTCTGAGTATAATCCATCACCTTTATGGAGTACTGCAGGCCACCACACTGCGCTTACCAACACTGGTGATGAGTAGTGTCTCAGCACACCCACACCACGGCCAGAGCCAGAGCCAGACAGAGCTGACGCGAGGATGATGACGTAGCCTGCCTTCCTGCCTGACGAGTGCCGAGTGCCTTGGCCACGTTTGCTGAGTGCCTTGATTGACGCTCTGAGCCATTGTTGTTGACTTGGTTGGTAGACACTGTGTGTGTGTGTCTGGCAAATGCCAAACGGAAGTGGCTCCCAAAAATATAATTCATATTTAATATGTGCATGCGTGTGTGCGCACGTGTGTGTGTATAAGCTCACATAATTAGTTGCAGGCCCACACACACACACACGCGCACACGCACAAAATCTGAATTTATTTGTATGAAAAATAAATAATTAAAAATGCCTTCCACACAAATGCCAGTTTATGGCTCCTTGTGCTCCACCAAAAACTGTGCAAAATTTAATAAATAAATAAATAGCAGACCGTCCGACTGACATGCCCGATATTTCGACATGTTGTCGCTGCTTTCTTTCTCTTTTTTTGTTTTCAGTTAATTAAAAATTTCTCCAAAACAGAAGGAATTCTGCAATTTTGTCTGTTTTTCTCTGGCATTTGCGGAATGCCTTCCTCTCAATACACTGGAAATATTTCAACAAATTTGCATTTAATTTGTATAGAAATTTCCAATAAAAATCACACAATCAATAAACAAAAATCAAGCGTAATCATTAGAGGAAATTAGTTAAAATTAGTTTAAAAATGTACAAATTGTGCAAAAATATTATGGATGGCGGGGGGGGAAGGGTGGTGGCAAGGTTCATTAGCCAGTTCATAGGTCATACGGAAATGAGTTCAAAGCAAAGCTCCAACCATGCCAAAGCCAAAGCCAAAGCGCGTACAGTTGCCAAGCCAACAGCTGCAAAGGATTGAGGATTGTGGATGGAGGCTGCAGGATGTAGGCGCTTTGCCTCATTAATTTTAATTTTGTGGTGTGTGTGTGAGAGATTTTATGAAATTAATTTCAGACTGCATGGCACATTCTGTGGTTATGAATTTATTAAAATCGTTTTGCAAAAACTGCACCGAATGGCAAATTAAGCAGTTTAGCAGCAGATTTATGTGTGACCCACTGTCCCATGCCACGCCCGTGCGGACGCCCGCATTTATGGCTAATAAATAGATATGCGAATGTGTATAAAATATTTGATTTTTATTTCTTTGTCAAATCAAAGCATTCCCTTTAATCGCCTGCAAAGGCACATATTGCGTATAAGCAGTGTGCCATTGGTATCTCTTTATGACCTCAGCATTGGGCCGGCAATTATGTTTGATGTTAAGCACACATTTTATGGATTTTATGGGCCAGAGACGGGCATACATTAAGAAAGTTTCGCAGCGTCGCAGCGTCAGGGTGGGACTAGGTAGGACTCACTTTGTACACCTTTTAAAAAATTAGTTTTCATTACTAGTTGGCACATGTTTAAGGCCTCACTTTAACCTTCAATTACGAAGACATCACAACTACTAGAGACAGTTAAAAACTCAAAACACGTAGTAAGAGCCCCACAGATGAAGATTCATCAAAAAAATTGAATCACTTTTTGGCGTTTTTCAATTTTTGAGAGATCTAAAATGGTTATTAATTTAGCACTTTTTCCCTTCACGTGCTTTACTATAAAAACAGTTGGGTTGCACAGCTGATTTTGCGAGTGTGGCGCCATCTATGGAAATTTCTGGTACGCAGCTTTAATGGTCCATCTTTTTCTAATGCAGAGTGATCAAAACCAAGTTTTAGTTGTGACTTTTAAAAACTAGGTTTTGGCCAAAAAAAGTGGTCGTTCGGACCATAGTGCATTGTTTAGGCAAAAGATCTTGGGCTGAAAGTCCATTGTGGGATTAATCTAGCAACTCAGGGTCGCTTTGAAGCGTCTCTGCCCCCCCCCCCCGCAAAGTAGGCAACGATCACTGGCAAGACTGATCGACGCTGCGACGGGGCGGCACGGGTTCGAGCCCCGCCCGGCCTTAAATAACAAACTTCTCTTTTTCCTCGTTTTTTATGCAATTACTCGCCACTAAGATATAGCAGGCTTTGGTCTGATTTGTCGGGCTTCTTCGGTTGCAAGCTCGGTTTCAGATCTATTATCCCCGAGCAGTTTACGTAACCCTTTTGCCGCTGTCATTTCGCCGCCGGGTGTGGCAGGTAGTAAGAGATGCCTGTCGCAAAAGTCAAGTCCGGTCCTGGGTTCGATTCCCAGTGTAGGCTGCGTACATTTAAATGAAAAATTCCGAGACTTTTTCACCTCTGCAGATGTACATATACACTAGACTTACAACTAAATAGAATAGAATAATGGAAAAAAATGTAACATAAAAATAGGAAGTAAGCGCAATTGTAAATAGAATTTTTGTTTTTTTTTATATTTTTGTTTTTCAATTCCCGACTTTTTTTTTCCTTAGAGGAAAATTCCAAAATGGAGGAGGAGCAGGCACCGGCTGGTTATTAATAAATTGCACTTGAGAACGAACGTTCACTTATTAATTTCTTTAGAGAGCCTGAAGTCGGAAAAGTGCACAAGTCAACCGTTTTTGTTGTGTCCTCGCAGCAGCCGTGACAGTACGTGACCAATAACAGGGAATCTATCGGAGGGCCTGCCAGACAGACAGAGTCATTGTAGAGTCACTGGCCTAAAAACGACCATTATGAAGTTGCTCACTTGATCGTGCAATGTACTTTTCCTGCCTGCCTGCCAGCCTCCCAGCCTCCCAGCCTGGCACCGAGCACACGTTGTTGTTGGCCAGCACTTAGCACGTTCCCCCGATGGAACGGCGGTTAGGGTGTGCAACAATGCAACTGGAAACTGGACGGAACACAACGTAGGCATGGGCATGAACTGGAATGAAACAGTGCGCTCTGGACTGTGGATTGGGAGAGGGTGGCAGTTTTTGATGTTGTCCCGAGTCTCTGGCATTGATTGCCATTTCCCCAGCTAATGATGTGTGGAAAAAGTTTATTTTCCCAGTAAACAACACGGAAAATGCTAAATAAATATACACATAAATAAAACAAACAACCAAAAAAAAACCAGAAACAAAATCAGAACGGCAGAAATGGCAATGGATGGATCATTGATGGTTTTGGGGTCTTTGATGCGTTGCTGATTTCCGAACGCCAAAAACAATGAACAGAAACAGAAACAGAAACAGAACCAGACAAATGCGATTTATGATGGCAGCACAGAGGTGCACACAGGCACACTGCAGCGGGCCCAGAGAGACGGTGGGGGGGGGCAGGCACATGTATGTCAGGTTGCAAAAACGAGCAGCGGCATAAATTTCATGAAAAATTTGGCACGAAAAGTGAAGGCGATTGCCACAATAGATGAAAAGATATAGATCGAAAGGCAGATAGATACGAGGTACAGTGAATGATCTGTACTGATGCATGCCCCAGGGAATTGGGAACTCCTGATGTTTTTTTCACGCTTCAAATCCGATTGGGAGGTCACTTGTTTGATGTACTCGCTAAACGATACTCGCTGCTCGTTATTAAATAGACTCGTTATAAATGGTACACGTTGTAAGTTGGCTTTTTGGACCATTTACTCGTTGCATGAAATACTGCTATACAAAATACTCGTTGTGCACCTTCAGCGCTGCTTTTCTTACTCGCTGTATGAGACAGCTAAAGGATACTCGCTGATCGATATTAAATACACTCGTTATAAATGGTACACGTTGTAACTTGGCTCTTTGCACCATTTACTCGTTGAATGAAATACTATTGTGTACAAAATACTCGTTGTGCACCTTCAGCGCTGCTTTTCTTACTCGCTGTCTAATACAGCGACTACCACTGGAGATCTATGAACAAAATTCAGTTCTAAAGTCCAGGCACTACTTTTTACCTTCATATTTTACTCCTTTCCTCCTTTTCAAGTAACCTCTAATTGATTTATGACCATGAAACGCACTGTAATGCCATCGCCATAGAGCGAGCGTGTCTGAGAGGCTCCGTTTGAAATCAAATTTGTTTCGTTTCTGGTTACATTATTATGCGTATTATTATCATTAGCTTGAGTCCTTCCTTCCTTCCTTCCTTCAATATTTCCTCTCCATTATCGTACCTCTCCGCCACCGCCTCCGCCACCGCCACCGCCTCCGCCACCGCCTCCTCTTCATAATTCTATTTTCCTTCAGGTTTTTATTCTGGTTTTTATTACCCGAAAGTCGTAAAGGCAAATACCAAAAGTGGAGACAAAACTAGATTGTAGGCCAAAGGGGCCGCCAAGTGGTGGCGCTGCTAAGCGGTGCTCGGTTAGGGGCTAACGGAAGCGGAAGTGGAAGTGGAAACGGAAGCAGCTCCATCTTGCGGCAGTGTTAATGCGATCCTTGGCCGCGTTTATGGCATGGCATTGTTTAAAGCATCGCAAAATCAGAAAGAAATCACAGGAAGCCACATAAAAACTGCCCTCCTGCCGTCCACAAATCTATATACATAGATACAGTAGGTATGGGGGGCTGAAGTGAAGCGTTTACAAATTCAATTTAATGGCTCGTATAATGCCCGTTTACGATCCTTGAAATATTATGCTCGAGCACATAGAAAGGAGCAGCAGCGACGGCAGCACGACGGCAGCGACGGGGCTGGAGGCACAGTTAATTATGTTGAACGTTAAATAAACATCAATTAAAAAGTTGCCCCATCTGGCCCCTGTCTTAGAATCACCCAACCCCTAGCCCCCATCATCATCATCAGAGTCTCCCCACCATCCATCCATCCATCCATCCATCCATGGCATTCCCCTACATCAAAGGGGGGGTTTGTTGATGTTGCCATGGATGTTTTTTTTCGGCGGGCAAAATATGTTTCGTGCATTTTAAAGACAAAACGGAAAATGGCAACCGAGCACGACAATAAATATTCATAGCCCAAGCGGAATCGTAAAACAAATCAAAAGTCATCAAAAAGTGCACTTTGGTCTAATTCCCTTCGCCGTCGTCTCATGTCCCCAGTAATGGTGGCGGGATCAATGGGTATCTAGGGGGAGCTCTGCGACAGGGACACTTGGAGGACTGCCTGTAGATCTGTCTATTTCTTGGAGGAGCTAGTGGGTATCCCCCAGGTCGGAATGGCGACTATATCCTATTGGCTTTCCTGCTTTCCGGCTTTCGTTTTGGTATTTTTGTTTGAGCCGTTTTCATGACAAGTCATGGCATGACCTCCTCCCCAAACCCCAGCGGCACAAACACACAAAAAAAAAAGGAGGAGCAGGCACAGCAGGAGCAACAGAATCAGGAGAGCGCAACAACAATCAGCATGGCAACAACTGAGCCTCCAAAACTTATTAATAAACGTTATGACGACAACAACAAGAATACTACGGCTGTACTACGCCCGAAATGAAGTCGTCTTTGGGCCGGCTCTAGACGGTATCGACGCTGGTCGTGGCCGTGGTCCTCGTTCTCGTCGTCGTCCTCGTCCTCGTCCTGCTGCTGGCTTGGGCTCTCTCTCCTGTTTGGGAAGTTGTATTGTGTCAGTTTTCTGTGGCCCCAAACTACGACAACGCCGATGACGACGACGTCGACGACGACGACATCCAAATTGGCAAAGTTGGAACAAAAACGAAACGGGCCCAAAACGAAGCCAACAAAAGGAAGCAACGAAGCCGTTGGGGCGGCATAATTGCAAAACTGTTTTCATAAAGCCAAGCAGCACAGGCAAGGAGCAACTAAAACGAGGCAAAGAGGCAGGCAGGGGCAGGGCAGGGATGGGCCGAGCAACGGGGCAAAAACAATCGAATCGCCAAATGAAGGCAGCTCCCAAAAAAGGAGCATGCAACAATATGGGATGGGGCAGCAAAGTGTGTACAGTGGGTTCATGGGAAAGCCAGTGATTGCATTTTTGATTTCATTATCGAGATAGACCAGAAATCGATAACTACTGGAGATTGCTGGTTAATAAATCTATTTGAATGAAAAGATATCGATTAACCATCGATTCTTTTATGGAGATATGTACATTGAAATCGATGGCTGATTGTGAGAGATTTTCTGTATCAAATAATCGAAAGAAGACAAAAATCGGAAAATTTTAGAAATATCCATTCACTATCTGTTTTATTTTGCGGTATACCTACAAATCGTTAGCTGATTGTGAGAGATTTTCCGCATAAAATAATCGAAAGAAGAAAAACATCGAAAAAATTAAAAACTATCGATTAACTAACGGCAAAAATTGATAACTGATTATAAAATATTTTGTGTATAAAATAATCTAAAGAAGAAAAATCTAAAGAAGCTTAAAATCTATCGCTTAACTATCGGTTGATTCAAATCGATGGCTGATTGTGAGTGAATTTTTGTATAAAATAATCGAAAGAAGAAAAAAATCGATAAGTTTAAGAGCTATCGACTAACGTTCGGCTTATCGAAAGCTGATTGTGAAAGATTCTCCGCATCAAATAATGAAACGACGAACAAAATCGGAAAGTTGAAAAGCTATCGATGAACTATCGGTAAAAATCGATAGCTGATTGTAAAATATTTCCTGTATAAAATAATCGAAAGCAGAAAAAATCGAAAGACTTAAAAGCTATCGATTGACTATCGGTTTTTTTGCGGTATAAATAAAAATCGATTTCCTCACTTTGAAATAATCGAACGATTATAGATCCTCTCAGCTCCGATATCATTATTATACGTTTCGCATGTCCATCGCCTCCCATTGTGGCCGCCACTGGCCCCTCGCGCCCACCTCCAACCTCCCAGCACATGAGGCCCACCGTGCCACGAAGACAATTAGCATTTTCGCCATGGCTGCGTCCTGCGCCCTGTGTCCTGTGTCCAGTGGCTGGGAGATCTCCTGCCTCTGGCTGCGCTTTGCGGCAATTATAAGCGGAGATTGTCTTAGGTAGGGATGGGGACTTGCCCCTTTCAAAATGTGGGGGCCTTTTGGGGGCATGGGAATTTCATCATTCGATGGGCCCTGCGGCCTGTAAACAATCTACAATCGATGCCCAGCTGCTGGCATTTTCCGGACACTATATATGAAAATGAAATTAGTTTTCTCATAAAATATTCATTAGTGACGATTCCCAATGTAATTTGCATTAATTGAATTGTTTGTTAAATTGGAAAATTCTCGACACCATTCTGTGGGGCATCATTATAAATTGTGCTTAGTTCGCCCCCCCTCTCCGTCCCTGGGCCGATTCCGCTTCCGATTCCGATTCCGGGACGAATGCAAAACAATAACCATAACAATTTAACCAACACCCTAACAGCAATTCGACAACAAGGACAATAACCATAATAATAAAATGAATTAAATATGTACCAAAATCCCAAAACCCAAACCCCAAATCGAGCCACAGATCCACACCAAAAGCCCGAAAAACCCCCCAACCGCATTGTGATTAAACAGCTCCGACAATTGTCGCACGTGCGTCCATCGGAAGCCATGCAAAAATCTCACACTCTGCCGCAAAATTGAATTTAAAATGAGATTCGCACAGGACCATTGCGATGGTCAATAAGCGATACAGCGGGGGGCCGAGCAGCGATCTAGAGTGCATCTTTAATCGTATAACTAGATATTCCGCATTACTTTCATATAGGTACTGGCATCCAAATCGTTTATTGGCATCGAATTTGCACAAATTTTTCTCATTTTGCTCCGTTGCTCTCCTCTCGTTTCAGGTAAGCGCCACAGCATCATCAATTTATGCGACCAAATGTAATGATGTGTATGTAAGTGAAAAGACGATTTTCTTACTGATTAAATTACCCACACATGAACAGGCAACGCACAGACACACGCACACACACGCACACAGAGACAGGAAGAAATGGTCGTCGTCCTTTGGGTGGGGGACAGCAAAGACTGGAGGGAAATCTATATCTGTAAATGTGATTTCAGTTTCGTTTTTGATGGCCAAAATGGGCATATTCGATTTGGTTTTTCGGGCAAGAGCCATACATAATTTGACCTTGATTCGATGACCAGAAAGGGGTCATTGAATGGCAGTCTCGATTTAAAGTTATGGCTATCGATGGCTGTTGCCAAATGAAACTCTGTTCAGCAATCAAAGGGGCGTGCTTGGGATTCCTTGTGGCACGGTTTGAGGGGTAAGGACAGCCTCCCCTTTTCCCGTAAGTCTCGCAATTCGTTATGGACACGACTCCGTGTGGCTTGTGCACTGCCACTTAATTAATCCTGTCACACATTGCTGTGTCTGTTCCTGCTCCTCGTTCACCTCGAATTTTATGTGTGGCTCACGTAAGTATTCTACGGCCCGGACCCACCCCTATGTGAGGACACGCCAAATAGTTTTGATGCCCATTTAATAAAATCTTCCATCTATTTTGGTCTCCTCTGGCGCCTGTCATGGGTTGTCTCCCAGTCTCTTTCTCCTTCTTTTCGGCCACGCCCCTTGGTGACTGCGGCAACACTTTTGCTCCTCCACATGGTCCCTTTTGCGAAACCGGAAAGTGAAAAATCCCAAACGGAAATACATTCATTTGCTTGTTTTACTTTTCCAATTTCAATGCCGGAGGTTTCTCTCTCTCTCTCTCTCTCTCTAACACCATCATCGTTACACATGTAGGGGGGTGGAGGTAGGGGGGCGTGGGGGCGTGGGGGCGTGGGGGCCAGGGCCCGTGCCGCAGTCACGTTTAAAACATTAAAGTTAGATTTATGAGTTTTCGGGTTATAAAATGACTTTAGATTGATTCCCGTCACATGATGACAGTTTTTCGTTTTTCATTCGCCAACAAGGACTCCGCCTCGCTCCCTGTGGGAACTATCGGCAGGCAGGCAGGCAGGCAGCTCCTTTTGAGCGTCTTTGCTGCTCGGAAATGGCTTGGAATGGCAGTCATGGGCACCATGTGTAGACAATGAATTTTTAAGTTGTTTATAAGTTAAGGAATTGGAAGGATTTCCTTTACGCGCACACGTATGCCTGTGTGTGTGTGTGGCATCCCCCCTCAAGTGGGCATCAATTTCCATTCTGTGTGAATATATTTACCCTGACAAATTGTGTTAGTTTCGCATTCATTCTTCAGGTGTACCCCGTGCTTCGAGGGTGTCTTCGAACTGGCACAACCAGGGAAAAGAGCCTGGGTATTGGGTATCCTTCAGTCGCCTTACTTTCACTACGCCCTCAGAGCTTTACCACTAATGTTAATTTAACATTTTGGCCTAATCAAAGGCCATTTTTAATTAGCCATCTCGCCCGCTGATCAGCGTTGATTTGTTTTGGGGTTTCGTTGCGCTCTCTCATCCTCTAACCTCAAAATGCTGATGAAGAAATGTCATGACAGGGCTGCATTTCCGATGCCACACCACACCGCACCGCACCGCACAGCAATGCCATAGATACACCATAGACCGAAACGAAACGAAACGGAACGAAACGAAACGGGGCCATCGTGCATTCATTAGCGTGTCGCTTGGATCCGATCCACTACCCGACACACACAGAAAATGGAAAATGGTTAAAGGGAAAAGGGAAAAAGGAAAGGGGCAAAAAGGAATCAGTGGCAACCGGACCGCGATAGAGTTATCAAACGTGGCCGCAGCAAACTATTAATGAAGGGGCATGGGGCATGGGGGAACGGGTGATGGGGTTGGGTGATGGGTGATGGGTAATGGGGTCTCATGGAAGTAGGGTATCCGTTTTGCTGGGGTTCCACTTTACGTGCCACTGCACACATTGTGGTGCAGCGACCAGAGGCTCTCCCAGAGGCAGGAGGACCAGTAGTGTCTCGGCTACACTGCAGATTTGAAGCGCTAATTACGTGGTCATTAATTGCGCTAATTATTTTTCATTTTGCCCAGCGCCTGCTCTCTCCTGCTCTCCTTCCCGCTCTGTCGTTTTTCAATTTCCATCCATTTTCATTTTTGCATCATTTGCATAGAGCACAGTACGAAAGGGAATTTTACATTCCGTTTGTTCCTTGTTCTGTCCTGTTCTGTTCTGTGCTGCCATTCGACTGTCTCCAGGTCCTGGCTGCCTCTTGTCCTTGTTCTGGTTTCTGTCCTTTTGGTTTCAGTCATTATTTTCCTGGTATTTTTCAATTTAACATGAAGGTATTCCGGAGAGTGGGTAGAGACCGCCCCCGCTCTAATTTTTTTCGTATTAGTTCTCTTGTGTTTGCTGTACTTTTTGGAGATCCTTATAGCTTTATTATATATATTTTTAAGTACTTATTATATATGGTATTTATATTATATATATCGATATTTTGTATATATTTAAATATTATTTTTAATCCTTTAATCCCTAAAGATTTGATTAATTTTCTTAACCCATCTTTGGTTTACCATTTCTTTTCTTAATTTTATTAAAAATCATGATTGTATATTCCCCATTGGATACCTTATTTTTCGACTGCTCCATTTTTTGAGATTTTTTCATTACGTCCATTTTCTTATGCACATTTTTCTGTAATAAGAAAATGCGCATGAGGTAATTTTCCTGACTATTTGCAGCATTTCCCAAATTGGGAACGACCAGGCATGGGGTGGGGCCTAGGAGCTGGGTTCTTGGAGCTTGGAGCTTGGCGTAAGCCGCAAGTGACCGACATTTTGTGTCATCGTCGACCAGAAATGGCAAATGGCTAAAACCGTGGCAACGGAAAAGATGAACACGATGCGACTGCGGCTACGGAAGGTATGGAATGAGGTGGTGCCATGAGGCAGGAGGCGCGACATCCGCCAGGGGAAATAGGAAGGAAAAGCCAGTGAGAGAGAGGAGACCGACCCCAGGAGAATGCGGATGCGGATGCGCCTGGGAATCGGTTGTGGTGGCGGTGTCACTGGTAATTTGATGAAAATGATGCCACTGCTCCATATTACACTTTGCGCTAATTGAAAGTTTCATCATCATCAGAAGAGAGGGGTGGAGAGGGGAGGAGAGAAGAGGTGGAGAGCTGGAGGATAGGTACCGCCGTTAGGGGTAGCCCTCATTTGGCATTACCATTGCACAGGGAGATCTCTGCCAACCACCTACGGAACGGCCATGCGCTCCCCTCGGAGATGGAACTCAAAGTAGGCAAAAGCATCTACCATCTGAGAGCGGTGGCAGGCACAAGGTACAAGGGATTTCTTTTGCACAATGAAATCAAATTGCAATGAGAGTGATTCATTAAATGAACGAATGACTTTACAAACGAGTAATTAATTAACAGGCTAATGGACGACCCAATGAAAGAGCCACTAAATGAATGAACGAGAAAAAAGCGAAGCTTAGAAGGGAACAAAACCGTAAACGGATGATTAAATGGGAATATCGTGATGTGTTCCGACAAATAATACGCATAAAATGCACGTCACGGAAGCATCGCTTACTCGCTGCAAGCACTCGCTGGTTGCACTTGGCACTCGCTAATATTTCCAGCACTCCATAAACGAATAATTAAATGGGAATATCATGATGTTTTCCGACAAATAATACGCACCCAATGCACGTCATTGAAGCATCGCTTACTCGCTGCAAGCACTCGCTGGTTGTACACGGCGCTGCACTTGGCACTCGTTAATATTTCCTCAACTCCGTTAACGAATAATTAAATGGGAATATCATGATGTTCTCCGACAAATAATACGCACAAAATGCACGTCACAGGAGCATCGCTTACTCGCTGCAAGCACTCGCTGGTTGTGCTTGGCACTTGTTAATATTTCCAGTGTTTTCTGGTAGTGCTTTGCTGTTCCCCAAATGCGAGCTAATTATTTATTTAGATCTCGCTGCCTCATTCGTTGGAACCACAGTTTACTTAACCATTCAGTGGAGAGGAAAACTTTTCATTTTCGTTGACTTGTTGTCGACAAAAAGGCCAACGCCTCCCCAATTCGGGAGCACTCATAAGAGCATCGGAAGCGTTTCAACAGTTTACACAAAACTTGAAATTAATCAGAAAATTGTTTGGCCAAGCTCTGGGGCGGGGGCGGGGGCTGGGCCTGGGATCGGGGGAGGTGGGTCCAAACTGCAATTTGCAGTTTTGTCGGCCGCCAAGTTGAAAGCAAATATGACAGCGAAATGTTGAAATTGCGGCAAGCCGCAGCGAATCGAGCCACACCGACCCGACCCGCCATATATAGAGGGTATTTCCGTATTCAGTGGAGCCGAAAAGATACAATTTCTGAACCCCAAAAAAGAGAGAATCTGGAAGACTCGGAGATTGATTTGAGGCTACTGTGATCGGCTAGATACAGATCGATCTATGAGGGTATCTATAGGGCTGGCTATGGGTCTCCTTTCTGTGTCTTTTAAGCTCAAACAATCGAGAGGGATTTCTGGCGGGTTATGGGTTCTGGTCTCTGGTTTCTGGTCTCTGGGTGTGCTGGCACGTATCTAATTTATGCCATCTAAACAAAACACAAACAACAAAAGACCAACAGAAAAGTTTTCCCTGACACACACACACACACACACACACACAGGACGACTCCAGTATGTGTGGGTGTCCTTTCTGAGTGTTGCGTGGATTTTGCTATCTATAAAACGGTCTCCCAGTCCCTATCTCTGGAAAAAGTGTTTTGTCCAACTTTGGTTTCGGTTTCGGTCTTTGTCTTTGTCTTTGGCTCAGACTCCAACTCCAACTCTGACGCTGACTCTGAAGGATGCTGCTGGGGATGCTGTGGCTTTATGAATTGTATCTTTTACGGCTCTGGTCTCTGCCCGTAAATAGCCCGATATGATTGTTTGTCTATATCTACGTCTGTTTCCCGATATTAAATATAAATATATGCCAGCAGCAGGGAGTCAGGGGTCTAGGCTCAGCTACAGAATGAAGACATAAACGGACAGTTGAGAATTATTGCCGATAGAGTTGGATTGAAAAAGGACACAGACACAGACCAAGGCAAAGACAAAGTCCTTGTCCGTGTCCGTGTCCATGTCCGTGACTTAGACAGATTGAACATGTCGCCGCTTTTCTCTTAAGTTTTCTTCCCTCTTTTTTTTTGGGTTTGGAGGAGGCGGCCACGCTTCAATGTCCTTTATATATATTTTATTTATTTTCGTTAAGTTTCCCCCGTGCCCCTGCCGTCTGCCAGGCGAGGCGTGTAATTTGAAACTTGGCACCCGACTGGGGACATGGGCGGTAGCCAAAATGCGGCTCTGACAAAACGTGGTGGAAAAAACCCCCGAAAACCCCCCAAAGACTTGCAGATGCAAATGGGGTAAATCCGGCAGGAGTCCTTAGCAGTCCCAGGTCTGTCCTGGTCTGTCCTCTGACACCAGGAACGCAGTCGAGTGCAAACAAATATGTCCAACTCCAAGATGAATCTCGCCCTCTGATGCTGCACCAAATTGTGTCCTCCGTGTCCTGTGTGTGCCCTGTGTGTGTGTGTGTGGCCTCCTTCAATTGATCAAAGTTCAGGATGTGGGGCACTGAATAATGGTTTACATTATTTTTCTGGTAGTCAAGCAGTCGCTTAAAGATTTCACGTACATGTTTTTGGGAAATATAAGTTATAATATTTTAAAGCATTGACTCGCACGCGCAGCTTAGCAGCGAGTAACCCGCACTCGTTGAATATTTATTCGGTACGAGTATTTTTCCATCTGCATATGTATTTTTCGCCCTGCCTTCATGGATTCTACTGCACAATCTGCTCTCTCTGTGTGCGTGCGTGTCTCATGTCCTGGTAAATATTATTTGACAACATTTTCTCCCCTCCCAACCCCCCTTTACTGGGACTTCGGTCGCTTTGGGTGGCCGCAAAAAGCCAAATGGCAAACGAGAGAGCAGAGCAGATGCTGCCTTAACTCTAGATCCCTATGTGCCCCCCATCTGTGTGTGTGTGTGTGTGCTTAAGCATGTGTCAAGTGGCCGCCATTGTCAAGAGCCCCGAACAGGACACGACAGGATAGAGCAGGACAGGACAGGCAGGGCCACAGGTCTGCGTCTGCATCCGCAATCATTTCATGCATTTTCATGTGTTCCCTCTCTGTCTCTCCCCCTCCCTCCCTCTCTCGTTACTTTCTCCCGTTTTTTTCCCCGTTTCTGTTGCTGCCACAAACTTTGCATTTGCCTCCACCTCCGCCCACCCGGAATGCATTAATCAAAATGTTAAATAAGAAATTGGAATTGATTCCCAGCCAAAGCAAATGTTCAATATTATTCAATATCATTCCATTCCAAGGAAACAGCTGCATGAATCTTGCCACCCATTGCAGTGGCAGCATCATTTGTACTTGCCCCCGTCGCAAGACGGCCAACGGTGGACGGGCGTGGCAACACCTGACAAAACTTGCAACTTGGGGAGACATTTTCTGTGTAGTTCGTGTGTGCTGGACAGGGGGTCACGGGAACAACAATCGTTTATCGAGTCGAGTTTTCTCTGCCACTCTGGCAACTTTGTGGCACTTCCATTCGGTTTTATTGGGTTCGCTGCGGGTCCCCAAACCCAAGCAAACAAAACGAAACCATAAATACCGACAGTTCAAGGGATTCATTTCGATTAGAGCCACCTTACGATTATCCAGAGAGAGAGAGAGGGCAGCCATTTCCAAGCTGATTTCGTGCCATTTTTTGAAGAAGTAATTGCATTTTGGCTTTCGGCAGCTTCCACACTCCCTTTTTTGTATTTTTTATTGCCTGAAACGTGAAATTCGAAAGGAAGAAGAGGCAAAACTTTCCTAAATATCGAAAACTGAAGCTCAAAGAATGTTGAAAAGTAAGGAAATCCTATTTTGAAGGCAGATAAGCATCACTGGGAGAGAGAGAAAGGAATATACGATACAGATAGAGAGAGAAAAATATCAAATAGATATTTAAAGCTTACAAAATCTTAGGGCAACTGCTAAGCCACACTGGTGAAGAGAGAAGGAAGAGAAAAGTAGGGAAAGATGCGAGTATTCTTAAGCTTTTGCCAGGTTTTGTATAGTGCTAAGCCACACTGGTGAAGAGAGAAGGAAGAGAAAATTAGGGAAGCTTTTAGCATAGTCCTTGCCAGGTTTTGTATAGTGCTAAGCCACACTGGAAAAGGCTGAAGAAAAGTGATAAAAACTCGAAATTATCGACAGTCTATAACTCTCTCTATGAGCCCTACAGAAATCTCTTTAGACACTAGGTTGAGGCGATATATCTATCGATAAATCTGCACTAAATCGATTACATTTTCCGATAACTGATTAAAGTTTATGCAGAACTTGCATTTACATATTCAGCAGAGAGTGAGAATGTTTCTATATGGCATATCCATAAAAAAATTGGTGTCGAGTGTCGGGTTTGTCGATTGTTGAGTGGTTCCCCCCACCATGCCTCACTCTCTCTCTCTCCCACCTGCTGGCTGGTAATGCGCTAATTAAAATGCCTGAGAAGAATGAAGGAGGAAAAAGAGAGAGAAGGAGAGAAGCATTTTCTCCGGCTTCTGCCGTGCGAATGGGAATGCAAGGTGCAGCAGGCCTCTCTCCAGCTCTGCAGCTCTCAAGTGTGGATGGGTGTGTGTGTGTGTGTGGGGTCTTTATGGGGTCAGGGGTTATGGGTTGCCAAGGGATAAGCTTTTTGACTTGCCACTTATTAACTTGCCAAGCAATTATGGCCTGAAGATGGAGCCCCGAGAGCGGAAAGAAAGCTGAGAAAAGATTCCTTTTTCTTCGTTTTTTTTTTTTTTTACTCGTTT
This sequence comes from Drosophila miranda, assembly GCF_003369915.1. Lineage (NCBI taxonomy): Eukaryota > Metazoa > Arthropoda > Insecta > Diptera > Drosophilidae > Drosophila > Drosophila miranda. The sequence goes on from NC_046673.1 coordinate 14,068,427, forward strand.
TTATACTCTATTTTTAGTAGATGGCCGTAGTTCAGGTGGGGCTTCTCTGTGAGTGGGATATTTCCTTTCCTTTAGCCCGGTTTCGCCTATCCTTATCCTTCTCCTTATCCTGCTTAGATGCCCCCGTCCGGGTCTGCCGTCGCCGCCAAAGTGCCACGAGTACGAGTATATTTCGATGCTTTCTCTGTAATTGCTCAGAGCTCTGGGCGGGCCCCTCTTGCACGGCAAAGGGGTGGGGCCAGGGGACAGGAGCCGGAAGTCATCTTACACATCAGACATGGGTGTGAGTCTGTGTGAGAGTGTGTGTGTGCTCTTAATAGGTAACAAGTTGCAAAAAGGCAGACAACGTCCGACCATCTCTCTGTCTGACGACTGACTGCCATTATCTGCATCAGCACGCGTAAACTTCGTTTGCACCAAAAAAAAAGAAGGCAGGCAAAAACGAAACCAAAGAGGAAAGAAGCAAAGATGAAACGTTGGGGGGAAGTGTGGGCTGGGCGGGGGGGGCTGCCCAGGAGGGTGTTGCAAAAAAGAGGTAACTGCTTGCATCATTCAGCGGAACAAGAAGTCATTTCTTTTAAGCTCAGGCGGAGGTACTTTGCCCGTTCCCCTCCCCTTCTCCCCTGCCACTTTTTAACACTTGGAGCCCACTGCAGGCACAGTGGGGCGAACTTCAAGGCAGAGTTCTACAGATCATTCGGGATATCTGCCATTGAAGCCGTATAAGAGTATTCTCTGGATAATTTGTGGAGCGGTTCTTGGTTTTAATTTTACTAATTTCTTTATTTCACGTCTGTTCTTTCTTCTTGTCGATCGTCGAATTTATTGATTTATTTATTAATATGTTTTTATGTGCATTTTTTTTAATATATATTTTTAATATTTAATATGTATTATTTTTTTTAATTTTTAATTTTATTTTTTTATTGTAATTAGAATTGTATTTATTTATTAATATGTTTTTATATGCACTTTTTTAATATAAATTTTTAATATTTAATATTAATATTTATTATTATTTTTTTTAATTTTTTAAATTATTTTTTTATTGTAATTAGGATTGCATTTATTTATATATATGTTTTTCTATACATTTTTCTTTATAGAATTTTATAAATTACTTATTTTTTATTCATTTACTATTTTTTGTTATTTTTCTTGCTCTTAAAATCTTAAAAAAAAGTCTCCCAAAAATCTGTACTTTTGCCTTACAAATTACATATTTAAATGATTTAATATTTAATATTAATATTTATTTTTTATTTTTTAATTTTTTTTAAATTTCTTTATTGTAATTAGGATTGTATTTATATGTTTTTCTATACATTTTCCTTTATATAATTTTATAAGTTATTTAATTTTTAATTTTAAAATTATTTTTTGTTCTTAAAATCTTACAAAAAAAAAAAACCTCACCAACAATCTGTAGTTTTTTATGGTTTATTCCATTGAAGGCACGATTGAGTTTCCAGCACTGAATCCTCACTTCCTGTTCGAACTACTTCATCATTTTATGGCTTTCAAATTGTTGGCTGGTTTCGTGTTTCGCCTCCTGCCGCCTGCCGGCTTCTGGCCTTCTCCATGGCGTAGCCGTCGTCTCAGTTTCCCTCGGTCTCCGACTTTGGTTGTACATATACGCTTACCTACTTACGGGAACGCCCCCATCCGCCACCGCCACCGCCTCCGCCTCCACCCTGCAACGGAGTCTCAGCGGAGTCCATGCTTTTCGTTTCATTTTTGGTTTCATTTTATTTCCTCGGCTTACTTTCTCTCTGCCCTGCCCCCCCCCCTCTCGGGCACTGTTCTAATGGGAATTTACAATTTTTCACCAAAAAGCAAAAAGCTGCGCCTTGCGTCCGACATGCTCCGCTCCATGCCCCGCCTCCATGCCCCACCAAGCCCCCTCCATGCCCCTCCAAGCCCCATCCATGTCGCTCTTCTTTTGCCGCGTTGTTTCTTGCATAAAATGAAATTGTATTGCATTTTCCTTTTTTCATTCTCTCTCTTTTTTCTTTTTTGCCTTGTTTTTGCTGTTGTTGCTGCTTTATGGCTGGACACAGAATGGCTGCCTCAGCAGCAGCACAAGGAGCAGGGAGGAGCCGCAGTAGAGTTACTGCTACTCCACTTGGAAGCTGCGTCCGCCATTCGGTGTCCGTTACTCTTACGCGCGAGAGTATCACGATTTGTTTGAACAGCTGTTGGCAGGACCCAAAAAAAAGGCGCCCCAGGCCAACAATATATCCTCCTTGTTGCCAGGCAACTATCGCATCTGTGGAGAATTCCATATAATCGAAAGGGTATTCGGGCTTGCCGTTTTTATGTCCATTTCCCGGCTCCACTCTCCAGTGGAACACAATAGAAAATCGTGAGAGCAACATGAAAATTTATGATGCATTTCTTTTGCTGCAGTACAGTACTCCCTCGCTTAAGTCGTCTTGGCCATGCTTTCAAATTATTGCAAAACTTAAGTGAAATTTATATAATTGTAATGGAATTTATATTAGATTTTGTCCGCTGCAAACTGACAAATGGTTCCACCCTTCTTCTGGGAAGAGGATTGTCATTGTCAACGTCTCGTTGGTCTTGGTCTCGTTTCCCTTTTTTATTATTTTGTTGCTGTGACACAGATTTCGTTTTATTTATTTCGATTACTTAAGCTCAAGAATCACACAAACCAGAGACGGGGAGGACAGCCAGGAAGGCTAGACAGTGTTGAATAGATCCCAAAGAGGGAGAGATTCCAGCAGCTTTAAAGGTATTTTGCCACAAAAAATAATTCAATAATTGGCTGGGAAAAATGTTAGAGAAAGAGTCCTGCCTCTTTATTTAGGGAGACAACAGATTCGGAAGCCCACAAGAAGTGGAAAGGAAAGAAAAGCCTTCCAGGGGAATTCTTCAATGCATAAAAAACCGACAGCCCCGGTGGATATCTGATGAAATATCCCCCCCAAAGGGGGCAAGGATACGAGTATCCACAGCCCATGAGCAGATAGAGAGGAGTGGAGTCTCTCTCCTCCTGCTTAAGATGTTTTCTTTTCCTTTGTCTCTTTTTTTTTTCTTTGTGAGCAAATAGTTTTCCGCTTGCCGCCGCATAGTACAATACAAAAGAATGGGTTTTGGGGCATTCTTTATCAATTTTATCTGTGAAATATATTTCCGAAACATTTGCCATTATATTTGCATTAGTAGCCACAGCTTCCGGACGGGGTCCGGCATGCCAGGAATTTGTTTTTGGATTGGACACACGACACGCCAGTTCGACGCCCAATGAAAGGGGAGTGGAGGGAGGGCGGAGGACTAGGCATACACGTCGCTTTCGGCTTTGGTCTATTCCCAGGCGGAAACTGCTTATCACACATTTCCCACACACACACACAGAGCGGCAGCCAAACCAAATACAATACACAGAAAAAAAAGGATACACCACAGAGTGGAGTGCCACTGGGGGGTGGTGCTGGGGTGGTTCGGGGAGGGTACTAGTAAAGTAATAGCCAGAGCGCACAAAGAATGATGCGTAGACATGATTTCCATGCGGTTGATTTCCCCAACCCCCCTCCCCCTCGGCCACGGCGGAAAATTTCCATAAATCTTGAACGGCTGTGGGACTGTGGGATATTTATTTATTGGCCAAGATCATCGCTTCCCTGGTCCCCCTTGGATGCTCTTTTTCCTGGAATTCTGTGCCCGGTTTTCTTTAAAATTCATTCCCTTAAAGAAGCTGCCCCCAAAGCTATTTCCCCTGAACGTTTGTTCAGTCGTTTTGCCGTTTAAAATTCCTTCCTCTAATGGTTTTCCCTCCATTAGTTCTTTCTCTCTGCTCTGTGCTTCTCTGTTTTTCCACTACTCGTATTGTTGCCATTTCGTCCATCCGTTCTGTGCTCTGCTCTGCTTTTTCCCTGGGTTTTTTATGCCACCAGAGAGGGGGAGGGAGAGAGAGGCAGAGAGGAAGTAAAGTGCCAGCAGGGAAACTATTTGCTTGGGGGATTTAGTTTCTGGTACCTTTTGTGCGTATAGAGTAGAGTGTTATCTACATGATTTTGCATGCCCAGGACTCTCAATCAGGATGAGGAATAGAGAACCAGGCGAAGAGCAGAGCTGAGGCCACTCTGACACCGACTTAGGACTCTCAAGTGGCAAGGTTGGCATTCCATTCCATGCCATGCCTCCATACGTATACGGCAGTATCGCAGTATCACTGTCGTTGTCTAAGCTGCTGCCAGAAGCTGCCCCCAAGTAGCATGTAATTCATCTTATTCCCCAAAGACAACCAGCGACAAAGGAGACACGGACGCTTGAGCTTACAATTCCGGCGGGTAAATTGCTCGCGCAGATGCCACCCGACGTGGCAGGGCTGAATCCGGTGAACAGAACAGAACAGAACAGAACCCGGAAGCGAAGGCGTAGGCGGAGGCGGCGGCGAAGGCGTAGGCAGTCAAAGGCGTTGCTGTCGTCGCGTTGTGCGTGTCTCCATTGGGACATAAATGCCATTTGGCCCGTCCGCGCCCAGCCCCCCGTCCGCCCCCTCCCTGCCCAAAAACCCCACTCCTGGGCATGGGGCACGCGCCTCATTACGTGTCGAATTCTGTGCCCTCCCCCCAATCTTCCTTTTGACGCATAAAATGCGTAATGAATTTTAGATTTCATTTCAATGGCACAGAAAGAAAGTTATGGCCACAGGCTCATCAGGGGGCTTTCGGATTTGCTTTGGACATGTCCTGTCATCCCCATCCCCCCATCTCCATCCCCAGCCTCTTTCCCTTCCCCCTACCTCCAAACGTACACTTTTATTTGCCCGTTAAGTGCGTGAAGAGCAAACCGCAAAGCGTTTAGTCCAATGGCCTGCAAATAGTTTTAGGTGATCCCAAAACGGGGTGTCTATCCCTACAATCGTTGGATTGATCCAAGCTAGTGGAACGGAACGCAGTGGAATGGAACAGACAGGCAGAAAAGCACGTGCCTCGACACTGAGACACATTTTGTACTCAGCGAAAAGTTTTAGGGGGTCCTAAACGGGATGTCTATCCCTACAATCGTTGGATTGATCTAAACTAGTGGAACGGAACGCAATGGAATGGAACGTACAGACAGAAGCGCACGTGCCTCGAAACTGAGACATATTTTGCACTCAGAGAACAGTTTTAGGGGGTCCTAAACGGAGTGTATATCCCTACAATCGTTGGATTGATCCGAACTAGTGGAACGGAACGCAATGGAATGGAACGTACAGAGAGAAGCGCATGTGCCTCGACACTGAGATATATTTTACAACAAAAGAAAAGTTTTAAGCGGTCCTAAACGGGGTGTCTGTCTCATAGACAATCCCTGATCTATTCGGTAATAACTAGTGGAACGCAACGCAAAGGAATGGAACAGCGTGGGAGAAAAGAAACAAAAGCGCACGTGCCACGACCCTAAGACACATTTTACACTCAGAGAAAGACATAAACAGATTAAATATATTTCATATTTATTTAAAATTGTTTTATTTGTTAGATTACATAATCTTTGAATTTTGATTTCGCTTTAATTCAAATATTGGTGTGTATTTCTCTATGAAAAAGGTCAAAAGTCTCTCTAAAATAGAGCTGGCATTAAAGTTTAAAATATACCAAAACTTGTTGATTGAAATTTGTTGTTAATTTTCAAAGATCCGAATGAAAGTTCATCAAGAAACGAAAGAAAATGAATGTCAGGTGAATGGCAATGTAAGAGATGACAAAAAGGATTGAAATAATAACAAAGACCGCCCATAACTCATCTTCAATTGAAGTTTACTGTTCTGTGAATGGAACACCAGAGAATAGTTGAGAGAATACCATGGAATGTTTCCGAGCGACTAACTCTCGATGGGCTTCACTCACATCAAGATGGAAACAAATGAAACGGTCCGGGCGGGCACTAAACGGTACATAATGGAGGGGAATACCCGCGTCATCGATAACTCGGGGCAGCGCAGCCTTGGCTTGGCTTATTTATCGCCCGTTGGTCGAAAGTTATCGATCAATTAAAGTTACATTTGCCTGCCCGGCGACACATTTGTCACCGCAAAGAGGCAGGGCCAGGGCCAGGGCCAGGGCTATCTGAGCTTTGCTCTTGAACCAACCGACCAGCCAGAGGGGAGGCCCCCTCCCCCCCTCTTAACTATTCAAACAGCATTGAGCATAATTTTTCATTCAGGGTCGTTGGCTTGGGCCCTGGCCCTGGGCCTGGTGCGACGCTGCGGCTTCTCTTTTTTATTATCTTGTGCAGAGCAGACCATCCACCACCCATCCATTCCGACCGCCTGTGGTCCAAACTGCAAACATAATTTTTCCTGCTTCTAATGCCAGATAAACGCAGACATGGAGGCCAGAGCGACAGCCAAAAAAGGAGGAGCACGAAGACGAAACCGAAACCGAAGCCGAAACCGAAGCCGAAACGGGCAAAAAGTTCCTTAACCCCATGTGGCACCCAGCCCCCAGCCCCCCCCAAGCCCCAACCATCATATTATTTTCAACATTTATTTGCCATGCGTAAATAAAAAAAAAATATATGGCATATACATGTATATATATATAGAGGGAGAGTTCTTTTTCGTGCGATTTTCAAAGGCAAAAGTGGTAAAGTAAAATGGAAAATGGCTTTTCCCACACACAACCCCCCGACAGTCTCTCTCAATAATAAATGCAAAACTGCAACGCGCAAAGGAGAATTGCATTTTAGGTAAACATAGAGAAGGCCCCCCCCAAGTGGGAGGCTGGGGGGGGAACAGTGCGGGTTAAATGGGTGTGCCGGGTGCCGGCTGGGGCGTGGGCAATGCGGGGTTAAGGCGTGTCCTGGCGCTTGTCCAATTGACGTAAATCGTGCGCAAGTTTTGGCAGCCAAAATGACTGCGGCTAAAGCCTGGAGACGCGACATAGAGAAGGAGAAAGAGGGCGGGGTGGGGGTGGGGGGAGAGGGCAAGGGAAAGGTCAGCAAACTTACTGCATTTCAGGGACCGATGGGCAGAGCCAGGAGACGGGAAAGTGATCTTAAAAGTTGCTAGGATCGATAGAAGCGGATAACAAATCGATTTTATGCGCCGCGCGTCATGCGGCAGTGCCCCTCGGTCGTTTTGCCTGGAATCCCCGCGGGAACAGCCTTCTGCTGGTCTCCCACTTTGCCACTTGATGGTGCATCGCCTCTGGTCGGGCTTAAAAAATAATTTCAATCCCAGTAGGTCTCCAAAATCTTGTCAAATATCTCATAAACATAATACAGTCCAATACGTGCGATCGTATTTTCGAAGCGCTAGACTTTCTCTCCAGTTAAAAACCAACTGAAACTAATAACATTTCGGAATAAACTGTACACACAAAAATTGACACGAATGAATCCGCAAGAGAACACCGAAAAGGAGCCTGGCCCTGAAACCGAACCGTCTTCGATGAAGCTGAAGCTCATGGCCGGGAATGGTGGCCCGGAAGTGGACGCCACGGAGACGCCGGTGGAGGGGAGCACAAGGCCATTCAGCATCGCTGATGGCGGCTCTTCGATCTCGTCGACCATTAATCAGAGCATTCACTCGATGACGATGACGATGCCGATGCCCACGTTGCGTTTCGTTTTGCGGCGTCCGGCATCGCCCACCATCAGCCCCAGCCCCAGCACCAGCACCAGCAGCAGCTGCTCCCCCTTGCCACGACATGTCCGCTTCCACGAGAGTGTGGTCGACAACGAGAAAATGAATCGTCGCAAGTCCAAGTGCTGTTGCATCTACCGCAAGCCGCATCCCTTCGGCGAGAGCTCCTCCGACACGGACGACGAGTGCGAGCACTGTTTCGGGCATCCCGAGGTGCGGGCGCGGAATCGTCAAAAGAAGAAGATGGCCGGCTGTGGTTGCGGCTGTTGTGGCGGACACTCTCCGCCGGCGGCTGTCGTCCCACAGGAGTGCCCCGAGGCGCCAGAGCAGGAGGCTCTGCCGGGAGATTCCGCTGCTCCGAAGACCGATGATGATCAGAGCGGAGAAGAAACCCTGTCTTAATAATCCTCCACCCCCCCCACAAAAAAAAATATCGTTTCCAATTCAACTTGTGTTCCAATCGAAAAAATAAATTTAAAATTAAACCCAAACGCCCTTCCATGTGCTCCCCTCAAGGCCATGCCGTGCCGAAATGTCTTCCCCGGGCCAGCGTGCTGCAAAATGCTTTCCTGTTCCTGTCACTCAGTCGTGGCTGAGACCGCGGAAAAACCCTGGCACCAGCGCTATCCTTTCGAGCTCCTCGCCCGCACCGTGTGTCTATTGATTGATTATGCGAACTGTCTGCGCGAACTTGTAACTAGATTAATGAAGTTTTTGCCTGGATGCAGCCCGGACTGATGCCGCATTATCCCCACTCCCTCCCACCCCACTCGTGTCTGCAGTTGTCGTCTGTGGCACAATCCCTGTGGCACAGAGAGTGCTTCAGTTGCAGCATATGGCCAGGACTGGCTAAGGATTTGTGCAGTTTGTTAACCCTGCCCGAGCCCGTCCTGCCCTGCCCTGCCCTTCCGAATTCCAGCTGCTGCTGTTCTATTTTTATTTTTTCGTTTCTGGTACACATTTCCCGTAGTTTCAGTTCCATTTTAAGTACAATTCTTCCTGCCATTTTAGTTCTTTCAGCCTTTCAGTGGCAGCCCAGAGAAATATCCATCCAGTTGGCAGCACTCCCGCTCCGAATGGGTAACCAAATGAAGCTGCTGGCTCGTGCTGTACTTCGATAAACAGAAAGGGACAATGGGGGGGGACTAAAGGGCACTGTGACGTGGAGAAGGTTATGCAATTCCTGGCAAAAAGGGCGAACAAAAAATCACAGAAAAAAATGGAGCGAAATATTTCTGTTTTGGTTTCTCTTCTTCTGTCAAACTTTGAACCCTCTTCGTACACCCAGAGAAAAAGAGAAAAAGTCCATATTGGAAATAAATATATTTTATATTTAGTTTAAATATTTTTGCATTTATGTAGATTTTTCTTCATTTTTATATCTTAAAAATGCCTGTGTGTTCGCTGTTTCTCTGAGTGTATCTGTGGTGGCATCAAACCGCATTCCAATATGAATGTGTGTGTGGGTGTGCGTGTGTATCTGTAAGTGGGAGTCACGTTAGTCGTTTTTTATGAGGTCTCTTGGCGCTTGATTCCGCGGCCCCAAACCGCATTTGAAGTGCTCGCCTCCGCAGCCAAAGGATACAAAAAAATACGCCAAAATAGGAAGTGGGTAGCGGTGCGGAGTGGGTAGACACAGATACAGATACAGATACATTTTGCATAACTCATATGCGGGCTTGTACTACATCTGGTCGCACCATACATCCTAGTCGCAGTCGTATATGTGCCACGAGGCTGGGGAGATGCTTGGCTCGGATTTTGCAACTTGGTCAATGGGTCGTCGACGTCAACGAAGTTGAATTTTGCCTCTTTTCATATTATTTACTTTCCTTTTTTTCCTCCGTTTTTTGCTCTTTTCTCTTGTCTCTGTTTCAATTTTCGGATGAGACGGGCATTCGCTTTGGAAAATTATTCCTTCTTCTTCAATGATTAAGCTGATGATGATCTGGTTGCTTTGAACATGGCACAGATACATATTGCGACTGTGCCGGATTCGGTCAAAGGGCTTTTTGCCCATCGAAATCTCAAGGGAAACAGTTCCAAGAAAATCCTTTTGGAGCGATCTCCAAATTTGTACAAATTTCTGCAGAACATATTTGGAAATTTGTGCCTTTAAAGGGTCGCTTCTAAGGCCTAAGGTGGCCCAAAAGTATCGGGATACCTAATCATCTGCCACTTGTAGATAACCGTACGGTCTAGGCCCATCAGAGCCAACGAAATTAGCCTTTAATTTGCTCGTTAGAGCCACCCACCTTTGAGCCCACAAATCGCCTAACAGATCTTGGGTTTCCTTAACTCAAGACCCTCTCTGGTATTCATACATTAAACTTGAAATCCCTGTGCTTCAATTCAATCGCAACCTGCGTCGGGCAGGGGCAGGGGCAGAGTCCCTCCTGTTGGCCATAATATCCGAATAGCTTTGAGGTCAGCAATAAACAATTTGCGAGCAATTCCACAAAAATATTGTGGTCAAATGTGGGCAAAGTGTGCCACAAGCAAAGGGACCGAAGGACTCGAAGGACACGAAATGAACCACAATTAAAATGGGGAATGTGTAGGAAGATGGGGATGGTACTGGGGACGGGAGGAGCTCTACGTTTGGGTACGGTTCCTCTGGCCCGGACACAAATAATGAGGCAAACCACAACAATTACAACAAACAAACAAATCTGGAAAAATAAAAAACCAATTGAGGAAAAGCTGGGAAAACGCTCTGTCTCTCTCTCTGTGTGTGTAAATGTTGTGAAATGTGCCAAAGTGAATAATTTCTTTTTAATTTCCACTTAAGTGACTTTTAAATGTTTCACACAACCAACAAAAAATAAAAATAAAAATGAAAAATAAAGTCAAAAGAGGGGGACCTCGAAGAGTTGGAGAAATGTAAAGCGAGGAAGTCAAGGTACTTATGGAAATGGGGAAAATGGGCGGGGAAAATGGTTAACAAGGGAGCGGGACGGACCGTGAATGATGGTAGGTAGACGACACGTCACTTTGACGCCCTCTGGTGTTGAAAATTGGCAGCCAAAGGAGGCCAGGGGGTGCACAAAGGGTCAGAGTGGGGCAGGCGGGGCGTGGCATGTGTCGAATGAATCTGTTGATTGAGAGGGAAGTGCTCAAGGGCTCAAGCTATTGGTTGGTCTTGCTTTTTTTGTGATTACTCGTTCGTTACTCGTTCCTTACACATCGATTACTCATTAGTTACGCGTTTATCACTCGTTCCTTACTCGTTGATTATTCGTTAGTTACGCGTTGATCAATCTTTCCTTACTCATTGATTACTCGTTCGTTTTCCGTTCCTTACTCGTTCCTTACTCGTTCCTTATTCGTTCCTTAGTCATTGATTACTCGTTCTTTACTCGTCCTTACTCATTCCTTACTCGTTCCTTATTCGTTCCTTAGTCATTGATTACTCATTCCTTACTCGTTCCTTACTCATTGATTACTCGTTCAGTACTCGTTCTTTACTCGTTCCTTACTCGTTCCTTATTCCTTCCTTACTCGTTCCCTACTCCTTGACAACTCGTTCTTTATGTGTACTCGCTACTTTTTCATGTTTATCTTCCTTTCTCCTATATATTCTGTCTCTTTCGGTATTTCTTCTCCTCTCTCCTCTGCGAGAACATATTTCCATCAACTTTCTTTCATATTTCCCGTGTATCTTTTTGCCACATCTTGCTCCCAATTTTTACGCGTCATTCTTGCACCTTTCTCCCTCTCCTTCAGTTTTTTCTATATCGTTTATGTAATTGACTTCATTGCCAACAATCGATTCGAGTACAAAAGCATTCAGAGCCCACAGAAAGGCAACGGCAGCTCTTTGTACATCCTCCCTCCATTTCCTTATTGCTTTCTGCATTTTCTTTTCTCATCTTTTTTTCTTCTTATTTATGGCTCGCATTTTGAAGGCTCTTCAGCAATTTTTGAGCATCGAATTGAATCCCACTTGAGAACGCACAGAGAACCGAACAAAACAAAGAAAAAAAAACACACAAAAAGAAGAGATGTGAATGTGATATGCAAATGGGGGAAAAAAGCGGAATAAGGACCACAGTGTGGCAAGAGCATTGACAGCTCTGAGTCAGGTTTCGGGGAGTCCTGCGAGCGTCCCGGGCGGCTGAGTCAGCAAAAACATTTTAGACCAGCAAATGGAGGCGATGATGGGTGGAAAATGCTGCAAAATGTTACAATGCAAATTCAATTCATTTCGGTAAACAATTTTGTATGGAAAAGAGTCAATGAAGGAGCCTTAAAGCACCCAAAAGAGTCCCCAGTTTTCCACACATTACAGCTGTCGATCCTGTAATTAAGAGACCTCTAGCCCGGCATATATCCCCCATTAAGCATACGCAACGTATGCCCTCGAATTCCTCAAAGAAGCAGGCGAACGGAAAGGCTGCGAAGCAAAGAAAGAAAAAGAAGGAAAGCCGATAACATAAATCTATAATAATAAAGACAACAATAAAAATTGACTTCTTCTCTGGAATGGGGGCATGCCCCCCGCTTTTTGACCAAAAACACCAGCCACAACACACACACACACAGCCCTCATCTATGAGGTGGTGGTGGTGGTGGTGCCTGCAAGGGGAGGTCATTTTTACGCTGATGATGTCTATGACATTATCAGCAAAATTTATTAAATGACAGACACATAAATATATAATATATTAGGCCATAAATATATGAGGAGCAAGAGCGGTGGCAAAGGGGGCAAAACAGGAGTCGACACAGCAGATATCCTAGGGAAGATTCGATACAATTTGGGAAGGTTTTATATCGGGGGATTTTTGAGACCATCCCTTAAGCAGAGGATCTACAGGAGAGCATCGAAAACTTTGGTATTTATCCGCCCCAATTATGTGCAATTAAAGGGTATCCCTAAGTGGAGACAACAAAAAATAGACCAACACCAGAACACAGGCGAAAAAATCACACGCGAAAAGACATAAAAACGAATTACAATATTTTAATTTGATGTCGTTATTATCGCGCACACATGGCGCTCTCTGGTTACAAGTACATGGTGCCCTCCACCCCCCCGCCCCCCCTCCCTTTTTTGTTGTACATTCTATTTATTTTCTAATGGCTTCTGGGGTCGGAGTCTTGGAGCCACATGTGTTTGAGGGTGAGTGCAAAATTATTGACATCTAAATTAGGAATATTGAAACACTCCGTCGCGCCTCCGTTTGAAGTTTGGCTGGTTTTGGGGGGCAGAGGACTGAAGGGCATTAAAGACTCTGAAAAATTCGCATCAATTTGCTGCCGTTTCGCGCCCCATTTCGATTCAGGGTGCAACAAGAGATGCAACCAAAACGGAAAATTGATGTCAAAATCCATGTGCCACGCCTATGTGGCACGCTTAGGTCTTTGTTTTTGCCACATGGCCTGCTGGGCCCCACAATCGGCTACAGTCTCAGCTGTCAATGGAATCTTGACATTTTTTACCCCCACACAGAGGGAGAGAAAGAGCGAGGGAAAGTGGGAAAAAGAGTGACAGATGGAGAAAGAGGGTGTGGGGGGGGTGGTCCTGTGTTGTTTGGGCCCTGTTTTGTTGGCCCTTTCTGTTGTTTACTGCTTAAATCTGCCAATTTACTCGTTTACGTTTAGGCTTTATGCCAAGGCGTCGCCGGGGGCTGCCAGGACGAAGAGGGCGGCCCCGGGGAGGGTGCATGTGTGTCCGTATGTGTGCGGAAAATTAATATCTGTGTCATTTTTTGGGTTAATAAGGCTAAATTGCGAGTATATGTGCAAGACACACTTAATTATCATCATATTTATGACCGTCACGGGATCTTCGGGCTCCTCTTTGGGGGGCTGCTTCATTTTTTATGCCCGTTTATTATGATTACTTGTAATTATTTCGAGTATTTCGCATTTCCGTATAGCGCTGCCGAGACTGATATGCGGCTTGGCATTGGGAATAACGAATGGTTTTCCATTGAATATTATCCAAGCCGAATCTTTCCATTTCAAAGAGGTAGCCCAAGGTTCATCTCACGAAAAGCACGGGCACTCGCTGGAGTTCAGCGTGTGTTCGAGACGAGTTCTCGACGGAAAGTTGTCTTTTTCTCGCGAGAGAATAGTTCTTAAAAGTCCCATTGATAGTCTTCAATATATTGTTTGTATCTGAATGCAGTTTCATGGCTACTTCACTGTCTTCTGCCTGGAGAAAAGTCTCCCCGACCGAAAAACACTACTCATGCACTCGCTGGAGTTTAGCGTGTGTTTGAGACGAGTTCTCGACGGAGAGTTGTCTTTTTCTCGCGAGAGAATAGTTCTTAAAGCTCCCATTGATAGTCTTCAATATATTGTTTGTATCTGAATGCAGTTTCATGGCTACTTTAGTGTCTGCTGCCTGGAGAAAAGTCCCCCCGACCGAAGACACTACTCGCCCAAGCAACACGGCGATGACAGATGCCACCGTCTATCCGTCTTGTCGCGTCGATGGAAATGTCTAATCTCCCGGCCGACTGTCTAATCTCATTTGATGATGACTGGTCTTGACTCTTGACTTGACGACTCGCCCCCACTTGCTTTGTGGCGATTCGATTCGAATCGATGCACAACGAAGGCCCCCGCTCTGAGAGAAGGCTTAGTTTAATCAATCATTGGCCTTCTCCCGTGCTGTGGCTCTCTGTAGCTACTTCTTCTATTTGATGGCTTCCCAACATGCTTCGGTTTCAATTAATTTCCCAGATTATACCAAAAGCCATCTGCAATGGCCACAAAATGGAAAGAAGGTCCCCCCCCCCCCCCCCCCCCCCCCCACAGAGCATTTTTGTTTCGCAAAAGTTTTGTTCAATTTGATTTTTGGATCATCAGCTCCTCCCCGCCTGCCATCCCCATTGAACTTTGAGGCTGGAAATTGTTGGTTTGGGATAACATTGAACCGGCAATTGAAACTTTTGTGGCCAGCCAAAGATTGTCAAGTCTTTTCGGGCCTGGGAAACTTGAAAACTGATCTGAAAAGTAGGTTTAAAGGAAATTTGATTCGATTAGATGGGAGGGGGGACTCCTTCTGGACTTCTGGACTCCTCCCTGTGTTGTTTGTGGGACATGAAAACGAAATCTTTATGGTTCATAGGCTCTTGGGGAATAGCAAAGCCCTCGGTTGGGACTGGCACACAGGTGCACAGTAAAACAACAAAAAGCGACAGCAGCAGCAGCCATGGAATTTACATAAACAAAAAAAGAAAGAAAGAAAAGTTTGTCATGCAAAAAGGACAAAAACAAGGCAGCCTGAGCCCAGCACATGCACATGTTTGTGTATATTAAAAATGAAAATGTTATGAACGCTTAAGCATCCACCAGGAGTGGCCACCAGGCAGCGGCAGAGGGGCAGAGGCACAGGGACTGGGACTGGGACACAGGTACCAATATATGCATGATCATGTCTGGATTAGACTAATGAAAGCAAAGAATGCACCAACAATAACAATAGAGGAGCCCCAACTACCTCCACAGACAACAGCTGATGGTGATGGGACGGGGACGGGGATTGGGGGAGGAGCAGCAGGCAGCAGGCGCCGCCAAGACGCCCAAAAGATGACTGCCTCTGGATACCCTCAGCCAGGGCTTGGGTGTACCCAAGAGGCCCTTTTCCGAGCAATATAATAAATGTGGAAAAACAAAAAACAAGTGTAGAAAAATGTGAAAATTCTGGAAAATTCTTGAAAGAGCATTCGCCGAGTCGCCCAGTCCATCAGACATTATTTCGACTGGGACACGGGAAACGTGTTGGAGCTTTGACAAGCTGACGGCAACAGCGAACGTGTGCAACACGGCAACAACAACAACAAGCACAACAACAACAAAAGAGAAATGTTGCCAGCCATGAAAATCCTTCAGAGTCGTACCGGCATATCCGCGTGACGACAGCGTCATCGTCATCGTCATCGTCCTTGTCTTGCCATTGCCTTTTCTGTGGCACGGTGGCACGGTGGCACGTTGCACGTTGCCTTTGGCAGACATTGCTGCAAAGATTTACGGAAAGTTTACAGCCTCAGACATTTGTTGTGGCTTTTATAAATTGTCAGTGCGTGGGCCAAGGTGTCTTCACTCCTTCAACCCAGCGTTGGGGCTTTGTTGCCGCTGCTGCTGCTGCTGCTGCTGTCGATTGCTGCAGTGTCAGCGGCACACACAATGCATGACAACAGCAGCAACACGGAACACGAGACACGAAACACGTTAAGCGCATTGCCATTTGTGCCACATCATGGAGAATGCCATGGACCGTGCCTCGAGCAGAACAGAGTGCCAGAGCAGGGGATTGGATGGGTTTGGGGCTGGGTTTGGGGTTGGGGAGGGTCATGGGAATGCCGAAAGCTGCCAGACAGCTGGAAAAGTTGTTCAATTCGCTAACAAAACAAAGCAAATCAACATCAACATCAACGGCGGGGCGCCACGGGGAAGAGAATATAAAAGAATCGAACCGAATCGAATGGCATCGGAAGGAGGCGGCTGCCGGATGGCCAAGGGCTTAAGAGGGACTTATCGGGCCCAGCGAAAAGGTGAATTCGATTGATTGGTCGATGAAGATGATCGATGATTGAGAAATTGGGGATTGGCCCAGAAACACCCCCCAAAAGGCCAACGAATATTGCCCAAGACATGCAATTTGTTGGCCTGTGTCATGCCCAAGACATGTACTTTGTTTTTACCTCCAATCGCACTTCTGGCTGTGTGGAGACGGCGATACCTCGTTTTGCATTCGGTGGATCTCTAATGGATTTATTGCTATTATCGATTGCCTGCCTCCCCTTTTAAAACGGCACTCATCCATTATGGTTATTAATCATCCATTTCCCTGCCTGTCGCACGACTCTTTCGTCGACTCATCGGTGGCTGGTGCTGCTCCTTGAGCTCTTCTTTCAGCTTGTTTAAATGCATTTTCGGTTAATTGCATGGCCACAGATGGCCCCCACTCGCGCTGTAATTAACATTAATTTCGTATCAACTTTGGCACACTGCAGCCGCATTGCCTTTTCAATTGTCGTGTCACAGCCGGGAGTATTCCGTATCAGCCATGGATGGGAGGTCCTGTTGTTGCACACAAATTAACTGCGAGGCACAATTGTTTTACACGTCGTTGCTGTTAAGACAGCAGAAGGTAGAGGCAGAGACAGAGACAGTGGCACAGGCAGAGGCACTGGCAGAGGCAGAGCCACCGACAGAAGCCAGATGGAAATGCCAAAGGGGTGCAAATGGATGCCTGGGTGTCGTCTCTGTGTATCTATGTATGTGCCTGTGCGTTCGTCATTGTTTGCTTTATGCCAGCCCCAACAATGAGGCCGCCATTTTACAAGTTTATGGACTTTATACTGCAGTTGAGAGGGGACCCTCCCCCCACCACCCTCTTGAGCTCAAGTTGACTGAAAATTGCTTCAATTAACCCTTTCGAAATGAGTGTTCAGACAGCCCCAGCCCACACCCATTTTGGGCTTAATTTGTCTTCACATTTGCCCCGAGATCATAGCCATATCTTTTCTCCTACTTTTTCGAAACAATCCCATTCATGATGTTTTCTCTTTTTGCTTTCAGGTAAGAGGCCCAGCCAATATCCGCATAAGGTACAAATTTTTGTGTGGGGGATAACTGTCGGAATGTCAGAAATTGTGAGAACTCAATTAAAGTCCTGGCTGCACTGGGCTTTAAGATGTCAACAAATCTTGGATTGTGAAGAGCTTTATGGCTTTCCTTTGCTTTCCTTTGCTTTCTCTCTTGCTGCATTGTCGACTGACAATTGCAGCTCAAAAGCAACAAGGAAAAGCAATAGCAGGGGGAAAAAACTGCAGTAAAACTGCAGGAAAAACAGGAGCAGACGCCGGGGCAGAGGCAGAGGCAGTGGCAGAGGCTGGTGGAGTAGAGAAAGCCAAACTAATAAGTAAAAGCAAAGTAAAAGCCAGGAGAAAGCCATCAACAAATGGCGCATGCACGTGACTCCAAGCGCAGGGCTACAGTGCGTGTCGAAAGTGTAGTTTTGAAAATTGTACATAAAATTAGGGGCCGTCTGGCCATACAGCTTTGGCTGGCACTGTACCCTGAGGACCGCAGGCGGTGGGAGTCGGAGTCGGCGGTGGCGGCGCCTTTGGAGTGAGAGAGAGCTTGAGTTTTGTTTTTATTGTGCTTTGTGCCTTATGGTTGACACATTTTCCTTCTTCTGTGTGTGTGTGTGTGTACCTGTGTGTGTGTGTGTGCCTGTGTGTGTGTGTGTGCGTGTGTATTTTTTTTTTTTTTTTTTTTTTTTTTTTCTGTATTAACTCTTAATTTTATTAAATTTTATAAGCCTGGGACTTAACTAAAGCTAGACAGGGAGCTGTATTGAGTTGGAGAGACCGGCAAGAAGTTCCGGGTCTCTGCGGGACGGCCGCAAAGCATTGCTTCGCAGGGACCATGGTTCCTCCTAGCCACTCTCGTTCCTTCGGCGCTCGCACCTACGCAGCTCCTTCATGGCGCCGGCTGCAAAGTTGCTCCAGGCCGACCATACCATGGGGTCTTCCACAATCTTCTCGATCAGGTTGTTCGGCGTGAGCTGCCCGCCGGCGGCTCGCCACAACTCCTCCCTAATAAGTGAGAAGCGCCCACATTGAAAAATGATGTGCTCAGCGTCTTCAGTGGCGTCGCCGCACCACGAGCAGTTCGGCGAGTTCTCGTGGCCGAACCTCCAAAGGTAATGGCTGAAGCAGCCGTGTCCGCTCAGAAGCTGTGTGGAATGGAAATTGACCACACCGTGTCGCCTGCCGATCCAATATCGGACATCCGGAATCAGGCGCTGTGTCCACCGTCCTTTATCAGAGCCGTCCCAGCGGCTTTGCCATGCTCTGAGGCTTCCTTCACGGGCCTGCTTGCGCGCGTCTCTCCTTGCCGCGCCAGCCCGGATGGCCTCGGCCACGGCCCTCTCCTCAAGCACCAGAAGGTCAATTGGAAGGACACCCCCCAGGACTAGGGCAGCGTCGTCGGATATGGTCCGAAAGCCGCAGCAGATCCGGAGCGCGCAGAGGCGATGAGTGGCTTTTACGCCCCTAGCGTAGCTGGCAACTTTAATTCCATCCGCCCATACGTCTGCTGCGTAGGTCATGGCTGAGCGGACTACACTGGTCAGCAGAATCCTCCTCTCCTGCTTCGGGCCACGGGTGTTCAGCAGTATTCGGAACAGCGCCCGACTCGTGTTTGCCGCTTTCTCCTGGACGTAGCTTAGGTGTTCACGGAAACTGAGCCTGGTGTCGATCATCACGCCCAGATACCGAATGGCTCGTTTCGACGATAGTCTCTGGTCGCCAACCCTGATGTGAGCGGTCTCCACAGTCGAACGGGTGCTCACCAATACTGCCTCGGTTTTATGAGCGGCTATCTCTAGTCCCGCAGAGCGGAGCCAGTCTGCAATCAGCTGGATTGCGGTGTCACAATTTGCTTCGACGACGTCCAGGTGCTTGGCCACCACCGTCAGGGCGACATCATCTGCGTAGCAGGTTAGCTGACATCCGCCTGGAAGAGCTAATCTCATGACTCCATCGTAGGCAATGTTCCATAATAGGGGACCCATCACTGATCCTTGGGGAACTCCTGCCGTTATGCCGTGAGTCTGCGCGCCGGCCTCCGTATTATACTCCAGCAGTCTCCCCGCGAAGTAGCTCCTTACGATTGCCTGAAGGTATTGGGGTACACCGCGCCGGTTAAGTGAGTCCAGGATGCACTCCCACTTCACCGTATTGAAGGCGTTCCTGATGTCTAGGGTGACAATCAGGCAGTATTCCTTCTTGCCGCCCTTCCATCGAGTTCCCTCCACTGCCTTGGAGGCTATGTCAACTACCCTGCCTATGGCGTCCACCGTTGACCTCCCACTCCTGAAGCCGTATTGGTTTGGTGAAAGTCCCCCAGCATCCTCGACGGCGTTGTCTAGTCTTCTACGGATTATCTGTTCCAGAGTCTTCCCCAGCGAGTCGATTAAGCAAATCGGTCGAAACGAGGAGGGATCGTCCGGCGGCTTTCCTGGCTTTGGCAAGAGCACCAGGTGTTGCAACTTCCACTGCGGCGGAAATAGTCCTTCCCGCAGGCACTGCGTGAATGCCTTAGCAAACTCGTGCGGGTTGTATGCCATCGCCAGTTTTACCGCACGGTTGGGGATTCCATCAGGGCCTGGAGCCTTCTTGGCCTTTAAGCTTTGGGCCAGGGCGACGATTTCGTCCTCCGTGACCGGTTCGACCGAGTATGCAGGCTGGTGTGCGACGGCACTGCTGGCAAGACCGTGAGCCCCGGATGGGAACAATGCCTCAACAATCGTCCGCAACTGGTCTGGGTCAGACGGCGACCCCGCGTTGCTGCCATGAATTCGCTTCATTACCGTCTTGTAGGCACGTCCCCACAGATCCTTCTCGGCTGAGTCGCAAAGCTGCAGGAAGCACTCCCTCTTGCTCTCCTTGATGGCATTCTTTAGGGCTTTTCTAGCTCCGCAGTACTCCGCCTGTAGCCTTGGCCAGCTAGTGCCACTCCTTCTGCGAGCCCGTTGATATCGCCTTCTAGCTGACAGGCAAGTGCGTCTGGCCTCCTGGATCTCGTCATTCCACCAATAGGTCGGCGATTGCTTACCCTTGAATGGCCTCTTGCGACTCATACTGGCATCGCATGCGAGCAGTAGGGACTCCAGAAGCTGGTTGACCATCTGTTGAGCTGAGCCTCCGACCTCCATATTCCTCAGCGCCTCCAAGAACCTTGGAATCCGCATTGATTCGGGATTGTAGGCTGCTCTCCGGTTTGTCTGCGTTGCCCTGGTCAGTCTGCAACCACCTTCTCCGCCTATCGAGAACACCACTGCCTCGTGGTCGCTGGCCGTATAGTGGTTCCCCAGGCGCCAGGTGGACAGAGGGGAAAGGCTGCTAGAGGCGAATGTAAGGTCGATGACTGACCCAGAGCCACCCCTGTTGAAGGTATTCGCGGTCCCCTGATTCAACAATGCTACGTCCAACGCAGCGAAGGCCTCAAGCAGTGCGTGTCCCTTGTATATGGCGTCCGAGCTGCTGCTTCTGGAGATGTCACTGCCCCACTCCTGGGCCCAAGCATTGAAGTCGCCAGCAATCACATTTGGTTTGTGGTGCCTGGCGTCGTCGGCCAATTCGTCCATCGCCGCAGCGAAGCTATGACGGCTCAAGCTTGGGGGGAGATAGCAGCTGTAAATCCATAAGTTCCCCAGTTTTGCCCTGACGAAATGTCGGAACTCAGCGCACACTGAGGGCCGCAGAGGAGGCTTACCGCAAGCCCATATTGCTGCTTTTCCTGAGGAGCTTTGGACCCAGAATCCATCCTCGGGGGAAATGTATGGTTCGCTAATTATTGCAACGTCCGATCTCATTTCACGCACCGACTGAGAGAGCAGATCTGTGGCAGCCTCGCAATGGTTTAGGTTTATTTGGTAAAACCTAACCATGTCCAGCGTTTTGACTTGCCTTCTCTTTGGGTGCCATGGGGCACCTGTGGCTACCAGCTACGTGTGAGTGGGGCTTGCCCTTTCCGACAGAAAGGAAGCATTTTGCCTCATTGTGGCAGTCGCTTATCTTGTGCTCCTCAGACCCACAGCGGAAGCACCACCCGCTTCTGTCTACAGAGCTTTTGCAATTAAGTGCAACGTGGCCGATCTCAAGGCACCTGAAGCACTTTAACGGCAGATTTCGCTCCCGTATGCGGCAGACGGACCATGCCACTTTAACCTTACCAACGGATAGCGCCTTCGTCGCAAGGGTCGCTGGCAGGCAAATAATAGCCCGCTGGGTACCACCAAAGCCTGGGCGCAAACTCTTAATGGCGTCCACATCGAGTGTAATCCCCATTTGCTCGCTGAAGGCCTTCCTCACGTCCTCCGAGGTAGCCATCTCATCCAAGTCGAGCATCTCTAGCCTCGTCTGCTGGGTGAGTGCTCGCGCCTCCGCCTTGCCTCCTAGGACAGTGCCTATGTCCTCGCGAAGCAGCCGCGCGGTCTCCTTCGAGGCGTCTTTGAGCTCCAATAGAAGAGCACCTTTGGCTGTTCGCTTCACTCTGCTCACACTCTCGCCGACCTTTTTCATCTTCTCGCTCTGGTTGCGGGTGACGAGGTTAAGGATCTCCGCGTAAGTCATTTCCCCTTTTGGCTCGATGATAATAACATCCGGACGGGGCCTTGGCTTCCGGGCGTGCGCTCTGCTCTTCACCTTCTCCCATTCACCTTCGGTAGGTGCAGCTGATTCGGTCTTCCTTGCCGGTTGTTCGCGGGACTGCAACGTGGGATGGCCACTCATATTGTTTCTCCGCTTCGGCGAGCTCCTCGTCGGCTTGTCCAGCTTCCTTTTCGGCGCATCGTGTTGAGGGGAGCACTGCGTCTCCTGATCACGCCGCTCCACCCTCTCCTTCCTCTGAAACTTTGCGTCGAAGCTGTGAAGCGCGGACTTTTGCATCCTCACCACGTTCTGCGCCAACTCTTTCATCTCCTTGTTGAGATAACGGGCGTCCCTCAGCATCTTCGACAATTCCGTCGACTTTTCTACCAGCGAAGCCAGGATCGACCGCAGATCTCCGTCGGCCTTTGGTCCTGTACCGCTTTTGTCTGTGGAAGCACTGCTGAAGTCAAAGGGATTGACAGGGACTTCTGCTGGTGCAGACACAGTCAGTGCTGGCAGCACTCTAAGGGGCGCCTTAAGTGGAGTTCCGGTACCAAGGCTTAGCTGGGCCGGCTTCTCAACTGCCTGCTCCCTGGGCCAAATGCCTCGGGGCGTCTGCCACTGTGGTGGGGAACGCTGCAGGCTAGTTCTCCTCTCAAAGACCCGCTTTTCCTCCTCCTCCATTCTTCCTGTTTGTATTTGCCAAATACTCGATTTTGAAACTAGAAATTTAAAATTTAAAATTTAAAATTTGGGGCCCGCGCGATTTTCCGGTTGGCGCTCAACTTTCCAACTGGTTGGCCCTATCTGGCAACCCTATGACTGTCCTACGCTGTCCGGCAATTCCGTGCTGTAAGCACCTCTGCTCGATGAGCTGATCCGTGAATATAAATCGAAGCAAGTGAAGCGATTTGAGTGAAAGTTGTTTTTATTTTTCCTACCACCAACACGATGGATAGAGAAATGCGCCAAAACCAACGATCACCCCCCCCTGGCCTATCTGCTCGTCTGCGTTTGCCCCTGCAACCAACTGGGAAGTCTCCGCCGCCAGCCACCATGCGCAGTGAGTACGGGACGCTGAAAGCCTGACTTGAACCGTCTTCTGTTTTGATTCCAGGCGTGATACGGATTTTGTTTGTAGAAAACTCGGAGCTCGCTTGCAAACACGACCGCACTTGGAAACTCAAACTCAAACTATGTCCGTGTGTGTGTGTGTGTGTGTGCGTGTGTGTGTGTGTGTGCGTGTGTGTGTGTGCGATACCGGAAATTGCAAATGCAACAACTGTTTGAGGCATTGTTTCAGAGCAGCCCCAACTCCTCCAGGAATCCCAGCCATCAAAGCAGTCCAAAATTTTACCAATGTCTAGGAGAAAACCCAGAAAACCCGGGGGCATAGAGTAGTCCTTGCCTTTCGTGCCACACACACGCACAGACAGATGTGTGTTGGATTCCGTATTGAAACGTATTCATTGTTAAGCAAATTCTATATTCGACAACATCCAAATTGAAAACAAAAAAGGAAAATTCTCACAAAACGATGAACAGAAGCAGCATCAAGAAATCCTCCCCCGACACGGAGACCGCCTCGGGCAGCTACCAGGGCGGTGTCCACCTGTCGTCGGGCCTGGGGTACTCCCACTCGGAGTTCTCATTGGGTGCGCCGGGCGGCGGGCCGATCATCTCGCAGCAGCGGCTGCCCGGTCCGACGGACGACGGTGCCTCCGACGAGGATCTGTCCGACGAGGTGGTGGTCTCGCACACGCCGCTCAGCGTCCTGGCGGAGCAGGCCAAGCAGGCCCGGCAGGTCTTGTGGTCGAAGCAGAGGCGTCTCTACGTGGACCTGGACATGCGCGGCGGCAGCGTGGCCGCGAATGTGGCGCTGCGCGGCGGAGAGGAGGAGGCCACGCGGAATAGCGTCGAGCGGCTGATGAGCCGCGTCGTTCGGCTGCAGAGGACGGCCTTCGCCTGTCCCCTGTCCGCCTGCCAGGTGGCCGTGAACGCCACCAATTGCCTGGCCCACTGCCTGCAGCAGCATCCGACGGTGGCCGTGCTGGAGATGCGCCCCAACCTGACCGCCAGCCTGCCGCTGGGCCTGCCCCTGGTGCTGGGCTCCTGCGGCAGCCAGCGGTGCATTGGCACGCTGATCTTCGAGAGCGCCCGTCAGCGCGGCACGAACGTCGACCTGGCGGCCTGCAACGAGGGCTGGACCAGCAGCCTGGCCCTGATCGGGCTGCTGTGGAAGACATCCTGGGATACCCAGCTCCACGGCCCCATGGTCACCCATCTGTACAACCTGTGGTTCTTCTGCCCACAGGCCCACCCGCCGCTGCAGGTACTGGTCTCCGCCGAGTCGCAGGCCAAGGCCAAGCAGGTCAAGCAGTTCAAGCGGGAGGTGAAGCAGCAGGTGATCCCCACCTCAGCGGATCCCCTGCTGCACGAGCAGCGGGCCATGCACCGGGAGAACGAGCACTACATGCGCTTCACCCACCGCGAGATGAAGCTCCTGACCAACGATTTCACGACCGACATCGATCTGAAGCTGACGATTCAGGAGGAACAGCAGACGCCGGCAAAGGCCACAGAGCCACAGAAGCCATCGGATCTTGAGGAGGGGAATGATTCTATCAAATCCAAGGATACAGAAGACCCAACTTCAAGCAACAGTTTGGCGGTGGACCCCCTGCAGGCCCAGTCCCCGTCCAACGCCGATCTGGACGACGAATCAGTTGAAGGCACTTTAAAGATCATCGACTCCATGGCGAACGAGCTGATGTCTGGCTTCGTGGACTTTGAGAAGTACAATTTGGGCAGTGATTTCATAAGGGCCGTCAAGTCGCAGGCACTCATCGAGAAGGTCAAGTCTCGGTCATTGTCGGCCTCGGTCTCAGAGGCACAGCTGTCTCAGCCCTCAGAGGGGCTGCCGTCTCTGGCAGTCCTCGAGGAGTCACAGTCAAAGTCATCGGGGAAGACACCGTCACTGGCATCGGTGGTGGTACCGGTTCAGGCATCACGCGAGAAAGTACAGTCACCGCTGGAGGACGGAACTCTCAAGCAGCAGCCGAAGGAGGAGGATCTGGAGGAGAACGTCGTGCAGGAATTGCTGGACGAGCTCGTCGAGGAACACGAGACTGGCATATTGGATGGCACCCATAAGGGGGATTCCCAATATTAATTAACAAAATTTGATCGTTAATTTTTCCAATAATTAAATACCAAATATTAATGTTCTGCAGGAAGTGCGCTGCCTTAATTATCCCCCCCACCCCTCAGCTCTCCACGAACCCCACTTCATGGCCAAAACGCATCTTTTGGCAATTTTTCGCTTACGTCTGCGGCGTACGAGTATGCAACACCCCCCCCCCCATCCCCCCCCCCCCCTTGACAGGTCGTTGGCAACCATTAGCACAAATGTCCTGTGTCCAGGGCTCGGGCAGGAGGTGCGTGGGGTGGCAGGGGGGCAGGGGGGCAGGGGCGTAACTGCATCAACAACTTTTTAACCAACTTGCCAGCCAGCCAGCCAGCCAGCCAGCCAGCCCCTGGACTAACAAGACCACAGAATTGTCGGATCTCCCGAGTTGCGGGTAGCATGAAGCATGCGGCATGGGGCACCGGGGCACCGGGGCACCGGGGCTTGCTGGCAAACTAACTAACTCGATGCGCTCGCCTGCCACTTGTTATGTGGCGTTATTGTTACAACAACAAGAAGGGGAGAGGGGGAGAGGGGCAGAGGGGAGAGAAGACGACGAGCAACTCTGCTTTGTCCGCGAAATAATTTTTTGTTGGGGCAGAGCGCACAAAAAAAAGGAGCAGAGAGAGAGGGAGAGAGAGTTCAACTTCAGCTGCAGAGATTTTTCGGTCAGCGTTAATGCAGAAGCTGCCTCGAAAAACTTGCCCCCCTACCCCCGGCCCCGCCCCATCCACCGCCTTATCCTTTTCCCCACTGACTGCTGTTGAACGCTTTATGGCTGCCCCTGCCCCAGCCCCTGCCCCTGCCCCTCTGGCGGTCAGGTCCATTGTGGTCTGCTCATCTGTGTCCCCTGTCCCGTGTCTGCCAAGTTTTGTAGCCCCTTCCCCCCTCCTCCACCCCAGAGCTAAATAGTTGCTAACTTTTTTGGTGTATACCGTGAAGTAGTACGATATGTATGTACCGCTTCCCGGCTCTCCCCCCCCCCCCCTCTTTGGACACTTTAAATTACACACAAATTGGCAGAATTTTTTTTTTTTTTTTGTGTCCCGAATTCCCATTTTTGGCCGTTGCCTTTGACAAGTTTTTCTGTACGGCTGGAAAAAAAGTTGTGCCAGTCGTAAAAATATCTGGATATATTCCACAAATTGGTTGGGGATATCATGGGATATCCACAAGAAAAAAAGAAGAAAACATATTTAAATTAAATATATTTCCCATCAATTTTTCCAGAAATATTTCATATATTTTTGGTAGGTTTTTTTCCCTTAACAAAAAGACAAAGTCGGTTTTGTGTGGCTTTTCTTGATCTCTTCTTTGTTGGGTTTTGCCAGACTTGTTTCTTGTTATTTTGTTGTTGTTTGAACTGCCAGAGTATTAAGTGCTGGCTGCGGTTGATGTTGTCTATGTTGCAGCCGCAATATAAATTGCAATTGAATGTTTGATTGAGGCGACGGCGACAGCTGCGACGACAGCAGCCCCAGAGATTGACAGTCGGAGTCGAAGTCGGAGTCGGAGGCACAAGTTTTCCCGAAATCCATACAACTTTGTTGGCCAACTACGATATACAGAGTCGGCTATACAATACATATGTATTTCTATGCCCAGAGTCGGTTTTAATTATGATTTCTGCTCAGCATTTGCCCGATACTTTACTTTGGCCTTCCCTCTTGAAATTTTAATCAATTTAAATATTTATTTGACTTTAATGCTGGTTGGAAAAGCGAAAACTAAACAGTTACACCCTCAACTGCCAAGCCACTCTGGGAAAGAGAGCCCCAATGCACTTTCCATTGCTTTTGCAGATATAAAGTCCAATGTTTCGACTTTATTTCGGTCGGTAACCAGAAACTGATGAGTGAATATTCTACATTTTGTTGAGGCTTGCACTGTTTCATATACACAGGTTTCAACAGCGAGAAAATGAGAAAAAAAAAAAAATATTTCTGAGGACTTTCCTCTGCCGCAGCCAGTATTCGAACTCTGGACCTCTCGTCTCGAACACACGCTGAACTCCAGCGAGTGCAGGTGTTTTTTGTGCGCCATTTGGCCTACTCGTTGCCTACTTTTAGGGGCAGGGCAACAAGCATTTTGTTGTACAAACCATAAACAATGGAAGGCCTTTATTTTGGGGATACCTCTGAGATTGAAAGATTCGGTATGAGTATTCCATCTTCAGTCGAAAGCTGACTTGATTTGATGACATTAATAATTCTATATGATTTCCAGTAAGCAGTGCCTCAAGCCACGATTTTGCAGCTTCTCGCTCGCGCAGAAGATACTCGCTAGAAGGAGGAGCGAAAGGGCTCGCGCCGAGGCTACTCGCTGCAAGGAAGAGCGAGAGGGCTCGCGCAGAAGCTACTCGCTGCAAGGAAGAGCGAGAGGGCTCGCGCAGAAGCTACTAGCTAGAAGGAAGAGCGGGAGGGCTCGCGCAGAGGCTACCCGCTGGAAGGAAAAGCGAGAGGGCTCGCGTAGAAGCTACTCGCTGGAAGGAAGAGCGAGAGGGTTGCACGTGGCCTGAGACAGCGAGAACGCATTGACGACAAAATCGCAATAAACTGCTTGAAACCGAAAGGATAAAGCCCACACTTATATCTTTTTCCACGTTAAAAAATGGCTCATAGATACATTTATTTGTCTTTTGTTTTTTGAGTACAAATTGGATCAATTTGTGGGTTATTTGCCGGCTCACGTTTCCCACTTATTCTGCTGACTGTTCTGTTCCGTTCTGCTCTGCTCGACGAGAACCCAGAGCCGAACAAACAATAATGGCAAGCAGTCGACTCGTCTGTGGTTGCATGAATTACGGGGTTAATTAGAAGTTTGACACGAGGCATGAGGCATTTACAATATGCAAAGGGAATAAATGCATATATAGTATGTATTTTCAGCTCCAAGAGCAGCTGTCGTTGCATTTTCATGGCACGTACCAGGCACAGACGGGCCCTGGGATGCCACCACAGCACACGGTGATGTTGCGCTTGAAGGGGGTCTCGGTCGTGGTTGGATCTCCCCCTCCAGAGGAGAGGGACCTATCCCCCGGATAGGTCTACTGCGAGACGGGTGTTGGGGAGGATCTACCACCGCTCAAGAGCAGAGCCAAAGATCTCAGATCTTCGCGTAGGGTCTCGCTGTGAAGCCCCGGAGGGTTAGTCCGTTTCGTTGACTGTACCACACTTTTGGAGATTCTCAGCCATGGAAAATACCCACTCAGATACTCTAGTTCCCTGCATAAATAATGCAAAAGTGTGAAAAGACACAAACACACGGACATGTGGAGCAAAGAGAGGCAACATTTGCTTAGCTTTGCACCAGAAACAGAACCAGAAACAGAAACAGGACGAAGGGATTACAGAGGAGTGGTGCCATGAGTGGCAGGAGCAGCAGCAGCAGCAGCAGCAGCAGTTTTCAATATCAAAAACCCAGTCGTTGAGGCCCAGAGTCACGCCCGTTTGGCCAGCTTGCACTTGTTTATCATTTATTACTGCAGTCGGAGGGAAAATCTGTTGCCAGCTGCATCTGCATTTCACTCTGTTTGTCTTTTGTTCAACTTCCACTTCCACTTCCATTTCCACTTCTACTCTGGGCTCCTCTCTGCGCTCCTCTATTTTATTTTTTATTTTCTTTGAATTTTTGCATATATTTTTTTACCATTTTGTCCGCCTGTACTCCCACTCGTTACTCCCACTCGCAACTCCTACTCGTACTCGTTTGCAGCTGAAATGTCAACTTGAAAATGGAGAAGATATGCATTTAAGGATATGGGTATATGGAACAAATAATGGATGTCCCTGGGGTGGAATGGAATGTGCAGATTTCTATATATTTAGGAAGTAGAATTTGTACAAATTTTAGGCAGGGCAGGGCAGGGTCTTCCACTTTAAAGCCTGGGTTTTTTTTATAGAAACAGCAACAGATTCCAAAAGATTCCTCCTAAGCCCTGGCCTGTGCTTTTCTTTAAACAATACAATGAAAAATGCATGCCACATAATGGGGTGCTTGGGGTACAGACCGTAGAGCGTAGACCGTAGACTGTTGATTTATTATTTATAAATTGTATAGATATACGCTTTCAACACTCCACAAGATTCCCAAAAGATCTGGTAATACCACACACAGATACTCAGATACAGATGCAGCAATTCAATTTCATAAGCCAAAAACGTAAAAGGATGCCTGCCTGTCCTGCCCCAAAGGGGCACACCTACACGGCAGGGGGGGTCACACAATGAGTTGCAATTGCAGCTGTGTATCTGTGTGTGTGTGTGTACACCTCGTTTCTTGCTCGGTTGATAAAGTTCATTTACCTTTTAGCGTTTATCTAAATGCTGTTTCTGCTGCTGCACCCTCGCACGCTCGGCGCTGCAGTGGCAGTGGCAAAAGTGTAATTGTCTATCTTATGCTTTACATTTGCACAAACGCACACACATAGATACACAGATACACAGATACATGCACACATATGCAAGCGCTAACTTTGTTTGTTTGTTTGCATTTGGCGCTGCTTGAGTTGAGAAATACTCCACGATGTCGTCTCGCAGACTGCCTGAATCCATTTGTATACGTCCCTGTATACATTTGTGTGTGTGTGTGTGTGTGTGTGTGTGCGCTTGCACTTGAGTCTCTGTATGAGTGTGTGACATTAGTGCAGCGGGTCATGCCATATTCCATGCTCCCCAGCCCATCCCGAACCCAACCATCCCGCCATCCGCCGTCTTCGCGCGTTTTGAACTTGGTTTTATGACCGAAGCCAAAGTCAAAAACAAAATGAAATGCTGGGCAACAAAATTAAGGCAAAAGTCTCTTAAGTTTTGATTGCGAAACATTTGAATCGGAATTTCGAAAGTTTTCCCAAAGATCATTACGAGTTTGTCGCCCCGCAACAAAGGGTGTTCTGCCATTCGCTGGAGTCTGGCGAGAGGAATTCGGAGTGAATGTCCATCCGGTTGGAACGACCAAGGACCAAGGACAGACTACTCGTATTTGCATTTAAAGAACATCTTATCAAAGAAATATACACTCAAAGAAACAGAATACTCGTTTTGAGGCCATGGATGATCGGAAAGCCGACTCCAGAGGTGACCAGCACCTCATCAGCATAGTCCAAGAGAGTCCTTTAAGTCTTAACCTCATGGACATTCCTTCGGAAGGTGGCCAGGACCTTATCAGCATAGTCCACAGTACTCTACTGTCTCCTGTCTCCTATCCTGTCTAGTAGTCCTTTGTAGTCCTCGGCTGCCCACATTGCCCTTTCAATTCCATTAAATTATAGCCCACCCTTTTGGGGGCCCATGAAAAACTCTCTCATAAATATCTGATGGATATCTTTTGCAATTAGCTCATTTGGAATTTAATTTCGAGCTTGTTTTCGACTTCAATTCAATTTCCGCTCTTCAATTTTACGCAATTAATAGTTGAAGTTCTCTGCCGAGCACCCAATAAATTGAATTTAATTTTCCCGCATGCCCTACTCGTTTCCCCTATATTATGCAGGTTCAAAGGTAGATATATTTTTATATAAATATGGGTGTGTGTGGGCTGTGTATATCGGGCATTGTGCGGTTGTTGCTGTTAACATTTATTGCGATTTTCTTATATGAACTTTTTGCACTGTTAAATGAAATGTTTTATTTCCAATTTCCACCATTGGGTGGGTTGCCATGGGGCCCTCTTGGCATTCCATTTCAATTTCACTTGAAAATGCACTTCGCACAGGCACCGCTCGCTCGTCGCTCGTCACTCGTCGCTCGTCGATCCGCGAACCACTCGTAGAAATCGGAGAAATCAGAGAGGCGCCCGGCCCAAACGCAATTACACGACTTTCGCGTCGAGGAGGCACGGAGTTCGCGGATTGCGTTGCCCATGGAGAGGAGACGGCGATGCCGTATAAAGCATTGGCAAAACTTCATTACTAATTCCATTTCCCCACATATGCTACTCCTCCTCCTTCTCCTCCTCCTCCTTCTCCTCCTCCTCCTCCTCCTCGTGTGCTGCTAGCAATTTCTTTTTCAAATTTCATCTTAAAAAAATTGCCTGGCAGCCATAGAACTATAATTGAAATATAAATTGCTCTAAAGTGGCTCTGGAAAAGATCCCAGTTGGCGGAACAAGGCGCCAAGAGGTGTTCTTTAAGTCCATAGTCCAAAGACCTTTACGTTTCAGGATTTTCTATAGTTTTTAGCCTGGGTTTTCGGGAGATTGAGGTGTCTTTGGGACCAAGATACCAAACCATCGGTTCAGAGGAGTGCAAAAGGTGCCTTGAAGTTGGGTGCAGTGCAATCAAATCATTATCAATGATATTCGCTTGGTCCTAAGCTGCCTCTGAAGGACTCCTAAGAGTCCTCTTAACGATTTCTAAGCCAGGGAACTTCATATCGAGAAAACTTGAGACTAGTTGGATGATCGATTCTCCATAGAAACGAGGGCCATCCTCTGGAGTTTCCCTTCATCCTAGATGGCAAATACCCAAAATCGTGCGACTCGAATGGAAGCCCCATATGATATATGTATCTGTCACTCTTTTGGAATTAAATTCCCTATAAAGCCCCCCCTTTTGCCAAACATTCTCATTCGTTTGAGATGTTTTCTAGGCGTGGCCTGTCGCTGGTCCGTTTGATTGCTTAAAGACGAAATGTCGAAAATGTTGTACGAATTTATTCATCAATTTGTATTCCCATTTGATGGCATTCTCTTTCTCTGCGACTATCTCTTTTCCTCCTTCGTTTTAGGGGTCTGCATGTGTTTCGCTGTCGGTTTTTGCCCACGATTTGGTGCACCCAATCGACCCATAAACCCAGTTATTTACTTAGAAGCGCCTTTTAACTATTTTTTTTTTCTACTTTGTTGCCCCCTCAGCCCCCCTCAGCCCCCCTGGCCACCCCCTGCCACCGCTGGCACACTGCTAGTGCAACGTTTCAATGCTTCCTCTGCCACTGCTGTGGCAATGCCTTCTTATGCCGCTGCTGCTGCTGCTTTAATGGCGGGCTGCGCTGCTTCTGCCGCCGGCTGTCGGCTTTTTGCATTAAATCAACGCCGCCGAAGCCTCCGGAGGAGCCACCGCCACCGCCGCCAACAATAATCAACAGAGAAAGAGAGAGAGAGGGAGAGAGAGAGAAAACTTTGGCCGCAATAAAAGCGAGAATACCCCCTCGTTTCCGGTTGCACCGTGCCCCTGCCACCTCACTGCAGTGGTGCAACCAATTTCAATTGCAATTCGAACTCCAATACGAGAATTCGTTTCAATTTGTTGGTTGTGCCCCAAGCCTCCACCCTCTTCAACCACAGGGGGGGGCACCATTGGGGGTAGGCATAGGTGTGTGTGTTGCCAAGAATTCATTCGCGCACATGCAAATAAGGTCAACGTGCGCTGGCCGCCGCCGCCGCCGCCAAACGACGTCAGTCAGGAGTAACGGCAGCGGCATGCACCCCCCATGCAGCAGCAGCAGGGAGGGAGGGAGGGGGGGAGGGAGACTGAGCCAGAGACAGAGAGGCGTCCCATTTAGTAGGAGGCACAGCAGCAGCAGCAGCAATGCCGGAAAGTTTGCAACACTGCGGCAACCGCATGACTGAATGATGGCAGAGGTTTGATGGGAGGAACTTGCATGATGGGCATGGGGCATGGGGCATGGGGCATGAACGAGGGCGAACGAGTGTCTGTGCCGCTTGTTTGCTGCCACGTTGCCATTTGGCACATTTCGAATGAGCGAACGAGAGAGAGAGAGAGCCAAGGGGAAGCCCGAGAGGAGCGAGACGGGGGGACACGGATTGATAAAGATGGAGAGCGGGGGGAGCAGGGGGGGCAGGGGGATAGTGTGTGTGAGAAAACTGCAGTTCCTTTTGATTCTTGTTTTGTGCTGTTTTTGCAATTGCAAACGTTTAGCGAAAGGCGACCTAAAACACAGCTGGAGAACACGCAGCACACACATCGATGGAGACAGTGAGACAGGAAGAGAGGGAGGGAGAGGGGGAGGGAGGGAGAGGGATAGAGAATATCAAAGCTACAGGTATGGCAGAGGATGGGGATAAAGGGGAAGGCTACGGTCGAGGTACATCATTGAAATTCAATGAAAATTGGGGACAACTAAGACGCGATAAAAGGGTAAAGAAACGACAAACCAGAGAATAACAGAACGAAATGGGTCAAGTATTGCATCAGCGAAAAAAAGGGGAATACCATTCAATACCATAAAACAACGAGTTAAAAAAATGCATCAGAACTAATAAGAATATAAAAAAAAAAAAAAAAAAATTAAACAAACAAAATTTGCAAAAATTAGTAAAAAAAAAAAAAAAAAAAAAATTAAAATTAAACAAACTAAATTTGCAAAAATTAGTAAAAAAAAATAAATACAAATTAAACAAACTAAATTTGCATAAATAAGTAAAAAAAAAAAAATAAGAAAAATTAGAAGAAAAAGAAAAAAATATATAAAATTAATATAAAGTATAAAGAAGCTCAAATAACAACTGCAAATACATTAATTAGTTTAATTTAAAAAAACATAAATTAAAAAAACCTTAATGAATAGGAATAAAATATATAAAAATTAATATTTATTATAAAGAAGCCAAAATAACTATTGGGAATACACAAATTAATTTAAAAAAAGGCAATACAAATTAGTAAAAAAAAACTTAAGTAAAAAAGATAAAAATATATACAAATTAATATATAATACAAAAACGCACAAATTACATATTCAAATATGTTAATCATTTTATTAAAAAAACATTCAAAATAAAAAAAAACTTAAATTAAAAGGAATAAAATATATAAAAACTAATATTTAATATATAAAAGCCAAAATAACAATTGCATGCACAAAAATTAATTTTTTTTAAAATTACACCTTAAAAAACTGAGTAAAAAAAACAGAAAAAACTTAAATAAAAAAGATAAAAATATATAAAAACTAATAAATAATATAATATTTGCGAATACATTAACGAATTTATTTTTTTTAAATATATAAGTAAAAATAAAAAAAATCTTAAATGAAAAGAAATAAAATATAAAAACTAATATTTAATATAAAGAAGCCAAGATAGCAATTGGAAATACACAAATTAATTTTAAAAAAAAATACACAGCAATAAAAGTGAGTAAAAACAAAAGAAAAATTAAATGAAAAAGAAAAAAATATATAACAACTAATATATATTACAAATTCGTAAAAAAAACGAATTAAAAGACAAATAAAAAAAATGAAAAGAAAAATAAAAAAATATATAACAATTAATAATAAAACAAAGAAATAAAATAAAATTGCGAATACATAAATTAATTAAAAATAAAAACAAAAGAAAAAAAATTAAATTTACAAAAAAAATAAATAAAAAAATGTATGTAAATAAAAACTAATAAATAATACATAAAACTGTATTGATTAGGTTTCGATAACATATTGCTACTTTTCAGTGACTAAGTGCTTTCAAAATTAAGTAAAATAAATTGGAAATTAAGATAAACTGGTCCAACTGGTCATTCCGCTGGCCAAAGAAGAGCTTCCCCTTTCAATCAAGAACCAATATCATTTTCTGCCACAAAATGTACGATAAATGTGCACAATATTTGCTTAAATAATTGCACAAACTGCAATGTTGTTGGATCCTTTAGGCAAACGTTTCGAGACCCAAGCAACTCCTTTGGTAAATCTGAGAAATCGGTGTGAACTGAATGGGATAAATGAATTAGGGGGGGGGGGGGGGGGGGGGGGGGGCACTTTCCACTATCATCTTCCTCTAGTGCTTTTCAGTTTATTTGGGCTCTCCTCCTGCCGCCCGCCACCCACATTCTCCCCTACGAAATGGACCCCACAATTCAACTCATTTCAGATTTAAATTCAGTTGATCCCTCCCCTGTGATGGGTGGAATATTTATGCATACAAATCGCATAATGGAATGAGGGAAAGAGATGCCAGACAAAATTGCATTCAAATGAAGAACATTTAAGAGAAAATCAACAACAGAATTGCCCAAAAAATGCCAACAAGGAGTGGAGGGGGAAAGAGTTTCAGGGCCTCTCCCTCCTGCCACTAAAGGGTATCATAGAGTCGAAAGTATTGGCTGGCTTTTGGCTAAAATACGCTCTATTTGGCAACAACACTGCAGGAGGGGGGTGGATATTGGGGCCAGGAGGCTGAGTGGCTGGGGGTGGGCCGTAAGTGGAGCACAGGGCGGGGGCGGACAGAAGAAGAAAAGAGAGAACTCTCGCTTCGTTTCAATCAATTAAGCGCCAATAATTAATTCAATTGATTTCGTTTCATTCTCACACCCAGCCCCGCCCCCCAATCCCACCCACCCATCGACCATTGAGCGCCACAATGTCGCGGCTGGGGCTGGGGGTGGGTTTGGGCTTGGGTTTTGGGCTGTATGTCTAAGGCCATTTGGATCCCGAATCTGCCATTAATTCATTTTAAAATTTATGGCCTACAAATGACCCAAACGGGATGTCAGAAACGGCGGACTTTTCGCCGATTAAGCCACTTTTAATCGAGACAAGCGCCTGCAAAGGATGCCCCACATTCGAGTATATGTGTATAATTTATATAAATTATTGCAGATTTATTTTTTGGGGTCTTTGATGGGCAATTTAATGGCTTCGACAGCTGCTGCGTATGGCAGGGATTTGGATGGATCCATGTCCTTCCGCATAATCCCCGACCGATTCGAGCGCATGAATTATTGTGGACAAATGTGCAAATTTCCAGCCATCTTCTCGGTATCTGTATCTGGCTCAACATCTACATACTTGTCAGCATTTAATATGAAATCTTTTCTTTTGCCTGGGGGGTTTTTTCTTTTTGCACACACTTATCCAAGAACTTCATAAATTCTCTTTTCCCTTTTGCAGGTGAGTCCCCTCCACTTCACTCCACTCGAGACTTTTGTTGAATGTAAGCCAAAAATCCATTTACATAATAAGATACGAGAGTTTCGAGGCAAAACAATCCCCCCCCAACCCATGGACACTGGAACTTTGTTCGACTAATGCCACATAAGTCATACACATGTGACTCATACACTCTCCCTCGCTCTCTGCCCCACCAGCCATTCCGCCTCGGAGTGGAGTTTGGCAAGAAAATTAACAAAACATAAATCGTGCCAGGGCACTTTTGCATGATAGAAAAACCCAAACACTCTCACGAGTACAGTACAGGCCCTAGCCTGGACATTTGCTGGATTTAATTACAATCAGGGGCTTGGAAAATGCCCACAAAATTCTGAAGAAATATAGAGCTGACAGAACAGCTTGATCCAAGCCATAAATACCAGAGAATTGTGAGCCCAAAGTCGAGAAAGGGCCGGGCCCTCTGCTATCCCACATGGCAGAAGAGTCTTTGTCGTTTGAGATCTCTTTATTTCACTCTCCCTCTCTCCCTCTCTCTCTTTCTCTCTCGCCAGATCCTTAGCAGGGGCTCTACACACCTACGAGTGTATCCAAAATTCCATTCCAATGAGCACTCGCACCACATAATCCATTCTCGAATGTTCTGTTCGGGCTCAAAAGGAAACTTCGACATTCAGACCGGGGGCCATTACTCTTTCCGTACCACCACCCCCTTCACCCTCTTTGGCTGTTTGTACACTTGAGTCGAACGCCGCCAGGGGGCGCCCACTTTAAAAGGCGCCCACAAAAACGAAGAAAAACCAGAAAGAATTCACACTATAAAATCATAAATTACGCCATTTAAGTGGGTCAAATGGAGGCATTTGTGCGGAAGACACCCCGCTAAGGGGTTCGCCAGAGAAGTGGGCGGTGGGTGGTCGGTGGTGGAAGGGGGGGGGATTGCTTGGGCCTACGACTGCGGTGCTTTTCCATGTTACTGGGTCACTGCAGGCACACACAAATTGCTGGCCCAGGATGATGGTTGGGGGGCGGGGGGCGGGGGGGCCTGGCGGTTGGGTCTCCTCCTCAATATAAATGAGCAATGTTGGGGCCACCCTCCACCCCTGGCTGTTGAGCAAAAAGAAGCCGCAATAAAACAAACGAAAAATGGGAAACCGAACGACGACGTCATCGTCAATTGTTTGCTGCTGCTGTTGTTGTCGCAGTGGCAATTATTGCAAAACAAGAAGGTTGCCCCAAGCCCCACTACAACCCCCCCAACCCGTCCGGCTCCTGCTGCTGCACCGACCTTGTCAGCATTTTCGTCTTGTGCTGCAGTCACGTTGACAATTTTTCCAATTGCCACTCCATCTCTTTCTCGCTCTCTGGCGGTCCCTGGCGCTCCCCTGGCGCTCCCTTCCGCTCCCTAGCGCTCCCCTGCGCTCCCCCTGCGCTCCTTCAGCAATAATCAGTTAACTGAAGAGGTTCATGAGGGAGGAGAGAGGGGCTATGCTGCCCCTAATCAATATTGCTGCTTGCTGGTTGAGTTCTGGTTGCACGTCTCGCTGCCGCATTAGCGAGTAAAGACCAGCGAGAGGGCCAGAACTAGAGCAGAGGAGTGAAGACCTGCCGCTACCGAGGCAGGAGATATGGAGATATGCTTCCAGGAAGTATGCTCAGATCTGCTTGAAAACATGAAGACCAAAGCCGTCTGTAGACTGTGGCTATGGCTGATCCGGAAGGGTATTCGGAACAAAGTCAAACTGTAGCTTCGCTTGATTCGCTTTCATGTTCTGTCCACCAACTCCAATCCCTCCTCGTTCCTATCAGCACTGTCCCATGTCATGTCATGGCTGAAAAGAATGGCCTGGGATGGGGGTTATGGCTCATATGTCGCTCGGTTTACGCCACCTTTTTTTTTGCAGTCTCGCCCTTGACCCCAATCGATGGTAACGGTAATTTCAGGGCATTTTTTTTGAGACACACACACACACACACACACACACACACAAGGCTCCCGGGCCCATAAAAGTAAGCAACGAATAATGCCCGTGCACTCGCTGGAGAACGAGTGAAAAGGTCAAGAGTTCAACTACTGTAAAGTGCACGGAATTCCTATTTGGATGAAGGACTCGCTCATGCCGATAGTTTGGTTTCCCTATCGGCACTATCGGTTTAAAAGCCATCACTTTGCTGGTTTTCGGGTCTTCGGCTCAATTCCCTTTTGCCAAATGGGGCTAATGGATGGATCAGGAAGGGGAAGAGGGTTAAGCACATTTTTGTGTCACTTTTGTATGCCATGCACTTGTCCTCCTCCCATCTGCCACGCCCCCTAATTGCCATAGTCATTCCCCCCCACATTTTCAGTGATGTTTTTCTCAGTTTTTTTTTTATGCAATGTGCATTTCATTTCGAGTGTAATTTTTTGAAATATTCCCAGAGCCAGAGAGAGAGAGAGAGAAGAGGTCCCTGAATCCTTGTTCCCTTTTAGCCATCCCTCTCTGTCTCTCCGCCTCTCTCCATCTCCCTTTGTCATTCACTTTTAGCATTGTTATTATTATCCATCCGCCATCCTTGTTGTTCTGTGGGGGTTTTGGCTGGGATCTAGGTCGCTTTTTGAATATATTGTTTGTATCTAAGATTAGTGATCCAGATATCACACACACACACAGGCTCAGAATGGCATATCATTTGCATAGTTAGACAGCGATGGCCACAAGTCGATATGGAATTTAAGCCACATTTAAACGCGGCCAACAACAACAACAAAACCCAAACGAAAGCAAATTTGTAACCAGAAAAAAACCCCAGAGTATTTTAAATATTTAATATTTAGAGGAAGAGTTTTCAAAGGAATTCCTAGAGGTTCCTCCCCCCGTCCTGGGAGATCTAACCACAGTTCATCGTAGTCCCCCCCCTCTTTATGGCATATGAATGTTATCCCATTTCAAAAACCGCCAAAGACACAGGACTCTGAGTCGAAGAGTCGAAGAGGGACTATTAAATGAATTTAAGTGGCTTACTCGCTCTCGTTCGAAGCAATTGTCAGTGCATTAATGTCAAGTACACGAGGGGTTCGAGCAGGGGAACGGGCTGGCGACAATGGCAGACAGGAAACGGAAACGGAAACGAGCAGCAGAGTCTAAAAATCCATTTCCATGTGTTCTTTGCTTGGTCTCTGGGGTTTATTTTTATTTGGAATTGCCTGCAACCCCCCCGAATTCCGGGTCCATAAAGATTTCTGGCTTGGGGAGTGGAAAACAGAAGCATAAAATCAAATTACAAACTAATATTACTCACAGTGCGTTTACTTTTCCGTATCGTTAGTTTTCACTGTCAACCGAGGGGGCACAAGGGGGGCACAAGGGGGTGGAAAATGCAGCAGAAGCGGAAACAAACAAAGACAAAGGGCAGCCCCATAAAAGGGGGGGAAAGGCAAACAAAATACACACAAAAGGAAAACCAACAGAACAGCAAACATGAAACAGCAAGAAAGCCAGTTATCCATGTGTGTGTGTGTGTGTGTGTGTGTGTGCTTGTGTGTGTGTGTGTGTGAGGCCATCAAACAATGCCAGAAATAATATAAGGAATTTTGTGTCGACGTCATCGATACGCAAAAATGACGCGGTGCCCCGGGAATGGGCCATCTCTGGCGTCAGATATTGCCCCCGAAACTCCACCGAAAACTGTACATAAATAGGGGGTATTCACGCACCAAGGCGGGCATATATTTTGGAATAATGGTTTCAATAAAATTGTGCCCTTAAGCACTTACTTTGTGCCATCCCAATCAATCAATCAATCCTGTTTCAATCGCCGAATGAAGTTCCTTGGCATCCCGTAAAGGGTATTCATTTACGATACGACGCTCGGCCGCGGTTGCATGTTCGTTTGTTGTTATATTATGTATGGCATTGGGGCCACAAGGCATCAAAAAATCACGTATACGTCGGCGGTGGCCGGTGGCCGGTGGCCGGTGGCGTCGTTGAGGCTTATCTGCTTTTGCCCCGCTCCGTGGCTCCGCGGTTCTCCTTTTGCCTTTTGCTTTTGCTTCTGTTTTCCCATAATCGCAAGCGCCATAAAAAACGCATTGTTTATGCGACGTAATTGGACACCAACGCTGCCCCAGCCAGAGTCCCTGTGCCACCCCCAAAAAGGCTGGGCATTTGGTCATCATCGGATCTTGCTCGACCATTTTCAATGCCATTAAAAGCGTCCATTGAGCGTGTCCATACAAAAGGGAGCTACCCCCCGGAGACCGAACACGTACCCCTCCTTCTGGTCGCCCTCCTCCTCCTGTTCGCCCTCCTCCTGCACCTCCTCCTCCTGCACTTCCTACTCCTGCTCCTCCTCCTCCTGCTCCTCCTCCTCCTGCACCTCCTCCTCCTGGAGCTTTGCACGCTTGTTGTCCGCTAATCCTTCGCGCATTTTATGCTCTTCACTGGGCCAAAGCCCACACACCACGCTGAAAAACCATGAAAAAATGAAACATCCCCGAGAGGCCCTCCCCCCCTCAACAATTCCTAGACCTGTCAAGGCTTATACCCCGCAAAAGGGAGCAAACGAAAAACAAAAGAAAACCAAAGGAAAGCCCTATCTTCAGAGGCCCAAACCGTGATTTTGCTAGTGAAAATTTCAGGGATTCCCTTGGCTTTAGGTGTCTACGATATATACTCTCTTTAGAGCGATCTGGGAAGGAAGAGTAGGAGCCTGGACAGAGCCTGTGAAGGCCAAATAGCAGCTCTATAGATGGCAGATGCTTTAAAGGCTATATTCTAGGGGTATTTCTATGGCGGGTGGGGTGAAGAATTTAAGCCTGGGGGACAGCCAGAGTGACAGCCTGGACAGGGCATGTCCCTGGTGGAGGGCACATCTATCGATCCTGAAGAACAAGTTCCAGAACAAGGCCAAAACTGGCTGTTGCTGTCCGATCTGATGGCCGAGAAGGTCAACGACGAGGGGAACGTGCTGCTGCGGGACCTGAAGGACCTAAAGGACCCGAACATCCAACCCTCAAGTCCCTGTTCGACACTCGACTTTCAAAATGATATATATTCTTCTTAGTATTTCCCCTCTCAGTGAAAATCTATTGGTGGAAATGGAAACATATTCAATTATCGAATCAGTGAACAAATTTCTTCATTTATGCATTTGTGGGGTCCATCCGGGGAGTCCCTGCAAGCACTGCGGCTGCATGTTGCAGCCATGGAAATCCATCTTAAATTTTGGAGCTTATGTAAATCGGGAGAGAGGGAGAGAGAGGGACAGAGCGCTGGGCAAACAAGTTTTGAAGCGATTTCCGGTTTAGTTTCTGTTGGAACATAATTTCTTCTTTTTTCTTTTTTTTCTTTTATTTTTGCATAATTTTTGTTTTCTTTTGGTTTGGTTTTTTTTTTTTGGCAGCCCAAAACTTTTTTGGCCACACACGAACACACACAAACACACACACACACACGCATAAAGCTCGTCGAAAATTTCAAATTAAAATTCTGCAAAGTTTGCCTTGTTCCCCGTTCTATCTCTCTCTCTC
Source organism: Drosophila miranda (assembly GCF_003369915.1). Lineage (NCBI taxonomy): Eukaryota > Metazoa > Arthropoda > Insecta > Diptera > Drosophilidae > Drosophila > Drosophila miranda. The sequence goes on from NC_046673.1 coordinate 14,109,693, forward strand.
TCTCTCTCTGGTGTGAGTGTGTGTGTGTGTGTGTGTGTGTGTGTGTGTGTGTGTTTGGGCAAACACTGCGCATAATTTTGCTCAAATCTTTGACAAATATTTTCACATGCTAATTTCACGTGAGAGGCGGCCCAAATACCAAAAAGGCAAAACGAAACTTTGTTTGCCTTGAAAACCCCTCCAGCCGCCCACCAGCCGCCCTGCCCCGCCCATCCTCTGTCCCAGCGAAAAGCTAAGCCCTGTTAGCCCTAAACCCGGCCCACTTTTGGCAAATGGACCAAAGGATTTATTGTGGCATAATAAAATTCCTTGGGATAAAACAAGCCAAGAAAATTGTCAGCGTTCCTCAACTTTTCAACGACGCAGAGAGGGGAGAAACCCAACTATTTCGAAACTTCAGAGGGGGGGGGGGGGGGGGGGGGGGGGGGAGATACTTTCTTAAGAAAGGCAAGGCCAAAAAAAAAACACACAAAGTAATTTGCTGCCTGTCTGCGAAAAATGACGACAGAAATTGAAAATTTACCCAGAGAGGGAGAAAAAGGAAGTCCTCTCTAGTTTCGGCAGTGAATCTGTGGTCCTGCCTTCCCTCTGATCTATTTCGAATAAGTGGGTGGAGGGGGGGGGGGGGGGGGGGGGGGGAAGTCTGGCAACCAAATTCTCATTTGCCGCCGCGCCGTTGGCTATAATTAAAGCACACGCACACCTCTTTGCCGCAGGACCGCAGGAGCGCAGGAGGTGTCCGGGGAGTCTGGGGAGTGTCTTTATTTTCAACCTGCTTCGACTGGCATTAAAACTGGGCCAAAAGCATTCCTTAAGCTTGCCACCAAATTACACGCAACCCTGCTATCCCCCCCTCCGGCCCCTTCCCCCCCTTGGGCCACACGTAGTTAAAAAACTTTTCGTTTGCAATTTTTCTTGAGCTGGCAGCGCCATTATTTGCGGCATTTGGCCATACCCAAGCCGCATGCCACATGCCCCCCCAGGCGCAGATCCATGCAACGTGCAGCTCTCTTGGGTACTTCTTTAGGCCAAACACCTCGTTGAGTCCTCGTGCCTTTGGACTTTTCCTGTGGCAAATGTGGGCGGTGGTGCATCATTGCGCTGAGCCAAGCATCAACACTCTCTCTCTCTCTCTCTCTCTCTCTGTGGCGGAGCTCCATCTCCCTGCCTCCTCTCTGGTGGCCATACATCTGTCAGGGACTTCGGGGGGCTTGGAGTACATTTAATTTTTGGCTTTCAGAGCAGTCCCAGCAGCAGACTTGCGAAAGCATCAATCACCGACACAGAGATTGATGTGTGTGGCCCCCCCCCCCTTGACCCTTGCCCCACCCCTTTTGCCTACTAATTAGCCAGCCGGATAGGATTTCCCTGCCTAGGCCGAAAAAGAGCCAAATCATTTCGCTTTCAGGGCAATTCTATTACCAATAATTGAAACTTAAGCCTGTCCTTACCAGGACACAGGAGAGAGCGAGCACTTGGCATTCAGGAGTCAGCATTAGCTTGTATTTTCATCATTTATATGCAGGGCAGGCCCACAGGCCCCCCCCCCTGCCCCCCGCCCCCGAGAAGACAGCTTAGGAGGTTCCTCTGGAGGTCGGTGAACCCCTCGCCAGGGCAGGGTATGGAGAGCCACTGCAGTTTTGGTGGGGGAGAGGCAAGTCCTGGAGTTCCAAATGAAGCAAGGGAGTGGAGTCCTTCCCCCCTCCCCCCCCCCCCCCCCTGTGACGTAATAGATTTTACGCGCCCATAAACATTCATAAAACATTCTTGACCGTAACTCACATAATCTTGTAATCTTGTTGCATGTTCTGCCATCCCTCCCTCCCTTCCTCCCTCCCTTCTTCCTGCTTGTGTTTCATTAAATAATTCATTTAATTTGATTTGCTCACTCGCCGCCCCCTCCGTCCCTCCATCCCCCTCTCCAAGCTTCCCTTTTCATACGCGCTGGCAAATCGATTTGGAATTCTGATACAGATACAGATACAGCTACAGATACAGATACGGAATACATATACATACATCAGTGGTGGAATGGCATCAATGGCTTTTATCCTCTCACTCTGCCACGCTCCAGTGCTCCAGAGCTCCCCCTCTATCGTAATTTATTTGCAAGCGCATTCCGCCCCACCGCCCCCCGCCACCCCCTCTATGTTTGTGTGTGTCTCTAAATGGCTATTTGGTTCTGGCTTCTCTTTGTTTTTGTGTTGGTTTTGTTGCGTGGAATAACTTAAAACTGATTTAGTTGTTTTGGGATTTACAATATTTTTATGGACTTTTGTGCACGATTTGGCATTCCCCAAAAGGGGGGTGGGGGCGGGGTGGGCTCTGCCAGGCGCTTCAGGCCCTCATTGGCTTACCTTTCTGTGGCAAGTCAATCTTGACGGCAAGCCGCCAATTGACATTGAATTGATTAAGCCATAACGCTGCACTTGGCCCCCTTTGGAGGACCTCAAAAGCCCAGCCAGTCGATTGTTCAATAAGTTTTTTTTTTTTGTCTCTGAAGGAGCACCGCTCCTCAATCCTCTAGCCGAAGGTCGTCTATACGTTTTGATTTTAATTAGAAAGAAAAAAAGGCTGTGCTGATGGGTGGCAAGGGTTGTGGTGCCACACATTTTCGTTGCAGTCAGCAGTTCTGCAGCTCTGCCGCTTGGCAGTTCTGCTTGAGGTGAGTGCCACAGACGAGAACATCAATCAAGGCGACAGGCGGGAGGCGGCAGGCGGCAGGCGGGGGTGCCAGGCGGGGGCGGCAGGCGGCAGGCGGCAGGCGAAGCAACTTGTCTCAAGGTAGAGGTTTCCTCCTCCCACACAAAAATGGGGGCAGGGCTGCTGTCCAGTCAGCAGAAAATTCCTTTTGATGTCGCTGCAGAAAATCTGCAGATGAGGGAAAGGACGAAGCCGATGCCGCGCGTGTTTATCTATTCACAGTCCCCTTCTAATCAGCTGATGATGATGGGAATGGGGATGGGGATGGGGATGGGGATGGGGCTGATATGATGATGGCGACAATGCCAATGATGAGCGATGGCTCGGTGGGTCGAATGTTGATTTAACCCTTGGGTCCTGCCCGCCTCGTCCTTGTGGGGGCACTTTGACTAATTAGTGCGGCAGCTGAAAATGATCAATGTGGCCGCTGGACATGGGCTTTGGGCCCTAAACAAACGCCTGAGAAAAAGATTCGAGGCCCGAAAGGGTCGCCCCCAGCCCCCAGGAGATTTTTCTGCTAACCCAAACAAATCTCCGAGAGGTCTATTGTTTCCTTGGGTGCGGGGGGGGGGGAGGGGAGGGTCAGGTGAGGTCTGCATTTGAAGAAATTGAATTTTCAATTTATGGTTTCACTATCATCCCTCCCCGCCCTCTCTCACCCCCCCTGTGGCACCCCTGTTTTTTTGGTTAACTCCTCGTGTAAGCCAAAAATTTTATCACTTGACAAAAACATAAATTTCTCGTTAACCCTTTGGGAGGGGGGGGGGGGGGGGGGAGGCAGGGCACAACATATGGCCGAGGGCATGCGCTGAATTTTATGACAGGAGCAGGGGGCAGGGCCAAGGGGCAGGGGCAAGTCCGGGTACTACTTCATATTCAAGTCCCGAAAGGCTAATAAAGCATAATTTAATGAAGCATATATGGCAGGCAGTCAGTCGCTGGGCAAGGACTTCCGCTTTGTGTAAACAATAGTTTATAATTCGCACACACACACACACACACACACACACACACACACACACAGGCACACACACACGCACACATAGGCCGAGGCAATAAAAGAAGGCTGGCAAAAAGGGTTCAAACACGACTCGGGTCCGAAATGAGCCGAGACCGGCACAGTGGTTCGAAATATGACATCATGTGGCCAAGAAAGCGAAGAAACTCCGCCACGAAAGGATATTCCCCGGCATCAGTGTACGGGCCATAAGGGTGCAAATGGGAAAGGAAGGGAATGGCGGGTCTGCACTTGGACCTGGATCTGGTTAAAGGCTTAAAGTGTCCTGCGTGTGTGTGAGCCTTGAGCACACGCCTACGTGCCTGAATCATGGCAGAAAGGTCGTGATAAGGCCAGGGCAGGCCAGGCCAGGGCAGGGCAGGCCAGGGGCAGGTGAGTTCCGAGGCCCCAAGACGAGTGCCGCAATTGAAAAAGGCCCAAAGATAGATGCTGGAGGGCACCAGAGCCGTGGTCGGTCCAAAAAGAAGGCATGGACTGGCAGTGGGAACGACCACCGACCAATTTGCATTAAGTATGATTGCACTCGGTCGAGATCTGGCAATTACAGATATGGAATGTGAAAGCCAGGCCCGGCCCGGCTGCTAATTATGAGGAGTCGCGGCTTAAAGAGCAGGGAGAACTCCTGGAAAAAAGACTAAAAAGAGATGTTCTCTACCCTGAAAAATGCATCTTCCAGAGCCTGCCCTGGGCCATCGGTCCAGAGCTACCCCGATATCCACAATATAGCATTCACGAAGCTTGCCGAAAGGGTTTCCCACAGCAGAGAGAGGAATGCCCTTGATGCACAAAACACCTCTGATCAGGCGTGTTCTTCTGGATCTGGACAGATCCCTTTCGGATGGAAAATCCCGGTTTTCCTCGCCACAAGCTGTCGTCATGACGCTGTCGGCCACCTCAAAAGCTGCCAACGAATCACGCCAGGGCCTGGCTCAGTGGAGAGACTGATCGACGCTCAGACGGGGGGCACGGGTTCGAGTCCCGCCCGGCCCTGAATGACCCCGAATTTCTTTTTTTTTTCTTTTTTACTCTTCTACCGAGACAATCGGATTTGTCGGTTTTAGTTCGGGCTTTGGGGGTACGAGCTCGGGCCCACAGCCCCCTTCCCTAGCAGGTTACGTAGCGCTTTTGCCGCCCTCATTTCGCCGCCGGGTGTGGCAGGTCGGTCTGAGCTGCCTGTCACACAAGTCTGTCCGGTCCCGGGTTCGATTCCCGGTGGAGGCTGCGTAGTTAAAGTAGAAAGTGATAGGACGACAAACATATCAGAAAATAAGGGGGAAATGTGAGAGGACTTACAACACGAGCTATATAAGATAGGGTGGATGGATTTGATGGATTGGAACACGATTGCGACTTGCCTGCTGCCTGTGTGCCTACGTGGAACGTAAATTGACTGTAAAAATACAAAAAAATAGAAAAATTGTAACCAGCAAAATAAATCAAAAAAAAATAGTAAAACAAAAAAAAATAAAAAAAAATTTTTTTGTTTTTTTTTTTTTAGGAGAATTTTCGCCAATTACTTAAGAGCTGAAAAAGGCTTTCTAAAGTGAGCAAAACTGTGTTTCAGTGTGACTGAAATTTATAGAAAATGTAGCGCAATTTCAAGGACTTAAATCTAGAAAATATAATAGTAAGAGATTTTGTGAGGAGAGTGCCTCCAAGCTCTTTGAAATGTTGGATGAAAGGCCCTAAGAGAGCACTCAAAAGACACCGCTCTCCCGTTCTAAGGCTTAAAGGGTTTGCAAAGCGCTTCCTTGAGGAGATTCCTGTAGTCCCTGACTTTAAAAACCTGTCCTCGTGCTGCCTTTAAGCGGGCCAGCAAACCAGTTGAAATTCGATATTTCCCTATTCATTTCTCTGTCATCATGATCTCTCAACTCTGGAGCACACACACACACGCACACCTGATGGACCCAAGCCGCTAACCCAATCTGTCCAATGTCACTCGCCTCACCTGTACCGGTGACCTCGGTGACAAAAAAAAAAAAAAAAAAAAGGTACCCTCAGTCTCGAAATCGTTTTTTCTTGCGCCTGGCTGGCTCGCTGACTGACTGACTGGGCCGGACCGGCTGAGAACAGCAAAATATGCTTTTTCCAGCAACACCTTGCGGAACAGAACACCCTGCCCCACCCCGCCGACCACCCTTTAAGCAGGTTTATTGCCGCCTTTTGTCTTTGGTTATGTCCTTTTCTTTTCTGTTCGTTTCCTTTCTTATTTTTCGGACACCTTTTCGACTTACTGGCCACATTGTGTGTGTGTCTGTGCGGGAAAGATGGAGAGACGGTTGGTTTTCCTTTAGCTTCCGCTTCTCTCTTTGTCTTTCTTTGAGTCGAGGCGGCCGCCGCGTTGACAGGTAACTCAGATTACCTGAAAAAGTTAAACAACTCGAATAAATTCATGCATGAGTGTGCCCAGGAAGAGGAGTGCGGGAGTGCGGCAGGTGTAATATTTACTTAATTACCACGAAAAGATAAGAACAACATTGATGAATATTCCATGAGGGGGTCTATCATGTGTATTTCTGCCATCAAAAAGGATTACTTAAAGCCTTTAAAGTGGAAAAGCCTAAGCCTTTGGCTTGTCATATTTCAACGATATTTGTTGTTATTTATTTACTTTTGATGCTGGAAATATTAAGTATACGCGGAAAATGATTTCAAATTGGTTTATAATTATTTTTATTAGATGAAAAAGATATTCGTTTTGGCATTAAAAATTAAGCGACGAATAATTCAAGGTAAAAATTGTTTTTTTATATATTTATTTATTATTTGAAGGTTTTAAAAGTTTAAAAATTCAAAACTCGATCTCGGAAGCCAAGCCACATTTTTGCGCCTAGTACTCAGAGACTATAAGAGCTAAAACAACGACATTTTGTATCCAGACTTCTGTGATATGTCTCAGCCCCACCCCCTTCCGAAGATCCCCTTTTGAAGATACAGAAAAAAGAAAAACGCACAATCATAAAGAATGACCATATCTACCAAATTGCCGAATCTGGTTCAGACCGGATCATTTTTATAGCCAAAAGGAACAAATCAATTTGCGGTCGCCACGCAGCGCCCGAAGACACGCTCAGACACGTTCAGACACGTTTTCTGTCTCTATCGCACGCAATCTTTGTCGTGTCGCTCAAAGTACGCGTCGTCTGCGAAGCGTCACACGACGGGTAACCAGAGACTTCGGCTCTGGCGTCGGGCTCTGACACGTCATCATGAGCCAAACGCAGAGGGAACATCTGTGCATGTGTTAGTGCACACGCAATGTGCTTCGACAGAAATGTGTGGTTTGCTTGCTTTTCTTCGTTTTTCGTTCTTCGTTTTTCCTTCTTCGTTTTCAGAGATCTGATGCTGGTTCAATTTCTGTTTTCTGTTGTGCCGCCAGCATGCTTGAGTGTATGGGTGCACACGCATTCTCACGTACTTTGCGTGTGTTTGGTTTTCAGTATTGCTGGCCGCTAGAACTGAAATTTGTGTTTACCGCCGCAAAATAAATGAAGCACGGGCAGGGGGCGGGGGCATGGTACAATAGGGGGCGGGAAATCAAATAAAAGCTGTTATTTGTTTGATTTATACCAAAAAATATAAAATATTACAATAATATAAATGCACATTTATTTCCTTATTTTAAACAGGTTGATTTTAAATTATAAAAATTATGTAAAAGCCGTCGGCTCTCGACTTTTTTTGTTTATTTTAACTAAAAAAAAAATCAAAGAAAATATATATGTATATACAATATATGTACATACATATGTATGTATGTATATTCAACAAAACGAGAGAAAAGACAATTTCTGAGCTTTGGCCAACGATATCTCCGGAGATCCTTCAAAATTTAGTGGATTCTGTAGCACGGCGACTCCAAAAAGTTATTGTAGCTAAAGGAGGATATACATACATATGTATATTTTTGTGGAGATAATGTTTTTTATCCCCAATCGGCCGACTAATTATTTCGAATTAAACAAAACTCGGCGCAGAAATAAAATTACGATATGTTCTTTAATGCGTGACATCCAAATTGCAAGTGTGGCTTGCCTGCCCTTTACATTGCCGCTCCGATCGCTAAGCGCAGCTTCGCTCGGCCGACGTCGGTAGGCAGACGCAAAGCGGAGATAGCGAAGAGCGAGCTGGCAGAGAGCGTTTAGCAGGGCAAGCAAGCGCAGAGCTTTAACAAACAAATGAGTGACATAGACATAAGTAACAAACAAAATAAGCGGCTGAGGGCCAAGAATTAGGTGCTATTTGGCAAGCAGCTAATCGGCTGGGTTCTGCTCCGAACATTCACCCCCCGTTGGAAGGCAAAGGCTTTCAACAGATCCATCCTGAAGGGGCAGAACCGCTATTTTTCCAACGGCCCTCTTGAAAAGGCCTTTTTGAGTGCGGATGACGGCTACTCTGATGGTTCCATCTTTTCCTGGGATGACGCTCTCAATGCGGCCAAGCGGCCACCTTAATGGTGGCAGCGTTTCCTCCTTGATCATGACGAGCGCTCCTAGCTTGATGTTTGGAGACGATGACCGCCACTTGCTCCGCTCCTGAAGAATCGAAAGATACGCCGTGCTCCATTTTCTCCAAAACGCCTGCTTCATTTGACACAGCCGCTGCCATCGACTAAGTAGGTTGACCCGGAGATGCGCCACATCTGGCTCGTCGAATGCAGCTTTCGGGGCTCCATTGAGAAAGTGGTTTGGCGTGAGCACATCTAGATCATCGGGACTTTCTGTAATTGCATAAAGCGGACGGGAATTTAACAAAGCAGAGATTTCACAAGCCAAGGTCTGAATTTCATCAAGAGTAAAAATGTAGGTCCCGACGATGCGATGAAAATGATATTTAGCTGCTTTAACAGCCGCCTCCCACAAACCCCCAAAATGAGGTGAGCGAGGGGGGATGAATTTCCAGTCGATTCCACTAGAAACGCAGAGATGTGACACAGCCGACGTATGAGGATCGCTGAGGAACATTTGCCGAAGCTCCAAAAGCTCATTTTTTGCTCCTACAAAATTTGTAGCGTTGTCTGACCAGATGATTCGAGGTTTGGGACGTAGACTTATAAAACGCCTTAATGCTGCCAGAAAGGATTCTGTAGATAGATCCCGAACGACTTCCAAATGAGTTGCTTTGGTGCTAAAGCATACGAAGACAGCGATGTAACATTTGATAGGAGGCCTGCTTCTGACTTCCGACTTGTGATAAAAGGGTCCGCAAAAATCAACGCCCGTTGTGTGGAATGCTGGATTAGTCCTTACGCGATCCGCAGGCAAGTTTCCCATGATATGTTCCCTCAGCACTGGCTTCAAACGAAAGCATCTAACACATTTGCGAATGATTCCCGCAACATATTTGCGTCCGCCAATAGGCCAGAATTTTTGCCGAAGCAGTCCGAGCAATCCTTGAGCTCCTGCGTGGAGAAACCTTTCGTGAAAGAAGATAATAATAGAGACAGTGACAGGATGTCCCTTAGGAAGCAGGATCGGGTGCTTCGCGTCGTAGTCCAATTCGGCATTTTGGAGGCGGCCTCCAACACGCAGCAATCCAAAGCTATCCAGAAATGGATTCAGTGAGGCCATCGTGCTTTTTGGGGGTAGGGCCTGTTTGCTGGCGAGGGCCCTTATCTCTTCCGAAAATTGTTGCTGCTGTATTGCCCTTATGAGCAAATGCGTACCATTTTTGATGTCGATTACGGTAAGTTGACCCTTCGACCGCGCTATGCCTTTGTCCTTGAGAATGTAGAATCGATATATGTAAGCAAAGACGCGCTGCATGGATCCGAATGAGTTTTGAAATTTGCAATCGTACGATACATCCCTTTCGTTTGAAACAACCAATGCTGCATGACGACGTTCTGGTACATCGGTCGGCAATTGCAAGCCTGCAGGCCACTCTGAGCTCTCAAGACGCAAGAATGGTGGTCCAGAGATCCAAAGGCTGCTATCCATTAGTTCAGCGGGCGTGGCTCCACGTGATATGATGTCGGCAGGATTCAACTTTGTGGGCACGTGATGCCAAGTCATTCCAGCGGTGAGCTCCTGAATCCGCTGAACTCGATTAGAAACAAATATATTAAAATTCAATGGTGATTCTCGAATCCAGGCAAGGGCTATGGACGAATCCGACCAGCAATGTATTTGGCATGGAGCTGATAATCCCTTAACTATGGTGGACACTAGTTCGGCTAATACGAGGGCAGCGGACAGCTCAAGCTTGGGGATAGTCATACTTTTCAAGGGCGCGACTCTGGATTTAGAGCATAAGAGATGACTTTGCACAATGCCAAGAGCTTCCGAACGCATGTATACACAGGCGCCATATGCTGCTTGGCTCGCATCACAAAACGCGTGCATTTCTAATCTGGCTTGCTGCCGAAGCACGTAACGTGGAAACTTAAAGTTTTTAACCATCGACAACTGCGAAGTCAGCTCAATCCAAGTCGTATGTAGATCCTGGGGCAGGCTTTCGTCCCAATTCAATTTTAGGCTTTCGTTCCATAGCGACTGCATAAATATTTTAGCTTTTGTGATGATGGGAGAGATGAGCCCTAGAGGATCGTAGAACCTAGCTAGTGTAGACAGGACCGAACGCTTCGATATTGGGCCTGCAGCGGTTCCGACGTGAGCGAAGCTAAACAGAAGATTGTCCGTGGTGGGATCCCAAACTAGACCAAGCGCCTTGGTTACTTCAGTCCCGTCATGAAAGGTAAGGAACTTTTCGCGATCCGCCTCCGATACGCCTTCCAAAGCAGCGGGTTCATTGGAACACCATTTACGTATGGGAAAACATCCTTTCGAAAGTAGCTCCTTTACCTGCTGACGAATTTTGATGACAGAATCAATGCTGTCCCCTCCAGATATGAGATCATCGACATAGAAATCTCTTCGAACAACATCAGCGCCAAGCGGAAAACGCAACTCTTCATCATTTGCCAATTGATGCATAGCACGAATTGCTAAGAAAGCGGCAGGTTTGGTTCCGTAAGTAACAGTCTCCAACTTGAACACCTGAATCTCCTCCTTCGGGTCATTGCGCCATAGGATGCACTGCACGTGCGTATCGGGATGGGAAACGCGTACACAGCGGTACATTTTGCAGATATCGCCACACAAGGCGACTTTAAAAAAGCGGAAACGAAGCAGAGTTATCAGAATTTTAGGTTGGATGGTGGGTCCAGCCATAAGCGCATCATTCAGTGATACTCCAGACGCTGTTTTGGCAGATCCATCGAACACTACGCGTAATTTGGTGGTTGTACTATCCTGCTTGTGGACGCAATGGTGAGGCAAGAAGTACTGCGGGAGGTCTGACTGCCGCGAAGCTGGCGACATGTGTCCTAAATCACGATACTCCTGAAGAAACTCCATATATTTTGCCTTAAGCTGTGCATTTTTTGCTAGCTTCCTCTCCAAATTGAGAAATCTACGTAGCGCCTGCTGATACGATTCTCCTAATTCCTCTAGACTGAATTTGGTTGGCAAACGCACGGAGTAAGCTCCGGACTCTAGGCGAATGCAGTTTGTGACGAAATGCTGTTCGCAATGAACATCTTCCTCCGAAATTGATGAGGGCGAATAATCTCCATCGACTTCCCAAAACCGCCTTACAATATCGCACAAATTAGTCTCGCAAGCGGAGATGACAGGGGGATCTTCAACGGCTGCTAGCGCCGCACGGGCTTTCTCAGAGTTTTTAATACTTCCTGACACTATCCAGCCAAGTTTCGTCTTCTGCAATGTTGGCAATTGGTCTGACAGTCGAATCTGTCCAACGCACATTAATTCGAAAAACAAACCAGCACCTATCAACAGATCGACACGCTGGGGCTTGGCGAAATTAGGATCAGCTAGTTTTAGGTTATTTGGCATTGGCCAATCCTTTGCGTCTAGGCCGAAGTTAGGCTGCATTCCTGTGATTGAGGCAGTGATAATTGCAGAGAGGAAACCGCGATAGCTTTCGTCTTGAGATTGCAGGACGATGTCCACAGCCTTGCTGGATGGTAGAATTGACTCTCCAATACCGGCGATTTTAACGTGAGACGGGTGAGGATCTAACTGCAGCTGATTGGCGAGTCTCGATGTTATAAAGTTAACCTGAGAAGCGGAATCTAAAATGGCACGACATGGAATAAGCGATCCAAAACGGCCCCTGACATATACGATTGCAGTAGCTAGCAGCACGTTTTGGCTAGGCAGAGATTTTTGACTCGAGGGGGGAGGGCTAATATATTTGCTTGCTACTAGGGCACTTGCAGGATCACGTCGGGGTCACCAAATTTTATGTGGAGATAATGTTTTTTATCCCCAATCGGCCGACTAATTATTTCGAATTAAACAAAACTCGGCGCAGAAATAAAATTACGATATGTTCTTTAATGCGTGACATCCAAATTGCAAGTGTGGCTTGCCTGCCCTTTACATTGCCGCTCCGATCGCTAAGCGCAGCTTCGCTCGGCCGACGTCGGTAGGCAGACGCAAAGCGGAGATAGCGAAGAGCGAGCTGGCAGAGAGCGTTTAGCAGGGCAAGCAAGCGCAGAGCTTTAACAAACAAATGAGTGACATAGACATAAGTAACAAACAAAATAAGCGGCTGAGGGCCAAGAATTAGGTGCTATTTGGCAAGCAGCTAATCGGCTGGGTTCTGCTCCGAACAATTTTATTAAATTTTGCTTAATTCATTGACTTTTGTATAGTTTAAATTTTGTTATTTAAATTAAACAATCTTGTCAAAATACTTATGCCATACTGTGAAATTACTTATTATTTAAAATCTTTTTAAGTTTGAATGAAAATATATTGGTTTCCTTATTTTTAAGTTTCTATTAGTTATATATTTAAAAGAAAGATAAATCAAAAATTCTTAATAAAGTCAATCGCGCGCTTGCCGACGGGAATGTTCAAAACAAAAATACTTGAATACTCTAATGGACAATACCCATACATTAAAGCATAAATTTAAAAAAAGATAATAGCAATATTCATCAAATTGGATTGAGGAAGAAAATGTAATTGACATAACTCAAATTTCTGTTCCTAAAAAATGCGACACTTGAATACGACATTCACATTGAAAAATTTTGTATTTTGGATCGAAAAAATTCTCAAAAATCAATTAGAGTGTCCTTATTACGAGAAAGAAATTTGGGTTGTGGTAAGTCCTTTTCAAAGGACGAAAAATCGACAATAAAAGCCTCGAAGGAAGTAGGTCCATCAATAATGAAAATAAGTGATAAAATTCGTAAAATTAGGTGTGTTCTGAGTGATTTCATAAAGAACAGGTCAAATTATGGCAAAAACATAAAACACCGAACCAAAATTGCTACTTCCGAGACCTCTATGAGATGTCATCTGCGAGCCGCATCTAAAAAACACGACTAAAACTCGATTTAAAAATCCAAAACTGTACTTTAAGCTAGTGCCAAAATAATATAACATGTTTTATACGCGGAAAATGATTTCAAATTGGTTTATAATTATTTTTATTAGATGAAAAAGATATTCGTTTTGGCATTAAAAATTGAGCGACGAATAATTCAAGGTAAAAATTGTTTTTTTTTATATTTATTAATTATTTGAAGGTTTTAAAAGTTTAAAAATTCAAAACCCGATCTCGGAAGCCAAGCCACATTTTTGCGCCCAGTACTCAGAGACTATAATAGCCAGAGCAACGACCTTTTGTATCCAGACTTCTGTGATATGTCTCAGCCCCACCCCTTTGCGAAGATCCCCTTTTGAAGATACAGGAAAAAGAAAAAGCACAATCATAGAGAATGACCATATCTACCAGTTTGCCGAATCTGGTTCAGATCGGATCATTTTTATAGCCAAAAGGAACAAATCAATTTGCGGTCGCCACGCAGCGCCCGACGACATGTTCAGACACGTTCAGACACGTTCAGACACGTTTTCTGTCTCTCTCGCACGCACTCTTTGTCGCTCAATGTAGCCCTACTGACTATGTATGTATGTGTGTATCGGTTATAAATGTAGAGTTCCCCCTCGTTTTTATTTGAATCCTCCCGTTTTTTGTAGTTTTCTATGGCCCAATTAATCCATTCAATCAGCTGTATTTTATTAGCTGGCTAAATCTTCGAAAAAAAAAAGAAAAAAAAGAGGAATTCCGCGGCTGGATTCGAACCCGTGCCCCCCCGTTTCAGCGTCGATCAGTCGCGCCACTGAGCCAGGCCCTGGAAAGACTCGATGCCAGTTTTTGTGGTGGCCGACAGGGGGCGTGGGAAACCAGGGTTTGTGGCGATTAAGGAACTAAGGAAGTTAGGGAAGATATAACAATTGGAGGACAGCCATCTTCTCGATCCTTCTGCGTGGCAGAAGGCTTCTTTCCACTGAGATTTCCCCGCAACTTTCAATAGTCTCGGCGGAAACAAACGGCGGATCATCAAGGAAATGTCAGCTCCCCCAACCCCCCGCTAACCGCGATCTGTCAAGTCTGAAGCTTCGGATTATTGGTCTTTTTTATGGCCATATATAAGCATCGTCATCAATATTAAGTTACAGGGCAAAAAAGAAAGAAAGGACAACATAATTTCCGCTACTTTTGACGGATACACTCCATTGTACAAGTTTATTATGGGTCCTTCCATATATCCTCTGGTCTACGCGTTCTGCTCCTTTTTGTGGAGTTTGTTTGGAGAAACAGAAACACAAGTGAGAAACTTTTTCCTGCTCGTAAATTGTATGAAATAAAATGGCAATAAAACAAGCCTAAAACATGTGGAATGTTTGTTTCATCCTTGGAGCAGCAAAAACTTGTGCTCCAGTTGCATTTAGAGGGCAAGACCTACAAAGAAACTGCCCAAATTCTGAAAATGAAGCTGAATACGATCGGTGACATCGTCCGCAGGTTCAAAAATGAAGGAAGAATCGCATCAATTAAGCAAACCGGACAACCGAACAAGTTGACTAAGCGCGAAGAAGCCGATATCATAAAGAAAGTAAAGAAAAATTCACGACTAAGTGCACCGGAATTAAAAGCTGAATTATTTGTCGACCACGGAAAGACCGTTTCAGCTCAAACTATCCGACGCACCATTAAACGAGGGGGAACGTTGTGAGTTGCTGCGGACACCGCAACTCTACAGTTATACCCGATACTTAGTCAGTATGGCTCTCCTCCGGCAGACGCCGCTAATATTGATTTGTTCCTATTGGCTACAAAAATGATCTGATCTGATCCAGATTCAGCAATCTGATAGATATGGTCATTATCTATGATTCTGCGTTTTTAGTTTTCTCGAATGTGCAATATTGTGGATGCAACAGATTTTCGTCCTTTGTGTGGGCGGAAAGGGGTGGGGCGAAATTTTAAGATACACGTTTTATAGTAAGATCTAACAGGAGTGCGGATACCAAATTTGGTTACTCTAGCCTTAATAGTCTCTGAGATTTTTGAATTTCCCCAGATTTTCGTCCTTTGCGGGGGCGGAAGGGGGTGTGGCGAAATTTTGAAACAAACTCGTCTCGGTCCGATATATTAGGAGTGTGGATACCAAATTTGGTTGCTCTAGCTTTTATAGTCTCTGAGATCTAGGCGCTAATGTTTTACTCTAAGCAAAGCCGCCTAACCTACGTGTGTGTTAGAGAGAGACAGGGCGAGAAAAAATGAAATTGTTTTCTTGATGCTGGCTATAATAATAATACGATCCAATTCAGCTTCCGCAGTCTTAAAGATATGGTCATTCTCTACAATTCTACAACAACGTTTATATAAAATTATTTTATCATTTAACAAATCATTTAACAACGAAAAAACACACGCTCTCTTTTACGGTTCATCTGTTGTCCACTGTCGCCATGTCATACATTTCCTCGATTTTTCTTATATGTTCCGCGACATGTATAAGTGACTCAAGCCCGCGCCCGACTCTTTTTGGTTTTCTCATATCTTTAAAATTGTGGATGCCACAGATTTTCGTCCTTTGTGGGGGCGGAAGTGGGCGGGGCGAAGTTTTGAAATATTTTTGTAGCAGTGACATATCACAGAAGTCTGGATCCAAAACATCGTTGCTCTAGCTCTTATAGTCTTTGAGCACTAGGCGCTGAAGGGGACGGACAGACGGACAGACGGACAGACAGACAGACAGACAGGGCCCAATCGACTCGGCTATTGATGCTGATCAAGAATATATATACTTTATGGGGTCGGAAACGATTCCTTCTGGACGTTACACACATCCACTTTTACCACAAATCTAATATACCCCAATACTCATTTTGAGTATCGGGTATAAAAACAAGGGTACAACGGCCGAGTTGCAAGAAAAAAGCCTTTACTCTGTGAGCGCAACCGGAAAAAAAGGAAAACGTTTGCCCTGGAGTACTCCAAAAAGGACCAAAACTGGTGGAATGATGTTATATTCTTAGACGAGAGCAAGTTTAACATTTTTGGCAGTGATGGCAAGACCATGGTTTGGTCTTTCAGTGTTTCAGTGTGACTGAAATTTATAGAAAATGTAGCGCAATTTCAAGGACTTAAATCTAGAAAATATAATAGTAAGAGATTTTGTGAGGAGAGTGCCTCCAAGCTCTTTGAAATGTTGGATGAAAGGCCCTAAGAGAGCACTCAAAAGACACCGCTCTCCCGTTCTAAGGCTTAAAGGGTTTGCAAAGCGCTTCCTTGAGGAGATTCCTGTAGTCCCTGACTTTAAAAACCTGTCCTCGTGCTGCCTTTAAGCGGGCCAGCAAACCAGTTGAAATTCGATATTTCCCTATTCATTTCTCTGTCATCATGATCTCTCAACTCTGGAGCACACACACACACGCACACCTGATGGACCCAAGCCGCTAACCCAATCTGTCCAATGTCACTCGCCTCACCTGTACCGGTGACCTCGGTGACAAAAAAAAAAAAAAAAAAAAAGGTCTCGAAATCGTTTTTTCTTGCGGCATTTAATTTGGCCGCCCACACACACGGCGGGGGGGTCCGTCCGATCAAAGGTGGTCATAAAAAGCAGAAGCGGAAAAAAGGGAAAACCCCAAAAAAAAAAAAAGGGAACACACACAGAAACCAGCCGCAAAACGAGCAGCGACACAATATGCTAAAGCCGACGCCCCAGTCCCCACACCCACCCCCACCCCAACTTCAGCCACCCCCCCCACCCACACACCACACACCGCTGGGCACCTCTGGGCCGCCTCCTGACCGGTCTGCCCTTTACATTTTAAATTTTATTATTTTTTATCGCCATGGACATTTTTTTTGTTTTGTTTTTATTTAATACCCAGTAATCGGACGGCAGCAGGGTATGCTGTTTCGGTGGAAATGGATGTTCATAAATGGAGTTCTTTGTAGACCGAGTAGAGTAGTGGGCATCGCATGGTGGCATTCGATTCTGGGAGTTCTGGGTAGGATTTTTGCCTCGCTTCATGCACGCCTAACCCTTTCGCCTGGCTGGCTCGCTGACTGACTGGGCCGGACCGGCTGAGAACAGCAAAATATGCTTTTTCCAGCAGCACCTTGCGGAACAGAACACCCTGCCCCACCCCGCCGACCACCCTTTAAGCAGGTTTATTGCCGCCTTTTGTCTTTGGTTATGTCCTTTTCTTTTCTGTTCTTTTCCTTTCTTATTTTTCGGACACCTTTTCGACTTACTGGCCACATTGTGTGTGTGTCTGTGCGGGAAAGATGGAGAGACGGTTGGTTTTCCTTTATCTTCCGCTTCTCTCTTTGTCTTTCTTTGAGTCGAGGCGGCCGCCGCGTTGACAGGTTACTCAGATTACCTGAAAAAGTTAAACAACTCGAATAAATTCATGCATGAGTGTGCCCAGGAAGAGGAGTGCGGGAGTGCGGCAGGTGTAATATTTACTTAATTACCACGAAAAGATAAGAACAACATTGATGAATATTCCATGAGGGGGTCTATCATGTGTATTTCTGCCATCAAAAAGGATTACTTAAAGCCTTTAAAGTGGAAAAGCCTAAGCCTTTGGCTTGTCATATTTCAACAGATATTTGTTGTTATTTATTTACTTTTGATGCTGGAAATATTAAGTATACGCGGAAAATGATTTCAAATTGGTTTATAATTATTTTTATTAGATGAAAAAGATATTCGTTTTGGCATTAAAAATTGAGCGACGAATAATTCAAGGTAAAAATTGTTTTTTTTTATATTTATTAATTTTTTGAAGGTTTTAAAAGTTTAAAAATTCAAAACCCGATCTCGGAAGCCAAGCCACATTTTTGCGCCCAGTACTCAGAGACTATAATAGCCAGAGCAACGACCTTTTGTATCCAGACTTCTGTGATATGTCTCAGCCCCACCCCTTTGCGAAGATCCCCTTTTGAAGATACAGGAAAAAGAAAAACGCACAATCATAGAAAATGACCATATCTACCAGTTTGCCGAATCTGGTTCAGATCGGATCATTTTTATAGCCAAAAGGAACAAATCAATTTGCGGTCGCCACGCAGCGCCCGACGACATGTTCAGACACGTTCAGACACGTTTTCTGTCTCTCTCGCACGCACTCTTTGTCGCGCAATGTAGCCCTACTGACTATGTATGTATGTGTGTATCGGTTATAAATGTAGAGTTCCCCCTCGTTTTTATTTGAATCCTCCCGTTTTTTGTAGTTTTCTATGGCCCAATTAATCCATTCAATCAGCTGTATTTTATTAGCTGGCTAAATCTTCGAAAAAAAGAAGAAAAAAAGAGGAATTCCGCGGCTGGATTCGAGCCCGTGCCCCCCCGTTTCAGCGTCGATCAGTCGCGCCACTGAGCCAGGCCCTGGAAAGACTCGATGCCAGCTTTTGTGGTGGCCGACAGGGGGCGTGGGAAACCAGGGTTTGTGGCGATTAAGGAACTAAGGAAGTTAGGGAAGATATAACAATTGGAGGACAGCCATATTCTCGATCCTTCTGCGTGGCAGAAGGCTTCTTTCCACTGAGATTTCCCCGCAACTTTGAATAGTCTCGGCGGAAACAAACGGCGGATCATCAAGGAAATGTCAGCTCCCCCAACCCCCCGCTAACCGCGATTTGTCAAGTCTGAAGCTTCGGATTATTGGTCTTTTTTATGGCCATATATAAGCATCGTCATCAATATTAAGTTACAGGGCAAAAAAGAAAGAAAGGACAACATCATTTCCGCTACTTTTGACGGATACACTCCATTGTACAAGTTTATTATGGGTCCTTCCATATATCCTCTGGTCTACGCGTTCTGCTCCTTTTTGTGGAGTTTGTTTGGAGAAACAGAAACACAAGTGAGAAACTTTTTCCTGCTCGTAAATTGTATGAAATAAAATGGCAATAAAACAAGCCTAAAACATGTGGAATGTTTGTTTCATCCTTGGAGCAGCGAAAACTTGTGCTCCAGTTGCATTTAGAGGGCAAGACCTACAAAGAAACTGCCCAAATTCTGAAAATGAAGCTGAATACGATCGGTGACATCGTCCGCAGGTTCAAAAATGAAGGAAGAATCGCATCAATTAAGCAAACCGGACAACCGAACAAGTTGACTAAGCGCGAAGAAGCCGATATCATAAAGAAAGTAAAGAAAAATTCACGACTAAGTGCACCGGAATTAAAAGCTGAATTATTTGTCGACCACGGAAAGACCGTTTCAGCCCAAACTATCCGACGCACCATTAAAAAACAAGGGTACAACGGCCGAGTTGCAAGAAAAAAGCCTTTACTCTGTGAGCGCAACCGGAAAAAAAGGAAAACGTTTGCCCTGGAGTACTCCAAAAAGGACCAAAACTGGTGGAATGATGTTATATTCTTAGACGAGAGCAAGTTTAACATTTTTGGCAGTGATGGCAAGACCATGGTTTGGCGAAAACCCAATACGGAGCTGCATAAGGAATTGAAAAAGGCCCAAAGATAGATGCTGGAGGGCACCAGAGCCGTGGTCGGTCCAGAAAGAAGGCATGGACTGGCAGTGGGAACGACCACCGACCAATTTGCATTAAGTATGATTGCACTCGGTCGAGATCTGGCAATTACAGATATGGAATGTGAAAGCCAGGCCCGGCCCGGCTGCTAATTATGAGGAGTCGCGGCTTAAAGAGCAGGGAGAACTCCTGGAAAAAAGACTAAAAAGAGATGTTCTCTACCCTGAAAAATGCATCTTCCAGAGCCTGCCCTGGGCCATCGGTCCAGAGCTACCCCGATATCCACAATATAGCATTCACGAAGCTTGCCGAAAGGGTTTCCCACAGCAGAGAGAGGAATGCCCTTGATGCACAAAACACCTCTGATCAGGCGTGTTCTTCTGGATCTGGACAGATCCCTTTCGGATGGAAAATCCCAGTTTTCCTCGCCACAAGCTGTCGTCATGACGCTGTCGGCCACCTCAAAAGCTGCCAACGAATCACGCCAGGGCCTGGCTCAGTGGAGAGACTGATCGACGCTCAGACGGGGGGCACGGGTTCGAGTCCCGCCCGGCCCTGAATGACCCCGAATTTCTTTTTTTTTTTCTTTTTTACTCTTCTACCGAGACAATCGGATTTGTCGGTTTTAGTTCGGGCTTCGGGGGTACGAGCTCGGGCCCACAGCCCCCTCCCCTAGCAGGTTACGTAGCGCTTTTGCCGCCCTCATTTCGCCGCCGGGTGTGGCAGGTCGGTCTGAGCTGCCTGTCACACAAGTCTGTCCGGTCCCGGGTTCGATTCCCGGTGGAGGCTGCGTAGTTAAAGTAGAAAGTGATAGGACGACAAACATATCAGAAAATAAGGGGAAATGTGAGAGGACTTACAACACGAGCTATAAGATAGGGTGGATGGATTTGATGGATTGGAACACGATTGCGACTTGCCTGCTGCCTGTGTGCCTACGTGGAACGTAAATTGACTGTAAAAATACAAAAAAATAGAAAAATTGTAACCAGCAAAATAAATCAAAAAAAAATAGTAAAATAAAAAAAAAAGAAAAAAAAAATTTTTTTGTTTTTTTTTTTTTAGGAGAATTTTCGCCAATTACTTAAGAGCTGAAAAAGGCTTTCTAAAGTGAGCAAAAGTGTGTTTCAGTGTGACTGAAATTTATAGAAAATGTAGCGCAATTTCAAGGACTTAAATCTAGAAAATATAATAGTAAGAAATTTTGTGAGGAGAGTGCCTCCAAGCTCTTTGAAATGTTGGATGAAAGGCCCTAAGAGAGCACTCAAAAGACACCGCTCTCCCGTTCTAAGGCTTAAAGGGTTTGCAAAGCGCTTCCTTGAGGAGATTCCTGTAGTCCCTGACTTTAAAAACCTGTCCTCGTGCTGCCTTTAAGCGGGCCAGCAAACCAGTTGAAATTCGAAATTTCCCTATTCATTTCTCTGTCATCATGATCTCTCAACTCTGGAGCACACACACACACGCACACCTGATGGACCCAAGCCGCTAACCCAATCTGTCCAATGTCACTCGCCTCACCTGTACCGGTGACCTCGGTGAAAAAAAAAAAAAAATAAATAAATAAAAATGTACCCTCAGTCGCGAAATCGTTTTTTCTTGCGGCATTTAATTTGGCCGCCCACACACACGGCGGGGGGTTGTGGTAAGTCCTTTTCAAAGGACGAAAAATCGACAATAAAAGCCTCGAAGGAAGTAGGTCCATCAATAATGAAAATAAGTGATAAAATTCGTAAAATTAGGTGTGTTCTGAGTGATTTCATAAAGAACAGGTCAAATTATGGCAAAAACATAAAACACCGAACCAAAATTGCTACTTCCGAGACCTCTATGAGATGTCATCTGCGAGCCGCATCTAAAAAACACGACTAAAACTCGATTTAAAAATCCAAAACTGTACTTTAAGCTAGTGCCAAAATAATATAACATGTTTTATACGCGGAAAATGATTTCAAATTGGTTTATAATTATTTTTATTAGATGAAAAAGATATTCGTTTTGGCATTAAAAATTGAGCGACGAATAATTCAAGGTAAAAATTGTTTTTTTTTTATATTTATTAATTATTTGAAGGTTTTAAAAGTTTAAAAATTCAAAACCCGATCTCGGAAGCCAAGCCACATTTTTGCGCCCAGTACTCAGAGACTATAAAAGCCAGAGCAACGACCTTTTGTATCCAGACTTCTGTGATATGTCTCAGCCCCACCCCTTTGCGAAGATCCCCTTTTGAAGATACAGGAAAAAGAAAAAGCACAATCATAGAGAATGACCATATCTACCAGATTGCCGAATCTGGTTCAGATCGGATCATTTTTATAGCCAAAAGGAACAAATCAATTTGCGGTCGCCACGCAGCGCCCGACGACATGTTCAGACACGTTCAGACACGTTTTCTGTCTCTCTCGCACGCACTCTTTGTCGTTCAATGTAGCCCTACTGACTATGTATGTATGTGTGTATCGGTTATAAATGTAGAGTTCCCCCTCGTTTTTATTTGAATCCTCCCGTTTTTTGTAGCTTTCTATGGCCCAATTAATCCATTCAATCAGCTGTATTTTATTAGCTGGCTAAATCTTCGAAAAAAAGAAGAAAAAAAGAGGAATTCCGCGGCTGGATTCGAACCCGTGCCCCCCCGTTTCAGCGTCGATCAGTCGCGCCACTGAGCCAGGCCCTGGAAAGACTCGATGCCAGCTTTTGTGGTGGCCGACAGGGGGCGTGGGAAACCAGGGTTTGTGGCGATTAAGGAACTAAGGAAGTTAGGGAAGATATAACAATTGGAGGACAGCCATCTTCTCGATCCTTCTGCGTGGCAGAAGGCTTCTTTCCACTGAGATTTCCCCGCAACTTTCAATAGTCTCGGCGGAAACAAACGGCGGATCATCAAGGAAATGTCAGCTCCCCCAACCCCCGCTAACCGCGATTTGTCAAGTCTGAAGCTTCGGATTATTGGTCTTTTTTATGGCCATATA
This sequence comes from Drosophila miranda, assembly GCF_003369915.1. Taxonomy (NCBI): domain Eukaryota; kingdom Metazoa; phylum Arthropoda; class Insecta; order Diptera; family Drosophilidae; genus Drosophila; species Drosophila miranda. Next base: position 14,132,228 of record NC_046673.1, read on the forward strand.
TAAGCATCGTCATCAATATTAAGTTACAGGGCAAAAAAGAAAGAAAGGACAACATCATTTCCGCTACTTTTGACGGATACACTCCATTGTACAAGTTTATTATGGGTCCTTCCATATATCCTCTGGTCTACGCGTTCTGCTCCTTTTTGTGGAGTTTGTTTGGAGAAACAGAAACACAAGTGAGAAACTTTTTCCTGCTCGTAAATTGTATGAAATAAAATGGCAATAAAACAAGCCTAAAACATGTGGAATGTTTGTTTCATCCTTGGAGCAGCGAAAACTTGTGCTCCAGTTGCATTTAGAGGGCAAGACCTACAAAGAAACTGACCAAATTCTGAAAATGAAGCTGAATACGATCGGTGACATCGTCCGCAGGTTCAAAAATGAAGGAAGAATCGCATCAATTAAGCAAACCGGACAACCGAACAAGTTGACTAAGCGCGAAGAAGCCGATATCATAAAGAAAGTAAAGAAAAATTCACGACTAAGTGCGCCGGAATTAAAAGCTGAATTATTTGTCGACCACGGAAAGACCGTTTCAGCCCAAACTATCCGACGCACCATTAAAAAACAAGGGTACAACGGCCGAGTTGCAAGAAAAAAGCCTTTACTCTGTGAGCGCAACCGGAAAAAAAGGAAAACGTTTGCCCTGGAGTACTCCAAAAAGGACCAAAACTGGTGGAATGATGTTATATTCTTAGACGAGAGCAAGTTTAACATTTTTGGCAGTGATGGCAAGACCATGGTTTGGCGAAAACCCAATACGGAGCTGCATAAGGAATTGAAAAAGGCCCAAAGATAGATGCTGGAGGGCACCAGAGCCGGTGCCACTGGCAGTGGGAACGACCACCGACCAATTTGCATTAAGTATGATTGCACTCGGTCGAGATCTGGCAATTACAGATATGGAATGTGAAAGCCAGGCCCGGCCCGGCTGCTAATTATGAGGAGTCGCGGCTTAAAGAGCAGGGAGAACTCCTGGAAAAAAGACTAAAAAGAGATGTTCTCTACCCTGAAAAATGCATCTTCCAGAGCCTGCCCTGGGCCATCGGTCCAGAGCTACCCCGATATCCACAATATAGCATTCACGAAGCTTGCCGAAAGGGTTTCCCACAGCAGAGAGAGGAATGCCCTTGATGCACAAAACACCTCTGATCAGGCGTGTTCTTCTGGATCTGGACAGATCCCTTTCGGATGGAAAATCCCGGTTTTCCTCGCCACAAGCTGTCGTCATGACGCTGTCGGCCACCTCAAAAGCTGCCAACGAATCACGCCAGGGCCTGGCTCAGTGGAGAGACTGATCGACGCTCAGACGGGGGGCACGGGTTCGAGTCCCGCCCGGCCCTGAATGACCCCGAATTTCTTTTTTTTTTCTTTTTTACTCTTCTACCGAGACAATCGGATTTGTCGGTTTTAGTTCGGGCTTTGGGGGTACGAGCTCGGGCCCACAGCCCCCTTCCCTAGCAGGTTACGTAGCGCTTTTGCCGCCCTCATTTCGCCGCCGGGTGTGGCAGGTCGGTCTGAGCTGCCTGTCACACAAGTCTGTCCGGTCCCGGGTTCGATTCCCGGTGGAGGCTGCGTAGTTAAAGTAGAAAGTGATAGGACGACAAACATATCAGAAAATAAGGGGGAAATGTGAGAGGACTTACAACACGAGCTATATAAGATAGGGTGGATGGATTTGATGGATTGGAACACGATTGCGACTTGCCTGCTGCCTGTGTGCCTACGTGGAACGTAAATTGACTGTAAAAATACAAAAAAATAGAAAAATTGTAACCAGCAAAATAAATCAAAAAAAAATAGTAAAATAAAAAAAAGAAAAAAAAATTTTTTTGTTTTTTTTTTTTTTAGGAGAATTTTCGCCAATTACTTAAGAGCTGAAAAAGGCTTTCTAAAGTGAGCAAAACTGTGTTTCAGTGTGACTGAAATTTATAGAAAATGTAGCGCAATTTCAAGGACTTAAATCTAGAAAATATAATAGTAAGAAATTTTGTGAGGAGAGTGCCTCCAAGCTCTTTGAAATGTTGGATGAAAGGCCCTAAGAGAGCACTCAAAAGACACCGCTCTCCCGTTCTAAGGCTTAAAGGGTTTGCAAAGCGCTTCCTTGAGGAGATTCCTGTAGTCCCTGACTTTAAAAACCTGTCCTCGTGCTGCCTTTAAGCGGGCCAGCAAACCAGTTGAAATTCGAAATTTCCCTATTCATTTCTCTGTCATCATGATCTCTCAACTCTGGAGCACACACACACACGCACACCTGATGGACCCAAGCCGCTAACCCAATCTGTCCAATGTCACTCGCCTCACCTGTACCGGTGACCTCGGTGAAAAAAAAAAAAAAAATAAATAAATAAAAATGTACCCTCAGTCGCGAAATCGTTTTTTCTTGCGGCATTTAATTTGGCCGCCCACACACACGGCGGGGGGGTTGTGGTAAGTCCTTTTCAAAGGACGAAAAATCGACAATAAAAGCCTCGAAGGAAGTAGGTCCATCAATAATGAAAATAAGTGATAAAATTCGTAAAATTAGGTGTGTTCTGAGTGATTTCATAAAGAACAGGTCAAATTATGGCAAAAACATAAAACACCGAACCAAAATTGCTACTTCCGAGACCTCTATGAGATGTCATCTGCGAGCCGCATCTAAAAAACACGACTAAAACTCGATTTAAAAATCCAAAACTGTACTTTAAGCTAGTGCCAAAATAATATAACATGTTTTATACGCGGAAAATGATTTCAAATTGGTTTATAATTATTTTTATTAGATGAAAAAGATATTCGTTTTGGCATTAAAAATTGAGCGACGAATAATTCAAGGTAAAAATTGTTTTTTTTTTATATTTATTAATTATTTGAAGGTTTTAAAAGTTTAAAAATTCAAAACCCGATCTCGGAAGCCAAGCCACATTTTTGCGCCCAGTACTCAGAGACTATAAAAGCCAGAGCAACGACCTTTTGTATCCAGACTTCTGTGATATGTCTCAGCCCCACCCCTTTGCGAAGATCCCCTTTTGAAGATACAGGAAAAAGAAAAAGCACAATCATAGAGAATGACCATATCTACCAGATTGCCGAATCTGGTTCAGATCGGATCATTTTTATAGCCAAAAGGAACAAATCAATTTGCGGTCGCCACGCAGCGCCCGACGACATGTTCAGACACGTTCAGACACGTTTTCTGTCTCTCTCGCACGCACTCTTTGTCGTTCAATGTAGCCCTACTGACTATGTATGTATGTGTGTATCGGTTATAAATGTAGAGTTCCCCCTCGTTTTTATTTGAATCCTCCCGTTTTTTGTAGCTTTCTATGGCCCAATTAATCCATTCAATCAGCTGTATTTTATTAGCTGGCTAAATCTTCGAAAAAAAGAAGAAAAAAAGAGGAATTCCGCGGCTGGATTCGAACCCGTGCCCCCCCGTTTCAGCGTCGATCAGTCGCGCCACTGAGCCAGGCCCTGGAAAGACTCGATGCCAGCTTTTGTGGTGGCCGACAGGGGGCGTGGGAAACCAGGGTTTGTGGCGATTAAGGAACTAAGGAAGTTAGGGAAGATATAACAATTGGAGGACAGCCATCTTCTCGATCCTTCTGCGTGGCAGAAGGCTTCTTTCCACTGAGATTTCCCCGCAACTTTCAATAGTCTCGGCGGAAACAAACGGCGGATCATCAAGGAAATGTCAGCTCCCCCAACCCCCCGCTAACCGCGATTTGTCAAGTCTGAAGCTTCGGATTATTGGTCTTTTTTATGGCCATATATAAGCATCGTCATCAATATTAAGTTACAGGGCAAAAAAGAAAGAAAGGACAACATCATTTCCGCTACTTTTGACGGATACACTCCATTGTACAAGTTTATTATGGGTCCTTCCATATATCCTCTGGTCTACGCGTTCTGCTCCTTTTTGTGGAGTTTGTTTGGAGAAACAGAAACACAAGTGAGAAACTTTTTCCTGCTCGTAAATTGTATGAAATAAAATGGCAATAAAACAAGCCTAAAACATGTGGAATGTTTGTTTCATCCTTGGAGCAGCGAAAACTTGTGCTCCAGTTGCATTTAGAGGGCAAGACCTACAAAGAAACTGACCAAATTCTGAAAATGAAGCTGAATACGATCGGTGACATCGTCCGCAGGTTCAAAAATGAAGGAAGAATCGCATCAATTAAGCAAACCGGACAACCGAACAAGTTGACTAAGCGCGAAGAAGCCGATATCATAAAGAAAGTAAAGAAAAATTCACGACTAAGTGCGCCGGAATTAAAAGCTGAATTATTTGTCGACCACGGAAAGACCGTTTCAGCCCAAACTATCCGACGCACCATTAAAAAACAAGGGTACAACGGCCGAGTTGCAAGAAAAAAGCCTTTACTCTGTGAGCGCAACCGGAAAAAAAGGAAAACGTTTGCCCTGGAGTACTCCAAAAAGGACCAAAACTGGTGGAATGATGTTATATTCTTAGACGAGAGCAAGTTTAACATTTTTGGCAGTGATGGCAAGACCATGGTTTGGCGAAAACCCAATACGGAGCTGCATAAGGAATTGAAAAAGGCCCAAAGATAGATGCTGGAGGGCACCAGAGCCGGTGCCACTGGCAGTGGGAACGACCACCGACCAATTTGCATTAAGTATGATTGCACTCGGTCGAGATCTGGCAATTACAGATATGGAATGTGAAAGCCAGGCCCGGCCCGGCTGCTAATTATGAGGAGTCGCGGCTTAAAGAGCAGGGAGAACTCCTGGAAAAAAGACTAAAAAGAGATGTTCTCTACCCTGAAAAATGCATCTTCCAGAGCCTGCCCTGGGCCATCGGTCCAGAGCTACCCCGATATCCACAATATAGCATTCACGAAGCTTGCCGAAAGGGTTTCCCACAGCAGAGAGAGGAATGCCCTTGATGCACAAAACACCTCTGATCAGGCGTGTTCTTCTGGATCTGGACAGATCCCTTTCGGATGGAAAATCCCGGTTTTCCTCGCCACAAGCTGTCGTCATGACGCTGTCGGCCACCTCAAAAGCTGCCAACGAATCACGCCAGGGCCTGGCTCAGTGGAGAGACTGATCGACGCTCAGACGGGGGGCACGGGTTCGAGTCCCGCCCGGCCCTGAATGACCCCGAATTTCTTTTTTTTTTTCTTTTTTACTCTTCTACCGAGACAATCGGATTTGTCGGTTTTAGTTCGGGCTTTGGGGGTACGAGCTCGGGCCCACAGCCCCCTTCCCTAGCAGGTTACGTAGCGCTTTTGCCGCCCTCATTTCGCCGCCGGGTGTGGCAGGTCGGTCTGAGCTGCCTGTCACACAAGTCTGTCCGGTCCCGGGTTCGATTCCCGGTGGAGGCTGCGTAGTTAAAGTAGAAAGTGATAGGACGACAAACATATCAGAAAATAAGGGGGAAATGTGAGAGGACTTACAACACGAGCTATATAAGATAGGGTGGATGGATTTGATGGATTGGAACACGATTGCGACTTGCCTGCTGCCTGTGTGCCTACGTGGAACGTAAATTGACTGTAAAAATACAAAAAAATAGAAAAATTGTAACCAGCAAAATAAATCAAAAAAAAATAGTAAAATAAAAAAAAGAAAAAAAAATTTTTTTGTTTTTTTTTTTTTAGGAGAATTTTCGCCAATTACTTAAGAGCTGAAAAAGGCTTTCTAAAGTGAGCAAAACTGTGTTTCAGTGTGACTGAAATTTATAGAAAATGTAGCGCAGTTTCAAGGACTTAAATCTAGAAAATATAATAGTAAGAGATTTTGTGAGGAGAGTGCCTCCAAGCTCTTTGAAATGTTGGATGAAAGGCCCTAAGAGAGCACTCAAAAGACACCGCTCTCCCGTTCTAAGGCTTAAAGGGTTTGCAAAGCGCTTCCTTGAGGAGATTCCTGTAGTCCCTGACTTTAAAAACCTGTCCTCGTGCTGCCTTTAAGCGGGCCAGCAAACCAGTTGAAATTCGAAATTTCCCTATTCATTTCTCTGTCATCATGATCTCTCAACTCTGGAGCACACACACACACGCACACCTGATGGACCCAAGCCGCTAACCCAATCTGTCCAATGTCACTCGCCTCACCTGTACCGGTGACCTCGGTGAAAAAAAAAAAAAAAAAAAAAAAAAAAAATGTACCCTCAGTCGCGAAATCGTTTTTTCTTGCGGCATTTAATTTGGCCGCCCACACACACGGCGGGGGGTTGTGGTAAGTCCTTTTCAAAGGACGAAAAATCGACAATAAAAGCCTCGAAGGAAGTAGGTCCATCAATAATGAAAATAAGTGATAAAATTCGTAAAATTAGGTGTGTTCTGAGTGATTTCATAAAGAACAGGTCAAATTATGGCAAAAACATAAAACACCGAACCAAAATTGCTACTTCCGAGACCTCTATGAGATGTCATCTGCGAGCCGCATCTAAAAAACACGACTAAAACTCGATTTAAAAATCCAAAACTGTACTTTAAGCTAGTGCCAAAATAATATAACATGTTTTATACGCGGAAAATGATTTCAAATTGGTTTATAATTATTTTTATTAGATGAAAAAGATATTCGTTTTGGCATTAAAAATTGAGCGACGAATAATTCAAGGTAAAAATTGTTTTTTTTTTATATTTATTAATTATTTGAAGGTTTTAAAAGTTTAAAAATTCAAAACCCGATCTCGGAAGCCAAGCCACATTTTTGCGCCCAGTACTCAGAGACTATAAAAGCCAGAGCAACGACCTTTTGTATCCAGACTTCTGTGATATGTCTCAGCCCCACCCCTTTGCGAAGATCCCCTTTTGAAGATACAGGAAAAAGAAAAACGCACAATCATAGAGAATGACCATATCTACCAGATTGCCGAATCTGGTTCAGATCGGATCATTTTTATAGCCAAAAGGAACAAATCAATTTGCGGTCGCCACGCAGCGCCCGACGACATGTTCAGACACGTTCAGACACGTTTTCTGTCTCTCTCGCACGCACTCTTTGTCGCTCAATGTAGCCCTACTGACTATGTATGTATGTGTGTATCGGTTATAAATGTAGAGTTCCCCCTCGTTTTTATTTGAATCCTCCCGTTTTTTGTAGTTTTCTATGGCCCAATTAATCCATTCAATCAGCTGTATTTTATTAGCTGGCTAAATCTTCGAAAAAAAGAAGAAAAAAAGAGGAATTCCGCGGCTGGATTCGAGCCCGTGCCCCCCCGTTTCAGCGTCGATCAGTCGCGCCACTGAGCCAGGCCCTGGAAAGACTCGATGCCAGCTTTTGTGGTGGCCGACAGGGGGCGTGGGAAACCAGGGTTTGTGGCGATTAAGGAACTAAGGAAGTTAGGGAAGATATAACAATTGGAGGACAGCCATCTTCTCGATCCTTCTGCGTGGCAGAAGGCTTCTTTCCACTGAGATTTCCCCGCAACTTTCAATATTCTCGGCGGAAACAAACGGCGGATCATCAAGGAAATGTCAGCTCCCCCAACCCCCGCTAACCGCGATTTGTCAAGTCTGAAGCTTCGGATTATTGGTCTTTTTTATGGCCATATATAAGCATCGTCATCAATATTAAGTTACAGGGCAAAAAAGAAAGAAAGGACAACATCATTTCCGCTACTTATGACGGATACACTCCATTGTACAAGTTTATTATGGGTCCTTCCATATATCCTCTGGTCTACGCGTTCTGCTCCTTTTTGTGGAGTTTGTTTGGAGAAACAGAAACACAAGTGAGAAACTTTTTCCTGCTCGTAAATTGTATGAAATAAAATGGCAATAAAACAAGCCTAAAACATGTGGAATGTTTGTTTCATCCTTGGAGCAGCGAAAACTTGTGCTCCAGTTGCATTTAGAGGGCAAGACCTACAAAGAAACTGCCCAAATTCTGAAAATGAAGCTGAATACGATCGGTGACATCGTCCGCAGGTTCAAAAATGAAGGAAGAATCGCATCAATTAAGCAAACCGGACAACCGAACAAGTTGACTAAGCGCGAAGAAGCCGATATCATAAAGAAAGTAAAGAAAAATTCACGACTAAGTGCACCGGAATTAAAAGCTGAATTATTTGTCGACCACGGAAAGACCGTTTCAGCCCAAACTATCCGACGCACCATTAAAAAACAAGGGTACAACGGCCGAGTTGCAAGAAAAAAGCCTTTACTCTTTGAGCGCAACCGGAAAAAAAGGAAAACGTTTGCCCTGGAGTACTCCAAAAAGGACCAAAACTGGTGGAATGATGTTATATTCTTAGACGAGAGCAAGTTTCACATTTTTGGCAGTGATGGCAAGACCATGGTTTGGCGAAAACCCAATACGGAGCTGCATAAGGAATTGAAAAAGGCCTAAAGATAGATGCTGGAGGGCACCAGAGCCGTGGTCGGTCCAGAAAGAAGGCATGGACTGGCAGTGGGAACGACCACCGACCAATTTGCATTAAGTATGATTGCACTCGGTCGAGATCTGGCAATTACAGATATGGAATGTGAAAGCCAGGCCCGGCCCGGCTGCTAATTATGAGGAGTCGCGGCTTAAAGAGCAGGGAGAACTCCTGGAAAAAAGACTAAAAAGAGATGTTCTCTACCCTGAAAAATGCATCTTCCAGAGCCTGCCCTGGGCCATCGGTCCAGAGCTACCCCGATATCCACAATATAGCATTCACGAAGCTTGCCGAAAGGGTTTCCCACAGCAGAGAGAGGAATGCCCTTGATGCACAAAACACCTCTGATCAGGCGTGTTCTTCTGGATCTGGACAGATCCCTTTCGGATGGAAAATCCCAGTTTTCCTCGCCACAAGCTGTCGTCATGACGCTGTCGGCCACCTCAAAAGCTGCCAACGAATCACGCCAGGGCCTGGCTCAGTGGAGAGACTGATCGACGCTCAGACGGGGGGCACGGGTTCGAGTCCCGCCCGGCCCTGAATGACCCCGAATTTCTTTTTTACTCTTCTACCGAGACAATCGGATTTGTCGGTTTTAGTTCGGGCTTCGGGGGTACGAGCTCGGGCCCACAGCCCCCTTCCCTAGCAGGTTACGTAGCGCTTTTGCCGCCCTCATTTCGCCGCCGGGTGTGGCAGGTCGGTCTGAGCTGCCTGTCACACAAGTCTGTCCGGTCCCGGGTTCGATTCCCGGTGGAGGCTGCGTAGTTAAAGTAGAAAGTGATAGGACGACAAACATATCAGAAAATAAGGGGGAAATGTGAGAGGACTTACAACACGAGCTATAAGATAGGGTGGATGGATTTGATGGATTGGAACACGATTACGACTTGCCTGCTGCCTGTGTGCCTACGTGGAACGTAAATTGACTGTAAAAATACAAAAAAATAGAAAAATTGTAACCAGCAAAAAAAATAAAAAAAAAATAGTAAAATAAAAAAAAAAGAAAAAAAAAAGAAAAAAAAAATTTTTTTGTTTATTTTTTTTTTAGGAGAATTTTCGCCAATTACTTAAGAGCTGAAAAAGGCTTTCTAAAGTGAGCAAAAGTGTGTTTCAGTGTGACTGAAATTTATAGAAAATGTAGCGCAATTTCAAGGACTTAAATCTAGAAAATATAATAGTAAGAGATTTTGTGAGGAGAGTGCCTCCAAGCTCTTTGAAATGTTGGATGAAAGGCCCTAAGAGAGCACTCAAAAGACACCGCTCTCCCGTTCTAAGGCTTAAAGGGTTTGCAAAGCGCTTCCTTGAGGAGATTCCTGTAGTCCCTGACTTTAAAAACCTGTCCTCGTGCTGCCTTTAAGCGGGCCAGCAAACCAGTTGAAATTCGAAATTTCCCTATTCATTTCTCTGTCATCATGATCTCTCAACTCTGGAGCACACACACACACGCACACCTGATGGACCCAAGCCGCTAACCCAATCTGTCCAATGTCACTCGCCTCACCTGTACCGGTGACCTCGGTGAAAAAAAAAAAAAAAAAAAAAAAAAAAAAAAATGTACCCTCAGTCGCGAAATCGTTTTTTCTTGCGGCATTTAATTTGGCCGCCCACACACACGGCGGGGGGGTTGTGGTAAGTCCTTTTCAAAGGACGAAAAATCGACAATAAAAGCCTCGAAGGAAGTAGGTCCATCAATAATGAAAATAAGTGATAAAATTCGTAAAATTAGGTGTGTTCTGAGTGATTTCATAAAGAACAGGTCAAATTATGGCAAAAACATAAAAAACCGAACCAAAATTGCTACTTCCGAGACCTCTATGAGATGTCATCTGCGAGCCGCATCTAAAAAACACGACTAAAACTCGATTTAAAAATCCAAAACTGTACTTTAAGCTAGTGCCAAAATAATATAACATGTTTTATACGCGGAAAATGATTTCAAATTGGTTTATAATTATTTTTATTAGATGAAAAAGATATTCGTTTTGGCATTAAAAATAGAGCGACGAATAATTCAAGGTAAAAATTGTTTTTTTTTATATTTATTAATTATTTTAAGGTTTTAAAAGTTTAAAAATTCAAAACCCGATCTCGGAAGCCAAGCCACATTTTTGCGCCCAGTACTCAGAGACTATAAAAGCCAGAGCAACGACCTTTTGTATCCAGACTTCTGTGATATGTCTCAGCCCCACCCCTTTGCGAAGATCCCCTTTTGAAGATACAGGAAAAAGAAAAACGCACAATCATAGAGAATGACCATATCTACCAGATTGCCGAATCTGGTTCAGATCGGATCATTTTTATAGCCAAAAGGAACAAATCACGTTTTCTGTCTCTCTCGCACGCACTCTTTGTCGCTCAATGTAACCCTACTGACTATGTATGTATGTGTGTATCGGTTATAAATGTAGAGTTCCCCCTCGTTTTTATTTGAATCCTCCCGTTTTTTGTAGTTTTCTATGGCCCAATTAATCCATTCAATCAGCTGTATTTTATTAGCTGGCTAAATCTTCGAAAAAAAGAAGAAAAAAAGAGGAATTCCGCGGCTGGATTCGAACCCGTGCCCCCCGTTTCAGCGTCGATCAGTCGCGCCACTGAGCCAGGCCCTGGAAAGACTCGATGCCAGCTTTTGTGGTGGCCGACAGGGGGCGTGGGAAACCAGGGTTTGTGGCGATTAAGGAACTAAGGAAGTTAGGGAAGATATAACAATTGGAGGACAGCCATCTTCTCGATCCTTCTGCGTGGCAGAAGGCTTCTTTCCACTAAGATTTCCCCGCAACTTTCAATAGTCTCGGCGGAAACAAACGGCGGATCATCCAGGAAATGTCAGCTCCCCCAACCCCCCGCTAACCGCGATTTGTCAAGTCTGAAGCTTCGGATTATTGGTCTTTTTTATGGCCATATATAAGCATCGTCATCAATATTAAGTTACAGGGCAAAAAAGAAAGAAAGGACAACATCATTTCCGCTACTTTTGACGGATACACTCCATTGTACAAGTTTATTATGGGTCCTTCCATATATCCTCTGGTCTACGCGTTCTGCTCCTTTTTGTGGAGTTTGTTTGGAGAAACAGAAACACAAGTGAGAAACTTTTTCCTGCTCGTAAATTGTATGAAATAAAATGGCAATAAAACAAGCCTAAAACATGTGGAATGTTTGTTTCATCCTTGGAGCAGCGAAAACTTGTGCTCCAGTTGCATTTAGAGGGCAAGACCTACAAAGAAACTGCCCAAATTCTGAAAATGAAGCTGAATACGATCGGTGACATCGTCCGCAGGTTCAAAAATGAAGGAAGAATCGCATCAATTAAGCAAACCGGACAACCGAACAAGTTGACTAAGCGCGAAGAAGCCGATATCATAAAGAAAGTAAAGAAAAATTCACGACTAAGTGCACCGGAATTAAAAGCTGAATTATTTGTCGACCACGGAAAGACCGTTTCAGCCCAAACTATCCGACGCACCATTAAAAAACAAGGGTACAACGGCCGAGTTGCAAGAAAAAAGCCTTTACTCTGTGAGCGCAACCGGAAAAAAAGGAAAACGTTTGCCCTGGAGTACTCCAAAAGGACCAAAACTGGTGGAATGATGTTATATTCTTAGACGAGAGCAAGTTTAACATTTTTGGCAGTGATGGCAAGACCATGGTTTGGCGAAAACCCAATACGGAGCTGCATAAGGAATTGAAAAAGGCCCAAAGATAGATGCTGGAGGGCACCAGAGCCGGTGCCACTGGCAGTGGGAACGACCACCGACCAATTTGCATTAAGTATGATTGCACTCGGTCGAGATCTGGCAATTACAGATATGGAATGTGAAAGCCAGGCCCGGCCCGGCTGCTAATTATGAGGAGTCGCGGCTTAAAGAGCAGGGAGAACTCCTGGAAAAAAGACTAAAAAGAGATGTTCTCTACCCTGAAAAATGCATCTTCCAGAGCCTGCCCTGGGCCATCGGTCCAGAGCTACCCCGATATCCACAATATAGCATTCACGAAGCTTGCCGAAAGGGTTTCCCACAGCAGAGAGAGGAATGCCCTTGATGCACAAAACACCTCTGATCAGGCGTGTTCTTCTGGATCTGGACAGATCCCTTTCGGATGGAAAATCCCGGTTTTCCTCGCCACAAGCTGTCGTCATGACGCTGTCGGCCACCTCAAAAGCTGCCAACGAATCACGCCAGGGCCTGGCTCAGTGGAGAGACTGATCGACGCTCAGACGGGGGGCACGGGTTCGAGTCCCGCCCGGCCCTGAATGACCCCGAATTTCTTTTTTACTCTTCTACCGAGACAATCGGATTTGTCGGTTTTAGTTCGGGCTTCGGGGGTACGAGCTCGGGCCCACAGCCCCCTCCCCTAGCAGGTTACGTAGCGCTTTTGCCGCCCTCATTTCGCCGCCGGGTGTGGCAGGTCGGTCTGAGCTGCCTGTCACACAAGTCTGTCCGGTCCCGGGTTCGATTCCCGGTGGAGGCTGCGTAGTTAAAGTAGAAAGGACGACAAACATATCAGAAAATAAGGGGGAAATGTGAGAGGACTTACAACACGAGCTATAAGATAGGGTGGATGGATTTGATGGATTGGAACACGATTACGACTTGCCTGCTGCCTGTGTGCCTACGTGGAACGTAAATTGACTGTAAAAATACAAAAAAATAGAAAAATTGTAACCAGCAAAAAAAATAAAAAAAAAAATAGTAAAATAAAAAAAAAAGAAAAAAAAAAGAAAAAAAAAATTTTTTTGTTTTTTTTTTTTTAGGAGAATTTTCGCCAATTACTTAAGAGCTGAAAAAGGCTTTCTAAAGTGAGCAAAACTGTGTTTCAGTGTGACTGAAATTTATAGAAAATGTAGCGCAATTTCAAGGACTTAAATCTAGAAAATATAATAGTAAGAGATTTTGTGAGGAGAGTGCCTCCAAGCTCTTTGAAATGTTGGATGAAAGGCCCTAAGAGAGCACTCAAAAGACACCGCTCTCCCGTTCTAAGGCTTAAAGGGTTTGCAAAGCGCTTCCTTGAGGAGATTCCTGTAGTCCCTGACTTTAAAAACCTGTCCTCGTGCTGCCTTTAAGCGGGCCAGCAAACCAGTTGAAATTCGAAATTTCCCTATTCATTTCTCTGTCATCATGATCTCTCAACTCTGGAGCACACACACACACGCACACCTGATGGACCCAAGCCGCTAACCCAATCTGTCCAATGTCACTCGCCTCACCTGTACCGGTGACCTCGGTGAAAAAAAAAAAAAAAAAAAAAAAAGGGTCCCTCAGTCGCGAAATCGTTTTTTCTTGCGGCATTTAATTTGGCCGCCCACACACACGGCGGGGGGGGGTTGTGGTTAGTCCTTTTCAAAGGACGAAAAATCGACAATAAAAGCCTCGAAGGAAGTAGGTCCATCAATAATGAAAATAAGTGATAAAATTCGTAAAATTAGGTGTGTTCTGAGTGATTTCATAAAGAACAGGTCAAATTATGGCAAAAACATAAAACACCGAACCAAAATTGCTACTTCCGAGACCTCTATGAGATGTCATCTGCGAGCCGCATCTAAAAAACACGACTAAAACTCGATTTAAAAATCCAAAACTGTACTTTAAGCTAGTGCCAAAATAATATAACATGTTTTATACGCGGAAAATGATTTCAAATTGGTTTATAATTATTTTTATTAGATGAAAAAGATATTCGTTTTGGCATTAAAAATTGAGCGACGAATAATTCAAGGTAAAAATTGTTTTTTCTATATTTATTAATTATTTGAAGGTTTTAAAAGTTTAAAAATTCAAAACCCGATCTCGGAAGCCAAGCCACATTTTTGCGCCCAGTACTCAGAGACTATAATAGCCAGAGCAACGACCTTTTGTATCCAGACTTCTGTGATATGTCTCAGCCCCACCCCTGTGCGAAGCACAATCATAGAGAATGACCATATCTACCAGATTGCCGAATCTGGTTCAGATCGGATCATTTTTATAGCCAAAAGGAACAAATCAATTTGCGGTCGCCACGCAGCGCCCGACGACATGTTCAGACACGTTCAGACACGTTTTCTGTCTCTCTCGCACGCACTCTTTGTCGCTCAATGTAACCCTACTGACTATGTATGTATGTGTGTATCGGTTATAAATGTAGAGTTCCCCCTCGTTTTTATTTGAATCCTCCCGTTTTTTGTAGTTTTCTATGGCCCAATTAATCCATTCAATCAGCTGTATTTTATTAGCTGGCTAAATCTTCGAAAAAAAGAAGAAAAAAAGAGGAATTCCGCGGCTGGATTCGAACCCGTGCCCCCCCGTTTCAGCGTCGATCAGTCGCGCCACTGAGCCAGGCCATGGAAAGACTCGATGCCAGCTTTTGTGGTGGCCGACAGGGGGCGTGGGAAACCAGGGTTTGTGGCGATTAAGGAACTAAGGAAGTTAGGGAAGATATAACAATTGGAGGACAGCCATCTTCTCGATCCTTCTGCGTGGCAGAAGGCTTCTTTCCACTGAGATTTCCCCGCAACTTTGAATAGTCTCGGCGGAAACAAACGGCGGATCATCAAGGAAATGTCAGCTCCCCCAACCCCCGCTAACCGCGATTTGTCAAGTCTGAAGCTTCGGATTATTGGTCTTTTTTATGGCCATATATAAGCATCGTCATCAATATTAAGTTACAGGGCAAAAAAGAAAGAAAGGACAACATAATTTCCGCTACTTTTGACGGATACACTCCATTGTACAAGTTTATTATGGGTCCTTCCATATATCCTCTGGTCTACGCGTTCTGCTCCTTTTTGTGGAGTTTGTTTGGAGAAACAGAAACACAAGTGAGAAACTTTTTCCTGCTCGTAAATTGTATGAAATAAAATGGCAATAAAACAAGCCTAAAACATGTGGAATGTTTGTTTCATCCTTGGAGCAGCGAAAACTTGTGCTCCAGTTGCATTTAGAGGGCAAGACCTACAAAGAAACTGCCCAAATTCTGAAAATGAAGCTGAATACGATCGGTGACATCGTCCGCAGGTTCAAAAATGAAGGAAGAATCGCATCAATTAAGCAAACCGGACAACCGAACAAGTTGACTAAGCGCGAAGAAGCCGATATCATAAAGAAAGTAAAGAAAAATTCACGACTAAGTGCACCGGAATTAAAAGCTGAATTATTTGTCGACCACGGAAAGACCGTTTCAGCCCAAACTATCCGACGCACCATTAAAAAACAAGGGTACAACGGCCGAGTTGCAAGAAAAAAGCCTTTACTCTGTGAGCGCAACCGGAAAAAAAGGAAAACGTTTGCCCTGGAGTACTCCAAAAAGGACCAAAACTGGTGGAATGATGTTATATTCTTAGACGAGAGCAAGTTTAACATTTTTGGCAGTGATGGCAAGACCATGGTTTGGCGAAAACCCAATACGGAGCTGCATAAGGAATTGAAAAAGGCCCAAAGATAGATGCTGGAGGGCACCAGAGCCGTGGTCGGTCCAGAAAGAAGGCATGGACTGGCAGTGGGAACGACCACCGACCAATTTGCATTAAGTATGATTGCACTCGGTCGAGATCTGGCAATTACAGATATGGAATGTGAAAGCCAGGCCCGGCCCGGCTGCTAATTATGAGGAGTCGCGGCTTAAAGAGCAGGGAGAACTCCTGGAAAAAAGACTAAAAAGAGATGTTCTCTACCCTGAAAAATGCATCTTCCAGAGCCTGCCCTGGGCCATCGGTCCAGAGCTACCCCGATATCCACAATATAGCATTCACGAAGCTTGCCGAAAGGGTTTCCCACAGCAGAGAGAGGAATGCCCTTGATGCACAAAACACCTCTGATCAGGCGTGTTCTTCTGGATCTGGACAGATCCCTTTCGGATGGAAAATCCCGGTTTTCCTCGCCACAAGCTGTCGTCATGACGCTGTCGGCCACCTCAAAAGCTGCCAACGAATCACGCCAGGGCCTGGCTCAGTGGAGAGACTGATCGACGCTCAGACGGGGGGCACGGGTTCGAGTCCCGCCCGGCCCTGAATGACCCCGAATTTCTTTTTTACTCTTCTACCGAGACAATCGGATTTGTCGGTTTTAGTTCGGGCTTCGGGGGTACGAGCTCGGGCCCACAGCCCCCTCCCCTAGCAGGTTACGTAGCGCTTTTGCCGCCCTCATTTCGCCGCCGGGTGTGGCAGGTCGGTCTGAGCTGCCTGTCACACAAGTCTGTCCGGTCCCGGGTTCGATTCCCGGTGGAGGCTGCGTAGTTAAAGTAGAAAGGACGACAAACATATCAGAAAATAAAGGGGGAAATGTGAGAGGACTTACAACACGAGCTATAAGATAGGATGGATGGATGGGATGGATTGGAGAACCAAAAACACGATAACGACTTGGCTGGCTGCCTGTGTGCCTACGTGGAACGTAAATTGACTGTAAAAATACAAACAAATAGAAAAAATGTAACCAGCAAAAAAAATAAAAAAAAAATAGTAAAATCAAAAAAAAAGAAAAAAAAAAGAAAAAAAAAATTTTTTTGTTTTTTTTTTTTTAGGAGAATTTTCGCCAATTACTTAAGAGCTGAAAAAGGCTTTCTAAAGTGAGCAAAAGTGTGTTTCAGTGTGACTGAAATTTATAGAAAATGTAGCGCAATTTCAAGGACTTAAATCTAGAAAATATAATAGTAAGAGATTTTGTGAGGAGAGTGCCTCCAAGCTCTTTGAAATGTTGGATGAAAGGCCCTAAGAGAGCACTCAAAAGACACCGCTCTCCCGTTCTAAGGCTTAAAGGGTTTGCAAAGCGCTTCCTTGAGGAGATTCCTGTAGTCCCTGACTTTAAAAACCTGTCCTCGTGCTGCCTTTAAGCGGGCCAGCAAACCAGTTGAAATTCGAAATTTCCCTATTCATTTCTCAGTCATCATGATCTCTCAACTCTGGAGCACACACACACACGCACACCTGATGGACCCAAGCCGCTAACCCAATCTGTCCAATGTCACTCGCCTCACCTGTACCGGTGACCTCGGTGACAAAAAAAAAAAAAAAAAAAAGGTACCCTCAGTCTCGAAATCGTTTTTTCTTGCGGCATTTAATTTGGCCGCCCACACACACGGCGGGGGGGTTGTGGTAAGTCCTTTTCAAAGGACGAAAAATCGACAATAAAAGCCTCGAAGGAAGTAGGTCCATCAATAATGAAAATAAGTGATAAAATTCGTAAAATTAGGTGTGTTCTGAGTGATTTCATAAAGAACAGGTCAAATTATGGCAAAAACATAAAAAACCGAACCAAAATTGCTACTTCCGAGACCTCTATGAGATGTCATCTGCGAGCCGCATCTAAAAAACACGACTAAAACTCGATTTAAAAATCCAAAACTGTACTTTAAGCTAGTGCCAAAATAATATAACATGTTTTATACGCGGAAAATGATTTCAAATTGGTTTATAATTATTTTTATTAGATGAAAAAGATATTCGTTTTGGCATTAAAAATTGAGCGACGAATAATTCAAGGTAAAAATTGTTTTTTTTATATTTATTAATTATTTGAAGGTTTTAAAAGTTTAAAAATTCAAAACCCGATCTCGGAAGCCAAGCCACATTTTTGCGCCCAGTACTCAGAGACTATAATAGCCAGAGCAACGACCTTTTGTATCCAGACTTCTGTGATATGTCTCAGCCCCACCCCTTTGCGAAGATCCCCTTTTGAAGATACAGGAAAAAGAAAAACGCACAATCATAGAGAATGACCATATCTACCAGATTGCCGAATCTGGTTCAGATCGGATCATTTTTATAGCCAAAAGGAACAAATCAATTTGCGGTCGCCAAGCAGCGCCCGACGACATGTTCAGACACGTTCAGACACGTTTTCTGTCTCTCTCGCACGCACTCTTTGTCGCTCAATGTAGCCCTACTGACTATGTATGTATGTGTGTATCGGTTATAAATGTAGAGTTCCCCCTCGTTTTTATTTGAATCCCCCCGTTTTTTGTAGTTTTCTATGGCCCAATTAATCCATTCAATCAGCTGTATTTTATTAGCTGGCTAAATCTTCGAAAAAAAGAAGAAAAAAAGAGGAATTCCGCGGCTGGATTCGAACCCGTGCCCCCCGTTTCAGCGTCGATCAGTCGCGCCACTGAGCCAGGCCCTGGAAAGACTCGATGCCAGCTTTTGTGGTGGCCGACAGGGGGCGTGGGAAACCAGGGTTTGTGGCGATTAAGGAACTAAGGAAGTTAGGGAAGATATAACAATTGGAGGACAGCCATCTTCTCGATCCTTCTGCGTGGCAGAAGGCTTCTTTCCACTGAGATTTCCCCGCAACTTTCAATAGTCTCGGCGGAAACAAACGGCGGATCATCAAGGAAATGTCAGCTCCCCCAACCCCCCGCTAACCGCGATTTGTCAAGTCTGAAGCTTCGGATTATTGGTCTTTTTTATGGCCATATATGAGCATCGTCATCAATATTAAGTTACAGGGCAAAAAAGAAAGAAAGGACAACATCATTTCCGCTACTTTTGACGAATACACTCCATTGTACAAGTTTATTATGGGTCCTTCCATATATCCTCTGGTCTACGCGTTCTGCTCCTTTTTGTGGAGTTTGTTTGGAGAAACAGAAACACAAGTGAGAAACTTTTTCCTGCTCGTAAATTGTATGAAATAAAATGGCAATAAAACAAGCCTAAAACATGTGGAATGTTTGTTTCATCCTTGGAGCAGCGAAAACTTGTGCTCCAGTTGCATTTAGAGGGCAAGACCTACAAAGAAACTGCCCAAATTCTGAAAATGAAGCTGAATACGATCGGTGACATCGTCCGCAGGTTCAAAAATGAAGGAAGAATCGCATCAATTAAGCAAACCGGACAACCGAACAAGTTGACTAAGCGCGAAGAAGCCGATATCATAAAGAAAGTAAAGAAAAATTCACGACTAAGTGCACCGGAATTAAAAGCTGAATTATTTGTCGACCACGGAAAGACCGCTTCAGCCCAAACTATCCGACGCACCATTAAAAAACAAGGGTACAACGGCCGAGTTGCAAGAAAAAAGCCTTTACTCTGTGAGCGCAACCGGAAAAAAAGGAAAACGTTTGCCCTGGAGTACTCCAAAAAGGACCAAAACTGGTGGAATGATGTTATATTCTTAGACGAGAGCAAGTTTAACATTTTTGGCAGTGATGGCAAGACCATGGTTTGGCGAAAACCCAATACGGAGCTGCATAAGGAATTGAAAAAGGCCCAAAGATAGATGCTGGAGGGCACCAGAGCCGGTGCCACTGGCAGTGGGAACGACCACCGACCAATTTGCATTAAGTATGATTGCACTCGGTCGAGATCTGGCAATTACAGATATGGAATGTGAAAGCCAGGCCCGGCCCGGCTGCTAATTATGAGGAGTCGCGGCTTAAAGAGCAGGGAGAACTCCTGGAAAAAAGACTAAAAAGAGATGTTCTCTACCCTGAAAAATGCATCTTCCAGAGCCTGCCCTGGGCCATCGGTCCAGAGCTACCCCGATATCCACAATATAGCATTCACAAAGCTTGCCGAAAGGGTTTCCCACAGCAGAGAGAGGAATGCCCTTGATGCACAAAACACCTCTGATCAGGCGTGTTCTTCTGGATCTGGACAGATCCCTTTCGGATGGAAAATCCCGGTTTTCCTCGCCACAAGCTGTCGTCATGACGCTGTCGGCCACCTCAAAAGCTGCCAACGAATCACGCCAGGGCCTGGCTCAGTGGAGAGACTGATCGACGCTCAGACGGGGGGGCACGGGTTCGAGTCCCGCCCGGCCCTGAATGACCCCGAATTTTTTTTTTTTTTTTCTTTTTTACTCTTCTACCGAGACAATCGGATTTGTCGGTTTTAGTTCGGGCTTCGGGGGTACGAGCTCGGGCCCACAGCCCCCTCCCCTAGCAGGTTACGTAGCGCTTTTGCCGCCCTCATTTCGCCGCCGGGTGTGGCAGGTCGGTCTGAGCTGCCTGTCACACAAGTCTGTCCGGTCTCGGGTTCGATTCCCGGTGGAGGCTGCGTAGTTAAAGTAGAAAGGACGACAAACATATCAGAAAATAAAGGGGGAAATGTGAGAGGACTACAACACGAGCTATAAGATAGGATGGATGGATGGGATGGATTGGAGAACCAAAAACACGATAACGACTTGGCTGGCTGCCTGTGTGCCTGGCTGGCTGCCTGTGTGCCTACGTGGAACGTAAATTGACTGTAAAAATACAAACAAATAGAAAAAATGTAACCAGCAAAAAAAATAAAAAAAAAATAGTAAAATCAAAAAAAAAGAAAAAAAATTTTTTTGTTTTTTTTTTTTTAGGAGAATTTTCGCCAATTACTTAAGAGCTGAAAAAGGCTTTCTAAAGTGAGCAAAAGTGTGTTTCAGTGTGACTGAAATTTATAGTAAATGTAGCGCAATTTCAAGGATTTAAATCTAGAAAATATAATAGTAAGAGATTTTGTGAGGAGAGTGCCTCCAAGCTCTTTGAAATGTTGGATGAAAGGCCCTAAGAGAGCACTCAAAAGACACCGCTCTCCCGTTCTAAGGCTTAAAGGGTTTGCAAAGCGCTTCCTTGAGGAGATTCCTGTAGTCCCTGACTTTAAAAACCTGTCCTCGTGCTGCCTTTAAGCGGGCCAGCAAACCAGTTGAAATTCGATATTTCCCTATTCATTTCTCTGTCATCATGATCTCTCAACTCTGGAGCACACACACACACGCACACCTGATGGACCCAAGCCGCTAACCCAATCTGTCCAATGTCACTCGCCTCACCTGTACCGGTGACCTCGGTGACAAAAAAAAAAAAAAAAAAAGGTACCCTCAGTCTCGAAATCGTTTTTTCTTGCGGCATTTAATTTGGCCGCCCACACACACGGCGGGGGGGTTGTGGTAAGTCCTTTTCAAAGGACGAAAAATCGACAATAAAAGCCTCGAAGGAAGTAGGTCCATCAATAATGAAAATAAGTGATAAAATTCGTAAAATTAGGTGTGTTCTGAGTGATTTCATAAAGAACAGGTCAAATTATGGCAAAAACATAAAAAACCGAACCAAAATTGCTACTTCCGAGACCTCTAGAGATGTCATCTGCGAGCCGCATCTAAAAAACACGACTAAAACTCGATTTAAAAATCCAAAACTGTACTTTAAGCTAGTGCCAAAATAATATAACATGTTTTATACGCGGAAAATGATTTCAAATTGGTTTATAATTATTTTTATTAGATGAAAAAGATATTCGTTTTGGCATTAAAAATTGAGCGACGAATAATTCAAGGTAAAAATTGTTTTTTTATATTTATTAATTATTTGAAGGTTTTAAAAGTTTAAAAATTCAAAACCCGATCTCGGAAGCCAAGCCACATTTTTGCGCCCAGTACTCAGAGACTATAATAGCCAGAGCAACGACCTTTTGTATCCAGACTTCTGTGATATGTCTCAGCCCCACCCCTGTGCGAAGCACAATCATAGAGAATGACCATATCTACCAGATTGCCGAATCTGGTTCAGATCGGATCATTTTTATAGCCAAAAGGAACAAATCAATTTGCGGTCGCCACGCAGCGCCCGACGACATGTTCAGACACGTTCAGACACGTTTTCTGTCTCTCTCGCACGCACTCTTTGTCGCTCAATGTAGCCCCACTGACTATGTATGTATGTGTGTATCGGTTATAAATGTAGATTTCCCCCTCGTTTTTATTTGAATCCTCCCGTTTTTTGTAGTTTTCTATGGCCCAATTAATCCATTCAATCAGCTGTATTTTATTAGCTGGCTAAATCTTCGAAAAAAAGAAGAAAAAAAGAGGAATTCCGCGGCTGGATTCGAACCCGTGCCCCCCCGTTTCAGCGTCGATCAGTCGCGCCACTGAGCCAGGCCCTGGAAAGACTCGATGCCAGCTTTTGTGGTGGCCGACAGGGGGCGTGGGAAACCAGGGTTTGTGGCGATTAAGGAACTAAGGAAGTTAGGGAAGATATAACAATTGGAGGACAGCCATCTTCTCGATCCTTCTGCGTGGCAGAAGGCTTCTTTCCACTGAGATTTCCCCGCAACTTTCAATAGTCTCGGCGGAAACAAACGGCGGATCATCCAGGAAATGTCAGCTCCCCCAACCCCCCGCTAACCGCGATTTGTCAAGTCTGAAGCTTCGGATTATTGGTATTTTTTATGGCCATATATAAGCATCGTCATCAATATTAAGTTACAGGGCAAAAAAGAAAGAAAGGACAACATCATTTCCGCTACTTTTGACGAATACACTCCATTGTACAAGTTTATTATGGGTCCTTCCATATATCCTCTGGTCTACGCGTTCTGCTCCTTTTTGTGGAGTTTGTTTGGAGAAACAGAAACACAAGTGAGAAACTTTTTCCTGCTCGTAAATTGTATGAAATAAAATGGCAATAAAACAAGCCTAAAACATGTGGAATGTTTGTTTCATCCTTGGAGCAGCGAAAACTTGTGCTCCAGTTGCATTTAGAGGGCAAGACCTACAAAGAAACTGCCCAAATTCTGAAAATGAAGCTGAATACGATCGGTGACATCGTCCGCAGGTTCAAAAATGAAGGAAGAATCGCATCAATTAAGCAAACCGGACAACCGAACAAGTTGACTAAGCGCGAAGAAGCCGATATCATAAAGAAAGTAAAGAAAAATTCACGACTAAGTGCACCGGAATTAAAAGCTGAATTATTTGTCGACCACGGAAAGACCGCTTCAGCCCAAACTATCCGACGCACCATTAAAAAACAAGGGTACAACGGCCGAGTTGCAAGAAAAAAGCCTTTACTCTGTGAGCGCAACCGGAAAAAAAGGAAAACGTTTGCCCTGGAGTACTCCAAAAAGGACCAAAACTGGTGGAATGATGTTATATTCTTAGACGAGAGCAAGTTTAACATTTTTGGCAGTGATGGCAAGACCATGGTTTGGCGAAAACCCAATACGGAGCTGCATAAGGAACACCTAAGACCAACAGTGAAACACGGCGGTGGGAGCGCTATGATTTGGGGCTGCATTTCGACAAAAGGAGTAGGGAATCTGGTTTTTATTGAAGGGATAATGAACCAGGAACAATATCTAAAAATTTTGAGAGAAAATTTAAAGCAAGCGGCGCAGAAAATGGGCATTTCCGAAACATTCAAGTTATATCAGGACAATGACCCGAAACATAAGGCTCATAAGATAAGGTCGTGGCTGCTTTAAAACTGCCCAAAGGTCATAGATACGCCACCCCAATCACCTAATCTAAGCCCCATCGAAAATTTGTGGAGTGAGCTGGACCGCCGTGTGCATAAGACACCAATATCGTCCATACCCGAGCTGAAGAAACGGCTTCAAGAAGAGTGGGCCAAAATTGGTCATGAATATACACAAAATATAATAAAAAATATGCCAAAACGCCTAGCCGATACCATAAATAATAATGGCTATCACACAAAATATTAAATTAAGTTATTTTTCTAGATTAAGTAGTTATTTTTTAGTTGTATAAGGTAATGCCGAATATTAATGTAACGCATATTTTGAAGCTTTTTTTGTTTAATTATATTTTCTATCTTCATTTAAAATAAAATCATTATTATACATATGTATATACCTCTCTGAAAAGGTAAAACTTCAAGCTTTATTCCCTCATTAACATTTTTTTATTTTTTTTGTAGTTTAATGCATTTTATTCGCGTTTGAAGTTGAAAAACAAAAATGCCGAATATTAAAGTTACCCACTGTAGCCAAAAGGAACAAATCAATTTGCGGTCGCCACGCAGCGCCCGACGACACGCTCAGACACGTTCAGACACGTTTTCTGTCTCTATCGCACGCAATCTTTGTCGTGTCGCTCAAAGTACGCGTCGTCTGCGAAGCGTCACACGACGGGTAACCAGAGACTTCGGCTCTGGCGTCGGGCTCTGACACGTCATCATGAGCCAAACGCAGAGGGAACATCTGTGCATGTGTTAGTGCACACGCAATGTGCTTCGACAGAAATGTGTGGTTTGCTTGCTTTTCTTCGTTTTTCGTTCTTCGTTTTTCCTTCTTCGTTTTCAGAGATCTGATGCTGGTTCAATTTCTGTTTTCTGTTGTGCCGCCAGCATGCTTGAGTGTATGGGTGCACACGCATTCTCACGTACTTTGCGTGTGTTTGGTTTTCAGTATTGCTGGCCGCTAGAACTGAAATTTGTGTTTACCGCCGCAAAATAAATGAAGCACGGGCAGGGGGCGGGGGCATGGTACAATAGGGGGCGGGAAATCAAATAAAAGCTGTTATTTGTTTGATTTATACCAAAAAATATAAAATATTACAATAATATAAATGCACATTTATTTCCTTATTTTAAACAGGTTGATTATTAATTATAAAAATTATGCAAACGCCGTTGGCTCTCGACTTTTTTTGTTTATTTTAACTAAAAAAAAAATCAAAGAAAATATATATGTATATACAATATATGTACATACATATGTATGTATGTATATTCAACAAAACGAGAGAAACGACAATTTCTGAGCTTTGGCCAACGATATCTCCGGAGATCCTTCAAAATTTAGTGGATTCTGTAGCACGGCGACTCCAAAAAGTTATTGTAGCTAAAGGAGGATATACATATGTATATTTTATTAAATTTTGCTTAATTCATTGACTTTTGTATAGTTTAAATTTTGTTATTTAAATTAAACAATCTTGTCAAAATACTTATGCCATACTGTGAAATTACTTATTAATTAAAATCTTTTTAAGTTTGAATTAAAATATATTTGTTTCCTTATTTTTAAGTTTCGATTAGTTATATATTTAAAAGAAAAATAAATCAAAAATTGTTAATAAAGTCACTAAAAAGTTATGCTATAAAAATAATTATTCCGACTAGTGTACATATTTCAAATCACTTGTCAATCGCGCGCTTGCCGACGGCAATGTGCAAAGCAGAAATTTAGATGCGTGTCGCAGCTTGAATAGTCTAAATACCCATAAATTTTAGCATAAATAAAAAACAAAAATAAAAGCAATATTCATCAAAGTAGATTGAGGAAAAAAATGTAATTGACATACATATGTAACTCAAATTTTCGTTCTTCAAAAATGCGACACTTGAATACGACATTCACATTGAAAAAATTTGTATTTTGGCTGTGGTCGCGACCGGACATCTAAAAAATTCTCAAAAATCAATTAGAGTGTCCTTATTAACCGAACCAAAATTGCTACTTCCGAGACCTCTATGAGATGTCATCTGGGACTAAAACTCGATTTAAAAATCTAAAACTGTACTAAAATAATAAAACATGTTTTTCGAAGACTCCACATCATAAGGGACTGTAATTAATAAAAAACACCTCAACTTTGTTGCATACTTGATGAAAAATCAACTGATCCATGCCGTTTTAGGATCTTGCTCACCACA
Organism: Drosophila miranda; assembly: GCF_003369915.1. Classification (NCBI taxonomy): domain Eukaryota; kingdom Metazoa; phylum Arthropoda; class Insecta; order Diptera; family Drosophilidae; genus Drosophila; species Drosophila miranda. The sequence continues at coordinate 14,157,915 of NC_046673.1, forward strand.
GAATAATAGCGCTCACACTGCTGTGAAAACGATCCCATTGTAATTCTTCTTTACTCCTCACTTCCTTTACTTTCTTCAGTCCTTATAAATATAAAAAAGAAACCCTTATGACCCTTGAATTTTACATTTTTGTGCCTTTGAAATGCTATATAGCGATAGTCTCTACTCCACGCCACATGAATATTGCAAAAGTATGGAAGTATTCTAAGTTTTCGTCCACAGATGCCACAGATTCTCGTTATTTGTGGGGTCCGAAGGGGGCGGGGCTGAGACATATCACAGAAGTCTGGATACAAAATGTCGTTGCTCTAGCTCTTATAGTCTCTGAGTACTAGGCGCTCATGGGGACGGATAGACAGGGCTCAATCCACTCGGCTATTGATGCTGATCAAGAATATATGTACTTTATGGGTTGGGAAACGCTGCCTTCTGGTCGTGACACACATCCATTTTCACCACAAATCTAATATAGTAGTACCTCCATCGGGTCTCCTTCTATGGTTAAATGTCCAAATGTAGTCTCTGTGATGGACCGCGTCCATCTCTGTTGGGCGGACCATTAGACGCACTCTTCATGCGAGTGTGGGCCTTGATCAAAATTCAATTGAATGATAAGTCCCGTATCCCAGCAGGACGAGGGAGCTGTCATCCTTTATTCTGCAATCTATTTTGCATCTTGAATCAATAAAGAATTTAAGCTGAAGCTGCATCTTGGCTGAAGCCACAACAGCAGCGGCAGCAGCAGATGACCATTTGCCAGCCCCCCCCTGCTACATCTGCCCTGCCCCCTCTCTCCTTCGCTCCGACTGTCTCTTTGGCTACATGTCATCGAGGGACAGGGCGACAGGGCAGGACCTCAGCTTTCATTCGCATTCGGATTCTGCGGTGCCTGCAGCTTTTTATGGATAATCGATGCTTAAAGTCGAGACGCACTCAAAGGGAAACAGAAAAAGAGAGAACGACAGAGAAACCCGTCTTTTGCTGGGGGTGGGGGAGGGGGGAGGAGGGGGGGATAACCTAACGACAGCTTAATCCTTTTAAAACTGAGACCGCATAAAAGCAGAAGGAAGCAACAACAGAAGTAAACCGCAAAGAAGCAAAAAGTACGAGAGAAAGCAAAGAAATCGACGACGATGGATGATGGGCGATGAGAACAATAAGGTGCTTGAGAGGATTCACAAGGATTGGTCGATGGATGGCGACGGGACTGGGGATGGGGACGGGGATGGGGCTGGCTCTGAGGCAAGAGTTGACGCGACAGCGTGACACAATAAAGACAACCAACCCACAACGACAGAGCAACAGCCAGGACCAGAGCCCAGGGCCCAGGACCCAGAGCCCAGACCAGAGCGGAGCGGAGCCCAGGACAAAAGGCAAAGTGTAATAACTATAAAAATAAACCGATGCCAAAAAGCCAAAAGAAAAAGGGGAGAAACTGAAGGAAAACACCCAGAGAAAATTAGAGGGAGAAAGGGTGACCAAAGAAAAGCTCAGACACAGAAGATTGGGTGGCGCGGGTGGTGGGTGCTGGGGGGAGGGGGGTCTCTAGTGTAAACAAGGATAACTCCGAGAGCCAGTTTGTCATTGCAAATCTTCGTCTAAGTATTTCCCCGACTTCGTGTTCGACTTAGCTCGAATTTACAATTTGTTGCGAGCGTGTTACATAATAAAACCAAATAATAACGGCCCTCCGGCAGCGGGAAGGGCGTTATCCCATATCCCACTCCCAGAAGGTGTCCTCAACAGAGTCAGCCCCCCAGTCGAAGACGTACAACCCGAAAATCATCTGCGCTTATCGCTCGAGAAGCAGGTCGGAAGACACACACACAGGCGACCACAGACAGGCCGGAAATTGTCCTGAAAAAACAATGAATAGCTACTTTAATTACTGGAAAATCTTGAAAAACAAAAAAAAAGACTTTGCTCACTTTAGAAAGTTTTTTTCAGCTCTTAAGTAATTGGCGAAAATTCTCCTAAAAAAAAAAAAACAAAAAATTTTTTTTTTCTTTTTTTTGATTTTACTATTTTTTTTTATTTTTTTTGCTGGTTACAATTTTTCTATTTTTTTGTATTTTTACAGTCAATTTACGTTCCACGTAGTACACACAGGCAGCCAGCCAAGTCGTTATCGTGTTCCAATCCATCCCCATCCATTAACCCTATCTTATAGCTCGTGTTGTAGTCCTCTCATTTCCCCCTTATTTTCTGATATGCTATGTTTGTCGTCCTATCACTTTCTACTTTAACTACGCAGCCTCCACCGGGAATCGAACCCGGGACCGGACAGACTTGTGTGACAGGCAGCTCAGACCGACCTGCCACACCCGGCGGCGAAATGAGGGCGGCAAAAGCGCTACGTAACCTGCTAGGGGAGGGGGCTGTGGGCCCGAGCTCGTACCCCCGAAGCCCGAACTAAAACCGACAAATCCGATTGTCTCGGTAGAAGAGTAAAAAAGAAAAAAAAAAAAGAAATTCGGGGTCATTCAGGGCCGGGCGGGACTCGAACCCCTGCCCCCCCGTCTGAGCGTCGATCAGTCTCTCCACTGAGCCAGGCCCTGGCGGGATTCGTTGGCAGCTTTTGAGGTGGCCGACAGCGTCATGACGACAGCTTGTGGCGAGGAAAACCGGGATTTTCCATCCGAAAGGGATCTGTCCAGATCCAGAAGAACACGCCTGATCAGAGGTGTTTTGTGTATCAAGGGCATTCCTCTCTCTGCTGTGGGAAACCCTTTCGGCAAGCTTCGTGAATGCTATATTGTATTGTATTGTATTGGACCGATGGCTCCATCTCTTGGCTGTGCAGATGATCCACATCGCAGCTTCTTTGGTGAGAATCGGTAAACGGCCCCGCCCTGCCCTGCCCCCTGCTTCCTACAAACCAATTAGATGATGATGGAGCTCAGCTGTGGAGTCGTGTGGGGTCGGTCCCGCTTTCTTTGGCGACCATTAAATATTGAGCAACACTTAAAGTGCAGCACAAGTGGCGTCCCTCCACTTCCCTTCCGCCATTTCAGGCCATTTCTCTCATGACAGGAGACTGAGACTGCGACTGAGTCAAGTTCCTGGGCCATAAAGCGTAGCGTAGCAAATTTGTTGCTCTTAAGATGCTCATAATCGGTTTTGCCAGGATACACACGCACAGAGCGGAGAAAGTACGAGAAAGTGGCCGATGGGTGTAAGAGAGAAGGAAACGTTTTATGGGCTTAAAGCTGTTTGCCCAAAATTTCACCTAAATTGATTATTATACAGCACGCCAGTCGTCAGGAAGGGAAAAAACAGACAGAAGGACACGAAGACGGGGATACCCTGGCGATAGACAGGGACTGTCAGCCAAAAGAAGGGCCGGAGTGATGGTGATATCGGAGAATACCAATCGGAATATACCCTTTGCCAGGGTATGGAAAAACGAGCGAGAGACAGAGACAGAGGAAGAGAAACTTTGTAAATTTCAACACGTACACAAATCCCATAACAAAGCCTTTTAATGGCTGCCAGGAAAAACTAACAAACCACATTAGCGTTGGGTATGGCAATGGGAATGGGCAGGAAGAAGGAGGACACCACAACAGGCCAGGCCAGACCAGGCCAGAGCGAACTTCAACTAAAGTTGCCAGGCATATTTGTTGAGATTTGGAGAACACACCACACCCACAAACAGAAGGAGGACTCATCAAGAGCAGCATCAGGAGCAGCAGCAACAACAGGAAGACATAACACACATCCTTTGGAACACACACACACACCCCGACGCACACACCGACAAATCTAATAATAAATCCAAGACACTTAACGCCTTGGCCGCACCAACCATGACCCACAAACTAGCTGAGGGATTGCCCGAATGTGCTGTGTGCTGGAAGCGGAAGGAGTTGGAGAGTTCGAGGACGGGGACAAGGGATGCAAATCGCCGAAAACCAACGAAGCGTCAAGGCGTGCAAAGCGCGCTCCACGCCACACACAGAAGGGGGTCGAAGGACTCGCACTAATGTGCCACAAATTCCATGGCACCCATTTCGGGGGGATTTCTTTTGCAGCTTGTTTGTGGCCGCACGCACACTTTGACGCAGATCGGTTCGATTGACTGCCCCATGAATCCCTGCCCCTTGAAAATGCCGAAAACGGCAAGGGGTTGGGAGCAGATAGTCGAGGAGGAGGAATAATCATATTGGTAGAGATCTGATCTCATAAGGATTGAGCTGCGATTAGTTCCTTCCCGGTTCCTGGGGTAAGAGCATCCCCCCATCGACCACGAGACCACTGCCATCGACATCGTTGTCGTCGCCTCTGGATTTTCGGTAATTTAATTGAGCTTGCGGTCAAAACGCCTAGGAATCATGGCAAATTACTTGATTCTGATTTGATTTGCCCAGATAACCACTCTGCTTCGTTTCGCTCCGGTCCTTAGGCTCGTCCTTGGCTGCTCACAGGGAGAGAGAAGATTATTTCCTTTTGTTTCAAGTGGCTTAGAGAGGGGACAGACAGACAGTCTGGCCGAAAGTTTCCCTGTTTTCCGGCTGGTGGTGGAATCCTTTTTTGGCAAAGCCCAATGGATAAATGATTGAACCAACAATGCCAGCCAGGGGATCCCCGACAGGGAATAGGCTCAGCCTTCTGTTGATTGCCCAAAACTAATTTGAATTTTATTGATTCGATTCGCGGCGGTCGGCCGTCCTTTCTTGGCCATGCCAATTCCGAACTTGGACTGCCTTCTGTCTTCTATCCTCTGTCTGTGATTGTGTTGTCCTTCTTCAAAAGTTTTTCTTTTCGCCCCAGCTGGGAAAAGGATTGGGATTGGGTTTGTGCTTGGGTGTCCTTAAATGCATGTTTGATCCGCATTTGGGGCTCCTCTTTTAATATGCCAAATTGTCTTTTAATATGATAAACGCATATGCTCATTGAAATCGCATTATCGAGGCTTGCCCATCCAACGGGAACACCCATTGAGGGACCCGCTAAGTAGCTTAACGCCAATTGACAAATTTTTCCAAGCCTATCTGTCCTTCCAAAGGATAACCAGGAGAGCACACACACTGTAGTAGTCTGTGGACTGTTTGGGCAAGGACTTAGGATAGTTTCGACAGGATTAGCATGTGTTTATGGGGTAGGGATAAGTATATGCCAGAAACATTTTAAAGCCACCAAAGTTCTGTGTGTGCACAGTGTGTCCCACTTTCGGCACAAGTTTTTTCTTAATTTAAGAAGAGCTCATCATTCAGTGGCACACCTTCGAGGAGGAGGAGTGCGACCTTCTGTTCAAACAAGACCGAGTTTTGCGGCTATAATCTCACGAATAATTACACACAAGAGAATGAAATTTGATTAATTCAATATTTGCACTGTACTAAACGGTATTATATGGCATGGTATGTCCCCCCCACTCTCTGCTGTGCTGCGACGTGCCTGGGCAAAAGTTTCCTCCACTCTCTCTGTGAATTTCCATGTTTGTTTAGCTAATAAATTTTCGGAGCAAAAGTAATCAAATAATTGCAGAATATACACAAAAAGCAGCACACGAACAAAACAAACATTCCACATGTTTTAGGCTTGTTTTATTGCCATTTTATTTCATACAATTTACGAGCAGGAAAAAGTTTCTCACTTGTGTTTCTGTTTCTCCAAACAAACTCCTCAAAAAGGAGCAGACCGCGTAGACCAGAGGATATATGGAAGGACCCATAATAAACTTGTACAATGGAGTGTATCCGTCAAAAGTAGCGGAAATGATGTTGTCCTTTCTTTCTTTTTTGCCCTGTAACTTAATATTGATGACGATGCTTATATATGGCCATAAAAAAGACCAATAATCCGAAGCTTCAGACTTGACAAATCGCGGTTAGCGGGGGGTTGGGGGAGCTGACATTTCCTTGATGATCCGCCGTTTGTTTCCGCCGAGACTATTGAAAGTTGCGGGGAAATCTCAGTGGAAAGAAGCCTTCTGCCACGCAGAAGGATCGAGAAGATGGCTGTCCTCCAATTGTTATATCTTCCCTAACTTCATTAGTTCCTTAATCGCCACAAACCCTGGTTTCCCACGCCCCCTGTCGGCCACCACAAAAGCTGGCATCGAGTCTTTCCAGGGCCTGGCTCAGTGGCGCGACTGATCGACGCTGAAACGGGGGGGCACGGGTTCGAATCCAGCCGCGGAATTCCTCTTTTTTTCTTCTTTTTTTCGAAGATTTAGCCAGCTAATAAAATACAGCTGATTGAATGGATTAATTGGGCCATAGAAAACTACAAAAAACGGGAGGATTCAAATAAAAACGAGGGGGAATCTTGTGAGTTTTTGCTGCGACTGCAACTCTACATATACATATGTATACCCGATACACACATACATAGTCAGTATTGAGCGACAAAGAGTGCGTGCGAGAGAGACAGAAAACGTGTCTGAACGTGTCTAAACATGTCGTCGGGCGTTGTTTGATTTGTTCGTTTTGGCTGTAAAAATGTTCCGATCTGAACCAGATTCGGCAATCTGCTAGATATGGTTTTTCTCTATGATTGTAAGTTTTTCTTTTTTCCGTATTTTCAAAAATTCTGGATGTCACAGATTTTCGTTCTTTGTTGGGGTGGAAGCGGGCGGGGCTGAGAGCAAAACACCTCCATTCTCGAGAATATTCGGATTTCTAAGGGCCAAATTGGCCTATGTGGGACCCCGCTGAGGGTCGTCCAGGAGGATATTTTCCACAGCTCAATGAATAGCTTGAAAATACTGGATGAACTGTTGGAATGTCGATTTCAAGCCATCGCGATTAATATTTGAATCGTTTATGAAAAGAAGGAGAACTCTCCCTCAAATTTTGTCAAGCAATTGGACGACAGACAAACAGGCAGGTTCGTTTATTATGTACTTGAGTTGATTTTTATTGCGCATATGCTGAAACACGTGTAGATGTATTGCCAGAAAGGATTCGAGGGGCCTCCGCTTCCTTTTAGGTTTCGGTTTTACGTGAAAAGCCCCCCCCACACCGCCCCGCACGATGCGTGCATATCGAATTCGCTTTCTTTCTACTCACTTTCCTTTTTTTAGGGTTACATTTAGGGTTGCCCCCCACCACCACCCCCACCCACATTGTCACTTTTGTGTGGGCTCTACGTGCGGTTGATTGATGGATTCGCTTGTTTACCCGTCAGGCCAGAGTACAACAAGAATGCGGATTGGTGGGTAGCCCCAAGCCCCAGCCCCAGCCCCACACACGACGAGATTTCGAAATAAGCAATAGTCATCAGTAATCGTGATATATCATATCGTATCCGTACGGGAACAAGAGCACGACCATGATATGGGTCTTTTTTTTTTTGTTTTTTGTTGCTCTCAAAGTTTTTCAAAACGATTTTGCTTCGATTTCATTTTTTTTTTTCTGTACTTTATTCAACTCAACTTTATTTCTCTCGTTTTGCGGTCTTTTATTTTGTGACAGCCGCCGTGGGGCATTCACGGAATAAATTTTAAAGTCATCTCAAGGATCGGAATGGGACGCACATAAATCATAGCCAATCATTGGCCCAGGGGCGGGGGGCGGGGGGGGGCGAGACAAAACGCTTCCTGATGGGGTTACATTTTGAGAAGATTTCCAAAAATATGCATAAATATTGTCTAGAAAGAGTGGGAAGCGAAGCTAATGAAGAAAGATGGTGGTTTATCTCCGAATGTCACCCAGTAATCCGGGGTGCAAAATGTTCAGATTTCGAGTTGAGTGCTGAAAGGAAAAGGAGCACACAACTATACTTTTTTATGCGATTTAAGACATGTGCACAGAGGGAAAGCACTCTGCCATTCAGAACTATTTCACATAAAATCTTGAATAATTTTTACCCGGACACATTTCACATTTCACATTCCACATTGCAAGATGATCTAATAAACTTGCTTGAATGTCTGCAAAATCCCATTTGAAGTGGCTCTGAATCTCCGCCATTCTGTGTGCGTGTTGCTTGACTCTCATTACAATTGCAAAAGGAACGAACGGAAAAAGGCCCCCCCGGCCAAGGGTTCTGCAGGCCAAAGAATACGCATTTCATTTGCAGCCCCCTCGGAGCCACAACTAGCCGAGTAGAACTCAGAAAAGCCATCTAAAAGTTAATTACAATTGCCTCGGCAGTCGACAGTCGACAGTCGGCAGTCGGCAGTCAGCAATGCTGCAACTTTAACTGCCGCAACGAGTTCGCATTAAGCCAAAACGAGGCACAAAAAAAAAACCAAATAGAAACCAAGAAAGGAAGTCAAAGTTACACTAAAAGAGGCAACAAAAATACCCTAGAAAGTTTTGAACCAAAGTCTCATTTGTGGCACATGTAGGGATAAGTATTTTTAGGCATCCATCAACGCGGGCCGTTACTCGGCGGCCTGAAGACTTCCCTTCTCCCTTTTCGAACAGGAAACATCTTCTGGCCTTGGTTCGTTATGCCCTCCGTCCAGGGTACACCCCAAGGCCCAGCCCCAGCCCAGAGCCAAAATGAAGTTCAAGCCATAAGCAGTGCCAGTGGCAGTGTGGCACTGTGGCAATATCAAGCTGCTGCAGCTCTGGCACGGGGACGTATAAATATTAAAAAGAAAATCTGCTACATGGCTACGTGCAACGCATTTCAACGCAACCAACGCGACCTAAACGACCTCCTGGCCCCAGTGCCAGTGCCTACACACACACTGATACACTGATACCACAAACACACATATATAGAGAGCACACACACACGCAGACACAAAGAGCGAAAAGGATACAGCAGGCAAAGTAGGAAGAAAAAAAAAACGAAGAAGAAAATGAAGTGAAATTTACTTTGACATATTTTTGTGCTTAGCAAAGCAAATACTTTCATTATTTTTCCTGTTGGGCCAGGCTCCTTTCCATGGCTCTGGGTTTACTGTAATCATGCCCCCCCCCCCCCCCACGCCCACCCACCGAACTCGCACAGAGTTGCATTTGAGTGGCTCAAAACATTTTGCGGTCCACGCCCACAGCCGGGGAATCCCCACTTATAGATGACCGGCAGTCCGGGGGCGTGTCCTCTCAGCCCCCCCCCCCAAGCGGCAATTTGTTTTGCCTAAAACCAGAGGCCAGAGCCTCCTCGAACTTGATTTCAGATACGACACGAAAAAAAGAATTTTAGTAGCGGAAACTTTGCTTAGATTTGGGGACTACTCCTCGATTATTTTTGGAGGGAAATAATGGGAAAATTATGTGCCTTTAAGTGATATTTTTTGGGTTTTTTTGAAGGAGGATTGTCCTCCCACTGATAATCCTTGTTATACTCCATTATTAATGAAATATTTCCCTCTCTGTTTGTGTTTTTTTTTACTTGCAGAACTCTTAGTGTTGTGCGTCTATGAGGAGAACAGCAAAGTTTTTTGTTTTTTTTTTTTTGGGCTCCAACTGCCTGCACACCCTCACACGGACGGACAGCGACAGAGACGGACAGGGACACGGACAGGGACAGGAGACGGCAGACAGCAGACAGCAGACGGATGTGTGTGTGAGCGACGGTGAGCGGTGAAGCAGAGTCGAGTCGAGGTGAGAAGAGGGCTGCGTGTAGGCAGAAGGTGGCAGCAGCTGGACGCTGGACCTGGACCATGGATTGGACTCGGTGGCAAGAGGCCAGAGAAGGAGCTGGCAGCGGCAGCAGCAGCAACAGCAACAACACCCGGAGTGGCAGCAACGATTGCGATTGTGAGACACGGCACAGCCATCGGCTGTTGCACATTTGATTCGTCGAGTCGAGGCTTCATCAGTAGGTTCAATCAGATCAAATCAAATCAAATCAATCAGATCAGTCAGTCAGTCAGTCACCCACTCTCAATCAGTCGCCAGTCAAGCGCTTGCTTGTCGTTTGTCACACCATCATCCAACGATACTTAATCGACGATTAACCAATTTAGCAAGCGATCAAGACATGCACATTACTGTAAATAAAACGCAGATATACTAGTTTCATAAAACAGCCAACAATCAACTAAACCAACTAAAAACTACCAAAAAAAAAAAAAAACCCAAGAACAACCAAAGAGTGAAGTGTTTTCCAGTGTATTGCCACAAAAAACAACAACGAATCGGCAGCAGAAAAACAGACCCCAAAGGTGATAGGGCGGCGCATGCTGCGGGTGGCTCCAGCCACAGTCTGGGGCAGCCAGCCCTCAATACAACCCAAAGATCGAACCAGAACCAGAACCAGAACAACAGCATAACGCCCCAAACACTGCCAATGCCATTGCCATTATCCAGACCAACGTTCGCTCATCATCGTTCGTTTAGATTTGACACAAGTGAGTTTAGAACGAAACTATTAATCATTATCCATGCATATGTATCTTCTAACTAACTAGCAATATCAATAGATCTTCTAGCTCTAAGTATGTGAACTGTATATATATCCTCTCTTCTCTAAGAACTAGTTGTCATACATCTTCGAGGGGAACAAGTACTTGGTTATTGGTGGGCAGTAGTTATCTCTCTCTCTCTCGCTCTATAGAAATTGTAAATAAACATCTAATATATCATCTTTAAAAACAATTAGTTGTCACAATCGTACATCCACGGGGGGGATGGGAGATGGAAACGACATCAAGTGGAACGTATCTATCGAGATCCCTTGAGCCTGGAACTACCAATCGAATCGGATCCACTAATACCACTTTTCACGGGCCATTCTTTGGGCTTTCCCCCAAAGTTAGACTTAAATTTCGGTCCGCAGAATCCAACAGCAAAAAACACACACACAAGAAAGCTAAAACCGAAGCCTATAAGTCATGTACAAGACATAAAACTTGTTGTGGAACTCGCTTTGCATTTTCTTGGTCAGAGAGCCGCCACCGATTGAGGCAGTCAATCAAAGTGGCTCTCATTGAATCACTTAACCGACGGCACCCCACCATAGAGCCAGTTGTCGCCACCTTAAGCGGACAGCAAAGAACAGACCACGATTCGCATTACGATTCGATCCATCAATTAGTTGTGCACTAATTGCGACTAGCAGACCCTACACCCCATAAGCCCCCAATCCACTAGCCACTAACCACTTGCAACCTCAGGTGGCACCCTAGTTTCCATACGAGGGGTCTCCACTCCCTCGTGTCCACTCTCAATCACAATCACAATTGCAATTGCAATCTGCAATCTGACAAATCAAATCTTGTATGCAAAACAGCAACAGCGGACGGGGAACAAGCAGCCAGAGCCACGTGAGGCGCCAAGCAATTTGTACAAACATTTGCGCAAACAAAACGCAAGCGAGCGAAGGAGCGAAGGAGCGGAGCTGTACGGCCACTCCGTGGTCCGGCCGTCGCGTGACCCGCGAGTTTTGCACAACAAACAACGTAATTGCTCATAACGCGGCCCCGGGGCAGGAGTGGAGGGAGCCCTTTGAGGAGTGCTGTCCTGTGAATGACCCACGGAGGAGGCAGGAGCTGCAAAGCAGGGCGTCCGGAGAGTGGGAGAGTGACGATAACTAACCGTTTATAGCAATTATACGACCGAGGCCGAGGCCGAGGCAAACGGCCAAGAAGTGATTTGTGAGTGCGTGCCGAGTGTGTGTGGTGGCAGGTGGTGGTGGCTCGAAACAATTAGACTCCCGGGCGGAAATCCACCCGGAAGAGTAGCACCCACTCGCACCCCGGCTGGCTAGATGTATAAACCGGACACCCTTACGCGCCGCGGCAGTCTGAGATCCCTGCGAAGCGCCCCCCTACTGAGCACGGTGCTGGAGAGCACACTCTCGCTGACCCGCATCCATCCGATCGCCTCGCTGGAACTGCCCGGCCTCGACTATGCCATTCAATCGCAATCGGCACTGGGCGGCCTTGGCCACCATCGCGAACTAGGCACCTCCCTGCGCAGTGGCATTGCAGCGATCACAGCGGCCAGCGCCTCCGCCGGCGGCCTATCCCAATCGCAGAGCGCCCTCTTGGGGCGGTACGGCCCAAACGCCTCCATACGCCACAACGAGCGAAAGATTGTCCAACCGAAACGGTACGTCCGAAAACCTCTCTACTTACTCATCCATCCTGGTAGTGTCTTAGAAGGGACATACAATAAATGCATATAGATCTACCTGCATCACAATACAGTTCCAGTACGAGTATGGTAAGAATGTGGTGTGTAAGATCCTTCCAGCCTTCCTGTTGGAGGGAAGATGGTGGTAGGTCCTTTACAGGTTGTTTTATCATACTTATCTTAAGTCTTTTAGGGATAAATACCATCAAAACTAGTACGCGTATTCCATTCAGAAGATCCCATATCATTCTGTATCTTTTATTTACAATATCTCTCAAACTCTCAAGAAATCATCTAAGAAATGCATCAGACTAGGGCGCAAGCCCAGTGCCAACCCCCGGCTCACTCGCTTGCCGCGATACGAGCCGCGATCGGACAACGACAACGACCCAAAATTGTTTATATACCAGGGAGATCACCTTGCCACAAATGTTTTATTCTTTATACACAAACGCCAGACAATAGGGCCAGCCGTGCCGTCTACTTGATCACCAGTCGCGCATGGGACACCAGCGCTTCAGGTTGCCATCCCATGGAAGGTCCTCCAGGCCCGCCCGGGCGGCTATCACAGCCTTCACGCGATTGGCGAAACGCACTGGGGACTCGCCGGGCTCGCGGATCATGGGGGGTAGGTAATAAATGTCGCAGCTGAGGCACCAGGAGGTGACCAGCATCACCATGTACCGGAACATCGAGTAGCGGGTGCTGTCCCAGTAGGCCTCCCCGTAGCGGCGGTCGTAGCGGATGGCCACCGGGTAGACGATGTCGCTGACGGCGAAGCTGCCCTTCTTGAACTGCATTACGGCGGTGTTGTTGATGCACGTGCCCTCGGGGAAGAGGAGAATCGGCGGCTTGTCCGGGGACCGCATGTGCTGGCGCAGGGCCTCGCCGAGGGCCTCACGCTCGCCCGGGATGCGCCGGTTGAACCACATGTGCGGCGAGACCCGCGACAGGGAGCTCTGGAAGACCCCGAGAATGCCGTCGTGCCGCTGGCCGGTCAGCGAGTAGTGCCCATCGCACATGAGAATGAGCACGTCCAGCGGATTGGTGTGGTTGCACACGCAGATGCCCTTGGTTGGGCGGAGCTCGGTATTGTGGTATCGCCGCATTATCGGCACACAGTTGGCGTTCATGCGTAGGGTCTGGCGCAGCAGCCACTTGGCCACATGCCGGTTGCACGACAATCTGCAGAGGAGCCCGATCAGGGCCGTGCTCGCCGGCACCACCACCAGGCAGCTGAGGCACATCACCGTCCGCAGGGGCATCAGCAGTGCATAGCGAAAGAGCAGTCCCAGGAGCCAGACCACTCGCAGCTGCCAGCTGAGCCGCCCAACATTCACCGAGAGGTCACGCGTGAGCAGGTTCCACTCACCCGCCGGCAGTGGGGCGGACACAAACCGTGTGGTCACATCGTCCTCCAGCACCAGAGCTATGCCCTCGGATATTATGTCGCAGCACAGCTCGATCTGTTGGCACAGCCGACTCTTCTGTGCGGACAGTATGTTTTTGTGGCTTCTTTGGCGCGAATTTAGGCTCGACTTCCGCTTCTTCATGACCTCCGGGTTCTGTGTCCAGCCCTCGCCCAGGCGCTGGAGTTCGTCGCGCTCGCTGGCCTGCCGCTCGGCCTCCAGCTGCCGCGAGCTCCACTTGAAGAGGCACTCGAGCAGGCCCAGGTACACGTTCTGCATTAGGACCAGGCCGAAGCTGAAGAACAGGCCAATGGACACCAGTGGGACACACATGTCGTCTGGGAAGTAGAATTCTGTAGCACATTCAAACGAATTAATATGACAGCTAAATGCCGGCCAGTGTGGCTTGGCTTTGTGTCCGTGTGTTGCCTAGTGTTGGAAAGCACTCACTCAACTCAAGTGTTGGAAAGAACGAGGGCGAAGAGCGAAAATATTTGAAGCGTTCCAAGGCGATGAAGCTTGAAAGGAAAAATCTCTTTATTCCCCCAGCAACATTTGCCCCACAAATTTCCCAATTAAAGGCCCTAATTCAATTTGGTCCCCCCCCTCCCCCACGGCTATTGCTGTCCTCCTTCCTGGCCTTCTTTGTTGAGCGCCCGAAAGACTTTTGATTTATTTAGCCAAAAAGGAAGTAAAAATGAAAAAAACGAACGAAGAGCTGCAAAAGCTGTAAAGGAAAAGAAGGAAACTTTGCCGTCGTCGTCGTCGTCGTCGAGAAGTCCTTTGCCAGGACAGGGTTTCGGTATAGGGTTTTTGGGCCCCGTTTGTTTTTTCGTATGGCAATAATTCAATTATGCCATAACAAGGCCGCAAAATGTTTGCCGCAGGGGAGTCCTGACCCGAAATCACTTAAAAACCACAAAAACTTCTGGCTTTGTTAATTCGTTAATTAAATGGGCCTGGCTGACTCCCGATGACAGCTTGTAAACAGAAGAGCCCCCCCCACCGCGAAAAAAAGGAAAAACTTTAAGGATTACGCAATGAACGATGATGGGGGCAGGGGCAGGGGCAGGGGCAGAGGCATCCCTTAAGCTGCCTTTCCTTCCATTGATTACATTGGGTGGCAACAATCTTTGCTTATCAAATGCAAACAACGTCGACAGACAACGTCGAACGGCAACGTCGAACGACAACTCATTTAGGCCCAGGCCCGGCCCCTTAATTAGCATAGAATGTGTTTTAAAAAGCCACTTGAGCTAAACATTCAAAACACCTCCGCCACCTGACTGTGTGCATCCTCCATCGCCGTCGCCATCGCCATCGCCATCGCGGACCCATCAACGACTTTTCCACTTGCCAGCGACAACGACCTTAGGCGCTTGCGGCCGAGTCTGCGGAGACGCCTCCGCCTGTCTCCTGTGTGCTTGTGTGTGTGGCACAGTTGGGCAAGTCTGGGGCCGGACAGATTTAGATACTCTAACGAATGGAGAACGAATTAAGGAAGAGCCCATGTCTACAGGGAGGCGTTTGTAACAGGTGAAAGCCGAGGCAGGGGCTAGACCTTGGAACCTCCCGAGAGAATGGAGATGATTGTGAATTCAGGAGATATCCTTACAGGATGCTTGGAGTAGTGTATAGATCGCTTCGGTGTCGGGGGCTGCCTGCTGTGGGGGTCTCCCCGGCACGTGACGCTCGAGTGTTGGGATAAGCATTTCCGCTCTTCAGACGTAACACGAAAAAAGCCCACAAACCCCCCACCGCCAGTGACAAAGCGACTGTTGTGGGCGCGTGGGGCGGGGGGTGGGTGGGGGGATGGGTAGGCAAATGAGGAAGCACAAAATGAAATTGTGACGCTGACGTTGGGGCACGCCCCCACGTGACGACGCCCACCTGCCATTCAAAAGTAATTTAGCGTTTAAAAAACATTTTTCTGCCTGACTTTTAAAAAAGTTGCGCGTAATGCGAGTCGGTAGTATCTATGTGCGTGTATCCGTGTGTCCGTGTGCGTGTGTGTGTGTGTGTTCAACACTCACCTGCTTGACGCCGTCACACGTACCGAAGTCGATGTCGATGTCGTTGTCGCTGTCGCTGTCGTCGTCTGTCTGATCCGCCTGATTGTATTATGGCCCCACGATGCAGGACGACAAGGATACTCCGCCGAGCTAACGGAACTTTTGTTTATTGACTCTGACGTCTCACCGACTGGCTACGTGCGGGCTTAGCCGGAGTTCGGTTCGTGTCGATGGGGCCGCGCTCAGATTGGGAGTACTTGTGGAAAGATTCTCGGCTACTGGTGGGTGTGTAGGGGGGGGGGGGAGGGGAGGGGGGGGAAGTAGAAGATGTATAATGTATGTATAAGCTATAGCTAGCAAAAAATATACTGCGGAATGGCAGGAAACGACTGTGTGACTAAATGCCGTATTTCAGTAAAGTCTTGGAAAACTGGGGGGAACACGACCCCCCCAATGGTCAAAGGCCAGTGGACAGGAGGAATGTGCCTTGTGCCCGGATAATCCCTGCTTTCGGGGACCCCATTCGAAAGACATTAGCAGCATTTTCATAAACAAAAAAAAAAACGTATAATTTCCCTGCGATTTGTATCCCTTTTCTATGGCCCGCTCGCTGCCAAGTTAATTAAAAAAGTGTTTCCATTTGGCTTTGACCCTCAGCGGGCAAGCGGGCGAGCGACATAAATCCCTTTGACACTCGATGGCATCTCCCACATTGGGAGCCCCGATCCCAGAGCTCAGGGCCCCTCTCGTAATTGGTTTATGCCATTTACTTGGCTTGTTTACCCGCAGACAACATTTGCATAATGGGACAGAAACAGAGCCCAGAAGCAGGAGGAACAGTACCGCAGCACCCAGAAACCGGGAATCAAAAACAAGAAATGTGATTTATAATTTTTTGTACTTTTTGTTTTTGCTTGCGGAGCATTTTAATTAGCCTGAGACCCGGGTCCCCCGGAAAGGAGATCAGTGGCAGGGCCAGAGCGTCGACCCATTGGCTAATTATGTGCGGGGGGGGGGTGGGGGTGGGGGACAGTGCGGCCGGATACTTGGCGGTTCGTCGGTGTTTTTGGTGTCATCAAGTCATTATTTAATATAAGTCCGCTTTGATAAATTATTTCCTGTTTTGATGGACGCTACGTGACGAAAGTTGTCAGACCAAGGAAGTGGCCACCGGGCCAGGGAAAGTGGCGGGGGGGTGGGGGGTTGGGGGTGCAAAACGTTTTTGATTTGCGGCCACGTTAAGGAGTTTACCAACCATTCATCCATCCAGCGCCATCCAGCGGCCATTCATTCACTCCCCTTCGGTGTGGGGATTACTTTGGAGGTTTACTCTCGCTGTGTTGTGCGTTTATTTGCAGCAATTAATCAATTTGGCCAGCGCGGTTTTTGTTGAATAAGTGATAAAGATTTATCACTTATACCCAAACCAAAGCAGTTCCACGGTCCACAGGCCCCAGTCCTTGGTCCACTTCTAAGGACCCCTCTTAAAGCGCATTAAAGTCTGCATGGAGACGCAAAGACAGAGAGAGAGTCGAGGGCCGAGTGCCGGCGGAGCACTCAACGTTCATTGAACCAAACATTTTGACTTTTGCGTCTGAACGCACATGAAAAGCTCTTGGAAAATGTACGAATTGAGTGTGCCAGAAAAGCGTGGCACTGGGGCTAGTCGAAGCGAGGGATTCGGTATTTATTTTTTGACTAAGAACCGACAAAACTGCTGTCATACTCTTGTAATAAGCAGAAGTTGCGGCCAGTCCCAGTCGAATGCTGGAATGCTCTGTCCTGGCCTCCATCAAAATCTAGATCTAAATCGTAGGAACAGCGGAAAGAAGCTACAGTTTCGTGCACCACTAGAAACGATGGGAATGCAACAATATCACCATCTTTTCGGCTTGGGATCCATAGCACAGATCCCATCTGTAGTCTTTAAAGCACTCTCCATTTCCCTATTAAGTTTCTGCGGGGATTGCAGCCTGGATTTTGTGAATAGGAACAGCGGAAAGAAGCTACAGTTTCGTGAACCCTAAGAAAACGATGGGATTGGAACAATATCGCAATATTTTCGGTTTGGAATTGCTGGATCCATAGCTATAGATAACATCTGTAGTCTTTAAACCACTCTCCATTTCCCTAGTAAGTTTCTACGGGGATTGCAGCCCGGATTTTGTGAATAGGAACAGCGGAAAGAAGCTACAGTTTCGTGCATTCCATGAAAACGATGGGAATGGAACAATATCACCATCTTTTCGGCTTGGGAATCGCTGAATCCATAGCTATAGATCCCATCTGTAGTCTTTAAACCCCTCTCCATTTCCCTATTAAGTTTCTGCGGGGGTTTCAGCCCAGTTTTTGCCAAAGTCCAGCGACTCTCGACTGTGCAAAGGGCATTCGAAGCTACAACCCGTTGAAATATTTCAACATAAATCTTTAAAGAATGTTAACGCCAGCAGCACAGGATATATACTGCCCTGTCCGCCCACTCCCTGTTCGGGCTGAATTTTTCGACCTTTTTTCCCCAGTCCCAGACCCAGACCCAGCCCCACCCACTCGCCCAAGCTGCAGCATGATGCAGCAGTGGCAGTGGCAGAGGGAACCCGGGGGTCAATGCACTCGCCCCAGGGGCTCTACGGAGGATGGAGCCGTAGTCGGAGCCGTAGTCGGAGCCGTAGTCGGAGTCAGACGAGTTTCGTTCGCCGATGTTTACGCTTTGAGCCGCGGCATTTTCGGGGCTTGTCAACGCCATTGCCATCCTGGAGGAGGTCCTGCCAACTTATTACTGAAAAACTGAAGCCGCCCCGAACATTTTCTTAGGTGCAAAAAGTTGCACTTTCCTGGGGGTGGGGCGGGGGCGGCGGCGGCTGCAGTCTGCGTGGGCGGGCGGTGTGGTTGCCCGGTTGGATGGTGGGCTCCCTCGGATGGCTGGTTTGTTGCCGTGTTAAGTGAAGTGTAGGCGCAAAGGCGAAACACGCGAAACTTGTCGGTGCAATGTAATAAATTTCGAAAACGTCCAAGCCCCCCGGCTATAACGAATGGCTTGCCCAATGCACATGGACAGCCGAGCGGCACCGCCACCACTGCCCCCCTGCCCTCGTGCCTTGTTAGGCCGCTGCAATAAGTCTTTTATGGCTTAGAGTTGGTTGGTTGGATGGTTCCTCCACTAGAGCTGGAGCTGGAGCTGGAGCTGGAAAACTTTTATCATTAAAGTTGAAAGGTAAAATTCGACCATAAAAAAAAAACAACAACAGCAACAAAAACAATAGCGCACAAAAACTTGAGATACGTGACTCACGAAATCCGCTCACGTGACTTAGTCAATAAAGTGGGCGAAAGTTTTTGCAAGAAAATATTCCCAATGTCCGTCCATGCCATGGCCCTCGCGGGCTTGGGTAGGGTAGGGTCTTAATACAGGCCTGTTTAACATAGGAGTATCGTATCTTAAGGAATGCTTCAGGCGATAAGCAATTTCTGAAGCCGCCCTGATTGGGAGGACCTTGTAGAGGCCTTTTTTTCCTGCTAACAGCAGAGCGGTGCAGACGAACAGCTGACAAGTTAACAGTGGATCGCTCTGTTAAATTTTGGACCGAAAAATGGGCTCATCTTTGCCCAGGCTTTGTAGACCTTTGAGTGGAAGAAAAGACTGGCAGAAACTTGTATTCTTTTAATTCTAAAATGTTGTCTTTTTGTTCATTTAATTCCTTGGGCTTTTAATCAATCGTTTAACGCTTACATTTGGCCACTTCATTCCCTGAATCCTTTTGTTGTATTTGCCAAAACCGAAACCAAAACCAAAACCGAATATCGTAACAGTTTTGCTCACACACTTAACCGCCAACAATTTTAATCGATCGCACTTGTGCGCCATTGAATACGAATACCCTCAATCTAAGCACCACCTCTTTCAGGTAACTGAACTCTCGTTTAGCCGCCATTCGGCATCACCACCCACCGACCACCGCCTACCATCCACCGCCTACCATCCACACACCCACCACCCACACACCCACACACCCACCACCCACTTTATTTCATTTCATTTCCTGCCATTTGCAATTTTCCATTTCGGGTGCACATTTATTGATTTCGCCATGCAATATATTTGGCTTGGGGTTAGACCCCCCACGCCCCACCCACGCCCCGCCCTCTATGTAAAGTGTGTGTGCTCTTTTTTTTTTGGCAATTTGTTAATTGTATTTCATATGCAAGCGTTGCATGCACTGAAAATTTTATTAGCTCTGCTCCCAAATGCAAATATTCGTAGGAGAGCGGAGCCAGGAATCAGCGTAACAATAAATTGAAAAATAAATGGAAATAAACTGAAATATGCATTGCATGTAAATACAGGAAGTCGATGCCTTCAAGGCTCTGCCTTCCGCCTTCCGCCTCCCTCTCCCTTGATTCTATTTAATATTTTTGCATAGTTCCCGCCTTGAGCCGGGGGTTCTCCCTTGTACTCGTATTGATTTCGGTGCCTCTTGTTATCGCCAAATGGTAAACCGCTTTGGGGACTCTCTGGCAGTGCCTCAATTAGTCTGGCATTCTGCTGGACCAGCTTAAAGCTGGGATATCCCTTCCCCCACATCCTTACCATCGAAGCTCCAGCTGTCTCTGGCTCTGTCTCTGGCTCTGGCTCTGTCTCTGGCTCTGTCTCTGCCTCTGTCTCTGGCTCTGTCTCTGTCTCTGGCTCTGCCTCTGTCTCTGCCTCTGTCTCCGGCTCTGTCTCTGTCTCTGTCTCTGTCTCTGTCTCTGTCTCTGGCTCTGGCTCTGTCTCTGTCTCTGGCTCTGTCTCTGGCTCTGGCTCTGGCTCTGCCTCTGTCTCTGGCTCTGCCTCTGTCTCCGGCTCTGTCTCTGGCTCTGTCTCTGGCTCTGCCTCTGTCTCTGGCTCCATCTCTGGCTCTGTCTCTGCCTCTGTTCTCCCCGCTGGCTATGCAAATTCAAATTCCTCGTCAAAATATTACTTGCAAAGTAAACGCGTGTAACTCGGCACCGACTACGGAGCCCGGAGAATGGAAAACCAAACAAAAGTACACACAAAAGTTGAGCAGAGTACTCCAAGAAAGGACACGATGAAAAGAAAAGTCGAATTTCTAGATACACTAGATAGCCCAACTCGTTGGATTTTCGATCAATCTTAAATTGGTTATTAGCATCCTGTAATTGGCAAGCCCCTTGTGTCTGGTTAGCTTTTGTTTGGGGGTTCCTTTGGGGACCTACCACGGACCATCTGGGGGCTTGGACAAAATCTGGTTACCCGCTGCAAGTGCAACAAAATATACATGCGAGTACAACTGAAAATATTTTCTTATGCTTGTATGAAATGCAAGCATGTAAATACCAGACCCCCCCCATCCCCCACCCACCCACACGGACTGACATGCATAACTTTTTCCGACACAATGCGGCTGCAGTCTTCTCTTCTTCTGGCACCATGAAAAAGAAGGAGAAGGCGAGACAGACGAGGGCTGTTTGAATAGTAAGTTGTTCCGTAACTAAACTTCAAATCAAACTCTTCTTCGGTCTGCTTTTAGTCCGTGGTTTTTGGAATTCGTTGCGATTCGCTTTTTCGTAGCATACTTTTTGGGGACAACATTTGCTGCCAAAACTTTGCCTTGGCTCTTTTGCTTTTTTCAACAAAATATTAATAGCAAAAGAAGAATTTCAACTTTCTATGAAAAGTACGTGCCTGCCTTGTGTGGAATTTGCTGCCTCACGGACGCAGCGCACTTCTGGCCTGACAAAAAAAAAAGCATCCAAAACAGAGAAAAAGAAAACAAAATTAGCATAAATGCCCAGAAAAAATGGATGAGCAGAAAGTCAGCTTTTCACTCGGTTTTTTTTCTGCAAAAAGTGATGGAAACATGGCCTAATCTAGACATGGGAATAATCTTGAAATCTTTAACTAAACAAGCAATATCTTCTAAAAAATTACCAGTCCTTTGTGGCTTCCAATCAGCAAATCTATGGCATTGAACTTTCCCATTTTGCTGGTTCCGCTCTCAGTCCATCAAAGCGGCGGTCATGAATATTGAATGGCCACGAATTGAATGAACGACACTCGTGTGCTCTAATCCCCATCAAAGGGGAAAATAATTGGGCATAGATGTACAAACGATGACGGGGCCAAATTGGGTTCCGCTGTTGCGTTCCCATAATTTTCGCTTGAATATTTAAATCTCGCAGGTTTCCACCTTGCCGAACCCCCCAGCTGCTGTCGCACATATAGTTAACAGTTTGCCGCCTGCAATGGTTTTTTTTTGTATATTAAAATTGAGTTTTAAATAAGAGCCGTTCGGAGAGGCTTTTCCGATTTATCGCCCAGGGAAACATGTACGAGTATACCGCCCACAATGCGGTCTGTCTCTGTCTCCCTCTCTCTCTGCCGCAAAGAGGAGACTTAAGCTCTGGGCTCTGGGCTCTAGCTGAATCGATCGATCCGGGGAGCATTGCACATTTCATAATATCCTGCTGGGATTTTTAATATCGCAATGGCTTTCACTTGTTTACCGCTTTATGCAAATTTCATTGTGAGTCCCCCCCGTCCCCCGTCCCCCGTCCACGTCCCCTTCCGCCCTATTGAGCACTTTGATTTGTGTGTGCCTGTACATACACCCATATATATATATATATATGTATATCATTCTGGTAT
The DNA here is from genome assembly GCF_003369915.1 of Drosophila miranda. Taxonomy (NCBI): domain Eukaryota; kingdom Metazoa; phylum Arthropoda; class Insecta; order Diptera; family Drosophilidae; genus Drosophila; species Drosophila miranda. The sequence goes on from NC_046673.1 coordinate 14,179,963, forward strand.
ATACATGATTGTCTTTGGGAGTTGGCAATTTATTTACTCTTGTCCATTGCGTCGTGTCCTTTGGCAATAAAATAAACATATGAAGAGAATTAAAATATTAAAACTTCAACTTAAAGACAAGTGGAGTGGAGTGGTGTGGAGTGGTGTGGAGTGTGTGCATAAATCAATAAGAAATAAGGAGTAGGGAATCTGTTTGGCAGATATCTGGCAGATATCCATGGCTTCTTTGGGTTTGTCTGAAATTTCGCCTAAAGACGCAGCGAGGGGGCGGTTTTCACAATATTACGGATACGCCGTGCTGCCGTGCTGCCGTTTGCTTCGATTCGATTCGAGCCCACGGCTGAGGGAGAGACGAGGGAACAATGGAAATTAATTATACACCTATGTGTGTATGTGTATATTGAATAAATTCATAATTTACCCAAGAGGCAGAGTCGAACGACGAACGGAGGTCGTGCCAAGGGCTCTTCAAGAGAAGAACTGCACTGCAATGAATGCAATATGAAAAGCTAACAATTAAGAAAATTATTCAAACCAAAATTGCGAGTGGAATGCTCAAGTGCTCGAAAGGAAATTATGGCAAGCACTTCGGCGAAATGTGTAGTGAATAATGGTTAAAATTTCATCTCCATTTTGCGCAACGTATCGGCACGAGTACGTACGTATATGATGGCCAATCGATTATTTGATTACTCAATCAATTAAAACCAATCGAAGGCAGGACTGTTGTGAGCCCACGATTGTCCATCCGCAACAAGGTAATTGCTCGCCAAATGTCTGCCGAAGGGGCAGTTATCGAATAACCAGCTGCGAGTAATTATAGGTTTAGTCGCCTTTTGTCAAGCACATATTTCATTGGATTGATTGATGGTCATGGGGGTTTATTCAAAGCTCATTGAATCAAGCAATTAGGGCCTGCATACACTGGGATTTACTGCCAAATGAATGGGTTAATGGAGAGATGTTAAGTAAAAAGTACGATGTATATATCTATTAAATAAAATAAACTGAACATTGATTGGCAGTCAGCCTCTAAGCAGCCACATACGGCATTCATACGGCCAATGATTGGCGCCCCGCCCTCAACGCTCTCCTTTCTCTCTCTCCGGGCTGGCCATCATTGCCTGGGCCATCTTCTTTGGCCTGCACTTAAGGCCGATGCCACCCAAATTGGCCCATTCCGAGGCCCGCCCGGCACTCAAAAGCTTACCCAGGTGCAGCGCCACGTGTAGATGGTGGGTACGAGCTATGGCCACCATCAAATCCTGCTGCTCCGCCATCGCTCTGGGAAAGTGTAATTAAATATCCATTTAGTGTACATTACGTTTCCTTTTTGGCCGGGCCAGCACACAGGGAGAGTGGGGGAGTGGGAGAGCGGGAGAATGCGGCTGAGCTGGGTAGACACATTACCAACTTTTCAAAAAATAAAAAGAAAGAAGAAGAAAAACCCTTAAGAAAAAGACAGAGGAGGGGGCAGAGTATGGCAAAAGAAAAGCTAGGAAAAACACGAACCGCTTAGCCGGGTCTGAGGCAGAAGTTTAAAGAGCTGCTTATGTCTAAATTAATTTAAAAAGTTCGTTCACTTGAAAAATCGCGTTGGTCCGCTCCGGAGATGGGAAACGGGAGAGCATCCTCTTGTCGTCCATTTTGTGGCCGCTCGAGAGTTGCCCGCGGCCCGGAGCGGGACCAGAGTCTGTTGGTTCCCTGGTTCCCTGGTGTTCACTCGTTTATTAAAGATTATGCTTATAATGACGACGACAATGACGACGACAAGCAGGAGATGAGGAGGAAGAAGCAAGGCAGTCCATTCCGCCACTCCGCCCACTTTGCCCAGTGCCATTCCATCTCCTGGATGATGATGATGATGATGATGATGATGCTGCTATTTTCCAACATTTTTCTTTTGCTTTTCTCCAAACATTTTTCTTCGGCCGCTGTCCGTGGTCCGCTGTCTTCCCATTCGCGCTGCTCTTTATTTTATTTCATTTCATTTCATTTCATGCTTTCTTCTACTTCTTCTCGTTCTGCACTTGTTTATCATTCCATAGTCCTTCCCCCCCCGCTACCCGCTACCCGTTTTGGACGTGTTCTTAGCGCTTCTGACAGAAGTCCACATCGGGCCGGATTCCCGGCTTTGGCACTGCTTTTGGGTTGAAGTGTGACGTGATTTGTGTCGAGCAGTGCTCTCTAGCACTCTTCATTTCCCCCCCCCCCACACGTCAGCTTAGCCAGAGGAAGGCAGACACAGTGCAGCGGAGAAATATGCGTATCCTCTGATGAGAGTGATCCTTGCGATCCCAAACTCGGGCTTTCGAAGACTTTTCTGCCCCAGTGTAAGGGAACCCAAGACTGCTGTGACCCATATAGATGTGCACACACTATATGGGTTAGAGCTTCTGTTTGGGGACATGGGGACTCCCGCCATTTGACAGAATTCGTGCCACTGTCGTTGTCGTCGTCATCATCATTGTCGTCAGAGTCGACGGCGGCCAAATGACTTGGCCATTGTATGTTTTTTTTTTTGGCCCAAAACCTTTGCGGTGAGAGGTGGCCTCCCGCCATTGTGTGCCCCACTAGGCACCGCACCCCTTCTGCGGACGCTCCGTCTATTGTTTCTCCTCTCTGTTTCATTTCTATGTCATTTCCGTTGCCTTTCTTCGTCGCTGCCCCCCCACCCGTTGGCCCACTGCTGCTGCTGTTGGCATTTCACAGCTAATTTCAACTAGAAATTTTTGGATCGTGAGATTAGGGCGGTCGCCAGGGGGGCTCTGGAACTAGAACTGGAACTGGAACTGGGGCTGGATCTGGATCTGGGTCTGGTGTGGGCATGGGCATGGGGCTAGGCAGGACAACCATAAGTCATCCGACCGCTTGCCAGAGTGCGCTTATGCAAATTTGTGCCAGCTGACAAATGGGACAGCATTTGCACAATGCCAAAGGAGCGGGGAGTGGGGAGCGGGAGTGGGGAGTGGAAAGGAGTGAGGGTTGAAGATTTTGGGAGCTGGTCCTGCTCCTGCTCCTGGTTCAGGTTCTGGCGGGGGCGCTGGGGCGTGTCTATATAAATGTCATTTGCGTCTGTGGATGTGGATGTGAAATCAGGAGGCAGGAGGCACTGGCCGGGAGGAGGCCGGCCTCTCGCTTAGCCTGACATGATGATGATAAAGTGCACATTAAAAAATATTTGCCATTGCCTTTTTTCGTTGTTTTCTTGTTGTTTGTTTCTTGTTGTTTGTTTCTTGCTGGCTGTTGGGTTGTTCGTTGTTCTTTCTCCACTTGGAATTATTTATGTGTCGAGCGCGTTGTGAATTTTAAAACTATGGCAAAAGCATCAGAGGCTGCGGGTAAGAAATATAAGTAGTTGAAGAGAAAAGCAGTCCTGATAATCGGAATGGATACACGAAAAAAGAAAGACCTTTCACTCTTCGATGCGATAAGTTTGAGTCCTCTCGAACCTCTCAAATTAGGTTACCTACTTTGAGGAGTACTTCAATTCGAGAAAGATTCAAAAAAGTTACAGTACAACGAGTTTCGTCTCACTCGCTGAAAAGTAGCGAGACTCGCTACTCGCTGGAACAGAAAGAAGAGACTTTGGAAGCCAGTGAAAAATGGGAATGAATCAGAGAGTGGAAAGGACCCCGTTTAAACATGGTGAAGGACGAAGCAACCAAAGAGGATGCAAAACAAGATGCCGACAATTACATAGATTCACTTTGGTGGCTGGAAAATCAATACAAAGCAAACATGAAACCAGCGAAAAAATCCCGAAAAAGTGACAGAAAAATCTGCGCCCAATGCGGGGGGGCGGGAGGAGCACTCCAACCAGACCCTCATCGCTTAGCCCCGCTTTGTGGCCTCCTTCGGCCGCTGTGGGAGTGCGGGAGTACATAATCATTATTACACATTATTATATAATATAATGCCGCCGCATATAATTCACACTTGCACGCAGACAGCCACAGCAACAGCACACACGTGGCACGCCCCTGCCGCAGCCTCAGTTACTGCCTCTTATCAACATGCTGCAAGCCGCACAAATGAAGTCTTCTCTTTTAATTTTTTTTCGCCATTCCTTTCGCTCTGCCCCACCGTCTCCGCAGTCTCTTTCTCTGTGGCCCACACACACGCACATAAAATTATTTTCTTCATATAATAAGTGTAATAACTTTCATGTGTCGCATATTCGGAGCGAGCACAGGAGCATAGGAGGAAAAGCTAAGGGCTTTCGGAGAGCTAGGAGCTCTGTGGAAAAGCGAAAGCTAAGGAGTAGCGAGCAGAGCAAAAATCATGGAAAAAGCGGCAGATTGAGGGATCTACGAGTCCTTCGTGAAGTGCGTACACGCACCCATCAGACGACTGTGAACTGAACGGATTTCTACTTTATAATAACTGCATTGACTTTAACATTTTTATACCCAGGAAATGGCAAACATTCGAAAGAAATATATATATATAAAGCTTCCACTTTGGAGGCAACCCTCGCTGATAGCTTGCCACACTTTCGAGATGTGTCCCAGTGTGCGTGCATATCTGTGTGGAGGGAGCACTTAAATGGAACTGACTGCCGAGTGCGTTGTCCTCATTTGAAGCACAGATCCACAAATCCCGCGACGACAATACAAAATCCTCCATCCAAATGGAGAAGAGAGAAGGTATCGTGTCCCTGGCTACCATCTGGATAAGATATCCTTAAAGTTCTCATGTCGAGAAGTGGCACAAATTTAGTTTCACTCGCCAGCGCAGAGCCATAGATGAACCACCGCCGAACCACCAGGGAACCACCGCCGAACCACCGCTGAACCACCGCTGAACCATCGCTGAACCACCGCCGAACCACCGCCGAACCACCGCTGAACCACCGCTGAACCACCGCCGAACCACCAGGGAACCACCGCCGAACCACAGCCGAACCACCGCCGAACCACCGCAGAACCACCGCAGAACCACCGCAGAACCACCGCCGAACCACCGCAGAGCCACCGCCGAACCACCGCCGAAACACCACCGAACCACCGCCGAACCACCGCCGAACCACCAGGGAACCACCGCCGAACCACCGCCAAACCACCGCCGAACCACCAGGGAACCACCGCCGAACCACCGCAGAGCCACTGAATCACGGAACCACGATCAATCAAGAGGCAATGCCGTTCATTTGACAGGCTGTAAAGTCCAACAATGGCGGACAAAAGGCCTCAAAAACTCCCAGAGCAGCTGTTGAAAACCGAGAGACGACCCAAAGAGGACTCCACTCTGTTTGCATCAAATATGGTAATGATTGGCTCCTCGTACATTAGCCAATGTCGATACAAATGGGCAGCGAGTACTCGTACCTGTAATATCCACACCAGGGGCCAGGAGGGCTTTATTCGAAATGCATTTTGCGGTCATTGCTCGACCGTTCGCTGGATGGCAAAATGGAAAACGGAATTATGCGCAATTATTTTGGCATTGGCATATTCCAAGCTCTGCCAACTGACCTCTCCAGCTGGGCCACCGCAACCCCGCCACCCCGCCACCCGCCACTGGGCGCTGGCCCCCGCTCGATTTGTTTCCATGCAATTTAAGCGGCTCAGCAGTGGGGTGGGGTGGGCTTTGGGGACAGCAGGACAGCAATTACAGGACAACAAGAAGGCAATCTTGAAGGACTCGCCACAACAAAAGACAAAGGACAAAGGACAAAGGACAATATCAGGCACAAGAGTAAATTGTGGCTGGGAAATTAATTGGCCCCCGCCAAAGGACAGGCAGGACAGCCCTCTGCCAGGGTTGTCGAAGGCCTCAACAGGACTGGAATCGCATCGAATGCAATGGATACTCCTTATTAATTTTGTTGCATGGATTCGAAGGGAATTTAATAACCAGATACTCCTGACAAATGCTTGTCGGAACGATTGGAATTTTCCTTGGCAAGATGGCAGGCATTTTGAAAGAGATTCCCAAAAGTGCAACCACAAGATCTATCTATCTATGGATACCCATGTGCGTACACTGTTTTCTCTCAGTGTATTAGCCCACTTTTGTTTTTGGATAATTGCGCTTATTACGCTGCGAAGCCAAGGAGAAATGGCATCGAAAGGAAAGCAAAGAATATCAAATAAAGGAAAACAGTAGCGATGGGGAAAATCTGAAATATAAAATTCCGATGGCTTTGTCTTCATATGGAAGACAATTTCATGGCTATCTGCTCCCCTGCTCCATGCGAGAAGCTGTCGTCTGGCTGACCCCCAGGGGCCCTCGAGCCCTCCCATTAACTGTTGCAGGGGCAACTGCAGCGCCGCCTGTGACTGTGCCTCAGTTGTCGCCGCATCGCCACTAGAGACACGTGATGCCAGAGCGAAGGAGACAGATTTTTGTCGAGTGCCGCAGTGAGTGGAAAGAGTTTTGACCAACAGAAAACTACCCTATATTACAACTAAAACGGTGGAAGACCAGTCAGATCTGTCAGTCAGAAGTCTAATGAAAAAGTCCATCCAGACGAGAGTCGATGTCCGTACTTCCCAGCCAACTTCCAGGGCCAACAAGTTGAAGGAAAAGCCTTAATGGATATCGACTTGGAGGATACCCTACGGAAAAGCAAGCCAACGATAGAGGCGATAAAAAAAAGAAAGAGTAACGGACAGTTCAGGGAAAAGAAGAGGGAAATGGAAATCCCTGCCCAGCAACCGATTTGTGGGTGGAATCAGAGCCAGCTGCTGCATTATGCAGTGACAGCGATATGACTGTGTGGGGCATGCAAATTTTAGACACATAAGCCGTCTGCCTGTCACAGAATGGAAATCATTTGGTTAAATTGCAAAATGTTTGCAAAATTAGTTCATATTAATTTACAGAGCAGCCAGTGCAAGCGAAGGACCAGCATGGGTACTGGCCAGAATTATATATTGATCGAATACTGGCAGGGGGTACCATAAATCAGGGGTTTCAATGGGTTGGACACAGTGATATGACATGGTATACCCCCCCACTTTTCGAAGCATTTCTTGAGGAGTGCCCCTCCACCGCCTCAAAAGTTGTTAAAAATATTCATCCGATGGCGACTGGTATTCTTTACCTGTGACTTTTCAGGACTTTCACTGATTTGGATCTTTAAATAGAAATATTCGCGCTCCACTTCATGGCCATTTCGGTGCCTGCTTTTCTTTCTCAAATTAAATAAACTGTTCTCTTGGCCGCCAACAAACCAACGCGATGCGTTCTGATGGGAAGTGAGAAGGGGGGAGGGATTGTGGAAAAGGAAAAACACATTTATCTCGATTTTCACGCTGTCAGCAGCAACTCAAAAAGGCGACAGTTTGTAAAAGATTCGAAAAAAAACCAAGAAAAATAAATAAAAGAAGAAAAAAAAGTAAAAAGGTGCCAGGGACAAGCGAACCGCAAGGAACCAAAGGCAAACCGAAGCGCCTGCACAAAGTCAATTTCAAGATTTATTTTTTGCAATTTAACATTTCTGTTACGCCTGTCAGCCGAAAAATAAAACAAAACAAAGATCCCAAAGTGAAACAAAACAAAGCGAAACCGCCGAAATATTTCCCAGGAAGAACGTAACGAACAAAGTCCTGGGGCGTTCAACCCTCCAGAAATCGGTGGAGACCCCGACTCCAGAGGCAGAAGGTGAATGCGGTTACAAAAATAATAATAAATTAAAAGCTTGTGCCCCTCCAGCCGAAAGGTCAAATAATTTCAATAAGACAACAACAACAATAGCAGAAGAGAGTGGGCGACGATGCCGAAAACAAGACCTCTGCAAGCTGCCACGCCCACCCTGGAAGTACACCGCCCTTCGTCTACTAAAGCCCATATTGAAATGCCGAAAACAGGGCCAACAAGTTGAAGGAGAAGCCTTAATGGATATCGACTTGGAGGATACCCTACGGAGAAGCAAGCCAACGATAGAGGCGATAAAAAAAAGAGAGATTAACGGACAGTTCATGGAAGAAAAGAGGGAAATGGAAATGGATGTAAGGGATAGTAGGTTCCATTAGCAGTATAAGGGACAAGTTATCGAAGGATTAGAATAAGTACAATTTGGTGGACGCGGAAACAAACTCGCTCTTCTTGGAATCCGGAGGAGAAAGTGTAGCCAAAGGACATTTTGAGAATACAAGTAATGTTGCCGATGCTTTTTAAGTATTTTCAATTTCGTTCCTTCAGAATGGAACTGGGGCTGGGTACGGGTCTGCCCTCCGTCGCAATTTGCTTTGTACTCGAATTTATTTGGCTTCTAGCGACCCCTAGGAGGCAACTGGGAGGCGTGGCAAGAGGCAGAGAATGCAGACCGAGCTAAAGTCAATATGCACAGGTCCAGAGTCCAAGGTCCGAGAGGCCGTGGAAATTTTGTGGAGGCCAGAGCAGCAGACGAGAAATTTGTGTATGTTGCTCTCGAAAGTAATCAGCAAGCAGTTAGCCTCCTCCACCCAGAAACCCCCAGCTCCTGTAGCCGCTCCGCTCTCTTTTTTTCATTAATAATAAATTAGGCGCACACCGGAAACGGAAATGCGCGTTGGCAGCCAGCCCAGGACTCAGACCAGACCAGGCCAGACCAGAACAGCAAAGTTTATTAGTTTTCGTTCTGGGAATATGCAACATTAGGAAGATACCATTCTTGCATTTTTTAGGAATTAAATTCCAGAGAAAATTCCACAAGATTCTTTCCGCTTGATGATGGTTTTTGCTGGGTCTGTGTGCTCACATGGGAATCCAATTAAACGCGCTGCTAATCCAGACAAAAGCACAGAAAATCACAGAAAATCTCCCTCGCAGCTAGATGCTTGAGTCAATAGAGTAGTAAATGAAGTCTTGGTCTTTATCAGCCAACTGGCATCGCTTTTTCTGAATGATGCACAGCGAGAAATGGGGTGGCAAGCCGTGGAAGCCATTGGCGATGGTTTGGTGACCCCGATCCCTCTTGTAAACATATCTCTGCGGAGTAATATATCCCTTATGTACCATCTGATCTATGCCAGGATGTACATGCTATTTTTCTCTTGGTGTACGAATGGGGAGTGAGCATCTTGCCTCCCAGTGAGTGTCTGTCTATCCGCGTCTTTGGTTAGTCAGAGCTTAAAAGCTTGGCTAATAAAAACGGGAATTATGCGTGAGTGTGTGCCAGAACAGGGCGTGGATGGAGCCGGAAACGAAGCGGGGATGGGAGATATGTATATGTTGATGGAACCGGAAATGAAATCGGAGCTGGAGCTGGAGAATTCTCCCTGTTGCTGGAGGCAATTAAGCGATAAGCGTAATCTACGTTGTCAATTCACACAAAATGCGTAAAGTCGTCAGCCGAGGAGGATTTCAATTAGGGAACGCAAAAATTCCACCCAATATTCTCCCACTATCTGGCCACTGTTCCCCCCCTTCCACCATCTATCTATCTATCCATGTGTCCTCTCTGGCCTGGCTGTGGCTGTGGCCTTTGCGCATATTTCATGAACACCACACACACGCACACAAGTGGATGCCTGCGGTGGAGTGGGCTGTGGGTGTGTGTGGGGATGGGGATGGGGATGGGTTGGGCCACTAGTAGACCCACTAAGTGCGGCCAATTAGCACAAAGGCAGAGGAAAGTGTTTCCGTTTAAAAGATGAGAAAGGCGAGCACCTCTCGAGTGACAATTTGCTTAACGTTTAAATTTAGATGCGAGGGCCAAGTCAAGCACTGGATGACCTCGACTGAGGATAAGCGCCAGTATATACGCGTGTACATATAAGAGCGTCTCTCTCGCTCTTTCCCTGTGAGACTCTCGTCACTGATGTTGTGTTGCGTTTCGTTGCAGGGTTCTATCACGCAAACTAAAGCCACATATTGTTGCGGACACCGTTAAGCAGTATATAAGTCGGGCCCAACGCACAACCAAAAAGGGTACCCAAGAGCAACAAAATAACATGGAGTTTTTACGCGGCGTCTATGCGTTTATGCAAGTGAGTAGATCATCGGTGAGTGTCAACTGTTTCCTTTTAACAACTGTACTAATCCATATGAACTTGCTCTATTTTTATACCGCCTTTGGTTCATTGAATGATTATACCATACCATACTCTACTCTACTACCACTCCAACTCAACTCAATTCAATCTCAATCTCAATCTCAATTCGAAACCCAAACGAAAAACAAAAATACAATACAAATTGAGTTTTAAACCGTAAAACCACAACCGAACAAAAAAAAAAAAAAAAAAAAAAAAAATGCTTGAAAAGCAAAAAACAAATCGAATATGTTACTACTACTTTCTACTACATACCTATTACTACTACTACCACCACCACTGTTGTAAGCGTAACAAAGTATCGAGCAAAATACCAGATAAATACCAGAAAATACCAAATATAAACCAAATAAATGTAAACAAATTACACTGTACTGCCCCAAAAACCATACTGTACCACGTACATCCATCCTGTATGTACATCCAAAGCCAAAAACTAACTCGTCGTGAAATCCATGTGAGAGAAGCAACCCTGACAGCCCGTGGACCACAATCTCAAACTCGAAAACAAACCGAATCAAGTAATCACCACCAAATAATAATGCAAGCGCTGAAGCAACAGCTGACAAATGAACAAACACTCTGTAAATGTGGCAGTGGATGGGCATAAATGTCCTTCCAGATGCCAGCTTCCAGATTCCAGAACTAGCCTCATCCGTACGAGCTGGCCCCAAAAAAAAAACCATTCCATTCTCTTTTCTGTTTCCCCCCGCCATGTTTTTTCTGTTGTTTGCGTTTGAGTTTGGAGGCCGTGACTTTTCAACCATTGCCATTCCATAACCAAAACCCATAGATGATAATAATACCAACAAGAAATGAATACAAAAAAAAAAGCGAAAGTAATATGAATAATACATAATAATAATACATAATAATAATAATAATAATATACTTACCGTGAGACTTAACATTCTGAGCGAACATTTTCAAAAGATCACAGAACAAAAGGAAACAAACAAATGAACATTCACATAAATTGCAAAAAAAAACAGAAAAAAAAAGAGTACGAAAAAAAAATGAAATTAATATGCAAAACATTCATTAAGTAGGATTTTGAACATGAAAATATCAACAGACAAAGAAAAAAAACAGACAAAAACCCCCTTAAAAAAACGAAACGAAAGAAAAACCCACAAAGGACAATCTTAAGAAAATGATGGCCAAGAACAAAGCAGCCATCTCTGTTTTTTTGCCACTCTCTCTCGCCCACTCTCACTTTCACTCGCTCGCTGGGCCTCGCCGGGCAGGGAAGAGAGTTGGTAGCGCCATCACAGACCCATTTTTGCCCATTGTCCATTATAACCATTGTCCAGCCATCCGCCATACCCATCTCTCTTTCTCTCAGAGCTCTCCTCTTTCTCTCTTTCTCCCACCAGAATATACAGAATACACATACACACACACACACTCAATACAAGCGTCTCTTTCTGGCTCACACACATACCATACACAGACACACACCCACACCCACACAAAGGCAACCCAAGTCTCTGTCTCTGTCTCTCCTTTTGTCTATGTTCAGTTTGATTTTTGATTGTAATTGGCTGTGTAATTGATTGATTGATATGCTTAGCTAAAATCTACAACTATAACTATACCTATAGCTGTAATATATCTATGTCTATGTCTGTCTCTATTCTCGCTGTTTGTGTGTAATGAAAATTTTTGGCAAGAAAATTACTGTAAGATTTTAACCGTTCTTATAAGTTTAGCTCTAGAACTCTTTGTTTTCTGTGTGCGCGTGTCTAGGCTTATGATTTCCCCACACACAAGGCACACTCAGAAACACAGCCCTAACCGAAGAGAAGTCTCTCTCAGTCTCCAAGTCTCCAAGTCCCCAAGTCCCTGTCCCTGTCCCTGGGCCCATCTTTCTCTAACGTTATAGTATCTACCTTTCTCCGTCTATGAAGGGTAACATGTAATTTAAAACAAATGTTTTATTCTTTATATATATATATATATCTCCGAAACCGAAAAACACAAACGAACCCAATATACCAAAACCGAATCGAATCGAAACCCAACCGAACCGAAACATCATTAAAGGTTGACTACAGCAACAGCAGCAGCAGCAACGTAAGCGGAAACGGAAACGGCAACGGTGAAGCCAGCGGCGGTTATGAGGCAACCCTGACAACCCTGCCCAGCGACGAGCCGGCGACGATCTCAAGCAGAAGATCCACGAACAGAACAGCGAACAGTGCAATCAGGACAATAAGGGAGACCGAGCCCGAGACCGAGGCAACGGCAACGGCAACAGCGGCCACAACAGCAACGGCCGAGGAGGCTGACGCCACATGGCCTGGCCAAGCGCCCTCGCAGCAGACCAAGACCAAGTCCAAGTCGCAGAGCAGAAGTCCTGCCCAGAAGCCCCAACAAAGTCAGAGTCAGAGTCGCCAGCTCCTACAGACAGCAGCACCAGCAGAAACAGTACAGGACAGTTGAGAGTGCGGCAAAAATGTGGGCCATCGATATCGATGCCAGCGGTAATCAAGCGAGAACTATGTCGGGCAGAACAATATGAATAGCGAACGAACACGAACGAATGAATAATGCTAACGAATGTGATAACTCGTATGTATATATAGCCACGTATATCCATGTATAACAATTATTTACATATGAACTTGCAAGCAGAAAACCAAAACAAACAAAACCAAATCAAAACAAATAAAACCAAAATCAAATCGTAATCAATATCAAACGATAAATCGTGACGCAATAAAGATAACGATACTACGATATCGATAATTAAGCACTCTAAAATAAAGTAAAACAAGCTCACATAAAATAAAATCAAAGAAAACAGGGCAACTATCAATAGGTGGCCTTAGATTGTGTGACTGAGATTTAGGAATGAAACAAAATCGATCAAACGATAAGTCAATAAAATAAAGCAAGAAGCGGATAGTCGATAACCGATAACCGATAGCCGATAGTCGATAAACGATAAGCAATAATCGAGCAACGATCAACGATCAACGATAGGACGTGCAATCAAATAATATCAAAAGTAATCGAAAAAAGCGACTCTGAACAGAACCAGAACCAGTAAACGAACTGCAACGAGAAGGCCTTCCCTTCCGAGCCAGAATCGAGAACAACTGCTCCACAACTGCTCTGCACCCCCGAAGGGTTGGTGGTGCGTGTGTGTGTGTGTGGTGTGCCCACGCGGGGGCGCCCATCCCCCCACCCCGCTAACGCAAAGTGATAGAAAATGGTAATTACAAAACAAGCAATTCTAGTTCATTTACCACTAAAACTAACCCCACAAAACCTCACACCTCCACCTATCCACCTCTCAACCCCCCCAACCTGTCTACCTCCTCACCCTACCCAAACGAAACCAGCCCCATAATCAACTTCAACTCAGTCTCGATCCTTCAATTGATCTATCTATCTGTCTATCAATCTCAAGGTTGACCCAGCCAACCCCAGCCCGCAAAAGAAGGGTCTCTCGAATGCCCCCGCCCCACCTCTATCTGTCCATCTATCTCTATATTACACTTTGTTTTACACACCTGATCTATGCGTTGTTTTTGCCTTATAAATATTGCATATACGTATCGTAGATTATTATTAGCTCAAATTACGCTTATTTATTTATATTTTAGCTTTACCTTTCGAGTCCCCCATTCCCCCTAGCTACACGGGGCGCCATCTGGCGGCCTATAACCTTTGGTTATTATCATTAACTTTGCTTTGGCTTTGTCGAATTTCGATTCAATCTCTCTCTCCTATCTCTATCTTCTCTCTCTCTTTCTCTCTCTCTCTCTCTTGTTCAGTGAATTTGTTTGATTGTGTTTAACTCGAGTAGAGCCCGCGATCCAGGAGCCAGAACCACAACTGAACAAAAAAAATAACAGAAAAAACAAAACAGAACAGAACAGGGGATACAAATTCAATAATCGTCTATCGATATTCTATCAAAAAGCAGCCGAACCGCGTAGGACACCAGCTAAAGCCAACAAGAAACATAACCCAACGACAACAGATTGCTCGCCTGCTACCACAGAATATGCTGTCAACGTCAGCGATTGAAAAGAAATCGTCAAAACGAACCGCACTGATAAAAACCTGATAAAACAAAACAGAAACCTAATCAATGAAATCCAAATTAAAAATTAAAACTCAAATAAAACTGAAACTGAAACCAAATCAAATTTAATACAAAATGATGTTTGTGAGAAACCCAGCGTATTGTCTCTCCGCTGGTCTTTTATCTCTATTTGTATCCCTACCTCTCTCTAACTCTCGATACTCTCGATACTCTAGATACTCCCGATACTCTAGATACTCTAGAAACTCGTATTTTTGTATCTCTCTCTGTCTAAACCCCCTATTAAAAACTATAACTATAACTATAATTGACTCTGATCTCACACACACACAGACACAAACACACACACGCACAGACAGAATCCAGTTAAACAGATTTGTAAAAGTATAGTAAAGTGTTGCGATTGCCGCCTGCGATAACCGCTAACCGATAACCGATAACCGATAGGCATTGCAATAACGCTGAGTGCCGAAAGTGCCACAACCGGAACTCAAAGAAAAAACTAAAGTAAAAGTTACTTTTCATTTGATTTCAATTATGATTTTCCACATCTATCAATAACGATGACTATTTATGCGTATCTAACTAAGTAAATCCAATCGAGTATATCGAAATTAAGTAGGTCTGGCCTTAATGCCTAGCAAAACAACCAAGAAACAACCAAAGTACTTGCTAACATACGAGACGGGAAGCCGAAATCTTAAATCTGAAATCTGAGATCTAAAGGTAGCCGTAGCCCTAAAATAGCTCTATTGCCGCGTATATGGTGTTCTGTGTAAATATTTTGCCAAAATCAAATGCGACGATCCCCAATGCGGGACCCAAACAAACACATAAAAGCAAACTTGAAATTGAGCAAACAAATCCTCCACCTTATATGGAACTATCGCCAAGAACCTAAAAAAGAAAACAAAAAGAAACCCCCCTCTCTCTGTCTCTCTCTTTGTCGCTCTCTATCTCTCTCTCTCTCTTTGTCTCTCTCTCTCTCTCTCTCTCTCTCTGATTCTCTCTCAGTCCAGAAGCCTGAAAACCCTAACCTGAACTATAGATAAATAAACCTAAATTTATACAAAACTTTTCTTTAAATTCGATTCAAGAAAAAATATAATAAAAAAAAAAATATCTATGACCACTTTGATTCCACTTTGCCTACCCCCACACCGTGCACACCCCCGCAGATCCCAGCCCACCCACACATTTGGAAAGAAAAGTTATTGATTTGAGAATATCTCCTATTTTGTTTTATTGTTTTTGTACCTACCCAAGTTCTCTGCCACACACTCACACACACACACCTCTTTTCTCCCCTGTCCGTCCCCCAAAAGTAGTTAAAACCAATCAATCCAAACCCAAAACAATGCCAAAACCAAACCAAAACCCCCAACAACAAATTGCACGTGTCTTAAGCCGTAACTAACAACTCAATCAATTGCAGTCTCTTGTGTTCTATAATATGCATACCATATCTATATATATATGCTACTGTACCATCTACTGTATCATTTGTTGTATTGTTTGTCGGATCCTTGTAGTAGCGTAACGTACACGGAAATGTTTCAATTCAATCAGCAGATCAACAAAACAAAACCAAAACCAAAACCAAACGTACCTTACCATATATCGTAAACGTATCGTAATCAATCAATATCTACTACTCGTATTGCGGCATTTGTGGTATTGTATCCGTATCCGTATTCGTATTCGTATTGTCAAGTGCAAATCCTTATCTACTAATTACTAACTACCAACTAAGCAAGATATATGCCAGCATATATACATACATACAGGCGTACATTCGTTCGCGTGCATGAGAATCGAAGCCAAATTTAATTTTTGTAATTCTAAAATCGAAACTTAAGATTTCATTTCTTAATCTTCGCGATTGTCATCGAAATTCCGATTATGAATGTCTCACTGTCATCGATATCGGTATCGATTTCAACCTAACAATAGATGGCACTAGAACGGTATGTATGTATGTGTTTGTGTGTGTATGTATATGTGTTTGTACGCATCCAAACATAAGTATATCGCATTGTGTATGTGTATGCTTGTCTGTATGTGTATTTGTAAACAGTTGTACGTATATCGGTGTAGATTTGTTTTATTTGAGTTGAGTTCTCTTTCTTTTCGAATACCATTCGACTGCTCATTTTTTCAACTGATTGCACCGCGCAAACGAGAGCTAGAAGGATTGTATTATTTCAGCTAATAATAATCGTTATGGTAATCGTAATCGTTTTTTTTGTTCCTTGGTTCGTAATCGATTATCTTTTGCGTTTCGTTTCCTTATTTCCTTATTTCGATAAGCAGTGAAGCGAACGAAGGATCGCTGGAACAGAATCGAGGAGAAGCAACAACTATCGTACTCAACACCATCTACATATATATATCTATATACCTATCTACTCGTACTCAAACTAAATATATCTATAGCCATACTCTATATACATACATACATATATACATATATATACATATATATATATATATATCTATATGCATACCACAACATATATATCTATATATCTATCTAAAAGAACAAACAAAAACAAAAAAATTACAATACAATAAATATTATTCATAATACCAAAAAGTAGTTGTCGTTGTTGATGTTGTTGAAAATGTGCAATTTTAATTGATTGAAAACGCAAAAAACAAAAACCAAAAAAAAAAAATACCAAAACGAAGTACCAGAGAAGCGAACTTTAAGCAAACAACTTTTTTGACGAATGCCAAAAAAAAAAGAAACTT
This sequence comes from Drosophila miranda, assembly GCF_003369915.1. Taxonomy (NCBI): domain Eukaryota; kingdom Metazoa; phylum Arthropoda; class Insecta; order Diptera; family Drosophilidae; genus Drosophila; species Drosophila miranda. The sequence goes on from NC_046673.1 coordinate 14,196,763, forward strand.
AAACTCTATACCAAATAATACCATAATCAAGTATAAACTAAAAGAGCCCGGTTCGAAAGCCAAAAAGTATGCAGCAGTATGCTTTTTGCGCTGGCGTTTTTGCGAACACTTTGTTTTTGAGAAGAAGAAAAAAAAAATACCAGCCATATGATGAAGACGATGAAGCAGAGGTACCACCACCGTAATCGTAACCCCCTCACAAAAACCGAACCAACCACACCACCAGAACAAAAAGTCCCCCCCGAAAAAATACTAGAAAAATACCACAAATTTCTCTCTCTCTCTCTCTCGCTCTCTCTATGTCTCTGTCTGTCTCACTTAAAAAAAAAAAATGCTAATTTCAATGTTTTTGTGTGTGTGCGTGTGTAGCGTGCGCTTGTGTGTGTAAATTCAATTGTATTAAATTTGGTTAACTAAACGAAAAAAGCGATATATAAAACCGACAATTGATATGAACGAAAAAAAATACCAAAGAAAAAGAAAATACCAACTGCTAAGCGGACAGGCAGCATATATGTTGGCAATCGAGCAATTTCTGTGTAGAATCATCATCGGATGAACCGAGTCTCCTCTGTATCTCTGTCTCTACCCCACTCTCTCTCTCGCTCTCTCTCTCTCTCGCTCTATCTCTGTCTCACTGCGTCTCACTCCCTCTCTCTCTCTCTCTGTCCCTCTGTGTCTCTCTCTCTCGCCATCTCGATCTGTGTATATCTGTGTATACCCTCACATAAGATAATAATTTTAGTTTAGTTCAGAGATATCAAGATTTGTTTTTTGTTTTAATTTTGAAATTTCGATAAACGAGAATAACAGAAAAAACCAAAAATGAAGAATCACCAAAGTGTAAAAAAGAAAAGCCCAAAACCAAACCAAAACTAAAACAAATGCAAACCCTACAGTAAACATGAACATATATACTTATAACTATACCTATACCTATACCTATACCATATACTACTACTAATATACCCCATATACTAACCGAATCAAACTATTTACTCCAACTAAACTATAAACTATACTATACTCAAACCAATACTAATACCATGTACTATTTATATACCTGTTCGAAGTGCAACTTGAGCCACAGAGACACCTGCGCAGAACTATCCACCAAACACACCAAGTAGAACACGCTCTGAAGCAAACTGAGTTCACATTTTTTTGATTTTTTACTCAACACCAAAGACACACAATATATTGCATATCTGTATGATAGACCAACCCACACACACGCTCTTCTATATATATATATACATATGTATGTATCTATCTATCTACCTATCTATCTATCTATCTATCTATCTATTGTACAATACTATAAGTAAGTTGAATACTGAAAAACCGAGCAATTTCGATTGCCGTCTTTGCTGCAAATTGCCTTCGCTTAACTTTGTTGTTTGCATTTTGTTGGACAGCTTCGGCAACCCTGGCTTACACGAACTCCCCCCAATCACTGTTCTATATATGAGGGAAGCATGCCTACACCTAACACTATCCTCTGCTCTCTGTGTCCTTCTCTGAAATGTACATACGATATACATATGTATAGGGCCAAGAAGACCCCCAAAACTGCACGTAACTCAAGATCTTTTCATTTTTCTAGCGACACATTTTTTGTGGCACGTCATTAAAGTTTTTAGTTTGTTGTATGTAAGTTTTGTCTTGCCTTTGTCGAAACCTTGACAGGAATGGAGTCTCCGAGTGAGGCCCAGGCCCAGGCACCTCCGGCCTTGATATGTGTAAATAAGCCCACAAGTATTTGTATCGAGAAAACCCTTTAAACAGAACAAAGTCTAACTGAAGTATGAGTAAAATATAATTCAATTGCAAACGGTACACGAACACCTATCTACTAAATAAACACACACACACACACACAGACACATAAAATATCGTATCTATAATCCAACGTATTTGTATATTGCATAAGAGAAGCATCAAGTCTGCCTGAAAACCCTCCTCAAAACTGAATCTCTACCTCTAACACGAACATAGATACAGCAAATACACTTACTAGTACACTTGCAGCCTACACTAATCTGCAAAAGGTTGCCCCTCCCCACCCCACCCCAACCGCAGCCTTGTCCAGCCACCAGCCACCCGTCACCCGCCACCACCCTCCGAGAATGTTGTTTGTTTCCACATTTGCCCCATTTGAGTTTGATTTTTGCTGAAATTTCTACCCATTGTTCGTTTAAGTCGCCAATTTAAAGTCAACTCCAATGATCTGTAGCCGAGCCGAGTCGAGGAGGCAGTGGGGGATACTGGGGGACGGTAGGCGGGCAGGAACTGATGGGTATCTGTCCTTGTTGGTTGCTTGTTTATTGCCACCAGGCACTTGGCACTTGGCACTTGGCTGTTCGCTGGTCCCTCAGCCCTCAGCCGTCAGCCCTGGGCTCTGGGGCTCTTGGCTCTTCTGGTGCCTTCAATTTATTATTGACTTTGCTGCAAGAGTTCTCAGACGCATCCTAATGAAGCGTAAGTGGCAAGCACTGCGGCAAGGCCCATAACAATAACAGCCACAGCCCAAGCACAGCACAGCCCAAGCAAAGCCTGTGGAAGTCGCCTCCTTGTAGCAAAGCTTATTTTTATTGCCCAAAATATATTGCCAATGTTGTTCTAATAGCAGAAACGAGCTCCCAGTCATTGCCTAGCACTGGCAGTGGCAGTGGCAGTCAGTGGCAGTCAGTGGCAGTGGCAGTAACCAGGACCAGTCTGGAGGCATTGGATGGAATGGGAATGGAACTGGGCATAAAATTCATTGTTATGGTTACTGGGCATAAGTCAGTCACTCGCACAGAGCGAGCAGAGAAATCGCTGAAGTCGTCGTCATCGTAGACCTCCTTCAGCCTCTCTCTACTCATTTTGTTAATCAGCCCCAAGTAAGCCAGTCCAGCGCACATGATACTTATTACACAAGCTACTTACACACTCAAGTCAGTCCGGGACAGAGACAGGGACGGGGACGGGGAAGGGGACAGGGACGGGACGGGGAAATAATATGTGAATGGGTGTAAGGATAGAGATAGGGAAAGGGATACGGATAGGAATAAGAATAGGGAGAAGTCATTGTTCATCCACTTGGGCTGAATTTCATTATAACCCAAGGGTGCACTCGGGTAGATTGGTTTGGGCAGAAAGGATTGCCGGAGGCAGAGACAGGAAGTGCCCTACAGTCTCTAAGGTATATACAATTTTCGGGGAAAGATCATCTGGAAAATATCTATGACTGAGTCATAAGCAGTGTAAGAAAGCTTAGAGTTCTCCTTGTAGGGTTGCATTTTACGAACAGGGTATCCCGCAGTCGTGCACACCGACCGACCCTCTTGCTCCGAGTCCCCCTCCGTTTTTGGTTTGCTCGTTTCGATTTCGTTTCATTTCGTAGACATTTTCGGCTTATTGTTTTGGTTATGTTTTGATTTACGCCTTTTAATGATCATCCGTCTCTATATCTCTATGCCTCTATGTTTTTCTCCTCCAGCTCTCCCTATTTTCTCTCTCTCTCTAATTGTGCCCCGCTCTCTATGTCTCTCTCTATCGCTCTATCCGTCTCTCTCACTCTCTGTCGTTTGTATGTAATATGTTCTTTTGTATAGTGTGTGTTTATCCCAAGACTAGAACCCAGACAAGTCCCTGGAAAGTGCCTATTACAAAAAGACAAACCAGAAACAAGAAACCAAAGTAAACGCCTCACCTAAACATTGTAGCCTACTAAAACGATTGATTAACTAACTCAAGTTTATAAACAATGCCAATTCGGACCCACCATCATTCCAGAAATCACGCAAACCTAATCAAAAAAGAACAATTCCGTTGTGCAAACTGTGACGAAAGTAATGCCAAAAAATATGCCTATGCCTCTCACCAAAAATCACAAAAAAATGATCGAATCGATGCAATGCAAAATATAAAAACCAAAATGAAAACATTTAAACAATTACAAAAGACAACAAAAACAGCTAAATGTGAAACACGCCAAGCACAGGACACGAGTCACCAAAACCAAAAACCAAACACAAAAGTCACGAGCTCACGAATCACTAAAGAGTCACCAAAGTCACGAATCAGCGAATGCCATAAGCCGAGCAACAAATTAGTCGAACACGAAAGCTTCCCAGCAACCCAGCAATCCAGCAACCACTACCCCCACAAGACACTCGGTTATGGACCTTCCTCCTCTTCCTACCTCCTTATCCCTTGCCCACTTCCTATCGTATGATTTGAGCTTCTCTCACTCTTTGTCCTGCTTTGTCTTTCGTTGAACACAAGCCACAGTCAAGCTCTGTCGCTCTCTCTCTCTCTCTCTTTCTCACGTATCACGCCGCTCTCTGTCACACGTTAGCTCGCTCTCACCTGGTCACACCAGCTCACTCACTCACTCTCACTTTTTGGCATGGCCAAGTGCTCACTCACTCGACGCTTTCGAAGCTAACAACTGCCGCCCCACCCTGCCCCGCCCCGCCCCAACCCGCCACGTCTTCGACTGCTAGGATAAGCCAAGCTCAACTGTACCTCTATCTCTCTTTCTCGCTCTATCTATCTCTCTCTCTCTCTTAAAATAAGTATACTTGTCTCTCACCAACACTTAAACCAAAAAGAAACAGAAAAAATCATGCTAAATCGAAATTAAACAACAAGAAAATTAAATATATACACTTAAAAAGAACAAGCCGAAAATAAAACATAAAGAATATTGAATAAATAACAACGTAAAATTACTCTCTAGCTATCTATCTCAATCACTCAATCACGGAATCACTTACTCACCAAAAACTCACTCGAATTTGTCTATCTCTCTCTCTCTCACGCAATCTCACGACTCTCACCTTTCCCCCCACCTCACCAAAAGATAAGCAAAAGAAAAGCAAGCGTAACCAATACCAATACCAATACCAAGCCAAAAACCGAAACCAAAAACCAATAAAGCAACAATAAATGATAAAACCAGACACTTACTATATATCTATCTATCTACATGTATGTATCTCTGTCAGCTTTAAGTATAAAAAAAAGTAAACCAGCAAAGAAAAAACAAAAGCTAAACGCAACCAGAACCAGAACCAAAAACAAATCCAAACCAAACCACAAACTCAAGTCAAGTCAGCTCCAGACAACAAAACTCCAAACTCCAAACTCCAAAACTCGAAACTGCAAAAAGGCCAGCAGCACACACCACCTACAGCCAAAGAAACAACAGCAACAGTAACAAAAAACAAGAAACAAGAAACAACAGAGATCCGAACAAACATAACTACTTTATACCATATCTAGATCTTTATATAAACTATAGCTAGCTATATACTACTCTCTCTGTTTCTTTATCTCTATCCCAGATGTATTTGAGAAAGTTTTTCTTTTCATTTTCGAAATTAACCAAAGAAAACCACAAGAATACCAACCAACAAGAGATACAGTCAACACTCAGACACAACAAAATACAAATAATAATGAAACAATACAGGATAACAAAAACCTGCTTAACCGAAATTGTAAAGCTAAGAAACCAAAAGTTAGAGCTAAATAAAATAAATCATTGAGCAAGTATTGCTTGGAATTGCTTAGATCGATGCGTGTCAGGGAACTACATACATATATTATGCTCGTATTCCAAAATACATGTACTCTGAACACTCTTCGATCTTTAAAGCAACCGAACCAAACCAAACCGAACCGAACACAGCGCCCACTGAGCCTTAGAACCCAGCTTTCCAGCGCTATCTGTATCTATCTATACCACACACTCACTATATATCTCTCTCTATCTCTCTCAGTATATATAATATATATGTATCTCTCTATATCGCTCTCTATGTCTGTTTGTCTCACTCTAACTTGTGTATTGTGTTTGATTTTATTAGAATAAACGTAAACAAATTTTTAACCATTTTATATAAGCAGTTCTCTCTCTCTCGTACATTTTCGCCACATTCAATTCAATTCAATTCAATCTCCAGCTCACATAGATTTTTCACCACGTAAAATACCTAATTCTATTAACATTCAACTATATATTCAATTAATTTCTATATTGTACCCTCACTCACTCAATCACTTCACTCTATATCTCTGTTTCGATCTCTCTTTCTCTCTGACTCTCGCGATCACGATCACGATCACACACACGAAAGTTCACCAACACCAATTCAACTCACCAACACCACCGATCACGACCACGATCACCGATCACAGCCTATCACAAAAAACTCACCAATATCACGATCACAATCACGATCGCGATCACCACTCACCAACTCACCAACAAGTGCAGCTTTGTGGCTGTAGCACAAATGTTTCTCTCTCACCCCAACACAGTCACAACAGATAATAAAGATCACCACGATCACAGATCACAGATCACCGATCACCCACCGATCACCCACCGATCAACCACCGATCACCCACCGATCACTGACCGATCACTTCACTGCTCTCACCACTGCAGCAAATTTCAAACTCAGTATTCACCACTTAACGTATTAACTAACAAGAACTCAACTCACCTTTTGCTAAAGCCGAAACGAAACAAAGAACCACAAACCAGATCAAATCAAATCAAAACCAAATTCCAATTCGTTTTCCAACACCAAAACCAATAAAGAAAACCGATCCGATTCCAGAAACCAACCAACAAACCACTCACTCTGAACCACCGAATCACTCAACCAATTAATTGCATTCAATTCCGATTCAATTCTCAAATTCTCAAATTCTGAAGCCATTATCGAAATTTCACAGGTCTCTCTTCTCATTCTATCTATCTCTCTCCGTCTCTCGCTCTCTGTGTGTTCCAAGTTTTTGGTTTGCCTTATTTGTTAACCAATTTCAAACATAACTAGTCAGCCAGTCAGTCAGTCAGATCAATATCGATAAGTGGTCATCGTTAGAAATCAAGAAAATTCGATAGCTAAATTTTGATGCGAAGTTCCATTGGTTGTCCAAAACTGAAATTAACAAACAATAGAAGCGGCCCTTTCTCATTCTCTCCTCATTTCAATCGAATCTTCTATTAATCACTTCAGTGGCCCCCATTTCAATGCGAAATTTGCATTCCCAGACAGTTCAATCACTTTTCGTTTCTCTCACACCTCTCTCAATATCTCTCTATCTCTCTCTCTATATGTCTATCTCTCTATCTCTTTCACATACACACGAATCTTAGCTTTTTGATTTGTTTCTCCTTTTTGTTGTTTTTGTGTAATAAAGAAAGGGCTAATGAAGAACCAGTCGAAACAATTGCTGTGACACCTTACTATACTTACTTGCTTAGAATAATCAAAAAAAGAAAAGAAAAAAAAATGAAAAAAGTAAACCGGAAAAACCGAAATGAATTCGAGAATTCTCAAAATGCAAATTGTATTTATTTCGCATTAATTTTAATACCCACAAACAAGGCTCTGCTCTGTGCTCTGTGCTCTCTGCTCCGCCTTCAAATTGAACAGATACTCGTAGAACAGATTTGCCGCAAGGAGTTCAGCTTGAAAGTGGAACGGAAACGGGCACGGGCACGGGCATGGGCCCCCGATCTGAAAATAAAACTTTGTACTGTGTCTGGAGCAAGTTTTTCCCCCTGTATTAATTTGTAAGCGAGAGTTAACTAGATAATTGTAAGGCCCATCAAAAACAGAACAGAAATGGTTGAAACGAGTTGAATTACCAATCTATATCTAGCTATATACATATACATATATGTATGTACATATAGTATATAACCAGACAACCCCCCAGATATGAAAAGCACTCGAGTACTATTCGACCATAGTCTCGACTCCATTCAGAACAGACATAGCAAAAGTTTTGCGTTCCAGAAGTTTCTCATCATCAGTTTGATTTTGTTCTTTCGTTTTACTTTCGATCGATTTACTTGAGCCACTGTCAAGACCCTCAATAATAATGTTCTTTCTCTTCGCCCACTCCAAAACCAAAATCAAACCAAAACCAAAACCAATTCACACACAACCCAAAAAACAACTCTGCGATATCGATACTTGGCGCTCGATAACAGGTGTCTCATGTCAAAATCGATTCACCTGTTTTTCGCCTGCACACCAACGCAACGGTTATATTACTGATCACATTCTCGATTGCTGTGACGACGCGGCAGTACGTAGGAAATCCCATAGACTGTGTACACACAAGGTGAGTGCAATCAGCTGATTTCCTCAAATGAATCCAATATACTACCATATATCCTCTTTGGTAACACACAGAGACATTCCCGAAGATGTTCTCAACACATATTGTTGGATACACTCAACGTATACAGTGGTCGATGCGTTTATGAAGAAGCAAGGTTCCGAGGTGCCTTTTCCCGGAGTTCACAATTCACAGGGGCGTGGCCCTCTAACAATAAAGCACACAAAATATTATCAATGGGTAGCGTTTACACTATTTTTTCAGGTAAGTTTATCCCAGCCATACAATATTTATGTATTTAACTCATAACGGTAAAAGCTTCAAAGCTTTAAAGCTTTTTTCCATTTGGCGTTGAAACTGTCTAAAAGCTGCTTTTGGCTTTTGTCTTTCATTTGAACTTTCATCCTATACCTGAAAGCTTCGCAATGAAAGCTTTGAGCTTTTCAGTTTGTTTCGAATTAACGGTGAAAGCTACGAGACAGTGGTTTGGGGGAGTATTTTTTTTTGGGTGTTGTGTCAATCTATAATTTATTATGGAATTCGTATATTTCCTGAAAAAAGCGAACTGAAGAAAAAGCAGAGGATAGTTTTATCTAGTTAAAGCTTTGGTATTTTAATTATAAATTATAATTAATTATAAAAAATAAAAATTAATAATCATAAAAACGCTTATATAATTCCTTAATTTACATATATTTACCTACATGTGTACAATTTACATAGACATATAAGATGGAATCGTAGATCTAATAGAGGAACAATTTTTACTAGAATATATACATTTTTATGCCTTTCTGGCTGTTCTATCATATCCTATCTGCATTCATCTAGAGATGAATTCCTTAATGTGTACAATGTACATACTTATTTATTAGTTGAAGATTACATAGAAGATGGAATCGTAGATCTAATGGAGGAACAATTTTTACTAAGAATATACATATTTATGCCTTTCTGGCATTCATCTAAAGAGTCGTAGGAACAGAAACCTTATTTGTGGGCCAACCAATTACTTACCCATAAACATACAAATACTAAATATCATTAAGTGAAATGGATAGTCTGGTATTACCTTATCATTATCGCCTCGAAATTGGCTCGCACTGATGTCTGCATTGCCTAGAGGCTGTGAAAATCTGGGAAATCAAGAGCCTCACATTTTGGGGTGAGCTATGCCGATGGGTTGGGTTGGGGTGAGAGTGGGGTGTGTCAGCCCCGTCTAGCCAACCGCTTGGGAATCGCGTTTTGTCATCATCAACAATGAATGACCTTTCGCACGGTGCTAGGCGTTGTCGCGTCCTTTTGTTGGCCATCAAGAAACGCTGCTGCTGCTGATGATGATGATGACGATGATGACGATGATAGATTAATGCGACACAGACGCTGCAGTAATAGTCGCAGTCCGACAGTATTCCGAGCACACTGCTCTACGGCAAAACTCCAACTCCGGGCTGCATTTTTGTGCATAATGATGATGTTTCGTGTGCGGCATCCGGGGAACCGAAGCCAGAAGTGTGGGCACCTATTTTTGGACTCTCTCTCCAGTTCTACAGATACTCGTATGTTCGCCCGACCCAACCCCAACCCCAACGCCAACCCCAGCCCGCACCGCCCGTCTCTAGATGTTATTATATTTTCGATGCCGTTGTCTGCGCTATTTTTGTTAAAAAACAGAAAATGAAGGGGAAGGTGGCGGCGTTGGCGGTGGAGGTGGCGGAATGGGGAATGCAATCGCTTGACCCCGTTTAAACCTCACCGATGGAATCGGTCATGCCACTTGATTGGGAATCGGACTGCGTTTTCTGGTTCTGGTTCTCATCGCAGGCTCCTTAATTTGAACGTCTTTTATCAGTTTTATGCGCAGTGTTTGCCTGTTATTTCGATTAATTTTATTTATTTACGCCGCTATCCCGTAGCGCTTGGGGGTGCTGAAAAAATTATAATTTATGTTCTGAGTGCGGCCAACTACCAGCTTCCAACAGGCATCCACCTCCACCCGTCCATGTGGTGCCCCTGGGGAATACCCAGGCCAAGAGCTGCGTCTCGTTAAATTTTGTTGATATCCAATTTTACAAATCATATTTCTTTTCGATCGCAACAAGAACTGACGCAACCATTTGACATCGCTCATAAAATTCTGCGTGTGCGGTGGTTCCTGGCCGATCATAAAATCATAACGAGCCAGAGGTGCTGATGGACGCGGCAACATGCCACCAACTAGTTCATCAAAGTGTTTTTCTTTTTTCGGTCTGGTCTGCAACATGAAACTACATAAAAGTGGGAAAATTACTGCCCCTGCGGTAGATCAGAGATCTTGGACTAATAAACCAGAACCTCGGAAGACTAACACTAAATAGATCAACATACATATGTATATGGGAAGCAGACTCTTTTCAGCCTCTTACACTTCCAGAGAAACTCAGAATTTGAGAGGATTTTGTGATATTGTTGACCTTTAAAACCCTTTCTTCCAAGCGTATGATCGGATGTGATGAATGGAGCTCAGATATCGACCGAAACTGAGATATAAGGCCTTTTCCTTTGTGACTTTCCAGTATTAAGTCTAGTGGATTTTCCCTGGGCCTGTTCCTTTTCCTTTCGGACACTCATGGATCTCTACGGGCCTTCTCTCACTGACGAATGGAACCATGTTCTCCTTGGAGTCAGACCAGGTTTAGAACATATCCTTTTGCGTATATGCATAGTCTATTCCTTAGGCCTCAGCGGATGCACCTTGGAGGCGGTTACTCGAGAGACCCATGACTAATTGAATGCCTTGGACACTAGCTACCTTGGGACCCTTTCATTCTCTCGTACTCGGATCTTAATGCAACATTTGGCGCTGGGCCCAAAGAGAGAGAGAGAGAGAGGGAGACTGTCATATCCGGGTAATGTTTTCAGTGTGCATTAATGAGGCAAGGCCTTTCCGGACATTGTCTTAGCCAGCAACAGAAACAGAAGCAGCAACAGCGACTGTCTGCTCTAAGCCAGGGCCAAGAAAACATCTCTTAATGGCCGAATTATGCAGAGGGATCTGCTCTGCCATTGTCTCAAGACGACGAGGACGACGACGACGACGGCGATGATGCTAGGCGTCTCACGTAGTGCCTCAAACCAATTGAATTTTGATGGCTATCCTCCATTTGCCATTCTCAAATTGAGCATTTCCCGTTTCCCATTCCAAGTGACAGTTGCCGTTCCCATTGTGTGGTGTCTGCGGCAGCTGTACGTCATGGAGATGGAGATGGAGGACTCTTGGGGCCTCCGGGAGCCTCCTCTGACAACTTAATCAAATCGGCAAACGGATATGGCAGACAGTTTTTATTTCCATAACTCCAGCTGTGACAATGCCCCAACGGCCGACCGCCATAAAACTCCAATTGATATGCCCTGCATGATGTCTAGGCGCAAAAATCAAAATACGCATAAATTCCATCTTCCCATGTCCCATGTCCGATAAAGCATGTCGCATGTCCAATGTCTCCTGTCCCATGTCCCATGTCCTGCACAGGACAAAGAGCTTTGTCTGCCTGATTGCAGCAATAATGAGCGGAAATCGCACAAACAACAACGCGACAAGGAGCCGCACACTCGCCCAACAATACAAGTAGGAAACCCTGCGACACGTCGCACCCAATGCCACGCCACGCCACTCCACGCCAATGGTGTCCTGCCCTGTCCTGTCCTGTCCTGTCCCGTCCGTTCACTCAGCTCCAAGCCATCTCCAGCCCCAGCTCCGACTCCAGTCCAGCCTCAGCTCCAACTACTTCTCTGGCGACTGCGACTGCGACTCCTTCTTCAGCTGTTGTCTGTTGTCGCTTCAAATCATTGGGCATCGGGTCTTGGTCGGGTTGTCGTGCCGCCGCTTCGTGGGTAGTTCGCCACTCGCGAGCGTGCGAGAAATAAATGTCGAGTATGTAAATAGTTTGCTCCAATGCACACTGGAACGAGGCTCATTCAAAAGCAATGATCAGTACCTATTACTGATTATTTTTCCCCAGAAATGTTTTGGGCAAATGGTTTGTCACAGACAACAGGGATCTTGCATTCTCAATTGATAAATGTAGTCCGAAAAATGGCCAGCTGTTCTCTCTTTCTATTGGGAATGCTTTTAGTTGCCCTTAAATTGAATACAATTTATTTAAAATATTATTATTATTATTAATTATTATTAAATAATGCTAATAGCTAGTTAAAACTAAATATTAACAGAAGTTGGAGCTATAGCTACTGAGGCCTTAAGCTCTAGGGTAATTGGGTCAGATTTTATACATATATTAATATTTTTTATTTCGTTTTTTTGTTCTTTTTTTCATTGATCATGCATTATCGTGTATTATCGAATATTTATATGTTCTTTAGATGATTATGTTTTTATTGAAATGTGCCACTGTGCCTTGGGCCCAAGCAATGTTTTGATGAGGCCGAAGTCCCATTCTGATGGGATGCTGCCGCTGCTGCTACTGGAGTGGGGATGGGGTATGGCGGATGGGGGGGGGGCACTAGTGATGTACTGGTACTGGAACTGGGCCCATTGTTGATGCTCTTTTGGGGCTGTCCACAGATTGTTGCAACTGCCACAGCAAGCGCGAGCGTCTCGCCGCCAACGTCCATTGTTGTTTACGGCCGCCGAATGCAGCCGTGGAGTGGCAGTGGCAGAACAGTTCCCCTTGCCTCTCCGTCCACCGGAAGTGTGCGTGTCTCGCGAGCGAGTGGGGCAGGCCAGCAGCCAGCAGCCAGCGAGCGAGACAGAGCAGCCCCAACGCCAGAGAGAATCGGAGAATATGCTGCCACGCCTGCTGCGACGCTGCCTGCTGCCCAAAAATTTGTTGGCAGCGCCGAGATCTCTGCCGGAGTGTGCTCTCTATCTCCCTATGGCTCTATGCCTCTATGCCTCTCTCTGTCTCTCTCCTTCTGGTTGGGTGTGTGCTCTGCTCTGCTCGATTCTGGCCTGGTCTGTTCGCATGGTCGCGGACCTGGCTTCTGGCCGGCTACCCGCCAGTGTCTGTTGCGTTGGCAAAGTGAACACGCGCGCGTCTCTCCTGTTCCTCCTGTTCCCACCGTTCACCGCTCACCGCTCACCGTTGCTGCTCCGTCTCCGGCTACGGCCACGCGACTGCCTGCTTTCTCCGTTGATCTCCAAAAAAAAAGAAAATAATACAAAATCGAGCAAACACTAGAGAGGCATTCGAGTCGAAAATCCGGGATCATACAGATATTTCCCGATAAACGAGTTGTTTTTTTTCTGTGCCTCTGTGTTGTATCGAAAGATGTGAGAGCAGGAGTCCCGGAGTCCGGATGAGGGAGTGCTCGACCATGTCGGACACGTGACACGCGCCTGTCCCGCGCGATAGCCCACAACAATCAAATCAGAACAAGCGAAATCGTAAGGGCATCCTCCGATGATTGCAGTGCCAGTGTTTTTCTATATTTTCACACAATCAACACAACCGAAGACCGAACCCATCCGATCCTATCCGCTTCGATTCGATCGGTGTGACTGCATTTTCGGGGCAGAGAATTGGATGTGCGAGTACATACAGAATGCGATTGGTATTATTATTGTATGCCCACATGCCCACATACATAATTTCTGCTCGTATTTATATGTGAATGCAAAATACCCATATATCGTACATATTATACACACGTACAAGTATATATGTGTGTGTGTGGTGGTTGTGGGGGTGTGGGAATGGCCACCGCTTCATCATAATTAACTTTTACAAAGTAAATAAACTAAAAGCGAACCCCAGTCGAATGGAACTGCCACGGGGGCCATGTGTTCCGCCCGAAAGAAACCGAACCGATCCCCTGAGAAATTGTACAATTAAAATTCGCAAATATTAATGAACGGGTCGGACGGGTCGGACGGGCACGGGAGGGCATCGAACATTTCTGACTGTTCAATCACCCGCAAATCATCACCCGGCCCTGGACCTGGTCACGCCTACTACTTCCTCCTCACAAAGTCTCCGTCTCTCTGTCTCTTTCGCTGGGTTTTCTGCTCTCTCCAAAGAAAAACGAAAACGAAAATGCGGAAAAAAAGAATCGTGTTTTTACGTACACGATTTTTAATTTTTCATTTTATTTTTATATTTTATACGACGCTCGACGTCGGCGTCGAGCAGCTAGATTTTTTGTTGTTTTCATATCATTCACACATTGTTTGGAATGAAATATTAAGTTTTATCATCCCCTTGTTTGTAGTATCATCGAAAGTGTTTCGTTCTTTCTCCATTTTCTTTGCCCTCCATTTATTTATTTATTCAAATATAAAAAAAGAACCAAAAGAGTTGAGAGAAAACTATCCTAATGGATCAATGGGGTGTTTGGAAATGAATGGATTCGACGGATGGAAATATCTCTATCAAGAATCTGAATGGAACTGGACCAAACCGTTTAAATGAATGAATCGAATTGGATTCGAAATTTCAGTTCCATGTCAGTGGTGATTTTCCTGGATTATGTGGTTTCAGGCCCTATATATGGATCCTTCATTCTTTTTTACATTACTATATACCCGGGTCTTAGGAGCTTCGCTTAGGAAATACTTTTCTAATCTTCATCTTCAGCCCAGAATCTTCAGTAGAACATTGTGGAATAAATATATTTCAATCATATATAATAAAGAATGATTGAGGCAACTGTTAAGACCAACCAAAATATAGGAAGATCTTGGGGTCTTAAGGGATTCCGGCCCTATCTTTCTCAATAAACTTTTGAGTCGCCGCAGAATGTGCAATCGTGAATTTGGGATCTCTTATTGATCTCCATTGATCCCTTCAGCTGTACGAGTATTCACATTTGGTAACACTTTGGCAATGACACTTCCATGTGGGTGTAGTCCTGTGTCCAGAGCACAAGTCTGAGGGAGGAACAGCAAGCCGCAGATCATTTACCAAAAGTGAACTGAACTTTTGAGCTCTTTGCGCTATTGACTCTGAAAATATTGAAATCAAATTGAATTTGGTTTTGGTTTTGATTTTGATTCCCCTTTTCGGGGCCAGCAGAGACTTCAAAGTGTGCTGTGGCCTCTTTTGATCGTTTCTGGAAAGGGGAGAAGGAGAATGTTTTTGTTAGCCGTACCGCCTGCCTGCATTGGAAAGTGAATTCGATTTCGAACTAATTTGATTTGAGCAACATTCAAATTGTTGTTAAATTTTATGCTTCACGAGATCAATCTCCTCAGAACTTTTTGGTTTTTTTCGCCTGGTTTTTCCTTCTGGTTTTTCCGGTATGTCTTGAGGTTTTATTGTTCCATTGCTCATTGGGCGGCGAGGAAAACCCAATTAGTCATTTCCTTCCAACAGACCCATCTCCCCCTCCACACAGATGATGCTCTCCGTCTCTTTGTTTAACTTTCTCCTGATATTATTTAAATATATTTTGTCAACACACAAAAATCCCACAAAATAATTATAGACAAAAGAAATTATAAAATTAGCCAGGGATCGGTGAAGGAGGAGGAGTGTGGGCACGCGCTGGGAAAACAAATGAAAAGTTTTTCATTTGGGCGGGGTTTTCCCCCCCATCCAACCTCCTCTAGAATGCATCGCCTTCCCGGTTTTTGGGGGGCTATTATCTCTAGAGCATGCCTGGCATATTTCACAATGCCGAGCAACCAAATATTTTCGTTGAAATGTCAAGTGCAGGCAGGAAGGCACAGCCATAGGCCATAGGCTGGTGGCAGTGGCAGTGGCAGGGGCAGTGGCAGGGGCAGGGGACCCGTGTGTATGTTTTTTATAAACAAATCTGAGACCGGTCTGGATTACGAAATAGATTAACGATTTTCCTTGCCTTGGCCCAAGATCCAGCGAGATCTTTTGGTGCTGTTGCTGGTGCTGGTCAGCCTTCGCCTTTGACTCTCGCTGACTGCCAGGCAACGTGTGCGTATACGCAATTTTTGGCCAGCATCTTCCCGGTCTTCGATGCCCTGCTCTTTGCAGTGGATTTTGTGCCTTTGAGCAGACGTTTGCCGCTACAGAAGGTATTAATTGAATGAATGTCCGATGTCTATGTCTACCCTTCGTTTTGTCGATCTGAAAGTGTATTAGAAGCTTCGGCCCCTGAGGACAGACTTCCTTTCCTCTATGTTTGTTCGATTCTTTTCGCTTTCGATGATGGTTTCCCCGGCACCCCGGCCTCCGCCCCCCCATCCCTCATTTTATTATCGGCTACTCGGCGGGGAAATTTGTTTATAAACATTGCAATTTTAAAATGTACAGTTCATTTGGAAACTGTTCCTCCTCTTCGGACTTTTTGTTGTATTTTTTCGTCTCTACGTCAGTCAGCATAAGTTTATGAACATATGTGGCACGTAGCAAGGAGCATGGGGCACGGATAGGCAATGGGGCAGGGGGGGCACTGGCCTTAGGGATGAGGCAGGGCCATTTAATGCCACATTTTATTTATATGCACGAAGCGCTTTTTATTTGTTTTGTTTCTTTACGAAATTTCAATGCTGTCGAGCATACAAAAAACTACCGCGCGTCAAGAAAATAGTACCCCATCGTGGAAGACCCACGCTGAATCGTATTACTCGTAAAACGTGTGCGAAATCGGTTTGCACTTTGCTTTTGCCCATACAATTAATACGAGTAGGTGAAAGATTTGTGAAAATATAGAAAAATGTGCGCGCGCTCCCCTGTTGAGTAATCCGATTGCTAACCACCGTTTTCTGGAGCAGTTGATGCTGAAGAAGAGCCCGGTAAAAGCCAAAATTCAACTGATATCAGAAGCCAAGTTCAAATGTGAGAGAGGAAGAAGAGGGGGAAGCAAGCTGAACGGGAAACAGGAAACGGAACGGAACGGATCGGATCCAAAGATGCCCAGTTCTGTGACAGTGAAGCGCATAACGAACACGTCTCCGACCGAACAGTTTCAGTATCAGTATCAGCACCAGTACCAGTTGCAGTACCAGTTCGAACACCGGTTCCGGCTCGAATCAGACACGGCTGGAGCTGGAGCTTCTTTGGTTGCCAGTGGATCGATACCGATATCGATACTGATGACTGATGAGCCGATAATGGGCCTGCCGCGAAAGAGAAAGAACAGCCAGAACAGCCACAGTGCACAGCCAGTCGATAGCAAGACGCCAACGACAATAACAACGACGATAACAACCAACACGATACTCTGATAGCGAACACTATCGAAAGAAAGAAGGAAAGAAAGAAAGCAGCAAGAGAAGCGAAGCAAAGCGAAACGAGTGGAGAGTGAGACCAATCCGCGATCGCTAGCCTGCCCCCACAAACCATGTTAGATATATTTCGTGGATTGAAAAACCTTGTAAAGGTCAGTCACGTTAAAACCGATTCGATAGTATTCCGCCTGCACTACTCAATATCTGTGATGATTCTGATGTCATTCTCGCTAATTATAACCACACGCCAGTATGTGGGCAACCCCATCGATTGTGTACACACCAAAGATATTCCAGAGGATGTGCTCAACACCTACTGCTGGATCCAGTCAACGTATACGCTCAAGAGCCTGTTCCTCAAAAAGCAGGGCGTCTCCGTGCCCTATCCGGGCATTGGCAACTCCGATGGCGATGCATCCGATAAAAAGCACTACAAATACTATCAGTGGGTGTGCTTTTGCCTATTCTTTCAGGTGAGCAAATGCGGTTTCTTGGGAACTTACATCAGGTCATTACAGCCTCAGTGGATAGTCGATAAATCGATTAACAATTAATCAGCCCTAAGCTGATCTAATCAATTTCATTTCAGATACAAGTTCCAGCCCAAGTAATCCGATCTTTGATGCTATCCATTATCCATATATCTATGAATCAAATAAAAATCCAACCCAATGTTGGTTGCGCCTGCGCGCCAGTCCATAAATCCGTGGGCTATAGTTATTTGGGGCGTTGAATGATTTGATGGATTAAGTAATTAAGCGATTTTTCACCGAGAGCGATCCATTGAGATGTATCTATATATATATAGTAGATATATATATATATATATATATATATGTATGTGGTACCTCCCACACATGGATACGGATTTCTTTTCAATACAACATTTCAATTTCCAAATATTTGTTCCACTTTTTCTTCTGTGTTTTGCGGTTTTGGCCTTTTGAAACGGCCAAACAATTTTGTGGGCCAAATGAGAATGTTTAAGTATTGTATTTTCATTTTGTTATTGTTGCCGAACATCTCACTTGGGGCACACACAAGGCCAACGGCATTTGGTAGCATCGCCAGCATCGGCAGCATCAGCATGAAGCCCATGATAGTGCGGGGCCGTGACGTAGATAGCCGGCGAGCAAGAGCCAAGTGAGAGATGAATGTCCATTAATTTATTGGATATCGATGGGCAATATGAACAGCCGAGCAGCCTTACCACTGAGCCATTAATGTACACCAAAAAGAAAGAGCACCATTTGTATAAACAATATATATGTTGTATGCAAAATATTGAATATGATTAAATCATTAATTGAATAATCTTCGGAATACTTGGCACCTTTTCCCACTCCTCTGGCTACCCTATTACCTCCCTCTCTACCTCTCTCTCTCTCTGTCTCTGCCCCACCTGTCCCATGTCCCCCTGTTCTATCCCCCAAACTGTCATCGCTAATTGCTGGCACCGCTTAAAGGAGATTGATTGTGTCATGGATGCCATTTTAGCCATCCCCATTCCCATTCCCATCTTCCGCCAACGGTGACGTCGCTCCTGCCCATATGGCATCTATAGTTAGTACTATACGATATGGTTTAGGTACAAGTGTGTATATATACACACACCATATATACATATAGATGAAAGATATACATGTAGATGCGATGCTGCTGCTGCTGCTGTGCGACGATTACACAATATATCTTCCCGCTAACAATGTACAAATATTAAATGTATATTTTTATCACACTTTTTGTCAAGCGTGTCCCCTCATGGAGGGGGAAGAGTGGAGTGTGTGTGTTGTGGCAGGGGGGTATGGAGGGGGGGAGGGGCTACGTTTCTCGGTTAGTGTCACAGAGCGATTATAGAGACGTTCTAGTCACCCAAATTCCTATAAATACATTTATTATGGTATTCTCCCTGCTTAATGACGCGTAGACGCGTTTCTATAATTTACACTTTCCCCTAGCCCTAATTTTTGTTGTCTACGGGTGCCCTGCCCTGCTCTGCCCTGTTCTGTTCTGCTCTTATGCGATTTATTAATAACAAAAACGAATAAAAAATGCCGCCGATCGTCGATCACTGATTGTTGGCATGAGAGGGGCACCAGAGTCGGCGGAGGAACACCTCATATGATTAAATCATATGAAACGATTGTTTATAGTATGTATGCAGAAACGTAAAAACTCAATGGTCAACTCAATAGCACCTGCATCAGAGGATCGATCGAATGGGATTTTTGGAATAGGAGTGGGTGGACGGCTAATGGCCAGATCCATCATTAAGTTGGACAATGCAGCCATAAAATAGAAAAGCCTTAGCCATCAATTTCCATTCTGATCCGATCCCATGCCATCGATCAGGCATTTCCCTCAGATATGTCAAAAATTGGCATTTCTCCTCCACGATGGCAGCCGCAGCGCCTCCTCTGGCCTCCTGCCTCCTGCCCTCTGTTTCTGGTGCTGCTGCTGCTGGCCGGGACGTCTAGATATTTATTGAAAAGGCGCAGACAAACATAAAAGTGAAATAATATTTCTGGCCAGATGCCAGGGAATTGCTGAAACAAAAAGCCATGGATATGCTAACAGGAATGGGTATGGGACTGCGATCGGGAACGGGAAAGGGAACGGGAACATCCATAGGCAATATGGTCAAAGGGAGCGGGAAGTTGAAATTGGTGGCGGAGGGCCGGAGCGGGGGTGGCATATGGAGGATAAAGTCAGACGGACGTCGCAGCAGAGTTGGGGGTCGGGTCGGTCGGCTGCCTGGACTGGTCTGGCCCGGCCCGGCTTGCCTGTTTATATTTGACTTATGTGCGTGTATTTTTGTCCTCCCTGAACAGAGAGGAGGCATTGTGGATGGGGGGATTCAATTTGGGGGGAGTTTCGTTCAGTTAGCGGCGCAGTCGCAGTGACAGCTCGAATCAAACACTTCCCCGGCGAAAATCAGACGAACATCTCTAGGAACAGTGGCCAAGGATGTGAGGAGATTTCAAGAACCAATGGTGGAAAGAAGCAAATATATTGATGATTCATAGAGTACTTTACAAATTATATGGAAGCAAGTATTTCCCCTCCATTCTGTAGTATTTTCCACATATATATGGAAGGTGTGTTCTTTAATTGTGTATTTCCCTCTGTTCAGCAGGTCTTTGGTGTTTTTTCCAAGTAAATTCTTATCCCAATCCGTACATTTGTAGAACCCAATTTAATGATTTTTCAAATGAGAGACCACTGTGCCTGGAATGACTTCTGTTTGACATGGACATGGACTTTGGCTTTCTTTTTCCTCCGATTGTGGGCTGTTGCATCTGCTGCCACTATGCTGTTGCATTTATGGGATGCTTTTGTGGCAATTTGAACGCTTGCCAAATTGCTTTCCACACACGCACGCACACGGGGCAGAGGGCGCGCAGAAGCGAGGGCGAAGGCGAAGGCGAGGGCGAGGGACGTGGAGGCCACCCTTTTCTTCGGGTCTGGTGTTTTCTCTTCCTCAATTTGCTCGGTCTGTCGTCGGGGAAATGCAATTTCCCAGAAGAGGAAGACCGAAAAGGGCAGACGCCTGATCCCAGACGTAGACGTAGAAGCAGACGCAGACGCAGATGATGGCGAAGGCAACGATGATATGATGATGGAGGCCAAAGAAAATCAAACGCATCATTTGACTTCCGGCAAGGCATGGTGGGGGCACGGGGCAGGGGCAGGGGCACGGGGCAGGGGCTCGAGCTTTCAGTGTGTGGCAGTGTGAGTGGCACGATACAATGCCGTCATTGGAAGCGATACAAAGTGCCGCAGATGTTTGGGGCCGGCCAACCAATTAGACCCGCCGAATACCGAACGACAATGGCAAATAATTTGAAATTCTCTATTATTGCAAGAGCAGAGCTCCCCTCCCCTCCCCACACCACCCCAGGAGTAGGAGGAGGGAGGCATGATTCCCATGTAAGCACCGCGCGTGCTGTGACGTTTGGGGTGCAAATATTTTTGTGGGCTTCTGCCAAAATCTACCGGACAGCCGCCAGTCGGGCGCCCACTAAACAAACTGAACTCTCACCTCGCTCCAAGGCTCCGCTAAGCCCCCAAAGAATCGAACGGACCAGAATGGCCAGACAACATATCCAGGGGATTAGCACCTGCCAGCGCGGGAGATCCCTCCCAGATGCGACTGGGCGACACATGGAGAGGTGCCAAAGCAAACAGACACACACTATTTACGCAATTTCGGGGACTCGAATAGTCGGGGATCACTGAATCTCCGAATCTGCGGCTAATTTACGATACAAGTTATTATTAATTTGTCATCGGGTCGGGGGCATCCATTCCCATTCCCATTCCCCAGTCAGCAGTCACCAGTCCGGCGTAACAACAAAAGCTAGATCCCGCCGACGGACGGACTTAGTCGTATAATTAAGAATAAATTCTTGTCGGCATGTCTGCTCTTGTCTGCTTTTGTCTGCTGTTGTCTGATGCCTGATGTGGCCCGATATCGTCCGATAGATATTGTGGTAGGTAAGCCCCCTGTCTAGCTGACTGCTCTTAATGGCTCATGGCTAATTGACATGACTATAAATAGGGGGCCTGGCCGGCTATGGAATTAGCAAAGACAATAAAGACAAAGCAAAGGGAAGGTCAGCGCCGGCCCCACTAACTAATGCCTTTGGCATTGTTTAACTGGAATCACCCGATGCGGAGTCCACCCTACTCTCGTCTTTCGTCCAACAACAGCTGGCAAATGTCACTTGTCTGGGATTTTTCTTGTTTTTACGACAGTTCCAATGCGACAACACGCCCACGGGCACACGGGCCCACGGGCCACGTCCACCACGGAACTCACCTTTGCAGATGTATTCTCACTCACTCTCTCGTACAATATATATATAAACATACATCGTCTATATGCTTTATATCATCTGTGTGTGCTCTCTATTTTTCCGCAGGCAATCTTATTTTATACACCAAGATGGCTGTGGAAATCTTGGGAGGGTGGCAAGATTCATGCGCTCATCATGGACTTAGACATAGGCATTTGTTCCGAAGCCGAGAAAAAACAAAAAAAGAAATTACTTTTAGATTATTTGTGGGAAAATTTAAGGTGAGTACTCTAAAATGTATCTTGTTAATTTATTAAGACCCACAAAATGGTTCCTCAAGTTTCTTTTGCCTTTAAATGTGTCCATAGCACAGCAATCAGCACTTTCGGATGAGCGGAATATTCAATATCTGACTCGTACTTAAACGTACATACAAGTTCCGAAACATTTCCACGAAATGCTAATATATTGCTGACATTTCCCTGACCAGCACTTTCATTGCTGCTAAAACGTTTCAATTCCCAGAAAACATTCTGCCCGATAATCAACGATTCTGCCCACGAATTCGAGCGTGACTCAGCCTCGGTTTCTCAGCAAAAAAAAAAAAGAAAAAAGACAAAGGAAACTTAAACAAGATTTGGCATTCGAATATAATTATTTACAAAGCAAACAAATACTTTTCACTGATTCACTTCTAATTGTCTTTTTTCGCCCTCATTCCTCCTACTTTTCCCTTTTCTCTTCCAGATATCACAATTGGTGGGCGTACAGATATTACGTGTGTGAGCTGCTCGCCCTTATAAATGTGATAGGTGAGTAGCAGTGCAGCACCGGAACTGCAGTCGAGTCGTGGATGGACGGATGGCCGGATGGACGGACGGATGGATGGAGATGATCTACTGGGATCTACCTAGACCCATTCAGATCTGATCTGCTGATCTCTTTTGGGACCAGATCTGATTGGGTCCGCCAATGTGTGTGTCTGATGGATGTTCCAATGCCTCTGATCTGTCTACTATAACTATTCACATGCCACTGATCTGCCTAGACCTACTCATATCTGACTTGAGTAGATTTATTCAGATCTAATCTGTTCTCTCGTTTGTCCGTCGATCGGTCTTGGGTCTTGAGCCCAAACGGGCTGACGATGTTCCAATTCCAATTCCTCTGCTCTCTGATCCACAATCAGAACTAATTAGCTTCCCGAAATGGGGTGACGATGTTCCAATGAATCAGCCTGCTCTTGTTTGACCTGATCTGATCTCGATTGGGATGCCAGGTGCCCGTGCCCGTGCCAGTGCCAGTGCCAGTGCTCGATGGCAACGTTAGTAAACAAATTTTTCGGGGTTAACACCACAGAGACTATCCACTCTCCTCTCGCACGTTCCGATTTCGATATTCTTTCTGCCGAAAAATCAATGACGAATTTTTATTGACTGACCGCACCGTAGCCGCGAATCAAAATAAACACAGATACATCTACAGCCACAGATGCAGATGCAGATACAGTGTATCCCGTACTTCTTTCTGTGTTTTATCTCGTGGCTCGGTTCTCGGGGCGCGCGCTCTGAAATCCGAAATCTGACAAAATAATGAACTGTCAGAAAACATGGGAAATAAACAATAATAATGCGGATAATGCGGGTTACCCTGCCCACATCCCTTCATCCCACAAGCCACACAAAATGGCTGACATCTCCCATAGACAATGGGCCGCGTTGGGAAACGCACTGCCTAATTGGTCTGCGATGTGACGGCTATAGGAGGGGACTGATGGATCTGCCGCAATCAATTTGCGGGAGGGATATAGGGATCATATAGCTGATCAATTAGCCTTATACGCAAGTAGATCCAGAATCGTTTGGATCGGATTGTAGGAATGTACTAAGGTCAAAGAACCTATGAGGTGTCCGACCAAGGGATTGGGCGTTGGGGCCCGATTTTTAGCTAGCATTTTATATAGAAAGTACGCAACTGAATAACAGTCGGGTGCTTCGACTAGTCTTTGCTATTAAATTCTTGGACATGAATATATCTTCAGAAAACAACGCACAGAGTTGTTGTTCATTGAACTTCCTCCACGGGTACAGCCACCTCCGGATAATAGCCCCCAATTAGCCCGAACAATTGACGTATCTATCGCCCACACCCCCAAAAAGTATCTTGAATTTGTAATTAATTGTACTGCAACCGCAACTGGCGGATAGGGGTTGGGTAAAGTTCGAGTATATTGATTCGGTTTCGAATCGTTTACAGTCGCTGATCCATCAGCCCGCTTCGGGCGTGGGTGTGGGTTCGCTGGCACCATGTGCCTTCAGCCGAGATCGAATCGCATAATTTACAAATTGTTAACACAGAATTAACACAGAGCATCCAAACTCGCATGGGGGAGGGGGAGAAAGAGAGGGAGATGGGGGAACCCCATCAATTACATGGCCCAAAGAAAGTCCGTGGAGGGCGGGTGCGAAACGGAACGGAACGAAACGGAACGAAACGAAGAGTGTTAGAGAATTGGATCTAAATTCTGTTTGTGTTTCTTTGCAGGTCAAATGTTTCTTATGAATCGATTTTTCGATGGCGAATTTATGACATTTGGCCTGGATGTGATAGATTATATGGAGACCGATCAAGAAGACCGCATGGATCCTATGATTTACATTTTTCCCAGAATGACCAAATGTACATTTTTTAAATATGGTTCAAGTGGGGAGGTGAGTCGCGAAAACAGTAACTGTAACTCTTTTTGCGGCCATTAATGTGCAATCCGTTGCAATTGTTATCTTTCAGGTGGAGAAACACGACGCCATTTGCATTTTACCATTAAATGTTGTTAACGAGAAGATTTACATTTTCCTTTGGTTTTGGTTTATCTTATTAACGTTTCTCACGATGTTAACGCTAATATACAGGGTGGTTATTATATTCTCGCCTCGAATGAGGGTCTACTTATTTCGTATGCGATTTAGGTGAGTTGGGGATTCCCCTTCGCTTCCTGGATACTTATGATTTCGATTCCAATTGCAGGTTAGTGCGTCGTGACGCTATTGAAATAATCGTTCGTCGTTCGAAGATGGGCGATTGGTTTTTGTTGTATTTACTAGGTGAAAACATAGATACAGTTATATTTCGTGATGTTGTACAGGACTTAGCGAATCGTTTAGGACATAACCAACACCACAGGGTGCCTGGATTGAAAGGTGAAATACAGGATGCATGATATTGGGAGTATTAGAAACAATACAAAATGCAATTTGTCGTCTCCAACTGAAAACCATCAAAAAAGTAACTAACTAAACAAACAAAAAAAAAAACAACTGCAAAAACCACAAGAAAAAAAAACACCACACCCACAGCAGCAGCCACAGCAAGTACAACGATCACAGCAGCAGCCGCTTCATGAAAAAGTTCAAAAACATGTTTAAAAAAGTCTAAAAAACGTATCTTTAAAAAATACAACCAAAAAAACTATCGTCAGCGCAGTCGCAATCGCAGTCATACATTTCAACTCAACTCACATCAGATATGAGATCAGATCAGATCAGATCCAGCTACAGACAGGAGCTGAGCAGCAGGACGGAGCAGAACGCGGAACGGAACTAACGATAGTCGATAGTTGATAGGAACACCAATAACGATAACTACAAGAACCATCGAGCCACACACCACACCACTAGAAGGAAGCGAAGCGGACTCAACTGTACCAGTGCGAGCGGAGGCAGAGGCAGAAGCGGAATATTCATGGTAAAAGAATAGCAAGAGGAACAGCAAGAATGAAATCAACCAGCAAAGCAACAACAACAGAAAGAAGAGTCGCTAGATCGTCAGAGATCGGTGATCGATCAGTCAGTCGTCAGTCAATCAAGAATGGATGCTATGCATAAAGCAGCCAGAGGAAAGAAGTGGAACGGGGACTGCCATTTGGGCGGTTGCCCCGGGCCGGACAATGCAACCGGATGCACGTAGCGCCTGCGTCCGGGCGCGTGTCACATGGATACAAGTCACAAGAGCGTGCCGCAACAAGCTGGCGCGCGATTAAATAGAAAAGTTGCCCCAAAGGACAAGTACAAGGAGTGTGTGCGGCCAAGGACATGGACAGACGAGGAGGTGGAAATGGGGAAATGGGTGTTAGCACCAGTGCTCTCGCTCTTGCTCTGTCAACTCTCAGAGCATCTCAATCTCACCCACACGGACACAAGCACACAGACATCACAAGGCATCAATCATACGCCCCGTAGAACACACACACACACACACATACACGGACACACACACACACACACACACAAAAGCACATCGCACTTTGCTTGTCATGCAGCAGTAACTAAACCAAACATCAACTAAGTCGAGACGACGCCCGCGGAAAATTGCATTTCTGTATTAACCCCAATATAAAATAAGAGGAGCTAAGAGTAGGCTCCACAAAACATCAGCATCGAAGAAGAAACACCAACAACAAAGTCACCAACGATGCGCGAAATACTGTAACAACAACAAAAACGAGAGTCGGAGATCGAGGAGAAGTAGAAGGTTAATCTCTACCGGAAAATGGAATCTCGGCCAGGCCGCAACATACAGTGGAATGTGGCAGCGAGAGAACAGGCGGCGGAATACTCGTAGGAAGCGGAATAAGAGAGGAAGCGGAAGGCGGAAGCCGGAAGTGAGATAAGCGGCAGAAGAAGGCAGAAGTAAAGGTTTAATTAAATTAAATTCAATTCAATTAAATTACTTATTACAATGATATCTTGAAGTGTTCATGTATTCGAATGTAGGTTAACTAAGTCAAGCATACAACAAATATGTAATTCTATGCATAGTATGTATATGAATCCGTATATATATATATTATATATATATTGATAACAACTTTTTTTTTCTAACTCTAAGCATTTGTATTACCCGCTAAACAAATGAACAACAAAACACAAAACACAAAACCACAAACAAATGAAATGAAAAACAAACCAAAAAAAAAAGAAGAAGAAGAACCTACAACAACAAAAAAATACCAAAAAATGAAAACCGAAAACAGAATTTTTTGTATACAAAAATGGGGTGAAAAAGAAAAAACACAAAAAAACCAAAAAACAATGAGCAGATAAAAGATAAACCAAACGAACAAAAAATATCAGTAAATATCAAGAAAGAGTTCAGAGCAATGGAAATGGGAGAAGAAGTAAAAAAACACGGAGAAAATACCATGAAATAAGCATTAATACCGAAAAAAAACCGAACAAGAAAACAAAACAAAAAATACACTTACATAATTTAATTAGATCGAAACTTTAGCGCGCATCATTATACATACAAACATACAAACATGCATACACACACATACATACATATAACCGAAACAACAAACAGACAGACTAAGATACAGATACAGATACAGATACAGACACTGACACACAGACGGAGACACACTCATGGAGTAATATTTTCAACTTATAAAAAGAGAAGACAAAGATGTTCATGCATACAACAACAACAAACACACACAGATACACACAAACACACTACACACACACATAGTATATAAATCAAATATATGTAATATTATCGATCATTCAGCAAAAAAGAGAGCAGCAAACATTCACAGCATAAATCAATTAACTCAACTAATAATAGAGCATACTCAGATAATTCTCTCTCTCTCTCTCTATCTCTCTATACGAAAATATGCCTAAA
Organism: Drosophila miranda; assembly: GCF_003369915.1. Lineage (NCBI taxonomy): Eukaryota > Metazoa > Arthropoda > Insecta > Diptera > Drosophilidae > Drosophila > Drosophila miranda. The sequence goes on from NC_046673.1 coordinate 14,224,528, forward strand.
TCTCAACCGCAACCACAAGAAAAAACCAAAAAAAAAAACAAAAAACCAAATAAAGAAAGAAATGGATAATGCTTTGCCACATAAATCAATTGTAATCATAATGATAATATAATTAATAATAATAATATGGATAATATTTCATACGTTTTTGATTCGACAATTCCTCCCTAACATAAAGTCAAAGGCATTGCAGCAACTCCAACTACCCCCGATCTGCCCCCCGCCCCCCGAGCACACAGATACTTACGTAGCCTTAGAGCCTAGGATCAACCACATCAGCCAAGCCACATACCATGTACATTCGTACTCGTAGATTCATCCACTCCACATAGAACTCGACTCGATTCGTCTCGATTCGATTTCATATTGTGCTGCAAATTGTAATATCCGTCCAAAGAAACCTTTTTGAAGCGCACCCTTTGAGTTCAGGCAATCTTCCTGTCTATCTGTCATCTGTATCTCTGGTTTTTTCATTCCTTACTTTCCGATTAGTCTTGCGTTTGCCAATTAAACCAAATACCAAAGTGAAAAGGACCAAATCAACAGTCACCAATGCCTCAAGAGTTTTCCATTTGCTCCAGAGATCACCCTTACTATCACCATTCGACAACTTTAATCTTTATATTTGCATCTCTGAAAAGGACGACCAATGACGAACCAGACACAGCCAGACGAAGCCAAGCCAATAATGCAAAATGTCACTGCCAACAGAAATAATTCAAAAATCAAATTAAAATAGTTACAAAAAATACATAGGTTGGCTAAGAAATTGGGAAGGGAGTGGGACGGGGCATATACATATGTAGGTAGTGGAGAGCAGCTGCAATGCCTCACATAAAACAGGAATTGGCACCAAAACAATGTTCCTTGTCTCGAATTCTCGAACTTTAACTCAAAATTAGGAATTGCCGATGAATGTGCTCACATGGAATTAATCCGCTCACGTTTTTTTATTCTGGCAAATAATTCAAAGTAGATGCATTTTTCATTTTTTCTTTTCTTTTGTCTTTTTTTTTATAAAATCACATCACACAGCATATTCAAAGACGCATTAGATTTTAGCCAATGGAAATGTAAGGGAAAGGCAGGAAGAGCTCCGAATATATCCCTATGAAACTCAAAGTAGAGATGGGATGGGGATAGAGATGGGGATGGAGGAGCAGCAGCAGTAGCGGCAGCATGTAGTCGATGCAAAAAAACAATAATTATAACAATAAATGGTAATAAGTAATTTTAGCGTATTTTTTTTAACAGCTTATAGCCGACGTAAGTGTACACATAATTCTAGTTCGAAACTGAACATATGTAAAGTAAAACAACTGAAGAAGATGGGACAGTCATATTGTTTTTTTTTTTTTTTTTGATCGTTTTCGAGGTTTAGTATTAGATTGTAAGCGCAAACACACAAACCCACACACACACAGAGAACAGAACAGAACAGAACAGACAACAGACACATACAATAAACTCACACTCACACTGAAATGGTAAACGAAAAGCAAAAAAGCAAAAGCGAAGAATGTACTGTATAAATATCGTGGGAGATGGGATCGTAAGCTAAAGGATACTTACTCGTAAAATATATGTAATTATAGTGGAGGAAGGAATACCATACCAAAACGTAAGCATATTACAAGGAAATTGCCATTAGTCGATAGTGTTAAAGCGATACTTATGTATGCATGTACATATTGTACGTATGGCCTACTCGTACGCGTACAGTATATACACAGATAGGATTAAACAAACACTTAGTTTAGCTCAATCAAGTCAAAGGAATCTCTCGCATCTCGTAACTCCAACTAAAAGCAATTGTAAAATATCGTAACACCCCCCCTACCCCTACCCCTAGCCCGTCCCCCTCCCCTACCCGTAACCCCGAGGAGGTTCAAGCCCAAATTGAATCGCATCGGATCGCAACAAACAAAAAAAAACAAAAACCCCGTGTATGAATTAATCGGTTAATCGAAATTCAAATTGAACAAACAAACAAACAGACGAACAAGTGAGGCGACGGTGAAGCAAGACTTTATTTTTCAAAGTATTTGCCGCAATATACAATATATAGCATAGTATAAACACTACCTATATCTAAATGAGAATACGAATTGTAATAGCTGAATCTAGGCTCTAAGAACAAGGAAGAACAGAACAGAACAGAACAGAACGGAACAGAGAACATTTCATAGATGCAACTCGAAAAGCAATAAGCAGGTAAAGCAGAAGACGATATATTGTATGTGGACTTTTCACCACGTTTCACCTCCGGTCAATTCGGTCCACACTCCACGCAAACGCGAATCCCAGTCCCAATCCCACCCCTCTTCTCCACTCTATCACTTTATTTAACAGCTGATCTCAGCCAGGATTTTCAGACTTTTTTACCCCAATACACACTTTGTGGTTTTTATGTTGTTGTTTTTTTTTTTTGGTCAGTTGTTTGTTTGATTGTTCTGGGCCTGAGTTTGGTTTTTGTGTATCTTTAGTGTTCAGTGGCTAAGTTAAGGTTTTCGTTTTGTATCTTCTACCACACACAAACACACACATACTTTCTCATTCATTTGTTCTTTCGGCAATAAAAACGAAACTTGTATACATATCATATTGTTTATTGGGTTTTATTTTTGGATCTGGCACAGCTTGAGATCGGAACGAGGCATAGGCAGCCCTGCCATCCAACATTGTCCAACACTCTTTCCCCTTAGTCTTTCATCCTTCCAATCCACATCCCAAATCCAATCGGAGTCCCACTATCACACTCGCACACGACAAAGAAAGTCAATTTCTCAGCATTCACAGCAAAAGAATCGAAACAAATCGAAATCGAAATCGCACTCGCAAACGAAATGAAACGAAATGAAATGAAACGAACTAACAAAAAACAATTAGTGAAAAGCATATTGGTGAAATACTCGTAACTTATGTATATTTTAAATCGAATCAATGAGTGATTAGCGCAATGGTAACGATAAAATACGATAATTTAGTTTGATTCCCTAGCAAATCGAATAGTGAGAACTTTTTATTAGACAAAAATAAACATTTTTTAATTGTATACTAATCGAATCAAAATTGTAAAAAGAAAAGCAAACCGTTAAGCCTACATATATTGAATACAAAAATTGAAACTGCCAATTCACATTCTCAGACAGAGTTTTAAGAAGCTAAACCAAATCGAATCGAGCATTCAAATAATAATATTGATAATAATAATAAGCAAATATACAATGCATTCGTTGAGAAAAGAAACGAAACGAAACTAAACGAAACCCAAAAGAGAACATTGCTGAATATATTTCGACGAAACAAAAACAGAAACAGAAACAGTGGAGAGTAGAGGAGAGGAGAGGCAGCCGACAAGCGAAATCCTATTATACAGTATATTGTATCTGGCATGCGACAAGACCATACTATACATATTCGTTGTCCTTTCGTTGGAACGAACCGATTCTCGAACCAATTCAATTGTTTGACTTTTGCTCTACCTACAGGATGCAGATCCAGATTCACATTCAGATTCAGATTAAGGATTCAGTTTCAGTTTCAGTTGAGGTTTACTTTAGGCATTTAGCGTATATCAATTTGTGTGTGTGTGAACAAATAGCAGACAATAATTAGTGGACGGCGTATGGAGCGTATGAAGCGGAAACGAAGTCACTGAAACCCAATGGCAATATCACATATGTATAGTAGTACTTTGTGTAAAACATCTGGCTTTTGTCCGGGCACACACTGCACAGGGAATGGAATCAATGGAGCGTAACGGAACGAAACGGAACGGAACGTATCGGAATTGGGATGAGGCTGACGATGGGGATAGCTGGTGGCGAGTGAGGAGCGATGGCGGAGCAGATGTTGTTGTCTTCCAATTTAAAGCCAGTCTAGCATAATTGTTCAGTTGGTTTTAGCGGGTTTTTTCGGTTATGGCAGAAGTAGTTCCTAAACGCGGCATTCGAATATCGTAAGCAATATGTAAATCGTAGACTTCAGTTACCACTAGCTCCTAGCTCCTAGCCCCCATCTCCTCCTCCTCCTCCTCTTCGAGTCCCACTTAGTCCCTTAATGGCGGGAGGTTCCCTCCTCCTCGATTCCCGCTCCTTTCATCCCAGATCAAATCGTTTTGTTTCGTAGTAGCCGGAAAGCAGAAACAGAAGCAGAAAGTTCTCGTTAGGAGAAGAGGACAAATTTATTTCCTGAATGTGTAGGAAAACTGAACTGCCTTAAAGTGATTTTTAAATGAAACCAAACGAACAACAAAATGCAACCCTGTACATAGTGCCCCAGCGGATGACGACAGCGGAACGAGCCTCAAAAATACGGAATACGGAAATACAGAATGCAGGAGGAGACCATGTTTTTTTTACTAACAACCAAAAACCTAGCTACGTATCTACGAGTAAGCCTATCTTTTAAACGACTAACAACTAAGCTGTAAATACACACACACCCGCGCGTATATATATACACAAGCAACCATACTATATACACATATATACTATATACAAGCATATACATATAAAAGTAAAATATATATACATATATATATATACATATATATAGTAAAAGTTTTATAACGAAGCGAAGACGGTAGGATGGTAAACCAGATGGAGAGCGAAAGCGAACATCTTTAGCAAAATTACACCTAAGTTTTCCAGATTCAGATGACTTTTAAACCGAAAACAAACACACAGAATCGAAAGAATCGAAAAGAATCCTTCGAGCTGGCAAAAGGCTGGACAAAAGTTAGACAAATGGATGTAGGAGTGCAGTGCAGTGCAGAAAGAGGTGTAGGGGTAGGAGTAGGAGTAGGAGTAGAAGTAGGAATAGGAGTAGGAATAGTAGGAGTGTAGGAGGAAGAGCTTTTTGTATTTCGACTTGTTTTCCAGGAGATCCTTAGTTTAGTCAACTAGCGTAATCGTAATGTAATGTAAAGATAAACACGAAAACCAAGAAACGAAACGAAACGAAAAGAAACGTATGTAAAATATTTGCATAAATAATTTTAAATATATTCGCCGATTGCCTTCAACTAGAGGAATTTTGATTAAACTTGATAACGAATAATAATTATAATTACTAAAGAATAACTATAATTATTAATATATAAAAACAATGCATTGAATATTTCTACAAAGTTATGGAATACAAAGCAGATGGGAAAGCGGTTAAACAGAAACAGAAACGGAAACAGAAAAAAAAGAAAACGAAAACGAAAAGAAAAAGAAGCCGACAGAGAACAAATCTACACAAAAATGAAATTCAAAAAGAACTGAAGTAAAAACAAAGATTTTAAAGCAGTAACAAATGGCAAACAAATAAAACAAACAAACCAAGCATTCGTATTTGTACACTAAAGACCCGATAAAGAGTACCCAACTTATACACGCAATATTAGACTAAAAAAAAAAACAGACCTCGAAGAACCGAACCGAACCGAACCGACCACAGAACACCCAGGCAGCACCCCAGCCCCCTCTACAGCACTTTGAGTTCTAGTTCCAGATTCCAGACCCAGCCAGGGAACAGACAGATAGGAACAGAAACAGATACTAGGGGGAGGGAGTCCTGTCCTGTCGGTCCACTCTAACTTCACGCGAAATATCTCTCGAGATCCTTTCTTTGATTTGTTAACTAGAAACACTCGCACATATCCAATTAAAAGACGATTACCATTTTGAAAACCAATCCTAGCCCGATTACTGTCCATCTCCATCTCCCTCTCAATATCCACATCCCCATTAAGAGACAACCCAACCAGAAACCACAATCACGCCCAAACCAAAACCCACACCCACAGCCACAAGCACAAGCACAACCACTGAGAAAGCTGCACAGAACCACAGGAGCTGCAGATGAGTAAAGGGAGAGTAACTCGAATCTAGAGCGAACTTTTAGGCGTTAAGCGTGCATACATACATCTAGTTTGTATCTCTTATATATACACACACACACACACACACACATATAAATATACATACATATAGATATACATACATATAACTTAGCATAATTATACAGATATACAACTAACGGTAACTAAATACGCAACCAACACTAGCCAGAGACGGCCAAGGCCGGGCCGGGGCGAGGCGAGGCTGGATTAGATCCATCTTTTTTTTGTACTGTATACTGTATTGTATGGTAATGATAATGATAATGATAATGATAATTATAATGATAATGATAATTATAATGATAATGGAAATTTAACTAGTTATAACGTGCAGTTATCGTAATTTATTATTATCGATTATTGAGTCTTGAGTACGATTATTATGGAACGTTTGATTTTGTTAATACGAAAACGAAAAACGCGAGCATGGTTAATAAAGCTTTAATTTGAAGCTATATAGGTATATATATATACGCCCATTTATATATATACACTCACACGAACACACAAACACACAAACACACAGACACACGTACACATCTACACAGATAGAAGCAAGGAAACCGCAGTAGTCCTCAGTCTATAAATTTGAAAATGAGTGACACGGAAACTTGAATGAATCGAGAGCGAAGGCGAAAACAAAACAGAAGCGAGAAGCTGGTGAGGAGAGAACACATAAGCAGCACTTAAGTCTAAGGCCCATATAAGTACGAGTATATTACGATTATAGTTATTTAACGATAGCAAAACGGAACCGGAAACGGAATGGGATAGGAATGTGAATGGAGATCGAATAGAGGGATGTGATCGAGCAATCGAGAAGCAGGAATGCAGGATAGGTCGGGCATGCCCGCATACAGGTACCATGCATACATATGGCTATGTGTGTGTGCATGTGCGACTCCATACATACATATATACACCCATATACTATATGCATAATACAATGGGAAACATTTTTAGTCTATACTAAATACCGGAGAACGGAACAGCGGACGGAGAATGGAGAAGGAAAAACAACAAATCTATATACAATATACATGGCATACACATATATGAAAGCCCCTATATTGAGGATATAAACGTGAATTTTTAGCAATCTAAGTAATAAATAAAGCAATCTAACACACACACACACACAAACACATACATAAATACAAACAAACACACACACACACACACACAGTAACAGAAACTGGAGAAAAGTGAACAGAACAGAAGGCATACGAAGAAATCATTTCAGGATCGCATAACATAATCGGACAAAACATGAATAAATACATACAGCGATGAGGTGGTATATAGTATATCGTATATAGTATATAGTATATATTATATACATCATATAATACAAATACATACTAAAGAAAATGCAATGAACGATGCGATTCGATTCGATTCGAAGTGCGAGGGAAATGAATACTACGAGTGGAACGAGAACGAGAACGGTAACACTTATACATATGTAAGACACGAGACAAGAACAACAACAGCAACAACAATTATATAATTGACTTGTAAATAACATACATACACTCACATTCACACACACACACACATGTGCACCCCCTCCCCCGAACACACTGAACTGACAGACAGATACACACAGACAGACAGCCACATAAGTAAACATACACCCACACCCACACCTACACACACACATTTTACGACTAGTTAATTTTACAAAACTAAAATTATTGCAGCAGGCGCATTACATAAAAACCAAATGAAAAAAAAAGAAAGAAACCAAAGCCCCAAAATGGCAAAACAAAGCAAAAATCATATGCAGTAAAGTAAAAATAATATTAAAGGTAAAAGTAAATGAGAAGAAGGGCAAAGACACACGAAAGAACAAAGCCAGAGGCTGAGGCCTGACGCCAGTGCCCGTTGGGGGGCGGGGGGCGGGTTGGAGGGTTGGACGGTTGGGCTGGGGCTTGGGATGACCAGAGACCACCCCTCTATCTCTCTATCTCCTTCGCTCTGCCCCACTATGCCACGCCCCCAGCCCTCATCTGGGCGGACACGAGGAAGATGAGAATTAATAAATTACCAAGTAATATTATAAAAATATTATTATATAAATTATTATAATTATAAATTATTATTAAAGAAAGCAAGCAACAAACGTAAAACCAAACAAAACCAACATGATTAAAAATACAAAATACAAAAAAAAACAACAACAAAACGAAAAACAAAACAAAAGAAAAGCGAAAACCCAAAAACAAAAACAAAACACATTATTATAATGCGATAATTGAGTAATCAACAAAACGAATTGAGAACGTTGTATGATTTTGATCAGAAAGTAATAAAAACAATTTTCGATTTGTTACGAAATATACATAAACATCAAATGCCTTTTTTTCGGATGTATGTTAGAGGTAAGGGCGTTAAATGCGTAATGGAAGTGCATTCCTTCGATTGCAAGGACGAAAGAGACTCATTCCCTTTTCAGACAATTATCTGTTGAATCTGTTGTTAACAGCATGAGACCTGTAGAAATGTAATTTCTACATGATTTTTACACGCGATGTGGCGCCATCGGACGGCAGAATCTTGAAGCCCAAGGATTAAGGTCAGCAGCGCCCCTGCATCTCAATCAAGTGGCGCCATAGCCAACAGTTAAAGTCATCACCAATAGATGCCGCACGACGCTTAATAGTTCCAATTCTTGCCGTTTTTGGCGCCTAAGGCGCTTTAATTCCAAAATATTAAATGCATTTCCTTCAATTCTGCAAGTCGATTTATCTCTAAAACTGTCTTCTATTTAGAAATTCTAAGGGGCAGGAACATTGTGAGCCGTGGCTAGTTCCGCTAGATCAGTCATGCCTGGCGACCCAGGCTACCACAAGACATCACAGGGGGCTATTGTGGACTATGCTGCAAAGGTCCTGGACATGGCGCAGGAGCACTACACCACTCTGAAGTGCGGAGCAATTGTGATCTTTATCATCTACATTATCTTCATTTTGGTGGCATCCAACCCAAGGACCTACGAGAGCCTCCTACACAGGACCCAGCCAATTACCAGAACAATTTAAGAATAAGAACAAATAAAAACAAATGTCAGTACTGGCTGTCGCTGATTTTTATTGTAATGATGCTGGGGTATAATTTTAAGCCATATTGGGTCTGGGCTTAAGAGCCGTAGCTCTTTTTTTTCTGTGATCCCTTTGGCAGTATGTTCAGAATATCTGGAGAACAATAACTGGGCGTATTCTTGGCCTCGTTGCCTGAACAAATTGTACTATTTGGCGTTAATTTAGTTACTTCAAAAGCGATAGATTCATTTGATTCACCCCAGAGGCTGGTATATTTAACAGGTAAATATTGAACAATTAATGTTAATTAATGGAAATCATGGATGGAGGAATAGCTCCATTACACTGGGAGAGATAGCCTGGATTCGAGGAGTTGGCAGTGGCTCATCTCGGGGACCAGGTGCCGTTATTTCGGCGCGGCACAACGGACAGCGACGCTCCCGATTGGATTGGGGCATCAACAACAGCCTATTGATGCACGCACAACAGAATGTGTGACCACATGTCACGGCCACTGCTTCCGTCTTTGGGCCGAGACAAATTGAGCAATCGTCCTTGAGGTAGAGAGGGGCCCCCATCGAAAGTGTCACATCCTCATCCTTGGCTTCTCTTTCCTCATGCTTTTCCATTATATTAGTTCCAAAAACTAATCAAATTTTGTTATTTGAAGTATATCATGTCCAATTGAAAGGAGACAACGACTTCAAAGCCTACATTTTCAGGGCTGAATCTCAGCCCTTACTGAGAGCCCTCCACATATTAGGACGCTGTTTTTACAGAGAAAAATGCCATAGTAAAAAGAAACAAAACCATACAAATAAGAGTATTTATTCGTGCAAAAACAGTGAATTTAAATAGAATTCAATTTTATTTAAAGATAAAGAGAATAAATATAGATAAAGATATATTATCGAAGCAAGTTTTATATTCGATTTAGGGGGAATGCCGTGACACCTCTGATAAGGTGCTTGATATCGTATCCAGGATGGCTCAGGTGTCGCTGCAGCAATCCGTTGAAGGCGATGGAAATCGCATCAACATCCGGCACTCTCCTGTACTGAGGGCCAATGTTGTGTAACTATTCCCTCTACTCGGGCCCTAATCCCACCGATAACCATCGGAATATTCAAGAGGGCATATCTCATTCATAAGTGCTGCTGCAGAGCAGAATCTCCATTTCATTGGCAGTGGAAATAAACAGCATGAGCTAATCCTATCCTGCTCCTAGTGATGGTCCGATCTCATTGGTGTAATTCACACAGCTAGATCTGGGCAGGACGATATGATTTCCATGCGACATAATTACCGCTGATTGAATTGGGCCTGTCACAAAGGTGATGCCTCCGCCCTTCACGCACACGTATCGCATGACATAAAGCAACCGACCTGGGTCCGGGTCCGGGTACGGGTCCCAGATGGGAGATAGGCGCACCTCTGCCTGCCACTCTTTTAGGAATTCCATTCCTCTCCTCTTTTTTTGTTTTGGCCAAGCGGAAATGCGCACTCGACAAATAACAGCAGCGACATGGCCTGAATGTTGCAACTGCAACTGCAACTGGAAATGGAACTGGAAACCGGATAGAATCTAGTATGTTGATTCACTCGCTGTTTGTCTGCTGTTTGTTTGCTGCTTGTTTGCTGTTTGTTTGGAGCTGTCTGCCAAATCAATGCACAGCAAAGCGCACAGTGGATACGTTTCAGTCAATTAGGATATCCATTAGTGGATGGAATGGCAACATTTCCGAGGCTCCACTGTAGCTGAATGCACTGCCATTCATTAGTTGTCCGGCTGGCTCCGCTCGTGTGTTTGCCAACCTCTTGGGGCCCCTATTGATAGTGCCGCCTATTCGGCAAATGAAGTCCTCGAGGCTCGAGCTATTGGACTGCCACTCGAGGACTCATTCCTGCTGGCTGACACCTTGAATTGTCGATTGAGAGCGGGGCGCAGGAAGAGCTGATCCGAGACAGCTGCTTGAGGAAATGCCTAATAAATTTTGTCTAAGCGGACAGCCCAAAAGGCGGACCATAGAAAAGAGTTGCAATACCCCGAGAAAATATATACTAGTACTCGTACATGTATATATATATGTACATGCATGTAGTTGTATTTTTTGTTGGTATTTTGTATTTTGATTTTCGTGATTGTGATTTCTAATCCGAAATGCTCCATTTGTACTTCCATTAAACCGAGTGCCCGTTGTTTATGTGTTCTCTGCTTCTGCTTTTGCTTCTGATTTATTTATTTATTATTACATTTGACTGATTGCCGACACCATCCACCATTCACAGACCCCGCCCAAGCGCCACATCCCATATATGACACTCGCACGGCCGTGCTACTGCCACATCCTCCTACCCGTTCCCCATTCCCCCTGGCAGCTCAAAAACTCTCATGTTTTATGAACAAGTTGATTGTCGTGTGCATCTATCTATCCCTCACGGTGCGTGTTGATTTTCGTTTTGTGTAGGCAAATCATATTATATCATATCATATATTATGCAGGATTCCCCAAAAAAAAATAAATAAAAACCCCGACCCAGAGATAGAAACCGAAACAGAAACAGAAACGGAATCAGATTTAGAGCTCATCTGATGGAATCCTCTCAAATCAGCTCAAATCATTGGGATCCCTGGCCCACACTCTCGCTCTCTGTGCAGGTCTTTGAATGATGGGTCAGTAAGTACATTTTACAGAGAGCTTTGCAGGGTAATGCTTGACAGATAGTTCTCCTATGACATGTTTGATTTTAATATCAGGATCTTATGAGCTATAGAGAGATGGAAAATACAACCACATCTCTGCCAGCCAGAGTCACGCAATCTTTTTGTAGATTGCAAAGATCCTAAAACTTATTTGGAAGATCTTGATCTTCGCATTTGGATTTGTGGATAAATCTTGACTACAGATCAGGGCTCCAAGACTTTATTGCCAGGAATGGTGTGGGGGGGGAGTAGGTCTGAGGCCATTAACAAAATCAACAGTCAAGACTCACACGCACACTCGTTATTCACCATTCAGCGCACTCACAGTTGTATTCACACGCACTTGCACACAGGGCAGCCAGCCAGCAGTCGTTCTACTTAGATGCAAGCAAGGCAGCAACAAAGGCAGCCACTCTTTCCGTCTCCCTCTCTCTCTCTGGGTTGATCCACCTCTTTCTGGGGACTCGGTCCGCTGGCTGGCTGGCTGGCTGGCTGACTGACTGTTGGCAACGATGTGGAAAATGTTACGCTACAATTTAATTGAAAGGATAATCAGGGGCACAGCGGACGAGCACTCATTCAGAGAAGGCTAGAGAGAGAGAGAGATGGGTATACAGAGGGAAGGAGACACACAGAGACAGAGAAAGAGAAAGAGAGAGACACGAACAAAAGGCAGCGCTAAAAGCTGGCTGCAAGCGAATGAATGAGGCAAATAGAAATAAAATAGCAAACGGTGGCAGCGACACAACATCGGCTTTTGTTGTACCCGTCAAGTGTCCTTTTTGATGAGGAGAACTCCGAGGACTTCCCAGACGAGTACTCTGTGGACGGAGAACGGAGGACGCAGGACGCAGGACGGTGAGGACGTTTCGGGGTTGCTCTGGTAGACCTCGCTTGTGGCCGGGTACGTGAGCCCACAACGTGGCCGGCTTTGCTTCCTGTGCAACGACGATCCTCGCCCCAGTCCCTGGGAGTGAGTGTCCTGTGGCGCAGGATTCGGCCGGCGAAGGGTTGTCGAATGGGACAAAAAAAAACGAAGCAGAGGAGATGGTGCTAGTGCTGGGGGGCGGGGGGCAGGAGTGTGCAATTGGCAAATGAAACTCAAATGAAATAAAATTAAATGCGTTGCACAAGTTGCAAATTCGAGCAACAATCAAAAGGATTCACGCTGCGTGTCCTGTTTCTCGCTGTGCCACAGCGACGGCAGCGAGGCAGCTCCGTCGAAGAGTGAAAAATGTAATTTTAATCGAATTCAGCTTCCCTTCTCTTCCCTCCACCCCTGGCCCTGGTCCATGCATAGTTTTTGATTCCCATTCAAGTGCTAACCTTATTAGTGCCGGAGGAGGACTCTACCCCTCTCCCGCTTCCCGTTTTCCAGGGCCTGATTCGTGTTGTGCCAACAGTCGCTGAGATGACGCAGCGGGCGCACATCACCCCAGCCCCCCGCCACTACCCCTTCCCCTGGCCCTGGCCCTGCCCCTGGCCAAAAGCATTCTTCTGCGAGAAATGCAATTAACTTGGCCAGCAGAAGCAGCAGCAGCAATGACGACCCACCATTCACCATTCCTCCAACTCCAACCACGTAGCAGACCCCCCATCCCCATCCTCATCCCCAGCCCACACAAATCTCGGGCCTCGCATGGCGAGCACAATTAAAACAAAAGGCGTTCGTCGCTAATTAACATTGTTAGCATTAGCGGAGCTCTGGAACAAAAAAAAAACCCAAGCCCCAACCCAATAAAGAATAGACAGGGAAAGCGGGAAAAAACAGGACTGAAGGGCAGCAACCGAGCTGCGATGATGACGACGAGGGGACACCCTCCGATGGGGCAACTTTGACCTTTTCAAACCTTGTGCTCCTCGGCTAGAGCCGAATCATCGATTCCCTATAATTACACCACCTTCTACTGTATACTCAATTCGGGATCAAAAGAATCTCAAAGAACAGACTTTTGACCTTAGAGATGACCTTGACATACAGTTTAAGACTGTTTAGGGAAGTCCATTATAAATAGACTTTTTGACCAGAAATTAGAGCAAATTGTTCCCTATATCAGAGATTTGAAACAGAATATATTAAGCAAAGATCTATTCTTAATCCTTTCAGATTTGATTAACCAATTAACGATACACGGATTTTCCATCGCCAGTTCGCCTCTCCATGAGTCTACATGGCATGGCTCTCCCTCTCTTCTAGCTGGATCCTGCTCGTATCCTGAATGCTGGATACACATGTAAAATTAAATATGGTTTATTGTCAGAGCTAACCCGACCTTTGGCCCTCCGTATTAATCAACCTTCTGTGTACTTTCTCCCCCAACCGGCAGCCGGCAGTCTTCCCCACTTGTTTATTTATCGACTTGCCAGCAGTTTTGCACTCTGCCCCCTCACTGGGTCTCCCCCATTTGCTTTTCGGTTCGTGCGGCTGTTACTTGTAAAAAAAAAAAAAACGAGGGGGAACGTTGTGAGTTGCTGCGGCGACCGCAACTCTACATTTATACCCGATACTTAGTCAGTATGGCTCTCCTCCACCGGACGGCGCTAGCATTGCACGACACGACAAAGAGTGCGTGCAAGAGAGACAGAAAATCAGTCTGAGCGTGTCGTCGGGCGCTGCGTAGCGACTGATTTCTTACTTTTGGCTATAATAATAGTCCGATCCGATCCAGATTCGGCATTCTGATAGATATGGTCATTTTCTATGATTGTGCGTTTTTAATTTTCTCGTATCTTCAATATTGTTGCCACAGATTTTCGTCCTTTGCGGGGGCGGAAGGGTGTGGCGCAAATTTTGAAATATACGTGTAAAAGTGACATATTACAGAAGTTTGGATACAAAATGTCGTTGCTCTAGCTCTTATAGTCTTTGAGCACTAGGCGCTCATAGGGACGGACGGACGGACAGACAGACAGGGCTTAATCGACTCGGCTATTGATGCTGATCAAGAATATACATATATTCTAATGGAGTCGGAAACGCTTCCTTCTGGGAGTTACACACATCCATTTTTACCACAAATCGAATATACCCCTAAACTCATTTTGAGCATTGGGTATAATAATAGTTATACAATTAAAATCAAAAATAATAGTTTTGATTTTTATTGTATAACTATTATTTTTGATTTTTATTGAATACCTATTATTATAATTGTTATTCTTGATTTTTATTGTATAATTATTATTTTTGATTTTTATTGAATAACTATTATTTTAATTGTTATTTTTGATTTTTATTGTATAATTATTATTTTTGATTTTTATTGAATAACTATTATTATAATTGTTATTCTTGATTTTTATTGAATAACTATTATTATAATTGTTATTCTTGATTTTTATTTAATAACTATTATTATAATTGGTTTTTTTGATTTTTATTGAATAATTATTATTATAATTGTTATTCTTGATTTTTATTGAATAACTATTATTATAATCGTTATTTTTGATTTTTATTGAATAATTATTATTATAATTGTTATTCTTGATTTTTATTTAATAACTATTATTATAATTGTTATTCTTGATTTTTTTTGAATAACTATTATTATAATCGTTATTTTTGATTTTTATTGAATAATTATTACTATAATTGTTATTCTTGATTTTTATTGAATAAGTATTAATATAATCGTTATTTTTGATTTTTATTTAATAACTATTACTATAATTGTTATTTTTGATTTTTATTGTATAATTATTATTATAATTGTTATTTTTTATTTTTATTTAGTAACTATTATTATAATTGTTATTCTTGATTTTTATTGTATAATTATTATTTTTGATTTTTATTGAAAAATTATTATTATAATTCTTATTCTTGATTTTTATTTAATAACTATTATTATAATTGTTATTCTTGATTTTTATTGAATAACTATTATTATAATCGTTATTTTTGATTTTTATTTAATA
This sequence comes from Drosophila miranda, assembly GCF_003369915.1. NCBI lineage: Eukaryota > Metazoa > Arthropoda > Insecta > Diptera > Drosophilidae > Drosophila > Drosophila miranda. The sequence continues at coordinate 14,240,090 of NC_046673.1, forward strand.
ACTATTATTATAATTGTTATTCTTGATTTTTATTGAATAACTATTATTATAATCGTTATTTTTGATTTTTATTTAATAACTATTATTATAATTGTTATTCTTGATTTTTATTTAATAACTATTATTATAATTGCTATTCTTGATTTTTATTTAATAACTATTATTATAATTGTTATTCTTGATTTTTATTTAATAACTATTAATATAATTGTTATTCTTGATTTTTATTGAATAACTATTATTATAATCGATATTTTTGATTTTTATTGAATAATTATTATTATAATTGTTATTTTTGTTTTTTATTAAATAATTATAATTTTTATTCTTGATTTTTATTTAATAACTATTATTATAATTGTTATTCTTGATTTTTATTTAATAACTATTATTATAATTATTATTTTTGATTTTTATTGAATAACTATTATTATAATTATTATTCTTGATTTTAATTGAATAATTATTATTTTTGATTTTTAATGAGTAATTATTATTTTGGATTCCTATTGTTTAATTATTATTTTTGATTTTTATTGTTTTTGCTTAAAATAAAACTCAAAAAATTAAAGAAAAAAATGAGGGGAACGAAATTTTGAAATATACGTTTAATAGTGAGATCTAACAGGAGTGTGGATACCAAATTTGGTAACTCTAGACTTAATAGTCTCTGAGATTTGTGGATGCCCCAGATTTTCGTCCTTTGCGGACAGACAGACAGGGCTCAATGGACTCGGCTATTGATGGTGATCGAAAATATATATACTTTATGGGGTCGGAAACGATTCCTTCTGGACGTTACACACATCCATTTTCACCACAAGTCTAATATACCCCAATACTCATTTTGAGTATCGGGTATAAAAACCTGGAAAAAGTACGAAAAAAATGGGGGGCCAGGCAGCAGCATTTATAGCTAATTTTCTTGTCATTGTTTTGACTTTTACACCTTCGCACCGCGTTGCCGCGTGTTTACCTGCAAATGTGGAGTGGAGTGGCGTGGCGTGGGGGGAGCGGCGTTGTCGCATTGTTTGGCCATGTAAAATAATATTTTATTTGGCCTGTTTGCCTGCAAAGCTCCTGGCTAATGAAGGACAACCAATGAAGGGGGGGCTGTTGTCCTGGTTGTTGGGGCGAAAAAGGGTTTGAATGTCAGCAGCGAAGCCTTAGAAGAATATTTGAGCACTCCACTCCAGAGGACACCCGAGGCACGAGGATTGATGATGTGGAACCCCTGGCTGTACAAATAGTGTGCCATGTCACAGTCCATAGAGCCCACTGGGCTGGAACTCCAGGCTAGGAACTAGAGACCAGAGACTGAACTCTACAAGGCCTCTACAAGTTGAAGTCCATGGAAAAGATATCATAAGATTGCAGATATTTTTGAACAGTGGAATCCTCGATAATGTCTGGAACAAAGATGAGGCAAGGTTCGTGCAAGAATGGATCTCCTATACCAAAAGAAATATACTCTTTATATATACACTATTTACTAGTCAGTTTAAACATCCATTCTCTCTGCTTTTCCTCTTTTTCTTTCAAGCTCTCTTCAAGTTCTTTCACAGTTTCCATTTCGTGTATTGCCTAACGTTCCCGAAAATCTCTACTCTTTACTCCTATTCTGCAAAACCTAAAAATGATTAGAAGTGACAAATGGCAAATTCTATACACAACTCAGAACCGTACCAAATATAATATAACATGAGGTATTACATACTTATATTATATATACAAACATGTAATTGTTACATTTACCAAAAAATTCGTATACCAATTTCCATCTGATCTGATCTGATCGGATCGGATCTCGACGTGGCGCCACTATGTGTGTCCGCTCTGATTTATGTTGCAGTTGCTGCTAAAAACCAAAACAGCAGTTGGCCCTCAGCCTCGGCCCGAGACTGGATTAATGGGAAGCACTTGGCAAAGTGAGTTGTCAATGCGGGGACGGGAACGAGGACGGGGCAGCAAGTGGCAAGTGGCACCTACGAGGAAACGGGAAACCCAACCCGAGCCCGAACTCGAACCCTAACCCAAAAACAAAACGCACATAAACACCGGACTCTCGAACTCGAGCTCGAACCCATTTCCAGCTTATTACTTAATCAATATGCTCATTTGTTTTTTTGTTTTCCTTTAACTGGAAGCACTTTGCTAAAGAGTGATGTGGATGTTGGATGGAGGATGGAGGAGTAGGTTACATATTTTGACAGCATCGGGAGCAACACACAACAGCATGTAAGCGGACCCAAAATGTAATTGGAATCCCGAGTCCCAAGCCGAGTCCTGGGTGCTGTTTTTGGCGCGCCTCTGCTCGATTTGAATTCCTGCTTCGATCTCGATATGTCTATCGCTACCTGATCTATTTACCATCTAGCACAGATCGCTCCTACCAGCTCTGACAGCTGTTTAGATTTGGCAACTGTCGTTTGTCGTCTGTCGATTGTCGGTGACTGTTTCTGTTTCTGTCGGTCTGTCGGTCTGTCGCTCTGTCTGACGGAGGCAATTAGGGCAGTGTCTGGGACTCGTACTGGACACGGCATGAGGTCGACGGAATCAGCTGTACGTGTAGATAAGCAGCCTGCTCCCATTTCCAGCAGCACCACATGACAAAGAAGAGGAAAGGAAGGCGGTAAACGACAGCCAATGCTTGACCACTGGGTGCGCCAGATTGGCCTAAGGCTGCTGCTGCTAGTCATCCAACTTGACCGCGGAAGTGACCAAAAGTCGACCCAAGGGCCAAGGCGCATGCGCAACGGATTAAGCCCAGAGGGAATGAGGGGAGAATCTAGGGAGAGCGAGAATCGAGGGCATTGTCCAGGGCACGACCGCCTGGAATGAAGCTGTTAGGCCCGTCGATCCGCGCCCATTGTTTGGCGCAAAGCAGCAAAAACTTGCATCATAATTAAACTGTCGTAATTGCCGCCCCTGAGACGCGACATTTGTGCCCGGGCACGGGCACGGACCGGTGGACTCCTTCCCCTTCTGTTCGGGAATCAACCTCAGCGGCAACCGCCGCACCGACAAAAGTTTCCATTGTACGCTTCTCTCCGCTCCTCTGCTCCGCTCTGCTATGCTCTTCCGTTTTTTGAAACTTTACCAACATGCAAATAAAACACACTTGAACACTGGGAACCGGGAGACCTCGATTCAGATGCAGATACAGTTACAGCAGCAGATTCAGAATCAGAATCAGAATGAGAATGAGAGTGTGGTCGGGTTGGACGTCTGCAGGATTAGGCGATACAAAGTGCGGAATCGGAGGGAAGAAGTGCGGAAAGGGCGAGCACATTGCCGGAAACCCATCGGATAAACGACACAAAACTCAAAACTCACTCACGATAGTCGAGAGAATGCACAAGCACTATCAAATAAAATACAAATTAAATGTCCAACAACAATTGCAATGGAGCTCAGCTCTTGGGAATGGACGGTGATGGGAGATTGGCTTAGGAATGGGACGACTGGGAATAGGTTTGGCTCCTGTCAGAGCCAACTGGTGTACTGATGGGCTTTGAGGTGATTGTTCATTGAAATGTACTTGAATAACTTTTCGGAGAAGAATCATTGGATTTCCCATATATGTATATCCCTTCATAATTCCTTCCCATATCTTTGATTCCGTTCTTAAATGAACCACTTTCCAGCTCATTTTGTTATTTCACTATTTTTAAAATCCTCTTCTCCATGTGCCATTTGCCACGGGGGCAGAGCAATCATTTTTGTATCGCACGGCCAATTTGATGACATTATTACGACCAACTGCACAGCAATTGTCCCGAGTGCTGAGTGGCGCGCGTTGGCCAGGATTTTGCAACATTCAGCTGGTCCTGGTCCGGGTCCGGGTCCTGGCAAAAACCTGACTCACACAACCATTTAGGGAGAACAAAATATATATCAAGAGACAGACACAGTCACACAGGGACACAGGGACACACACAGTTTGTCCGTCCTTTTTGTTGTGCTCTCAATGCCCCGGCTCTGGCTTTGGCTGTGCCTTGGCATGTGTTGCTGAGCATGAAAATTGCAATTTTTCGCCAGATAATTTCAGTTCAGAACTGCCCAAACCCAAACCCATACCCGTAGCCGTTGCCGTCGCCAAATTGGGTTTTATATTGGGAATAATGCTGCAATGTTGTTCGCCTTTTGCCGATTTCACACTAGCCGGGGACAATCTCGGCAATTGGCTGAATAGAAATTGATTCGTTGCACCATCATCGAGTCGGGCCTTGCTCCTTGGAGGATTGTCATTTTGTGGGGTCGACCGCAGTCGTTTGGCCACAGCGGGTTGCCCGGGACCGGATCGGTTCGCCTGCTGACGATCCATCGATGCTCCACGTGACGAGCGTATCGAAACGGTTGGACAATGCCTGGCGACGCTGGTAACAGGCCCCTGGGCACTTCTTGTACCGTTTATGGGCACAGTTTTTGTGCTCTCTGTGCTCGGACGTGGCATGATCTGATCTGTTCTGTTCTGTACTGTTCTGATGTGATGTATTCATTCAATTTGCTACTGCCGATCATCGATTGTCCATTGTCGTTATCTGAAGTGCTAAGTGGTCGCATGTGACCAATTGGCAGAGAGCACAGCTGGCTGGCTGGCTGGCCGAGGGAGACTGGCCTGGCGGTGATTAGGGCACCACAAGAGCTTGGAAAATGACGTGTGAAGAAAATTTGCTTGGGAAATTATCTGATCATAGAGCGACGACGAAGGGACGACATCGTCTGGGAATGGCTTCTCAGATTTCAAGCCACCGATGACAGCAAATGAAGCGAATGAGGAATGAATCGACAGATCAGTTTAAGGTCTGTTGGAAAAGCATGATAAAGGTACACGATAAAGAACCTCCTCATAGACAGACCAAAGTTCAAGACATCTAGGAACAGGATTGCCTGCCTCTCTGCTAGATCAGACTCTCTCTGTGTCTCTCTACTTGGCATAGCCTCTTCTCTCTCTATCATATATGCAGAGACCAGAAATTTGCTGCACCTGCCAATTTGTGAATGCCTCCACTAAATTGTGAATTGAATTCTGCCACTGCTCTAAATTGGATTGTGTCCCGATGCCAATTGAATATTTTGTGTACACATTTGTGTGTGGCGTGCAGGAAGACACCGTCGCAGAGACCCACCGATATTTATTTGAGCAATTTGAAGGGTAAAATTGAAAAATAGAAGAGGAAATGAAATGACCGGAAGTTAAATCAAACCAACTTGCCCAAAAGGCGAAAAAGTCAAGAAAATCAAAAGGCAAAAGGCAAAAGGCAAAAATACATCGCATGCCGGGCACGTAAGAAACTAAACTAAATACAAATACAAATACAAACACGAATGCGAATACGAATACGAATCTTTTGCGAATAATTCAAATAAAATTTACACCTTGCACCAGATTGAGAGGGGGAAAAACGAAGGAGCCGAAAGGGGACAGCAGTCGCCTTTCCGTTGCCATACGAGTATTGATAGACTTTGGTCGAATGGTTGACCAAGGGACTACAAACGGAAATCCTTTTTCAATTTTCAATTTTATTTTATTTTATTCTCTCACACACACAGACACACAAACACCGCATCTGCTGCGAGTTATAGCCGAAGTATAAATTGAGTTGCTGGCCACTGAAGTTGATTATGGTCTACGCTTCAACGGATCTCAGCCAACAAATTTCTCTCGATTCGGTTAAAAAATCAACACCAGGCCAGCCAGCACTTTCTGGCCAGGACTACAGGACTACGCCGAGGAGGTCATGTGTGAGGGTTCTCCTTCGGGTGGATGGGTCGAGTGTGTGGGTGTGTGGGGCTAAGCCCTGCGGCTCACATATCAGCGCGCATTAAAACAAAGTGGGCATCGATGTAGAACCCGAATCCGAAACCTACCAAATCCCCACCCAAGCCCCACCCAAACCCTAAGGGGGTAACTAAATTTGCGCAAAACAAAAGAAAGTCGAAAAAAAATGTGTGGGGGAGGCAAAGAAAATTGTAAAGCCAAGGGACACAGACGAGGGAATGCCCTAGGAAAAAGAAAAATAGGAAACGTCAAGGTTTTGAAGGGCTTGAAGTTTCAGAAAGGATTAAGTACTGATCGCTGAAGAATCTCGAAAGAGTAGCTTACATTCTATGACAGAAGACATCAATCGCTTTTCCTTTATTTTGAAGCTCAGAGAACTACTCGTAAACCTCTCACGAAGCCCATTCACTCCGTGGAACTATAGAGTGTGTCTCTTGGAAAGGGCCACGGCTCTGACCGTCAGAGAGCGGCTGCCTTTCACTTATCGGAAGCGGTCGGGGTCCAAATTATTAACGCTTAAAGCTCCAAATCCGATTTGTTGAACCCTGCCTAGCCCCAATCCCAGACCCAAAGGGATCCACACATGATATGCAAAGTGATGGCAGAGGCCGCAGCCGCACAGCTGCTGCAGGTTGCAGGGACACCGACAACGACTCTCTGGAGGATTGAGATTGGGCGACCCACAGACTCGGTGACTCGGAGACGGAAGTGGCAGGGTAGGGTGCACTTGAGGCGAGATGTCGCTGGCGCCGGAATTCGTGTGAAAAGAGTGTTTGAGCCGGCGATTGAGAGACCTCTTTGGAGTGTCAGCTTGCAGGACAGATAAGACAGGATGGGGACGGGTGACAAGAGGATGGTTCCCGGTGGGGGTGGGGGACCTGCACTGATCCTAAGTGAGGACAAGTGTCGTTGCAAGTGTTTGCGCAACATCCTGTGTCCGAGTGTTGAGTTCTCGGGCAGCACCGTGTCGCTTGTCGCACTCATTAATTGCATTTCGATAATAATTTCATGCTCGTTAACAGGGACTCACGCTGTCCGCTCGTCCGTTCGTCCGTTCGGTGTGTGAGAGTGTCCTGTGTGTCCTGTGTGTGCCCTGCAAGTCTAATTTTCTGGCATATTAGTTACAGGACCCACAGCCGTCGCTTGTTATCGTTAAACAGTCGCTAATTAGACGCACATGTGTAACATGAAACCGCATTTAAGCGCCCCCTCCGTCCGCTCATGTTTTCGGTGGAAGGTGGAAGGTTGTGGGATAGGGTGGAGGAATGATACCGTAACTGTAACTGCAACTGCAACTGAGAGTGCGACTGAGACTGAGACTGGAACAGGAGCACCACGAAACACGCACCACGCACCACGCACCACCAACCACCACCGTCGCGACGGTCGTGTTTTTTTTGTTTTTTGTTTTTTTTTTGTTCCGGCGAAGCACTAAAACTGTCCCAGTTGTATCGAAATTATACACTTGAACTTCTCGAACTTCTATGCCCCGAGTTGTGCCACATTTCGTGCCTCCTTGCCACGGGTTAAGCGCGTCATTCGCAGGTTGGGCTGGGGGTCAGGTCACAGTCACAGTCACAGCACTTTTGGACAATTTCTGCCCTGACAGACCCCTTGCCAAATACAATATATTGGCAGAAGTGTCAAGCGACCTTAATGGTGGGTGCGTATGGGAAAGTGTGTCTGGTCTAAAAAGAGTTCCAGGGTTGCTGGATCTGTTCTACGATCCGAGGAATCTCTAGAGCGATACTTTGTTGGAGATTTGTGTAAAATCTTTATTTAATTCAAATATTCACTCTAAAAACTGCCTTAAGTGAAGCTGACAAATTCTCAGCTATGTTTACTTTCCGATTACTCCTACTTTAAGCAGCTTTATGGTCAGTCTTTAAGATATTTTGCTCTCAAAATTATTTGAATTTGAAGGGAAATCGCTGCTTCAGGATATTTACAGAATTGTCTGTAACCTGCTTTGGCCAGGAATTTTGTGAGACTTTTCTTGAATAAACTTATACATGTTTGCCCCCTTTAATCTATTGGGCCAACAGCTGTGGCCAATGGCCGAAATTAAGCAATCCATCCCACCCATCCATCCATCCAGGCATCCATCCCCTCCAGAGTCTCGTCCAGACCTCCCCTTGATATTGTTTTTGTTTCAGGCATTTTCCGCCTTTTGTTTTTAATAAATTTCAGTGCAGGATGGGCCAGCGACAGAACCACGGCCCGGGCAGGACATGACGATGGTGGCCATGATAAAGCCGATGATGTTGCTGTTGCTGTTGCTGCCTCCGAGCTATGGCTCCTCTCCTCCATTGTTATTTTCGTCGGGCGACATTTGCATGCCTCATTTGAGGACAAGTTCCTCTTCATTTATTTATTTTATTGCGGCCTCATTCGCGTTATGAACTCAATGGGCTGTGGACATTATTTTAATAATTGCACTCGGCTCTCTCTCTCGCTCGCTCGCTCAACAGAACAACAACAAAAACAACAACGAGCATTCAATCCATTTCAATCCAATCACATCCCATCCCTCGCCTGATACCAGCCCCAGTTCCAGCTCTGAAATGTTGTTTGCCCTCTCTTTATGGCTCGCATTCCATTGATTTTCATGGATTTCTCGTAATAAACTTTTGCTGTATTGTACTATAATTTTCGTACAACATTTTCTCCCTGCCCTCTCCCGCTTTTCCTGCTTTCTGCTGAAGATATACACATGTACAATAGTCTGTAAGAATATACTATGGATGGCATCAGTAGGTGATAATCAGCCGGAAGACATGCCGTCTGAGGAAGAACCTGCTACCTAGAGGAGGCCCAGAATACAATCCCAGGGCTAAGCTTACACATTCAAGTAGTACTTTGTGGCCGTAATTTATCTTGAGTGGATCAATTGGGCGAGCCCACAGAACAAGAGCCAAAACAAAGGGCCATCGATCGATGGAGGCTATGATCCGCCAGCTCATAGATCGCATCGGTTCGGCTTTGGGCCGGATCGTATGACTGGACGAGCGAGAGCAGGTTCCTTTGTGGCCGGGTGTGCTTTTGTTGCTTTGTTTTGTTTGGTCGCTGGGCGGGGATTAAGACAAGTGTCGGTTGCACAATGGCCAGGCGATCCATCCACCCAAACAAAGGACCTGCACGATCTACGGCCTGCGATAAAGGATTAGCCCTTGGTCCCACACACACCGGCCCTCGGACCTCGAGAGACAGCCAGTCTAGCGCGCATCCTCTCGTCCACATTAGGCCTAAGTGCGGCTTAGCCAAATGCTAATAGATTTGCTAATGTGAAAGCCCCGGCCACACATGGCTCATGTGAGCCTCTGTCCTGTCCTGTCCTGTCCTGTACCGGCTCCTTTCTCATTTCTCCTTGAGGCTTAGCCCGGGCCCTCCACTGGCTTTTATTGTGTGCCGCCTTTTGTGGGAACGCAACTCCATTGTTGCCACAAATTGCTGAACAAAGCAAAGCGTAGCGCCGGCGCTGCCATCGATCCCTACGAGACCGAGAGAGCCTACAGCCTACAGCCTACAGCCATCTCCCTCGTTCTCACACCCCACACCCATTAATATTTCAATCACTAAAATATTCGAAACAAACTAACAAATCGGTGTAGCGTGTCCGACCATTCCATTTGACCATTTTGTATTCATGGCATAGGATTTGCTGGGGGCACTCAACACGAATACTATACAATACACACGATTCCCTGGCTTACCAAAGAGCCCATAAACGACAGCGACCTGCTCATGCTCTAGAATTCGATTGTACGCCATAACAAAACTTCAATGAACTTTAATGTTTGCCCTAATATATCTTCCGGAATAGACATCTTATGGCAACTAATTTTACATCAATTTAAAGGCCATACATTTATCTTTTTAATTCCTTTTAAGTGGTACATAACCCAATTTAAAGATGGTCAACCAGGCCTACAACTTAGTTTTCGTGTATTATCCCGAGCTGCCATGCCAGTTCCTTGAAATCATCCATGTAAAATATGCCACTGCTTTCTAGGGTATGGGAATGACGAGGTTTTCCTCCTCCATTCGCGGGCTGGCCAGCGTGCGTGCTTTTTTTATGGCATCAGTGCTTTTTCCATCGGGTTTTTTTTCGCTCCCGCCCGGTCCGCCAGTTGGCACAGCTTCATTGGGCCCCACTATGTTTCTAATCAGTGCAGCTTCCGTTGCCAGCTTCCTCTGCTCCACAGCCAGTACCACAGCCAGTCCTTGTCTCTGTCCCTGTCCCTGTTCCATGTCCACTGGCAGTGCTGTCTAACGACCTGCCTGTGCGGGGCGTCAGTCAACATAGAGCGATATTTGTCAACAAGCGGAACTACGAGTATAAATATGCATGCAATGCACGGCAAAGGGCTCTGGGACTCTCGTATAAAGGCAGACCAAATGCAAAAAGGAAAATTTGATATGGGAAAATGGAAATGCCAGGGGAATCGGGATGCCATCGCACTAGGCTTTGATTCGGTATCTAGGAGACTGCTCGGACTGCATTTCATACCATTCAATTCCTTAAATGAATTTGTCCACGAAAACTCGTATGTTTAAGAGTCCGACTCAAATTCAAAATGATCTAAAACCAAAAATACGAATCCGCAGAAAAAACGAGCTCCCAGAAGGAAACCCCAGAACGTCCGGCAGTTCTGAAAGTGTTTGACAGATAATGACAGGTCAGACCTGCCAACTCGATGAATAAACGAAAAAGGTCTGACTTGCTACATTTTTGGTCATGGTAGCCCTTGAGTTTGTAATTCCACTTTAAACTCACTTGAACAGCACTGCATTACAGTTCATTTCTATTCATCTGTGAAGTAATACTCGAGCTCCACAAAAACGAATCCAAAAAAAAAACTAAAATAAAAGTTGAAGCAAACTTCATATACATACATATAAAAAAAATACGAAAAGCAGCCGCCAGGATGTTCCGCCAGATGGATATGCGAGAGGCTATCCTCTCCAGAGACTTAAAGTGCTCCCTCCTATACGGTTAGTATTTTCAGTACGGTATTGAAGATAGTCCTGGGCAAATAGCGGGTCGGTTTTCTTCTTCCTTCAGACTCGCAGCGTCAAATGAAGTTCCTGGATGTCGTTGTAGTGCTACCTAAGCCGCCTAAGGAGCCTAAGGAGCCTAAGCGCACAGCCCATCAGCCCTGCGAGCGGTACAAGAGCTCAAACAGTATTGATCGCATACTGTGGGAGGAGGAACCAGAACCAGTGGATCCATACACAGAGCTCCTGCCATTGGGCCAAAAGTCAGTGGCCATCTGCAAGGAAGAGTTCTTCCAGCAGAAGGCCAACAATGGGTTCGGTAAACGGATAAAACCGTTCTCCGGCCCCTGCCATAATGTGCAGCCGCAAATGCTGATGGCGGATATGATCGCCGTACTTAACCGCAGGGCGCCCAAGGAAGCCAAGCAAGATTATGACGAGGATTCACAAAATCTAGAGCCGGAGGAATCACTAGAAGACAAAGCGATTGAAGATCGCATCAATGAGGCCATGCTCTACTTCATAGAAGCGTCAAACCCTTTGATAGACGACCAATTGGAAATTCTGTCCAAGCTTATGAACTCCAAAGACGATACGAACCAGCAGCCACAGGAGCAGGATCCCAATGTGGTTAAACGTAAGAAAAATAAGAAGAAGCCCCAAAAGCGGAACCGCAAGAGGAATAAGGGCTATATACCAAACAAGGATAGCACTTTGGACTGTCCTGAGGAGGCTAATGCTGAGTCTGCTTCGGGGCAGACCACCAACCTGGACCCTGAAGGCGCAGCAAAGACCGATGCTGCCCATGACAAGACCCTGGACACAGGCGCCAGCATTGAACTCCAAGCGAACCCCAATTCCGAAGAAGCTGAAGAGTTGCTTGGACGCTTGTCTTTTTCCTCAAAGGTGGGCGAGGACACAAACGAGAAGCCCAACAACTTGGAAGCCAAAGATGAAATTGTGGTCGATGCAGCAGGAGAGCAAGCTCGATGCCCTTTGCAGTGACACTTTAAAATCAATTTTCACATCTTTTGGCCTTTATTGGTTTAAATTCTACTTATGGTCCGCTGTTTAAACGCCTCTGAGAACAGTTGATGTGTCTTTGCAATGGGTTCAGGGGTTCGCTATTCTTGACACTGTGGTGTGGGTGTAGGGGTACCACAGCCACTTCCGTTCCGTTCCGTTCAGTTCCGTTCAGGCATGTAAATCACGGCGGAAGGGCCCCACGTTTGAGCTGTGCTGCCATCTCCATCACCTGCCTACAAATGACACTTGCAAATCCACTCGATATTGAGAGTTCGCGTCACCCTGGGCAACAAGAGCAGAGCCATTCCGTGGGGAGGTGGGCATGGAGTAAAGGTAATGCAAATGTGGAGTGTGGAGAGGGTTAAGGGTAAGTCTAGGCAAAAAAGAAAGTCATAACGGGGCAGGGCAGCGGCAGGGAGAGCAAACAACCAACAACCAGCAACCGACAACCAGGAATCGGGAACCGGGAACCGACAACACATAAGCCGCCATGTTACGGATGCGAGAGTGCAGCAGGAACAGCCAACGTTGCACCTCCATGGGGCTTACACATACACAGGAAAAAAGCGACGCGTTTCGGAATTGGGAATCGGTTGCTCTTGGGGCAGGAGATGGAGCTCTTGGGGCAAAAGGCAGACCAGACCAAAGCGCCCCATGGGGAAAGCAGGAGAGCCGGCAGGAAAACGCCGCACAAACATTCATTCTATCAAAACAATTCAGGATCAAAAGGTTAGTCCATCCAGCGAAACTCAAGCAGAAAAAAACGGTGTCAATTCTAACCTTTTTCATATGTAAATTAAAGCATTTCCGTACTATGCGAGCGATGATATGATATGCCCATGCAGTCTCAGCTCCTCGTTGCCTTCTGGCTAATACTGACTCGTATTCTTCTTTTGATTCTTTCTGTCATGGAATTATCTCAGTGGCCTCTGGTTATAATTCCTTCTGTTGTTGGCCTTTCAAGCAATTTGGCTAAGACTGAGGCTGGAGCTGGGGCTGGGAGCTAAGACAGGAAGCCAGCCGATTCACTTTCAACACGATTCGATGGACACAAGTAGTGCGAGTACGTACGCTTTTGGCCAGTTGCTTTTAAGCATGAAATAGCAATGCGAGCCGAGTCCAGCTCTTGACCCCATCTCTGGCCCATCCTCTCCAGCAAACTCCGGAGGGTCCATCCATTCATCCATCCGTCCATCGGTCCATCCATCGTTCGGTGCTTCAGCCAGGACGCATACAAATCACACTAAGCCGAATACGTCAGGGCGGTGGCAGAGAATGGGAAAGCGAATAGGGATAGAGATATGGGGAGGGCTGGGCTTTGGCTTTGGCTTTCCTTTGAGTGCTAGCTGGCTCAATATCACAGAAAAATACCCGCAAAAAACTGGAACCCGTCAAGGAGAAGAAACAAAAAGGAGAAGCAGCAGTAGCTGGAAAAAACCAAAACAAGTTAGGAGGGTATTGTGGTAAGGTGTTGCGACTGCAAGATACCCCCGAAAGTTAGAGCAAATGAATCATGAAGGCATTGCATAAAGAAGAAATAACATTTAAATCGCAGCCTACTCGGGCTCGTCTGTTAGACAATGCCTAGGGCGACTGAGTCGCTCCCGGAATCCAACAACAATATGCATAAATGTCTTTTTTGAGGCGGAAAAGTTGGTCCCAATCTACAGTACTTTGCTTGGGCCTGGCACGGATTGAGGTGAAGAAATATTGGCAATAGAAAATCGTAGGTAATCCATGAAGCTACATCCATTCGAATACACCCTGGCACTCGACTGCTGGCAGGGTGTTAGCCGAAGAGCAGAAGCAGAAAACGGCAAAAAGGGAAAACAGAAGCTGGCTTGACTACAAAACCCAAGTCGGAACGGATGCGGCATCAACATCATCGACAACATCGGCATGCTCAGGAAGCAGTGTGGCAGTGGCAGTGGCAGGAACAGTGGGGGCACTGGGATGGATGTGCAAGGATTGACTTTGACTCCTGCCGAGCCATATGTATATCCTGTTTGTGCAGAGATTTGGCTTTGAGCTATGGATATCGTTAGAGATTGCCGTCGCTGGCTTTGTGTGCCCAGCCCCCCGCTCATCGATTTGCACCCTGGACGAACGGACGGCAGGGTGGGATGCCAGAACGTGGGCATGAGGGGGAGCCGGAGCGGTGTAGAGGAGCTGCTTCCAGTGGTGGCAACTTCGAGTGTCGTGTGCAGCAAGTTTACAAGGCTGCAGCGCCGCACTCTCTTTTTTGTGTTGCTGCAGCCCCACTTCCCGAAGCCCAACATCGAGGCTGTTGATGTTGCCGTTTTTTAATTACATCCTTCACGGGGAATCAGTTCATGTGGGGGCCCAGTCGTCTGAGGGATGGCACATATCAAGCATTCGTCGTGTATGACGACGCGCCTCTGGGGAGCGGCAGGAGAACAGCAGGAAAAAAACCAAACCAAACCAAACCAAAAACTTGTACAAATGCCATGGTTTGGCTTTGGCCTATCTCTACCTCCTGCTCTTGTCCTCCCTCCTCTTGTTCTTTCACTCCCCCAGCTGGAGCTCGGGCTAAAGCTTCGTTAGTTTATTGTGAAATTCCAATAAATGCAGTTTAAACCAAAGCCTTGCCAACGATCGGCAAGGTACAAAAAAAGAACTACAGAACAACAACAAAAAAACAGGAACTACAGGAGCACAGGGGGAAGAGGGAGACCTCGACCTACCTCCCAGAAGATGGAAAAACGAACGAGTAAATCGTAGAAAATCGGAAAATTGGCCCCGCAATGTGGCAGCAGGACAGGGGATTGGTAAAAGCTGGGCAAAGGGCTGTGATGCCTGTGTGATGGTTCCGCCATGTGGAACACCAAATGGCGCTACTCAGATGGGCGAATATAAGGGTCCTATACGATTTTAATGGTGGCGTGATATAGTATAAAATATGTCGTACATGTATGTATATAGCTACCAAATATATGTAAATATCTGCAGAGTCTGCAGGGTATTCCCAGAGTCAGCACAGATCGTTGCCTGGCCAAAGGGGCGCAAGCAGGTAACTCGCCCACACAGGACTCGGTTCAATTGTGCAAGGGATTGCCACGATGCCGATGCCGATGCCGATGCCGATGCCGTGAGATGCTGAGCGATGCAGAGCGATGGGAAGCGATGCGCCAAGGCCATCATGACGATGATGGTGATGGTGAGCGCTCCATCAGGGTAACGATACGGGGACCGCGCCATCCATAGAGCCAGTTGTCGGATGGATAGCGGAGGTGGTGGCGATGGCGGTGGCAGTCGACAAGGACTTTCTCTCTGTCTCTCTCTCTCTGTCTCCTCTTCCTTTGGATACTCTAGGTACTTGGGTACTTTGGGGATTTTGTGCAGATTTACATGCAAACAATCAAGATACGCCCGGGCTTTCAAGTGCCCCGGAGCCGGAGCCGGTAGAGCACACAGAACAGAGCTCCTGCGACCTCGCAACTCGCTTCTCAGGGACTCGTGCCAATACGTCATGTGTGTCCCAACAGCGGCTTACTCCCGGCTCCGGGAGGAGTTATGGCTATGGGAATGGAAATGGGTACGGTCGCGGGTCCGGGTCTGGGTCCGGGCCAGTGCCCGGGCTCTGCTCGAAGCTGGGGTGTGGGTTAAATGCTCCCGGTGCACGTTCCGTTTGCTTTTCACATCTTTTCACCTTTGATTTGCCATCGTGTTTCGCCCATCTCCATTTCCATTCGCATTTCGATTGTCGTTGTGCCTTCCCTTCGATGTCCTTCGCCTGTTTGCCCTTCCTTTCCTTTTCTGCCACTGCCACTGCGTGCCTCTGGTATCGCTCTTGATATTTCGCAATGTTTGTTAAATAAATATCTCTACACATGTTCCGATTACAGTCCCAGTCCCCACTCAATCACTTTGCATGTCTCTGGTTCTGGAAGTCCCTGTTTGAGCTTGTTATTTTTTGGTTGATATTATTGGTTTTTAATTCAATTGCTACTTACGTATGTTAAATGTTCTCTTTGGGGGATTACTTGGCGCTGTCTGTGTGTCCTGACAGCCCGGCCCCCACTCTGGCTGCCTCCTCCTCCGCAGAGTGGCGCTCTCTGCATCCTTATAAATGATAAATGAGAGTTAATTATTTAATGTCTGTCACCCAGTGGCTAACACGAGGCTAACCCACCCGCTGAAATGCAAATTGCCATCGTCACATGTTAGCAGCTGGACTTGGACTTGGCTTTGGCCATGGACATGGACAGGGAGAAGGACAGCATGAGGTTGTAGTACCCATTTCACGGTGCCGTGTGTAGCACAGTTAACCCAAGTGACACATACAACACACAGGGACACAGCAGCAGGACATCGGACTTCGGACACTGGACATAGGACCTCGGACAACTAGACGAAGCCAGACTGTTGAAAACAACTAAAAGGAAACACCACCGACATCAGCATGGGGTTGACAGACGTTCGAATACCCTGCAGATTTGTAATCTACAAGTAAAGATACATAGAGATAATTATCCAATTTATTCTGTTTGCAGAATCAACGAAAGATCTGAGGAGGAAGTTGTCAAATTTAATAGAAGAAATATGTATATGAGAGGCCGTACTTCTCATTCACAGGAGGCTCCACCATGTCCTCCTCTGGCTCGGATGGCTACTCCAGCTGATGCTCCTCCTTCGGTCGATGGCTTGCTCAGGGTCCTCCTTGCTCAATATCTTTGTTTCAATGAATCAGGAGTATATGTATATAGCAGCTTTATCTAAGAATGTAAAGAATTTCGTTTTCTTGTCAGTTAATGCAGATTTGCAATTTATGCTTTTTTTATGAGTTTCCAATGCCACCCTTTGGCATCAAATCCGCCCTCCCATAGATCCCCAACACCATCCCCATTCTGTAAATATGGCCGCCAGCTACTCAGTGGGTCAACAGCTGGTCAGCTGGGAAAACCGCTTTTGGGGGAGGCATCTCGCAGAGTGGCAGATCAGTGCGCATGCCTCGATTCCGATGATGATCTTTGGGGGTAGGTCAAGTCATGGCCAGGCGAGAGTCCCAGCCGATAGCCGCTATCTTTCCAATGGAAAAGGTCCAGCTGGGCTTCAAGGTCTGCTCATGCAAATGCAAATTGAATGACATGGAGCACGGCTAGTCGCCCCTTTCCCCTTTCTGCCTTCCTCCCAAATCCCCTGCCATGTCAAGGGGTTGCGCTGGACTGTGAAAAGAATTAGAACTAAGACGGGTGGATTTGCTGGATTTCAATGTTTTTCGCCCCAGAGCAGGACAGGACACAGCCAGGCTCTGACTCTGGCTCTGACGCGGACTCGGGCTCTGGCCCGGACAATGGTCAGTCGAGTATCCATTCCGGCATTCTCCTGCTGATGGTGCTGCAATATTTACGACTTTGCAGCGCGCATTATCATTAATTTAGCAGATTAGCAGGGCCCGGGGGGAAACGCAGAAGAGGAACATCAAAAACCACAAAACCGCCTCGAAAATATTGTGCAGACGAGCACACAGACAATGGGCACACAGTGGTGGAGGGAGGGGTCTTGGAAAGTGTTGAGCGTATTCCAAGAATTTTAATTGAGCTGTAGCCCCGAAGATCTCTGACTGCTGGCTGCTGGCTGCTGTCTACTGACTGCTGACTGGTGCGTGATTTAAGGCAAATCCCAAAAACTGTGATAATCGACTTTGATGCCCGACTGTCGCCGCCGACATTGTCGCCTGCCTATCTGCTCTGCCGACTGCTCTCCTCACTGCTGGTTTGCATTGCATTTGGAAATGGTATACTGGACAACAAAAGACATTCCCCAGATAGACTGCCGAATGCCGGACAGACACACACACAGATATCCTGTTGTTTTTCCAGCCAACATACTCCACAAGATATTGAGAGCAGAATGCAGACAGAGACAGACAGAGATTGCCAATGCCCATGCCATGCCTTTTATTATTACGACAGCGAGCGGGCGACCGAGTCCGAGTCTGAGTCTGAGTCCCAGTCCGAGTCCGAGTCGAGCGATGACACTTGGGTGCAAACGAGCCGATTATTGCCGCCTGATAATGTTCTAATTGCCCTGCAGCGATAGCGACAGCTAGTCCAAGCCAATTCCAACTGCGTCCAAGCTTGGTCGTATCCAAGACCGAAGAGTCCCGGCCAGGACAGGACAGAGCTCCTACTGTTTGGGCACTGCGCACTTTTTATTTTTGGCAAAAGGACTTGCCTCGAACCTGGACTCTGTGTAGTTGCAGTTGTCCTTTGTCACGATGCCGGACGGCACGCTGAGTCCTCAATCTCTGTGTCTGTGTCTGTCTCCCTTTCTCAGCTTATCGCTATTGTCGTCTCGTGTGTCGGTAGGTGTTTTATTTGCCAAATGCATCCGACAACGCCCCGGGGGCTGGGGTATCCGTGTCCGTGTCCATGTCCCTCCAGAGCACTTCATTAGTGTGTTTTCTGTACGTGGGCGAGAGTAGACGAGAGCTCCTTTTCAACCGTACACCATATACCGTCTACCGTCAGCGCTTAGCCGCCTATCGCTGACCGCAGTTGGTCACTTTCCCGGAATCACTGGCAGTGTCGGCGGGTCCTTTTATATGTCGCCAAGCCATGAGAATTGATTTCACATTATTTTTCACCTTTCCCCTGGTTCAATATTCGATTGAATTGCCGCAATCTCAAGTATGGAAAGTACAGTGCGGATATATGGTTGTACCTTGCAGTCTGTGGACCATGTGAAAGTACCTCCGATGCAGATGCATATTACAAATATGCAAAATACCTTTAGCTCTTCAAGTATCCCTCGATTTCGGGATCTTCTCGTACAGCGTATCACTGCCGCCACTTTGGCAGTCCTTAAATGAAACAAAACCCAATCAAAACTGTACATTAGCATATAATATTGAATATATATATGTATTCACATTGTACATACTATTGGTAACAGTCGAAAGCTGCAGCACTAAGTGGTTTCAATGTTCCAATGAGAGTGCAAAGTCGAATCGGACGTTCGTTGCCTTCAGCATCCTGTTGCACCTGGGAATAGAGACTGCTGTAAATTCATCCAGATTTCCCAAACACCGCTTACGGCTTTGATTCCAAATGCAGATTCCTGTAACATCCGCTTACCTTCGAAGCTATAGCCAAAAGCAATGATTCAATGGAAAATCCTACTTGTGTGCACAACGCGTGCCCCTTGCAGACTCTACCAAGAGTGTAATCGACGCTTCCTGCAACGCGGCACTTCTCGGGGGAACTTCTTGTTCGAAAAAAACTTTACCATTAATATAAACGACTCTTCAATTTCTGTTGTTCCTTCTGGCTATAATTATTGTCCAATTGGAACCACATGGGATATCTGATAGACACGGTCACTTTATAGAATGCTGTGCTTTCGGTTTTCTCGTACCTTTACGCTTCCACCAAAAATCGAATACGCCCCTATACTTTTCGAATATATGTAGTTCTTATTGGCAGTATGGTTAATTTTGATCATTTTTTCCGACTAAGTACACAATTTACACCAGCAACTTTTTACGAGGGAATCAATCAGCTGTTCTTTGTCCAACCTGTGCTTTGACCATTCGCATGTTAACGTAAGCGCGCGCGATGCGAATATCGTATGTTAGAATGTGTTTAATTCTACATTAATTAATTGTTTAATTAGTACATATTTTAAGCTACTTTCAATTGAAATACATGTTTTAAATATCTGTTTTAGTCAGCGGCTGCAGTTGCTTGTTTAGAAAAAAAAACCGAAATCAATTGAATGGCGATAATATATCGATAATAAAAACGCCAAGTAAATACGTTGCTCAGCACTGAAAGCGGATTATCATTCTGAGAAAAAATATTAATTGAAAATTAATTGCAAATTTCAGTTTGTGGCCGGCGAAAACCTAATCAATCAGCTTATTTCCGAGTGACCCATTGTGTTCTCAGAGTTCTGTAATAAGTCGAACCAATTTCGAGACGGTAAGCTACCAGAGGGGCCAACAAGAACTGCCTAAAAGCATTAGGTTGAGTCATTGTTGGCTTGTGCAGTTCGTGTAATTTCGATTATCAGAAGATTTGTATTATTCTGCAGGGTTCGAGAGTAATTTAGAAATGAGCGCGGAGAAAAAATCTGGTGACGATGTGCCGAAGCTGCCCGGACCATCAATTGACGACGACGAATGCACTATTTGTCTGATGGACAAAATGAATCCGGTGACGGTGGAGTGTGGACACAGTTTTTGTTTTGTGTGCCTCAGCCGAATGTTTAGAGAATCTAGTTCCAATTGGGGTGGCCCTCGAAAATGCCCACTGTGCCGCCGCGTGATCTCAATGGATCTCCCTAAACCTTAGACTAAAGAACACGTATACTGTATATGTACATATGTCTTGGCTTCCAAAATAGATGTGTAGTATGTTCATATGTATATACAGTATGCCCATGGGCTACTCCCAATTGTGCGAGCAGAGAGTTTAATTGGTGGGTAAATGGTGTATATGGGGGATAGCAAATGTCCAACAAGATTTGATTTTTATCGCAAGTATATTTGAATTTTATTGCGTACCAAATTCTCGATACAATCGCCGGGCCATAAAAGCGACTGGAGCCCTGGAGCCAAGCCAGGGCAGGACATGGCAGGCCAGGCCATACCGTCACGTAGTCGGGCAGCTAAGCTACACTGTGACAAAAATCAAGTTGGTAAAGTGTTTTATCCAAGCAGCAAAGGCACTCATCAATACTTCAATTGCAGAGACATGAATCTGGAAGCAGGCATCATTCGGGAAAGCAACGATTGAAAGGAGGAACAGGTGTTGAGTTCAAGCTCAAGGTCGTACGACCAGGAGTTCGTCGCACAACATCTTAACCTTCTTATTAGCTTCTTAAGGGAATACTTTGTAGAACCAAGACTGGGACTAGGGGCAATTACCGGCAGTTAAAGTACAGAACAGAGGGCTTATTTCGAGCTCACTAGCTGCACCGTTCGGAGTCTCCTTTGGAGCTGTAATATACACATTTTCTGCCACTGTAGACTTGGCCAAAACAGGGATAACAAGCAGCAGTAGCTGGAGCTCGAGCGGCACCATTTCTTGGCCACGTTGGCGTCATTTTCCACGCAATAAAATAAACATTCAAAACGAAATCAACTTAAACGCTCCACGTGGACCCGCTGCACCCTTCTGCGCGCCTTGGGGTCCCAGTCCCAGTTCCAGTGCCCCATCCAATCCAACCCAATGTGGCACATTTAATTTTATGCTTATTTTTATGTCACTCTTCTTTATTTTTGCCCGGACTGAAAGGGGTCCGGAGCGTCCACCCCCAGGGGTCCTCCCTGCAGTGGCCAGTGGCCAGTGGCCGCAAATCCCTGGACCCCGGCTAATAGTTTGGGCAAACAGCAGTAATCGTGGGCAGGGAAGGGCGGGGCAGGGCAGGCAAAGGGTTGATTTAATAAGTTGAACCGATTCGATTTCTATTATCTGCTGCCCTGATGTGTGCTGTGCGGGACCCAAATCAAATGCGTATTTATCGGGACTTAAATGCGATGCGATGCGATACGAAGCGAAGCGAGGGAGATTGAAGGAACACCCACGACCCTCGGACAGACCTAAAGTGCCCTGGCCACAATGGGTTCGGTTCTCGTTTCGGGGTTTGGGGTTTTCAGCAGCAGTAAACAATCGTAAAACGTCTCGAACTGAACCAAAATGAGACAATGAGAGGCAGAGCATACAGGAAGAGGAAACGACATTGAGCAGCGGGCTAACTCCGACTACCGACCAAGACTCCAACTCCAACTCCGTGTGTGGTGACATCATCGCCTTTGACTAAACAACAATTACACAGGACCGTGGACCGTGGACCGTGGACTGTGGACACAATGCCGCTGAATGGCTGTTACCATTTTCTTGGCCTTGATTGCTTCATTTGCCAGAACACAACAGTGGCCCAAGTGCTAGTCTCTAGATGAGTTATGGCGGCTCATCCTCATGCCACACCATCATACCATCGTACCATCGTACAATGGGATCAGCAGTGTTTGAAAGATCGTCATTCTTGGCTTGATTTATACTGCGGATGCGTCTGGCATTTGGAAGCCGTTTGCAAGCCTCATAAATGCCCCGGCCCCCCACTGCACATTTTTTGGCAGCTGGCTGCAGGCTCATCCTTAGAACTACACATTCATGGGATGTTTCGAGCAAACCAGGTCTATTGTTAAACTCCATTAGGGCAAGCTCTTAACTCTAGTTAAGCCCCCTTGTAATAGGTAATTTCAAAGCTTTTCCAGGTATGGTTTCTGCATGGGAAAAATGAAATATTTATGTGCATTTTGCTTCATAGTTTTTTGCTACAAAGCGTCCGCTTTCAATATGGACTCAATCAAATATATATGTACATTAGCTATCATTTTCTTTACTTCAAGGACTTGCATAAGGATTGCAATAATATTAGTGAAAAATTAGAAGAGTTGAGAAACGGTGAAAACAATATACCCGTTAGATACAGGGTAGCGCGTCACTTGGCAAGTAACAGCCGAAAACAATATACCCGTTAGATACAGGGTAGCGCGTCACTTGGCGCACCGTTAAGCTCAAGAGCGGCAACGAAAATTCTCCCAACAAATACAACGCAAGCAGCAGTGGAGAAGCGAAAGCGAAAACGAAATAATGCACCGGTGCTGCTGCTTGTATGTATGTGTGGGTATCTTCTATACGCCGTGGCTTGGGTGAACGAACGAACAAACTTTGCGAGGTTCTAACGACAAGAAAGGTAGAACAAAATAAAAGGGGGGGGGGGGGGGGGGGGGGGGGGGGGGGAGCGACAGTGATTGCAGTAAACGAAAGATGTATGTATGTACATATAACTGTTGCGTCCAAATAGCGGTTCACATATGTCTGTATGTGTCGATATGTATGTATTTATGTGTTTTTAGTTATATTTATGCAATTACTAATAAAATGCATGCAATCAAGCTCTACTATATGTATATGTATCATACGTCTGTGCCTAGAATTGAAGGCGATGTGCAATGTTTTCAGCACAAGACACCTCAAAGAGAGATCTGAATGTCTTTTGCTCAGCCTTCAATTTTCTGCACAAATACCCAACGAATTAGATCTTTCGTAGTGATCAGACGTGTTTTTGTTTTGCGCTCCGCATTTTTTCCTTTTGTTTTGAATAAACAGCCGGTGTTTTCCTAACTAAATTCTAATTATACTTCCTAACCAGACAACAATCTGGAAACCTATTCTATTACGCGAGTGCATGCCTTTTGATTTGTGTTAAAACATTATTTAACTTTTTATTTTTCGGCGTCGGCTTGTGCTTGTGCTTGTGTTTGTGTTGTTGCAGTGAGTGAGTACGCATTACATTGCATTGCAGTCCGCTCTCGTCTGGTAGCTTTTGTTGTTTTATCACTCTCTCGCTATCACCTCAACTTCAATAACTGTTCTTTCTCTCTCGCTCTTCAAACTTTCCGAGCAATAGCGCTCTCTGCTTAGTAGCTCTCGCTATAACCGCTCTCCACTCTGCTCTCTTTTTTTTCACCAATTCCGCTTTGAGCGTTGTCTGGCACATTGGTCTGATACCAATTTGTTTTGCAAATAATAGTATATAAATAAATAATAAAATGGAATACGCTGTGGTCTGTGCCAAAAAAAGCTGTAAGAAGCAGATCACCCACGATCAGCCGAATGTCCCCTGCTGGCTCTGCGACAGCGTAGTGCACGCAAAATGCGCTGGATTTTCTGGCCTCGTGAGTGATGCTATAGCCAAACGTAATGGCTTGCATTACAGTTGCGAGGCATGCCGTGCGGTGGAGAAAGACATGGTGGCTTTCATGAGGCAGACGCGGAGTGGCTTTAAGGAGCTGACCGTTGGTTTTAAAAACCAATACGATCGGCTCCTAGCCATGGAGGCTCAGTTTAGCGGTTTAAAACTGCTGAATGAGTCTCCGAGGCGCAAAAAGGTCACTCCGCGGGATCTGCAATTGCCAACCGTCACTCAGCCGTGCGCCGCCGAAAAACTGACTCCGACCACTCCAAGTGTGCAGCAGTTGATCTCGTTTGCCACTCCAAGGGCAACGAAAGCTGCTGGCGATGCAGATTCGGTAGCCGAATTCATCGCCTCGGAGAATGTCCAGCCAAGTACGTCTGCAGCGTCCGTGTCCGTGGTGTCCGCAAGTTCGCTAGTTGTCCCGTCTATCCCGATCCCACCAGTAAATAGACGTTCCGGACCTCCGGATATTGCCACCACAGGTACTAGGCCTGTGGTGACTAAACCACTGGTGGGAGTCCCACCAAAACGACAAGTTTTTGTTTCACGGCTGGCCCCTGACCTCACATCTAATGATGTAATTGCTTTTATTCAAAGCAAAATGAAAGCCGTGGGTTTAAAGGTGGAGAAATTTAACTTCTCTTATGCCAGGGAGATAGCCTCGTTTAAGATAAGCATCTCCCCAACTCAATTTGACACCA
This sequence comes from Drosophila miranda, assembly GCF_003369915.1. Classification (NCBI taxonomy): domain Eukaryota; kingdom Metazoa; phylum Arthropoda; class Insecta; order Diptera; family Drosophilidae; genus Drosophila; species Drosophila miranda. The sequence continues at coordinate 14,264,333 of NC_046673.1, forward strand.
TTTGCTCCGCCAAATTTTGGCCGGAGCATTTGGTGGTGAAGGAGTTTAAGGCTAAGAAGAAGAATAGGCTCCCCATATCCCTTCCAAATCTTTCCAGTGTGCCACCCTCAACCTCAACTTCCTCTTCCTCAACTTCCCGTCTTGCTTCCACCTTTCCAAAAAACTAACTTCTCTTTTAGTAACCTATCAGAATGTAAGAGGCTTGCGTAGTAAGCTCAGCATTCTTTTCCGGGATAGTGTTGCATTTGCTTCCCACGTTATTGTGTTTACTGAAACCTGGTTAAAGCCGGACATTCTTAGTTCCGAGGACAACTTTTAGAAAGGACCGTTCGTCTCGACGGGCAGGGGGGGTTCTAATTGCAGTGGACTCTTACTTCACGTCGGAACACTTCACAGTCCAAGTTCAACAGGAACTGGAATTCCTGTGTGTAAAACTGATTCTTCCCGCTTTCGCTATATTCATTACTTGCTCGTATATCCCACCTTCTTCGGATATTTCAATTTATGAGCAGCACTTGTCCGCTTTAACCGCTGTTTCTTCCTCGCTATCTGATAAAGATCGTATGATAGTTCTTGGTGACTTCAACTTGCCAGGAACTGTTTGGTCTTCGGTAAACGAGTCTAGTATCCTAGTGCCCATGTCACGACATGACTTTGTTGACGGCTTGCTTGACCTATCCCTGTCTCAAGTCAACCATGTGAAAAATTCCTTGGGTCGATTGCTTGATCTGTGCTTTGTATCGGATCCGACCATAGTGTTGTTAACCCGAGCCCTTCCGCTCACTATACCTGAAGACGCATACCACCCTACTTTCGAGGTGTCGCTAGATATAGGACCAACTGTATTGGATCGGTCGAGTAGGCTGCCCGAACGTGTCCGCTGCTTTCGTAAAGCCGAGTTTGCGAAGCTTAATAACCTCATTAGGGATTTTGATTGGTCCGCTTTGTACTTGTGCACTGATATCATAAAAGGCACAAACATTTTTTACAATGCTCTTGGCACATTTTTCGATTCTTGTGTCCCGCTTTCTTGTCCGACTAGATCTGGAAAACCCCCTTGGTTTACCAAAGAGTTATCCAGTCTAAAAAACTTAAAATCAAGACTTTATAAAAAATTTCAAGAAGTGGGTTCTCCTACTTCTCACTCTCGCTATGTATTAGCTCGGTCAAACTTTTCAGTTCTTAATGCTCAATGCTATAAGAACTACCTATCTCGATGCAGGATACGTTTTTCTCAGGACCCTAAACAGTTTTACAGCTTCGTAAACAGTAAGCGTAGAACGTCCGCACACCCATCCTCGCTATCATTTTGTAATACGTCGGCAAATAATGATCAGGCAATTGCCGATCTTTTTGCCCAATTCTTCCAAACCACCTATTCTGAGGAAAGCTACTCTGGTCATCCGTACCCATACGGTTTACCGAGGTCGAACGGCATTTTCAGTCCCTTGTTAAATGAATGTTCCCTACTTCATGATCTTCGACTAGTTAAGCCGGTGTTTTCACCGGGTCCAGACGGGGTTCCAGGTTGTGTACTCAGGTACTGCGCCGAGGCTCTGTGTGGACCTTTGCTTAAACTATTCACCCTATCCATTGATTCTTCTTGCTTCCCCCGATCTGGAAGGAATCGTTTATAATTCCTCTCCATAAAAAAGGTAGCAAGTCTGATGCAAAAAATTATAGAGGTATAGCAAAGTTATCCGCTATTCCTAAAATGTTTGAGAGGGTTTTAACTCCGCACTTGCAACATCTCTGCAAGTCACTTATATCTCCAACTCAGCATGGATTTATAAGGCGGCGATCAACCACCACGAACTTGTTAGAGTTTACCTCTTTCATTATTAAAGGCTTTCAATGTAACTTACAGACGGATGTTATTTACACCGACCTTAGTAAAGCATTCGACTCTGTAAACCATTCCCTTTTAGCGCATAAACTTGACCTTTTAGGGTTTCCGCCCAACCTCCTGAGATGGATTTCTAGCTATCTTTGTTTTAGGTCTCAAAGAGTCCTCTTCAAAAACTCCCTCTCTTTACCAGTAAAGGTTTCTTCGGGAGTACCACAAGGCAGCCATCTAGGCCCCTTACTCTTCACACTCTTTATTAATGACTTACCTTCAGTATTAACATACTCTCGAGTACTTATGTATGCGGATGATGTTAAACTCTGTGTCCAGTACAAGGACATTTCATTTCATTCTCGCTTGCAATCCGATCTCAATAACTTTCAGTCATGGTGTTGTGCAAACTTGTTACACCTTAATGCCTCGAAATGCAAAGTTATGACATTTCATCGTTCTAGCCCTTTGTTGGCTCCCTACACCCTATTTGGTGGTTCTCTTGAGAGAATTACCCTGGTGGATGATCTGGGTGTTATGTTAGACCCCAAGTTAAAGTTTTCCGAACACATTTCTACCATGGTAAATAAGGCCATGGGCGTGCTTGGGTTTATAAAGAGGTGGTCAAAGGAATTTGACGACCCCTATATAACAAAGACTCTCTATACCTCGCTTGTTCGTCCGATCTTAGAATACGGCTCCTGTGTATGGTGCCCTCAGTACAAAGTACACCAGGACCGTATAGAATCAGTACAGAAAAACTTTTTACTCTTTGCTCTGCGGGGCCTTAACTGGGATGCGGGTGTAAGACTCCCATCTTACTCTAGTAGACTACTATTAGTAAACCTCCCATCCTTAGTTAACCGTAGAAAAATGCTTGGTGTGATATTTATGCACAACTTGATCAGGGGTGACATAGACAGCCCTGATCTGTTGAGCCGCATAAACTTCACGATTCCTATTAGACTGACTAGAAATTTTATACCGTTGTTCCTTCCACTTTGTAGATCGAATTATTCCTTGCATGAACCGTTTAGGGTCTTATGCTCGGATTATAATTCCCTCTACCATATTATATCCACCACTAATTCTCTTCCTCTTATTAAATTATTAATCCTTACACACCTTTCTATTAATTAGTAACTGTAGTGGTATTTGTACTTTGATTGCATGCTTAGTTTCTTAGTAAGTTTAGTACTAATTTTCCTCGAATGTTAGTCTAATAGCTATCTTACTTGCATGTTCGTGTTTGGTTCGGCAACGCACCGCGCGTCATGCGGCAGCGCCCCTCGGTCGGTTGGGCGGGAGGAGGGCTGCGTTTTGCCTGGGATCCGCGCGTAACAGCCTCCTGCTGGTGTCACACGGACAATTCCTCTTTTGGATCTTTGAATCCAACTGCTACTTTCCTCTCTTTATCGCAGGGCATCCCTCGGCGGTAGCAGAATTTGCACAAAAATTATTGTTGGCGCGACCGACGCGATGATATTTTACAAATTGATTGCCGATTGCACACACACACGACGCGGGCAACGAATATGTTTGCATATGTATACTGCAATTTCTTGTGTCACTGTCACTTATTGTTGTTGCCTATAATTCACTTTACAGTCCACCCGGGGGCGCCATGAAAAATTAGAAGAGTTTTTCTAATCAATTACCGAAAACTTTGGGTGGCTGTAATTTAAATTATTTATTTGGCGGGGCGAAAAACTTGATACGCTCGATCTAATTCAAGGTTGGCGAACAACTATATTTTCTTCACAATTCAAATCTCTTACTCTAGCCAACCTACGGTGGCAAAGCGGGGCGAATTCGCCAAGAGCGAGAGAGCGAGCTTTTATTGCGCTCCCGCTTTGCCCTAGCCTAACTTACACTAGACTTCATAATTCAGATCAATAACTAATAATTGTGGCCATGGATGGAAGGTCACGCAACAATTAGCACCATATTAATGGTTGTACTTTACACCCAGAGAAAACGAGGGGGAACGTTGTGAGTTGCTGCGGACACCGCAACTCTACGGTTATACCCGATACTAAGTCAGTATGGCTCTCCTCCGGCAGACGCCGCTAATATTAAACGACAAGACAAAGAGTGCGTGCGAGAGAGACAGAAAATCAGTCTGAGCGTGACGTCGGGCGCTACGTAGCCACTGCAAATTGATTTGTTCCTATTGGCTATAAAAATGATCTGAACTGATCCAGATTCAGCAATCTGATAGATATGGTCATTATCTATGATTCTGCGTTTTTAGTTTTCTCGAATGTGCAATATTGTGGATGCAACAGATTTTCGTCCTTTGTGTGGGCGGAAGGGGGTGGGGCGAAATTTTGAGATACACGTTTTATAGTAAGATCTAACAGGAGTGCGGATACCAAATTTGGTTACTCTAGCCTTAATAGTCTCTGAGATTTTTGAATATCCCCAGATTTTCGTCCTTTGCGGGGGCGGAAGGGCGTGTGGCGAAATTTTGAAACAAACTCGTCTCGGTCCGATATATTAGGAGTGTGGATACCAAATTTGGTTGCTCTAGCTTGTGTAGTCTCTGAGATCTAGGCGCTAATGTTTTACTCTAAGCAAAGCCGCCTATGCTACGTGTGTGTTAGAGAGAGACAGGGCGAGAAAAAATGAAATTGTTTTCTTGATGCTGGCTATAATAATAATACGATCCAATTCAGCTTCCGCAGTCTTAAAGATATGGTCATTCTCTACAATTCTACAAAAACGTTTATATAAAATCATTTCATCATTTAACAAATCATTTAACAACGAAAAAACGCACGCTCTCTTTTAAGGTTCATCTGTTGTCCACTGTCGCCATGTCACACATTTCCTCGATTTTTCTTATATGTTCCGCGACATGTATAAGTGACTCACGCCCGCGCCCGACTCTTTTTGGTTTTCTCATATCTTTAAAATTGTGGATGGCTATTGATGCTGATCAAGAATATATATACTTTATGGGGTCGGAAACGATTCCTTCTGGACGTTACACACATCCACTTTTACCACAAATCTAAAATACCCCAATACTCATTTTGAGTATCGGGTATAAAAAACCTGTGAATCGAATGCTAGCACTTGGATATAAATATTTATACTAGAGCCCTGCTTGAGTCCACAGTATTCGAATCCTTACGAATCCTACCTTCAGTCAAACTCGAATCTCCCTGAATCAGTTCACACCGAGTACTAGCAATGCGGGTGTCTCTGAGCTGATACAATATATTACACGGAGCTCGTGTTTCACGGAGAAAAAGGTTTACCGAATATTTTTCTCTAATTTTCTCTTGATGCATCTGAAACTCATTTTGTTCAGTGTAAAGCAAGAAAACGTACGAACGCACGCACGAACGAAGCGAATACCGAATCCCACCGAATCGATTCGGTGTCAAAGAGTGTCTCTGTTCTCTCAGTGTTGCTGCCACGGCCTTTTCTTTGAGTGCATGAGATGTAAATATATTTCAAATTTGGTCTCTCTTATTATCGAGAAATATCTGCTGCAGAGGAATCTTCTGCCAACTCGGGGAAACATGAAATAGTACATCATCATTGCATTGAGTTTCGGTTGGGGGTGGGTGGGATCTGCGTCATTTTCAAATTGGTCTGCGGTCCGTGGCGTCGTCCTGGTCCCCCGAAATGTTATGAAATCCAGAAATTCGAACAACAAATGAATTTTATGGGCTCGCATAAAAAGAAGCAGTGGCAGCATGCGGGGGTAGCGGGAAAACGGCAAATCAAAAAATCAAAACGATAAAAATGGTCCCCTGACCCCCTCACACACAAACACACACACACACATATGTGGGTGGTGGGGGGTCACGCAAATTGTCATTAGACATGCCGAATTTATGATTTTCGGCTGTGATTTCTCTTCTCTCTTTTCCACTTTTGAACCACCCACCACCCACCACCACCCACGTCAAGCCCCACGCCCGCTTAAGTATGCTACACACATTTTTTTGGGTAACCCTTGCCCTTCTGGCACCCGCCCCTCCGCATCACACACAAGCCCATAAATTCCATAAATTGTTGGGCTATTATTTCTCTTGGCTGTCAACGCAATATTGCAGGCAAATTGTCCTGGACACCGACAACAACACGGTCGAATGGTGCGGAGGGGGAGGGAAATCCAAACGGGCACCGAAACGCATTTCAAATATGTTTTTAACGAACTTTGTACTTTATATATTGTATAAAGATGTATGTATGTGCCTCCAGCAGTTGTCACAACCCTTTAAGAAGTCTGGGGAATTGTCTCTGCGACAATTTAAGGTCCAAAGTATGTCTTTAAACAGAGTTTAAAGATTTCTTGCCTAAGCATGGTATGTAATCTGATATTTAACCCAGTCGGAGAAGGTTCAGAGTATGTCTTTGGTAACACCCAAAGAGAGTTATCCATAGCTGTGACAGAGAGTACGAGCCCACTCTCATTCCTGACCCAATCCTCTAGCCACCCTATTAAAGGTTTTCCACACCCATTTACTCGTAGATGTTTTTTGTCATATTTTTTATACACATTGTAGCGTTATTTTTATGGCACTTTTCCCCGACTCCTCGTTTATGCCACTTACTTTTTTGTGGCACGCATGTTGCTGCAATTGACTTTGCAGCCTTGACTTACGCCAAATGACATAATTAGGGCCCAAGAGGGCGGGGCAGGTAGTCCGGCTGGACGGGAACAGTAACGGGGACAAAGCTGGGGTTAGGGTTATGGCTAGGGTTACATGTCCCTAACCCTAATGCCCAACCCCGCCATAAAAAAGATGCAATTTCGCGCGAATTCTAACCCCAGCAAATCCTTTTTCCTTTCTTTTCCATTAAATTACCGTTTTTTCGGGGCATTTTCCACCGAAATTCGCTGTCAACTTTTCTGATGTTTTTTTTTTATTTGTCAGCCTTTTTTGTGATTTTTTTCTGACGGTTAGAAAGTCAATTGGTTTATGAGTCGTCGAAGCCTATGTATAGCCCAACCGATACCAAACAGAATACAATGGAACCGAACCGAACAGAACCCCCTGGATTATGTGTCAGGGACATTTGGGAAGGGTGGCCTCAGTCAGATTCGATCATTCTCCAGCTGCATGTCGAACCAAAAAACATACAATTTTTCGAGAAAAAATTCCTATTAAATTACGTCAAAAACTTACAAAAAGTACACATATTTCTGCATAACTTTTTCCGTTCCGTTAACAAAATCAGTAATCGGCTTTGCAATGCAGCGCGGGGCATCGAACAGTGGACTCCTGAAAGCCTTCGCCGCTTTCAGACTGGGCCTGATCCGGGCTCGTCCGGTGCACAAGGAATCCGCCGGCAGCCATGGACTCTTCCATGCCATGAGCCGGGGCAAGCAGACCAATAGCCCGGCGGAGAGCCTGGGTCACTCCTCGACGGATGGCTCGAGGGAGGGACAGGACGTGCAGGCGACATGCAGCAACGACAGCGGGGAGCGGGACGTGTGGCAGAACTACTTGAAATCATATGCCATCCGCCATTATATGACTCTGAGCCCCGAGAATGTAGATGATCAAGACTTCAAGAAGGAGCCGGCTGCTCCATGCAGCCCTGTGCAGCAGCCAAGCCGTGGACTCCTCAATGTCCAGGGATATAGCCAAAAGACAGTGCAGGGCATCCGCCAAACGCACCGGAACTCCACGACAGATGACATAGAGGCTCACAAAGAGCAGCAGGAGCTGGAGGCAGAGACAGAGGCAGAACTAGAGGCAGGCACCACCGATGATGTAGATACGTCGGAGAGCTTGTTGGAACTCCCCGATATTCGAATGGTGCCATGCCGCTATCAGATGTTGGGCATTGACGGGGCGAACCTCGAAGAAGAAGCTGGAGAAGAAGACCAGTTCCAGATGCAGCCGATTCTTCTTTCAGAGAAGAACGTGGATCCCACCGCAGACGTGGATGCGCACCCCTACACAATCAGTCAGACACTGGAGGGTGCGCCTGATGACAAGTTCGATGATGTGGAGGCCCAGCAGGACGGAGAGCAACAGGAAGCACAGCAGCCCGAGACGGAGCCAGGGGCCGAGATAGAGCCGTTCCAACAGCAGCAGCCCATGGGCCACTCCACAATGCGGGTGACCGCCAGTCGCGATGGCTCTGACGGCAGGGAGGGACCACAGGCAGACAGCGATCGTCGCTTCAAGGCCAGCGCAGAGGAGGCCGAGGACGAGGCAGATGACAGCGGTCCCAGCAATCGCAGGGACTCCATGGAGCCCACTGACGAGTTCATTCGCACCGACCTTCAGAGGCACAAGGAGCGCGAATATGAGGGCATCTACTGGAACGGCAAGGGCGAGCGCTATGACTCTCGTCTGGACATCGGCGAGGGGGAGGAGACTGGCTACGTGACGGGCAAGGGCACACCTCTGCCGAGACCCGAGCCCCAGCCGATTCCGCTCGTGCCCAAAAAGAAGTAGATGCCAGAGACCCCATGCCCCATGCCCCAGGCCTAGCCTCTCGCCACACCAGATCGGACCAGTACGCAAAGCAGTTGCTTAGTTAGCTCAAACATAGAAACATAAATATAAATAAAGAAAAGACAAGACAATAGCGTTTATGGCATTTACGGGTTTTCCTTTTGCCGGAGGGAAGAGAGTTCCCGCTAAATCGTAAATGGTGGATGGTAGACGCTACATAGGTTTACGATCACAGCCCACTCCCTGAGGTTTCTGCGGGTTGCATTGAGTTGAGTCATCTCTCAGGACCAGTGCCAGTGCCAGCACTCGTACCTGTGATCCGTGGCTTAGCAAATTTTATGCAATGCCAGGAGTCAAGGACAGCCATGGGTCTCTCCTACCTGGCACCTCAACACGCTTCCAACACGCGGCTGACTCTTTTTTTTGGCTTGTCCAAATCCTTTTTTTAGTGCGCTAATCCTTTTTTCGAGGGAAATGGAAATCCAGCCAGGACCAAGCCAAAAGCCGAGACCGAGACCGAGACCAAGCCAACATTTAGCCGTTTATTTAGCCATTTATTTTTGGTCATTTACTTTTATTCGAATCGCTTCTGCTGCCGCTCTCAGAACGTTCCAACTTGAAGCAATTATAGTTCAATAAATTCACCCAATCACCTAGCGGATAGACAGCGACACCGAGGGAGAGAGCGGATGGAAAGTGACTCTTTTGATGGTTCAATTTACGTGGAAAATAGCCCAAAACAAAAACAAAACCAAGTACCCAAGAGTCGGTGGAGGGTTTGGGCCCAAAACATTTTTCAATGGGCCAGCAACAGCAGCAGCAGCAGCAGCAAAAAAAGGAATTGGTAAATAATAAAAAGAAAGAATGAAAACGGCCCCCGCCCCATTTGATGATGTAGTCTGTAGCTCGGTGTATCGGTGTATCTGTGTATCTGTGTACCTGTACCTCTACCCGTATCTGCCTCTGGATTTGTATCTCCCTGGACCCAAAGCGGCAATTGTGCCCGCTCAATGTAGTGGCAAGACTTTCGACGCGCGATGATAAATGATGTTTGCCAATCTATCTGACCCAGGGCCGGAAATTAAATTTGTTTGGAAAATTTGCCACTCTGCCCAAGTTGGGAAATCTTTTCCTTCGATACGATCCCGCCCCAGCCACAGGAACTGTGGGAACCCAACCAGTTGCGGGGTTACTTTCGGGAGGGTTTGGCCAGTAACTAATTGGTTATTGTGGGGGTTGCCGAATGTCTTAGAAAATCATCTGGGGGTAAGCGAAATTGATAAGTAGCAAGGAGTATTCACATTAATCCTGCAGGTTCCAGAAACTGCTCTTTTTTGCTGAGATTTACATCGTATCATTCATTTCTACACCATATCTTCTGCTCGTATTATTCTTGTGAAATTAACGTACCATTTAGTCACCTTTTCTAGCTACATTTTGTGTGAAATATTTTAAGAAATTTCTCCTTCACATTCGATGACCACACGGCGGTCAATTAAGTTGTTAAATACTCGTTTGACTTACCCTGCCCACTGCAGAGCCAGTTGTAGTTGGAGGTAATGCCGAAGACCTCCCAGTGTGCCCAGGAGTCCCAAACGCTTAAGAGGAGAAGCTCCGCTCCCCCCCCGGCTCGGGTCTGCGACAGTTTATTGAAACATTTTTCATCATTTCTTACACAAATCCGTGGCCAGCAGGACAATTGACAATAGGAATCGGGAATCGGGAATCAGGAGTCGGGACTGGGATTGGGATTGGGCATCCTCATAAATCATGTCACAAGCTGCGGTCATAGCCGGTTGCGGTGCCAGCTCGTCTGCCGAGTTGTAAAAAGTGAAATCGAAACTATTATCGGGGATTTCTTCCCTCCCGCAGTGTGCTCCTTTGTGCGGTTTGTTGGGGTCACATGGATCTGGTTTTTTTGTAGAGCTCTCTGCGACGTTTCGTTTCGTTTCCCAAAAACGACGACAAATAAAAACATCAAATCATTCATAACACTTGTTTGGCTGGCATTGATTGAGCCAACAAACAGCATACACCCCATGATCCTGACCATTTCCTTTGCATTGTCTGAGGTGTACCCACAGCGCTAACCGAGTTCCCATTTAGCCCAAAGTTCTCATTTCTCTCGGTTCTTATTCTCATTCTCTTAGTTCTTGGTTCTTGGTTCTCTGGGCCATGGGCTATGGGCTACGGGTTCCCAACCTGTTCACATTCATTGATGGCTCGTCTCGGATCCTCATTGTTTACGGAAAACATTTCGAGTTCTGCTGAATCGCTCATTGTTTGATTCGAATTGATTAATGTGCCCTCTGGTTAGCTGCTGCTCTCTGTTCTGCTCAGTTCTATTCATCGCTTAGCGTTTCCCTTTTTTTTTTCATTTTCGTTTTCATTTCTCTGGTCTTCAGTTATCGAAGTCGAATGTCGGGGGAGGATAATACAGCTCTGTGTGCTGCGCATTTCTACAGGTTCTTTCACTGCCTCAGCATCAGTTAATGAGGCCATCAATAAGTCAATTAGTTTCCCCAACTCCCTCTCTCTCTCTGGATCTGGAAGGGACGATTAGGGTTGATGTTGATCCCCGCTTTGTTCTCGGGGACTTCGACTTCAACTCGTTTTCTAGCTGGTCAATTGACTTGTTTGCAATGATTGGATCTTAGCTGAGGAGAGACCGACAGGGTCTGTGCTTATTTCTTAGGCAACTAGTAGATGACCTGATGATCCGCTAGCCTAAAACTTTACAGAATAATAGCAATCGAAGCAGTTGGTCACAGAAAGAATGGATATTCCCAAGGCAGCTGAGACACACAAGGCTACAAAAACTAGTCTTAAAATCGAATACATTTTAGTCGAAGATTCCTCCCTCCAGGCCTGATGGTCCACAGCTTGACCTTTAACCTTAGCCACCAGAAAGTATACAACCGCCACCCCTCATCACAATGGCTTTTGGCTATTCTTTTTTTGGGCAATTAAATTTTCACGCTATGGAAACGAAAGAATATAGTACGAGTATGTGTATCCCCATAGATGTGTGGAAAGTCGGAAAATTGATGTGAAAATTATGCACAAACGGGGGAATGGCAATGCCACTATGACAACGTCAGGTGTCCTTGGTTGGGTGGTGGTTTTTCCTTTCATCAGAGATCTGCGGGGCCGCCAAGATTTCCTGCCTGTTGTTGTTGCACTTGTTCCGAGGCGCATTCGCCACGCATGGGATATGCGTGGCACGATACAAATGATGTGGCACCCCCTATGCCACAGCCATGACTGGCTTCTGGCTTCCCCTCGAAGTCGTTGGGCTTGTGTTTCTTGCTTTTTTTTTTTTGGTTTGGTTTGGTTCGGCTTGGTGATAACGTGAAATAATTGCGTGACAACCATGTTGCGATAATTTTCAATTAAACGGCGTTTTCCGTTTTCCCCGCTAAGAGAGAAAGAGAGGGAAAGAGAGAGAGACCAAGGCGAGGCGAAGCGAGGCGAGGGCTGGTGGAGAAAAACTGCGAGAGAGCAGCGTGAAATTTCATATTAAAATCAACTGATTTTCTGCTTTCATTTATTCATGCCACTGTTCCTTCCTTGTTCGTTTGTTCGCCTTTCGCTTCATGTTGTTGTCGCTACCACACACACACACACACACACACACACACACAGACAGAGACACAGATTCAGATACAGAGAGATAAAAAAGCAATTGTAACAATTTGCTCTTGTTTCGTATTTCAACTCCAATGGAATGGCACATTGGTTGCTAATCATTGGTTTAGATAAAGGGTATTCCATGATGGATAAATTTATGTACGATGGATGGGTTATAGGTTACGAATAGATTTGTTTTTAATGGTCCAAAGATATGTAGAGATATATATTGATATTGAGAAAGATACATATGTAAATCGATCAGTTTTATAATAAATCGAATAAATTATCGAGATGAATGTTATACAGACAAAGATATAAGTGATAGATCCATTAATAGATGCACAAATATTTATTATTATTATTATAAAATATTTTTGAATTGAATTTCGGAATCTTTTCTTTTTAGACTATTCTTTTTATTATTATATATTAAAATAAATATATCTAACTGAAATGAAAACAAATCTTTATATATATGAGTATATATAAAGCAATTTAGTTACATTATTTTTTATATGTAGACATATATATATATTTTTTTTTTCATGATATTAAACTTATTCAAGTATCACCATCAGCACTGGTGTTGCCCCACTGTTCGAAGGGCCGGGAGTTTGCTGGAAAAAAGTGTCACACTTGTGCGTCATTAACGCCGTCGGGTCACAGCTGGTGGATGCGTGATGGGGGTGGGGCTGCTGCGTGCGTGGTTGGGTGTCTCGATGGGTGGGTGTGAGTGGGTGGGTTTCGCTGAGTGACTGACTGACTGGGTGACTGGGTGGCTGTTTGGTTCGGTTTTTGGTTGGTGCAACCAACCGATGGAGTTGGAGATGGAGGAGGTTAGCCTTTCATTTTTTCGGGGGTGGCTGCCGCTGCCGCTGCCGCTGCCGCTGCCACTGTGGTTGCCAACGACATTGCCAACCATTTTTCTGCGGCCAAAAGACAACAACATCATGAAGAACCCGAGAGACGGAAGGCCGGAAGAAGGACCGAAGAAGAGTGAAAAGTGCAGAGCGCGTTTGTTAATTTGATTTGCGCGCTTTGCAATTTAACAATAATATTGTCATCAGGTTTCGCTGGTTCGCGGGTTTTCCACAGCAGATCCGAAGTTGGTTCAGACGGGGGAGCAGGGGGCGTAACCAATGCCCATTTAATTAGATTGCGCGCCATCTGCAGGGGAGGCCGCGCACTGCGCAGCTTTATTTGATGCCTGCCTCCAAATGGATGGCCTGCCCCAGCCCCCGCCCCTTCCTCTGCCTCTGCCTCCATCTTGTGTTTCGGAGTAATATTAACTTTTTTTGGGGAGTTCCTTCTGGGAACTTATCGCCGACATTATTGATGCTCATCTGTGGAATCTTTGGCTGGCATTCCATGGCATTCCACTGCGCTTTTCCCCTTCTGAATATTTTTGGATATTATTGGTTTTAATTGGTTTCATATCTTTTGCGGACTGGAAATTACAGAGAGATGGTTTCTTAGTTCCTTTCGCAAGAGTATTCTGATTATTCAATGATGGCTTTCAAAGATGATTCCATTTGCTCCATTTTATGGATGGACTATATACTAGGTGGCACTCACTCACGGCTCGTTGATGAGTCATATATCGAGAGAATATAGAGAGTTATTTATATATTTTTTTGATTCCTTTATCCCTCTTTTCCTCTATTTATTCTATTGACCAAATTGAATGGATTTCTCATTGCCCCTGAACTCGATTGTGCCGTTCATTGTCTTCTTTATCATTCTCTGGCTTTTCCCGACCACAACTTTCGATTCTTTTGCGTTCTCCGACTTCAAAGTAAAAAGTCAAAAGTTTTGCCTCCCCAGCCTTTTTTCTCTAATCAAAAACGAAATCAAAATCAAATCTTTCACGATCTGAACTTCACTTAACTTCTCCCATGCCTCGCGCCACACAACCACATCAGTGCCCAACCACCCACACACATATGGAGATGGAGGACTTGGCAGGGGGAGGGGGAGTGGCACATGGGTTATTGGGTTAATCAGCACGCACAAGGATTGCCGGCAAAGCTTTTGCGCAATTTTGGGGGCATTTTGAAAGGACATGATTTTGAACTTAAGAACCAAACACTTTTCGGGCATCGCGTGCGAATCGCGTCATATGGATAAATGAGTCCACAGTCCACAGGCCACAGGAGATGGGAGGATGGAAGGATGGAAGGATGGAAGGATGGTGGGATTGTAGGGCAACAAGTTTTGCGTGGACACGTGTTCCGCCAAGAGAATGAGACTTAAGCCAGGGCACGAGCTCTCCTCTCCGCTGATATGTAGGAAAGTAATCACAAAGCAACCACCGACACCACCACCGCCACCGCCACCACACCACCAGCACAGCACAGCACCACCCCCCAATTCCTGGCAATTCCTGAAGTAGTTTCTACGTGCCTCCTTATTGTTTGATGTGGATTTTAATTGAACTCAAGTTGATGCTTGATGCCAGGACCCTGAATGCCCTGAATGCCCTTATTTGAGATGGATGGATGGACGGATGGATGGGATGGGATGGGATGGCTTAACAACAAGCTTCCAGCAACAACCGCAAATATTAAAAAAAATAAAACCGAATATAAAGAAAGCCAAAACCCAAAAGAACCCAAAACATCATCAGCAACAACAAAGGCCAACAGGGGACAACAGTGGGTGCTCGTAAGTATGCGCACAGCCCACGACCACGACCACGAAGCGTTGAACTCATTAAAAAGCGGAGAGAAAGGAAAGTGGAACGCGGATCGTGGAGGGGGGGAATATGATTCCAAAACGCATATGTCACTCAATGAGGCGCAACCACCCTTTAGGTGGGGTGGTGGCTGTGGTTCCAGTCCCCGTGTGTCCGTGTGTTTTCACTCACTTGTCAGAGCTCATTGTTAATGACAGGATCCTCTCAGGCAAGACAGACAGACAGACAGATGGACCGACCAAGTGCACTGCAATTGCGCTTTAATTTGAATTTGAATTTGATAAATGATTGACTACCCTTCAGCCTCCTCACTCTCCATCCACTCCACCTCCACTCACAGTGCTCTCCCTCGCCCTCGCCCTCTCTCTTTCTCACTCGCTGTTCGGCTTTGGGCCAAGGATAAGTCACTTAGCCACTGTCCTCTGTCCTCCCGTTTCCGGCTTCCGTGAGGCCGTGTCGCGGTTTCGTCAAAATGCAAAACAAAGCCAAGGACAAAAAAGAAGAAAATTGTAAAGCGAAATATGGCAAAGGAAAACACGATGACAGAGGGCAGAGGGCAGCAGCAGAGCAGGACGCAAGAAAGAAAAAAAAATGAAAAAAAGATGAATGAAATTGCGTACCGTCATCAGGGCTGTCTTACACAAATTGAATTATATGTTGCCATCGTCCTTGGCCGCATATATCCTGTGCGCAATTACGCGAGAGAAAGCGAGCATCCTAAATTAAATTTGTGCCATTCTTAGCCTTAGCCCTAGCCGCTCCCAGTCCCAGCCACGCACGAGGACTCCTCCTCCACTTATTATTTGTGCCTTGTGGCATATCGATAGGAGCCTGAACCCGGCAACCTTTTGCGCCTAAGAGCATTATCTGGGACAAAAACCCACATATGCCGTTGAGATGCAGGACATATGAATGGATAATCCACAGGTACTTGTACTGCGACAGGAGCCTCCATTCACACTCCTCAGGCCTGGGGCGACAGTTGCTAAGCGGATCAGAGTCGGGGTCGGAGTCGGGGTCGGGCTCGGGGTCAGTTTCCCAGGCTCTTCCACTGACCAGGAGAGTCTCAGGAGAGTGACTCATCGGCGGATGAGCCCCCCACAGCCAGTCTCAAGTCCTCGGCCTGGCAACGACTCTGAACTATGCGAGGAATGCCGCCTTGTAAGCCAATTAATGCGCCAACTTATTAGTTTTTGTGCGTGTGGAACAGATATGGACAAATGAACGGGGCAGATCAACCCCAGGGTTGCAAGTGGTGCAAGTGATGCAGCTGCTCCGCCCCATCCATGCTCTGCTCTGATTTCCTTTACCCGATTCGGACTTCATGCCATTCCGCGTGCTTTCACTCCCCCATCACGCAGGCAGGCAGGCTTGCAGCTTCATTATTGAAATACACACGGATATGCGGACAGGGATACACGGACATCGGCAGACACTCGCACATCAAAAGCAGGAAAGAGCACGAAAGAGCGCGGAAGGGCCAGAACCAGCAAGTTGCAAACCATTGTGGCCACCCCAAAACACAACCCAAAGGAAAACACACCCAAAGGGGGAGTTGTGGGAGCAGCCGTTCGATTTCTCAGGATGTAGAGGCACTCTTGTGCGGGCCCACACAAGAGGACATCGAGTGCAATTAATGTTAATGTTGAGATATTTATGATGCAACCCCCTTTTGGCTTTATTCATTTTTTTTCCCTCCCCCTCTCTCACTCGATCTGTCTCTTTCTCTGTCGTTGGGTCAGGTTAGAGGACACCCTTTCGGGCAGGATGGATGGGATATATTTGCGTATGGGCTTCTCGTATCCGTATTCAAATGTGTCACCCTCAAAGGATACGTTGGCATGGCCACGAGGCACCGCGAAGCGGCAGTAGAGTTCAATTTCTGTCAAATAGTTTTCGTATTGTTCGGAAAGCCCTGCCCAGCCCGAGGATTTGTCAAATCAAAAACTTATGTTACAGCTGGATTAAAATTATACATGTCACTGGGCCCGACTGCCCGACTGCTGCAGCTGAGTGCCAAGGAAGGAGTCGTCCTCCGTCCCTTTAGAGAGTCCTGAGGCCTGAGGCCTGAGTCCATCGTCCCCTGTTTGTTGTGCCCGATTTAACGCATCAGCGCGCAAAAAGTAAAACTTTCAAATGAACAGCTAAATGCGCACTAATAGGGGTTCAGATTTCAGTTTCAGGACTCCGAAATCCAGCCAGCCAGCCATCCAGCCAGCCAGCCAGCATCGGGGGTTACTGATTACTCCTTTTCCGAAACTGAAGCTGAGGCTGATCCTGGGCATCGGGAGCCCGAGCTCCGGGATTGATTGTGACATTAAGTAGGATTTATTTATTTATTTACTCCTTTTCCTTTTCAGAGTTTTTTAATTTTAACACGAGATGCAAATCATGTTTCGCACTTTGTTACATTTGAGGTGCAGATCCTGCAGATCGAATCCTGTCGCTCCTGCCGCTCCTGCAGCTCCTGGGGGTTGTGCGGGCTGTTTGCCGCAGGTCTAAGTTTCTTCTTTATTTGATTTGTGCATTTGGGTATCGCATCGCGCCTTAGTCTTTGTTTTTTTCCGCTCCGCTCTGCGCTGTTCGTTTTTTAAGGTTTTAGACAAACAAATGAAAATGTTGCCGCTCTCGCGCTATTTCAATTTCAATTTGAAATGGCCCGGGCTTAGCGGCAAATCGACAATGACAGAATACAACAAAATATAATAGAACAGAACCGAACAGAACAGAGTAGAGCTGAGTAGAGTAGAGGTCTGCTGGGAGCCACCGAACTGAGGCAATGAGCGAACAATGAACGGATTGCTGCTGGAACACACTCGGACAAATGTCCTTCCTTCCTTCCTGACAGCTTTATGTTTTGAATTTGTAATGAAGCAATCTATGTATTCCATATGGATGAGGCATACCCCCATTACCATTCCCACCCCCGCCCCCGCCAAACAAGTGAACAAAAACATTTCCACACTATGTTTGCAATAGTTTATTCGGTCGGCGGAAGGCTTCGATCGGATCGGCCTGGTGGCCCAGTCAGAGTGCGCTACGCACCAAAAGATACAAATGTATCTATCATCTGGGACTTGCCCTTGGGAGTCCTTCTTGGGACTTCTCTTCTAGTGGCAGCTAAGAATAATATTTTTTGTCTCATAGCGCACCCAAATCATCCTTACTCTCATCTCACTCATCTGTCTCTCGCTCACTCTTGTCCCCCTCTCTTTTTGCCGTATCGCTGCTTGATCTACTCGTGTGAATAAGCTCCAATCACGGGGCATCAAGTAGCGCAACGACGTGTCGAAAATCTGCCCCCAAAATCTGCACACAAAAAATCCAGTAAATAAATGCACACACACACGGGCACACATCCCTATAGATACATATGTATGTGTATATGCATCTGTGTGGATAACGGAACAGCAAAGTTTCACTCGATTTTTTTATATTTTTTTTTTATATTTCTGTGCTGTGATTCAGATTCTGTTGGGGGGCTCTGTGCACGGTTTAGTGATTCAATTATTTTTGTGCGCAATTTAGATTTATTGAGTTTGAAGCCGAGTTCGTTTCGCTGGATGTGGACGTGGACGTGTGGAGTTTAATGCAGCTGCAGCTGCCTCTGTTGCAGTTGCAGTTGCCACTGTTTCTGCTGCTGCTGCTGCTGCTGCAGGGATTTGCAACAACAAACTGCATAATCAATACTAAAACGCAAACGTGTTTTGCTCTGCTTGCCATTTGATGTCGGAACAAGAGCAAATGGATGCGCGATTGGGATTGGGATTGGGAGAACGCCTCCCGGTGGCAGGATGAGTGCGAATCGCCGCTAAAAGCTTAATGCTCGACGTGCGTTCACTCCGCCAGTCCGTCCGTCCTTCTGTCTGTCCGTCCGTCCGTCGGTCTGTCTGTCACGTGACGCATGCAATTTGCATCCGTTTCCGGTTAAGCACAGTTTCGGGCGGGCCACAGAGACGTGCCTGCTGGCTGGCTGCCTGGCTGGCTGGCACAGGGTTAAAAATCATTTGAAAACCATAAAAAATAAACTCACTCGCGTGTCTGTCTAAAATAAATAAATAGCAAAAATACAAAATCCGAAAAATAAAAGAAATATTTGTGCTTCCCCTTAGTTTGTGATGTGCTGTGCTGTGGCTCTCGTTTCTCGTTTCATTTTCTGTTTAAGCTTTACACATTTTTGTTGCCAAATCCTTTCACTTAGCACGTGATCTGGGCCCTGTTTGTGTGTGTTTCTGCTGCCCGCACACCAAAAAAATTGCAATTTAGAATATTTGCCATTCCCTTTGGCAGGAAAAATAAAGCCTGGTCACCCGGTCTCTCTCTCGTCTCTCTCTAGCTCCATCTCTGTGTCTGTCCACCACCACCTTGATGAAAATGTAAATTGATGCGGCAAAGGAATTTTCCAAATTCTCTGCCAGATTCCCTGACGATTACTTGAGATCTCCGGCATAGCTCTGCCCCTCTCACTGTTGCCAATTTTTTTAATGACAACATTTGCTTGTTAGATTTTTAGATTCTCAGATTTGTCCTGTGCAAGTGCCTGCTTTCGTGTAGTATCAGATTTTGTGTCGAGGAATATTTATTATTCTAAGAGCAACTTGCTTTGAGGTCTTGGAATTTTTCTGTGCCTTTTATTATCTCAAAGTGAGACGTCTACTAGGAGGCAAGCCCCCTGAACACTCGCCAATATGAGTAAAATATCAAATAGAGAGAGAGATACTAGCTATTTCCCAAGTATTTCCTAGATATATTGTATAATTAATGGACTATCCGTTATTTTTACTTCCATCGAAGCTTGGTATCTTTTACATATCTTCAACCAACTGCAACCCTTTCAGCCCTGATAGGATCTCGTTCGGAATCCTTACACCTCAATTAGTTGGTGCATTGCGTGCGCCTCATCAAGTTGTCACAACCTTTCAGCTCAGCTCAGGGGAGATCAGATCAGATCAGATCAGCGTCTTGTTCCGTTTCGATCCGTTCGGATTGGCCCGAGTCATCTTGTTAGCCAGGGCGAGAGCAGGGTAGGGAGGGGGACTATCGTTAGCCAGCCCTTCCTCCGTCGCGCCTGTCGCGCCTTTGTCGCTTTGTCCATTGTTCGGTGTAAATTGTAGATTTCATTATAATGCTTAATTTTTCATTACAACATCAACACCCTGTGTTGGACAACTTGTGAACATGACAATGCAATTGACGATACTAGAAGGGAGCGGGCACGGGAGCGAGAGCGAATCCTTTCGGCATCATCGGCATCGCTAGCCCTTTGTTAGGGTAGGGCTCGGGCTCGGGCTCGGGCTTGGGCTCAGGGGTTGGGCATTGGTTATGAAATTGTTTGAACCCTTTTTTTGTTGCCTCATAATTTGGCCTTTGTGCGTCAAATTTATTGAAGTTAATATTTGTCGCCGGCCATGGACTTGTACTCTCTGCAGAGGGGGGTGCCAGAGGGTGTTGAAAATTGCAACAAGACTCGGCAAAAACAAAAAATGAAATAAAAAAGCCAGCAGAGAAGAGCAGTGCAGAGCAGAGCAGAAAAGAAAGAGAAATATATTACACCGCAGTGAAAGGGGTGCCGCGACGGCAACTGCTGCTGCTCGGAGTTTTTGGTGAAATTGTTGCGAGCATAAATCATGCAACATATTGCATAATCATTCCGTGGCAGAGGAGGCAGCGGTGGCAGCGATGGCAGCAGCGGCTGGTTGACAGCCCGGGCGCGTGATTTGTCGTCCTTTTGGGCTAATGGACTCTCTCTGTCGCGCTCGGCATGCCCTGCCCTGCCCTGCCCTGGGTGGGCCATCGCCGAATCATTTAAGGGACAAATCATACCCAAGGTCATCGCAGCCTTTTGCCCAAAGGATTTGGCTGCCTTTGGCTTTCGAGGTAACCCGGAGAAATGCAATGTTGCATCTTTACGATCATCCCGATCCGATGCGATCCTTTCTTCGGTTCGGTTTTATGATGCAATTTCGAAATTGAGGCCGTGCCAATATGGCTCGCCCGCTGCGCTTTCGCCCGAAACCCGGCCATTATATAAAGTTGCGCATAATTTCCATAGTTATTTCAGATATTGGTCGTCGAAGAGCGGGTTCCGCTGCGACTTTCCCCTGCGGGCCCTTTAATGACGGAACATTTCCAGCGAAATTCCGTCCAAATCGGTACCTTTTGCCCTTCTGTTTGCTCTACTTTCGCTGCGCCCTGCCTTTCTCTGCCTTTGCTTCCTTCCTTTTTGGTTTTTGGGTTAACTCAGAGCTCTTGTCCTTTGTCCCTTTTGTCGAGTTGTCGAGTTGTCGGGTTGCCGGTTGCCTTTCTCCCGCTCTATGCAAATACGAGTTCTGTCCCGGAATGCGTGTCCTTCGAGCGTTTATATGATGCCCTCTTTTGTCGCAATATTATACAAATATCGGGCAATCGGTCGGCCCTGTCCTCCTCATCGCGGTTGTCGTCTGCCCGCTGCATTTATGGACCATAATAAAAGTTTTGTGGTGCCGAAAACCAGGCCATAACTGGTAAATGGTAACTGGTAACTTGTCTCCGGGGTTCGGGGAAATCCTTTGAAGGATCTTTCAGACTTACAATAGTTGGGGGGAAAAGCAGTTGCCATTCCCCGTCGATGGGAACTGCCTGTCATCTTGGATACGGCCAAACACACAAACATTATCCACGCCCATTTAGTGTTTCACCGAAGATTTCACAAGTTTCCAGTTTGCTTTTTTTTGTACCCTTTCCCTTGCCCTGTCCCGTTCCCATCCTCCACTGGTTACGGCGGCCGACCGTTAATCTCTTAATTTATCAATTGAGCCCAAGAACCAGGACGATTCACAGCCCCAGGCGCAGGCACAGGAGATGCCTTCCGCTTCCTCTCGCCCCCCTCCCCCCTTATGTTTCTATTTCTATTTCCATTTACATTTTCGGTTTCAGTTTCAATTTCAATTTGAGTTTCGCAAATTAATTTCCATAAATGCGCGACGACGAAGGACAAAAAAAAATCAAACAAAACGTGTCAAAGGGTTGCCGCGGCAGGGCTGGTAAGGAGGGGTTGGTAAAAGGGATTCGACAAAAGTTATGTTTACATAATTAATTAAACAATCCCAGTGTGGCAGTGTGTGGGCAAGGGGGGAAGGCACACACACACACACATGTGCAGCGAAAAACAGTGTGAAAACTTGTGACCAAACGCGAAGGCAATGCCAAGACGAGCCGCCGAATGGTCAGCCGCGCGAACAGTGGGGCAAAAATTAGGAAAAGCAAATAAACAAATAAACATAACATGTATAGTACGGAAATTGAGAAAATCTTGTTTCTTGTGATTATAAATAAATAATCCCCAAAGCTGCGAAATCAGGGCCGATTCAGGCTCATGACACTGGGATATGGCATGGCAGAAATAAATAATAATAAATAATATATTTACTACGTGGATAGATACATTTAAAGGAAGATTGTTTTCCAAAATTGAAGTAAATATTTATCAAAGAATTCATTTTCTTCAATGGTAGCCCTTTTGGGGCCCAAAAATATACTTTATAAATTAATACAAAATTATTTTTTTTAAGTTCAAAGATTGTATTTTTTATTTTTATTCAAAATACGGAACTTTTTAAAACAATGACTAAATGGGCGGCCAAAGATCGAAGGTTGACGATTGATTTCTCCTTAAGGCACAGGCATTCAGCACCTTCTCCTTTCTCCATTATATGGCAAATACAGTCCCAGGCGAATCTGTGTGCATAATCCGTTCCACAAGACTCTTTTTTCACTACATTTACACCATGAACAATTTGTCTTTCTAATTGGTATTCCCATATCCGAATCAATAAAGCCGCAACCACTGTTCGCTACGACCAGGATAATTCGATACGATTTATGTAATTTCACACACACACACACACACACACACACAGAGAGAGAGAGAGAAAAGATATAGCTTTAACCTGGAGGAAAAAGGGTTGCTGTGGATGATGGGTGAAAGGGATCTCCGTCATTTACTTACGCCTCACGTTAATAAACTCATAAAAAGCCAACTAAAAAGGGGAACATTAAAACAAAACTAAATTGTCATCTCCACGCACGCCCAGGCCAGCCCACCGACAAGGCCGCATAATGGCCGTGCACTGGCACAAAAGGGTTGGGGGGGGGGGACAGTGTGGTAAAGGGTTAACGCCTGAGAACACACACAGATACGAAAAGATACAGATACAGATGCAGAAGTAGAGCAGCAGCAGCAGCAGGGCACACACGGTGGGCGTGCCACTTGGCACATTTGTCATGAGGAAGCGGACCAAACTGGTTCCCCACACACACGCACACCCCACACCCCACACCCCACACCCCACACACACACACTGATGCACACAGAAAGAGAAATGACTTTTTGATTCACTTGCGCGGCAAAGGATCTCGGATCCGTGCGTTAAACAGGCACAAATGTCCCAAAGGAGCCATCCCGAGAACTGAGTCGAGTCCTGCACCATGCCTCAGCCAGCTGCCGCCTCGACTCGCTCTCTCCCCCTCTCTCTGCCGCCTTCACCCCCTTCTCAACAGTGGAAATTAAATCGCAGCCATTTGGTGTTGCCATTTTATGGCACTTTTGTGACGCTTTTCCACTTGGCTGCCTCTCGCTTTTCTCGTTCTAAGCTTCATCCCCCTCCGGCACCGGCACCGGCACCGTCCTCGTCCTCGACCTCGGCCAGGTGTGAAATTAGCGCAATTTTCCGGCACACACAAGCACACATGATGCAGGAGGGTCCATCCGTGCGAGTGTGTGGCAGGATGTGGGGCCAGTGGCCGCCGCTGTGTGTGTCCCACTGTGGCCAAAAGACTGTGGGATAGGCCACAAGTCGGATAGGAGAAATGAGGCGAAAGAAGGCCGTGGGCGGAGATAAATGGAGGATGGGATCAATGCGGATTAAAGTATGCGATTCAGCTCCAATGACCAGAGATCTGAGAGATACTTAAGACACAGTAAACAAAATGCTTAAAGGCGGCTTAACTAAGAGCGGAATGTGTTGCCAATCTATGACTCAAATAGACTCGATTTTAAAGGCAACTCCTGAGGGTACTACTGGAAGCAGATTGAGGCATCTTTCAACGAAATGTAACTATTTAAAGAACATATAAGAAACCCTAAACAGCCCTATTAAATATGAAAGGAATGACATCCTATGTACTGGGCACCTTCTCCAAGTGCCATCCACTTTCCGAAGCATCCATCCATCAATCGTTTCAATCCCTTCAAGTCATCCCAAAAATCAGACTGAAATTTATGTGACTCCTTAAACATCGCAGACAAAAATTATTATAAATTTCCCATCTATTTGGAAAACGAATCCCATAAATTGGGAGCTATTTAAGAGTTCAATCTCCTAAATGAGCTCCGCTCCTCGACAAAAGGAGTCTCTGCGCTGCGGCAAGTGGGGGAGTAAGCCCCTAATCAATAGATGTGTGCCTCTGCCAGGCGGGAGGAGTAATCACTTAATGCCGCACACGAAACAGCCACCCCCCCACTCAACACTTTGTTTGGGTTGACAAAATTCTTGAGATACTTTTATGACGCACGGCTAAATGCCTGGAAAATCGACAGCGACGCAGACTGCTCCACAGTAAATCACATGACCCTCTCTGACCTACTCCCGCCGGCCGCCGCCACTTGTAGTGCCCCAACTCCAGGCCAGGACCAACTCCTATCCCTTGATTATACCTGGGGTAGTCGTCTCAGCGGCGGGTACATTCATTCGATTTCCCTCGATTGATGCCTACAGCATGAGTATCTTCTGGTAGTGGGTATCTTCTAGTCGTAGCTGAAGAAGCTCCTCTCTCCCTTATCTCCTTCTAGTGGTGCGGCCCCCTTCCCTGCCTTTCCCCCATTCTATCGTACATCTTGTGTCTGTTCTGTACTGTTCTGTTCGCTTGGGGCGTGAGTAATGCGCATGGCTTAATTTCAGTTTGTTGTCACATATTTCGGAGACGGGCCCCCGGCCCCCGTCCCCCGTCCCCCACCTAGGCATAAATATTTATAGCGCCTCAGCCAGCCCCTTCACAGATTAGAAAACGCTCAAGTGCGACTTTTGGCTCGTGACTTGTCTTAAGTGAACGCCGCCCCTCCACCATTTGACAGCCACAGTACCTCCTCCCTGCCCTGCCCTGCCCCGCTCTGGTGGCACGCGTGTTTTAGGTGTCATCTCTCTGGTCCACCCTTCCCGTGCCCCTTCGGCGGTGCACCCGCACGTTTGGTTTATAGTTGGGCCGACAAATATGAGGCGCAGATACTTGTGTAATTTGAGGAATCCCCTACGCAACTGGGGCGACTCTGACTTGTTTGATTATGTTGTCGCACGCGCTGTTTAATTTTGTATGAATATGAAAATAAACCCACCCCCGCACCACTACCCGTGCCACTCATATTCCCGGTCGGGGCGGTGGTGGTGTGGGGGGCTGGAGGCGAGGGTGGTTGGATTGCCCTGGTTGCCCCGGCGCGGCGGGTTAATTGAAAAACTTAAGTGGCAACAGTCGCTGTGGATTAGAGCATGTTAAAAATTTAATTAACGCCTGCCTCACGGCCGCACACGGCCAACAGCCCGTTGGAAACTATCTAAATTGTCTCCTGCCTCTCCTGCCGCTCCTGCCTCTCAAGATACTCAGACAACAAGGAGGCGTGCCCGACACACGCCCAAATCCACAGCACACGAGAGTAGAGGAGTCTGCCAGAGAGAGAGAGACAGAGAGAGATGAGTGCTGTCGCTTAATGAGGCTCAATTAGGCCAGGCCCAGGCAGAATATGTTCAAGTTTTTTGTTTAAATATGTTAATTGCTTAACAATATTAGAAGATCCTTAATGCGTTGCCCCTGCATGGGTTGTGGGAGGGCAAGGTGTGAACAAATATGAGAACTGAAATTCCAAAGAGGGATATTAATCATACTTGAATAATATACTCAGGCCAATTAAAAATCAAAAGGAGCGGCTCCTCTTTTTTGAATAATATTCATCCTGCGTATACCCTTCAGTAGACTCGAATCAATTGTAAGATAAACAACTTTGGGCACTTCCAATCCCCGTATAAATAAACATCTCAAAACTCGTAACTTTTTACATCGAAAATTATAAATAAATAGCAGATTGCCTCTACAATTTCCACAATAATGAAAGCGGCAGATGAGTAGATCAGTAGACGAGTACAGCGATTTGCTGGCTTTGCGAACTTTCACAACTTTCATTCGGCCTCTGAAGCATTGATATCCAAAAAAATTAATGGGTTGAAAAGAGAATTGTATGACCTTAGAAAGGATTTTTCATTCGTGTCAATAGAATGGCTACAACTGAAGTTATACTCAACCAAAGTTTAAGTTTTCTAACACTTAATATTTCTTCGACTTTGGAATTTTTTTAAAATTTATTTTTGTATGGTATGGTCATAGTTTTAGACTTTATTTGTTTGGTGGTCTTAATTTTCAATAAAATAAGTTGCTTTTAACTTAAATTGTATGAAGAATGTGCAATAATCATCACAAAAATACAGAAAATATGGGATTACCTCCCTACTATCATTTGCATTCCTGGACTACATATTCCACAAACTTTGATTGGTCAAATCGATGGGTTTCTATGAATGAAACTGTCCGCCAAAAGAAGCATTAACAACCCTCAGAAAAACGGAATTAAGGGAGAATTTAGAGAGTGCAATAATCATAGAATGTGTGTTTATTGTCCATGTTTGATTTCCTAGTAACTTTATTGGTCAAATCAACGTTTGCTCGTTGGCAGTAAATGCCTTCACGTATCCCCACATCCCCAGCAGCAGACCAGCAGAGCAGACAGCAATCAGAAATGGATGGCCAGAGGGCATTTATGGCTTGAACGGGCAAAGTAAAACACTTTTGGTAATTCATTAAGTTACGGAAGTTGAACTCAGAACTGCAATTTCCCCTAGAACCAATTATAGAAAAATTTAAATTCGTTTTAAAAAGCAGACCAGCAGCAGAAGCAGAACGCATGTCCCATGTCCCATGTCCAGTAGCAGTGCCCGAGAACAGACCAAACCAGACCAGACCAGACCAGACACACGGACCGACGACAGGCCGACGGACGGCACTCTGCTGATGAGGGGGGGTAAGGTGGGGGTGCAGGAGAAGGACCTGAAGCCGAAGGAGGAACAGTAGCCGTAGCAGTAGCTGATGGATGAATGTGTGTGGTCATGTGTGTGGGTGGATATGCGGATATGTGTGTGTGTGTGTGTGTGTGTGTGTGGATAGCGGCATGTTCATAAATTGAAATCACTTCCATATCCACCAAGAGAGAGGAAAAGTTCGGCAACAAAATCGAGCAAAGCGACGCTTTCCGCCCAAAAAAAAAAGTAAAAAAAAGGAGAAAAAATACTCGGCGACGTTTCATGCTCGGGGGCTATCCCTCATACTCATTCTCATTCCGATTCCCATTCCCATTCCCTTTCCCATCATCGCATCATCCCATCATCTCCCATTCCCTGGCAACTGCAATAAAAAATTCCGTTTTTAAACCGGTTGGCAGCAGCAGCAGATGGAGCAATGGAAGCTCAGAAGAATGGAGGTTGGAGGTTGGAGGATGGGACACAGACTGGACTGAATCGAGGACCCTGGACCCATGTACGACAAGTGGGCAACACTTGACACAGTTGCCACTTTCAATTGCCAACATAACTCGAGTGGCGGGCGGCCCCTGGCTGAAGAAGGCCAAAGTGTGGGTCTCCTGCGAGTGGGTGCTGCTGCAACTGGAACTGGGAACTGGTAGAGGAGCCTGGAGCCAGAAGCCTGGAGTCTGGGGGGGGGGGCTCTGTATAGTTGGGCCTGCATATAAATACCGCCTGTGGCCATAAAAGTGGAGGCCATCCAACCGACGGTGTAACAAGGCCATCCTCCCCCCCCCTTCAGGCACCCAAAAAAAAAGATAGCACGGAGTGCTGCAATTGAACCTACCTACCAGAACCCCCCTGGCCGAAACCCCACTAAAAAATGGCTAACCGAATGTGTGTGGGCGCGAGGCTGTGGATGGTCTGTGGGTCGGTCCTTGTGGGTGTGCTGTGCATATGCTGGTCCAGGACCTGGTCCCTCCCTCTCCCTCTCTCTCTCTTTCCCTCTCTCTGTCCAGCAAATCCGAATCAAGCGCCAAAAGAGATGCTCCATCGAAGGCAGGGAAGAGTTCTGTGGCTATTGGTTTCATCTGTTTTCTACACGAATGCTAGAGGGATCTCCAAGCGGATCTCACAGCCTAGAGTACTATATCTGCACAGCATCTACTGATCTCCCAAAGCAAAGCGAGTGAGCCGGGGTCGAAGCGAGTGAGCCGGGGTCAAGCCTCCTCTTTCAAAAGAGTATCTCAGCTTCGTTGGCACCCACCATTGTGTCTCCCAGAGAATGTTTGTACCTTTTTTTGTGTACCATTCTCTTCGTTTTTTTTTTTGTTTTTCGCTCGGCTCTGCCAGGCATATCCTTTGCTCTGGCCACTGGCCATGGTCCCTGCTCCTGTTGTTTAGTTACTTTGGTAGTTTCGTTATATTTATTGGCCCACATCGGGTGAAAAATGTTCAACGCTTTGGCAATTTAGTTGAGTACCCCGTTATATGCTGGCTGGCTGGCTGGGAATTGGATGGCGGGGACGGAGAGTGGATGGAGTGCCACTGCGATGGTCAAGCTCATAAAAAGCGAAGCGAAGGCAAAACAATGGCGAAACAGCAGGAGAGGCCCAGGACCAGGACCAGAATTCCACCTAGTCCATGATGTAGATGGAGATTGGCCGGGATGAAGGAGGAGGAGGCGGAGGAGGAGGAGGAGGAGAATGGAGTGCCTGAAGTGGTGTCGCTTGACGATTTACGATTTGGCATTTTGCTGCTCAACTGGGCCGTGAACAGGAGACAGGACAGCCAAATGATGGCCACAGCCCCAAGCGGGGACAGGGACCCCCTGAGTTTTAGAGTAAAAAGTGTACCTGCAGCGAAGAGGCGGTGGACAGGAGGACAGGGGGACAGGTGGAAGGAGCACCGCTTCGACCTCAGCTTTCAGCTTTATTTCATATTACATAATTGGGCGTGTAACGAGTCTAATTGAGTTTTTATGTTTTTCGGGTCCAAGCCAGAGCCAGCGCCAGACAAAGTTCCCCAACAATTCTGGCCATCGTCGCGTGTGGGCCCTTTGTGTTGGGCAACCCTTTTTGGCGGCCGGCACACACACACACTTGTGCCCACACATGTGCGGTACATTTTATGGCCGCTGGCCATCGCCACGCCCCCTCGGGACGCACAGGTTTGGGGGGAAAAAGGGAGGCTGCATGTCTAGCTCATTTTGTCCCCGGCACTGGGACTGGGACTGGGACTGGGACTGGAGCTGGGACTGGGCGTCAGGTCAGCAAATCAATTAACTTCGCTGGCAACATGTGTTAATATCCTTTTCAACTTCCGCTCGTCCTGCTTCGAAGCGGCAAAGGTTTTTTTGGGCTGTTGGCCCGGTGGAAGCTGCAGTCTGGAAATAGTTCAAAGGACTCCAAAACTATGGAATACGATTCGTTTTCGAGTTGAAGCTTTCTTGGGACTTTCCCGGGGGCTCACGTGTGTGGGGCTGCGTGTGCCGCGATGCGCCTAATGCTCTATTGCCACGCCCATAACGCCCAGCCACCCGCTGGTCGGCTGGCCTTGGGCGTGCGTGGCGGATGCTAATGAGAAAAGCGACGGCAATGGACCAACCGCTGGGCAATGTCCTCGAACTGCCACGATGCCAGGATGCCAGCGAGCGCACCTTTCGCCGAGGCTGCGCGTGCACAGAAGCTGCTTCCTCTGCAATCTCTCTCTCTCTCTCTCTTTTATGCCTGCTCTAGAGATCTCTCTCTCTCTCTCTCTCTCTTAGTATCTGTCAACACGCAGCGTGAGGGCCGAACGGCAGCCAGTCCAGAATCACAGAGTCCCGCTGTGTTGCGCACGCGAATCGAGCGGTGCGGCATAGGTAGGAGTCCGAGTCTGCGTCAGAGGCAGGGACTGTGGCAAGAAAGGAACTCAGACAGGGACTCAGACTCAGTGGCATAGGGATCCTTTTTCGCGTCCCTTTTTACAACTTTCTACGAAGGCAGCTCTCGCGCCTGTGGCTTTACGATGTCCGCTTCATTGGAATGCACTCCGCTCTGGCCAGGATCGGAACGGGAACGGGAACTCGGACTCGGACTCGGACTGGGTGCAGCAACGACGGGGCATCCTCGCGGGGATCGCTCGCGCTGTGCGATGCACCGCTGTGACGTGTCGCGTGCATTTGAGATGCGGAAAATGCGTGCCCGCTGGGCGGGCAGGGCGCGCGCGACCATCGGAGTGGGTCCGGCCCGGGAGCGGGGGTAGGCGTGGCCGGGACACCCTAAATGCCTCGCATACAAATTTGTATCTACACAGATTTACTTCTGGTGTCCGGAACTGGGTTTTCTCCGTGCGACACCATGCCGCGCAATTGATTTCCCGTCACTGACTTTGTTCCAAAGTGCATTATTAATAGGGGGGGGAGACCCCGGGTCGGAATAGTTGAGGTCACACCCATGTAAGTGGTTTTAGTCTGTTTGCGAGTGGATAGATCTTTGAGTACATTAAGCACTTGGGAGTACTTGGATAGATACTCGAATAGGCGAAGGCAGGCTGGGGACATCCAAGGGATCTAAATGATTCAGAACTATCGGATACATGAGATCCATCAAAAGGAGAGCATTCCTTAGTGTAATATTATTGAAATGCCGAGGGAAGATTACGATTGGTACTCCGTTTGCTACACTTCCAGCTTGATTCAACTGCTGTAAGAAAATAAATATAATATCAACGATAGACGAAGATATTACCCCAATCCATGGCCATAATTCTCCCGAAGATATATTTATTTTCTGGGATGAGCAGTTCCTCTGTTGCGGAAGTGTTCGATGGGCCTTCGATAAATTAAAGTCGTCTCATATCATACTTACGCACAGATGCATGCACAATAAATGTGCCTCTCTGCCACATGGGGCTGGAGCTGGGACTGGGGCTGGGACTGAGGCTGGTGCAACCCCCTATGCTGACACCCTCTTCAGATTGCTGCTTGTTGCCCGAGTGGAAGGGTACTCGTGTCCTGCTTGCCTCGGGGGTGACAAGGGTCTCGCTTTCGACCTGTCTTCAGCATCCCGGAGACCCTTCTTCTTCTCCCGCCGCACCACATCCCCAAAGGCCAACGGCTGCTGCATTGCCCCCTTCTGTTGCGCTTTGTCAGCCATTCCAAACACAAACAAAAAGTCCCCCCCCCCCCCCCCCCCATCGCTACATCTTTTTTGCTGCGCTTTTTTTATGCTTTATGGCGCAAAAATTTTGTTCGTTTCTTTGTTGCTTTTTGCGCTTCCTTGCAGCGGGGCTACTGTTTCTGCAACATGCTGCAATTGTGCCACGCCACCCACCCGCATTCCCCCCACTCGCTTCAGGGGCCCGCTGGCCCTCGGTGCCTTTGTCCAGGGCTCTCTCTTGCTCTCTCTCTCTCTCTGCCAATCCATGCATTTTTTTGCGGGTATCCGATATAGTTGGGTCAGCGCTTGTGGCCAGAACGGTTCTGGTTGCCAACTCCACTGAATGTGGCAGATAGCAGGGAGGCGGGGAGGCGGGGAGGGCCAGATTGGAGTAGGGGATGCTGTTGCTGTTGCTGCTGCTGCTGCTGCTGGGTGTTATTGAGTGCAAATAGCAATTTCGCAACAATTCTTCCGAATCTGCCACTCCCGTTACCGCTCCCTCGCTCTGTGGCTGTTCTTTTTTGCTTTCAGCACTTTAGGCCGAGATTCCCTCCAGTTCCCGCCGCTCTATCCCCCCCTGCCCGGGCCCCATCTTTCGACCAAAGGCCTCATACCTCCATATGCAACATTCTTTGCATCTATTGACTTGACTCGTTGTGCTGCCCCCCACCGCCCCCGCACGCCACCAAATCCCATTTTAGGAGATTGCTGTGTGGAGGGGGCGGGGGGCACGGCGCTTATCCGGGGCTTTCGCACAATGAACTGTCAAAAATGTTGGCATTTTTTTTTGTTTTGTTTTGCTGTGGGGTCCGTCCGGGTGCAAAAAACATTCCTGCAGTCGATTTTATTGGATTACGGTTTAGATTGCATTGGCGAAAAAGTGCAGCAGCAGCAGCAGCAGAGCAGAGCAGAGCAGCGGCAGAGCAGGCAATCCGTGTGTGTGTGTGTGTGTGTTTGTGTGTGTGTGTGTGTGGCTCTTGTTGTTTAGAAAACATGCAAAAAACTTAACGCCACTTGGCCCGGCCGCTTGTCCTTGTCGTCGTCGTCCTTTTTGCTTTTTCTTTTGCCTTCTTCTTGTTTTTCTTTTTTTTTTTGGGTGTCCTTTTTAGGTCGCTCACTCTGCCACAATTTGTTGCTGCCACTGCCACTGGTACTGCTTCTGTTTGCTGCTGTTTTTTGGTGGCAACAACAGCAACAGCAACAATAGGCCTGGGCGTTAACGAATTGAAATTTGTTTGTTTGCTGTTTGCTGTTCGATTCCGTGCGCTTCCGTTTTTAAAATGTACGTGCAACAGTGCAACATCTACATATGTGTGTGTGTGTGTGTGTGTGTGTGCAGCAGGAGGCAGGTGCTTTGGGGAATACATGGCAAAAAGTCTGAGGGAGTGCCCAGAATGGAATAGTTCCCCAAGGAATGGCAGCTCTGCAACATATGAAGAAATTGACAGGGAAACTTTTAGATATTTTATGGGTAATAATCTTCTCAAGATCCGGGCTTAATTAGGTAATTTTTTTATAGTCAGATAGTTGGAAATAAATTGAGAAAAGAGCGACAGGAGAGCCAGGAGCCAGCTCAAAAACAGCCTGAACAAATCTCGTACCAAAAAAATGTATGGCCGTTACTCTTCGGATATAAATATTTCTCATTTAATTATATTTTCTTTGGCTATGTGTTATTTCTATAGGAAAGGCCGACTTCCAAAAGGACACCGAAAAACCATCAAATGATGGCTCAAGGATATGCCACGAATGTCCCAAACATTTAGTTTATTTTCTAACTGAAAAGATCTCCACTGGAGAATGCTTTTGCCGCAGTGTACTCTACAGACTCGTATGTGGAGTCTGAGAGTGCTGCAGGATGTGTCCACACAGGATCCGTTGTTGCCATTCCTCATCCATTCCGCATCGGCGGAGGGGGCCGGAAGTGACTTAGGATATATGCAGGCCCCGCACCGATGTTTCCCTTATTCGATTTGTTTGGATTTTTGGCTTAGGGGGGGGCGGGCTTTTTTATTGGGTTTTTTGGAACAGCGGCCGACACCTCCCATCGTCGGGGAAACTGTATGCCATACCAAAGGTTTCTTTTTGGCTTCTTGTCAAAGGATCTGCATTCTGGGACCAAAGACCGAGGCTAAGCTAATTAAATTTTGGGCCACGGGAATGGCGCCCCCATCCACCCCCATTGGCATTAGAGCAGAGCAGAGCGTAGAGTCAAAGGTCAAAGCCAAATGAGATACAGCGGCTGAGGAGGGAACAACATTTTAATTAAAAATTTCCACTAAGCAGCTGGGGATCAAAAGCTACTGCGGCGCTATCACTGATGCGGCGAGTGGCGACCACAAGCTGCAGGACACGTACATGGGCACGGGGACGGGCACGGGCACGGGGCTACGGATACGGATACAGGGATACCACCCCACCCAGTTTCGAACCATTCATTGGCCAGCATATGCGTCAGATTAGAGTCATGTGTGTGTGTGTGTGTGTCTGTGGCACAGTGTGGTACAGCGTGGCATGGGTTCGAAAGTGATGTGTGCACAACGATAATCCTGAAATTTTCCACTAATTAAATTGTCAAATATTTTTGTTTTGCCAGGGGCGTGGCGCGTACACCCACGCAAACACCGAGCCACACACATCTCCGACTAATTTGCAGCTAATCATGAAAGGCGAAAGGAGACACCGTGATTCGGTACAATCCGGGACAGGTACACCGCCGTACGACGCTCGTAGCTCTATAAGGATCAATCCTTTCTCTCCTTTCTCTCGCTTTGTGCTGCGGTCAAGCCCAGTAGAAGAAGGATCACCGGGCCACGGCCGAAAAGGAGTAAGAGGGCATAGGGAGTAAAGGGAGTAAAGGAGTGAGGCCATAAAACCCCTATACTCGCACTCGTACTGTTCGAGGTCGCGGGGAAATTCTGGTTTATTTATGCACTTGCATTGTGTGGCCAGAGCAAACGGCAATTGGTCTGGTTCTGGTTTTGGCCGGGTCGGGTCGGGTCGGTCTCATTTTATGGCATGGTGGAAGCGCGGGCAACCCTTTCCATATCCATTTCTTTTCTGGCTGCTTTCATTGGAATTGTTCAGTGCTTCTGTTACCCTTTCTCCCGTCTACCGTCCGCCGTCTGCCGTCTCCCGTGTCCCGTCTCCTGGCCTGACTGCCTGTCCGGGGCCCTCGTCTCACGTCCTTTCGTCCTGGCGCGCCCTTTTTGCAGCTTGTCAGTCATTCGAACAAAACTAATTTGCATGTCATTTCTTTAGCACTCTTGAAATTCGCGCACGAAATGCACTCGACCGAGGGCCCATCGAACAGTTCCCGAAACAGTTTATGATAGAAAAATCTATGCAGTAAAAACTGCTGTTTGTTTCAGACACTCCTTGTGCCATCATGGACGGGGAAGTCCCATAGATCCCCTCTGTTCCGGGCAGCAGCTCTAACAGAGCCCCGGCGCTGTTAATATCGCACGCTGTTAACAGCCTGTTATGGCCCCAGCTGTTCCAGCGCACTGTTAGCGCTCTGTTAGCACGGCTCTTAAGCGGACTAGGGGATTGATATAGGGGAATACTTCCTGCAATCTTTTGCGGAACTGCTGGGGCGCACCTCGCAGGCTCGGCAATCTGCTGTCGTCCGCTGAAATAAATACTATTTACAGAGCACTTTGCCACGCCTACTTACCTGAAAATTGGCTCAAGGAAGGGCCTTCCCCTGAGCCCCTTTGGAGCAGTGGAGTGCAGGCCTACACCATTTTGGGTGGCGCTTATGTTGGATCGCATTACATTTATTCTTAAGGATCTGTGCGTTAAGGTACAACACGCGTAATTTTGATTGTTTTTGTCAAAATATAAATGGATGCAATCAAAGTATTCAACACGAGCGGGACAGTAACGCCACAAGCCAACAAATACGGAGGGGGAGAGATGATTGAAAGGTTTTTGGTGTCGCCAGAGAACAGTTCCTCCCCCTTTGACGCGATGCGGCCTCTGTGTGCACCGCTGTCTGCCTCTGGCTGGGCCACTGTCGGGGACTACCACCCCCTCGCTAGGCGGCATCGCCACCGCCGTCAGCATCGCCGCCCCCATCCTCGTCCTGGTGTTGGCCTTGAAGTATGATCTTCTCGTAGTTGTCTACATGCTGCACAATGGTTGCCAGACGCTCCTGTATTTGAACCAATACGTCCCTGATGCGATCCAGGGGGATCACTAGAGGGGGATCTTGTAGAGCCAAAAATGGTCCTGGTACCGCCTGTATTGGCTGCTGTATGTCCATCATTTGTCCAATTTCATTGTTGTCGCCGCTGCCCTGCTGCAAGGCCTGTGCGTTGTCGTCGTTGTCATCGTGGTTGTCGCCGTTCATTTCCAAAGGCTCCCAGATATCTTCGGCAGCCTGTCGGAAGTGCCGATCGAGGCCGTGTCCGTTTCCGGGGGCATCTCCGTTGCCGTGGTCACGCTGAGAGTCCTGCCCGCCACCGTGGTTAGCGATTAATCCATCCTCGCCTTCGAGCCCGCCTTCGGGGGCCTCGACAGGTTCCTGTTCGTGGCGTTGTCCGTCTTGGGCTACCGCTTGGGGTACATGGTGCTGGGGTCTGAAGGCCACAGCCACTGGAATGATCTGTGCACGGACGTTTTCAATGAAGAATCGACGGCGATGAATGTCCCGAAGGAATTGTCCGACAAAGTTGAAAATATGACGATGTCTGGGCCGACGCCTTGCCGGGCCGCGGAACTGGCCAGCGATGATGGGTCCTTCGCCATCGCCCGGCAAATCACCCAGTTGGACAACCTGGACCTGCTGAATGTGGGGTCCATCCCCATCACCAGCGTGGGCAGGGAGCCGGAGCTGGGCCTGTTGGAAATTGGGAAACATGCCGCGTGGGCCATCGCCCTCTCCCAAGTGGACGACATTTGGGCCCACTCCAGGGCCATCGCCGGAACCTGCAGCAGCATCAGCAGCACCAGCATCTTCTCCATTCAATCCGTCTCCCGCCTGAAAGCGTCTGATCCCGCGAAGCTGTCCTCTGCCGGCCACAGCGCGGACCGCGCCACCCCTGATGCCGCGAAAAACGAAGTTCAGATTCATGGCAGCCCGATGGCGCAGAATCAAGTCGCCAGCGGCCTCATTGTTGCCACGAAAGTATTGGACACCGCCCAGTGGTGGGAGCTCGGCATCGCCGCCTCCGATGCGTGCAATCAGCTGATGCTGCGGCACGTAAGGCACCAGGTTCTCCATATTAAATACGACCCGATCGCCGCCTCCCTGGTTCCGCTGGCCCGGGGCCATCAAGATCGGAGGAGCCTGCTGGCCGGCTGGGTTGTTTGTATGCTCTGTATCCCGAGTGCGGTGTGGCGGCAAGGTGAATCGATTCACATACCGGCGACGGCTCATCAGGATGTTCAGACAGGCATCGAGATCCCGGGACGCCACGCGGCCCTCACCGTTCGGTTCCAGACTCGCGATGAATTCAGCGACGATGTAGTCCTTGAGCTGCTGGTTCGAACCCATGCCCAAAACGAGAGCTGCCAACAAAATGTACAAAATATTAATAATACAAAAAAATAACTATTACTATTATTATATGGTACAATTATGTATATGGGACCGTGGCTGGCCACAGATGCTTGGTCTTACCCGTGATATCTTCTGGGTAAAATCTAAATTCCTAAATAATATTGTTTGAAACACAATTGGTAGCGATTGGTAGCCGTTAGAACGCGCTTTAAACTTGTTTTAGCTTCCGAACGTTTCAATTTAAAATATAAAAAACAACAAAAAACAAAACTCGCCGGAAATTTATTTGTTTAGAAAGATGATTCGTTTGGCCGAATATCGAATTTTGTGAGCGTTTCACGTTTCAGTCTCAAAGCTATTTATGACAATATTTGGACAGCCATCTTTGTGATATTTAATACGGAATATATCTGTGCGAGTATGTGTCTAGGAACACATTCTATTCCCTTCACTTCGAGTCGAGAAAGGGCCACAACACTCAACTCTTAATGCCTCATACACATATATATATGTACATATATGTACTATATGTATTATGTGTATGGATGTATCTATAAAGTGGCATATCACCTGCTGCTGGGCAGTGGTGTTGCCATGGCTAGGACACGGATGGCAAAGGCATTAATGTGCACCGGCAGGACATGTTCATAAAAAGCAGCTGGCCAGCAGGACAGGCAGGACATTCGAGACAGCCGAGTGGCGAGTGGCCAACAAATCATATTACAAAACTTTACACGCTTAAAAGCGCATGTAATTGGCTTTTGAAATGGACGCGACCACCCGCCCCCCTGTCCCCCCTATCCCTATCCCTATCCCACTCCCACCCACTCACGCCTTTCGCCCACAGCAAAAGGTTAACACGTTCTGGAGCCAGGTCTGGCCCACTGTCTCTTTTGTCGCCTTCACCCCATGGACAATGGCCAGAGCTCGAGCTCTCTCTCTCTCTCTCTCTCTCTGATCCTGGGATGCTAATAACAATAAGTGTCGATGTCCCTTGCCTCAGACCGCACCGTCCATACCCGCTTCCTGGTCGTCTGTTCTTTGGTGTCTGTGAAATATGAGGAGCACCCGGACCCAGAAGCACAAGGACACAACGTTGGACAACCCTCAATTTTTCAACATTTTTTCAGTTCATTTTTTTTTTCTTTTTGTTGTGTTTTTTTTTGCACCTCACTTGGGGCTAATTTTTGTTAAAAAGCTATTCAGGGCCAAGTAAAACATTCAGAAAATGTGTAAAGAAAGCCCAACAGAAGCGGAACAACGGAGAAGAAAAGTTTATGGGGTAAAGCCAATTGCAAAAGGGTAGGAAAACGATTTATATTGACTATTGAGTGGATAGTACTATATTCCATAGGCCCATATATGTATATGGCAAAAATCTATCATAAAACAAATTATCTAAACAAAAAAGAAGTCGCTTACTTTGTAGAGTATTGAAGCCACTAAAAATATGACCCTGCCATACAAAAAACAATTTAAGCAATATTAAGAGAGAAAAATGAAAGAAAACTTTAACTTTGTCTCGACATATCTTCAGTTGTAGCCACTGTATTCACACGAATAAAAAATCCTTTGAAAGGTCATTCGATTTTCTTTTGAACCCCATAATTTATTTGAATATCGGTGTGGCAGACGCCGAGTGAAAATTATGAAAGTTGAAGCCTAAGAACACCGTGTATTTCCCTATTGTACTGTAAAAACTCCGATGTGAAAGCGAAACGATTTTCCCAAAAATACCATTGATACTATTTAGCTTCTGCAATGCACTGGCTATCCTCTGGCTTTCATTTTCCTTATCAAAGATTTTGAAATATTTTCGATATTGTTTCTAAGAGTTTCCATCACTTCCGTCATTCAAATCAGGACTCAAATCAAAAGTCATTCAAAGTAGGTTTTTGGTTGAATTTTTGGTGCTTCCCAGCAACAACAATTTAACATTTCCTACCCCTATTATTATTACTGGTGTTGTTGTTGTTTGGTTGTTGTTGTTGTTTGTTTGTTGTTGTTGTTTTTATCGCTTGGTGTTGGCGTTGTTATATCCTTGAAACTTTTTTTCGGTGCTAGGCATGTGCTCGTTGTAGCTAGTGACGTATATTTAACATGCCGCACCGCAACTCTGAACCACCGACACCCATCATAACCCACACACAGCACCCAGCCCCCCCCTGCCCCCCAGCCCCCAGCTCTATCACCAAACCAAGCCCCCGTCCATCGCAGCTCCAGTTCCAGCTCCAGCGATGGCCAAAAAAGCATGCTACGATTTTTGAGTGTTGGCATGTTTGCTGTCAGAAAATTGTCAGAATTGTATGCAACATTGCCTGTGGAGGGGGGGCTGAGTTGGGGTTGCTACTGCTGCTACTGCTGGGGTTGTTGTTGTAGTTGTTGTTGTTGTGTATCGTGTGGTTGTTGCAGCAGGCTATTGCTATTGCTATCGCATGCCAGAGTGAGCTAGATTTTTCATTAGGCTTGATGATTGGAAAAATTGACAGCCGCTTTTCAAAAGCGATAACTTTATAGCGATGTATCCCTGTGTGTGTGTGCGTGTGTGCTCCACAAATGCAACGCCAAATGTTTGGCCAGACAATTGACGAAAATCTATAACAGCAACAATGTATACACATGTATGGTGTATCTGTGTGAGTGTATCTGCGGGGGTGTGAGTGCTAATGCACATG
The DNA here is from genome assembly GCF_003369915.1 of Drosophila miranda. NCBI lineage: Eukaryota > Metazoa > Arthropoda > Insecta > Diptera > Drosophilidae > Drosophila > Drosophila miranda. The sequence goes on from NC_046673.1 coordinate 14,303,350, forward strand.
GCAATAAACTTTAACATGCCAATGCATTTCGAGAGGCGATTCCAAAATGGAAGTAAATCAAGATGATGATGACGATGATGATGATGGTTCTGTTCTGGATGGCTGATGGCTCTCGGGGGGTCGGTTCGGCAGGGTGCAGCAAAAAAAGCGATAAACGTGAATGGCCGACGATAAAGTTGACTTAGATGTCTGGACTATCGATTGGAATAAGCTTCTGTTGAAAATATCGATAAGCCTACAAAGAAATCCATAGGCGTACACGATGGAAGGACTTAAGCACAAGCCCATAAATATTTCCCCCCCATTTAGGAGGTTTCCTTAGCACATTACACATATGTATGTATGCCCCCACGCACATTACGTATCCGCCTGGTGGTTTTGGGGTTGTCTCATTAAGAGCGCAGCACTTTTGCGGGTAATTAAAATACGAAAGAGCAAAAGCTTGAAGCTGGTTTTATGTTTATGTGTCATACGCGGGGATATGACACTTTGTGGTTACGAGACAGCAGTTCCTTTCATCATCATCGGATTGTCGAGTGCTCAGTAGGCCCTGAGGAGGTTGTCAGTCACTGAGGGAGGAGGGGTTTCTCAAACAAAACTGACTGCCGACAGCATCTTAAAATTTTTTGTAATTATTTAGGGCCTACAATTCGTACACAAAATGTCACAGAATCAAGTGACAGCAGGGGAGACACATACTAAGGCCACAATGGAGGTGGAGATGGAGGAAGAAGAGCAACAAATTGTGGCAGAGATACAGAGGGGTGATAGGGATGAAGAAACCCCCAAGGGGCAGCAGTCAGAGGAGGGAGAGACCAAAGAGAAGAATTTAGAGTCCGGTGGGTCTGGTGACCATTCCCTCTCCGCGGTGCCAAAGGCTGTGCCATCATTCACTCGCAGGATCCGCAGCAGCTCACACTTGGCCCAAGTCATACGCAATGAGCGCAGCATCCGCATTTGCCAGGCTATTCAACATCGTCTGTGCAATATCTCTGAAGATTTGCGCCGCAGAACCGAGGAACTGGGAGGAGTGAAGATCCCAGAGAACAAGGACATGTCGCGGCCCACGGAGGAGTAGTGCCAGCAAGGATCTGCATTGCCCACACAATATGCTCAAAGAATGCTTCTACGTTTTCATAAAATTATTGCTATAATATTCCCAGATAAATAAGCGATAGTTTTCTTATATCCATGGATATGGCCTTGACATACATTCCGTGAAAATGGCTGCTGCCTAAGCCAATCTAAGTCCCACACTCGCGAATGCACAGATACACAGTATCTAGGACCCTTACATTTTGGTAACTGTTTTCGTTTCTGGTGGGTTTTGTTACCCCGGATATCTCTGGAGTCGAGTCGAGTCGCGAGGCCATTGTTTGATATCTAATACGCGCCGGGGGGTCGTGCCCGAAAATAAAATATAAAAAAAAACAACCAGAAGGAGCGACGAGAGGTCGGGTACATCCATCATAAGTGCGCTTTGCCGGCAGCCTGCATATGCCCGATAATGTTATGCCCCACTCCAGTGCATCCTCTCCTCTCCACTCGCCCCGGAGTCTAGTCCCATCCCCGTTTGAAGTGGTTGGTTGTACGATTTGGATTTGTGATTTCAATGCCACTCAACACTGGCCGCTGGGAAAATCGCCTTAAAAAGTCCATTTCGACGGTTAAACCGAAAGCGAAAGGCAGCCACAACCCCTCTGCCTACATATGTATCTGTATGTATCCGTATCTGTGTCTACACGAAGATACACTTATGTGTGCGATGGGTGGGAGAGGGGCAGGGAAGGTCGAGCCATTGGCCATACCGTGGGGTGGCTTTTTCATTATCATTTGCCGCTGCACATAAATTATTTATTGTTAGCGATTTTCCCAAAAAGATAACACACACACACACACCACACCACACTCTCTCTTTCCGCGGTGACTACTGGCAGGAGTGAGTCCTCAGAGGAGGATGGAAAGGGGCCCAGGAACCAGAGGGAGGGTCGGACATCGGGCGGAGAGATCGACACTGAAACACACATTTCTCTCTCTCCCCCTCTCTTTTTTTAATCCTCCAGCTCATCTTCATTATGTAACTCTCTCCTTAAATTCCCCCTCTATCTCTTTCTCTCTTTCTCCTGTTACCCTAATCGCAGAGCCGGATGTAAATAAATATTTATAAGTTCTGCTGCCTTTGCCGCATTACGAGAGGCATACAACATAATAAACGTAATATTAATATGAATTTTGTTCACTCGAGTAAATAGCCCAAAGGCAGGCCAAAGATTTCCATATACAGTAGAGCAGGGCGGCAGAAGGAACACATATGAACACATATGAACACTATCTGAGCCCGCCCCGAATGTAATTGAAATACGAAATATACGATTTGCACACACAAACAGTTCGGGCTACAGTTTGCACCCGCAAAAAGGCAACAATTTAAAGTTTCTATAAACAAATTCTCATGAAAGAAACTCTCCATAAGCCACAAGAAAATCCACAAAATCGAATAGTTAATCCTAGATTTACAAATCTAGAAAAAGCGTTATACGATCAATATAAAATAATTACATACTTAAAATAAATACATATATTCCTTTTAATTAAATTGTTTTATAATTAAATAAAATATATTTACAGATTAAATATATTGTATTATTTTTAAAGTGTTTTATATTTAAATAAAATAATTAAATAAAATATATTTACTACAAATTGAATATATTATATTAATTTTAAAGTGATTTATATTTATAATTAAGTACGTCCCCTATTAAAAACACTTTTTAAAGCATTTATGTTTATTTCACAGTCAATGCTTGATTATTTAATCAATTGAATATTTAATTTAAATATTGGTGGGCTTTTTATCATTTTTTTTTTGGTTTTTTATACACTATTTCCGAGCTCTATTTGTGGTATATATTAGGACCATTACTAAAACACCTAAATCACACCCAGGATCCTCTTCCTGACTCATTCGATAAGTCTATTTAATTATCCTTGCTTCATTCCCCTTCATTCATATCCCATCAACCAAATCTTAGAATTTTCAGTATATATTTGTAAGAAATTTCATTAAATTCTCCTCTGGTATCACTTCAATGATTTTCATCATCTCCATTTGTCTCATTTATTAACCATCACTGCAACCCCCAAGCCCCACCCGGCAGTGGGTGCCCCTCCCTGCATCATTTACATGTTTGACCTTTGGACTAACAAGTTGCAAATTTGTTTTCATTCATTTCCCCCAGCCCGCACGCCCAAAAACCAACCCACAAAAAAAAAAAAAATAAAAACCAAAATGATTTCTCCACTGGATCTGGATGTGGATGTGGATCCAAAAATTGGAAACATGGGACGTGGCATTAAAAAAAGTGCCTACCGTGACCGCCAAACAACGCCACTACATTAGCAGCTGCATCTGGGGTTTAAAAAAACACCCCGCCCACCCAACCATCCCCGGCAACGGCAGGAGCCAGGATCCCACTAGAACCACTGCTGCCACCCTTCCGTCCGTCCAGGCAAACAATGCCAAATAATTGGACTTTATGCAGAAGCAATACGCAAAATCTCACCCTCTCTCTCTCCCTCTCTCTCTCTCTCTCTCTCTGTCCTTCGATGGGCACACCGAGTGCATGCGGCTATCTCTGTCTAGCCACAAGAGCGGAAGTTAACTTGCGTGCCAGGCCCCACTCAGCCCACTCAACCCACTCAACCCACTCAACCCACTCGAATGGTCCACCTCCTCACGGATTGCTGTTGCTGGCGGCTTGGCTCGTTCGGTTGCGGTTCAAATTTAATATTCACTCGCGCAAATAATCCACACAGACCCCAACAGACACACAAACACACACAGACACACAAACACACACACAAAATGGCGCTGCTAAGCTGACAAGAAGGGGCTGGGGATGGGGACGGGGTTGAGGTTGGCTCTGGCTCTGGCTCTGGTGGAGTACGGGCAACTGCAAACTGCAACTGCAAGTGAAGTGTTGTCTGTGGCTAGCCAGGAGCTCGGAATTCAGGATTCCATTCTCATATGTGTGATTGTTCAGGGCAGAACGAGATGGGCGAAGAGAGAGCGTTGCAGAGAGGGGGAGTGCTGGACGGAGCTAGATTATTTATTATTTGCCTGTGGAGATTTCATTTACACAGCCTCCAACCATGACGAAGTGCATTAAAACGATTTGGATTGAACTTGAAGTGGGAGCTTGAACTTGATCAGTGCTCAAATGATGCGGAAAATCTTTAAAAAAATCTCTAAATTAATAAAAGTAATATTTAGCTGATGAAAATGCGGGAAAAGCCAACACATGCCTATGGTTCGGACTTAAGCTAATAAAAAACGGTGGAACCTGTCATGGAAAAATTCCAAAAAATACTTTAGGGATCCCTTAATTTATTTTTAAAGTTATTCCACAGCTGGTACACATTCCGATCTTCTGAAAATGCGGCAAAACACCACATATGTATAATATAAAGTTAAATCTAATAAAAATTGTAGGAAATGCCATGGAAATCTGTTTGAAAAATTTTCGAAAATATAGAAATTTGTAACAGATTCTTAAAGTAATCTATGCCGCTTTTCCCATGCCATCTACCACCAATTAGAGACTCCAAAACCCATTTGTAGCATATGCATATTACGCATACGCCACATGTGACACTTGAGAGGGAGAGACAGAGATGGTGCTCAGGTAGAACATTTGGCCATTAGTTGGCCCTAATTAGCCGCAAATTGGTGGCTCCTAGACCGAAGAGAATCTCGGTTCAATGACCAGGCCCGTGCCATGCCCTGCAGAGTCGAGTCAGGTCGGGTCGTTCCTGGGCCAAGTTGAAAAGCGGTCAGAACGTGTTAGGCCAACAATTAGGGAAAAGGTTTGACTGTAATTTGGTTTGATTTGCTAGCTGACCGGTGACTGGTGACTGGTGACCACTGCTCCTGCTGCAGTTGCTCTGATACAGCCCCCCTTCCCGCCCCTCCCAACGGTCCCTGCCAAATGCAACTCCAGCAAAACGGAGATTCCTCCTGCCACTGGGACTGCCACTACCTCTGCCCCTCCAATAAAATGCCTTCATGTCACTGTCGCGACTCTTTGTTGTTGCCCTGTTGTTAGTGTTTGCTTCGTTTCACTCGTTTCACTCGTTTCAGTCGCTGTTGTTGCTGTTGCTGTTGCTGGTGTCGCTGATGCCTCTCGTACAACTGTCCAAGTGACAGCTGCCGCCGTGACTGTCAGTTCAGCCACCTCCCCGAACGAGCAAAAAACAAAGCGAATAAGAAAGCCAGAGACGAGTGTTCCAACCCGCAGATACCCCCCCTTCAAGTGTGAAAGGATCGTAAAAATATAATCTGAAATTTAATGAATATAATTCCCATATTTTGGGATATACTACAAACCTACTTTATACTTCATGTATTCTTTATCTATCTTTCACAGAGCCACACGAATGTGGCATACCCTTGTACCCCATTGAGTACCTTCTATACAAAAGGAAAAACAACACAATGGCAAAAAGAAAACCCCATCGTGGCTCAACCTCCTCGAACCTCTCTCTCTCTCTCGCTCTCTCACTCTGCAGCAATGCGCAATCAGTTGCAACGCAATTTGATTTTGTCGCTTCATGGCTCATGCACCACCGCTGCCCTGCTGCCCTGCCCCACTGGCCCCACGCCACGCCCCCTCGTCCACTGCACTCCACTGCCATTCCACTCCACTCCTCTCTTGGCCGCCATAAAGTGCACATGTCGCTTCATGTTCACAGTGACATTCATTCGCCGTCGAAGCGCTTTCTTTTCCACAGCCATAAAAACTTTCTGGCCCTGCATCCTGTCTACTGTCCCCGTCCCTTTCTCCCTCTCCCTTGCTCACCGCCTCTGTCTGTTTGGGATGTCTGGCCATTGCAATTGTTTCACCTTTGATAGCCCAACCTCCCCCAAATCCCTGCCCCAGCCCCAGCCCCAGCCCTAACCCCATCCATGGACATTTTTTGGCCATTTATTTGACGGCTTCAAGTTGCCGACGTTGCTGCGGTTGCAAAAGTGCATTAGCCGCTGCCCGTCATTCATCGGATCAAGTGCTATATGTGGCATGCAAGCATTGTCGGCGAGGAACGGAGCGGGGGAATAGGGGAACGGGTTGCCCCTGTGGAGGAAGCCAGCGGTTTCATGGGGAAAGGATTGGTGTGTGGCTTTTTGCTGTGGCGATGACAATAGGCAGCGGAACGGACCAAACGACAAACGCTTTAGAACAGGAATACCCCGAATCACTTTGAAACTAAAACTCAACAAAAATATGCAAATTACTCACTTATTTTCCGGTAAATTAACTTGCTTGAGTTTGCTCCTTTCTTCGATTAGTATTCAGTGTATATATTCAATATATGTATGTCTATGCACTGACACAGATTTCCATGCAGTAGAAACAGTAAAAAATCCAGCTCCAGGCTACCCTTCTCCGATTGCTTGGATTGGAATACCTTTGATTATCTCAGAGTTCCCTTTGATGGTCCTTCGACAAACCTTGAGGAGCAAAAATATTGTTGTAATTATCAATTGAATCGAACAATTTTAGATGATTTAAACATGTCCTGCACTACATTTTTCAATGTTATGAAAAAGGGCCTATAATTTTGTAACACGTTTAGTTTAAGGGCAGCATAAAGAGATCTCAGAGGCTATTGGAGCAACAAAGTAGGCTCACCCTGAGCCTCAACCCACTTTGCCTCAAAATCTTTGCCCTACAACCCTCTCGAATGGCGAAAACGGAAAATCATAGAAAAACGATTGAGAAGACCACCCGCTCGGGCTCTAACTCTTCCTTGTCCAGAGGCCCGCCCTCTGGCGGAGTGAGCGAGACATGACCAACTGAAAAATAACGAAATGATTCATATTTTACTCACGTGCGTTTAATTAACTGTAACTGTCTGTTTCAATAGCTTGTTGTATGCGTTAATAAGTATTTTTTATTTTTTTCTTTGGCGTGAAAGTGGACTCAATCAAAAAACGTTCACGTGTTTTCATAATTTTCACAAATACTGTGCTTATGTATGTGCTCAAATATATGAATGATATTTCAATGCTACAAGGACGTGAATATTTGATAAACTGTTTAATTAGTTCTCTAGATAGGAAATCAATAGACGACTCCATATAAATATCAACATGATATAATTTTAATCTAGGACTAATAGGGTATCTTTATGTCGTGACACTCGAATATTAAACTCATTTTTTGGCCCCCTGCTGGAGGTTTTTTTTAAATTGTATTTTTTTGTGTGGATCGAAACTATGCTGTGGTTCGTTTTCCTCATTTTTTGGCTGGACGAAAACCTTTGCGGGATGCAAATTCATTTTTAACGTCTCTGAAACGTTAACGACAATGACACTGGCACTGGCACTGGCTTCTCTCTTTTATTTTGCATTGGTTCGTTTTTGGTATTTTTTTATAATTGTTGTTGTTGGTTTTTAGCACTCAATTGATTTTTGCTTTGTTCTTATTGTTGGTGCATTATGGCTTCCCGTCTGTTTGCCTTGGGACAGTCGCTCCGACCTCAGGTCCTCCCCGGCCTCGGCCCGGCCCCCGGCTCCCGGCGCTACTTCCTGCAGATATTGTGGAATTTTTTTCGCGCTACAATCTCTGGTCTGGTCCCCGCCCCTCCCGCTGGGGCTTTCGCTTGGCGCATCGGTTGTGAAATACCCGAAGCATTGCGGTCGCCATATTGCGTTTGCATACACGCCCACATGCCAAACACAGCAAAAGCGGCAGCAGGAGCACACACACACACACACACACACAGGCAGACGCACACAGACACAACACACATACACACGCATATGTAGGAAAGCCATTGACAAGAGCGTATTGATGGCCATGTTTCATGCGCCGTTGTCAGCCAAATTTAATGCGCGCCGCAAATATGCAATGCACCCCCTCCGGGCCACTCCCCACCCCCAGTGCACACCACTACTGCCCCATTGTCTCTGCCTCAGTTGAGTCCCCCTTTCTCTTCGCCACCCCCTGCATTCCCCTGCTGCCCGGTTCTATCTGCAGGGGCAGACAACAAGCGCGACTTTTCATTTGGTCATTTAATAAAATGCAATGCCGCCGCCAGCCACCATGTGGACAAGAAGGTGGGAGGGGGTCTTGCAACCTCTATCCCTCTGCTGCCGATTCCCCATGCCAAACACCCCACTCCCCGTCGCTTTCTGCTTTATTACAACGCTGGGGCCAGCGAAAATGTTGTTGGATTTATGGCGGCATTACATGACATGATTAATGGGCTCCAATACAGCAGGAAGAACATTGGCCCAACGGACACAAGGGGCACGGCCCGACAATGGGTGGAGGAAGGCAGGGAGGCTGGGAAAACCAGGACAATGGACACGCCAGCAAATGTTGACCAGAAGGCGGATTTAAAACGCAGCAGCTCCATCCAAGAGCATCATCATCGCCATTAGCATCAGTATCCAGCATCCAGCATCCAGCATCCAGCTTCGAGCAATATCCAGAAAGTCAGTCATCAAAGCAGCTGCCAGAAATGAGGAGCAATGTTTGAAGAGAGTCACCTGAGGGATGAGCGCTGGGCAGGAGTGGTGACCAGGTCATTGGGCATAGGACACTGATTGAAGAAGAAGGACCGATTCGTGCAGGAATCAATAAATACTAAGGGATGCACATGGGACTCTGTAGAGTTGAGAGCTGAAATCCCTATCGCTTATAAGACACAATTGAATCTGTTGTAAATGTACACCTTTCCATTCCTGTTTCTATAATTTCCATAGCTTCGAAGTCTTTGGAGACCCTCCCCTCGTATTTCCGCTATGCAAATGGCTTCCAATTAGTTCAAACTGAATGCTCGGCCAATGCTCAGCTTCCTGCTGCAACACCATCTCCATCTGCCACTAAATTTGCAACTCCACTGCCAAAAAAAGGAAAAAGTCCCCCACAAATATGACACACTCAGGCAGAGCTCTGGGCTGCTCTCCACCTGGCTGTCAGTCAGCCAATCAGCCTCCTCGAATCGTGGTGAATCGAGCTGGGGACCCAAGCCGATTCCCCAATTACCTCGTTCCGCCTCCTCCTGTCTCCTGTCTCCGTCTCTGGGTCTGTCCCTCGCTCGTTCTCTCGCTTACGATTCGTTTGTTCTGTTGATCCATCAAATTAAAAATGTAATGCTTCAACATTTAAACACGACGAGTGCACCCTAATGCAGTGCTCTCGCCCGGCGCCAGTGGGACTCTGGAATCTGGGGATCAGGTGGCATGCTACTAATAAGTGCAATCAGTGATGATGGCTCCCCACCAGCTCCTTCCTGCAGTTTGCCTTTTGTCTCCTCAATCTCTCCCCCTCTCTCCCTCTCTCTCTGGTATGTTTTTTTCTGGTTTTATTTTGGCATTCGTCTAATGAACTCATCCAGGAGAGGGGAAGGGAAGCTGCAGCAGCCAGGAGCCAGCAGGCAGGAGCCAGGACCTCGTCCGACCATCAAGTGGCATCAACGTTGTCATGATTTCTGCTTGTTAACATGACTACCGGAGGAGGAACCATTGGGTTTTCGGTTTTGCTATCTTCCGAATTTCTGAATTCTGAAAATTTAACTCTTCACGTGGCTCGGAGCTCTTTTTTGGAATGGAATGTGTGCAGAGGATGGGAACCAAAGGCTGCCATAATTCCTCGTCGACATGTCAACAGTGTGCTCCATGGGTCCCAGTCCCGGTCCCCTCCCCGTCCCCGGCACCGCAACAGGACGGAAGGGAACAAGAGGAAAACAGTAACAGATTCCATGGACGGGACGGGACAGCGACAGCCCCTTCACCTCCAGCTCCACCTCCAGCTCCACCTCCACTGAAAGACAGACAGACGGATGGACGGACCGACGTGTTAGTTCATTTTGATTGCTAATTGGTTTGTTAAACAATGGCGTCGGGGGTTTTAACGAATTGCCCAAAAATTCAACGAGACGAGAAGCTGAATTTTGTGCGAAAGGAAAAGATGGGATGGGAAATCCATCTAGGATTTCGCTGCTAAGAGAGGGTTGATCCAGGGCTAATGAACTCGAAGCTAAGTAATCATTTAAAGGTACTTGTATCTATCTATCTATATATCTTCTGTCAAATCCCATAAAGGACAACACTTTGCCCTCTTCCAGAATCTCCGCATGGCTTGGGTATCCTCGAGGCAACCCTCTGTCTCTCTTTCGGTGTTTGCATGCATCTCTAGTTAAGTAACTCCCAGGAGCAGCCGACTGTTGACTTTGACTGACCGCAACCCAGATTCCCCATTTTCCGTTTTCCCAGCCCCAGAGGCATGCCTCAGATGCGTCTCGTAAATCTTGCTACAATTTGGCAACGTTAGAGATGGGGCATGGGGCCCATACAGAAGGAGGAGCATAGGGATGGGGATGGGGATGGGGGAGATGCATTCAATTAAGTGCAAGGCCGTTTTGGGCGCGTTTTTACAGTTTAATTGTTTGTTGTTCTAGATGCGAATGCGGATTCGAATGTGGCTGTGGATGTGGAATGCTTTCAGGTAGAGCCAGCCGCTGGCCAGGACACGGCTGCAACAAGTGAGGCAGGCGACCGCATAATCCACAGCAACCACAAAGGCCACACCACCGGCACCACCAGCCAGCCGCCAGGACACGGGGCTCTCAAACACCGATGCGCATTAATAAATTTCTCTGGCCGGCAAAAAGCCCAAGCAGCAGCAAAAATATTGAAAAACCGATCTCTACACAATTGTCCATAAAGTGGACAGTGGGACTCCGCTCTGCCCCCGCCGCTGCCCCTGCCACGGCCGCTGCCACTGCCCCACTTTTTTTGCTGTTGTTGTTGCTGTTGTCTTTTCTGTTGTTGTGTGGTTGTTGGCATCGGCATTGTTTTTGCTGTGTGCGACCACAGTCGGGATTAAAGCGGACAGTTAAGCGGACAGTTGAGCGGACACGACACGGGGCACGGCCCGGGCCGGGTCGGGCTCCATTCGCTGTTCTGTTGTGACAATGCGGCTAACAAAAGCAAACAGCAAACAGCGAACAGCAGGCGACAGCCAGAGACAGGGCCAACAATGACTCGTTGATATTGACAACTTTTTAATCACTTAATAAATTCAATAAAATTAAATGCGGTTAAGCGTCAACAAGGACAACGGATAGCGCCCCAACTCAGAGAACCCGAACCCTTTCCATCAGCCATCCATCCATCCATCGTTCATCCATCATCAGTCTGGTTTCAGTCAATCAGGCGTTTGACAAAAGTACTTTACAAGCTGACACCGGACAAAAGACTCGGGCAAAAAGGATTCGACAGGGCCCCCGACACCCCCATCAAAGAGACTTCCTCTAGACGCTGTCCTCCAGGGGATCTAAGTGTTTTATAGAGTATTCATTACTGCGTGCTAGTGCTGCGGATTGGACTCCCTTTGAAGGACATTTAATTAGCGTGAATTATGTTGTTCGCAGAATTTTAATTTAACAAATTAAGTGGCCAGGAGGTCCACCTCCAGCTCCAGCTCCAACTCCAGCTCCGGTTACACTCTGCAACAAATTATTGTGCGAATTAAAAATGTAAGATGAGTGCATGCAGCACTCGACGTTTTTATATGCAAAATATGCAATTGTGTAATTACAGTTTTGTGCAGCAGCGTTTTTCCCCCACTAAAAGAATTGTTCTTTTCAATTAAGCTCTTTGCCGGGCCCTGCCCAGCACTGATTTAACAAATGAGAGAGTGGTCGCCTTTCAAAATTAACAATTTAACAAATGAATGAAATGAAGAAAGGATGTGTCCGAACTTGTTGCACAGTGCCCTCTCTGTATGTGGTATCGGTTTGGTGGCAAGACCCTCTTTCGCTCTGGGGAGAATTAGCTGAGGATTTAGTTGGGGAAATCTCAGCTATTGGGGATTATGTCGCACCAGTGGCTGATTGGCTGGTGCCTCGCGGCCAAGTCGATTTCATTCTCCTCCAATTCCTCACATTTTAAGAGCATTAAGACAACTTTGGCTGAGCGGTAGAGGAGCGGGGTGGGGTGGGGAGAGAACAGGAAGAAGTCTGGCCGACAAACCTAACAACGGCTAACCGCGAAAGCCCCCAAAAGAAGGGGGGAGCGGGCCCCAATGCCCCGCCCAGTGGCATACACCTTTCAGCCATCTTCCGTGCAGCTGATGGACGGGGCGACAACTAACATTGGCATTTAAAATGTAATGCTTAAAGGGCCTCTAAAGTTTGCCCAGACAATTGACTTTGGTCGCGTGACGTTTTAGATTTTGCGGACAGCACTCGCCCCGCCCCCTTTGCCCTTATACCGGTTTGAGAGCCACCTCCATGGGACAACCTTTTGGCCACATGCAATCAGCGTTACCAACGCATTTCATTAGCACCTAATTGGCAAAAATCACCAAAAAAAACAGCGAGAGGAGGCAGGCCAGCAGTGGCAGCCGAAGCATTAGATACCCTAGCATGGACTCCACTAATCAACCTTCATCTAAGGCTTGCTTGATTGCTAGAGAGTGCAACAAATATTGCTACACCGAAGCCCTCTTTCCGTGGACAGCATCGCCTCCAGGTGGCATCTCAAAAGGAAATTTTGGAAGCTGTTTCCACAATTTGCTCCACAGCGACTGCTGTCTTTAGTTCCCCAGAGCATCATCAGACCCCAAAAGATTATGTATTTTTGGTGTGTTCATATTTTATGAATATTTTATTCGTTCCAAGCATCTAAGGAAGGCTAGAATACTCTTCAGCCAGGGTATTAGTGCTCGTCGTATAAAAGAACAAAAAAAAAAACAGAATCGAAACGCGGCTCATTTCGTTTGTAATTTGTTCGGTGAAATTGGAGGGGCGGCCAGTACGATTGGGAGAACGGAACGGGGGCTCCATTCAGTTCTTTCACCTCTCTGTGCAGCCCCACACACACACAAACGCACACACACACAGCTCTTTGTAATTTCTGGCCAACCATTTTCCATTTGCATTGGCCATTTTTATATTTTCGGCTCATTTCTCTCCTCCCCAACTCCTACTCCTCCTCCCACTCCTCCTACGCCCCATCTGCTGGTTCTTCTCCATTCTCCGGCCTGATTGTAATACCCTGGGATTAACGAGAGGGGGGGTATTATGATTGCAGCGCAGCGAATGAACCCGATCATACCCCTTGCAATTGTGGACCTATTTTCGATTTAAAAAATTGTACAAAATGTTTTCATAAAATCCAATCCTATAGATAATCGATTTATTTATGGGAAAACCTATTTATTTTTTGAAAATCGTGATGGAAAAGCTCTCAAAACATCAGCTATTCCGGCAGATATAACTTCCAGGGAACCCCTTTTTGGCTCAAAAAAAACTGCACTACTTTCACTCACTTTCATGTCTCTCTTCAAAGGATCGAGTGACTATATCATATAGTAATTTATTTCATAGGGTATCCATTGATTGAGTCTTTGAAACTGATTATTTTCTTTCTTGTATTTTGTGTTGTTTCCGCTGCGTTTTCGATTCGTTTTCGTTCCGAGCGCCGCGCGGTTTCGTCTATCTTTGTATCTGTACCGAGTATCTGTGTACTGTTTGCATCTCTGTCTGTGTGTGTGTGGGTGTGTGTCTGTGTGCGTGTGCCGGCGTAGGCATTTTTTGGCTTTGGCCCGCTGCATGCCCCAAACCGCCAACAATCAGAGAGTCAACCTCAGTCGGTGGCAACAGCAGCAGCGCCAAATGAAGCAACAACAAATAGCCAAATAGTTTTCCACGCGCCGCATTTCACAAAAGGGGCGCCACCCCACCACACACCTCCCCCCCCCGCCCACCCTCTACAGACAACAACAGCAACAAAATGTAAAGAAAAACAGCAGGGAAATCAAGAGAGCCCCCCGACCAACAAAAAGCAACAACCAACTCGAAGCCGGGGCAAAAACATGGAGAAAAGTGTAAAACACATTGTGAAAATGTAAATTTTCCATTGATTAAATGCGAAAATGCAAGTGGCAAAGTGGAGGTAGAGCTGGGGGGGGGGGCTCAAATGTATTTTTGGTATCATTATGGGTTGACCCCACTATTTCTTCCGTCCCGCAAAATGGGTTTTCCGACCCGAAAATATTCGAAATTTTTACCAGTTCAATCGCACATTCTGTTCGATTCAGCAGGCGCTAAAGTCCTTGGAATTCCCGCTCTTATTGAGTGAGAGGACCACTCCTTCACACTCACAGAAGAGTCCTTGGCTGAGAGCTGTTTTTATCCTCATAGTTAGGGAGTGTTTCCCCATCATTGTCCATTCAAATGCGACGACTCTTCTCATCATTCTTCAGCAAGATAAAGTTTATTCTTTCTTGGAAATACAAATTATAATTTATAAATATTCATCAGATTATAAAAGCCCTCTATTCATTACCCAAAGAAAGTGCTCTTTCCATTGCTTCATAGACTTCCAATCTTTGTCTTGGTATCTTCCCCACCCACCAGGACATGCCATTCAGGACCACACCAAGTGAGAAACCCCATTGCCTTGTCACCAAATTGAGCGTCAAAATTGCACTTTTGTGTGGCTGCCTTGACCAATCGAAGTGAAGGTCAGCATGTGTCCATTTGGCCTTGAGGAGACAACTCGACCGACTCGATTCTTTGGTCAACACCTTGGCCAGCGATCCCCTAATGAGGCGTGCCCGATGAACGATGCTTGATGCTCGATGCTCGATGCCCGGCTATCGACTGTGCGGTTAATGGCACCGACAAATCGCGCTGCGGTTGGGCCCGCCGTGGAGTCCGTGTACCCGAGGATGTTGCACTGCTGGTGCCGTGTCGACACACAGAATTGAGTTGAGTTCGCTTTGGGCCAATTAGCGCGACAATTGTCGAAAAGTACACGCTGCGTCGGCCGTGTCCCAGTGCCCATAATCACTAATAATCCGCATTAATTGCCATCAATTTGGTTTCTGGCTACGTCCTGCGGTTACCAGGATGACCTTCGTCGCGCATTAGAGAGGACCACCAGCCGAAGAGGTTCCCCGACTCTAACGCCGCCTTATCTGCCCTCAGCCCGGAACACCACACCACGTAGTGTTTTTGTACAGATAGCCAAATCGATTCGATTGACAAAGATCTCCCGTGGAACGTGCCTGGGGGCCAGTTCACTTTTTTGGAGTTTCCCCAGACCACAGACCCCCACAGACCACCACAGTTGGGCCCGCTATCAATAAGTAGCGGACACTCTAGAGATAAGGTTCAAGTGATCTTTCGATCAGAGGTATTCCCACAATGGCAGCTGCCGTCATCAAGTAGTGGTTCCACAGCTAATAATTCAATTGTGGAATTTCTCAATTTGCGGCCAATTCTTGACCACTTTCAATCACTTTTTTATATCGCCTTCCGTTGTCTGCCGTCCGTCTGTGATAAGGCTAACTCTGCCAACTAATGGGAAAGGGGAGTGAGTACAAAATTAATTCATTTTCTGAGTGTTTTGGTAGAGGTTTGTGTTAGACTTACAAAGAATGACCCAAAACAAACGCAAGGTAGGGCCAAAATATTTTGTAATAGCTTTAAAAATTTCAAAAAAAAAATATCTGTTTTGATCCAGAGGATTTTTTAAGATCTACACAAATTTAATTTAAATAATTTTTTCAACGAAAAAAAAAATAAGCTCAAAAAATTTCGAATATGTAGGCCTCTAAATTGGAACTTCGAATTGGAATAAGAGGAAAACTTCTCATTAAAAAACTTTTGGAATAACAAAAAGAAAAAGTACTATTATTTAAGAAAAAATCGAAGCATTAAGCTTTAAAATAAAATACTGAAAATCAGATTTTAAAACAATATTAACATTCCATATTTGACGACAGCTGATGGAACAGAAATCCCAGCAAGGTATAAGGCTCTTAAATTGAGTGAGGATAAAACCTCACTCTATAGTAGGAAATCATCCAGTATTATTATTTTATAATAGAAGACACAAATTTTCAAAAATCCTTCCATTCACAAACTCCCTTTTATGAAAATTTCACTGCAATAATGGAAGAAACTGAATTCCTGAAAAAGAATTAATGAAAAAGACAATCCAAATGTTTTTTGTAAATAATTTTTGTGTGTGATTTTTGTTTTTTCTGTTTTATTTGGTTTTGGGGGAAATTCGTTTGTGTTAGATGTTTTTTTTTTCGCGCTAAAACTTAAGTCTAGACAAAAAAAAGTTCTGTTCACTTACATCACTAGATAAACTTAGGAATTATCCAATAGCTAAATTCGAATTATCCACAAAAAAATATATGTTTCCTCAAAAAAAAAAATGCTCTATATCTATGTACAATATTTTGTGGTGGCTAGGAAGGGGCGGTGTGTGGTAAGTGGTGTGTATAAAGTGAAAATAAAAAATAATTTACAAATAATAAATGTTTCGAGTCGTTTAGGAATTGAACTAAAGTGTTTTTCTCTCTATCGCTATGTTACTTTTTATCGTTCTTTGCGTTTCTGTCGGCTTTGGGTTTTGGTTTTCGTTAGGTTTTCGTTAGAGATCTTGCCGCTCGGGAAGATCTCGGGAAATTCTTTGCGTTCTTCCTTTTTTTTTTTGGTTGTGCAACACCAGTCAGCCAGTGTTGGTTCACGAACTCGGCCTACGATTTTATGAATCGAGCATAAAACTACGTCGGAGCTCGATGCACCAACTCTCCTAATCCTCTCTGCTGTCTGTGATCCTGGGTTCTGGTTCTGGTTCTTGTTCCGCTTCCTCTCCGTTTGCCCGCCGGAGGCCTGCCGTCTAACTTACATCACTATATCACAATTTTTGTTTGCTTGCCGCTCAGCGCTGCTTCCGTTCCGTTCCATTCCGCTGCCCTTTCCGCTCCACTCTTGCCAATATCACTTTTGTCGGGGATCCTGATTCTGATCCGCCTGCTTTCTCCTGCTGCTTGCTGCTTGCCTCCTTAGTAGGGCCTCCACACGGTCTTCTGCTGGACAGCGGAATTCTTCAGCTTGGTGGCCGCCGGCAGCGTGGTCTCCGGCGAAGCCTGTCGGTTTGTGGCCGCCGCCGCGCTCTCGTGGAAGAGGGGCTTCAGGGCCGAGGGTGCCTTGAGGTCGCAGCGCATGCGGAGGGGCACGGAGATGTGCTGGGCGAGGGGAGAGCTGCGGCTGGAGTCGATGGACTTGTCCAGGTCGTACTCGGACTTGACCACGTCGATCTGCTCGTCGTCGGAGTCGGCGTCGGAGGCGGACTGCTCGTGGATGGAGCTCGTCTCGATGGAGGTGTTCAGCTTGAGGAGGACGTGCTGCTGCGTGGGCGAGGAGCTGGAGGGGCGCGACGAGGCCGGACTGATGTGGCTGATGCCGGTGGCGTCTCCGCCGTGGTGCAGGACAGCCGCTGCCGCATTGCGCGCGCGCAGACCCGCGGCGGCGGCAAAGTTGTACGGATGGAAGGCGTGGGGCGTGGACTTGGCGTGATGCTGCTGCTGCTGCTGGGCGGCGGCCGCTGCGGCTGCGGCCACATGATTGAACGGGAACTGGGGTATGGCGTAGGCGGCTGCCGGAGCGGCTCCTGGCGGCGAGGGCATCATGGCAGCCGGTTGGCCAGCGGCCGTTGGTGCCCCGGACGGTGGCGGCGTGATCTGCGACACGTGATGGTAGTCGGCAGGACCCGCCGGCCCGTTGCCAGCTCCACTGGAAGCCGCGGCACTGGCGCTGGGCGACACGATGCTGGAGCTGCTCGAGGGCGAGGCCTTGGACAGGGCCGGATGGTGCACGGCTGCCTGGGCGGCGGCCTGGTGCCGGAAGTAGTCCGCGTAGCCGTAGGTCATGTAGGCGGCGTCCAGCCAGGCGGGATTCAGCATGAAGGGATTAAAGGCGCCGGGATGTGGATAGCCATAGCCTGGAAAAAGCAGAAAAGCAAAACAAAAAGTCAGTAAAGAACATAAAACAAAAGAAAAGTTTGTAAAAATTTCCAAAGGGAAGGGGGAGGAGAGGTTTTTGGTGGGAGATCAAAGGAAATCAATAAAGATTGAATCCAAAAGGATTCGCAACGATCTCGAATACTTTGAAATGCGGAAGGATCCGTGGAGGATCGTGAGGGGAGGTGTGTGTGGGTGGTTTTTGGGAACGGATTTGGATTGAACTGAAAACGTAATGGAAACTAAAAAACTCACTTTGCTTACTTCTTGGCTCCCGCGGCCCGTCGACCGTCACCTTGATGGCCTTGCTGTAGCTGGCTATCTGCACCGGATATGTGGCAATCGTGATGGTCAGCGTGAAGGACTTGCCCCTGCCGGAGCGGCCCACGAACCGGAGATCGTTGAACTTGGCCACCTGGTTCTTCATCGTCGTGGTGCAGTTGCGCAGCTCCCCGCAGTAGTTCTCATCGTTGCCGCACTTGATCGACACCAGCGTGCCGTCGGGCACATCGTCCAGGGCGATCACCTTGAAGGCCCCCGGCAGCGACTTGTTGGAGCGCCAATGGTTGGGCAGGGCGCTGCACAGGATCGAGGGTGAGCCGGTCTGGGCCAGTTCGCCGTGGTACTCCTGCAGCATCTCGTGCAGGCTGGCAAACATGTCCGTCATCGAGCTGGGCATCTTGGCCGAGTTGCTGTTGCTGCTGCCGTTGTTCGCTGTGCTGTTGGCGGTGTTGCTGTTGCTGTTGCCGCTGCTGCTGCTGTTGGCGGTGGTGTTGGCGGTGGCGCTGATGTCCGGCGTGGAGCTGCCGGTGCTGCTGCTGGCCGAGTGGGTGCTGGTGTTGGCCAGGGACGTGCTCTGTGCCACCGAAACGCCGCTGGAGCCGGAATTGACCACGGCCGCTGCGGCTGCCGCTGCCAGGACCTGTGTGTGCGCCACAGCGGTGCTGTTGGCTACCATCGTGGGACCGTTCGGTAGATGCATCTTTGGTAATGTATCTTGTATCTTTCGGTTGTTCTCCAACAAAAAAAAACCCCGCTCCTGTTCCTCCTGCTGCTGTTGCTGTGGTTGTAATCCAAGAGTTGTAATCCTTGTGGGTGTGGGGCGGTGGGTGTACGGGATTTCGCACTGCACTTTCTTGCGAGCTGGCAAGGCCGCCCGCTCTCGCAAAAACGCGTTTTTCACTGGCAAAAAAATAAATGTTGTGCCGTTTTCGTTCGTATTTTTCGGGGATTTTTCTTTAGTGCTGCATTTGGGAAATGTTTCTCAAGCAAAAAACTAAGACGCGACGTGTGTAAATCTCTTTCTCTCGATGCTCGATTCTCGCTTCTCACTGTTTTCTCTCTCTCTCTCTTTCTCAAGACTGTCTCTTCTCTGGGCGTTCTCGACACGGTAAAGTCGCTGAGTGAACTGATTCTCTGCTGCGATCGTTGCCAGTATTTAAAGTGGAATGCGCTTGTCGCCGCTGGCAGCGCTGCCCTCTGCCACGCAGCTCGCTCTCTCTCCTTCTACCTAGCGCACCCTCTCGCTCGCACTACCTCCGCCGGCCGGCCTGCTGCTGCTGCTGACCTGCTCTTTCGCACACGCTGGCATTGTCCTGGCCGTGTGGTTTGGTTGGTTCGCTCGCTTACCTATACACACGCACACGGAGCACACACACACATACAGCCGGATGGCAGTGGCGGACTAAGGGTGCAGGGCGGCGGCAGTCTGCGAGACAAAAGGGGCAGGTATCAAGCAACCACCATTGCCGCAACAACAACCACAGTAAAAATTTTCCCATTTTTCCATTGCGGTATACAACTCGCGCACACACACACAAACACACACACACACAGTGGCAGAGAGGAAGGAGATGTCTGAGGCGTGCTGTTGCTGTTGCTGTTGCTGCCACTGCCACTGCCTCTGCTGCCGACGTTCGTTGCTGCCACTGCTGCTGCTTGTTACTTGTGGCCAGGGGCGCGCGGCCAAATAAAAAAAAAAACTGAAAACTGAAAATGAAAATAAAAAAGGCAAAGCAACAACCACATTGGAAGCAAAATAAAAATCTGCCAGAGAGGGTGTGCGAGTGAGAGAGGCCATTGCGCTATTTCTCTCTCTCCGAAAGAGAGAGCGAGCGAGAGAGCACCGACTGGAAAGGCAAGGCGCAGCAGAAAAAGAAAAACGCAAAAAGAAAACAAAAAACAAAAAAAAAAAAACGCAACAAAGAAATTGTCGGGGAAATAAAAATCAACGGAAGAAAAAACGAAAAAAATACAAAATCAGGAGAAATTTGTGTGCGCTCTCTCTTGCTATCCATCCAGCCATCCATCCATCCATCCATCTCTCTCTCCCCATCTCTGTCTGTTGTGGATTTGTGTGTCTCTTTCCGCCAACGGGCGGTCGGTCCGGGTCCGGGTCCGGGTCTGGGTCCTGGTGTGGGTCTGGAACGCACAGTTTTTCCTTCGTTTTTTCCTCAACGCACGGCCAAAGGAGCGCTCTCTCAGTCCGGCTCTGTTCCTTGCCCAAGAATGCAACAGTTCCTACTGCGCGCGTGTTGCTGCTGGCACCCTGCGGCGGTGTCCAGGGGCCCAGTTGGAGGGGGGCCGCCCTCTGTGCCACAGAGGGTGGCACAGGTAGCACACACATCGGTCTGTGCCGTCTGCCAGGGAGGGGGCCCGTCGGCTGTCAGGGGCGTCCTCCTAAGGACTCAATTAGGGGACACGCATCGCATAATCGCAAGCTGTCTATGTAGATCAGAAATACTTCAGAGGGTAGAGAAAACTATCATCATCTAAGGATAATCTGGCAGGGAAATGGTCTAAGAGGGATTGAAATATTATCAAAAATATGAACGGGAATATTGATCCTTAAATTGATCTTCAAATCACCCAAAAGACTTCTATCTAAGACATTATATTGATGGAAAAGAAATATACATTTTTACAGCGATCTTACAGCCAATTATTATTGTTGAAAATATCATTATCTATCATATAATTATCCTGCAATATATATACATATAAATATACAAGGGGGGAAGCCCCCTAATTCGCATTTTTATTAATCCTCATCAAGCCAACGATCACGTTCAAAAATACACTCAAAATATTCAATAAAAAAATTGACGCTACAAAACCCATTTCTGGTATTCCTTTAATCTCTTCAAATTAGTTTTATATTCAAGATCTTGTTCATTTGCTGACAAGATCAAATTACTGGGCCAACACCCATTCTTGTGCAATGTTTTCCTATGATTCGATGCAACATTTCTCTCTTCAAATATCAGTAGATCTGCGGATCCTTAGTCTCGAATCTCAGAGATCTAAAGAGTAGAGCTATCCGATCTGCAGCCGATCCAACTAACACCCATTGTCGGGGCAATGCATTCCTGAATACTATCTAAATTTGCCTTAAACGATCTGCTGGGCCCGCGCCCTGCCAGATCGCCCTAATCCTAATGCTGATCGGGGCGATTAGCCGGCGATTAGACATGTAAATATTTGTACTCTTCAATGGCGCAATCTGCGCACTGTTTTCGGGGCCACCCTCGCAGATCGTTCGATGATTGGATCATGTTCAGCTTAGGCTCGAGAGCTCAACTGATCTGTGATCTGTGATCGGTGATCTCTGATCGCATCCGATTCCATTCGATGCCAGCGGAAGTGTCATACTTGGAATCAGCCGGGGTACTCCCCCTGCTGGGACGGGGCTACGCCTCTGTCTGCTGTGCCGGACAAATCAAATGCCTGGACATTCCACAAAAAATATCTGCGGAGCCCCAAAAGAACGTTGAAACGAGGCCAGCGCGGTACAACCACAATGAGGAATCGCACTCTGGTGGCTGGTGGCTGGCTCCTAGGGGGGATGGCGGGTGGCGGGGTGGTGTTGGGGGGGAGCCACGAGTCAAGATGCTGCGGCTTCGGAGCCAACCAAAATGTCGCGAGTGTCGCCGCTCTCCGTCTCACTCTCTTTCTCTCTGTTTCTCTCTGTCAGCACACTTCCCTTCCAATAAATCGCTGCCGCTTTCCCGGCAGGCAGCGGCGTCGACTTCGCTGCTTTTGTACGTGCGCGCCCGCTCGCTGTGAGGGGCACACAGACGTCGGACTCTGCCACAGGTTACTGTTACTGCCACAGCTTCTCGGCGTTCAACGTTTAGCGTGCGACAAGGACGCGCTGTCAGAGCGCGACTTTTCCGGCGAAACTGGGCAGCCGCTTCTGGGTTCCGTGTAGCTCGTCCGGGGTGCTGGACCCCGCTGCGTTTTTCCTCGTTTTTCCACAACTTCGTCGTGGCCCATTCAGCGCCCGCTGATCGATCGACGATCGACAGAAGCTGGTGCGCGCGCCTCCAGCGCGACAGGAGGACACGACAGGATCGTGCCACTTACCTGTTTTCCCGGCCTCTTCCCTGAGCGCAGCTGTACAAGGAGCTGTACGCCACTCCCAAAGGAAACACGCACCCTTTTTTTATGGATTTTTTGTAGTCCCCACACAAATGCAAAAAATCAAGAGATCGGGAAAACATCGAGCACGTATTACCTGAGAGAATATGGATATCAGGTATCGAAACCACACAAAATCGCAGTCTCGCGACCTCCATCCGTAATCCTTTACTTACGAAAGTCAATCGCCGGGATTAGCCAGCACGCCCCGCAAATATTTTGGCCGATTAGCCGCCGCCTCGCCATCGTAAACCCGCGATCCGTGATCCGCGATCCGCACAAAAAATATCCCATAGCTCGCTACCTGTTTTTCGGTAGGATTTCGCGTTTTTTCGATCGGGATTAGGCGGGAAGGTTCAGGGATCACCATGAACGGATTAGCGGGAGGACTCGTTTAGGGCCCCGTTTTATTGAACTTTAATTGAAGCGATGATCCAGGGATCTGGGATCTGATGAGAGGCTGGAGAGCCAGCTTAAAAGATACTTCTGCCAGTTACAGTAAGGATGTGGACATGGTTTCTCACCTATGTATGTGCAAAACAAGATCATTCGGAGATCTACCCAAACATTTTGATGGATCTTTCTTATGTAAAAACATGACCAAATGTTTTCAAAACACAGATATGCCAATTCCAATGCAAAAAAGTGAGGATCATCCCCCCTAAAAGAATGTTTATTTACCGCAGGGAAGATCGTATTGGGGAGTAAATTGACCTCATTCCCCACAGGTCATGCAACTGATAATCAAAAAGATTCGCTAGATCCGTCCCTTCACAGACGATCCTCGCTTGCAACAGAGCGAGAGAGATCCACAATGCAAAGCAGAGAGAGCACGCTCTTTCCTAGCTATAGCTATCGATCACACCCCAATCCAAGAGAGAGAGAGAGAGAGAGGGAGAGAGAGATCGCGTGCTCCGCCAACCAATGGAGGGATCGCCGCCACCACTGCGGCATGGGGGTTGATTTATTAATAGAGTATGCGGCGTGTGGCCACGCATTCGAGCGTGAAGAGCAGTGAGTGATCGATGTGCGTGAGTGAGAGAGGAAGAGTGTTGGTCCGTTGGCTCCGCCCCCCTGCTCCGCTCCGCACCGAGCACTGAGCACCGACTGCTCCCGTTAGCGAGGCAACACTGACACGGCATTTGCAAAAGGAAAAATCGAAGGAAAAACTCATGGCAGCAACAGCCGTGGAAATTCCAGTGGCGCAGGGGAAATGCCTCCCACCACCAGCTGCGAGTCCCCTCTGCGAGAGCCATTTTTTAAAACACCTCAATGCCGACTGCGCAGCGAGCAGCAGCAGCAGCAGCAGCAGCGGCCAGAGTAAAAGTAACAGTAACAGGGCAGAGGCAGCGCTGCAGCACCAGGAACAGGAGCCAAAGCAGCGCAGCAGCAGTGGTGGCGGCAGCAACCAGCGACAGCGACTGCGGCGCTGTGTAAGTGAATTGTGGTTTGTTGTTTTGGTTGGCGCTGCGTCGACGGCGGGCAGCAGCGACAGAGCGCGCGCGCTCCTTTTCAATTGTTTCACTCACCCCCGTCCACCGGCCAGCAACCGGGCAGCGTGCAAGTGTGTGAGTGAGTGAGAGCGAAAAAAAATTCTCACCACACCACAGCACAGCACAGCAAACCACTCTCTTACACACCCCCCCTCCCCACCCTTCACACGGACAGCACACACCATGACGACACTGGAAAACGACTGTTTGAGTGATTTTTTGTCTTTCCTTTTTTTGCTGTCTCTTTTGGGGTTGGTTTCGTGGTGGAATCGCCCAAAGACGGGGGTGGGGGGCAATGAGTGCGTTCTTTTGGTTTTGTGTGTGTGTTTTTTTTGTGTTTTTTTGTTTGCATTTGCTTTGGTGTGTGTGCGTTTGTTGGTGCGGTGACACTCCCACAAAATTGTGTTTTTGGTTAGACGCGCGCCCCCCAGCCATTGGTTGCTCGTACGCCCCTGAATCGGAGAGGGAGAGGGCCCTACGGAAGGATGCTACCTCTTTCATGGACTCTCGCCCCCACTCCTTGGTCCTGTGGAGCAGCTGTTCCATCGTGTGCCCTACATATTTTTGGTCGTAGGACACATTTCAAGGCTCCTCATCCTCATCCTCATCCTGCCTTTCTGTTTTATTTACTTTATAACGATCCATAACCATTTTGTTTTCTTTCCTATACTGTGATATTTTCTTTGTTGCTCGTGCCGCATTTCCCTCTCTCTCATTTCCCCTGTTTTTGGGCCCGCGACAATTAGCCAACGAGAGAGAAAGATCTAGAGCTGGAGAGGAGGCTGCATAGAGGATCTCTGCAGCTGCCCAGCGTTGAAATTCCTAATGATCATTCCCGATTGTTACCAATGTCAAACACAATTTGTAACAAGAATTTCATAAAAAATAGAGATCCCTTTAAAGAATTTCCATTGTTGATGGAGGGGCTCGCTCGAAGGAGGCTGGAGGTGTGTTATTTCTGGGCAAAACAAAGGACACTGGTGATGTTTGTACACATTTTCCTCAAAGGACACACTCTTAGGCCCCCAGATGGTCGGAGAAAAGTCATATATCATATCAGCGGTTGCTTTGAAACCATTGTCTCTGGGGCGGCCATCAAATCATCGAAAATCTATGCAAGATATTCTCTACATTGAATTTCAAGTTATTTATTTTATATATTATATAATATCTCTCTATAATATCCCTAGTTATATGATGTTATATATATTTTATGCTCCGATTTGCTTGAATATAGAACAACCTTTATTCTGACTGAAATTGTTGCATTTTTCCCTCAATTAATTTTCTAGTTATATTCCATGGCTTTTTATGAGGTACTTTTTATAGACCTATCACTAAGTCCATAAACTGCTTATTTCTACCCATTTTTTATGGACTTACATATTTATTTGTACCTTTATAAATGTATTATTGATGAAAAATTGTCTTCCGTATTTAACTTTTGATTGATTTATACTCTCTTTCCCTCTGCAACCCTTCTTCAGAATGCTCTTCTAGGAATAGAATTTTCTTTGTATGTTTCTCGGCACGATCCCCTCGGATATGCCGCTTCCTGGCGCTAACTTCTGAGGTGCAACTTTTGGCCTATGCCATTGAGACGGCCACTCATGTATGTACATATGTTTGGCTATATATAGCACGCTTCATTCACACACACACACACGCTCTTGAGTTTTTTGATGGGCAGACAATGTACAGATTAAAGCTGGAAATCCGTTAAGCCCGTCAATGCGCCCTTAATGCGCCGAATGCGACCCTCGTATTGCCCACGGGATAACAGGAATCTGACAGGAATCGGAATCGGAATCGGCTCGAGGACTCGAGTAGAACCAGTTCCCTGGGTCTCTGGGAGAGAAAACTAAATATCAAATTTCATATAATTTGGCGGCCATTTTGATCGGTGGCACATCCGTGGACAGATGCCGCAAATGCCCGCCCGTTTGCAGTGTAGTGTAGCGCGCGCGCCTGGAATTGTGTGGCAATTGAAGGCAACACCGACCTCCCCCTGGTCTCTTTTTTCGCCCCCACTTTTTTTTGCACTTTTCTGCGTTTTTTTTAGCTTTTCCCCAGGTTTCTCCCCGAAACAGAGGCTCTGTGAGAGGGGGATGGCGCTTGATCAGTCCCGGCTGGGACGCCTCTGTTGGAGGCATTTCCATGACAACTCTTTTTCCTTTTTGTTTTTGTTTTTTTTTTTATTTGAAACAAATTTCACTCTCTTTCTCTGTCGGGCTTTTGCTCCTACTGTCTCTTTCTGGCTGGAAAAACTGAGAGAGTCTTTGAAAAGTGCTCTGGCTTGTGGGCTGCTTTTGCTTTTGCTTGGCTTTTTTTTTCCACCCCAAAAAAGCTAGACGCTCAGCGGGCCATGGGCTATGGGCCATAGGTCGTTGGGCAGGGGGCAGGGGGAAAGAGCTCTTTGAGGGCTGCGGCAGCTGCGGCCACAAAACTAGTTTGGCTTTGGCTTTGCCAGAGCGAGACAGTGCTTTGCCACAGAGCCATAGAAGGGTAGCAGAGAGTGAGAGAGAGAGAGAGAGAGAGAGAGAGTGAGTGGAGGGGTGGTGTGGGGAGGGGGGGTAAAACCATATTTTCCACCCACTTTTCTGGTTATTTCTCTGGTTATTTCGGTCGGCCCGTCTTACCATCGAGGCGGCGGCTCTTAAGGGTTGCAAATCAAAACGCGGTTTGTTGGTTTGTATTTCTGGCCAAAGTCGTCTCGTAACTTTTTCAAGCACGTCGGCATTCTTAGAAAGAGATAGACAGCGGGTGCGAGTGAGAGAGAGCGAAAGCCATAGTCAAAGGGTGAGTGAGAGAAAGGGGCGGTGGTGCACACACACACACACACAGAGAGAGAGAGAGATAGAGTGAGAGTGGGGGGGAACTCGACATTAAAGAGTTTTCAGCGCCATTATTGACACTTGGGTTAACTCCGTGGAGCACCCAATATATAAGCCCCACTGTACGTACAGTGGGGCCCCCACCACCCCTCTCTCTCTCTCACTGTGTACTCGCTCTCTCGCTCTCTCTCTCTCTGTGTGTGTTCCTCTCTGGAAGTTGTCAACTTGTTTGCATAATTGCCTTGCATTTTTATGTGGAACTTGGCGCAGTTTTTTATGCTGTCTCTCTCTCTCCAGCTTACTGTCTCGCTCTTGGGGCTTTTGTGCGGGTGGGGTTGGGGCTGGGGCTCGGGCTCGGGCTGGGGGGTTAAACCATTTGTTTGTCGTTGTTTCTGTGTTTGTGTGCAATTTTAGTTTGGGATTTTCGTGGCATTTTTGTGGCCTTTTGTCTGGTTAACCGTGGTTGGTTATTGGTCAGCACACACACAGAAAGAGTGAGAGAAAGACACACACACACACGCACGCACGCACTCACACACATTGAGTGGGTGAAAGTTTGTCAATGTGTGAAACCGCTAAAAAAAAATATTGACTTGAACCAAAAATGCTTGATTAACTCTTTCGTAATTTTAATGGGAGGCCATTTAAACCAAGGACGACAGCTATTAAAAGTCCATCCGAATGTCTGGATACCCTAACAGATATGGCTGAACTTTCTTTGAAAGAAAATAGTCCTATGTCCATTAGCCCTAAGACAGTAACAGTATCCGATAAATTACTAGTTTTTCTATAAGATTTTATTCGATAATTTATTATAATTTTTATGACAAATAAAGGCCAACAATTTGTGTTGCAAAGTCATCCCAAAAGTTCACAGAACCTATCATATATGGATAGCCTTACAGATTATTTTGCTAATTGAAATACCATTACCAGAGACCGCAGCAGAGCCGCTCATAAACGACTTTTTTACACCTCAACCGCAGAAAAAAAAAACAAACGAGAACAGGAACAGGAAAAACAGAGCAATCCAGGACAAAGGATCCTCGTCGAATGTGATGCAACAATCGCGGCTAAAAAGCCAAGGCCCGAGACAATGGCCCACTGGACAGGACAGGACAGGGCCGGTCCGTTGTTGGGTTCCATAAAACATTGCTCCAGTTTTTTGACCAATTTTTAGTGCAGTTTTTTGTGAGCATACCGTTTTTTCCATTGGCCCAACAAAAGAGCCATCTATTTCGGGGAATCGGCGACCCCGGGCCGAGGATCCGCTGAGGCAATTACAGGGAAATGCAGAGCAAAAATCTACAACTTTGTTACAGTTTTTTCTGTTGTTGTTGGTCCATGGCTCATTGTAGGACCGGAATCCGCAGTGTTTTATGAGCGGGCTTGTTAAAAAAAATCATAAAAATTATTTAGATCTAGATCAGGTCTCAGCCTCCGCCTCCGCCTCAGTCTCCGCCTCAGCCTCATTTGAGGCTCATAAATCTCAGCTCACGGAAACTGAGAAACTGACCTACAAATAGCATCAAAAAACATAAAGAAAGAAAAAAACCGAGAAGGGACACGAAAAAACAAAACGCAAATTGAAAATTCCGAGAACAACAGTGTCCAGCAAGGACTTGCGTAATAATTTGCATGTTTTTTCTCTTTTCTTTTTTCCAACGCTCCTTCGAATTTTTTCTCTCTCCTCCAGTGTTCGTTATTCTCGATTTGCATCGGGGCTTCGGGCCTCAGGCTTCATTCATGGCAGACCAGAGAAGAGCAGAGCAGAGATCCTGGTCTCTAAGGCGAATATATTGCCCTACAAAAATTACCTAAGAAGTGTAAAACGAGAGCATCATAAAATGCAACGGACAGAGGGGATGCCATGCTGTGATGGTGTTCTACTTTTTTGCATGTTTTGCTTGTCCCACAATAAACCCGCCATAGAAATGGTATTTTTTCAGTCTAAAAAGTTCGAGACGAAGATTCAAACTAATTGAGGCGGGTGGTGCTTGGTGTTTGCGGATCTTTATGATGGATTGATCCCTAAACGACTGGAGAGTCGCCTCTGTGCTCTGACCTCATAAAAATTTCCCAAAAAACCAGATAACGACAACGAGCACCGGCCGAAGAGAAGCCAAAAAAAAAATACTGAGGATGCACTAAAAATTGGTCAGGAAACTGGAGCACAGTCCAACGTCCAGTCCCTGGTCTCAGGGCCTCAGTAGGCAACAAAAAATGTAGTAGTAGGAGGAAGTGGGTGGGTTGTCTTTGTTCTTTGCGCAATTCATTTGCAAAAATGCCAGCACCACCTGCTGTTTATTGCCAACATGTCGCGATTTTTTTTGCTCTCCCCTGGCCCCTGTCCCCTGTTTGCTGTTCCCCCGTTTTAACACATGTTCCGCCCAGATCCGAGGGGGAGTTCGTCTCATTCTAACCCCCAGAAAACGAGAAGCTCGTTAAAGCCAGCGAAATGTAAAAAATGAAGCAAGGAAGTAAGGGCCACAAGAGCATAGGGAGATGTGTGGCATAGTACTCCTCGGAGGAAGAGTGGCATTTTTCTGTTGTGTTAATAATTTGACATTTTATTAGTCAACATTGGGCCATAAACAGAGAGCCTGAGAGAAATGAGAGAAATGAAAATTCAGATGAATTTTTAACTGCCAAAAAAGAGTGGCGGATCCAGGGATCCATTAATGTCTGAAACTCAATCATAAAACACCCATAAAACCCTCAGTAGTGATTGGGTAAGCTATTGTTTCTCTATTATCTAGTATCTCGCGTTGAGACACTGTCTTCAAACCCGATATGAACACCACAAGATGGCAAAATGGGGCAACAATCGATGGACTCTTCCAGGAGCACTTTGTAATGGCTGTGGGATCGAACATGGACTAGAAAAACAGCAAATCATCTGTCCCATAGAGCGACATAAATGTATATACCATATCCCATAGCTGGCGATATATCTTTCCAGATTGAAGTACCCATTGCCGCAGTGGCAGGGACAGGCGGAGAGCCTAAGAGGCCGCAGGCACTCGATTAAGAAGGTAAGTTTGCTCAAGATGGAGCATCGGAATCGCCAGGAGATGGTGCCGCCTGTTCTCACCGATCTTTCCACCGACGAAAGGAGGGCCTAAGAGATATATATCGATGTCGAAGCCCTAACTGATTTCACATTTAGCCAATGAACCGCACAAATTACAAACAAATCTGGCTCGAACTTTTTAGGGCCGATACCCGTATGATTTCCTAGCCTAGGATCGCATAGAATGTGCTCCCCCCTTGAATGGGGGATGTGTGCCCCGCCCACAACCACATGGAAGTACTCCCCGGCGTGTACTAGGTGTTTAAAAGCCCCCCCACCCCCCCGGGGAGAAGAATGTAGCGCATAATCGCGAGAAATGTTCATGTTCCTATGGCTGTTCCTGTAATTTGTTTGGCATTTGTTTGGGGTTCACTTTGGATTTAATGGGGCGGGTGCGGGGGCGGCGGTGGTACTCATTTGTTGGGGCGTCATAATATATGGTCTCCGATTGCATAAGGCCCTCCAGCATGTGTGTGTGTGTGTGTCCGTGTGTGCCGTGTGTGCCCTGTGTTGGTGTTGTTTGTATGCTTAGCATGATTGCATGGGGTTGCATGGGGGAGCCGTGGCTTTTTGTATGCAAAACGTTACGTGTTCAGTTTCGGTTGTTGTTTATTTGAACTGCCTTCAGCTGAATGCCTCCTTCGGAACACCCTCCCCGCCTGGTGTAATCCTTTGGCAGGGTCCGGGGTGGCGATGGCTGCAAAATGCTCAACACAAACGCCCCGACCGCCGCACACAAGCCGTTTTCTTGGCCATGTTCGCTGACATTTTCGCGTTTGGGCTTTGTCAGCAACGTCCTTGCCGGCTGTCATTCCATTTTGCATTCACAAGGAGCCCAGAAGAAGGCCGGGAGAGGGCCAGGAGCTGAGGCAACAACACTCAAACGGCACAAAAGGTGATTGCGATTGCGAATTCCGTTGACGTTTTTATGGCGCATTCAGTAAACCAAACAATTGCCAAGCGCGGCAGCGGCAACGGCAACGAAAACGGCAACTCCTTCGCTCGTCTCGAATGCAAACACACAGATACATGGCACACACAGACACTTACCTTGCCATTGTTGAACTCCACAGAACAGGGCTAGAACTCCGCGACATTCGAGCATTTTTCCGCCCAAAAAGGACAATGGCAAAAGGATTTGCTCAAGCATGAAGCGGGCCACACCCGCGCACCCGCACACCCTTCCATCCGTTTTTTATCCACCTTTCTCCTTCTCTTTCTCGTGTTTGTTTTTTTGTGCAAATTTTTATGGTTTGTTTAACAAAACGCAACGTTATATAAGCCCAGGAAAGGAAGGAGCAGCGCTGACTTAGCCAGAAACAGGAAAAGGGAAAAATATCAACAGAAACCTCTGAAGATAGACACAAGGATGAAAGGGCTGGCCTGGCCCGGCCCGGCCCGGCCTGGCGGAAGGAAGAGGTGAAGTGCGAGGGTTAAGAGTTAGCGGGAAAGTGTCCTTGACTTTCGCCCAGAGGGAAATATCCAGCGAAAGTTGCAAAAATTAACTCTAATGGAACTCTGACTTTCCTTCGAAATCTATTATCCATTATCTATGGTACCATCATGCAATTTTGGCTGTTTGCGGAGAGGTCTTCTCCCTCCATTGTGTCCAAGGCGTCCCTCAAACCATACGGCAATTCTACACTTATTTCAAGGAACTTCCTCTATGGTATTTGATCCTTCGTGGCTTACATTGATGAAAAAAAGGTACATTTATTTAACTGGAAATTAATGCCGTATTTTAATGAATTTATTTGCCAGTCCCTGGCACCGATCAAAATTCAATAAAATGTCAATGGGTCGGCATGGGTTGACCAGTTACAAGGGTAAAACGGGGGAGACTCCATGCTGTTTATCTTAAATTAATTAAATAGTAACATAAATAGCGCTAAATAATTAAAGAAGCGGCAACCCTATCAGCTTTTTACTGAAAAAGGTACGAAAAACGATGCAAAAAGTGGCAAAAACCAGAGCACACAATAGGATAATTGTTATTTATATTTAATTCAACAAAAAAATGTACTCAAAGGAAGAAGTCCTACAATTTGCAGGCTACAAAAACAGCATTCAAATGCTTGGCAACACTGTATTTCTGCTGGAAGAACTGTAGGAAGAGAGTGTAAGAACCTTTGCCCGAAGAGTGTATGGTGTGTATAGAGTTTGGAGTATTAGGTCCGGTCCTGATAACATGTGCAATCCAGAGGATCCAGACTGTATACCGCAATGGAGGTAGAGGCAGGGCCACGGGTCCGATGAGCACGAGGCGGACCTTAGTGACGCGGATAGGGCTATCCAAAAGTAGGCTCACAGGACATGATCAGGACAGGCAGGCTAATTATTTTATACCCTAAGTTAGTAAAGCTTCTTGAATTTAGTGGCCAGCACCAGGCAAATACCTTAGAAATAAGAAGAAAGAAATACTCTTGTAACCCAGGCAGTTTCTGTAATCCTTCTCGATGGAGATGTTCTTAATCTTTGGCCAATGATTAGCCATGTCAACTGTCTGTCTGGCTGTCAGCTTCAGGCTGGGCCCGGTCCTCGGCATGAGGGGCATCATTAACATAACACCCGTAACCGTTGGCATGTCCTAGGTCCTGTGTCCTGTGTCCTGTGTCCTATCCTCAAGTGGCCACTTGGCTTTGGCACTCGTGTAAATCTACACAAATCGCTCGACAAATTTGCCATAAATCCAAATCATTTGCCCAGATTCTCATTTCGCAAAAATGTCAAATGCACATTAACGGACAAACAACAAAAGCAGCGGACTTTGAATGGGAATAGAGAGATGATGTCGATGTGGATGAGGATGAGGAGCCCCTCGTCGTCGGACAGAGCTACATATTTGACGGGGGATGAGAATGAGATTGCCAAACACCAGCAGACACACACAGAGAGAGAGAGAAAATGGTCAAAATGGGACAAGCCGTGCGAATTACAAAATTGAAAATATGACAACACACAACGGAGGGTCCTCAATGGATTTTGGATGCCGGACAGGGGTCCGCTACTGTCCGGCTGCTGCTGCTTAGAGCTCTCTGCTCTTCCTGTGCTGTCGCTTCCGGCCTTCCTGCCAATATTGTCAATGCAGTTTGACAGGCAGCAGCCGAGAAACAGAATCCGATTCCGATTCCTATTCCTATGCCGAGCGGAGAGCTGTCAGCCCATCTATCCTAGCCATCCATCTCCATCCAGCCAGCCAGCCAGCCAGCCAGCCAGCAGGCCAACAATTGAACATATTTCGCTGACATTTTAATTAATTTGACACTCGTCCGCACGTTTTGGTTTCCAGCCATAGGCATACCCATGGCCATA
The DNA here is from genome assembly GCF_003369915.1 of Drosophila miranda. Lineage (NCBI taxonomy): Eukaryota > Metazoa > Arthropoda > Insecta > Diptera > Drosophilidae > Drosophila > Drosophila miranda. The sequence continues at coordinate 14,336,321 of NC_046673.1, forward strand.
TGGATGTGGCCAAGGATGAGGGTATTACGCGGCATTTGCCACTTTTTGCCCGCCTTTTACCCGGTGGCAACATTTAATAAAACTTAATCACAAAAATAAATGACAACATGGGCAAGGGAGGATGGGCAATGGGTATGGCGATATGTACTGTTTTCGGAGGAGTACTCCACGGCTTTAGGGGTGTCTCTTGGCAAGCCTTTTCATCGCTTGATAAGAACGGGAAAGAATTCAAGAAGAATCAGCTGTTTGGAGCATCTCCATACAAAAAAGTGTGACCAGGCAGCGAAAGAAAGGGTCACTCCCGCTCTGAAATGGTCACTCTTTATTATGAACCGAAGGCCGTTTCTACAGATATGGAAACCCCAGATTGCAGATCCTTGATTGTTCATTTCATAAAAGATTACAGCATTGTTTCAATACAAAATTAGCATTTGAATGTTTTGCAAACTTCTCAAAACGCTCCTCCCCCACGAATCGCGAACCCTTTTCAGGATCTGCTTAAAGTGTTTTGTGATCACTTTCGCTGTGATCCGTGAAAACTTGGTCACGGGCGCGTCCAAAGTCAGATAATTAAAACTAAACCCTTTCGAACGGCCGCGCCTCCCTCAACAATCGCTCGCCCACTTTCCAGAGATCCTCCTCGTCTTTGGGTTTCGGGCGAAGGACAGCACACACGCCCACGCCCACGCACGCAGAAAAAGGCACTAAGTCGGGGCCGGGCCGGGCTGGGACGGACCGGGCTGGGCCGAATATTCGGGCGCAAATGTTAATTACCAACTTTGGATAGCGGAACCAAAGTAAGCCACACTTTCCGGAAAGCCGGACTAAGCCACGGAGAGAGTCAAAGGATTAGAGCAGGATCTGGCTGGATCAGGCCGAGAAGTCACAGATCACGGATCACAGTCCCGAGGCGATCGCGACGATCGAGGCGAAAGGGGTGCGGCTTTGTTTTCAAAATAAACAAATTGCAAATGCACACGAGATCCGATCCGGAGCAGAGATCCCGAACAGATCGAGAGCAGAGCGCAACGGCAGGAAGGTCGGTGGCAACGCCCCCCGGCTCATGTGTGGGTGTGATGTCCTTGCCGGCAACCGCGGGGGCTGCCTTAATTGCCTGCAACTAATTATGAATAGGAGGCAGCAGCCTCAGTTTTCGAAACGAGTTGAGAGAAAAGGAAAGGAGTAAGGACGGCACATGCGACATGCACCCCGGACCATAACCCTCGCCCAGGACACACTACTGTTTGTCCTTGCCGCGATTGTCGTCATTGTTGTTTGCAATTGTCATCTTTATAGATGATGCCATTGTCCGCTCAGCCGCCGCACCCGTTAAACTCGGCCGGATTAGTGGGAGAGCGCGAGAAAGGATTAAAACGAAATTAGAAAGGATGCAGGTAAGAGAGAGGTACCAGAGACCAGGCCCATGGACACACGAGGGGAGAAAGAGAGGGCCTGAACCGAAGGAAATTCAACGAAATTGCAGTTCCCTTTATTCTATGACAGGCTCTATATTAAACTGAATGGAATGCCAATCAAATCCATTTCAGGATCCTTAAAAATCCACACAGGTTCGATAGAAGTTCTCATCTATAATAGTCCTTATTAAAGCAGCATTACTACTGTTATTTTTCTTGGGGAAAGTACGTGCTAGATGTCCTTAAAGTTGGGCGAGTGAAGAGACAGCAGGACCACCCTTCATGCTGATCAGGAATATGAATATTCAGGAGCTTGACAAACTTCTGGTGCGAAAATTATATCACTTCTCCCCCCACGAAGGGGGTAGAAAAGGGGCAAGAAAGTGAAAATTGAAATGGAAATTAATCATGCGGGAGCGTTAAGTATTTGAAAACTTGGAAACCTGTTCAATTATGCAAGCGGTAGAGCTGAGGATGAACTCAAGGAGCTCCACCCACGTTCGAGAGGGCGACAAATTCTCATCATTAATGCAAGCCCCAGAGAGGAAAAGAGTTGGGGAAATTAAAGCGCCCCCGAGCGCACTTGGGGGGTGAAAGAAAGGATTTTCAAGGACAACTCGAACCACATTAAGAGCCTTAATGCCAGCTCTTCGTTCTCTCCGCTCCGCTTCGTTTCCGTTTTTTTTTTTTTTTTGGTTGGCTCATAAAACGCCGCTTAATGCGACTCTTGTCAATAATCAATTTTCACTGAGCCGCTTCGCCTAATAATGCCAATTTATTTTCATGGCGGAAAAAAAGAGTGGAACCAGAAGCAGGACCAGAACCAGGACATATCAACGGAAGGGGTTGCTAAAAAGGGGTCACATACTGGTCTCTGTCTGCTCGTACACGTGTCCTGGCAATTTATCTGTTTGATTTTCAGCTATGCGAAGTCGCCTGCCAAAGCCCAGAGAGAGCCTTGCCGGAATAAGTCGCGGACAAATCGCTCAAGATAAGCGAATCGGCATCCGTATGGGAATCAATTTGAAGATAGATCCACATACATATGTACATGCTTTTATGTATGGGAAACAGTCAAAAAGATAGCTCTATGGAGGAGGTAGGGTCTGGGAGTTCAAGATACATAGATACAGCGCGGGCCCGCGAAGCGAGTGAGCCGGGGGTTGGCTTGCCCCTTGGTACATATTTATGGGAATCCGCAAAAAGATATAGTTATTCATACGAGAATCGGTAAGTATTTTTAGGGATAGAGATAGATAGATTTGTAAATCTGTATGGGAGTCAATGCAAGAGATATGGAATAAACAGATAAAGATTTCAATTAAATAAAACTAAGAGTCATGATAGATAGACAGAATACTCATTTGGTATAAAATACAGCAGGGAAGGGCTTTAAAATGTATTTAGTTCGAGGATAAATAGATTTATAGAAAGTTCAGAGGGTTTCTTTTTATAAAATCATAAACCAAGGCTTGATGAAAGTCTTGAGAAGAGTCTTTTAGGAAAATATATTACTAAACTTTATTTAAATAAAGTTTCTGTACCTTGTTTAGGGGTTTAATTTGAAGATTAGACGATTTAAGGGGAATATAAATCAAAACGGCCTTCAATTATTTGATTAATGGATGCCAGAAAGACTCTTTTTAATCAGAATATAAATGTATCTATGTAGCTGCTCGGGAAATTCCCTGAGGACAATCATTCATTGAGGAGCAGCACAAACCTCTCCTATTAACCTCTCAAGTGCCGTACGAGTCACATTTTCATCTTAAAAACACCCAAAAAACAAAAAACCAGAGCGAACTTCCAGATACACTCGCACATATGTAGGACAAGAGAAACAATGTCCGATTCTTCAGAGCAAGAATGACCAAGTCATGGAGCGGAATCGAGAGTAACATCTTCATTCGGCAGATGGCCCACCCAAATGCTGGCTAAACTCTTTTGTGGCCAGCAGCAGTTAATCAATGGCCAGGCGATGGACAAAGCCCATGCAGGTGGGCCCTCCGGCAGCGGCCCTCGAGTGGCTGGGCCTATTGACGAGGTGACAGGGCCAAAAAGAAGCTGCCAGAATGGCCAGGATATTGACTTCATTTGGCCACACGCACAATCCTAATGACAACAATTAGTCCAAACAAAAATTGCAGTCTGCAGAGAGAGAGAGAGAGCCACGGGAGAGACTGTGACGGGGAATGGGACTCTGGCGGGGCAAGTGCAGCCATGGAAAGGGCAGCAGGAGACTCGAGCACTCGACAACATAATCAGAGAACGGTCGGCCACGTGGGGTGCCCAAGATCACCAGGACCAGCCAGCCAGGACCAGCCAGGACCAGCTAGGACATGCGGCGAAGCGTGAAAAGAGTGAGAGGGACAAATGGCGCAAAAATTGCAAACGGCATGAGATTCGGTATGAGAGACACTTCAATTATGAGTAAGGTAAATATTTGTGTAAAAACAACGCAACAGGATATCCATTGAGAGGACCCCCGACCCCCGAGAGCGGGAGCGGTAGAGCAGTATCAAAATGTGCCCATGTGTGAGTGCGACTCAGTTTCTGGGCATTTGAATAACTCAATTTGACACAAGTCAATGGATGAGCAGCCGCCAGGGCCACCCCGGAAGTCCACCAGAAACTGTAGAGCTGTAGTACCGTATACAGTGGCGTGGCTCTGGTGGTGGTGGTGGTGCCAGGATACTCTTAGACTCTTGCTCTGCAAATCATTGCAATCCCTGCAGCTGTCTTTCTCTTTTGACAGGAGTCAGAGATTGCGAGTGTGAGTGCGAGTGCGAGAGTGCTGCCTGCCATTTACGGCTAAGGATCATTTTTGGCAAACGTCTGAAATTGCGTAAGCCATAAAAATCCAGGCCAGAACAGGCCAGGCCAGGACAACTTTGGGCGAGTTCTGCGAACAAGGAGCCCTGCGAATCCTTCGCGTGTCAGCCTAAAAAACTGCACGCAACTAGAAGTTCCACAAGTCCCATAAAAAATATATATTCGCCCAAAACGAAACAAAAAGGATATGTATATCCACGCGTGTAGGCCGCATATCATAAAAACAAAAAATAGAAAAAGAAAGAAAAGAAAAATCAGCAGCATCAGGGGGAAAATTCGCGGAAACTTTCACCCAAAAAATTCGAAAAAAAACGAAGAGAAAAACATTACGCAAAACGCAATCGCGTGTGTCCGGCCGCGGCGGCGGCGGCCCTTGTAAATCAAATAATAAAAAAATAACGAAATTTGCCTTGGTTTCGGTGAGCCTTGAGTTCAGTTTTTTAGAGTTCTGTATCTCAGTTTTTTCTCTTTGTTCTACGATTTTTTGGCACATTTTTTTAGCGCGAAAAAAGAAAACACGTCAGCAAAAAGTAGGCCTTTATGGCTTGAGCAACATTAGAAGGATCAGAAGGTTTATGGCCGAGGGGACTAGATGATGTAACCGTCGAAGAAGAAGATCGCTCCGTGTGGGCCGGGCCATAAAATGCCAGCAGCCGCCCGCTAATGAAGAGCGACAGAAGGCCGACAGGGCACTGGAAGGAAAGAGAGCGAGCACGAGTACGAGCTTAGCTCGAGCGTCAACCCCCGGCTCACTCGCCTTGCTCGGACTACGAAGAGAGCATTTGGTAACTCTCAAAAGAAGAGACCCCATGAAAATCGAATTAATTTTTGCTTTTTTTTTGCTGAATCTTCAAGAACTCCCGAACCTCATCGTCTCAATGGCAGTATCCAATTAAAACACTTTCCAAATTCCACTCCGGCATCAACCTAATCTCTACTCTGAGCCCCTGGCATCAATGTCAGGGCAGATCAACACCCGCCTCGAATGTGATTGTGTGAATGTGCCACTGAAGTGATTCCCGGCTTCTGTTGCACGCGGGTCTAGTGCCGTTTGACATGTCAGATAATCGAATGCAAGCAACTCTGACCTCCAGATATGCTCGTATGTGGAGGGGCAAAACAACCCTTAAAACTGAGTGAGTGAGCGAGTGAGTGCCAGAGCCATATAATTAGTGTAATTACCTCAACAGCCTACTAAAATTGAGAAAAATGCAAACAAAAATTAAGAAATCACAACATTTATATCCCCCTGTCAACGAGCCCAGGTCCGCTCTCTCTCTCTCTCTCTCTCTCTCTCTCCTTCAATGCACACGACGCACCGTTCCCCCTCGGTCCACACAGAGATCCTGACAATGGGCAGAAATAGAATTCCGCTGCCCCTGGCCCCTGGTGCTCCTTTTCCACCGAACAATTGAATCGACAGGCATCTAATGACAGGGTGGATTGCAATTTTTCGCTTTAATTTCAGTGCCAACTTCTGTTCGGTTCGGATCTGCTTCCCTTTCTGCTCTGTTCTGTTCTGTTCTGTTCTATTCTGTGAGTTCTTTCAGAAGACGACGCATAAATAAATGAAACTTTGCAGTTGCATTGTCAGCATCGTCCAAAGAGATTCGTTATAAATTATTGTACGTACATTGGCTGGCAACTTCCGCCTTAGATCTACCCCTTACATACACGAGTACTGGCTAATTGTGAGGCGGCATCAGGCATCAGACATCAGGCAGATGATGTTGCCAAAAAAAAAACAGAAAAAGCAAAACGCAATCATTAGGGCTGGCTGCTCAAAAAGTGCTGCCATCATGCAGAGGTACAAATGCGTGCCATATCCTTTGGGCCATTTACATGGAATTCTCGGGATCCTTTGCTTGAAAATATTTTGGCTGTAGCATAATTAACGCCTAATGAAAATATTTTGGTCTGCGGCACAACTCTTTGAAATGCCAGCCACACAGCAAGCTTCAACCCCACCCAGCAAAACAAATTTGCATTGTCTCTATCTTTTTTTTTTTTAGTCGGAAAAGTTACAAAAGATTCCCGCTAGAGTTTGGACGCAGAACGCAGAGGTGCCACAGAGGTCTCAAAGATGGCAAAGGATCGCCGTCAGCCGAGTAAGTACCAGTGACTAGGCTAGTGATTACGATTGTCCGTCGGTTATGACTATTTTAAGGTGGTTTGCGGTCGGCAACCGAACATTTTTCTGCATTTTTAAATTTCTCAATTATTTAAGAGGTCATGCCTCTTCTTAAAAATTCAAAAAAAATTATTAATGTCTTCTGGTAATGCATCAAATTTTTTTTTTTAGGAATATATGTAATACAATTGAGTTTAAAATTGTACAACCATTTTAAAGCCACATTTTTCTTTAATTTATTTCCAAATTGAATTTCCTTAAGCATCTTCTTTCAACGAATAAAAAACTTTTCAAAAAGTGCTTCTATTTTGACTAAAAAAAAGCCGGTTTTGGGCATTTTAGAACAAAGGATGGAAAAACTGGGAAACTGCTTTTTTAGTGGGTCAAAATTAGTGCATGGAACACCAATACCTCTTAGGGAAAAGAAAGCACCGAGAACTGAAGGCCTTACATTTTGTACCTGTAATAAATTCGAATATTAATTGAAGAACCTGAAAACTGTACGAATTTTGTTAATTTTTTCGTTTTACAGGGGATCCATATCCATATGTATTTATTAACGTTAAGCCATTGTGGTTAAATCTAATGAAAAAAAACCCAAATTATATAAAAACTATTTTTAATGACTGAAATTTTATGAGAACCTTTTTGGAAGTATTTTTAATGATTTTTTTATCGTATATATGTACCTTCTATATTGTATCATTCCATTTCCATCCACAGAGGTTCAGAACAGCAGAACATCTTCATATAATCTTAACAATTAATTCTAGTTAATATTAGATGCAATCCAGAGCTGCGATTATGTCGGAAAAACAGATGAAATTTACCGGACACAGGCCACAAATCTTGATGGTCTGCGAGTTATCAGAAGTTCTACCCAGGGTTGGGGGGATGGGAAGGATGGTGTTGGTAGCACAGAGCATTACATTACTAAGTAGCAGCAGAAACAACAAAGCCAAGAGGAAAAGTCAGCGGGGAAGAGGCCAACGCAGGGCCAGGCCAGGGATTGGATGGACTGGACTGGAGTGGAGTGAAGTGGAGTGCAGAGGAGAGGGATATCCCAAGGCGTTGGCATCGTTGTCGGCATTGTCATCAACACATAACTGTCAACTATATCGCAGTGCAGTTTCAGGGGGTTGGTTCTTTCAATTCCGCTCTTTGCCGGTGCTTAAATTCAAATGCGTATAGTTTGAGTTCCATTTTGAGTTTGAGGGTTTCGGCGTTTCAGGGAGGTTTATGCGCCCCATGGCAAATGACCCAAAACAGAGACATCATCATTAGGACATCAAATGGGCCAAACGGCAGCCGTGAAAATCGGGGAAAATCATCGGGCAAAATCATCAAAATGAAATGCATACAAAGTGAAATTTAACAGCATTATGTATGCAGATATGTTTTGTAAGAGTACATTCTCGTACATACATATTCCGACATATTTTATGCATTTGGCATTTGGGTGAAGTGGCGGGAATCAAAGCCGAGCCGAGCCGAGCAGAGCCGTGGCACAAATAAATAAGTAAAATGCTGCATAATTTATGCATTTAATGTAAACAGACAATTTGGCGTAGCTTTCCCGGCGATTTCCCAACCGTAGAGGTGGTTGGTTGGGCGCCAAGAAAATGACGTAACGGGAACATAAGGTTACGAGTGCGAGGGCAGACCGAAAAGTGGACCCATTTCCATGGGTTACCAGAAATTTTACTTCAAATGGAGCATTTTATTCTCATGAAATATTGTTCCTTCGACACAAGAAAGACCTCCAGGGAAGCCAATCATTTTCAACAGCTTTGGAGAGAAATTTTTTTGGTACACGATTTTTTTAGCGTGGCCAGGTTCTCTTATAGCCACAAGAGAGCTCTCAAGATTGGGTTTCCAAAGTAGTCTTTAACCGATTTGGTAGATCTGAATTCCTTGCAGATATTTTCGAACTTTGATACCATCTGTTGCAATAGAAGAAGAAACTTGCCAGTCAACCCTCGGTAAGTTTTGGGCTGCTATTCAAAAATGATTTTAGTTGACAGCCAACAGTCAGCGCCGTGTCAGAAATCACGAGAGCAGCAACAGGAAAAACCCGAAGGAAAAAATGAAAGAAAAACCGTACAAGATTCTACTGGGGTGGGGATGGGACTGGGACTGGGACCAAGGAACAGACGGCTGGCTATGAGTAGCCGTCAGGGCGGCACTTGATGAGCAAATCAGGGCCCGGGTCCATGGTTCATTGACGTAGCAAATTGGAACTTCCTCTGGGAGCAACCAAAAACGAGAGCTGGAGAGGGCAGGGCAGGGCCATGATGATGATGATGTGAATGAGAATAAGAATGAGAATGATGTAACTCCCCGAAGGAGGCTCTTAAGTAGCGCCAGGTAAGCGGGTGAACAGAATGGGATACAATGGCAATGGAATGGCATAAGCGGAAGTGCAGCGAGGAGGCTGAGGAAAGTATCTAAGAGATGCGCATATTAATGGCACTGATTGTGCCGCACAGATAAACGAAACGAAACGAAACGAACTGAGGAGCGAGCGGCTACTTGAATTACATTTACATGGTACTCGGCCCATGTCCGATGACAACCCGTCCTAAGCGCATTAAGATGCGAATCGAGACGAGCATCGTCTCCATCTGGATCACTTGCACCATTCCATTCCATTCCGTTCAGTCATTCATTCATTCGTTCATTCATAGACACCATACGCTCTCACCCATTCATAAAAATCAAACAAGACGATCTGTCGCGCTCTTTTGTCCAGAGTTTACCCTATATACAACTCGTCATATTATGACAATGTTGGATGGGTTTATTTACCTCGCACCGACACACAGATACAGAATGTGCAAAACGATCATCATGATCGTAAAAAATACAGCGCCAAAATACAGGGCACATCAAAGACCTTAATGGTCCATAAAAAGGAAAGACTGCACTTTGTTGCAGAACCGGAAGGGGGACAATTATGCAATGGAAAGCTGGGGGGAAAAACTGTACAACAAGTAAAGATACAAATATTAGAAATACAGTTGCTCATTATTCAAGTTAAAGTAATGGAAAACCTGAAGCAAAAGAATATCCACTACGATTACGATTCTGGTTTACGATACTATTAAAGATACAATTTTCAGTAGACAAGTTGGATTGGATTCTGTATGGAATCCAGAGGAAATTGTATAAGAAATCTCAGCAGAGCAGTGTTGCATTCGATTACCTTCGTTTGCATTTATACGATTATCCCAAGGAGATGCCCCCGGCCCCGACCCCGACTCCGCGACCCCCAACTCTTCGACTCCGTTCATTAATAATTATTAATCATAATTCTCTTAATGGCGGGCGTTTAAAAACTGTTCGAGCGTCTTAATTGGTTTTGCTGCTTGGCTGAATGCTGAATGCCGGATTGTAGGTGGAGGTGGGGCCACTGGCCAACTGCTGGCTAACTGCCTTCTGAGCCAACTTCCGCTGGCCAGAGAGCCATTTGACATGTGCATTGGATGATTGAGCTGCAGTGCGCGAGTATTTCCAGTAATTTGGGCTCATTAAAACGACTTCGAAAGAGAGGGACACACTGCAAGTGTCATTCGAAAGGGAGCGCGCGCGACATGTGGGAAATGAGCAGTAAAAAAGAAGAAACGAGAGGAGCCGGGAGAAGAGCAGCCAGGAAATCGAAAGACAATAGAATTGCGGCGGCGGCTTTCGGTAATTGTTGGCGTTGGTCATGGTGAACCGTAACAACAGCAACTGTCAGAGACCGGTCTCGGTCCCAGTCCCAGTCCCAGTCCCAGTCGCAGTCCTAGGGATAGGTACGATATTGCGACGACCCTACAAGTGCCCAGCGCTCTGGCTGATCGGAGCGGAACACGTGCGTGGGAGCAAAGGCTCTAATTAGGGCCTTTAAACAGCTGCCTCTCACTCGGCCCTCCACCACCACCACCTCCACTCCTTCTTGACCCTTTCCACATGCGTGTGTGGGTGTGTGTCTTCTCTTTTTTTTGGCATCTTTTTGATGTTTGCGTAGGTTTATGTAAATTACCCCGAGGGCCAAGGTTCCATGTCCATATAGACCATGTTAGAGGCGCAAATGATTCCTAGAAGGCAGCAACTGTAGCAGGAGCGGCAGTGGCAGCGGCAGAGGCAGAGGCAGCGGCAGAGACAACTCTTTCCTTTCATTCACTTTACCATCCGCAGGTTCCTTTCATTTGCATAGGAAACACAGTTAACAGAGGAAAGAGATCTATCGCATCGTATATGGCAGGGGAATGTGTGCACACCATACATATTTATCCAGGGTGACGCAAAAGATCTGAGAACCCGAGTTCCATAGAATATGTATTCGTTTGGGCTTTGACAATAACTCAAGAAGCTAGAGATCCTATGGTAATAGAATTAAAGGACTTTGCCGTGAACTTAGAACCATTGTTCTTAGGTTTTCTATTATATAGATCGTCCAACATAGTCCTTCAATTTCCCTCAAATTTCTCTAAGCTGGGGAAAAACCACAGATTCGAACACTTTGATTTAAATTTGTATGGTATAAATTGATGGTATATTTATATTTATAGTACTTTTAGCTTATTTTAAATATTTAATTTAATTTAATTTATATAAATATTTAATATTTAGTTGAAATATGCCATTTTTCTCTCAGCGTAGCTACAATTTACGGAGCTTTTATTGTATCCAAAAGTGATCCGAATCCTGTAAAACTCTATTGAAATGTACTTTTGGAAGATTTTTCCACGTACACCTCTCCAGTTGTAGTTGTTCCGCTAGTTTCTGGGTTCCGTGCGACTGCAAGAGAGCCTCTCCTACTGCATATTTGCTTTTGGAACCTCTCCTCTCGCAGGATTGCTTTATGACATTGCCGTAAACCCTTTTAGCGGCGTGCGCGGAAGGACCAAACACACACACACAGCGCTGAAAACAACAGTAAAACAGAAGAACAGCATGAAGAAGAGGCAGCCAAAGTAGAGGAAGAAAAGGGACCACCCATGCCCCGTCCCCCCGTTTCGGCCACTGTTGATTTTTCGCGGTCTAATAAAAACAGCCCAAACAACAAAACCAACAAAAAGAGTTGGTACGGGTTTCCCCTCAAAGAGTTGAGGCCGCGAGCGGCACATTGCACTCGATTGCCGCCGCCGCCGCCGCTCACTTTTCCACGGAAATCACGAAAACCCTTCGGTTTTCCGCCGTAGCCGCCGCCCGCTCAACCGCTTCGGGTGTGAGCATTTGCATAACGCCGCTGACGCTGACGCAGAAGCCAACGTCAGCGTTCAGTGGAGCTTTCGACTGGAGACAGACAGCTGTTGGTGGTGGAGCTTTTGATTGCAGAGTGGCTACGAGGGGAAAGGGAGTACTGGAGAGCCCTGGAGAGCGCGAATGAATGAATGAAGGAGCACTGTTGAGCGGGAGTAGGGGTTCTTAACCGATTCTTGTGCCCCGCCGAAACCGGTTCGCGACTGATCCGATCACCTGAGTGTTGGACTAAACTCAAACTTTGAGCTTTAGAGTGGACCACCAATGCAGAAGCACAGAAGAAAAAGGTCACCAAGACGAGACCTTTTTGCACTTCGATCATGGGTTGATCTTTTGTAGCGGCCAGTGGCATTATGTAGAAGTCTGCTGTATTTCGTATTCAACGATCGACCTAGTGACATACTAAAGCACAAGCACCCGATAGTACATCACAGGGGTACAATATTTCTCTTTAATTTGGACAATATATTCTTATATATAATATGTGTTATTATTACATCTATTAATGGAGGGCAAAGCTCACTCGATATGAGTCAAATATGGGGACCACGACGACCCAAAACTTGTTTATAAATCAGAGGGTATTCCACATTCCATTTTCCTTTTCTATATTGTGGTTTCAAGTTTATATTTTCAGTGTTTTGGTCCACTCAAATGCACGACAGAGTGCTTTGCCAGCCCTGGCCAGAGGCAAGCACAAAACCTGAACGTCTGTTTATGAGTCTTGAGTGACTGGTCCGGTCCGGTCCGCCCCACGCGGTGACGTAGTCCCCGTAGTAGCAGTGCGAACGGAACCGCATCGAATCGAACCCGCCGCCGATCAGGCCACCGGGCGCAAAGGCAAAGCCGCTCGCTCTGATAAGCTATCAGTCAGTGCCGCCCCCCTCAGACCCCACAGACCCCATGCCCCCGGGGTCCCGGGGTCCCGCCTTCCACGGGCAATAAATAAAGATAAAATGTATAACATTTTCGTTTCAAAATACGGGTAAAAAAAAAAGAAAGTAGCAAAGTTTATTTGAGGCATGCCCTGGTATATACAATGTGGCAAATGATGACGATGACGACGATGACATAGATGGGGCTAATAATGGGGCTGCTGCTGCCAACGACGGGGATGATGAGAGGGCGCTATAAGCAGTCGGCGACCTTGAGGTAAATGCGGTGTTCGCTGGCCAAAAGCGCGAACTTGGCATCGAAGCTGATGCGCTCGACAGTCTTCTCACAGAGCTCGACCCGGTGCCGACGCAGAAAGTATATGAGTCCCAGCTTTATCTGCAATTGGCCAATCTGCATCCCAATGCAGTGCTTGGGCCCGGCGCCGAACGGCAGATACGACATCGGGGCCTGATGTGATTTATTTTCGGCGCTAAAGCGCTCCGGATCGAAGCGATCCGGATCCGGCCAGTACTGCAAAAGAGAGATTTTACATTAAAAAAAAGCAAATCTAAGACAAAACTGTGAAAGGAGGTCTATCGGTCTTTGTGTTATTGCTAGTTTCTAGTACAGTTTGACATCGCCCTACTGTTCCTAATGATAGATAGTCGTGGGCTCTAGTTAAAAGTTCCTAGAACCATATAAAATATTAGATAGCAAAGTTCCATTAATTTCTGTGGTACCCGAAATTCGATTCGATAAGATTGGGGAAAACTAAATAGAACTTTGTATACCGTCAAATGAATTTGCCAATTAGTGACGCACAAAAAAACTAGTTCTATCTGGATAGCCTGCCTTTAGGGCTCGCTCCCATCCTCACCTTTGGGTCATGGTGTATGGCCAGATTGGATATATAGATGGGCATGCCGCGACGGGCATAGCACTCGGCGTGCGGACGGAGCGAGTAGAAGCGCTTCTTGTTAATGGGGGTGCACTCGCGCTCCAGCAGCGGCACAATGGGGTACTTGCGGTGCGTCTCCTCGACGATCATTTCAAGGTATTGCATCCGGCCGATTAGCTCGTAGCTGAGCGACCCGGCCGGGGACTCCTCGAAGGTCTCGCGTATCTCGCGCCGGAGCCGGGCCTGCATGAGGGGCTGTTTGGCCAGCTCGTAGAGGGCGAAGGAGAGGCTGGACGAGCATGTCTCGATGCCGGCCACCTCGAAGCTGGCCGCTTGGGCGGCCAGGAAGTCGCGATGATGCGTGAAGTGAGACTTGTCCTTCTGCAGATCCGCCTCCTTCTTGAGCGTTAGCAGCATCTCGATGAGATCGTTGCGCAGGTCGCCGCCGCGCTCCCGCTCCTCGATCACCAGCTGGATGACCCGGCGCAGAAACTCCGCATGCGGCTCCGTGAACAGACGGGGCCGCAACAGCGGCACCAGTTTGGGCAGGTAAAATATCACGAAAAAGTCAATTATCCGCCGCACATTCGGCCGGAAGATGTCCTGACAGTGTGAACCAATCTCCGACTGCGTGCTCCTCAGGCTATACGATCTCAGGCCGAAGGCGATGCTTGCGATCATGTCCGTGTTATACAGATCGCACACGTCCTTAATGCTCACGATCACGCCGCGTGCAGAGGCGTCGCTTCTCCGCATATCGCGCGTCAGTCTCTTCAGATAATATTCCAAATCGCAGCCAATCTGAAAGGAACCGCGAACAATTAGGATTGTGACATTTAAGATTATATCTCAATATACCTAGTATACGCTCAGATATGCTCAGAATAAAGCCATCTGCGATTCCATAAAGCTATACTCTTTAAAGAAGGGAATCTATCAATGTGATCTCATAATCTATTATTAAATCTCTCATTCATGAAATGCAAATTGCATGCAATACAAATTAGAGAAGATACAAGAGATAATACATAGGTGTGCTCAATCCATCATATATCTGATAGCTACCATGGGAACGATGGATCTGGAAGGGTATCTGAGACTTTCTTTCTACAAAGTTTTATTGTTTTTTCTGAATGCATTTAGCTAGATTTTGATCAATGTGAAAAAAAAACCAGTTTGTCATTTACACTAGGCAGCACGGCTATGCTATGATCTTTTTCATCGGTTTTATAACTTTTTGTTTGATTTACTGAAAAACTGCTTTCGGCACTATCCAACAAACTTTCGGTTAGTCAAAACAATTAGTGTGAATGTCTTTATTGTTAAGTTTGACCAAAAAAAAAAAAGGCACACCTGTCCGGATCTCACTGGCCAGCAAGAAATTTCGACTGCAAGTTTTTGTTTCTTCTTTTTTCAATTTTTTTTTTTTTTTGGCTTGGTTTAAACCTATCCACCAGGTTTTTGGTTTATATTAAAGTATTTTCAGAATGGTAAATTAGTAAAAATTTGTTTGTTTGATTGTTTAAAAAAAAAATCTTGACTTTAAACTTTAACAAATCCATAGAGATTGCAAATGAGTCGTTTAAAGCCTCTATAAAACACTTAATTAAGAAACAATAAACCGTATATCTAATCGAAAAAAAGAAATTTGACTGTTGTAAATTTTCAAGCCGGAACTAGCCGCTTTCAGTTATCGAGCAGCCACTGTATAGCATATATTCTCCGCGGGCCAACATTCGATACTTTCTGACCTTTGATAAGAGTATTCCAAATCAACGAAAGAAAGAAATATAAACAAGAAATACAAAAAAGAACCGATGATAAGGCGAAAATTTTGACAGCCTGGAGAGTCTCTTTTTTATCAGCGTGATATGGCTGCACTCCACACCTATAGCAGACCTATTCATATTGGTGGATAGTGCAAATATTCTCCGACACGCCTACTCGATCAGCGAGATAATATTTGCTTCCCCTCTTTAGCCCCTCATTTTGTTGGACAGTGTAGGTTTTAAAAGTTCGTGGCAGGCGATCGACCGACATCGAATGTTACTCTCTCTCTCTCTCTCTCTCCATCTCTGTTGCCCCATTCCAGTGACTCACCTCCTCCATCAGCGAGAACATTTGCTTAATCTTCGCCCCCGTAAAGACGGGGGACAGCCTCGTCCGTATTTCCCGCCACTCTGGCTGCTTGGCGAAGAAGAGGTTGAGCGAGCCCATCTTGTCGTGTCGCAGATCGCATTTGGCGAACCGATTCGAGAAGCTCACAAAGTCCTCGACGAGCACGGTCCGCACCAGCGACAGGTCCCGGATGAGGAGCGCCGGCTGGTGGAACAGGTAGATGCCCACGATGGGCTCATTGCGGAACCGCTCGTCGAAATAGAAGCGACGCAGCTGCAGCGCGAACGACTCCTCCAGACGCAGCACCTTGCTGAGGTTCCCCAACAGATGCGTCGGCTGCACGAACTTGACGCGACGCCGCTGCCAGTAGACATAGGTGCGGCGCGACCACACGAACACGGCCGTCAGGATGGTGACGATGGCCAGCAGTATGTTGGTGGAGTAGACCATTGTGGCGGTGGCGGAGAGAGATGTGATCTTCTCTCTGCTGGGGACGCTGTTTCTGCTGGCGTTGGCGTTGGCTTTGCTGCGACTGCGAGTGCGAGTGCTGTTACTGCGTGGAATTCCTTCTGTGTGTGCGCGTTTTTAGCTCGTTTTTTTACAATTAAATAAATAAATACTTAA
The DNA here is from genome assembly GCF_003369915.1 of Drosophila miranda. Classification (NCBI taxonomy): domain Eukaryota; kingdom Metazoa; phylum Arthropoda; class Insecta; order Diptera; family Drosophilidae; genus Drosophila; species Drosophila miranda. The sequence continues at coordinate 14,352,462 of NC_046673.1, forward strand.
CAAAATTATATCACATTTGTACAAAAAAAGCCACTAAATGCTAACTATGCGACAATGAAGAAGCAGCAGCTTTCGCGGCAGAAAAAGGGAACCACGAAGAAGACAAACAACGCAAAAAGAGTCGCACAGAAAGAGACGCGCACAGACACACACACATACGGACAGACAAAGAGAGTACAAAAACGCGGAACCGGAACAAGAGAGAGCGTTGAACAAATAAAAGAATAGTAATAATAGTATTAATAAAAAAAGCACGCTAGTAAGCACCACAACGACGCCGGCACGACAGGCCCCAAAAAGCAACAGAACTGGCCGAGATGCCGACGCCGCTGCCCAGCGAGCACTACTATCAACAGGCAGCGGCAGCGACGGCAGCAGTGTATCAGCAAAACAAAGAAACAACAAAAAGCACAAAGCAAAACCGCAGCAACCGCAGCAGCAGAGAGTAACCTCAAATGCAGAGAGTGGCAGCAGCAGAGAGCAGCAGAACAGTTCACAGTCCACAGGCAGCCGACGCCGATGCTGACGCCCCCATCATCTCATGCTGATTAACCGCAAGAGTGTTTGCGGGGGGCAGAGGCAGACATAGCAGCCTGGGATCGCAGAGAGGCAGAAAGAACAAGAAAGAGAGAGCGAAGCTGTAGAATTGAAGTCGCGGCGCGACGCTGCGCTAAGCTAACGGCACAGTGGGATCGAAGTCGAAATGTACTGTTACTGAAATCAAAATTCTCGACATATTAGAATTGTTTCAACAAGCAAACATACATATGTATGTATGTATAAAGCATGCATACGAAAAGCAAGAGGTTGCTCGCTGCAACCACAATATATCGAAAACCAACCAAGTTATGAAAATTTTTCAATTAAATCAATTCCAGATAGATCTGCAGTGTGGACGATGGCACTGTCTCAACACTTTTGCTCTACTGTACGTTAGTTATTCAGCAGAGAGCGAAATAAAATGCGAGCTGCAGAATTGCAGTCGCGGTCGCTGCGCTGCTTTCTTTTCTGGCACATGGCAATCAATCCACAATTGAATCGGAATGGAGCAAAACAAAGTAAATTTATGCATATGTATGTATGAACATTTAAAAGCAATACGGAATGCTCGCAATTATTTGCAATGGGATACAACAGAAGAGTAGTTTCTGTTAAACATATTTATGTATGTACAATCGCCCAGCATTTTTTTCCCCACTGTACTCGAATGGTTAAGAGCACAAAACAGACCGCAAATAAAACTGACGATTAAAAGCAAAACAGCGATAACAATAGCAGCGCAGAAACGTGGACTGCTGCCGCTAGTGCTCCACGTGACGACGTCGCCCGCGTCAGCGACAGCGACAGCGAAGAGAGCGTCAGAAAAAGAATGGTTCGTTCGCTCGCGTGGGGACAACGATTTAAAAATAAACTTGCGAATTCTCTTCAACTTTTTTGTAGCTGTTCTCTTCTCTCTGTGCTCGTTCTTTTTCTTGTGTTCTTTGCGGTTCAGCTGATTTTGTTTTTCTTTCACGCGGCGCTTCTGCTGGCAGGGCTGGCTGCCAGGGCACATATGACCCCGACCAGGGCTGCACTTTCTACGAAAGCAGCACTGGTAGGAGCGTGAGTGGGCGCCAAATTTGATTTCAATAATACTTTTTACTCAATATTTCGCAATTCTTCCTCTCTCTTTCTTTAACAGAAAGAGCAACTGTTCTCCGTTTCTCACTCTCCCTCTTTGCACGAACGGACATCAGCACTTCCTCTTCCCCATCGAGCAACTCCTCTCTTTCTTCCTTCAAGGACAGGAAAAAGGAAACTCCATTTACAACAATTGACAGAAATTTGCACTTTTCTGGAAAACTTTCACATTTCTCAAGATTTTGCCCTGCTCTCCCCACTTCCTTCATATCATATCCTTCTCTTTCACCTCCTCCTTCATGGGTAAAGAGCGTGCCACAGTTACAGTTACAAATGTGCAACATTTCCGGTGTGGCGCCGCTTGGGGGATAGCCAAAAACTGTTTTGGCCACATTGATGGCTGCATATACTCCATACATATGTTGGCAAGAGAAAGAGTGAGAGAGAGGGAGAGAGTGAGGTAAGAAGCGGTGTGAGAAAGAGGCCGGGAGCGTGTGTAAAGGAGTGGAGTCTTGCTTTGATTAAATTTCACGCACGACCGCCGCTTCGCCAGGGGGAACAGAGGTTCAATTTGGATTTGGAGACTTTTTGGGGAGTGAGCGAGAGTGAGAGAGCACACACAGAGACACACAGACACGCGTTCGCGTTGACATTTACCGCTGCATTTCGATTTGCATGTGCCTTGCGGATGGTTGCGTTGGAGGGGGGGCTAGAATGAAGTAGAGGCGGCGATACCCTACCAGAGAAAGGTATGTTGACTTTTAGCACATGTTTGTCACGAAACTGTTCCAATATCGTGGGCATCATTTATGTTTCTAAAATTCCATTTTATGTCTATGCGTTTAAGCATATATGTATGTATGTATGCAAAACACCCATATATATATGGTTAAAGGGTATCTAAGCCGCCGGCTGCCGAAGCTGAAATTTTATGTGTTATTTGCACTGTCGCTTTGTCGCTGCTTCGTCGCTGCTGCGTCGCTGGCGATATGTCAATAATCGTTGTTGCTTATGCACATAACGGCTCTGCAAATACAGGGGCGCACTTGTCGCAGCACCCATCACCCATCGCCCGCTGTCCACACCCCCTGGTCGCTTGGTGCACCCCCGCCCACACCGTACACCCCATCAAAATCCGCTGAGCGAAAATCAAAGCCGTCTCAATCAACAAACAAAGAGACAAACAAACAAACAAACAAATAGTGAGACCGGAGAGCGGGGGAGAGGAAGACAAACATTTGTGTGCGCTTTTCCCGCCCAAGGAGTGGGCGTGGAGGGGAGGTGGCGGAACGGAACGGGTGGCATTTGCTTTTCCTATTTAGTTTTGGCTGCAACTTTGTTTTCCTTCCATTTACGCTATTGACATTGGAAATCTTTTAATTATTGTCACGCCTCGCATACACCCTTCCACTCTTCCTTCGGCATAGTTTCCCCCGACCGCCCCACCCGACACCCACTTGGTGTGGGAGTGGCGTCAGGTGGTGCCGGTGATGATGGTTCGGCATGTCGTGAGGATTATATGGGGATTAGTTCTCGAACAGTGGGAGGGTATACGATCCAAGAAAAGCTCCACACAACACACTCGCTGCTGCTGCTGCTGATGCTGAGGGATGGAGAGCCTCCGGTCCCTTACCTGCCGCCACAGACAATAGTTTCCCAACTGATTTCCCCTCTCCCCTTGAGGGAAGTTTCATTCCCATATCTGTTCGAACGCTTCAGTGGGCTATGTCTTCCACATTCCACATACATATCTCTCAAGGAGCGATCTCCCTGGCTGATCTCATTGATCCTTCCACCTGCCCGCATTCCATGAGGATGCCGCACTGACCAGCGCCTACCGTACCTCCCGCTCTTTTGGTCCATGCATGGTCCAGTAATCTCTCTATTTCGGGGGCAAATCCTTGCACATGTGCGCGCCCTTGATGTTGCACCGCCTTCAGCGGCGGTGCAGCGGGGAGGGGAGTGAGTGTGTGGCATGGATAAAGTGCGCAAAATAGATGCGTAATTTGACGTTAATGTTACGCTAATAATAATCTGTCAGCCGGCATTAGATGGGTAGATGGGTAGATGTGTAGATGGTAGATCCTCAGATTCTCGGATCCTCGGATCCTTCGGCAGCTGATCTTTATCGAATACACTCACACACACGCACTCCCTTTTGATGCCGATCGTGTAATGTGCTTAGCCCTTCTTTGGACTCACTCCACTGCTACTTTGCTCTCTCTCTCGTCCGCTTTCTTTTCGCTCTTTGTTGTGTTTGCCATTTTGACGGGTTTCGATTACGTTCTGCTTCAGCCTCCCTTCCCCTACTCTCTCATCGGCCTGCTCTCTCATGTGTGTAATCCACTCTGCTCGTTCGTTGCGTTGCTCAATGTTAAATGGTGCGCGCCTAAGTTGAGCAAATTTCCCCAAGGCCTCGAAGGACTTTTGCGCACGCCCCTCTTTGTCCCATTTAAGAAGATACTGTTTTTTATGCCCTCGCAAAGAGTATTACTATTTACACCAGATGTTTTGCAGCGCGGCCAAGGAGCCACGAGGCCCTGCATTTACATCAACACAAAAGCTTTCGCCCAGAAAGAACATCGTTCTAAAGAGGAGACGTTTATTCAGTCGGAGAGTAAAATTTCTCTTCAAAACTTTCCTGTGGCAAAAGTTCAAGCTCAAGGTTCAAACGCGTTAGCCGATGTAAAGACGTAAATCCCAAATCCCAAATGCCAAACGTGCGAGAAGTGATTGCAAGATCAGGGGCAGGGGTGGCCGAATCGTGATGCATTTATTACAACAGCAAATACAACAGAAAGCTTCGTTGCGATTGCATGTGTGTGAGTGATGAATAGGATGTCCGCTAATGCAAGTAAAGCTTAACCAAAGCACAGATCGAGAGAGCGATAGCGAATCGAAGAGAAGCGCGATTTGAAGACGAGAGAGAGTGAGCTTCTGCATAGGCCGCTGCCGTGCGTGAGAATATATATGTACATATGTATATATGTACATATGTATATACGTAGATGTCAAAGGTATACAGTGGGCAGTGAAAATGACAAACAATAACTGGGATTTATACATATGTATATATGTATTTAACTGCTGCCTTACCACTGGCTATGATCTATGTATGTTTTAATGGGTAATATAGTAACGGCTGATTAACCCAACAGCTAGTTAAGATTATTTTCTTGTTTTTTTTAAACTTACCAAGAGAAAAAAAGGAGGATAACCCTGTGTATGGACCTTGACTGTCCACAACGCACAACGCGAGCCTGCCCGCCCATAAAGTCAAAACCCAACAAATGCAAAGTCAAAACGCAGACCAAAATCCTCAAGAAGCAAAAACCCAAAACATTAAAAAGAACTTAGAAAAGTGGAAAGGAATGGAATGGCACGGAAAACAATCCTTTCCAGGAACCCTTTCCAGCCCAAAAAATGGCACCCAAATTCGAGCGATTCCAGCGGCGGCGGCGGCCCTGCACTAGAAACCTACAAACCTAAATAGATCGGGTCAAGTTCTCGGTAAAGAGTTGACCCCTAACCCAAAAAAAATGAACACATAAAAAACATAAAGGCGAACAAAAAAATCACAGAAAAAACTGGCACGCAAAAAATTACAGAAATACAAGGCTGCAAAAAAGTGGACAAAAAAAGAAGAGAAGAGAAACGGATCGTAAAACGCGATTCCTGGTAGCGTAGGTAACGGTTCACTCAGCTTAACCCCTTTCTGGACCGGGCGGAACAATTGCAAATTGTATTTGTAGAGCGAAAAGGGGTTAAAAAACAGGCAGAAAGAGAGAGTGTGAGAGAGAGTGAGCGTGAGCGAAAGGGCGGGCGGGTTCGGTCTGCTTTCATTCCTGTTATGCTGCTGTTTTTTTGGGTGAAGAAGGATATTTTCAGGTATCCGCTGATGCTATGTTCATCCTTGTAAATTATAACAGGGAGCAGGACCCTGTTATGCTGTTCCTTAAGAACAGCTCTTTTGAGCAATATCCCTTCTTACTGATTTTTCTTCATTTTATCGTATGCTCATAGGTTTGAAAGTTTTACAGCAGTCCTGTTCCAAAGCTCCCGCTGCTCCGCTCTTTCTGTTACTATAAATCTGTAAATCTGTCCCTGCTCTGTTAGTAGTGCTGTCTCTCTCTCTCTCTGGTTTTGCTCTGCTTCTCTGCTGCTTTCAGGTCTGTTTTTTTTTTAGCGGATCGTAAAGTAATAAAAACATAAAAAAGACGAACGACCGACCAGGACATAAATTAGAGAAAGAACAAAACAGTAAAATGTGGAACGGGAACGGGAACACATGCCAGGACGAAGGGTTAAAAAAATGCGTGCACTTTTTTATGACTTGGTCAGCGAATGGGTTAAGCAATGCCCAAAATAGCAATCGATTTTTCTGGTTAATTTTTATGCCCGTTGTTTTTTTTTCGGGACTATTTTGCTTCAGATTTGTTGTTCGAGTTTTATGCTCGGGACTTTCGATATTCGTATCTTGCCTTAGTTTTTTTTCGGGATTACTTTAGTTTCTTTTACAAATTACTTTGGTATTTGTTGTCTATTTTTGGGAAATTGTAAAAACTGCTGGCTGCTGGCCTGGACAATGGTACAATTTTTGTTGTGTCTTGACTTTGGTAGGCAGCGGACTTTTTTCATCTTGAAGATGAGCATTTTCCAGCATTTTTCGAGGGCCGCTTAACATAAAGGCGCAATTACCATTAACCCCTTTGTGGGCCCCTGACTTAACCCCGCGGGACTCGGTTGACTTTCCAAGATGCCGACCCGACAATAAAACTGTCGCATAAGTCAGATCCGCGCCGGGTTAAACAATGCCGAGAACACCGCACAGCCGACACAAAAATTATAAATATTAATATTTTCCCTCGCTTAATATCTTAACCTGCTGTTTGTCTGTCTTTCTTAATATTTCTTAATATCTTAACCTGCTGCTGCTGTCCGTTTGCTTTGATGATCCCTCTCGGTCCGGCCCCAACTCTGCTGCATTTTTTTCAATTAATTTCTTTTTTCTCAGGCTGTCTGTCCAGTGCGCCATGTGTTCCACTCTGCCCGAGAACGGGGGAAGAGAGAGGCTGATAGTTGGTCTACACTCGTACGAAGGAAAGGGACAGAAGGAGAGCCACTGACCAGGGCAGAGAGGGGCCTCAACATTTTTATGGGCCCTAACAAATTTGTACAAATTGCTGTGGTATCGGCTCGATGGCTCTTCCTTTTCCTCTACCCATCTCTGTCGCCCTCACTCGTTCACGCCATCTCCCTCTCCCTCTCTCGCAATTAGTGTGGTCGTGTTGAGACACCAAAATTGGGCCACACTGTTCTCCGTGGTGGCTCCATGTGAAAAAGGCCCGTCTCCCATCTCGGCTCGTCTCAATCGGTAAAAATCACAAAAACGAAAAGGCACAAAGAAAATCGAAGGAGAAAATCGTTGAATGACCATGGAAAACCCATCGAAGTTGTTATGCTCTAATTAAATTTATTTCTTTGGATGGAAATAATTGAGGGAAATCAGGAAAAAGCCAAAGGTGTGGGAGGAAAAGCAAGTGTTTTTATTGCGGGAAATCTTCAATCGAAGAACCCGAATGATAGGATTTAAATATCTCCCTATCGTCTGATATTTTACTCATTTGGACGATGCTCGTGAGCTGTATCTACAGGATACAGTATACGGTATGCCAAAAGTGTGAAGCCCTTTAATAACGGCAGACAAGGCCCTTTGTTTTGGGCTTTACGGACCAGTCGTGGTCCAGAGACTATTAGGCTGCCACACACAAAAGAGTTCACACGGTGCATGGCCCCTGTATTGTACCGCCCCCGACCTGCCGCCTGATTGCACTGCCCTTGTGAACGCCTCAATCAACATGTCGTGGCCATGTCTAAGCCGATGGAAGCCATTCTGGCCAACATTTGGCCACAAGTGCAAGCCCACAAAATGCAGTTGGTTTTGTCTGTGTTTGTCCAGTCGAAAAGTGCAACACAGTGGGGTTCCTCTCCATCTCCGACCACCTTTCATAATGCCTTTATCCGTATCTATCCTCCACCTCCAATGCTCCCAGCCCCCCACCATCCGACCCAATCGAGACAAACAGTTTTGAGGACCCGAAAAGTGCAAAGGACAAAAGTCCAGGAAGAGCCCGAGCAACGCAAGGACTTTGGGGCGAGGACGAGCGACGAGGGACGAGGGACCTTGGGGGCCTGTAATGAACACCCCTTTAAGCTCCAGTCTGAAAATCGCCTTAATTAAGGTGAAATATTAATGCACTCGAATCCAGGACGGGGATACCGACTTTATTTAATAAAATCAATTTCATATCATAAATTTTAATCTGCCACATGAGGCGGCTCTTCAGCATGGAGCAGGGGTGCTGGGGGTTGAAGCTCCTGCTCCATCAGTTGGGTGCCACATATTAATTCCTGTTTCGCACTCCTCGTGCGTTTTACGGACATGCCGTAAATAGTTGCCAGGATGTTGCATGGCTGTCTTCCCCATCCCCCTCCACTCTCCGCTCTCCACTCTTGCTGCCGCCGCGTTGCTGCATTTATTAATAATTATAATGTCTGCGCTTGTCCTGTGCGTCCTCTCCTCTGAATTTTGGATCCTTTTTTGGTGCGGGCTGGGGACGGTAGGGCAAGGTCCTGCAGTTGCCGTTTCAGTCCGAGGTTTGGTATCCTCCGACCTCCGGCATTCATAAATCGCAGCTCATTTCGGTGTGGCCACGGAATGCACACGCATAATTATTTCGGCCTGCAGTTTTGGCTGTGGCCTCGAATCTGGCCGTTGATTGGGGGGCGGATACGGCCATGGGTACAACAGGGTAGCCGGCAACATGGGGAAACAGAAATGTGGCAGACAGGAGACGGGAGGCAGGAGATAGGAGTGTGTGCCAGCGTGGCTTGCCCCAGCTTAGAGCCATTTTTGGGTGGACACGAGATGGTCGTGGGATGGTGTGGGATTCGTTGGAGAAGAATGCAGAGGATGCACACATATACTCGTATGTCCCTTATTTTGCATTCAAATTAACTGAAGTTTGAGGGAAAATCTTTATTGGGAAACTCTGCTCTGCTCTTCGATCATTTCTGGATCTCTGCGGTCTGAGGTCTATCCTCATGTGGCAGCACCAATTTAGTTGTAAATTTATAGGACAGAAGCCGAGATTAGTTTGCATAGTCTATGCCACTGCTGCCATCTCTTATCCGCTTTTTATGAGCCCCCGAGAAGGAAGGCGGAATCAAAAGTAGATGTAGCCCGAAAACAAGGGATGAGTCAGGACAGAGTCTGAAACAGGGGCTAAGGATGAGGATGAGGATGAGCTGCTGGGGGCAATTGAATCCGAGGCGCGAAATTGCGAAATTAAATTTGCAGTTATTGCCCAACCATGGAGAATTGGTTAGCACAGTCTGTCTAACGGTATCGATGGTATCTCATGCCCCTCGGCCCCTGCCCCTGCCCCTGCCCCTACCCCTGGCCACAGTAATTGCCACAGTCACGGATTGAGTAAGACATCCCGGCATTCGGAGGCTGAGAACGGGAATGGAAACTGCAGTGCAGATGTATCTCGGTATTTGTATCTATATCTGGGAGCTGCTGCTCTTTTGGCTGGCAATTTTATGGCATTATAAATGGCCTCTTACCATTTGCATTGAAATGGCGTCATCTGGTTAACCCCAAGAAAAGAAGGAAGCCCCAAATAATGGCCTTCTAAGAAAAGGATAATGAAAGGAAGAGGTTTGTAAAGCTACAGATACTTTCGGATTAAAACTGCAACTGTAACTGAAAACTAATGAAAAAAACAGGAACAGTATACTGCCTGCTATGATATTCTAAGAAATTTGATAGGTACCAAAAACCATAGCTGCAATAGGAAGGATCATTATACCAAAAGTAAATGAATAAAAAATCTTTATTATTAGCTACGTAATTTTACTGTTATATTTGGATAGTCTTCTTAACAGTAGAATATATGTTATAAATGTACATATGTATATTCCAGAAGACAACCCCCGGCTCACTCGCTTCTCGCGCTCGGCTCGCTGGCGCCAGAAAGATATAAAATAAAAGTAAATAATAAAGGAAATAAAAGAATTCACAAAGCAAAGAGCCACGAACGGTATTGTATTAACTTTCCGGCAAGGAAATCGTTTCATAAAATTCATTCGTCACCAAAAACCGCTTTAAAGAGCACCGGGATACGTGTATCTCTCTCCGGGGTAGATGGATATCCCTTGCCTGGTGCCGTTTCAAAAGAGTTTCATATTTGGTGGCACCAAATATTCCCTCCATTTATTTGCATCACCTCGTCTGCGCCCTTCCTTCGGTCGTGTCTCAAAGTGAATCGCTGAAATTGCCACCAAAAAGCAATTGTGGAGAGGAGAAATCCATTTCAGGTTATCCGCGAATTTCAATCAGTCCCAGGCGGCCTTCATTGACAACCAAATGGGGATTGGGTTTGGGATTTTGGGGGGGAGGGAATGGTGTTCGGGAGTGAGGCAGTCAGGGAGGTGGCTCTTTTGGGCCGCATAAAAATAAACACAAAGGGCATACGTGAGATGCCGGAGATACAGTTGGGGGCTGTAGCACACGCTCCACTCGATTTAAAGGCATTTTGAAAATATTCACTCGGTGAAAAATTGCCCTAGGAAAATCCACTTAAGCAGCTTTGACAAAACTACCGAAGAAGTTGATGAAGACTCTTTGGGTGGGTGCCAGTGGATGCAGATACAGATACAGAGCAAGCTAGAGCTACAGATACAGATACATCCACAGCTGGCTAAGATTTATGGCATCTTTTACATGGCAACCCGTCAGCCTCCCCGCCCCCTTCACCCTCTCGAAAGAGTTGTGCGTACCAGAGGCAGGGAATCTAGGGAAAATCTCATCAAATTTGTTTAAATGCCCATAAATCTATTCGGGCAGCTGCAGCCTCTAAAAAGCGGGGAGGGGAGTGCAGGGGGGTTGATGGGAGGATGGCGTTGATCGGGCTTAAGCTTCGTGTAAACAATCATTAAAAATCATTAACCATTGGCGCCACTTTCTCATAATAAACGATGCTCCGTAGTTACCGAAACTCCCCGAGCTGAAACCGAAACGGAAAGCGAAAAAGCTGCAGATAGATACACATGTATCTGGGAGATACTCTGGCATCAGTGCATCTTTGTTTATGCAATGGCAGCGTGAGAAATTCGCCAAGCCCCACGCCACGCCACACCACGCCCCACGCCCCACCCTCTAGACCTTTGGCTCTTCTGGCAGGCCATAAAAACCGCGTTAGCCATAAACAAAAATCAACGCAGAAGCACAAAAAAAATTTCAAAACAGAAATTATTTGGTTTTCTGGTCATGCCCGAAAGAGCAAGGCGCCAAACTACAAGATACATCTACGAGTGCGAGTGCGAGTGCGAGTACGAGATCCATTCAAAAACACACAGACAAATCTATGCCCGTACTTTCGGCCCCAAGTCGATCCACCAAACAGAACCGATTTTTTATTGGAAACATTTTTATGGGACGGCGTTTTTATGGCCCAGGCTCCCAGTACAAAAACAAAAAGAGAGAGAAAAACGAGAAATACGAAAACCATCGCGTAACAAAATAGCAAATCGAAAACATCCAAAATAATTAAACAACAAATTGCGCACAAAACCAATAAACAAAATATAAAACAAAGAGAGTGAGGGAGAGGGAAAAACTAAGGAGGGAATATGTTTGGATGGAAAACCGGGAAAGGGGAAGAGATAATCAATCAATTGGAGTGTGGGAGGAGTGGCCTTGTTAGGGCATCATTTCATGGATCCATGGTATATGATAAATGGGCTACTATTTGGGGTTCAAAGTTCGTTTATTAAAGGAACTCGTTGATCAAAGAGGATTTTTAAGAACCATTCTGGATGGCCTGGAGAACTATTTTCTGTGCGTGATCTCTTCCTGACTAAAAGTCGACTAAAACCCCTATACAACATCATAAATAGTCTATTTTACCCTAGTAGAGGGGAAATTTCAGAGTGTTTTCTTCTTCTCCTCATGTCAATGGATTTCTCATAGCGTGTGTGCCCCATGGACTATCCAGAGTAAGCTCTTGATCCTCACTGATTAAAATCAAAATAGCACATAAATTGTCTGAACCTTGTAGACCTTTTGATCCAGATCTAGAATCCAATAACTATATCCCATACTGCACTCATTCGATAACCTATTTTATTTCTTAAAGAAAATCTATTAAACTCTTGCATTCTTTATCAATAAACAGACCTGTAAAGCTTGGTTTAAGCCCTGCTTTCGCCTCACTGTAATTCCCAACTGGTTCTGGCATGGCGGAGGTGATCTTCCGTGGGCTTTTGACCTACATATCGTATACCTCTCGCGCCTTGGTGTAAGGGTATATGTATATAGTGATTTGGACGTAGTGAATCTATTCTCAACTATGGCAGGGAAATGCTTTACGGCTGTTCCCCTCCTTGTTGCAGTTTCGTCGGGCTCTTGAGTCCAAGGGTACTTTCGACTTTGGACTAAATGAAAAATAGCGAATGGTAGGTTTCAATTGTTTATTTTTAGGTAGAATAATTACTTCATGTTCGATGGAATATGACATTTTTTTCAACAATCAATCTCACATTTCATGGGGAAAAGACATCCAACCTCTAGTGTGCTTATAGGGCTGGAGTGTAGCTTAATCTACCCATCCTCATACCAATTTGAAACTCCCTCAATTCCAGACAAAAACCAGCAGCTTAGAAGCTACTTACAAGTATTCAAATAAACAAGAAGCCGCAACCACATCCCCAATCTTTTTTTATACCCATATACTGTACATGTCTCCAACCAAATCTCAATTGTTTCGAGACTCTCCCCCCCAGCCCGTCCGACACGGAGATGGAGCTATAAATCTGAGCGTCAAACGGGGAGCGCCATGGAATAATCAGAAATCAATACAATCTGCGTAATATGTTTTATGCGTTTGGCTTCTACTGGGTCTGGCTCTGTCTTCTTTGCCATTTTTCCAAGCAATTGAGTTTGATGATGCCACACATATCCCACTCCTGCCTCCCGCCTCCCTCTACCCGCCTCCTGCCTCCTGCCTCCTGCTACTCTCTCGATTAAGCCGCAGCCCGAGGGCCATGACGTGACTTTTGCCTTTTCTTTTGCTGCTCTCGACGATAATCAAAAATCACGCACACAATGGATCCTGTAATAGTTGAATTGAATTGCCCTTTGCCTGTGTGCTGTGGCTCTGTGGGTCTTTGGGTGGTTGTGTTCCAGCATGTCCTTGTCTCTCCCCCCCAGACTCCATGTTGACTTTATTGGCCTCATTGCAGGAGGAAAACGAGAAAGAGGATGAGAATGAGGATGACGATGAGCTGCAACTCCCATTTCCTACACCCCCTCACCACCTCTATGACATGCTTTGACATAGCCGCCCCACCCCAGCCGCCTTCCCCAGAACCACTCTCCGGCACCCCAAACAAAACGACCACGCCCCCCACTCGGCCGGGGCCCAAGACAACCCTCATGGGCACATGGCGGCATCGGCATCATTACACGGCCGCGTCGCACGCAAAATTGTGCGAAATTTGGTGAGCCGCGTGTGGCAAGTCGTGTGGCGGATTCAATTCGCAAACTTTCCAGCCCCAGATACGCGTAGAAGTACACAGCTACAGATACTTTTGCCTCCCGCCTCCACCCAGAATACAGACCAGAACCCATTCCCATCCTCTGAGCTCAGCTTTGTTCTTTGGGAGTTTGGGAAAACATTTAAAGAGCGATTGGGAAACAGCAGCAGCAGCTGATGGAACACTAGTAGAGTACGGATGGGTCTTTGAAATGTACTGCAAAAGGGACACGTGAAAGGCATACAAATTATATGTGAGAGTATATTCAGACTTGATGCAAATTTGCAATATAAATTGACAGCCATATGGCTGTTTCCTTCTGATAAAGATCTTATATGAGAAATTTCTGATAAAGCATTTCCATTCTGGCATTACGTTTCAGTCTTACATAACAACATGAAAAAGTCAAATTTTGAAAACAAATTTGTTCTATTTTAATAGCTATTAAGTAGCCCTATGTTCATCAAAAAAATTACAACAATTGAACATACGGTTTTAAAAATACAAGCCAAAATATGACCTGACCTTTCGTTACAAAAAAATAAGAGGTGGCCTTTGGAATTGGATTACAAAATTTAACTGTGCGAATTGAATGGGACCATATGTACAAGATTTTGTATGCTTATAGATGAAGTATTGATCGTTGATTTTCCATGTTAACAAATTTAAGAACCTTTCTGCATTTTATACCCGATACTCAAAATGAGTATATATTAGGGGTATATTAGATTTGTGGTGAAAATGGAAGTGTGTATCCACACTCCTGTGATATCGGACCTTGACGAGTTAGTTTCAAAATTTCGACACACCTCCTTCCGCCCCCGCAAAGGACGAAAATCTGGGGCATCCACAAATATCAGAGACTATTAAGGCTAGAGTAACCAAATTTGGTATCCACACTCCTGTTAGATCTTACTATAAAACGTATATTTCAAAATTTCGTTCCCTTCAGTTTTTTTAAAAAGTTTTTTGAGTGAATAATTATACTATAAAAGTCAAAAATAATAATTATACACTAAAAATCAAGAATAATAATTATTCAATAAAAATCAAAAATAATAATTATTCAATATAAATCAAGAATGATAATTATACAATAAAAATCAAAAATAATAATTATGATAATAATTATTCAATAAAAATCAAAAATAATAATTATTCAATAAAAATCAAAAATAATAATTATTCAATATAAATCAAGAATAATAATTATACAATAAAAATCAAAAATAATAATTATGATAATAATTATTAAATGAAAATCAAAAATAATAATTATTCAATAAAAATCAAAAATAATAATTATTCAATAAAAATCAAAAATAATAATTATACAATAAAAATCAAAAATTGTTATAATGATAATTTTATGTCTCTCTCGCACGCATTCCTTGTCGTGTCGTGCAATATTAGCGCCGTCTGGTGGAGGAGAGCCATGCTGACTAAGTATCGGGTATAAATGTAGAGACTCACAACGTTCCCGTTTTGTTATAAGTCCAAGGAGGCGTCACCAAATTTCGGGGTAATAAAACTTAAAAAATATGTCGTTGGTTGAGCTTGTGCCAATTTTCTGGGATTTTTTGTAGATAGTTTAATATGTCAGAGACACAACGCTTCTACTACGGGGGAATTCTCAAGGAAGAACTCCTTGAATGCACAAAGGACTCCATTGGAACACCCAGAACTCCCACCATCTCGAGATATGTACAGCACCAGAAATCGTTAGATTGTTCGGCCTGTCTCGGACATTCATCAATTGTCCAATGAAAATATTGACAAGTTTTTTACGAGCTGGTTGAGTGATCTGATCTGTTCTGATCCACTATGATGATCAGATGTGTCCGTTCCGCATCGTTGGACCGTGTTTTTCGGGGGCACTCCTCACACCGCTCACCCCGTCTGGGATTCTCGTAAATTAAAACATCAGACTCGAGGCAATGACGTCGTAAAGAAATAAATAAAACATCAAACACTAGAGCTGCAACTGAGAAACGGCAGTGGAAAATCTATTGACTCTGGGACGGGGGGCAAACAATGCCTAGGTTCGAGGCGACAAAAGGACATCTACCGTATGCCTTATGCCGTATTGGGTGATATAGGGAGAAAGGACGAAAAGGAAGACATCGAATGTCAAAGTCTCCGCTTTGTCTGACAGAAACTGGGCGCTGACTAGACAAAAGGGGGCTGATCGTGTTGGAAAACTCTCGCACACCAACAACAGCAAATAAGGACAAAAAGGACACTGCGAGTGTATCCCTCTCTCTGCTGACTTCTGCCCTGCTATCAAATGCTATCTGTCTCTCTGTCTGTGTCTCATTTCTCGTCTCGCTTTCCTTCTATTCGAATGAATCCTTTGTCTCGGGGCCAGGATCAATGAAAACGCTGAGCGCTCGACAATGAATGAAAATGCTCGATCCCGATCCCGATCCCGTTCCTGTTCCCGATCCCTTGCGAGGCACCGAGGCTGCGTGGCTGTGACAGTTTCTGGCCTGACAAACAAACGCAATGTTATCCATTGTCGCAAAATGCTACTAAGAATTATGTTGTGCTCTCGACACAACGGCAGCCAAAAACGACAAAAATTCTATTAAATAAAATTAATGTCCTTTTTTTTCTGGCTCTGACTCGGGGATCCGACTCTTGCAGCGGATGCAACGACAAATATTTGTAAACGCGCCCTTTTTTTTACCTTTGGTTTTCCAGTGCCGTGCCCAGGGGGTGTGCACCGTTGAGGGGGGCTATTATTAGAGGGAGAAGGGGGGAGGCCGGGCAGCTGAAGTGCGGCATCACACGCCCAGCCATTTTCGAGGAGAATGGGAGGATAGGTCGCTGGAAAAGTTTGAAGAGAAAACTTCGAGTATGGAGAAAAGTCGGAGTTCGGATAGGTTTTTGTGTAAATCGCAGAATATAGAATAAATTCTGGTACTCTTTGTTGATATATCTTTGAATATATCAATCTACTATAAAGTGTAGATATATTTATGTATGTACACTTTTGTGGAATCATCTAAAACTTATTGAATATCTGTTTTCAATTCGAATTGCTTCCTTCTTTGTTATTTCTATTTAGTTTGTATTATACTAGTATCCAATACCTTCAGTTCTTATATTCTGGGTACTTTGATCACTTATTGAGCTTTTTTCTGCTCAATATTTATGGACGTTTCCGATTTGGATTGTGCCTATTATTATCCACACACTATCATCAGACAAACACACATTGATAGTCAGGGTACCCGGTACACATACGAGTGTGTATGCTGCATGGGGAAGATGACACGCGGCACTCACCACCAGCAGGCAGGGAGGGGCACTACCAGCGGCAGTGGCAGCGGCATGCACCACGCACCACCAAACAGACGACAGAAGCGGCTCGTGATATTATTATAGAGGTTGGATGTTGCTGTTGTTTCTGATGATGATGATGATGATGATGCTGAGGCTGATGATGATGATCATCTGCGGCAGGCGGTCACCAACCAAAAACGCGCGGCCTTCCACACACTCACACACGGGGCAGAGGCAGAGTGAGAGTGAGACACACGGATACACGGACACAAGGAGGGAAGATTCATAGATACGCAAGAACGAGCCACACATATAGTAGATACAAAAACAGCGTGAGAGCCGCGTGGTGGTTTATGCTTGTTATGGCCAACAGGAGGAGGGGGATATGGCCATAGAGGAGGGGGAATGGCGATGGCCAGAAGGCAGGGGGTGATAATAGAGTAGAGGGGTACCTCTTGAGAACAGCAACACAAAAACTAAATGCAACCGAAGCGTATCGTGCATTTTTCTTGCCTCTTATTTTGGGGGTGTGCACACGCACACGCACGCACACACGAATGCAGTAGTGGCACTCAAAATGGCGGACCTGGCGGGGAGAGGGGTGGAGGGGGGAACTGTTACAAAACTATAGCCATGCAGAAAAGGGGGAGGGGCTGGTTGGGATAGGATCAGCACAGAGCAGAGCAGAGGGGAGTGGAGTGGAGTGGCACCGTGGCAATCTGCGGGTTGCAACAACGCACCGCTCGTCTTTGGCCAAAATGGTTTTCTCGTTTCGTATTCATTTCAATTCTTTGTTTGGCAGGAGGAGGGATTGCCTACAGGAGGCACAAAAGGGGGTAGTGCCAGAAAGGCAGAGAGGGAGAGAGTGAGTGTGTGAAACTTTCAGTTGATGATTGATTCGAGAGCAAAACGAATTCGCTTCTATCGCTGGAGGCAACACGGATTATGGTCGGGAATTGTAAGTCCTATGTATATCATATTTTAAAGAGGAGAATAATTAGAGAATATTTTCTTGACCATCATTTTCAAGGTCTATAAATTCCAATTGTTTCTTAACAAGGGGCATATTTTATCGTTCTGACTATCTTTTCCTGCCCGACTGAACCCTCGGCTCACTCGCCTTGGAGTAAATATTTATGATTTCATTTAATTTCATTTAATTCTAGTTTTTACATCAAATTTTTCAAAATTTTAGAATAGTTTGATCTTGTCCATCGGACATTGATTTGTCCGTCGGCAATTAATATAAAATTGTATCATATATGTAAGATGAATAATCAAATGCATTTTCGTTGTATTATTCAATCATATGTATATGTATATGTATTCATTTCGTATTCATTATAATACGATGTTCCGTATTTTAGTTACTTTAGAAAATTCTATGAATTCATTAAACTACAAATTAAATATAAATACTACTTTCTTTTGCAAACCAATTATTGAACTATAAATAATATCTTGCTGCATCCGGAGCAAAATGACCTTAAACTTAAATATTATCACTAAGATTTAGATATGTAGGCCATTCAGCCGAGAGTGGAAATAAGAAATTATTTATTTAAGTGTTTTAAAATAATTGCACAATTAAATAAAATATATATTTTACATTTCAAATATTTATTTATTAATTAAGTTTATTAAAAATACTAAACTATATTACTATACGTATTAAAATGTGAATTCTATTTAATTTCTAAAGGAATGTACAACGAAACATTAATTTTGATCCATTTAAACGCTTAGTTGTTGGTGTATTTTAAACTAATATTTAACTAAGATAAAATGTACATTTACTTGCAATTAAAAAGGTTTCAATTAGATGACTGCCGCACTGGTATTAATCAGCATTCTGCATTATGTTTTTACCCATATGTTTGCCACCGATGCCACATCATCTTTATCAATTCAACATTCGGCATGTTTTCGTGTTCGCACTAAATTTAAATGTTATAAGTATGAATACATAGACTCAATGATATATAGATGCACACATATACATAAATACATTTCTGGCATGACCACACAAAACCGCCCATCTGCGTGGATCCGCAAATAACGAGAAAAAAAACCCCAAAAAAAAAAAAAAACAAAAATATAGAAAATCCCCAGGCCACCGCACAGAGCAACCGCCAAATAAACTTTGTCATTTTCGGCTGTGCCGGCGAAAATTATTTACTCAAGATTTATGCGTTCCACAACATTGTCTGCCATTCGTTTTTATAGAAGGGGTGGCACATACATATACAAATATATATAGTTATACAGAATAAATGTATGTATTTATTTGCTCTTTTTTTTGCACTGATTTATGGGTCAGGAGGCTCCATTCTTCGTTTGTGGCCAGCCACAAATTTGGAATAAATAATATTGATAGTAATTGATGGAATGGAGAGCATTCAGTGAATACAAATTGTCTATTTGGTATATTTAAATAGATGAATTCCTAGAGTTTTCCTGGTGCCATTTGCCATTTCCCACGCCCCCACTGAAAAAAAAAAACACCAAACAAAATATTTGTTCTTTCAGCGAAGACAATGCGCTTTGATTTAGTTTAAATGGAGTTGGGTTAGGGGAGGAATGTGTCGGTAGTATGTTTTGTAAACATTTTTCCAAAAACATGTCCCAAAATTGTGCCTGCTGACCAGACCAAAAAGACCAGAAGACAAACCAGACGCATTGTCTGGTCCGTTGGTCGGGCCGGGACCTGGTGTCGGCCTTTTCATCTCAAGAAAAATTGACTTGTTACAATTTCTCCCGGCTCTCTCTGTTTCTGTGGAATCACACCTTTTTTGTTGCTATTCGTTGTTCTGGTCAGATCGAGAGGGGCATCTAACTAATTTATTTTTATGCTCGCTTTTTGTCTCCCTTTGTGCGTCGGCAACGCCCTCAGAACTTTCGGTTGGGCCAACAAATTGTCGTCGGCACAATTGAGTGCAAGAATCTATGATAGATTTACGGGGAATTATTGGGAATTTGCCCGATGACAGCCGGGAGAGAGAGGCCCGCTAACTAGGCTAATATGAATGGAATTGTCCTTGGCCAAGGGAGGGAGCATCTTGAAAGGAGTTGAAATGAATGGACCTAATGGTTTGTAAGGGAAACATGACCCTAAATGGCAGCAAGTGTTTGCACACAGATACTATACAGTGCGTTTCGTAAGTCAGCTGCAGGTGTGCTGGTAATTATATAGAATTTGTATTGTGTTTGGGCAGGGTATTACATGGATTTGCTCTAAGACTTTAATGAAAATATCGTAGCTATACTTAAGGTTATTATTTTGATATTCAAGGTACATTTAAGGAGTTAAAGAGAGAGAACTCTCTTCTTGCATCCACTTTTAGTTAAAATTCCATCCAAAGTAGATCTTTACCTCTGGTTCATAATGGGATTCCATGATCTGTAAGGAGAAAATAGGTATATATTATATTAGTTTCCCTTGTGGAAGTGCCATTTGTAGTGTAAGTATTGTGATCTTTGCTTTCATCAATTTGTCATCTCATCCCAGCCATCACTCCTCTCTCTATATTTAGTTCTTGCCCCTCTTAAGCCCATGGAAAATCCCCTTTTAGCTCCACCACTCACTCACCTTTTGTCATTGAGAAATGTTGGGCCTTTTGGTTATCCGAAAAGGGCTTTAAGCATTTACTGATAGACGGGGAGTGGGCGGGGGCAGGGGGGCCCGTGGGGCTTACCAGGTATCTAGAAAGTTTTCATTCTCTTACTCTTCGGAGCTGGAGTTGTCGCTTTGCATAAAGAAACAATTATAAAATTGCCAAAAAGCCAAAACGCCTTTTTTGGGGGTAGCCGCACAACAAGACAGCCGCAGACGGAAAGAGAGCTACAGATAGAGACAGGGAGTCGAGTACAGAAATACAGGAATAGCGTTAAGTACACCCGATGGTGGCATTTGGCAGGCGCGAAAGCGCGAAACTCATTAACTTGTGTCAAGAGCAGAAGATGCCACAGCACAGCCCAGGGGCTGTCCCCCCTCTCCCCCGGTGGCAGGCAGCAGAGAAAGTGAGAAAATTATCATTATCACCACGCGGGACGGGGCCAATGCGGGGCGCGGTGGGGAGGTGGAGACGCCCACTATTGTTAAGCTTAATTAACAAGGGCTGGGTCGAGGGGTGGGTCTGGCCTGGTCTGGTCCGAGGAGGCATGTCTTGGGTGGTGTAAACGCAAAGTACTAATCATGAAAATTAAAAATAATTAAAACTTTTCTTTCAATTTGGCTTCTCGGCTGGGCCTCTGGGCCTTTGTCAAGTTGTGGAACATTTCCTTGGAGGCCATAAAACGCGGAAATGTTGATAAAGTGCCCCAGTGCGCGGGAGGGGGCGATGGAGCCAGAGCGGCAGGGTGGCTGGGTGGCTGGGTGGTTGGGTAATGGCCGTCGCGGTTAAATGGCGTTTCAGCGATTTTCATCACAATTTACGCCTCGACCCAAAAAAGGGTTCACCCTAAAAGGCAAGTCGTAAATTATTCAAATAAGACAAAGACAAAGAAAAGTCAAGATCCCGGAGGAAAGCCGGTTAATATTACCCAACAGATGGATGCAAATCCTCGCGTAAGACCTGGATCTTACGGATGGTCCACAAAGATATGGTGGTTCCCATGTAGCTCTCTTTATATGATTACTGTTTTTCCTGTATCTTCTAGAGTAATCCGATGCTTGCTGGATAAGTATTCGCTTGGGAAAGTCCTCGATTAAAAGATATACTGGTCCAAGGAAAACTGTCGCTTTTAGATACATCATCTATGTGGTTCCGTTTGCATTCAAAAATCTGATTCGAAAAAAGTAATTTTAAGTATCTTTAGATAAGCTATTGGCTAATGTCGATATCATCTTCATGAGGCTGCAGATTGGCTTTGATTTTTGATGCACAGATGCACATGGGCCTCCGTTTGAAAAGCTGTTTGGAATAATTATTTTTAAGATACGTTAGTCAATAATAAACACACTATTTATATGGTATCTGTACATACCTTAAAGACCCTGAGATGGTTCCAGCCAAAGGGGTTGGGATTTCGCTTTGGTTATTCTGCTTGTGGCGGGATTAGAGAGGCTGGGAATCTGTGACACCTGAACCAGCTTCAGTGCCTCCCCCCCGTCCCATAGGATTCTATGATCTTTTGCCGCAGGAGCGACATCCATTCAGGGCTATGGTGTGCTACGGAGATTCATTCATGGGAACCAATGTCACTGGTAATCGGCTCTTAATCGGCTGGGTAATCAATCCTCCTGCAGCTACTTGATGTCGGTGACATTGCCACAGGTTGTGTGTTGTCGTTGTACCGTTGTCCTTGTTGTCCTTGCTGGGATTACTTTTTTCCCATGTCCTTTTTGCCGCCGTTATCTCCGCTGAGCCGCTTGCGCACGGTTAGCCGCATTGTTCTTTTCCCTTCCCGAGGCCATTGTCCCTCCTTCTGTTTGCTTGATTCCTTGATATATGTATCTACAATATGTATATAGATATACCTTGGATATCTTACCATGTCTTCAGCATGTAGATGCAACATGATGCATTAGGCACTTCCGAGTCGATGTCGTTGTCGTTGTCCTTGTCGTTGTGTAAGCCGCTTAGCCAAAGTGTCCTCTTATTGATCTTTGGGCTCTACTCGGATCGGTTCGGAGCGGTTCGGGGCATTGTCCTGCTTTTCTCTGGTTTTAATGCATTTTAGCTAAATGCGCTTGACAGATGATCCTCCTCCCAAGGCATCCTAGGATCCTGCCATTCACCTTTCCCTGCACTGCACTGCACTCCGTTCGTCCTGGAGTCATTCAATCATCTTTTCCCTCGGCTCCTGGCTCCTTGCTGGGCCCGGCTCAAACAGCTGACGAGGGAAGTAGCCAGGGGTTGCTCTCCCTCTCTCTCTCTCTGGTTGACCATGGTCCAAACTGCGCTCCGCTCATTGGTAGCTAATTATGTAATTATGTTGTCAAAGGGTTTCGCCGTTTGCCTTCGGTCGTGCCAGGCGTCAACCAGCTAAATGTGCAACAACAACAACAACAACCATGACTGCGGAGCTAATCAATTTGTTGTTGCCTCTCGCTTGCCCCGTTGCGGTTGACCAAACTTGCTGGTCACTCACTCGGAACCAATTCCCGGCATCTTTGGCCGGGCCTGGGCCCCCGGCGTCTTAAGACGAAGCTTGGCCAAGCGTGGCGCCCCCAAAATCGAGGGTGGCGCTGCTCTGTGGGCTCTGAGGGCTCTGAGGGGCGCGTTCAACCGAAATGAGTGGCTCCGAAATCTGTAACTATATGATCGTATATGAATTCTGGTCATATAGCCGATGCCACATACATACCAGTAATCCATAAATGCAATTAGGCGTACAGCATACTACGGGCAATGTCCACTAACCCATAGAACATTCTTCAATCAAACCCAATTGCGCCGAAGTCTTGGGAACAATGGAGGTAAATCCTGTAAGAGTTTCCATAAGTCTTTCTGGAGAGGTCCAAAAGTCTCCAGGAGTCTCGGAAGTTAATCCAGACAGACGAAACCACTTTATATCACAAATTAAGTTAACTTTCAGTTGCTCTCATATACACAAAACAGCTGTTCCCCGAGTTGCCAGACACATGGAAACGCGAAATGAGTGCGTAAATGGTGAATGGCAAATCTAAGATTAGCGGACTATTTGTTCTTTAATTAGTTTATTTTGAATAAATACCAAATAGTAAATAAATCAAAAACAAAAAGGTACATTCATCTTTAAGGTCTTCCTTGGGGGGCCGTCTGCATTGAAACCCCGATTTGACCATCAAATTGCTCATTAATATGGTACATCCATATGTTTAGAGAGTGCTGGCTGCCACTGGCGCTGCGTGGCATGGCGTGGCGTGGCGTGGCCCTTTGTTTGCTTCCATGTCGCTCTTGGGCTGCCGTTGGGGGCTGCATTTTGACATTTTGACGAAGAGGAAATGTCACGTCACGTCGTGTTTTGCCGCACACCTCCAATTTCCGGTTCAGTGAGCTGTCTCGACCGTCCACCAGCCACCAGACGAGTGCAAAGTTGGCTGGCTGGCTGGCTGGTGGGGCTGCGGCCGGGGCTGGGGCACATCTGAGTAGTTTACACCCCGCTGGACTATGGGCATGAGGCCGTGGCCCAGCGAAAATTGCACGCACAAAATCATTGCACTTGCGCCGAGATACGACGAGCACTCGTGTTCGCCACTTGGTCGCAGGTATGGTATGGTATGGTATGGTATGGAGGCTTTTCCTGCCTTGCACGATTGGTTGGCATTTTCTGGTCGTTTTGCGGATATGCCTGACTTTGACAATGCCAACACACGCATTTCCACATATACTTTGCGGTTTGGGCGGTGTTCGATGCGGCTCGACACGGTGATAAGGTGCTGTGCTGTTCGATGGGATGATGTTAAAGTCATTTGCTTGATTGAGAGATGCTTGACCGCGTAAACTGTGTTTGGCCTTCCAACGGACTTCGTTTGGCTGTGGCTCTAGCTCTGGACTCATGCGAGTATCCAAATGATAGCTAATCACACCTATTCCAGGTTCAGTTTTGGTGCTCCATAGCCACTTATTCAGGCATCTTAGCCTCATCATCACTCATACATATATTATTTATTTATTTATCTATCATATTTCTGTATTGTCCTTTTTGACAAAAATTAGGCTGTAGGCCAAAATACTCGTACCCCACAAAATCTTCTTCAAAAACGCTATGGTTCACATACTTCTTTGATGTTTTTGGTTTGGCAAACGAAAAATATTTGTGTTATTTCGAAAAACCTACAAAGGATACAAATGTATAGCTTCAAACCAATGAAAAGCTATCATCAACCATCAATGCCTTTCAAATTATTGAGCCATAGAAACTTTGACATACGAAACCACATATTTCGAATTTAATTATGTATTACTTAATTCACATATTTAGATATTTTAAACAATATTATACGTAAGACTTTTAGGTGGTACTTAGAGCTATTGTCTGCTCCATCATGGCATTAGGATTGTCCTCCTGTTGAATGTCCCTCCATATTCATGAATGGATATATTTAAAAAAATATTCCTTGTCTTTTGTATTTAGAGACACTTTTTACTTTTAATAAAATCAATCAGTTATTATTTTGTATATCTTTTTACTGCAGAAACCAACAAATTTCTGTGTCAATTATAATTACTTTTATCCTGTTCATTTAACTAACGACTCACACCAGATTGGCCAGCCTGTTTGGCTGTTTTTTGTTTCGAAGACTTATTCTTCGATTTTCCATATCCGCCCTCCGTGGCGCCATCTGGCAATCCGCCGGCGAACCCGTACAAACCTGAACTTAATTTCAATATCTTTTGCCCGCCCTCACATATTTTGTGTGTTTGTGCTCCGCGTTTCTTGTCTATTTTCTGTCTTTGCGAATGCCTTTAAATTCAGGGCCAAAGTTAGCCATATTCGATGCTCTACTTTTGCCGCCGAACACAGGAAATCCTTTGTATTTTGGCTGAACGCGGCGGCGCCATCTGGTGGCGGCGGCAAGCAAGCTGGAATTTTTATTTAAAATGGCGAAAGCTTTGGCGCCATGGCGCTTTCTCTCATCGCTTTGGCTTAAAAAGCGAGCGAAAGGGTTGCGCCTGGGGCGAAAAAAAGTTCACTTCACGGACTGTTGCTGTGGGGATGGTTTTTGGTTGGGGTGGGGGTGGGTGTTGGGGGTCTGCGCCTGCCCCATGGCCGAGCTCGGGCCAAGAATGTTTTGTGGCCATCTTCAGAGCGTACTCCCCGGGGAATTCTAAAGGGCAGGGATCTTTAGCCAAGATAGAATTAAATGTAAGGAAATCTGTTTATGTTTTATTAAAATTTGTACACCATAACTATGTGAAGAAAAAGGGTCACAAAATTATAGTTTGAATTGCTGGAGAAGTACAATATCATTGGACAGGCCCATGGATAGTCTTTGAGCTTGGACAGTCTTCTTCTGGGGCTTACAATCGATTTATGTGTGTTCAGCAGAACAAACGGACAGGAAAATACTTTGGCCAACCTTTGCAAAGATGGAAGCAAACAAGAGTTGCCGCACAGTGCGCTCCATAATCAGCATGGACATAATCATTGCTTAGTGTATTTTTAAATGGGGTCGGCACACTTTTATTGATTAGACGGGTCTTAAGAAATAGACGAACCCCTTAACTTTGAATCGATATATCTTCAGGTAAACAAATCCTAAGAAAGGTCATAAAATTGCTTATATTATTCCCTCAATTCTTTTGTACATTCATGATTTGGGGGTATAGGACCAAAATTAAGCTATTTTTGTTTTGTATAAAGCCTATTTATATATTTTGGAATGCAACTGAAACTACAGCCATGAACCGTACTATATGTGTGGATTTGCCTATGTATCCTTGGGTCCTTTGGTGGGCTTGCTCATTAAATAAACGAAGACCCTTGCAGTGGGATAATACAGGGAGAGCACCAGCCAAGAGTAGCAACAGCAACATAAAAGATTGAATCAGCCAGAGCCAGGGATTGGCTTTTTAATGCCACTTTTTTTTTAGCGCTGCCGCCTGCACCAGCAGCAGCACCACCCAAGCCAACCACCCACCCACCAAATGATCCACAGACTCCGTCTGCTTCGTCTGCAGCTCTTCATCTCTTTCACCTTTTTATACCGAGTATTTTCCAAGCCAAAGGGCATATTGTGTGGGACAGATGAAAGCGTTTCCAATACCATTAAGAATATACAAATATATTTTGTTTTTTATAATCAAAAACCTCACCTGATTCTTGATCTAATTGCTTAGAAATCATCAGAAAAATAATGCACCAATAATGGTATTGTTTATAGAATTATTTGCTTGTTTTCTTGTGCTCATTGTAAAGGATTGTCTGGTTAGTTAACCGTTTAGTTGGTATCCTATAGTCGTGACCCTCTCGCTCTTGCTTTTCTCCTTTTTTTGCGCCATCGAAGCGCACGCATTAATTTTCTTTTGTAACCCTTCTTTGTATTTAGCATATGTTCTGCATCTGTCTGTGTGCATGTGTGTGTGTGTATCCGAGTTCGTATGTGTGGGTGGGACAATTTAATGAATTGTTACACATGTTCCGAGCAGCAATAATAGCAACAAAGTGCCGATGCTTTGTCCGCTCATTATGTCGATATTGTTCGCCAGTTTCGCCATTTTAATTGCCAAAAACCAAACGCACACGAAAAAAAACGAATTAAAAAAATGAGAAAAAATAAAGAAAAAAACCTTATTGATGGGACTTATGTGTGTAGGGTTCAACTTGGATGAAATGTTCCAGAAATGCACAGATATACGAAGAAGGAGTGGAGTGCAGTGGAGAGGAGTGTGAACTTTCTCTCTATCCCTAGATTGTTTCTTTAACAGACTCAATTCTGAACACTGTCTGGTAGATAGTTCCTTGCCAGTAGCAAAGTCCTTCCAAACGGTTCAAACATGTCTTTCCCCCATTACCTAAGGACGATCCCGCCTCACAGGATACGCACACGTAAATTAGAAATACTCCTCTTCAGGCCCTGTGAAACATGAAAGGATGATCCGTGCTTCCGAAATTCAAGAACAAACCATATATCCTTTGAGCGTGTGTGGTCCATCTAGCGATCCCAATCTGTTCGCTGGTCGCCTTTTGTTTGTTGTCGCTGGCACTTCAACTGGAGACCACTTGAGGCCGCCAAGCTGTCTGCCTCCGATACTGCCGTGGTCCATAGTCCATACATGTCCATGTCCTTGTCAGCTGACAAATGTCTTGTAGCCTGCTTCCGGCACTTGAGGCGGCGGCACAGCAGCGGCGGTCAACCAACAAATTTCCTCACCCAAGCACCAGCCACTTGACCAGACCGGGCCGGGCCGGGCCAGGCCGGGTCTGGAGGCGGTTTCCCATCACAGCCAGAGACAATCTGGCAGACATATCGGAACTTTGGCTATCCAATATCAAATGCGACGACGGAGTGACGGTGGACCCATCCGCCGCGAGGATAATTAATGATTTGTTGTTTTTGGTGGGGATCGTTAAATGTTGTGATCCGAGAGGCGGGCCGAAGGTGCGACGAGAGTTCTAATGATAGATCTCTGCCCACTGATTGATGGAGCTACGGCACCAGTAATGATCTTTGTGGCATCCTGAAGGAACTGAAAGAAACATTTTTAAGTGCGCTCAGAGACTGATAGTTGAAGAGAGAAGCAGAGTGGATTGAATCGGCTTGGTAGGCATTTATTTTGTATTTAAATTCCGTTGGAATAACTATTTCCCCAAGTCCATTTCGCTTACTGCCATTGTAATTAGCGATGCTATATCTTTTTCTTGATTATGTACATTTATCCTTGCGCATATAGTTTCCCATTAATTGGACTTGGAATCTTCTCTCAAATTAATCTTCATTCTTGAGTTTTGTCTGGGAAGCAAAAGCCAGCATCTAAGCCAACTCTTCTACCCATCAAAGCAAACATAATTAATGAGCCAACACACATTGCCACCCATTCGACAGCCCCTTCTATATAGTATACCATTTTCTTTCCATTTGCAGCCGCCTGCTTTGCCCCACACATGTCGGTCAAATTCCGCTGGAAAACTTATTTTAAATTACTTGGATTAAATGACAACAAAGAACGAGATCCGACTAGAAGATACCTCTTGGAGAGATACCTGACACAACACCCAGAGAAAAGGCACTGAGCATCGAATAGTTACACGTGGATCCAACTATATTTCTGATTTCAAATAAATGTATTTCATAATTAGATTCAATTTAGAAATATATTTCCCACAAAATTTATTTAATTATGTTTATTTTTAAGTGTTTTTCTTGTTATTAAAAATACTTTTTAAGACATATGTCTTGAAATCAAAGTAAAGCCTATTTAATGGTCATACTTTTGGTCAAAATATGGCTGTTTTTCTCTGCACTATGACACATTTTTCTATCAGTTTTGCCACAGATGTTATAGCCAGATGTAGTCTCTGCCAGTACATATATCTACTCATCTTTTGATGTACTATAATGTTAATGGATACAACATACCCTTGTACTCAGCGAGTACCCGAGGTACATTTAACAAGCATAGTTTAGCTTATGGCAAGGGAAAGATAAGCAGATGTGGAGAGATATCTGGATATAGGAGAGCAGCATGAAGAGAGTGAGAGTGAGAGAGGGACACAGGGTGACAGTGTGCATGTGTGTGTGTGTGGGTACGTCTGGAGCTGAGTGACAGGCCCACCTCAGATGAGGACGCCTCGTGCTGTCACTTTTGACAAATTATAAACGTCATTGCCAGCGACTTTGATGTGTTGTTGGTTCGGTTTGCTGGTTTTGGCTTTTCCCGAGGTTTTTCCCGACTCAAACTGCAAACTTTCGCTACAGCCAGGAAAGTTTATCCATCTGATTAATGCAATAGTTTCGCCAGACGTGAAATTAATTAAAAATTTGCTTGAGCACAAGACCGGCAGCGGTAGCGGGACGGGAGTCAATCAAACAGGGCCAAAATGTGTCGGGCCATATCCTGCTCAGGGCCAGGAGTATTCCCGGCAAACAGCCATTCTTCACTCTATTTTTTATGGAAACCCATTGTCCCGTCTTCAATTCCAAGTATTTTCCCGAAAAGAATGGGAAACAGAAAACAATTTTGTAACAACTGTCCGAACTGTTGGCTGGGCTAACAACCCCCGAGGGAGCCGATAGCGGATGAAATTTAATAACACTAATAAAGCCATTCAAGGAGCCCAGGCCAACACGGGCCAAGAGCAGCAAGATCCTCATCCTCCCCATCATCATCGTCATCATCATCATGATCGAGGAAGATCATGAAGATCGTGTTGATGGCGCAGGCGTATAATAAATCAATTAACAAACGATCAACACAACAGCCTGAACAGAACTGAAATGTTACTGCCGGATTAGTGTAGGGTGGACCGAGCATATAGTGTGTGCATAGGGAGCCGGGCCATATTTATTGTTTACAGTTCCGGCTGGACGAGCGTGCAATAGGATCATGATCCCAGGCTCTGCCGGGCGATGAGCCATAACGTAGGCGCGTAGCGCGTAGCGCGTATCCTTCGTACAGGAAATGGCACGCGTTTTGAGGGCCAGGGTCGGGGCCGGCTAACGTTTCAATTCCAATTAACGCATCTTTGGCATCGGCTTACTCCTTTGTCCCCGTTTTTATGAGGGGTCATGCCCCATCCCATTCCGAGCCGATCCTCAACAACTGGCGCATATCCTGTGGCACCCACACACGAAGCTGGGGCGAACGTGCCCCGGATAAGTCCCTCGCGTGTGTTCCATGTGTTTGTTTGTTGCTCCTCTTAGGGCTAATCCCTGAAAGTAATATCATTTTGCACTGTATAAATATTCTTTGGTTTTTGCTGTTTCTTGTTACAGCAGCCCATCCTTCTGAAGATAGTTTTCAGTGCTTAGGAGTCGCTGTTGCCTAAGGGAGGGCGCTCTGCGGCGCACCCAACTGTGGCATACTTCTCGGCTCCCAATGGAAAGCGTTACCACCACTTGAGCCATAGATGGCGCAAGTGAGATCGATAGCGGATAGAAGCAATTTACATCTGTATATCGATAGTTTCAGTAGCCACACTGAGGATGATCAAATGATCGCATTCAAAATGATGTAAGCTATATTTTTGTAGGTTTTTTTGCTTTCCAAAGCAGGAATGGACTGATCATTCCTTTGGGAAAGTAGAAAAACAAAAGTCAATATAATAAAGGAACATAAAAGAACTGTAGAAACCGCCACCTTTGCGCAGGCGCACCCTCAGAAACCAGGACCTTGGATAGAGGATTTGCAAAGTCGTGGCATTCCAGATCTGGATGGCTGTAAGGACAAATCAGTTAAGAGAGATAGCACCAGCTCTGCTGAATTGTGGGCTTTGATTTTGTGGAGATCTCAGTATCCCCCCGAGGCAATCAAATCTTTCTCTCAGAACTTGTTTCGCCTCCACCGCCAGGGATCAGTGATGGACTAGTGACTGTGATGCATAAATTCGAGCTTAAAACTACTACGATCCATTGCTGTTGGCTTGTATCGATATAGACAGCAGACATATCGAATAGAATACTCACTAAATCACAAAGAAACCTGATAGATGACAACTGACACCACATGATGGATGATACATTTTGCTGGTGAACCGCCCATTAACTATGATTGACCACAGGAAGAGTTCATCGCACCCGTGCATTAGATGTGGAAAGGCATACGCAATAGGCAAGGTCAAATGACTAAAAGTCTTTAAGGAATTCTAGATCAAGTGAGTTTTTTCTGCCTTAGTCCTATTATCTATTAGCCCTAGTAGTCCTATATCTTTCTTTATAGCCGACTTTCCCCAATGTACACTTGATAGTACTTTGTTTAGTATCCACTGCGTGCGAGAAGGAGACAGCCTCGAACAGGTAAACTCATTAAATAAAAGTCTTCATTCCCATTCTGATGACTGCCTTTTCTGGCCTCTGTTTTGCCGTCTCCCTTGAACTGAAGGATCTCCAAATGACCCGCAAATACGCAAATTCTCTAATACAACTAACGAAGTGGACAAAGGACCCAGGCAATGGGTTTTTGCTGCAGCTCATGATGGGGTGCCTGGGACCTGGGCCCAGGGCCCAGACTCAGACACACAGACACCCCAGAGAAGGCCAGAACAGAGAGCAGACCCCAAAAGAGTTGAAACGAAAACAAAAGTGAAACTATGTGGCCCAGATGGTGGGGGCAGAGAGTGGGGCTGGGGCTGGGCCTGGCCAAAAGAAAGGGCCAGGGGGAGGGTAACACCCATAGAGGCAGAAGGAGTGAGTGAGATGGGGCAGAGGCATGGTCAACCGGAGGAGGTTAAATGAATGAACGGATGAATGGATAAAGGCCACCGCATGTTACACAAGAGTCTGCCGGGCTGACTGGCTACATGTGTGTGTGTGAGAGTATCTGTGTCTGTATCGGCGTGTGTGTGTGTGCTTCTAAGTGTATCGCTGTGTCCGAGTATTCGTGTGCTTTTGGGTGGTTCACTCTAGTTTACTTTGGGATTTATGAATGCTTTATGGCGGCTTGTCTGGACAAGGTCTGGGTGGCACACAGTCTGCGGAGACTCCAAGAGGGGCAGGTGGTGGGGGTGGGGTGGGGTTGGGGGTCTTTTGGGTGGTTGAACACCCAACTAATTTATTGCCAACTTCCGGCAAAGGCGAATAATTTTGTTTAGTTTTTGGTGTTGATAATGAACGAATGGTCAGTGGAATAAGTCAGATGGACACAGAACCCTACCCACTCCACTCCACTCCTCTCCATCCCCTTTGCGGTGGTTTTGTGAAAGGGTTGGAAAGCTTTTGAGCCATCAGCTCTCGCTCACTCACTTCTCAGAACTTTCATTTTTGAGATCTACTTTTCATCGTCGTCTCTGGACGGGACTGGACCTGGAGCTGGACCTGGACCCACCATTGACTTCCAGCCAACCTCTTTCTCCTTCCTCCTTTTCTTTCGCCATGTGGGAGTGGGAGTGTCAGTGAGGGGTAGTACGTTTGACCAACCCTCTGAAAATCCTCATTTAATTTTCAGATATTTGCGCATAAAACTTGCTCTGAATTTATTGCTTTTTAAATAAATAAACGAGCAAATAAAGTGCAGAAATTAAGGGGCTAGGCAGATGAGAAGGTTTCCTAAGGGAAGGGGCAGCTGCCTCCTTAGTTGCGGCACAACTAATTGAAAGTCACTCAAGTGTGAGAAAGACAGCAACAGAGAGAGAAAGAGAGGGCTAGATTGGAGGCAAGATAGAAGCACATTTCCTGTTTGTTTAGTTGGAAAACATTCAAATAAATATTTAATTAAAATATCTAGCAAAAAAATTACAATTTTATAGAAAAAGGGGCGCTCAAGGGGTGTTCAAGGATGCCACACAAATATTACAATTATCAAAACCGATTAGCAGTGTTTTATGATTTACAAGAAATACTTTACATTGGGATTGAAAATTAAAAATAAATTAATCAAAAAATATTCCCATTTAAATTTTGAATAAAAGAAATCAATCAAATGTTTTTATTTTTTATTTATAAAATTAAAATATTAATCGTTTAAGTAAGTCCTGTAAAAAATATGTTGGATCCAAAATATATATGACCAAAATTGTTTTAACGACGGTATATGTGACCTTTCCTTTGGGGAGTGTGAAACCTTCATGGCGGCTCCCAATGGTGCCCCAAAGCATATTTGCCCAGCAAAGAAATAATTATCAGAATTAGCCCCAAGTCCACACACAAAAAGCATACGAATGGCAGTGGATTTTTCTTGCCATTTTCTATCTTTGCTGATAATAAAAAATGAAACTTTCGTTGGATTTTCTTTATGGTTTTGCCATTTGCTTTGTTTGTTTTTGGTAAGCACACACACCAGCCCACCCCCTTGGCTAAGCCCTTCCCCCCTGTTCGTCCGTCCCCAAACAGTAAAAAGCTTTCAGCAGAAACGCAACCTCAAAATCGTCTGCCATAACTAATTAATGCTATACTAATAGTGATGGCATACCCCGCACCACCAGCCCGTGCCCCGTAACCCTACCCCTAACAGAGCACTCTGCCACGCCTGCCACAAGGAACACCTAACCCCCAGTGGCAGTCCCCTAATTTCCTACCATCCATATAGATGTATGTACATCCATATACATGCTATATATATGTGTATATTCTTCTTTCTGATTCTGTTTTTTATGTGTCTCCGAGATGGTGCTGTTGCTGCGACGGAGGATGCCCCCCAGAAGAGGGGGTGGGGCGGGGGGGGGAAGAAGAGTCGAGACAGCCAACCACAGCTACGCTGAGGCCGAACCACTGCCGCACCGCCAACCCGAACCCGAACCACCCGCTAGGGGCGCCACTTAGAGCAGAGGCCAACAGCAAATGAGAATCACGAAAACTTTCGTTTTTCTATTTTTCACAAATAAACGCACACACACACAAACACAGAAAGATACGAGAGAATGAGGGAACATTTTCCTTGCATTGCATTTATTTTTGTTTTTCTTCTACTCGTGAAACCCCACCGCCCATCGTCCCACCGTCCCACCCATAGCACCCGCACCACCCGTACCCCCCGTACCTTGTCTGGCATTCGTTTTGCCATTTTTTGCCCCATCGCCGTCTCTATGGGAATGGGGCATCATCAGCAGCAGCAGCAACAGGAGGCTGATGAGGAGGCGGCACCAGAGGAGGCTGCTGTTTTCTGCACTTTTCCAATTTTGTTCAGGAGGAAGGGAGGTCGGGTGGCTGCAAGGGGTATGAAAAAATTCTGCGCATGTTCCCTACCAAAAATGGGAATACGCAAAAATGAAACAAAAACTAGAAAAACAAGAAAAGCGAAAAGCGAATGCGAAGGCAAAATGTATTGGATGAATGACAAAATCCCGGGGTGCCAAATGCACTGTGCACCGACTGCTGTGTGTGTGTGTGTGTGTGTGGGGTGTGTGGGGTGTGTGGGAGTGCCCCTCTGGAGGTTAGTGGAGCACCATTCAACGTACACCAAAATGGCGGAAGACGCAGTGCGCAAAAGTGGCCACGACTATCGGACACTCTTTCTTGAATGAAGGCCAATGGGGCTAAAGGACAACCCCGAGACGATGAAGCCACCGAATGACAATTCTAGAGGTTTGTTGAATATTTCTTCCGCACTATTATGAAAATATATATATTTTTGAAGCAATTTTAGAGTATAGATATTTCTGCAGCACCTTGGATAAATTTTAAAGAATAAAAAGCAGTATTTCCTTTTTTTTAAATTGAAAAAAATTACTATTAAAACTGGACTAACATACAATCACTACAATGAATACACTACCCTACATGTACAAACAGTCATGGGCAAAATACTATAAGCGACATAGCTTTTTTTTCGTATTTTTCAAAATGCTCCTCGGTGCGTATTTATTTTTATACCCGATACTCAAAATGAGTATTGGGGTATATTAGATTTGTGGTGAAAATGGATGTGTGTAACGTCCAGAAGGAATCGTTTCCGACCCCATAAAGTATATATATTCTTGATCAGCATCAATAGCCGAGTCGATTGAGCCCTGTCTGTCTGTCCGTCCGTCCGTCTGTCCGTCCCCTTCAGCGCCTAGTGCTCAAAGACTATAAGAGCTAGAGCAACGATGTTTTGGATCCAGACTTCTGTGATATGTCACTGCTACAAAAATATTTCAAAACTTCGTCCCGCCCACTTCCGCCCCCACAAAGGACGAAAATCTGTGGCATCCACAATTTTAAAGATATGAGAAAACCAAAAAGAGTCGGGCGCGGGCGTGAGTCACTTATACATGTCGCGGAACATATAAGAAAAATCGAGGAAATGTGTGACATGGCGACAGTGGACTACAGATGAACCGTAAAAGAGAGCGTGTGTTTTTTCGTTGTTAAATGATTTGTTAAATGATAAAATAATTTTATATAAACGTTGTTGTAGAATTGTAGAGAATGACCATATCTTTAAGACTGCGGAATCTGAATTGGATCGTATTATTATTATAGCCAGCATCAAGAAAACAATTTCATTTTTTCTCGCCCTGTCTCTCTCTAACACACACGTAGCATAGGCGGCTTTGCTTAGAGTAAAACATTAGCGCCTAGATCTCAGAGACTATAAAAGCTAAAGCAACCAAATTTGGTATCCACACTCCTAATATATCGGACCGAGACGAGTTTGTTTCAAAATTTCGCCCCACCCCCTTCCGCCCACACAAAGGACGAAAATCTGTTGCATCCACAATATTGCACATTCGAGAAAACTTAAAACGCAGAATCATAGATAATGACCATATCTATCAGATTGCTGAATCTGGATCAGTTCAGATCATTTTTATAGCCAATAGGAACAAATCAATTTGCACTGGCTACGCAGCGCCCGACGTCACGCTCAGACTGATTTTCTGTCTCTCTCGCACGCACTCTTTGTCGTGTCGTTCAATATTAGCGGCGTCTGCCGGAGGAGAGCCATACTGACTTAGTATCGGGTATAACCGTAGAGTTGCGGTGTCCGCAGCAACTCACAACGTTCCCCCTCGTTTTAAGTTTAAAAATCAGAATTAAAAAAAAACAATTAGATTAAAAAATTGTTATCCACCGAAAATAAATTTTTTTACATTCTTTTATGGCCTGTTTTAAGATCCAACCCCTTTCCCTTCCCTTTGCCGGACTGTTCGAAATGCCTCTGGTAGCTGAAATGGCCGCCCGCCTCATTTTCCTGCACAAAATGAGCAGAAGAGCAAGAAAGTAAAACGAAATTGTCACCCACAAGTATACCCAGGCAGGTCGGGATTGAGGCGCCACCAGCCACCAGCCACCAGCCGCCAGCCAGTGGCACACGGCCGCAAAGTGCAGCATGATGAGGAGGTCGAGTGGAGTCGGCAGCCCCCAAAAAGGGGTGCCCCCGCCAGGTTCGGGGAGGGGGGGAGGGGGGCGGCAGAGTCACCCTGGGAAACTATTAAGGCATCGAGTCGAGTCGAGTCGACGGTCGGTCCTCTTCCAATCAGCGGATCGGATGGCTGCGCATTTTTCTCATTGCAACAAAAACAACACGAAAACAAAAGGAAAAAACGAATGAAAAAAGATGGAAATCCGGGCACAGAAATAAACTAGAAAAGAGACGGCTCCGCCTGCTGCTGCTGCTGTTGCTGTTGCACTTGCAACACACACACACACACACACACAGAGAGGGGGTGGGAAACGCCAGATGGAATAAGAGAGACCCGACCCCCTCACTCGTTCGAGTGAGAGCCGAAACGAGTGAGGCGGCACTGTGAGTGCAACTAAATTGGGAGCCCGTTCGGAGCACAATGCGATTGTGGCTCAAACAGCAGCTAGAACAGGGTTGCCAGGTGGCAAGGATTTATTTATTTCATTTATTTGGTATTTGGTATAATATTTTGCATCTTAAAACCATATCAAGCCCCTCCCCTCCCCAACCGAATCTCCCACAAATAAATCTTCAAGGAGCGTTAGGTTTTTGCCTAGAATATCTACAGACGCTGGCAACCCTGGGCCAAATGCAAATTGAGCGCAAAAAAATACTCACTTTTTGCCCCACTGGAAATTGCAACTGGGCACGGCAAGGCCATCGGGGCAGCCCAAGGAGGGGGTGGGGCGGGGGGGACTGGGGGCAGGCTGTGATTCTTTCTTTTGTTTTTATTGCCTTCTGTCGTGGCACGTGGCACACAGAATGTAAACAAGCCGCAAGAGTGAAGCGCGTGGGAGGTCCACATAGAATCGAATGGATTGAGAGGAGGGGAGGGCGAACTGGTGCCAAGGGTGGGGGGAAAGGGTGCTTCAAATGTGTCTGGGATTAGGGTTCTGCGGTAAGCAGGAGAGAAGATTCAGTCCTGCTCCCCTCGAAAGTGCATTAAATTAATGCGAAAACTGGATAAATAAAATCTGCATATGACAAAAGGATTTTGATTGTGTTTGTGAGCTCATGGCTTCAGAATTCTAGTTCTTAATTGTCAGAAAATAAATCCAAAGGTATGGAATGTTTAGTTGAACAACATTTAAATAAATGTTTATTTGTTTTGATCAGATGAAAAGTATATCAGAAATGTATACAGTCGGTTCCAATTATTTGTATTATTACTATTATTATTATTAAATAAGCCCAGGTTATGTGGTTTCATTAGGTTTCATAAGGTTGTGAATATATGCTTTTAGGGTTCGACATATACGAGTATTTCCGTATTATTATTTGCAGTTAGGCTTCTCTGGATTTTTCTGGGGGTTCCTAAAGGTTTCCAGAAGTTCAATATTTGTTCAAATGCTTTCCATGCATTTAATTGCAATAGAGAAATGTTTTTCTGAGCTTTGATGGGACTGGAAATGGGACTGTTGTCTCAGTGTTTCAGGGTTTACAAAGGAAGTCCCAAATTGAACAAGAGTTTGGTGCCCATAAGAATGGATTTCATTTGATGAACCGAAACTTACTCCTCTCCGATCAGTCAATCCAGAAAATCCAATTTGTATCCTTGGAGAAGCCTCCCCACAAGAAAGGCAAAGAAAAGTGTTGCATTTGCTTAATCATGATTGGATTGCCTCGCTGTATGGGGATCGAGGATGTTTCCCCCCGGATACGCGGACGAGTACGAGCACTAGTATTTGCCCCACCCATTTCTGGGCTCAGCTCCTCCACCTGTTCGACACTCTCTTTCTCTCTCTCTTTATATCATGCAAAATGGCCGGGCCATGCCGATGCCGTGCTCCGTGCTCTGTGCTCTGTGCTCCACCTGGTCCGCTGGTCGTTTGGCTCCTCGGATTGCATGTGCATTGGTTTACTTTTGTTTAGCAAAATGTTCATGCAAATCCGCGCTGCATTTGCATTTGCATAAGCGGCCCCAGGACGAGTCGGTGCCGTGGCTGGGTCGGTTTCGTTGTTGGTACGGTTTCGTAGCTCCATCATTAACCGTGGCTGAGGGACGGGGCGGGTGGCACAGAGCACGGGGCACAGGTTGAGTGCGGGATTCAACTTTTCCGTGCAGCAAGCAGAGTGCGTGCCACGCCATCCAGCCAGCCAGCCAGCCAGCCAGCCATCCCATGCCTTGCCACGCATATTCTCGCACGCACAATGACTACACATCGCCCTCCCCTCCCCTGCACATCCCCATCCATTCCCCTTGGCCAGACCATCCCATCTCAACTGAATCCTTTTCGAACTTGCCAAACTGGTTGGTTTAGTTTTCAAAACGGCGCGGCGCGTCCTTTACTCCGGCTCCGGCTCTGACTCAGGCTACGACTACGGCTGCGGCACAGGCTTCTGCCTCTGTGTGTGTGTGTGGAAAACCATTTAAAATTACTGCAAAAAAGCAACAAAAGTTTTTCCCTGCTAAAAGTGGGAATGCACACATGGACAGGGGGCTGGGGGTTGGGGGTTGGGGGAAGGGCTACGGGTCTCGCGTTGCGTTAAATTAAAACGCGTATGTTGCACACATTAATTGCCAGGAAGTAGATACAGCAACAACAACAACGGTCCGAGTGGGGGGTGGGGGGGGGGTGCTGGATGGAATGGTTGTGTGAGTGTGTAAGTGGGTGAGTGGGTGTGGGTGGTGGCGAGTGTTGCAAAGGTTTTTCTAATCATTAACAGAGTTGCCATCGCCATCG
The DNA here is from genome assembly GCF_003369915.1 of Drosophila miranda. Lineage (NCBI taxonomy): Eukaryota > Metazoa > Arthropoda > Insecta > Diptera > Drosophilidae > Drosophila > Drosophila miranda. The sequence continues at coordinate 14,391,064 of NC_046673.1, forward strand.
CCATCGGAGTTTGTTTTGTTTGCAAGGAATTACACACACACAAGCACACGTACACACACGCACACACACGGTCACCGATACGCGTACACATGGAGAAACATTTGCAAATTAGAAATGTCCGTCACACATATGCCAACCTGCCTCTGCCTCTGCCCCAGCCGTGTGCCACGCCACGACACGCCTCCCGCCCCTCACCACCACCCCCACCAGAGTGCAGACAAGTTGAAAAGGTCGCATCGACAACGCTCAGATGCCAGCCCGTGCCGGCCCGCTGTAAGGATAATGCTGATGATGTCCTGGGCCCACGCCATTGGAGCACTGCACGGCACGGCACATGTGAAGACAGCCACTGAGGCACAGTGTGGCAAGATCACATTAGAGTGGAAGGACAGTCCGCTTAGAGCTGTGGAGCCTTCGATGGATAAGCTCGAAGCCCTTAAGAGGGTAAATCCCTTCTTAGATGGACTATTTTCGGCAAGACTTCCAAACACTGTTCTAAGGCCAAGAAGATCTGATGCAAAACTGTCTGTAATTATCTTGGAATGTTGATTGACAAAATAAAAATATACTTAGATTAATTGAAGAGCTAAATAATTTCGTTTGGTTAATGGGAAATTTTTTAGATATTTTCTAGAAATATTTCAAATTTTTTTTGGAGCCCGCGCAAAATCTTCTGCAACCACTGTGCATTATCTTATTTAAAATAAATATGCAGCACAGAAAACAACAACAACAAAAACAATTACAATCAATTTAAATTTAAATAGAAACTTGTCTAAGTACAGTCCCGCTCTCAGTCACACACACTCGCACACACCTGCAGCACCCCCATCTGGAATAAAAAAAAAAAACAAACAAAAAAAAACAACAAAAAAAGAAAGAAGAAAGCATCAGACGAGTGTCAGCAGGAAGGAGCATACGAATGCGAATCCGAATCCGAATCGAAGTCAGCAACAAACTAATGGCAAATGACGATAGTTCTCTCGCTCTGCCGCCCCTTTGGCGGAAAATAGTTTAAAATTCATTTGATATATATATATATTGTACGTATGCTATATACATATGTATATAGGTAGATGTGTAGCTGAGACTGAGAATGAGAATGAGAGAAACTACTCAACTCTTTCCGGCTCGCTCTGGCGGCACTCAGTCTCTGTGGCCCACTCCGTCTCTGTTGCTCTCCAGCGGCCGCCGTGTGGGACTCTCTTTTGAGTATCGCCTGTATATATAATTCTGAGCGCTCTAACCATATATTATATGTGCATATATCCGTGTATATTCAGCGTGCTGTGTAAATCTCATGAAACTACTATATATGCCCGTTTGGGGGTATATTATGTAAAATGTTGCATTTTACTGCTCAAAAAACATTTGCGCCTGGGTGGATGTTGCCGTTGCTTCTGCCATTGCCACTGCCACTGCCAACCCATCTGATTGTTGTTGGAGTTTATGATAATGAGCATTTCGCTCATGTGGCACACACACACACACACATGTGTGTATCTGTGTGTATATAGAGCCATCCTATGGAGAGCAGAAAGCCCGCACAAAATATAGCCATCTCGCTTCATTTGTCTATCCCACCGACCCCCACCCGCCCCCTCCATACCCAAAGCGCATACCGCAAACTTCCTTCCCCTCCCCCTACCGCACACTACACGCTCTCACCCCACCCACAACCCCACCCCCTCTACACACTCTCTCTGTAGGGTTGCTTTCTAGTCAAAAACACACTCACACACCCATACTCGTTTAACCCGTTCAGATAATGATGCAAAATTTATGTATTTTGTGTAGAAATAAAACCTGATTTTCAAATGAGTGAAAATTTTCGAGTTTCCAAAAAGGGGGACACAGAGACACAGAAAGAGAGAGAGAGTGAGAGAGAGAGAGAGAGTGAGATAGCCAGTGAGCAGGGGGTTGGTCAGTCGTTGGTCCATTTGGGGGGCGGACTGACCCTGGGGTTGCTCATTTATTATCAAAATTTATTCATTTCCAAAATTTTTGGCGCGCTTCTCCAAAGCCCCGAAGAACAACTGACCAAAGGGCCGCCCTTTGGAGGCACTGTGCTGGCAGCTGAGGGCACTAAGGGTTGGGGTACTACCACTACTACTCCAACTTGAACCCCATCTTGCGCCACTGTTTTGTGCTCTTTTAATTGTTGCATAAAATGTTACGGTAAACACAGGCCCCTCGACAATGAGCCTGAGATCTGAGACCTCGGCCGCTGCGTCGTCGTCGTCGTCGTTTTTGAGCTGAAACTCAATTTCCGTTTGAGTTATTTAAGGCCCTCTGTGCCATATGTGTGTGAGCCGCCACACATATGTATCATCATACCACCCACACACACACACACACACAAGCACACAAACACATACAGAGAGATAGGAAACGCCGACGCGGCGTTGTTGCTGCTGCTGCCTGCCTGGCTGCCTGCCTGGCTGCCTGCCTGCCTGCTTTGAAATTTGAAAAGTTTTTTTGTGTGAAAATTTCGAAAATTTTCAGCCCGAGCATTTTCGTGTGCGTGTTATCATTTGCAATTGTGCCGTTAACCGGTTCAAAGCGTCACACGCACGGCACGACAGGAGACTCGGAGACTCGGGGCGACCCACGCACCAACAACGCATCCTATAGCTCGTTCAGAACGAACTCGTATCGGGCTTCGTGTCGAGGTTCGGGCTCTGGTCGAGGTTCGGCACTGCTTGCCCTTTACCAATTGCAATCTGCAAATCGGGTGCGCTCAAAAGCTGTTGTTGTGCGTGGCATTCGGCGGCACTCGTGTGCGGCACACGAACTGCATTCCCATCCATCCATCCATCCGCAGCAGCAGCGGCAGGCAGCAGGCAGCAGGCAGCAGCAGCGAACCGAAGACAGCTTCTGTGGGGCTCTGGATGCTGTGCAGGTACCCCCAATGTGTCACTCTGCATTCTGACCACTAACTCGCCGGCCGTGTGCTTCCGTTCCGTTTGCGTTCCGTTCCGTTTGCGTAGCCACTACGTGAGTGCGAGACCCTTCGCTGTTCCTTCGCTGCGTTCTCCGCTCCGCGCGCTCTCCCGTTGCAGCTATCGAACGTTATCGAAGTGTATCGCAAGTGATTGAGGAGATCGATCCTGTGAGCGATCGGTTCATTTTGGATTTGTGTGATCGATCGCCCGAAATATGCCAGGCCAATCGTTTATGTGGATGGTTTTCTTTTTTTTGTTTTGAGTGTGCTCCAGCTTCAGAGCGGCTCTCTGAGCGGCGCCCAAAGGAAAGATCGAAAGTTGAGTACAGTGAAGAGAGAGAGAGAGAGAGAGATCTTGCAGAGAGAGATAAAGAGTTCTGTGTCAAAGATAATTATTATCGATCTATCCAATCGTTCCAACTGTTCATCATCACACCAGCAGCTGTCGATCCCTCGATACGTGCACTCCGGTGCACACACAGCGGAAGCCAGCGGGTGAGTTGTCTGATGGAATTTCTCACATTTTCTGGGGTTCATTTGGGGGTATATTCCGGGAGAGAAATGATTCAACTTGAGCGATTACCAATCAATCATCAAAGCTTTTCAAATACGGCTTTGAGGTGGAATAAATTCCAAGTTTAAGATCTACAAATTGTCATACACTTCAAGCTCCTCGTATTTGATTCTTTCGAATCACTTTGGCTTGAGAAATCTATCCCAAAGGTGATTGAAATATCTAAGAGCTTTGTGGTATATGTTTTCTCTTGGGGACAATGGCAAATTCCTTCACATTCATCTGCACAAAGTCGCTGTAAATCAAAGTATATGCATCTTCAAATTATCAACAAATTGGTGGGAGAACATCTGTTGGGCATATTGCAACAATTGGGGAAATAAAACCGCAAACTATTCAAGTGGAAATGGAATAATTTTTTCTAGATTAGAATTAAGGCAGAAAAACATCTAAGAAAAGGTGCATCAATAATTAAGAATAATTCAGGAAATAGACTCTTTGATCTGGAACAACATTCGGATGAAAGCACGCAGTAAATATCAAGCACTTATCACTAAAAAATCGCTTCTAAATAAGATATAGAAAAACTTTAGCAAGAGCAATCTTATATATGCTTGAATGGTTAAAGAAATGCTAACAATAACATTAATTGAACCAATTGAATAATTGAATTTCGCAGAAAAACAGAAGCATAGCCAAATGCAAAAGAGCAAGCGTTTCAAAGAGCATTTAATGAAGCACTTGACATGTCAAAAATGCAACGTGCAGTGAACCATTTTTACTTAATGTAATTAATTAAAATTTAACGTATTAATTTCGTGCTACGAAAGTGTCATTGCGATTGTGTGTGTGTGTGTGTGTATGTGTGTGCAAACAAAGACAACAATTATAGGACAACTATATGAACAGGTGCTCACCCGCACACACACACACACACACACACAGGCGTATATACGTGTATATGTATACAATATGATACCTTGGAAAACTCATTGGTGAACCGCACTTATGTACCGCAAGTTCAACCGCGAAATTGATAATTCAACGGTTAACCAAGCGGGCCAACAACTAAAAAAAAAAGAGACAGAGGAAATACGAAAACAACAACAAAAAAAGGGCAGCTTCTCCAACGAGTGTTAAACGTTTTAAATCAACTGAAAACAGTTCGTAAAAAAAGCAGAGTATAAATGCAAACAGAACTCAGATGGAGTGGGTCGGATAGAAAGGCACAGAGGAGAGTACTTGACGATACTTATGGGGAACATCGTTCATTCATTGGGAAGATTGGAGTTGAATGTGGAAGAGATCAAGCTGTTCCATGCGATCATCCAGCTTGCTTATCCATCTATCTGTTCCGACATTTTGTAGATTTCTCTAGCATATGTATATACAAAGAAGTATCTATCCGCAGTAGTTGTATTAGTTGATCAAACTTCTAGTTTACTTTCCACTACAGATAGCGATTCAGTAGATATAAACTCAAGTGGAACATGGTCATCGGTATGCCTTAGATTGGAGTCAATGATCGGCACAACTAAGAGTACTTGTGGCAAAGAAAGCAGAGTAGTAGACATCAAATATTGTGCATAATCAACAGAGATTCGGATATGGATCCAGGCGAGTGAGGGCGCGCCAGTCAGTCAGTCAAATGAGCCGACAGCTCAAGTGCGAGTGCGAGAGCGATTGCGATTGCGATTGCGAGTGGATTGAAGCCTGATGTTGGACGTGAGCATGGGCAGGGGCATGGGTGTGGAGAAAGGTCGGTGGGCTGTATTTGAAAGTGGTCAACCAACTCGTTGACCGCAAAAGAGAAAAAATAATAAAATGAAATAAACACACGCAGACAGATGGGACAGATGGATGTATCTGGATCTGTATTTGCAAATGTATCTCTCTCTGTCTGTCTCTGTCTGTGTGTGTGCATATGTGTGTATGCGGCCTGGCAGTCAAATCACAAACAAAACAAATTGCAATGGCAACAGCAACAGCAAATGCAACAAAAAATAAATGCAAAATTTTTGCAGCCTACGCTGAAAAGTAGGCAATGAAATTATTATTTTTCCCTTTTTCACATTTTTTTTTGTTAACTGCAGAAATGTTGTTTTCCTGTTTTCCCTCATTGTTGTCTCTGTTTTTCCATATATTCATCTATTTTTTGTTTTTGTTTTTTGTATAAAAAACATGCATTTATACATGTATTTGCATATGTATATATTTTTGCCGCCGCCTAATGCAATGCGACAGTTGAACGTTTCATTTTATAATATGTATTTAATTTAATTTCTATAATTTATTGCGAAATGTTTAGTTTTTGTTGTTGTTGTTGCTGCATTTGCTGCCACTGCCGCTGATTGGCCAATTTGAGAGTTTTGGCTGCCACTTTTTGTGTGCCGGCAAAAGCTTTTGTGTACACTTAATGATTTATTGTAATATGTTAAAATTATATGCGTTTTTTGGGTGGCAAAAAGTTAACAAAATTTTGTACTGCACAAAGTCCAACATTTATTGGTTCTGAATGAATTTCATTTGCATTTATTATGCTATGAATTATAATTTTGTATGACCGTAGTGTTAAATGTTTGTCGTGGATTCGAAATGGCTTTAAGTGAAACAAAATGAAGTCCCATAGAAATCAATGAATATTCGCATTCTGGCTGGCATTCGTCAATCAAAAAAAAATAATATAAATTGCAGTAGGTCCGATGGGAAATGTTTTAGATAAATTTTTGGATAGCTTTCTGTATGTGTTGATCATTCGAACTGGCATATTTGCGTGATCTGGCTATAATAATGATTTAATACAAATTTCAAAATAAAATGCCGTGGTTCTATTTCATATGTCAACTATTTTATCTAGTGTTCTTTGATGCAAGTCCAATTGGAAGTAAAGTGCTTGAAATTGGGAATTTAAAATATATTTTGAATGGAAACCCATATTTAAATATATCAATTTGATATTTAATCCAGTGGAAAAATTGAGAATAATCTGTGTTCTTTTTCTGTGAAGATTTTCCTGTGAAACTGTGGGTTCATTGAGATAATATGGTATCCAATCAACACGTTTTTTTGTAGCACTTTCATTAGCCTCTTCATAAAGCTCTAAAATGCATTGTAGTCTCTCCGTTTTTCTATTCCACAATTGTTTTTTCCGACCATTTAATGGCAAACATGGGAGTGGAGGAGATTGGTTGGGGATTGGGGGTTTGGTTCGTGATGGGATTGTGATATACGGCTGAGTCTCTTTATAGATGAGGGTTGCTTGCAATTATATTGTGCACTGTGTGCGATTGTTGTTGTCTTCGTCTGGGTTTTTGTGTTGTTTTTGTGCGAATGCAACTTTTATCGATTTAAATTAAAAACGCATTGCTGCAAATTGTAAAAATTATTGTGCGTCTGTCTCGCTGCATTTCTCACTCTCTCTCTCTCCTCTGTATGTGTGCTCTCTCTACGTCTCTACGTCTCTGCTGCTTTCTGTTCTCTGTGTGTGTGTTTCTGTCTCTCTTTGTGTGTTTGTGTGCCAGGAAATGCCAGCACATTAAGTTGGTAGGCCTTTGGACAGCATCCTGGTGGCTTCCATTGCTTCCACTGACATTGCTGCCATCGGCATCGCCACCGCCATCGCCACTGCCACCAACCGTTTCGCCGTGCTCCGTTCCCCATGCCGCTGCCGCTGCCACTGCCACTGCCATTGCCATTGCCACCGCCATGTCCATGTCATTGGCCGGAGCAATGCGGAAAATCGCATTTTCTCATTTGGCTTCTGTCATGCAAAAATATCAAAAGCGCGTTGCGAAAATCTCGTTTATTTTTCACACGCATTTCTGACATTCTCCCACTCTCCTCTTCTTTCTCATTACCACTCCCTTCCCCTTCCCCTGTCCCTTCCCTGAAGGCTGGTGCAGCAGCAGCAGCAGCAGCAGCAGCAAGGAGATGAAGTAGGAGGAAAGGAGATGGCGGCCAAACAGAAGCCATACAATTCTTTAACGTCTCACACACAAATTGGCTTAAAGTTGTTCGATCTGCGGTCGAGTTGGATGAATTGAGTGAAAGGCTGCTGCAGTGACAACTTCAATTTGCAGTGAAATGCTCCAACATCCAACGTCCAACAGTGTGTCTTTTTTTTGATATACTCTCGCACTCGCACTTCGCAATGGACATTCCATGGCATGGCTATTGAATATTGAGTATACGAAGCGTTGTCACAGGGACTTTTGCAGTGCTGCATTGGAGAGTCGATGGAAAGGTGAGCAAGAGATGCCATCTTGAATCCAATCCGTTTCTAAAGGTATCTCCATAAAAATCTGAAAACAAGTTCGCACATTGAAATCTTTCATTACAGACGCTCTGAATATCAATCAAATAATATGAGAATAAGTAAATCCTTTCAAGTGTATTCAACTTATTTCCATCCGAAGATCCTACTGGAATTGTCTCTTAAAGACTTAAAGTTATTCGAAATCATTCGTGGATTTCCATATGCCTTCCCATTCCGATTTCGCTTGTTTCTCCAACCAAAGAACGAAAACCTTTCGATTCTACCCATCGCCTGTCGATATCTTTTGCTGCTGCCTCCACAGGATTCCGCATTCCGCACTCCGCACTCCGCGCAGCATTAAATATTCAGGCAACCTGCAATCTGGTGTTCTATTTAAAAATGCGCAAACTGAAAGAGTTAATGCTATGTCCTGAATCCAATGCATTAATGTCCTGGCCGCCATTGCACCAACATCAGCAAAAATCCCTGAAAATTAAATACCTATACATATGCATATAGTATATTCGTATGTGTTTGGTGGGTGGGGAGGGGAGGGGACATGCAACAACAGCGCACACAATTAATAAGAATTACAAGTCGCATGATGAGGGGGCGGTGTCTGCCCGACGTTCTCTGCTGTATGCGTGTGTGTCCGCATCCTGGTTGCATCCTGGCCAGCGAGAGGAAACCAGGATAGGGGGCGGACTACCAGCAGCAGCAGCAGCAGCAACAGCCGCACAAGTGCTAATGACTTAATAAATCATCGCGTGCGACAAAGAAATATATGGGATATATGTTCCTGGTCGGTTGCTCCCCAGCAGAAACCGCAGCCAGGAAGAGGCATGGCTGCACTGCCCCCGGGGCCAGTGCGGGCTGAGGTTGTGATTGGTTGCGAGTGGGAGGAGCCGTCCGACCAGCAACAACAGCAACAAAATGCATAATTCAATGAAAATCCTGCAGAATTCCTTTAATCCTCAATATTCATTAAAAAATATGAGCGGACCTCATGTTGTTGCTGCTCCTGCTGCTCCTGCTGCTCCCTCTGCTGTCGATGTCGATTTCGTGGATGCTGTAGTGGATGTTGTTGTGGATGTTTCGATGGATGTCGTTGCACATGTAGTTGTTGCTGTTGCTGCTCCTGATTCGGCTCTTATTGTTGATGATCTTGCGGATCGTTAAGCGTTTTATCCAAGGGTTCTATAACCAAATCCTATTGAAATCAATACGATATTGCAGTTGCCCTTCCGCTGTTGCTCCTTTTCCACTATAGCCGCTTCTTGGCTGAAACCCTCAATTTAACGCTTCTGCTTCTCCTGTTACTCCATTTTCCATTTAAAGTGTTTCTGATCTGGGTTCTTGGCTCCTTTTCTTTAATTTTTTCAATTAAAGCTAGTTAAAAACAGCCTCTGTGTGCCTTGTAGTTTATTAAGTCGAACGTGGACATCCTTTTGCCTGCCGGGTTGCTGGTTTCTGCGGCCATCGGCCAGGTGCCACACCTCCCTCTACCCCGCTACCCCTCTACCTCTTTATCTGTTTCTGCTTCTGTTTCTGTCTCGTTTTTCTCATTTTTACCATCGCTGTGTGTCTCTTTCGAATGTACGGCATACAGGTCATTACATCTTTATGTGCTTAAGTACATAATATACGGAAATGCCGTGGTGGAGTACATAATGAGTGGAGTGGAGCGGTGCGGAGGCGTAGACGGAGGCGGAGTCAGAGGCCGAGCTTAATCAGCAACTTAAATGTGTCGTGTGGCAGAAAGGATTTAATGCATCGGATGATTCTTCCCCCCCTCTCCCCTGGGCCGCCCACGGGCTACTCCCATGGCCGCTGGAGCCTGGGGGCGAAAACTTTTGCTGGCCGGACATTTGCACGTTACAAAAATTAATTCGATTTGCTGCTTGGCGGTCATTTTAATCGTTTGCCGTCGTGCGGTGTCGTTTAATGAAAGGACCGAAACCAGGACATACACACTCACACACACACACACACACGCATACAAAGAAAATGCAATTAAAAATTAAAAACGTGAGCAAAATGCATAATGAGCTCTCCAGCAACACTTCATTAACGCGTTTTCTTTGCCTCCAACTCCAACTCCAACTGGCCTTCAATCCGTGCTCCAGTTAATCCTCCTGAGCCTTGTCCAGATCCTCCTACTCCGCTGACCCATGCTCCTTCTCCTTCTCCTTGCCTGAGCCTGTCAAAATAGGTAACGCTCCTTTTGTGCGCCCTGCCCTCTGTGTGGCGTGTGGCAGTGGCATGGGTTGTCCGTGTCCAGTACGTTGCATTTCCCATTGATGGGCGACAAAATGTTAACAAGCTGTTGAAAAATTGGCAAACAGGCAGTGCGTAACCAGAGAAACTCCCACACGCCGAAGAGCCTACGGACAGAGGCAGCAGGAAGGTCGTAGGGCACGACTGACTGATGACCTGTAAAACGGCTGGAGGTTGTGCCCCTCTTAAAGTGTGCTCCAAGCCGACTAGACGCCACCTTAAACGCTGCAGCGGCTCTAAATGGTTCTACCATTCCAAAATTCGGTGCAATTCCTATTGGCAGTAGATTTTATGATTTTTGTATGCTTTGGAACACGTTGAACACATTTTGGCGGCATTCAATCAGCTGTTTTTCGACCAGCTTGTACTTTGACCATTCGCATGTGAACGTCAGCGCTAGATCTGCGATTATCGTCTATCAGAATCATTGAATTCGTTTCTTAAGCTACTTTAAAAATTAATTTATTGAAATACATTTCAAAATAATATGAATCAAAGTTCTTTGAATCAATTGTAGTGCAAAATAGTGGAATAAATTGAATGTCGATAAATTTTCGATCATTGAATCCGTTGGTCAACACTGAAAGTAGATTTTCATTCCAAGAAGCAATATTTATTACAAATTACATTTTGTGGCAGTGGAAAACCCAATCAATCAGTTTAATTACGAGTGCACCATTATATTGTCAGAGATCTGCAATGAGTCGAACATATTTCGTGAGGGTAAGATATCACACAGGCCCACAAAAATTAGTGACAATTTTCAGAGCGAAAAGCCCGAAGGCCTATAGGTTAAATCCGCACGACGCCGTCGTGAGTCGTACCAAGATCACAAAAGTCAGTCTGCTGCTGCTTCTGGGATACCCGATGCAATACCGATCGAGGGTATCGAGAAGGCAGTCAACTGGCTGCAACTACTTAACCAGCGTCATAAATTTACACACCAGCCGAGCCAACAAGGCCGAAAATAAAAAGTCCGCAACAGCCATCAGCAACAGGAGGAGGTGGAGGAGGAGGAGGGGCAGCTCCGTGTCAAAGAATGAGGAGGAGGCACCATGTTACCATTGCCCTGTCCATTCCGCAGTTCGTGGCCTCAATGTTGGCCTCAAAATGCAAAACCCCAAAAAGAAGCAAAATGCAAAAGAACCTGGGCCGATGCGATGTGTGGCAGTAATGGCCCAGGAGGCAGGCCTTTGCATGCCGCGTCGCGATGCGTCGAGTCGCGGCAAACGTGATTGTCAACAAGTTTGACTGCAATGGCTGTCCCTGGGAAGTACTCCCAGTCGCCCTCTCTCTTTCTCTGTGTGTGTGGGGGCTGTGGCACAAGATGGAGGCCCCACCATGGGCTTGCACTTTTGTTTGCTTGTCTTTTGCCCATTTTGTTGTGCTTTTTATTGATTTTTTTCCCCCATTTTTCGCTTTTCGCTTTTCGCTTCTCGCATGGCGCTTATTACGCATATGCCACGTGTGCAGCGGAAACCAGCCAACTGACCAAACGCGTCCTGCCAGGTCCCGCCGATCAGCCCTGTTTGTCGGTCTGCGCTTGTACAGCTGTCAGACAACCCAATCTCCCCCTTCTTCCCCCATACCCTGTCGCTCCATCTCACGCACCTTACAGCCCGCAATGCAACGTCATGGTGTACCCGGGACTCGTATACGTATGCGTACAAAGGCGGGGAAAAATGGGGCGCTCGAATGGGGCAGCCCACTGCGTAATTGTTGTTATTGGTCTCGCAGAAAAAAGAATGTGTAAAATAAGTGGGAATGCTGTCGTAGAGTTTGACGACTGAGGGATACCGCGGATTCCCCAATTCTTTATGTATTTACATATTTTCGTAGAAATATTATACAAGAAATGTGTCTTTTTCTTCATTGTTTAGTAAAGTTTTGAGCTCCTAAAGTCAAAGTGCATTCATAGATCTGGTGTTGGGGCTGCTGAGCATGCCTCTGTGTTCTGCTCGTTCAGGGTATCACAAAAAGTGAATCGGCTGGCAGGGAACCGGGGAGTGCTGGACACGCGTGTTCTCCCATGTTTATTATTGCAGCAACAAATTGGGTGTGGAGTGGAGACCGATGTCCACACGTGGGCTTTGCTGCGGATTGTTGCATTGTCCTTGCCCCAAAGTTGCATTGCAATCGTTTCACTCTCTCTCTCTCTCTTTGCACAGCACTTTTTTGCTTCTTTGACACTGAACAGACAGAGAGACAGCCAGGGAGGGAGGGAGATAGAGAGAGAGTTGAAAAAAATTGACCACCAAACAACTCACCTGCTGCCCATCCCCTTCCCCCGCCCCCAAAAAGCACGCCCAAACCACTCGCCATGGGGCTCTTGGGGATATGTATTCTCTGTTTTGGGCCTTTTGTTGGTGGCAACCACATATTTGGTTGCTGATTTTTGGTTTCGTAATTTTTCCTACCCACAATGCAACACAACGGCAACAGCCGACAGCCAACAGCCGACAGCCAACAGGCAACAGCCAATTGTTGTTCCTCTCCGCTGGTTGTTGCATTTGTTTGGACCTTGTTTTTGTTTGCGTGTGTGTTTGGCGGTTTTTACACACAACATTTTTTTGGTTTCTTGCACCTTCTTTTTTGCCTGGTCCTGTTGTTTGTTTCCCCGGTTGGGGGTCTCTACAAATTATAACGAGTGTCGCTTTTTCTTCGTTTTTTTGCGAGATTTGTAAAATTGCTTGGTGATTGAGTACTGGCCGCTTGGTTGCGGTCTTCAGTAGAGGGAGGCTCTACGATGATGACAGTTATTGGGGAGCTCTTAAGGGGACTTTAAATGATAGCTCAGGAAGGATCATCATAATCCTAACAAAAGAAAGTCGGAAGAACCTCTAGAGACATCTTAAAGCCTTCTGCAGTAGGCTTAAAGAATCAAAGGAATGCCCAGCAGAGAAAACTCTCAATTAAATGGACCCACACCTGCGGCACGTACTGGACCCACTCACTGGGGAAATCTGTTCATCTGTCATTCCCGAAATAGAGTTTAGCCGGTTGATTATTTTCTGGCTGCCAGCCTGAAAGGTTTCGTTCAGGCACTCAAAACTCAATTCATCAATTGGCCGGCATCTCCTCCATCACCCGAATCTGCATGTGCCACACTCTTTTGTGGCACCTGCACCTGCCCATACATATACATATGTGTGTGTGTGTGTGTGTGAATAGGTAATAAAAATATTTGCAACAACAATCATAGCAAAGGCTTTTTGGGTCTACCAATATTATTCCACACAACTTCAAACCCACAAAATGTTGGTTAGTTTTTCGTAATAACTTCAAATCTGCACTTGCCACTTTGTGTGTGTGTGCGTGTGTGTGTGTGTGTGTGTCCAGGGGATCCCTAAAATGCAAAATGCAACCACCCGCACAGCCCCACAGAGAGCCACCCAATGTGTTGCATATGCAACGCATCTCATGGGCCCTACAAATTTCAAATGGCATCGAATTTTGTGTTCAGGTTTTCCTCATGTATATCCCATTTTTTTTTTTTTTCTGTTTTTACTCATGTGTTGGGTGTTTTGGTTTGGCATTTTGGGTGTAAAAATAATTTAACTAAAAATTGCACACAAATATCTGGGACCTCTTCCCTTCACAGGAACACCGGAACACAGGCACAGACACCGCAAAATGTTGTTGTTGGTCGTTGTTGTTGTTGTTGTTGGTGGTGGTGGGGCGAAAGCCCCATACGTTGGTTGGGCAAGGTGGTTGAAGGTGCGTGTGATTAGGCCAACTGCAGCCCTGAAATTTACACGGGAATAATGAAATCAGTGACGCAAAAATATACATACACATGTGATGGCGGAGGGCAGACAGACTGAATTATTCAAGTGAGAAAAGCAACAAATTTTTGGGTTGGTATAGAAGCAGCAACGTCCGCTTTAGAAGAACATTTGGGCAAACAAAATACATACATATATTTCATGTAAAAGAATCAAATAGGATGTAGAGTTTTGTAAGGGACATAAGAAAAAAAGGAATCACAGGTATTTTGTGGAGGCAATTCTAATTGATAGAAATATGTGCATAGTATTTCTTTGGTACAAGATTATTTAAGGCTGGAGTTTTATACTGTCTTAAATTAATCTTGCGCTTAGCCATTGAGAATTTCCCTATAGGCTACGACTTATGAAGATGACGATCTGGCTTCAGACATTCTCCCAAAACTGATGTATTCTGTTTCGCTTTTAAAAATCTACAAATATCGATGGGTGATAGTTTTCTTTGCAGAGATTTAGATAGATTCCACAAAAGATCGTTCTTCTGGCAAATAAACCGCTAACAGTCCGATTTTCCTCAATAGAAAAGCCCCCAAAAAAAAAAAAAAAAACCAACAAAAACTGACCGCACGTATCCACCCACGCACGCACACTCCTGCACGAGACACACACAGACAGAGGTGATTGCAATGGCCTGCATCTGGTGGGGGCGGGGTCGCCGTTTGGGGCGACTCAACTAATTTTTGAGTGGAGCAACACAATGGCGAGAGCGAACGAGAGCGAGAGCCCCAGCACGGTTCAACCCTTGCTTGGGGCACGTCAACGAACACGAGCACACGAGTGCCACTGTGCGAGTGAGTGCCTCTGTATGAGTGAGTGTGCGAGTGAGTGTTTGCGTGAGTGCGAGTGAGTGCTTAATTTGCTAATTGAGAGCCTGCAACGGCGCATTACAGTGAAGACAAAGTGGCACAACGAGTGAGAGCTCGAATGGAGTGCCGGACTCCACTCCACTCAACTCAACTCCGAGTTGAGTGGGGGAGGACACTTGAGTGGAAGTACGAAGCCACTCAAAGTTGGAGCCATAAAAAGTGAACGGAGAAAAAACCAAATGAAATTCAATTTTTATCCTTTTTTTCCTGTCCGTATGTACGTATCATCAAAAGAGGCAAAAGGAGCGTCAAAGACGACTCAAATGCCATACACTCCCCCCGCACACAGCCACACATATGTGTGTGTGTCTGGACCAACGGGATCCAATGAAATTTGGCTAGCCAAGACAAGGAAACGCTTCAGGATAGCTCGGAGACGAAAAGTGAGAACAAACCCCAACCGACTTCACTCAACTGACGGCAGACAGAATCCGTTTGACACTGCGGTTGCCCTCTGGCATTCCTCCTTGGCTGGCTCCACCCCCTAGTACAAGCCATCTCTATGTGGGTGGCGCCTCCGATACCCACACGCGGGTGTGACTCCGAAAATAGTTTTAGTCCACCGTCTACATATCCACATACACACCAACCAATTTTTTTTTCTTTTTAAATACTTTTTACATGCGATTATGTCACACACATATACCGCATCGAATCCACAAATTTATGTGGAATATTCGCGGTGAATGCTTGAGCGAGAGTTCACCTTTTTTTCAAGAATGGAATGAAGGGAAAGTGAATTTGTGATAGGTGGAATTCAACGAAAGTTCTCGCAGCTAACAAGACAACAAATATTTCTGTATATCGGATTAAGGCCCTCACGAATTAAGAGTCAGAGTGGGAATCAACGCGATCTAAATTCCCTTCAAGATCTATATGTTCGATTAAAATAATTGCGGCATCTCTTCCCCCAATCTTCTCTCCTCCAGGCTGCCTTCGGCCACTGCGACTTCCCCCGCGCTGTGGCACACAGTTTTTTATGGTCCATCGGTTGGGACCAAACAAGGCATAAACAATTTTCTACCTACCACACTATATATCCCCCTTATATGACGACGATCAAGTGCAGTTTTTGTGTATTCCCGTTGTTGAATGAAATTTAATTGCCATAAACATAAACAAAATAAGACGACAGGAGGACGACGACAAATGGTGTTCTGGGGATGGGATGGGATCGGATCCGTGCAGAGATCATTTCTCATATTTTTCGTTTGGGCGTTTTTGTGTATTTATAAAGACATTAAAGAGAGCGTAGATCGTCAGAGATCGCGGAGATCGGCGCAAGACAAAAACGGGTGCGGGTGCGGCCCATAAAAATGTATGAAATGTATCAAAGGCGGCGCAAAAATGATTATTTTGGGTGGTCCAACGGACCAGATGGGAGCTACGGATGAGGGCTGGGCTATGGTGCGGCATAAATAGTTTCGTTTTGTGTTTTTTTTGTGAATATTAATATTCCCTTTGCTGGTGTTGGTGTATGGCCAGAGGCAGAAGCAAACCAAAAACAGTTGCAAAACCAAAATGTTGACTGCAGTTGACAACGCGTCATGGAAAGTGCAGTTACCGGGGTACCGGCTACGGGTACCAACAGCCCTGCCAGCAGCAAACCTTCATCCAGCTTCCTACGTGCTGCACCCTACCCCCTGGCCCTGCTCCGGCCCCTGTTTCCCTGCCCTGCAGTGGTCGAGGTGGGGGCCCTGTCAAATGCCTCACATTGCAGGTGAGCCCTGACCCTATCCCTGCCATCCACACGGCTTTCCTGAGTGTCGAGCAATCAACAGCAATTTGGCATAGTCCAGACGCTGCCCAAACTCCCGTGACTCCATGCTCTATGGGTGCGGGGAGGGCGGTGGAGCTGGGGGCACATCCGTGTCAAAACAATGTACGCACTAGAAGTCATTTAATTTGTTAAACTCGGTGATTTGGACAAACTCCACACACACAGGACGATAGGCCGACGGCCGATGGGCCCTGAGCATGTCAATTGCTGTACTTTTCATAGCAGGACCCCCGCCACCGAAGAGGGGTGATGTTTGCAGAATGAGACATATGCCAGACATGGGTGATAACATATTACACTGGTCAGCAAGGTGCAAGGTTCCTAGTCCCTTTCAACATGCAATTTTGTGTAGCTGTTCCGGCTTAACAGCCAGTTACCGCTGCAGGTTGCAGATCTCCATTAACAGCCTGTTACTGCTCCTCGCTGCAGCTCTCCGTTAACAGGCTGTTACCGCCACCAGGTGCTTGCCGCTCTCTGTTAACAGGCTGTTACCGCCACCAGGTACTGACCGCTCTCTGTTAACAGGCTGTTACAGCACCTGGTTAAAGCTTCCATTAACAGCCTGTTACCGCAGCTGGCTACATCTCTCCGTTAACTGACTGTTACCGCCACCGGTTTCAGCGCACTGTTAACGCTCGCTGTTACAAATGTCTGACAGCGCTGGGAGATCGGTCTCTAGCCGGCCGCTTCTCCACACGGCTCCCCACGGCGCTTAGCTTTCGAACTAGAATTACTTACGCCCCAAATCCCCAATATGAACAGAGGGCAAATATCTTGCAGTAAAGTTGTATAACGATTATATGTAGACATATTTGTGCTTACCTCCACCCGATTTTTCGTTTTGCTTGCTAATCGTTAGAGTATTCTTTCTTTAGCCATCCTCCGCATTACGCTTCTTGAACTATTCTTTTAAGAATGGATCCTCAAAATTTGAAGAGTTTGGACTGTGTCTTCTTGGAATCTAATTGCTAGCTGAACAGTGTTGTCGTGTCTGAAGGTGACACAACACACAGAGTGCAGATGGAGACGGAGACGGAGGACGCCGGACCGAGATGCAGATAGACAGGCGTGGCATGGGGCATCATCATCATCATCGAGGCTTGGGTCCTTGGATCCAAGGGTTGTGCCTGCCTTCCTGCGTCTGCGGTTGGCGACGATGCAGCTGCCGTTGCCGTTGCCGTTGCAACTGTTGTGGCAGTGGCAGGCATCGAGAGGCAGCTCTCTCTCTCTCTCTGTTCAAAGCATCATTTATGCATTTAAACAATCCAATGCCCCAAGGGGTTGGCTTGGGTGGCGTTAGGGGCAGGCAGGCAGGAAATGCAAATTATGTTTTGTGTCAAGTAACCGGAAAATGCATTTTAATTGCCGTAGAAATGCAATATTGAACTTACACCCCCACATGGCCCAACCGGAGTGAATGGGCGTGGCCGAATGGTGGGGGGTCATGCTTGGGCGCACAGCTTAAGGTGCTAATAAACCGTAAATGGGCGTGCCAGATGGCTTAAAGCAGCTTAAAGATGGCAGCAGCATAAAGAAAAGGCGTGTGGCACAGGACACAGAACACAGAGCACAGGAACAGGAACCGGAAGGGGAAGAGGGGAGCGAGTGAAACAATTGCATTATCTCTTTGTGTGTTGCATGGAAAGTGTGGTGGCGTGGGGGCAGGAACAATGGGGCATGGGGCATGGGGCATGGGGCATGGCCGGCCACATACATTTCACCGCAAACGAGCCACTCAACGAGTATTTCAAAATAACAGACAGCCGCAACCCTGGCTGACCAGCAAAACCAAATGAAACCAAAACCAAAGCCGACTTCATCAACAACAACAAAAGCAACAACAACAACAACCAAAACAACAGCAGCAACAAAATTTCGGTTGCAACATGCAGCCGAGTCAGAGGCAAGTGCAACCCAGCAGCTGCTCAAAATGCAATTTTTCACTTTACGCCCAGGCCTGTGTAAAATCCAATCAAGCCTCAAAAATGTTAAACGCCTCCAACAGCCTCCGTTCTCCACTCGCCCCACTCAGCACCCTGCTGCTGCGCCTAGTCCTAGTCAAACTTCTAGTCCTAGTCGTAGTCCTTGTCCTAGTGCTTGTCCTAGTCCGGCTCCTAGTCCTCTGGCTTAAAAGCAAAAGCCAAAGCAAGCTCTGCGGGCAGAAGCAAACAAACCGAAACCGAAACAGAAACAGAAACAGTTCAAACCCGAAATGGCCCCGGCAATGTGCGGTGTGGAGAGCGGAGAGCGGGGTAGAGCCGTGGATGGATTGCGAGACCTCAGGACAGGACCCAGAAACAGGCTGCAATCTGGACTTATTACGCCACTTAAAGCTTAAACATAACACACAATGGAAGCAGGGAAGCAGAGCAGCAGCCACGCCTTCAACAACGACCTGGAAATACTCTGGTCACAGCGTTTTGTCCTTTGTGGGACAACAAACTTGATTCAGTGTGATATCCCACGAGTCTGGATTTAAGATTTGGTTGCTTTCGCTGTTATAGTCTCTGAGGACTAGGCGTCAAACACAAGAGACAGACAGACGAGGCTTGATCGACGCGGCTACGGTTGCTGATCAGGAATATATATACTTTATGGGGACGGAAAGGCCTCCTTCTAAGCCTTACACACATCCACTTTCCACTTTGAGCACCGGGTATTAAAATACAATGAAGCAGCAATACGTATTTCCCCTTATTGCAAAGCTTTTCCAAGTCTCAGAATATCTTATGTGGAATCTCCATATACCCCGCTAGACATGGAGCACTTAACACTTAGTCCACACATCCCATCCCCACACAAGACTGAACAAACTCCATCTCCGGTTCGTGTTGGCCTGCGGACATAACGGACCCCTTGACACCTCGGTGAGATAATTCAGTGCGGTGCTCTCTCCAATCCCCATGGACCATCCCCAATACCCATACTCATACCCACACCTATCTCACAAAGGAGGCTCTCATTCCTGTAGCTCTTGGCCTTAAATGTCGTCACATTGTCGCCTCAAAAGGGCGAGGGGGAGGACGAGGGCGAGGGCGAGGGCGGCACTTCCTCGTCGTAGTAGTCGTCGTTTGTCGTTTGTCGTCTCCTCGTCGTTTATCAAATGGCCAACGGGTCGCATGGCCAACAGTCGGCCGTCGGCTAAGTGACAAGCAAAACCGCGAATTGACCAGAGAAAGTCCAACTCTGGCTCCAGTTCCAGTTGCAGGCTGCAGAAGGATGCATGCAGCACCACGATACAGGCAGAAGGAGAGGCGGAGGCAAAGGCAGAGTCAGAAGCAGGACACGTTGCATGCTGCACACGTTATTAATGCCAGCACACACACGCACAGAGAAAGAGAGCGAGAAAGAGAGAGATGAAGAGGCACGAAGGAAGAGCACAAGATGCGTGCCCCATGTGGGTTTTTTTGGGGGGACTTACGCACGGAGCGATGCCAGCACGGAGGTCCTGGGGATTGGGCATTGTTTTGGCCGAAAGTTGACCGAAAACTTGGCATTGTTGGTTGCTCGCTTTTCGGGTTTTTACCCAAACCCCCGCCCTCCCCAACCAACCGCAGGACGCCAGGGCAGACAGAAGGATTGCATTGCATTGGATTGGATTGGATTGGATTGCAGCAAAGACTGCATCCATCTGCCGTTCCAGTCCGAAAGTTCTCTTTCATTTTTTGGAGAACTGCATCTCTTGGTTGGGCAGAAGGCAGAAGGCAGAGCTGAGGGCAGGGCGTGTTACTGCATCAATTTATGGTTGAATTTTGGTGTCCTCCTTTGGCCATCTCTCCTCGCCCTGCCTCACCTATTCTTGGACTGTTGATTCCTGTTTGGATCTGGCTCCGGCTATGGCTCTGGTGTTTTGGTAAATGTTCTCGGCATGCCGGAAATAAGTTTGCTGCCCACAAATTTAGTTGATTTAGGCATTAAAGCGAACGTTGTCGGACTCCTGTTACTTGACTCCCAGGACTCCCAGGCCTCTGGGATCAGGCATCAGGGGCTGGTACTCGTACTCTGGCAGTCCTCTGGTTCTTTCCGGGTGGTTTCTGTGGTCCCCACTTGAGCACTTATAAACAATGTATGACTTAATTTGTTGTTAGTTAGCAAATGTTGTTAATTTCGGGCTTTGGGACAGATACTCGTACACGTCCGTTGATTGGTTTGGGTAATGGGCTAATGCGAACAGATCGAGTCTCCCGCTGCTGACAGAATCTGGTCCAAGTTGTATCTCATGGGTGTAGAATACTGACTGATAATGTTGGAGAGGTTGGGGATTCTTTGGTGAACCTCTTTCTGAGGAAGCAGCACCTTTGACTAGGTTTGTTCTACTAAGAAAATAGCCTTTCGTTGTGGATGGCACCATCATTGACCGGACTGTACCCAAAAGAAGTACCATGGAAGTTCCATGTCGTTCCGTTTGATAGCTTCTATGGCATCGCCGTCGCTGCAAAGGCAGTATTAATAGTGTTTCCCACCGAATCACGTTTTCAAATCTGTCCAGATTTATAATTTATTTGTGAGTGGGAAATATTTACTTTCGATGTAGTGGGGCTTGATGGAAAACATTTCCAATCGATACTTGAATTTTCTCTATTTTTTATCGCAGCATTCGCCAACTTTTTTCTTGTTGTTTGTTGCCAATAAATATTGCTAAGTATCTTGTAACACATTCGCTTCTTGTTCATGTTTTATGTTATTTTATGCGAATGAAAATGTGTTTTTAATCGCACGAAAGCGTCGCTTTCCAACATTGATACGCTGCGAAAAGCTGATCGACAGATGTTTATTTTGGGAATTATATGCAAAATTTGTATTACATCACCAATGACTGACTGACTGAATTTAGACAAGGTCCCAGGTTTGATTTCGGAAGGGTCCGAACTTTCCGTAAGGCAAGGGTCCCGAAAAAACGAAGACGACGATTTCCAAGGGTCTGGCAATGGCAGAAGAAAAGGGGGACTGATTCCTCCTCCAGAAATCATTGCGAGGGATTGACAGTCTAGAGGCTTGAATGCCTATCTGGCAGTGTCCCGTGATGTGTTATACACTGACCCATTAATTTTCCAAAAATGTAGATTGTCAAATAAAATCTTTATGAGCTCTTCTCCAGTGGCCAATCAGTTCCAGCACATCGGACTGCCCACACAAGCGACTTCCCTTTTGGTTCTTTAGACTCCTTTTGGCTGCTGTTTCAGCGCTGAAATTGGTTAACTTAATATGGGAGTAAACACACACACACAGACAGTGTCGTATATAAGCATAAACCCCTGCGCATACTTGACATAGTTGCTGTTGAAATACCGCAGACGGGGAACAAAAACCCAAAGTCCAATTAAAATTTAACTACATCAAAGTAGCAGCAGCAGCAGCAGTGGCAGTGGCAGTGGCGTCGTCCAGTAGCCCTGTTTTAGATGATATTGCGACACCCACACATGTGCCCATATAACCCTAATACACCCACACAGACACAGGCACAGACACAGACACACGCCCATATTCTATATATACATTTAGCCATAACATTTAACAAGTTTAGTATCTGGGTTTCCCATTTTTTGCCACTCATTCCGAGAGGATTCGATGGGAGCCCAACAGCTGGACACATACCAAACTATGGCTGCGAAAAAAAAAAACGCCCCCCACCCCTTACACAGATACTGTCACACAAGGGTGGCTCTTCACGTCCAGTGCGTGTGTGTGTGTGTGTGTGTGTGTGTATCTATGGCATGTCGAAAATTGCGCAGCTTTACGGCAAATGCCGCAAATTGAAACAATTTACATGTTGTACATGTGTGCTGTCCGGATCAGATCGGGTCAGGAGCGCGCAACTGGAGGCTGGAGGCTGGAGCAGGACTGGGAAGAGGTCATCAAAGGGTTAAACTTGCGTGTAACCCATCGCCATCGCCTCCATGGTCCTTGTCTATCGATACCCGGTTGCCGTTTTAACAGAAACCATGAATTTTGATTTAGCCACCCATTCCAGACCCCAGACCAGGGTTCGGGCTTCTAACGAAAAAACAAAAACAAAAAAAATGAGTCTGAACCAAGAGGCAGTGCGGCATGGGGCAGCAGCAGCAACAACAATGAGGTGACAAACCGCGCGTGACTCGTTCGCTCAGGTTCGTGATGGTGGCAGTGGCTGTGGCAGGGGCAGTGGCAGGAACTTCTGGGTGACGGCAAGCGCGGATTATGGCGCGTTTGTCGAGCACTTGCCGCTGATTTTTTTCGCTCTTCTCGCATTCTCTTTTATTGTCTCTATGGATGGTCAGATGGCCGTTCAGGCCGTAGAAGCTGTTGAATGACCTGCAAAATGGCCAACTACTGGTGGCTGGTGACCCCGATTTTTGGGCCTTTTCTGGGCTTCCCTCTAAAGAACATTAGTTCGAGTTCTTCTACAGCAAAGCTGGCCTGGCTTGCCCAGGCTTGCCCTCGGCTCACTCGGTTCCCCCACTCGTTTGATTTGCGTAAAATATCGGAAAATGAAGGTGATCCACCAGGCTCTGATGGCTGGAGCCTCTTCTTTGCCTTAAATTAAGAGTCCAGTCTGCTACCCCGCCCCCTTCACCGCTTATTTTGAGCTCGGTAATAACCTTTATAAAGTAAATTTACAATAAAAGGCAGGCAAACGAAATGAAAGGCAAATGACGTTGGCGACTGGCGACTGACGACACCGCACCACGCACCACGCCCCATACCCATTTGCATATCTCTATCGGTCTTTCTCCCCCTACCTTTCTCCTTTCTCCTTTTGCACTCTGTTCCTCCTTCTTTTATTTCATTCTCTCTCCCTCTCCCTCTCTCTGTGTGGGATGTGTTGTCTGGATTCGCGGCGACACGTTTGGCTTCCGTTGGATTTTTGCCGCGATTTCCTCTTTGGCATTGTTCCTTCTTGTTCTTCTTTCTCCTTCTCCTTTCGCTTCTCTTTTGTGTGACAGGCACGGTTATTTGGTGTTCTGCTTTTTTCACAGCTTTTCATGCCCGGTTTTGTTCGCTTTTTTCTTCTTTTCGTTGGCAACGCTGTTGGCCAAAAGTCAACCCATGAGCTGTGGCATTTTTAAGTAATTTTTATCGGTCAGCAATGTGGGGTCCGCTGTCTGGGAGTGGGAAAAGCCCTGCGGGTACGCGAGAATGGACAACGAGTGGAGAACGACGACATGGGGCAAGGAGGTCCAGATTGAGATTGAGCAGGGTCGAGGGTGGAGAGCACAGAACTGGTGTGCATCTATTAGTGTTACCAAAAAACATTTCCAGTTGGGAAATTTTAAAGTTGTTCTGCGAGGAATCATTTAGCCAAAAGAACAACAGCGTATGCGGTCAGGTCAATATTCCCCAACCACCAGAGGAATTACTTTGTATCTGTATCTGTGTCTGTGTCTCCAGGTTAATCTTCAGTTCTATGAGTATCTGTATCTGTGGCGCCATTTACTGCTTTTGATCCACCTGTATATCCGGCTGTCTCTCTCTTTTTGTGGCATCTGCAGCTGCCTTTCTCCTTTGCACTACGGGACATGCGTCCAGCATGTCGACAAGTGACAAAATATGCAAGTATCAAACCACAAATTCTCACCCGTGAGTCCACAATCATTTTGACACTGGTTACGGGGTGACGTGTCCCTTGTCCGGGGTGCTGCTGCTGGTGCTGCGTGCTGCGTGCCACTACCCACATGTGCCACATGCCACACACACCCACCCACCCCGACGACCCACACATGAGGCACAAACGCATCCCGCATCGCCACCAGCGCGGATGTCGACTAGATTTGCGTTTCGTTTGGATAGTGCTGCATGCCAGGACATTTCCACACTTCACTCCCGCACACACAAGCGCACATACATGTGTATGGATGTGTATATGCCGAGGAGAGCAATGAAGTCCTTTGCAGGAAATTGAAAAGTGCAACGCAAATTGCGTTCCGCTGCACCCTGTCCCTGTCCTCAGTCCACACACACACACACACACACACACACCTCTGATCCCATTCCAAGTGCCTCGTCCTCGTAGTCTTCCTGGTGCTCGTCCTCGTCCTGTTCCAAACCGAGAGAGCCGTCTGAAGCCGTCCCCGTCGAGTGGTTGACAATTGATTTGTGTTTATGGTTGCCATGCCCAGGGCATGCCTGGCCTGCATTGACCTGCAGTTTGGCTCTGGACCTGGAACTGGGCTTCTGCTTCTGCCTCTGGTTTGGTGACCATGTAATATGCCATTTTGGTACTGTGATTTAAAGACATTAACCTGGGTTGGCTCGCAAATTTTATGGCATGCGACACGACAAGTTGAAATGAAGTTGCTCGGGATGGATTCGCATCGGGGCGATTGATGACCTAATCAACTTGGAGACCCCACATACATTGACTGCCTTAGTCTCTCTCTCTCTCTCTCTCTCCCTCTCTACCGTACGTGGCTAGATCTTCAAGTGTTGTTGTCATTGGATCAATTGGTTTAGATCCTTCTTGACATTCACTCATCCCTTAATCCACTTGTTAATTTAACCTTTTCAAAATGTTTTTTACCTTCGTGGAGAATATATTTATAAAAACAATAAAACCATTTTAAAGCCCAAGTATTAGGCAGTACTTTAAGTAGTATTTGATATTGATAAAAGCTAGGATAGGCCTGAATGAGTAGATCACTTCCTCATAGTTGAATTTTCCAATATACCCCCACCAATTCATTTACATATATACTAAGAAGTGCTTGTTTAATTATAATGTCAAATGTTTAAGTACAATTCCAAAATGTCAAAACAATCATTGTTTAGTGTAATAATTTTCAATAATAAAAGGCCAAGGCTATGGTGGTATTGTAGAGGCTTGGGTCACTGTCCTCTGTGGTTCCTAGGCACTGTTTCTGTTCTCGAAACAAATTTATTCAATTTAAGAGTACTCGTAATTAAGTGTTAACGAAAAAACCGTATTACAACTACAAACTTTGGCGGGCCCTGCGTGCTGGGGTGTTCCTTAGATTGTATCCGTGATGGGGCTTCGGTCTTTGGTTACGGCCAGGGCGTGACATCAGAACGAAGAGAACTCAGATTAGAAAGATCACAGCTGCTCCCCACTCCAGAGTAGTGCAATGCTCCTGCACCATGGCCAGGACCTTTCCAGCATAGTCGCCACTAGCCACCAGAGATGTTTTGTAGGAGTTGGAATAATATTTGATTCAATTTTCGATTTTATTTTGTGTGTTCTGTGCTGTGCTGTGCTGTGCTTTGCCCTCAAAGCTGTAGAAGTTTATTGTAACGACTGCTTTTCGGAAATGAATTGATTTTATTTTGTTAAAAATTGAAAGGAAATGTGCGATCTATGTAGCTTATCATGCACAGACAAATTTTCAACCAATACTTAAAAAGATATATATATGCTGTAATTACTCTTAGATCCTCAAGGCCTTAAAGACCCTTATAATGTTAGCAGATATGGTCATCTGATCATCTGTATCGTCTCCACACCTTAGAAGTATAATGCCTTATGCAAAATGTACCTCTTCTTTGATATCCAGGCCTACAAAATGACTGTCACACAGGGTAGTCTTCGTAAACCAACGGTTGTCCTGACGGCTGGAAGGGCCATTCTCGATCAAATTGTAACACTGAATTTTTTTGATCCTATGGGGATCTATGGGGACTATGTATAAGTTGCTATTCCGTCTTAATCTCTTCTTTATATTCTTGCAGCACCATCCACGGTCTTCAAAAGGCAATTTGCTTGAATTCCAACCGACGGTGCAATTAACAGAAGACAAAATTGTGCGATTAAAAAAAGTGCAGGCTCACGCTCAGGGGCAACTGGAGCAGTTTGAGCAGCAGCAGCCACATCCAGAACAGCCGCAGCCGCAGCCGCAGCCGCAGCCGCAGCAGCACCACTTGCAACAGCAGCCGCAGCAGCAGTTACACCAACACTATAATCACAACAACCACTTTAATAACACCAATAGCAACACCAACAACAATCACTTTAACAGCCCCAACAGCAACACCAACAACAACTACAAAATGCATCTAACAACAACCACCACCAATTCGACGGCATCCAATGCCAACAACAACAACAGCAATTCGACAACAAACAACAATAACAATTCCACAACAAACAACAACAATAACAGTTCAACAACGAACAACAACACGAGTAACACCAATGGCACCAACAACACCAACACGAACAACAACAACACGGAGCAGAACACACCACCCACACCCGCCCAATTATTGAACGAGGCATACACGAAAATGACCTCGGACATCCTGGCCGAACGGACCCTCGGTGACTTCCTCACCGAACACCCCGGCGAGCTGATCCGCACGAGCAGTCCGCTGTTCGTCTGCACCGTCCTACCGCCGCACTGGCGGTCCAACAAGACACTGCCGGTGGCCTTCAAGGTGGTGTCGCTGGGCGATATCATGGACGGCACCATGGTCACGGTGCGGGCCGGCAACGATGAGAACTACTGCGCCGAGCTGCGCAACTGCACGGCGGTGATGAAGAACCAGGTGGCCAAGTTCAATGATCTCCGGTTTGTGGGCAGGAGTGGCAGAGGTTAGTATTAAGTATTAAGTTCTTATATACATGCAATGTGCCTGTCCCTGTTCCTGTTTCTGTGCTTCTCATACATCTAAAGGCGTCCTTAAGGTATACTCAACATACCTTCTACACAATTTTGCCCCTAATCGCATCGATTCGTTGAGGAGCATCTTTTAGATCAATGGATATCCTTACTCCCGGTCATCCTTTCATGCTTGGATCGGCTAAGAGCTGCTCCAATAATCTGTATCTTGTGACCACTGCAACCTCTGTCTCTAGCTACATTAATCTCTGAGGGATGTCCCCTTCCAGAGAACGCCTCTTCCATCTACAGTTTACAGTTAATCTCTGCTCTTTACGCAAGGACGCAAAAGTTTTTTCGCCAAGTGGCGCCTCTTATTGGCCCTTGTCAGCACTTGAGGACCGCCCAACCCTGTCCGTGCCGAACCAAACCCAACCCAACCCCTTGACTGCACTCGAAACAATTTGTTCAATTATCGCCCAGAGTCGCGTCGAGTTCGCCGAGTGGCAAAACTTTTGCCAGCTCCTGCTCCTGCTTTGGCTCCTGCTTCAGTTCCTGTTCCTCTGTGGCCCCCCTGGTGTGCTCGACTCGCTTTTGTATTATTCCGGGGCACTTTTTGCATTGCTGTCATCTTTTTTTCGGTTCATTTTCTTCCTTCTTTTTTTTGTGCTTTCTGTTGTCAGTTGTTGGTTTTTGTGCTCGACAGCCTTTTGTATCCTTTTAACCGCTTGTTAAGCGCTGCACAAATTGTCAGCAGTTCATCAGTGGTCGCCATCGCTTCCATTCATAGAATACAAGCGGATTCCTCTGCTCCATTTTATTTTTGTTCCTCCTTTTTTTGTTGGTTGGTGCTTTGTCTTAAAGTGTTTAATAAACTGTCAGAACGGAATGGAACTGAAATGAACTGAAAGCCGGAAATGTATAGAATGGATTGAGCCTAAGGAGAGCCCACAAAACCCGAATTATGTGGGATTCCATACGGAGTAATTCCATTATTAAATCGCCTAAATCATTTTCGTAGTATCGTTGAATTCTGAAGAAGTTCTTTCCTCCAGTTGTGCACATATTGTTCCCCTTTTAAAGACTCTTTCGTGGTATCCATTAATCACTTGAACAATCAGCAAATGCCGAGCTAGGACTAGGACGTTGGCCATTTCAGGAGGCCAAGAAATGGTGGGAATGCAGCGGGGGCGGTGGCCGATGGGTGATGATGGGCTTACGCATCCGCTGCGGTAGAACCGCAAAAACCAAAGCCTCAACCAGAGAGGATGTCAGCGGAGATAGGAAGGCGTTCAGAGGGGGGCGACAAGCGGTTTTTGGTGGAGGTGCAGGGGCGCAGCGAATGGATGTCTGCGATTCATTCATTGTCATCATTCGGCCAATGCCAAATGGATATGTGTCCACGTCTATCAGTCACTCCTTCTCTTCACTCTGTGGGCTTTTGTCCATCAGTTTGCCCTCTCTCATACTTTGTGTCATTCGTTTTCCTCTCTTCCATCTTCCATCTTCCATCCCAGCTTTTTCACTTGTATTTCACATTTTCCCAGTGTGCTTGCTCCATTTCCATTTCCATATCCAAATCCCAACTCCGCTCACCATTTCCCGCATTGAGGCGTTTTAATTGTAAATTTCCCATTCATTTAGGCCCGACAGGGCGCATTCATCATCTTGCATCCATCTTTGCCTACTCCCCCTTCCGGGCTTTCCCATTTTGTGGCCTTTGGCCTATGGTTTTCCTTTCACTAGGCCTCCAATGGGTGCAGGCATAATTTCAATCGAATCTTCAGCTCTTCCCTGCACCAATTAGGCGTTTGAGTGATTTACGCGATTTGACGCGACTGGGGACGCCATTTTGTTTGGTCTGGTGCTGGCTCTGCTCCTGCTGTTGCTTCCGTCTAATTACAATAACAAATGCATAGTGCAACAGTACATTAGCTAGACCACCGGACGGATGGCGAGGCTCGGGGCTCGGGACTCGGGACTAGGGACTCGGGTCAGGGTCTGGGTCTGTCATGCAATTTAATTACCCGGCCATCGATTTATTTGGGGGGCTCGGCGCCCTGCGTTAGGCTACACTTTTAATTAGCAAAGTGCCATGCACATGCACGCACACACACCCACACTGCCACACCCACACCCACACCACCACCACGACGACGACGATGATGATGGGGAATTTGATTGTGGGCAGGTGGTGGAGCGGGGAGCTACATGTTGGGCTCCCTTCGGTGCCAGTTGCCGCCTGTTACGAGCCCCTCTCCCTTCTTTTTTTTGGCTGTGCGTTAATAAATCGCTCAGCAGAACATACGCGAAACAGAGAGAAAATCCAATGGAAAAACATTTCCGCCTAATCGAGAGCAGAAGTTAGCCGAGCCCCCCGCGCCTTCGCTTGAGGTTTTTATTTACACAATTCTTGAGCCATTTAAGACGGCCCCAAAACAGCCGCAAAATGAACTGAGCCAAGAACTCCAAGACCCAAGACTCCCTAAGACAAACAGATTTGCTACCCGAACATTGGGGACAAAAGACACTGTGGGAGCGACCCGAGCCGACCCCAATACCAGACCCAATTCCCACAACCCACCCAAAGATAAATGCCTGGCAAAAGTCGAGGCGTTAAAAAGGCAAAAGAAAGAGGGCCGACAGCACGACAAAGCAGCTGCCGAAAAAAAAGGGAAACTTTTGCCAGCCACTGACACCTTATCCTGTGAAAAGGACACGCCTGTCTTAACTCAGCCAGGGAACGGGTGGGGGAGCCAGTGGGGGAGTCATGGCAAATTGTGCACAATTTGCCGTTGGCTTTCCTTTTTCTATTTATGTCTTCTTGCCTCGACTTATTTTTCTTCTTTTTTTTTGTTCCTCAGCATTTTGTTCTCGTGCTAAAAGTTGGCAATTGTGTGGGGCAGATTCGGTTGGGGGAGATTGGGGTAGGGGGCAAGCAACAGGCAGTAGGCAGAAGGCAGACAATGGTGCAATTTAGAATTATGATGGGTTGATGGGTTGCAGTGTGGGGCACACAAAGGATTGTATGGGATTGGATTGCGTTGAAAGATAATTTCAAATTATTCACACGGAAAGGAGAGTCTTCATGGGTTGGCCAATAATTAAGAAACCTGTATCTAGCAGAGCTCTATGGCACTTGCCACCAAACCAAATCCAAAGAGAAACAGCCGTAGAGAAGCAATTCGATGGAAGGAAAGGCTAGACTTGGGCTTATTGATCCAGTAATGGATTTAATCAAATCAATATCCGTGGCACTATCCCCAGCTTCATGCCAACACAATTTCCCACAATCAATCATCTGAACACCTTTTCTGCAGGTAAATACACACAAAAAATCAACAGGCAAACAAATGTGAAAAAAACACAAGAAAATAAAAGAAAACAGCAAAAGATGAAAACCAAAGAAGCCGCAAAATGATTTTCTTTTCGTGTTGAACCGACTTGTTGGCTGACTTGAAAAGCATTTAAGGGCTTAGTGTTTGGCTTATGTGAAGCGAAACGATAAGAGACTTCAGTCAGGTAAATCGCCTAAAAGATACCCGATACTTGGTTGGGATTTTAAGAGTAGTATTTCGCACTCGAGGCTGTAGCTCTTTCCAGCCATCAAATGAATGTTTGCCAACCTGAACAAATATTTGTGCAAAAGGTTGCCTTTGGGGGAAATATGGAGCAAAAATTTTAATTGCAAATAATCCGTAAATTGAATAACGTAGGCCCGACACCGATTATGTGGTGGGGGAAGAGCAGCAGCAGCGGCAGCATCGACGG
Organism: Drosophila miranda; assembly: GCF_003369915.1. NCBI lineage: Eukaryota > Metazoa > Arthropoda > Insecta > Diptera > Drosophilidae > Drosophila > Drosophila miranda. The sequence continues at coordinate 14,421,785 of NC_046673.1, forward strand.
AAACAGGAAGCAGGTTGGAGGTAGGGTGGTATGTCTTGGGGGTTCGTTGTTGTTTCTTGGTGATTTGTGACACGGCCGCAAGTATTGACAGATGTGATCGGTGTGTGTGTGTGTGTGTCTTATGGCAGAGCCTACCCCTTATCCATACTCATATATGTGTATGTATTTGTCTCCTGTCAGCATACCTCTACGAACGACAACCCCCAACCAGCTAGACGTGTGTGTGTGTGCTTTCATTACCCCCAAATTGATTTATGACGCCTGTGCCTCGGCAAATTGCCAAGGATTTGCCAAGCTGGGATTTCAAGTTATTTGTCAACAGGATTTGATTTTAAATGTCGCAACAAACGGAAGTGTTCTGCTCATCAAGTGTTGATGTTTCTATTTGTCGGAGTCTGTGGAGGAGTGGGAGGTGTTTGGGGGTCGGGATTAAGATGAATGTGTTTTGGCGGTGGGACAGGTCGCAGGATTAGGCATCGTTGAAATTGGGTCAGAGTTCAAAGGCTTGGTTAAGTGAAATCTACTTAGAAATCAAATATTTACAGATATGGGGAACCATAAACCGATTTTATGTACCGGATGAACAGAAAGAAAGAAAGAAAACTGTAGAAATTCCTATCCTTGCTTTATACAGAAGAATATATATTCTTTTTATTCCAAAAATACTCAACAAATTGAAGGCATTTTCTAAATTGAAAGACACAAAATATGGTGTTCTTTCAGCCTATATATATATTATATTTTTTTATAGACGCCTTTCAAGGCCTTTCAGTAACAGGCTTTGAATTATTTCCCATGTTCAAAATCAGAAATCGAATTAAAGATACGTTTCTATCTCTCTCTTAAACGATCGATTATATCACTCCCGTACCCCGTACCCCGTATCCCGTACTGTCGGTTTCCCAGGGCCAAACCCATCGAAAGTGGCAAAGAATTGCGCAACAATGAACTGCACTTGATGGCAGTAAACACAAAAGTGTTTTCTCATTTCACCGCCCCTCACCGTTGCGCCCCTCGAGACGGCCCGAGAAGGACTCCAAATTCATTTTTTATGCAGGAAGGTTGAAGGTGGCGGTGGCCCGCCCAAGACATAAACCGGAGAAGACAATGCAGGGGGGCGGGGAGGGCCCAGTGGAGTGTGCCAGGGAACATGTGTAAGCCATTGCCTCTGTGTCTGTCTGTTCGAATACCCCCCGTATGTGTGTGTGTGTGTGTGTGGGCGTCGGCGGTTTATTTGTATGTGTCGAAATGATTTACGCTTTGTTTGTCAACTTAAAAAGCAAACCCCACTCCACAGGCTCACAGATTCACAGATTCACAGATCCACAGATCATTTCCCCCACTGCTCTACTCCGCGTTGTCATAGACAAGACAGGAAATGGAAGAGGTGGCAGCATCTCAAGGAGCCCGAAATGCTTTTAATTGAATCCCGGAACGGAATCTGGCTGGCGACAAAGAGTGCGGCAAGAGCGTGTCTCCGCGTGGGCCTGGCAACACTTGACAATGACACAAAAGGCGTGCCCCAAAAAAATTGGTGGGGAGACGTAGAGCGAAGCAAGTTAATTAAAAGAAAACTGCGGCCCAAATGAAATAAATCTTGGCAAAAGAAGGAAACTTGTTTGCAGAACATTCACATGTGAGAGGGCGGCAGAACAAGAGCGAGAGGCCTTTTTGTTGACAGACTAAAATCAGTTTAAATTGTAATTAATTCTTTATTTTAGATGAAAGGAGAGTGTGCGGGGCATCAAGTTAAGGAAAAAAGTTATTTGTGGTGTCACAGGTGCTCTGCAGTGGCAAGTATGGGGGAAAATAATGAGCGAACATAAGAAAACAAGCTAAAACGACAATAGCAGAATAAGAATTAAATATTGCATTTAAAAAAAGTGCTGCCTTATTAACGATCGACGGAGAACAAGTCTGTGGTCTAGTGCCAGGGCACTTGGACAAAAAATAATATAAAGAACGAAGGAAATTCATGGAGAATTTGTATGCGTCCTATTCGAACATAATCTTGTATATTAATTGAAGGCCTCTAAGACTGGTCAAACTAAAGCCCTCAAGAGTGCATATCCCGCACAATATGTATGGTATATCGTATATATATTTATATATATATATATATATATATATATATATGTATATCTACGAGAGCCCTATCTAGCTATCTAGCACAGATGGCTAACGGGGACTTGGAATTCTCAACATAACAAAATAACGTATACGCACCGTGTATACACAATACTTTGCCTTCGACTCAGTCGCGTCTTAGTTGGTCTCAATTCGCCGATGAAAGGATCCCGGGAGGAGCATAACGATATAGTTTTAATTTTTTTGTTACAAACGAAAATGCTCTACTCTTAAAAGTAGATATCCCAAGCAGATAAAAATAGAGGAAACTTTCTGGAACACCGTGCTAAATCAGTCCTGAAAAGCGCATTCGAATTTGGAATATTAAAAGGGCAAGTGCTGTTTCTTTCAATATATTTATAAAGAATGTGGCACTACTGATTGCTGTGTTTAAACTCCGTCGTAGACTAATTTTCATCTAGGCCCCTAAAGACTCCTTAGAATAACAATAATTTACTATCTCTCTACCCATTCCTTTGGAACTCTCTGTGTCCTCCACAACCAACCAACACATTGCAGTTTTATGGCCAACATTTTTACGATGTGACAATACCCCAAAAAACCGAAAAACATTATTGATTTGCATGTCAGACGCCCATTAGCTGAAGCCATGAAAAGAACCCATAAATTTGTTTGCCGCTTGTTTTCTTTTCTTATCAATTTTGTTGTTGATTTTTGCAGGGAAAAGCTTCACGCTCACCATCACCGTGTCAACGAATCCACCGCATATAGCCACCTACAACAAGGCGATCAAAGTGACTGTCGACGGGCCACGCGAGCCCCGCTCCAAGACAAGTAAGTATGCAAAGAGCCTCGGCCATAGAGCGTTCTGGCAGGGCTCCTCCTCCACTTCTCGATTCCTCTCCTTCACTGTGCAGGCAGATAGCTGTATTTCATTTGCAGGACAATGCATAACAATTTATTAGTTGCCAAATAGATAAATTGTCCTTGCAGCTGCAGGCAGCAGTCAGCAGACACAGGGAGGCGGACACAGACGCAGAGACACAGGCTCAGAGTACCACTGACTGGGAGTAATTGGGGGCTCAAGTTGAGGTCTTAGCTCCTGCATATGGATAGAGATTTCATTAAAGTTTAGCTCGGCCAGAGATGGCACTCTATTGGTGCGACATCGAAATGCGTGCAGTGCAACACTATCATCTGTTCCCCTTTAGAGGTTCCTATTAAAGATATCCACTAAATTGGAGGCAGATTTCGACGATATGAGCCACAGTTTGTTCACTCTGAAAACTTAATTTGAAAACTCTCCAATGTGAAACTTGAACAACTCTCCGCTCATCTCTGATTGAGTCATGGGGGAAATAGTCGTATTTCTTGGCTATCACTTACTCACTTTCCCAACTGTACCTTTCTCTTTCCCTGTTGGAGATAAAGTTTTGTTCCTAATACCTTGCTTTACACTTTCTCATCTCTCAGCAAATTGCCATTTTCTTTAAGGAATATTCATTAGACAGCTCTATCAGACTCTTCCTCTCTCACTCTCTCTCTCACTCCTATATACATGCTACATACAAGAGCAGTATCCCATTCTACCCATACATATTTATAAGGATGCAAATATTTTACTTTGCATATGTTTTGGGGCCATCAACGCGCTGCGCTACTCGGCTCAGACAGAGGACAAAAGTTTTGCTGGTCTGTGTAATCTGGCTTCGGTCCGAATACGAATACGAATAGAGCAACAAATTCGGATCCATGAAATGATTTATATGGCCCCAGAGCCAGACGGGTTATATTCCAAGAGACAGAGACAAAGAGAGAGAGAGAGAGGGAGACCGTTTTCTGCGGTATTCACACAGATACAAATACATAGAACCCTAGACATAGACATGGACACACACATGGCTTGTTGTTGGGGGTTTTAAGCTGCCTCTTCAGCAGACAACATCAGACAAAAGGTTATTATTTTATAATGAATACAATCTGCCAGATAACTGCAACTCCTGTTTCAGAGAGGAAGGTTGGAGGTCGTCGAAATAGACCAGAGGACCGGAGAGTTATAGTGGTAAATGTCTCCGGGCTACTTGCCGGGGCAAAGTTTTTTGGGGCCATTGTCATTTCGCACACACACACACAGAGAGAGAGATAGCCTTTTGTCAATAGTTTAGTGCAAAAAGGGGTTAAAAACATGGGGTTTCAGGGGGCTAAGAGGAGGCACTAACAGAGTAATGAAGGGTGAAGAAGGGGAGGTCTAGGAGGAGCCATGCCATAACCATTTCTACATCTTAAGTGAATCAAACGCTACTGTTTTCCATTCATCAAGTGCTTGACACTTAAGTTTCTCTCACATCTACACTTTAACAGAAGGACACAAGCCCACACACACATACAAAGAGACACAGACAAATGCAATAAAACCATTTAGTTAAGGACAGATAATTAAAACTGAAAAAAACTTAGTGCTATCCCTTTTAGGACAACAACAGCAGTTCCACTTTGCTTTCGGCCAGCGACCATTCCACTTCTCAACGGATCCCCTATCCGGCTTCCGTATGCCGCCCATTGGCAACTGTCAGAGTAAGTATTTAACTATCATCCACCATCCACCAACCACCATCTACCATCCACCGCAATCTCTTCCTTCTATGGTTTTTCTTCAATTTTGTGGAATATGATTTTGTATAATTTTTTTTGGTTGGACTTCAAATCGGTAACCGCAGAGCAAAAACAAAAACACAAACAAAAGTAAAAGCAAAAGCAAAAGTTAAATTTTTGGATGAGGATACGAAGTGGTTTGGGTGGTTTGCAGTGCTTCGGTTTTGGACATGTGGTGCACCCACAAATGCAACCACAAAAAATCACACAAAAAACCGATTAGGCAGCCAAGCCATTCACATTGCAGGCCAAACAAAATAGACCACCAAAAATGTGATATAAAACAAAATTTATTCGCACTAAAGAGATATATAGTAATGCACGAAATTTGATTACAATTTTGATGAAGAATTTTGGGCTTACAAAGCTGGCAAATCGTTCTCTTTTCAAAGCCTCTGAAGAACGTCGCACATTCAAAAGAAATACTCTATTCTGCGATGTGATTGGGAGAAGATTGTTTTGAGCTTTATTCCCATACGAGTTTCACTCTATCAATGAACGATTTCAGTAAATGGCCACAAAAAGTGGACAACAAATGTTTGCTAGAAAATATTTCATTCCCTCGCACCGCACCGCACCGCACACAGGCACAAGTGTGACTCATGTGTTAATGAGTAAAAATAACATAACAAATTAAAAAGGACGACAAAAAAAAAATACTTTTTATATGGTTGCTGTTTTTGTTGTTGCCGCTGGGCAACCATTTGAATGTGGTAAAATTGTGGGTCACCTTGCCATAAAGGATTTTTTTTTTTCGTTCCGTATAAGTGGGTGTGTCAGTCGGTGTCGGGTGTATGAGTTGTTGTTAAACTGTTGGCCACTTTATTTAACCAAAAGTTTACTATACAAACAAATAAGCGTTGGTCAACACACAATCACACACAGCGACAGGGAGACAGACGGACGGACACTGACAGCAGCGGGCGAATGCTGGAGGGGACGAGAGAGCGCATGGCAAAAAAGTCAAAGCCTAAAAAACTGTCTGCCTATTTGTATCTGTGTGTGTGTTGTTGTTTCCGTGTATCCGTGTGCGTAAATCAGAGTTTCGCATACAAATTATGATTGCAATGGAAAAAAATACCAAACTACAAAACATTTTGTTTTGCGGCAGTCAAATATATTTAAATGCATTTATCCAGGCGAATATAAACCATTCTGACGGGACAATCCCTAAGCCATGAATGGAAGAAAAGAGTGCTGCAGTCAGACGAACCCTTGGATACCCTGGGAAATATACTCGGATATACTCGCCGTACGAGTAGTATGATTTTAGTCCTTCGCTGATTCAGATCAGATATATTTACATTATTTACGCTTACAGAACCCCCCGCCCCCCCTCTTCCCTGTGGATAGGGCATTTCAAATAAAATCAATAATTAATCTTGTGGGCGACACGCTTTTTCTGGTTATTTTGCTGTTGTTTATGGTGCTGCGTAGGTGAAATAAATTTAATTGTACATTTTAAAATGCATTTATATTAAATTTGATGTTTCAATTTAAATTGACAATTAATTGCATTACAACAACAGCAACAAGAGCAACAAAAACCGTACTAGACATTGTCCATCCCCCCCAGCTGCGGGGCAAACTATCTGCTCCGGGCACAACACCAACAACACCAACAACAGCAACAACAACAACAATAAAAACAAAAAACCATCAGAAACGACAAAAATGATTTCCTCTTTAGAGTTTGATGCTATTAAAAAAAAAACACACACACACACAAAAAAAGGGGGGGAGAATAATAAAATTAACACATTAATGATATTAAAGCATAAAAAGGCCATAGACAAAGTGTTTAAAAAATTCGCTAAAATCAAGCAGGAATGAAAAGCAGACAAATTAATTGAGTAATTTCGCATCGGAAGAGCTCCACTCCATTGAAAGAAATGTTCATTGACGATGGCTCCTGAATGGATACTGAACAGGTATTTCATAAATTACAAGTTTTTTAGTTACGAGTTCAAGAAATTTGCAAAATCCAATCAATTTATGGAACCAGAGTTCTTTGAAGCTCTGAAATTTCTGAAATTTCCTGCTCCACCCTCGGGAGTCCGACTGCCCTCTCATTACATTTTTATCAGCATTTAATTGGTTTTCTGTCAAATTTACCAACACTACTTGTGACCACTTATCTTTCATTACCGCCACTGACCAAAACCATTCCGGTGAACGCGAAAAAATCAACCAAGTAAAATAAATAAAAATTACCCATAAATATAAAATGCAACTCAATCAATGCGCAAATTGCCTGCCAATCTGAGCTTGCCTTCACATCTCATACCCTGTCCCCCCCCCCCCCCCCCCTTTCAGCCCCATGGCAGTCACCGATTCAATCATCTCCGCCCCCCAAGCCCTCGGGGTCTGTCCAATATTTAACCGTCTAGCCCAGTGCACAAATCAAAATGCAAATTGCGCGATTTACAGGATTCTGACATTTGGCCGAGGTAAAAGGCAAGCCACACACACACACACGAATGCAGACAAGCACACACAGATACCACCTACAGAAGCCATTATATAATGTGTAATTCACATATGTATGTACATATGTGTAAGCCATGTACAAATGCGTGGATAACACAGACAAGTAAATAATGATTACTGAAAGCGTCTGTTGATACTGATTACCCATAAATTAATTGTAAATATGCAAAAAGCAAAATATTCTGAATTATTTATTAACAAATTTTATTGACAGTCGCTGCTTGACTTAATTACTGGCATATATTTTATTAATTTCGAAAAAAATAATCAGGAAATTGTATGCCTCGAAATGAAGGCACAGAAACAGTAAGGGGAAAGTCTACAGCTGGATATACTCGTATATGTATATTGATGGAATGGTTTAATTCATGACATAGGCATCTCTAATCCTCTAATAATATCTGATAGATCCATGTGTATGAAATTCGGAGTTGGAAAATACTGCTGGCTGGCTGTTTAATCCTTGGAAACTCTCCCATCACATATCCTTACCTTTCTCTAATGATAAAACGGTCTGCGTTTATCCCGAGCCTATTGGCCATTTTATTGTTAATAATTCAGAGCCCAAAAAATGTGCTCAAATAAAGTCAATCAGTGTGACAACAAACAAGCGGACACACACACACACACACACACACACACAACGAGCACAGGCACTCCCCTATAGATACGCACACACAGACGGAGATACACACATTTACCGTGAAGCCGTTGCCCACATCCCACATCCCACAACAACAGCAAAAGCAACGAAAAATTGTGCACAAAAAGCCACGTAATTAATGGAGGTAGAAACATTTAAGCCAATAGCATTAATAAAGCCACCACAAAATCAATATCCGGCTACGAAAATGCGCCCGTCGCCTATAAAAACTAATTAATAATTTCCGAATGGGCTATTAATTAAGCCTAATTATCTGTGCATGGGTCCCGGAGACCCGCAAAATGTTGGCCCCATCTCTCTCTCCCTCTCTCTCCCTCCCTCTCGTTGGCTGTCTCTTTCGGCTTCTGTTTAACCCCCACTGCCCCCCTGTTCTGTGCGGCGCGGTGTCCTCTATTGCGAATTGCTGAACGTTTTCCGAGGGTCAGAGACAGGGACTGGGATTGGGACTGGCCCGGCACCGAGACCATTCAATTGATTTGCTTCTAATTTTTTCTCATATCTCTGCAAAATGGCCAAATCGGTGGTAAAAGGTCCCGCATAATGAGCACCGATAGCTGGGAAATGGTGGGGGTAATGGCGGGAGAGACCTCCAATTAGCGACCCACATGAGCGATACATTTTGGATAGGTGGCCAGAGGGTTCGTCAGATGTTCATTTTGGCCACATCAATTTGGTTTCTAATATAGGAATATACACATTTATTATCCTTTATTTTGGTATTTTTCTTGGGATTATCGCAGCCACAAAAAAACACTACAAAATAAGAAGCAAAAAATCGTATTATAAATCTAAACATTTGTTGCTTTTCGTGAATTATTTCCATTGTTTATTTCGCTTGCCATTCATTCATCATTCATCAGTCGCTTCTATCGCTTTCTTTCTTTTTATTCACTCATTGAATATTCCAAAAAAATACCATATAAATACCAACAACAAAGATGTGTCCCAATTTGGTTTAGGTGCCAGCAACACGCACTGGGGCTATGGATCCGCAGCATCTGCCTACTCCCCGTACTTGGCCAGCAGCGGGCTCTCCTCCTGCACCACCCCCACATCGGCACAGTTCAACAATCCGGCGCTGGGATTCACCTGCTCCTCGAACGATCAGAGCAACAATCAGGACTTTGGCGGCGCCACCAATCGCGACTGTGTGCCAAGTAAGTGGCATTTTATGATTTTACTGCACACCCTTTTAGCGGCCTCGTTGATGGACCTCTTGAAAATCTATTAATGATAAATGATTAATGTTCCTCTTTGCCTTATTCTGATTTTCCTTTTTAGTGCTACCCGATTCGACGGCCAGTGATCTGGACCAGCATCTGAGCAGCCTCGTTGGCTCCACCAGTGGCCAGATGACGCACCACAGCCTCCTGGGCGCCACCGGGCAAACGTCCATCTCCTCGACCGTGAACGGAGCGAGTGCCGGCAGTGCTGGCACCGGCGGCACTGGCGCTGGGGGAGCTGGCAGCGGCGGAGCCGGAGGCAACTCGATCCTGGTGCCGCGCTACCACACCAATGCCAGCAACGACTACAACGTCCACTCCAGCCAGAACGGGCCGCGCAGCCTGAGCGACAGCTCCCAGGCCGAGTCGCCGGTGCAGGAGGATCTGCTCTCAACGAACACCCCCAATCTGGGCAGCGGCACCGGTGGCGGCGGCGGCACAGCCAACGGCGGGGCGGCCAACGGCGGTGCGGGAGCGGCAGTAGCGGGCGCGGGCAGTGCCTCCGCGGCGGGTGCCGCCGCCGCTGTGGGCGTGGGCAATCCAGCCATGCTCGGCGCCAATCAAAACTTCCCGGGCATCGTGAACCAGGCGCAGCACGCCTCGGCCTCGGCCTACGGCGGCGGGGCTGGAGTGGGTGGCGGACACGGCAGTGCCGCGGCAGCAGCGGCCGGATGCAATGGATCGCTGTACCCGGTCCTGCCCGCCAGCCTCCTCTACTCGCAGCTGTACACGGCGGCCAATCAGTCGGCCCACGGCTTCCACTCGCACACGTTGCCGGCCCACGCCTCGCCCAACTCTTCGGTGCATGGGGAGCTCCAGAGCGTGATGGATCACATCAGCAATGTGGGGGTGCGCCAGCAGCACAACATCATGGCCGGCGGGGGTGTGACCCATCCGGGCGACCTCACGCTGATCGGCAACTGCGGGGCGTCGGTGAGGAATATCGAGGACGGTAACAGCAATCGTCAGGTGGCCGCCTTAGCTGCCCATCGCGGCCACCACAATCCCACTGACAATGGGGGCAGCGTGTGGAGGCCATATTGAGGTCAGGTTCTGTGGTGCGGCTCTGCGGTTCTATAGTGCGAGGGGCGCGCAGCGGAGACGCAGCACGAGGAGCAGGGGTATGGGTACGGATACGGGTATGGGTATGGGTATGGGGAAGGTCTTGGTCATGGTCTGGGTCTGGGCGTGGGTGTGGGTATGGGTATGGGTCTCGGAAATGGCTGCCTCGGTGGCTTCTGATTGTACATACGAGTACATATGTGTTGAACACACGATGGAATCTTTCTGTACATAATGTTTTTTTAACCCAAACACTGACACACACACACACACGCACACATAACACCACATATATATATATATATTTATATATATATAAATACATACAATGAAAATGATCAACTTTTAGTAGAATTTGTTGGAGATCTCCATGGATCTCTAGAATACTCGTATTATAGTTAAATAAAAACAAGGAAAATAAAAAGAAAACTAAGCCAGAACTACTTAGCAAAATGAAGGAGAAGGAAAGGAGTTGGAGCAGGAGCAGGAGAGGGAGACGGAGTGCAAGAGCTAGGGAAAATGTTTCGGAGTCTTGCCAAAGGATTTCTCCTTCAGCCGGAACATTTTCCTTCACAATTTTAAAATTCGAAACGAAATGAAACGTAAGAGAAATCTTAGAATCTTAAGCAGCATTGGGTCTGTAATGTGTTTTTTTTTTTTAGTATTTTTTTTTTTATCAGGCCCGTGGTATGCCCGAGCCATAAAACTAGTCATATATATAGATGCGATAAGGAACATATACCAAAAAAAAATATGAGAGAATACCAAAAAGAATACAGATAATACCAGAAGAATACTTAGCAACTTTAAACTAGTGTTAAAGCAAATTGTAAACCCAGCAGCCAGCCCTTCGTTGAGTTAGTATTATTGCCTCGTTTCTGTAAAATATGAATGATCGTCGGATCGGGTTGGATAGGAAAAAGATGGGGATGGGGCTGGGATTGGAAGGTGGAATGGGTATCTATGGGCTTCGTTTTGGGGTAGCGGGGGATTGTAGAGCCGATGTATGTCTGAGTTCCTAAGCCGTAATCCATGTTCGTGAATTTGTTTACTGTTCATTTCATGTGCTTCGATATGCGTGCACTTTAAATGTGTATAAATATGTGCATTCTAAGCTTAACTATAAATATAATCCTAAATATACGAATACGAATACGAGTATGTGCTATATCCATGTATATGTATATGTATATGTATCACGATATCTGTATACTACTTAGCCGCAACAGTCTACGACACTTGAGAACTCAAATTGTAATTCGTTTTTTTTTTTTGCTAGCTCCTAAGTGGAAACAGGAAAATTCCATAACACATCTTTTGCGGGGGCTCCGGTTAAGGAACGGAACGGAACGGAACCCCCAGTCCAGAAGAAAAGAATCATTATACGAATTATTATGTACTATGCAATGGAAAATAGTGTTAAGCGATCGGTTAGAGATGTCCAAAACAGCACATTCTTTAAAAATACATATATACATATAGGTATATACCATATATATATGTGTACTGCATATGTATTACCTAATAGAATCGAAGTAAATATTTAATTGATGTATAACACGGGAAAGAGCAACAGAACAGAAACAGAAATCCAAATCGATAGAAAATACTGAAAATAGCTACTGTATGTGTATAATGTAGCAACGATGCAAAGATCTCGCCTACATATATTATACATAGTACATTAAAATAAAATAAAAGAGAATTTTGTGCAGAAACCCAAACAAAACAAAAAATACAAAAAAAAAAATGAAAAGAAATTATTTCTTTTTAATAAGAATAAATAAATGTAATTACAAAGTTTATTTGAGAAATTAACGAAATCGAATCAGAGGTCGAATCCGTTGAGATGTCAATGGAAATTAAATTCAACAATTATATTAAATAAAATTATGAAAAATTAATAACAAAATAAGACGATCGTTTTTTTGGCTTGGGAAAGAAAGGGATTAACAGACAGGTTAACAAGTTTCATAGCAGTCAGCTTTAATAGCGCATGGCAGCCAGCCATAGTAGCTTCATAGCATCCAGCTTTGATAGTTTCATAGCAGCCAGCTTAATATATGCGGTTTGCGCGTGGATACTGCTCAAACAGAGGCCAAGCTACAGCTACCGACCGCTGCCGAGTAAATTGCGCAGTTAATCGAACAGAATCGATACAATACAATGTATACAACACTTACGAGTATATACCGCCAAGTATTTCCAATTCGATCGTCGCACGACTGGAAACTCGAATAAAAACTCTTGGAAATTTCATCGAAAATGCAGCCTTGCCTCTTAGAACATTGGTCTTAGCAATAGATGTAGCGGATTCCGACTCTCCGCAGTTGGACTGTGTCTGGAGCTCGGTTTAAAGGCCCTCTCAAACATATTTTGGTAGTACGGCATCTCATTGGTGCCCTTCGATGGCAAGTTCTGCCGAATCGATTTGCTGACTGTGCCACGGAAAGTGAATGTGACTGGTCGATTTCTCGACGGTGTTTTGGCCAGAAACGGACAAGACAAGTCAGAATGCTGGATGCGGTAATTCAAAGGAGTCGCGCTCTGTCTGGAAATGGGACGGCTTTAATATGGGATAGGCCAATAATCAACAAGAAACTCCATATAAGCCAGATCGGCCAAAACTGATTAGGAGCAGGATACTGTTTAAAATCTTGGGCCTTCTTACAGAACCCCAGAAAAAATGGTTTAGAAAAAAAAGAATAGATACAGAAACATTCAGCTCTTCATCTATCAAATATGAGTGTGCCAATCCTTAGGATTTTTGAATGGCCTTACTCCTTCATAGTCTCGTATCCCTTTGCCGTTTGCTGCTCAAACTGAATGGCCAATCAAGGTTTTCCGCCGTTGTTCAACACTTTAACGACACCGGCGGGGACAATGGCCAAAGCTAAAAGCTTAGGGCCCAATCCATGTGCCCCGTGTGGAGTTTATCTAGAGTGCGGTTTAGATTTGGCGGGCAACGTAATTTTCTGCTCAATTTATTTCACATTGTGGCATCCAATTAAGCTGCAAACCGAGAGTGGAGTGGTGCCCGGGAAGGCGGCTGGCAAATATCGCAATCCAACCAGAACGTAGAACCGTAGCCGAAGCCAGAGCTGGAGCCAGAGCAGGCAGACTAGTCGCGTAGTCGATAGGTGGGGGCTCTCACCTATCCTACGATGGCCATAAAAATACAGTCAACTACAAGATGAAAGCGGCACTGAAGCAGCCCAAGGATATGCGGGGGCTGGGGTGGTGTTTCAGGACGCGAAGCGTAACAAATGAGTGGAGAGCAAATGGAGAGGAAGCGGTAACCGCAAAAAGGTAGCCGGATCCGGACAGGCACAAACGAGATTAAGCAGCAGATAAATAAGAGATCGATAACAGACTAGGGGGAGTGGGGGGGGATGGTGGGGAGAACGGGCGAGGAAGAGCACTAAAGGGACTTCCACCCATTGGAAAAAACTTTTTAATTATTTCCCTGCTGAAGATGTTTCGCATAACAAATTAGCCCAGTCCCGAGTCCTGGCGCCCAGCGCTCCGAAGTATGCAGCCGTGTGTGTGTGTGTGTATGCATGAGTAGGGGGTGAATAATTAAAAATTCTACCCATTACTTGCGATGCTTGATAAAATTTCAAACAAACACCAAGACGCAAACGTACACAGAGTCATATGAGGCACTCCTCCGACATTTACGAGTAGCTAAGCGCCAGGAAGGGCTAGAGGAAACCACTTGAGACGCTGATTTAGTCCTTTGCCAGGCATTCTTTAACCTCCTTAACCACTCCACGAGAAGCAACCCAAGCCCAACCCCATGGAACGTGTGCTGCCTCGCATATTAACACGTTTCACATGGGGCACAATCCGAATCCCGTGGCGACCATCGCCGGCTGAAAGAGTCAACCGGAAGAGGAGGAGCCGACTTGAGTTGAGTGGAACGGAATGGCGTAAAGTGGAGTGGAGTGTGGAGTGGAGTATGGAGTTGAGTGGAGTGCCTTCATTTGTTGCATGTTACTTTGCCTCACAATAAAATTCATTTTTCTTATTAGCCATTTGTCGTTGCCGTTGCCTTTTTGCCAGGCCTTAATTAAGGTGATAAACAAGCAAACCGAATTAGACCTCTTCCTCTCAAGGAGACAAGATGAGACATCATAAAAGTTTCCAAAGTGTCATGGGGGCCAAGGGCCGCTCAAGGAGTTTTGCGGCTAATATCGAAGGGGAAAACTTTGCCGGAAGAGGTTTTCCTTTGGGAAGAAATGTATCACAATCTTTGCTCTACTCTAAGAACTGCCGGAACTCTGGGGAGCACAGCAGCCATTTCTTAAAGCGGATACCTTTTATCTTTGAATTGGTAAAGGGAATGCCTGATGAATAGATCAATCGGTTATTGACGATGATAATCCGGTTCAAATTTGGATAAGAATCATGGGAAAATAACTATAAAATATCCTCAAAACCGAGTGAGAACTGTTTCCAATGCAATGTACTATACATACTATCCCTATATCCATAGAGTAGGCATATATTCGGGCTATCCTTCATATGGCGGTTGCATCGATCAACCCTCGCTGGCTTACGGCTTACACCTGCTGGCTTCTTTTATTGGCCCACTCATAATGGAAATAATCTTTTTAGCTCTCGCTTCATTTGCTTTCCTCCCCCCTTCCTCAGGCTACAGACATTCGAAACTTTCTCCCTCGTCTCTCAATTATGCATGAATGTGTGTGCCAGTGTGTGTGAGTGTGTGCGACTGTTTGGGTAGGTGTATATTTAATTATGATGCCAATTAAATGGTGAAAGGTGAAGGAAAGAGTTCAGTGGAACTCTTTCGTTGGTGTGGGGTTTAATATAGGACCCTTTTTTTCCCTTGTTCTTCGACCGGAAGGAAGTTTGCTTAATTAAGCGCGGCTTCCCTTTACCGAGCCGAACACTTTCTCTGGGAAATATAAACTTTCTAATTAGAAAATTTGTTATACAAAAAACGAAACACCAAAAGGAGTAACCATCAAAAGGCGTCTTTGCTTTACTGTACCCTCTCCAGTCCTGTGTCCAATCCTATCCATCGCATCTTCAGTGACCATTAAAATAATGCAGTGATTTCTGAGGTCAGGACAGAATTATGCAGATGCTGGCTCAATCCACGCCCCTGGAAATCTGTTCATGAAAATATTTAACGGCTTGCACATTCTTGCACCTCTCACTGTGTGCACTCCTCACACCCAAATGGCGCACATGTGTATGTGCGTATGTATATATGTATGTGGCATGCATATGTATATGTATGTATGTACAGACAAACAAAAGGTATGAAAACATTCTTCGTTGCGGTTTTTCCCATTGTGCCTTTTTTGTTTAAAACATTTTCCGCTTTCTGGCCCGTTGCCGTTGGCCGTTGGCGTTGCACATTTTTGGCATTCGCGCTTTGACAAGGCAGCACCACCCATACCACCCATACCACTCATACCACCTTATCTACCACCCGTCCACCCATATCCAAACCAAACCAAACCAAACCGATAGCCTTCTTCCTCATGGGCACCCTTGCATGGCTTTTCTGCATTATAGTACGAGCTCGTATTTGTTTCCCCTCCACCCCCTCCTCACCATTCCTGCGTCCCCAGGACTGACTGAATTCAATTCCTTTCATTTTCCGCCCCTTTTTTGCTTCGGTGTGTGCTGCCCTGCTGCTGCATTGGGTTTCTGGTCGAGCGGAAGGAATGCAGTGCCGGGCAGTTCTGTGTGGACAGGTGTCTGCTGGGGGTCAAAAGGTCAGGACACAACGGCCACAACTAACGGGCTACTGTCGGCTGGCATCTCAGAGCTCTTCTTGGGCGTCTCCTGGGTTCAATGAATGATCACTTTGATTTGATTCCACAATACCGAAATCCATAAACTTTCATGCCTTTTGGTCAAGCAGATGCAAGACTGCTTTCTATATACTTAACTAAATAGTATATATATGTATTAATGTATGTATTTGTGGATGCATTAGTGGGTATATGTATATAGATATATATATATATACGTACGTACGTATTTATGTGGCTGGGTTATTTGGCCGCAATCAACTGCGTCTAAGCCCGTGTGTCACCTACAGCATCAACGGGCAGCAGTGGCAGGCAATCATCCTGCCACATTTGCGTACCATGTTGGCGTTGCACTTCTGCTGTGGTGGATCGGAGTGGGGATGGAGATGGACTGGCCTTGGGGGTGGAGATAGGCATGCGGATGGCCCTATGGGAAGCCGAACAATGTTGGACATGGGTTTAAAACTGTCAGGCAAATCAAACTGAACTCTTAACGATTCGAGTCGAGCACGTATTCAATATGGTTTGTTAGTGCGGCCATCCAGGCTCTGACGTCATGGGTAACGGCAAAGCTATCGCCCAGAGGATGCATATGCTAGTGGGATGTCGGATGAGGCATGGTTTTTGGTTGGTTTTTGTGTGTCGAGCAGAACAGAGTAGAGCAGAGCAGAGCAGAGGCATGGTCCGAGGCAGAGGTCAGAGGTCCGAAATGCCGAATATTGATTTGAATCAATTAATTCGTGCGGTTGTCGCTGGAATTACTCCCTCGAATCTAATTAATTTTAATGCACGACTACACACACGCACACATGACACACACATTTACATATACGTTGACAAAGCGAAAGAGAAGGATAAAACTAAAAACAGAGAGACAGAGAGAGAGAGAGATATAGTAAGAGAAAGAGCGAGCGAGCGAGCGAGAGAAACATGAGGCGACACTTTGGGCAACGTTTTAGGCGCAAAAGCACGAAAATTTATATTGAAGTCGAATTATGCAATTTGCTACTAAATTGATTGCATTTGCACAGCTGCTTCTCACTCACTCACTCCTGCCATGTGCTTGTGTGTGTGTGTGGAACAGAGACAGAGAAAGGGAGAGCGACAGCCATGGACTGTCCGTGTCCGTGTCCTGGCTGCCGTCTGCCTGTTGTATGTGCATGATTGAATTTCCTTTTAAAAATTATAAATAAATAATATACCCCGAAAAATTCGTAGCCATCCATTGAGTTTAGAAAACATTTTGTTTTCTGCGGTTCTCGGACCGCTTCCCTCCACAAAAATGTTCATTATGTGGCTGCTGAAGATTTGAAAATGCCACTGGAATTGACTGCCTCAAATCTGGAGAGGATTTACTCATACTACATTTTGAGGATAAACTATCTCAGTTCCCCCAATAACCCAACACACACACAACAAATGTAATAAAATTCTCTGAGTAAGTGAAGAAGAAAGTTCGAAATTGAATTTCTTGAAACCAGCAGATTTCAGTTGGAAATATAATCATCCTTCAAAGGAATCCAAAAAATATAATTTCAATGGCATTCAAGTTGTAGGTATTTCCAAATCTTTATCCATCAACATTGGTTGGTTAAGCTCCAGGGTCCTAGCATCGGAGGACAGGGCACCTTATAGAGCATTCTTCAGTCGACCACACAAGCTTGTTTTCGGCAACTAATATTTCATTTGATATTAGATTTGGCATTTTTTTTTTTTTTGACTGGTTCTGGTATGCTCTCAATTGGGGAAAATAAAATCATATTTCATATTTAATAAAATGCATTCGCATGCATTATGATATTCATTATATTTCGGCATATTTGTATTATTTTCTGCCCGAAAGTGGCAGCAGTGGCTCTGGCACTGGCAATGGCAACAAAAACAGCAGCAAACAACGACAAAATTCAAACATTTGACTATTCAAAGAACCCAAACCCATGCGATCCCATTCCAACCCGTCCGGATCTGACCCGACCCGAGGCCCCGATTTGACCACTCCGCACATTTTGGGCGAAGCACAAAGAGCGAAACGCGCTTACCACACAAAAGGCCAACACACACAGAAATGCACACATGTATTTAGATATAGATATAGATATATACATTTATATATATGTACATATATTCAGACCAGAACAAATATTGTTCTGGCCATGTTTTTGGGGCACACACAGTGGGCGAGGGGAGGGGAGGCGTTGCAGCGGCCAGAAATGATTTTGAGTTTGATTTTGATTTTTCGACAATTGCAATATAAATGCGATCATTTTAAAACAAAATGGCGTCCGCAGGAACAGCACAGACCAGACACGCCGAGTGTGCGTGTGTGTGTGTGTGTGGCTGAGTGGGTAATACCAAAAGCGGAATGAAAAAAATATTTGTACAACGAAAATTTTAATGTATGATATGATTTGAATAACATTTCTGATGCCACGCGGGACCCCAAACGGAGGGGTGCCCTGCCTGTCCCACCATGAAATGATTTGAAATCGTTTTGCGGTTTTTACGAGTTGCAAATCATTTTAATTAAAATATCAAAATTAGAAAATGGAAAATGATTACATTATTCATTAGTTTTCATTACGCATGTTTATTTATTAGCAGCAACAACAGTGGGAAAAAGTCAGCGCATAACACGGGAGGCGAGTGCCGAGGAACGAGAGCCCAGGGGCTAGGCTGAAGGAGAATCTGGGATACACTTCGAGGTAGAGGGATATATGACAGAACCTAGCAACTGTGCAAGTCCATATGAGAGTTGGTGGATTCAGTATTCATCTGCGTGGGGCTCCATTAAGATCTGTCTCTTATTTTTAGCTTCATTTTACTCCCTGTGGCTCCATCTAGCAGGCAAAGTCCTGCGAATCGCGAAGAAAAAATCCAAGGAAAAGGGGGAAAGATATGTTAATAAGCACGCAAAGCTTGCGAAAGTTTTCTTAAGAAAAATGCCAGCGAAAAAGAAATTTTCCAACGGAAGCGTCTCAAGAAACTTCGGGGTTGTCTGCTCCTTCTCTCAAGGCGCACACACGTACTGGTGTGTGCGTGTGAGTGTGTGGGTGAGAGTCTGCGCAGAACCCTCTCTGAACTTAGACATTCACCCCCTTTGGAGTACGCTGCCATGGGTCCCGTCTTCCGAGTCCAAGTCCAAGTCCACGACCAAGACCAAGACACTGCTCCCTCAGAAGGCAGGGCGAAACTTTTTGGCGTTTTGGCGCTCCGTGGGCCTCCGTTTGTTGTTGTTGTTTTCAGGATATTTTTTCTTTGGCTTCTGGATTTTTTCAGCAGCTGTTTCAGACCCAAGACGCCAGATGGCGCCAGGCCAAAAGCTTTTGGTTGGCCTTACTTTTCGCTGAAGTCTTGAATTTTTCTAGATTTCGATGAGTTTTGCGTTAGTCAAATTATGAATAAATCTTTATTGATAGCTGCCATCAATATATTGAGACACACATGGCACACACATACACTTACGCAGTCGCACTCTGGCTAAGGGTAAGTCGACCCCGACACACACACACACGGAGAGCGGGCAGAGGCAGGCGTAAGGCATTTCGACCAATTATAAGTTGTGGTTAACCGCAACATTTATTCAAGAAAATGCTCGACATGGGCCCGACACAAGTGCGAGCGGGATGTGCGTATGGATATGGCCCAGTGACAGAGCGAGAGAGCGAGAGGGTGGGCGAACGAGAACGAGAACGAGAACAAGCCAAGGCATTGGGTAGGCGATGAGGTGGTGACGCATTTCTTTTGGGGGTTGTGTGGAAGACAGGTCCAAGGAGACATTTACGGCAAGTGGTGAAATTTCAAGAATTTCGAATGATTTTCCCTTTTTCTTAGTAGTTTCTTTTTGAGCATTTTTCAGTTGATTTTACACCGAAAAAAGGGGGAAAATAGTAGCATTTTAAATTTTTTTGTTTGCTTCAAAGATTGGTATTTAGTTAACGAAGCAAATGAATACAAAACACTACAAAATCTAGGACGGATACATACATATATATATAAAGTTATCCATTAAACGAATAAGCTGGTTAAAAATTAACCAAAGAGAACCTCACAATTCCATGACGTCGTCAACGTTTCTTTTCTCAAGCTCATCCTAAAGATCATTTAAATTTCGGAAAATAAATCTTGTAAAAAAATATATATAATCTTTAAAATATCACCTGGAGACCTCTTTCAGATAGTTTTCTTCCAAAGGATTTTGCATAGAAAAAGTCTCTTCAGAACGAGATCTACAATGTACAACGTCTACCTCTGCTTGGAGCTATTTGGAATAGCCTTTATTCCATTTATTCATTGTTGCCTGGTGTCATCCATTCATCTAGTCACCGTCTGCTTTCCATTATCCTTCATCTTACACCATTTCCACATTAGAATTTTCCTTTCCCTCTCATACAATCCACATGCCTCACAGCATCCACCAGCCACTATCCAGCATCCAGCAAGAGGAGCCCTGCTTCGGAATTAATAGTTTTCCAAGCTGAAACGAATCGCCTTTCAAGTCGCTAACCGCCGACAATATGTTGGACCAACGGCAGACAGCGAGGACTGGGAGGACTAGGAGGGGGGAGCTTTAAGTAAAGGACTTTACCATCTCTCTCTCTCTGTCTTTCTCTGCGCACCACACAACCATCCCATCCAACCACATCGCAGTGCTTCTAGTGAGGAGACAACAACGGAGCTGGAGCTGTGACATTAGTTTAACGCCAAAATCCATTAAAAATCCATACTAATATATGTCAGGGGCTAAGGCAGCGAGTGCCACAGCGCATAATGAGTGACGAGGTGGTTGAGGGAGGGCTGATGGTGGTGCAGAGCTGACAGCTTAAAAGAAGATACCACACACACACACATACACACATGCACATACACATACACTTTGTGTGCTGTCTTTGCACTTTCCCCATCTAACATTGTTCGCTTTTCCGCTTTTTACACTTTACCTTTTGGCTTAGCAACGGAACGACGTCGATTTTTCAAAGCCATCCCATCACCCTCTGTCCCGGCCCTGTGGCCACGCGGCGCTAATGAAAACTACCCAACACTATCCCACCCCTTCTTCAAGAGAAAACAAAATAAAAAGTAAGTAAGAGTGCTCCACGAAAGACCCAACAGATCCATTTCAAATTTATCCTAATTATCCAAATTTTCTAATTAGTATGACACCAAAATCTATTTCATACGTTTCTCATACAAAAAAAAAAATCCAAATGAATATCCATATAGATTCTGGTGCTTTCTACTGCATCCCTTAAACATGATTACACTGCTTTCTACTCCATTCTACTGCTTCCTTCAGAGCATATTATACTGCTTGTGCACTGCATTCTTCATTGTTCACAAGCAGAACATCTAAAAGCTTGCTTCTTCTTGAACAGTTCTTCCATTGCTTCCTTCGCCATTCAACATTCGATTCTACTGCTTGTTTGTGCACTGCTTCTATTACTGCTTTGTACTCGACCATATGTATGATACCTCT
Organism: Drosophila miranda; assembly: GCF_003369915.1. Lineage (NCBI taxonomy): Eukaryota > Metazoa > Arthropoda > Insecta > Diptera > Drosophilidae > Drosophila > Drosophila miranda. The sequence goes on from NC_046673.1 coordinate 14,443,229, forward strand.
CCTTTCATCATGCAAATACCAGAGACAAGTGAAACGAATGTTGCTGGAGAGGTTCCATCTTAGAACTTATGAAAGAAATTCCTGTCAAATACGATCTAATCTTCAGAAATCAACCTTCTATGGTCTTCGGGATCGACACAGTGTTGTGACAGAGATGATAATTTAATTGGTTCTTCTTCTTTTTGCATAAATTTAAATCTCACTTAAAGCAGCTCCAAGGACGACCCGACACTAAGAATTTGTCTAGCTCTTTCAACAATGGCGGGGTTTTTTGTTTTGTTTTGTTCTCTTCATTTTGTCTTGTTATTGATTTTATGAAATTTTTATTAATAAACATTCGTGGCAGATTCCAAAGCCATTCCCTTCCCCAGCGACCATCCCACGATATTGAATGCAGAGCGGAATTTTTTAATACAAAACGCCAGCGAAAGAGCGAAAGCTAAAGCTGTTGTTGAAACTGAAGCATTTCGCTGAAGCCGGAGCTCATCGCAAAAATACTACAAAATTTAGCAAAACAAAAAAAAAGGCTCCACAAATCAACGTAATTAAATGCCCAAGGAGCAGTCGTGGCTCCTGGCGGAAGGGGAAGGGGGGTTGACGGTCGCCGGTTGCCTTGGGAGAAGGAGGGCGGAGAGGAATCAAAATCCCGAGAAAACCGTCAGCAATTAAAATGGCGCTTGGTCCGTCAGCCAAAAGACTTCAAAAAATGCCAAAAAGTTCAAATACTAATGAATTATCCTTTATTAGGATAATGTATGATGTGGTTCGTGAAGAGTTTGCCGTTTCGTCGTTCCGCCTTTGCCCTCTCCACTACTCCTCTACTCTTCATCTACTTGTCATCTACTATGAGGGGTGCGCAAGGAAAAGACGGCAAAGAGATGGAGGGGGAGCGGGTAGCGGGGATAGACGAGTCCAAAAGTCGGAAAAAGGTTCATGGCGAGTTTTTGCCAGACTTTTCCCCTTAGCAAATAGCCGAAGAGCATCCGAGTACATTCACTAACTCAGGGATTTAGTAACATATGGAATATTTGTTTTCCCTTTTTGCAGGAAAGTAAACAAAAACAACAACAAGAGAGTGAATCGGAAATACCCAAATTGGAAAAGCCTCTTAACAATATATATTTCAACTTTTCTGTAATTTTTAGGAACTGTTCTTCATATTGAAAATTATTGGGAATTCTTAAGGTGAGGTTAAGGTATCGGAAATTCGTTATTTTTTTGCGGGGATCTGTTGGGCTGCTGGCCTGGTCCTCTGCCTAGCTGGGCTTGGGCTCTGGAAGAGGTGGCGCGGCAGCCGGGGCCCTAGGCATGGGTGGGTGGCGTGGCATGGGGTGGGCGGTGTTTGCTTAAGAGGCTGGCAAGCTGCGGCTGGAAGCTGTTGGCAATTTATGAAAAGAGCCAAATTAATCAGACTAATAACGAAAACACGCCGAAGAGCCGAAGAAAAGGCGTCTAGGCAATAGAAATGACCGAAACAGGGGGAACGAGTACGAGAAAAGAAGCGCGCGAGAGAGAGAGAGAGAAAAGGGCAAACAAGAAGAAACTGCGGGGAAAACTTATGCAAAGTTTTCTTAATGAAAAGATTTACGATGGCAATACTCAAAATTAGCAAAAACTGAGGTTGTGGTAAACAATAAACGGCCTGGGGGGGTTGGACGACAGGGAAGGGAAACTTGGAAGGGAAATGCTTATAAACTTTTTACTACTTGGCGAGCGCATGGCGGTTACCAGAAAGGAAAACTTTTAAGAAATGTTTCAGTGGAGAAAATATGCCAAACATCAGCCAGCCAGGATGCTGGTCAGGACATCATCCAGCCAGTCCAGTCAAGGAATGGACTTCTGCTTCAGATCTTCTGCCCGCCCGCTCTTTGGACATACCCAATTAGTGCGTAGTCCAATTTGTGGCTCTGGCTACGGACAGAAAAATGTACAATTCTTGAACACTAAATCAAATTAACAAACTCTACTCGATTGCCATGGAAACATGGAAATCAGCTCCGGCTGCCATTCCCCCTGCTCCTGCTGCTTGTGGCCAAGGCTTAGACATTAACAATCGGAATCCACAAGCTTCGATGTCAGTGTGGACTCGACTGGACTGGATTGGATTGGATTGTTGACCAGAGGTATTTCTTTTGTTCAAATTGACTCGCATAGATTTATTAAAATATTTCGCATGAGAGAACCTTGATGCTGCTGACGATGCCTGACGATGCTGATGCCAAGCCATGGGCTAACGATGAGCTCAGGTGCTGCAGATCAATCAAGTGGAAGTACATACAGTTGTCTGGGTGTCAGGGATGTCAATTTGAATCAATTTTGTAAGTTTGCCAATATGAAGAGCATAGTATATATTTTCTATCATTATGGAACCATGTTCATGGAGAATGTACAGGCTATTCTCTATAAAAACAATCCCCTGTAGACATCTGCAACCATAATTTTAAGGTGCCAGATAATATAATTTTATTTGTTTTCGTTTGACCAAAAGCAAACCAATGTGCCACCTAGTGACTAGTTCTCTAATTATAGTTACAATTACTATACAAGCCCCTTGCTTGTAGCCCTAAGAAGGCCAATAAATAAATAAAAATACCGCACAGATGTCGTATCGATTAAGATGGTTGCCTAATAGAATGTAGTTCTGGATTATGGAACGATGCCTTCGATGTCCTTCGACCCAATGATTGTTCCTCCATTTATCTTTTCCGAGAGTTTCATTTCGTTCTGCTCGTATTGATTCGGTGCCAAATGTTCAGGCCAAGAACCTACAGCAGGGCCTTTTGAAGGAGGCCAAAACAACAAGTCAAAGGGTTTTTGGTCGCCACGAAAACCGACAAAAGGAAATGAGTTTGAAAAAGGAAAATATGAAAAAGACAACCGCGTCGACGACGGCGACATTTAAAGCGTGACGAGTCGACAATGCCATGCCCACACACCCGAAACTCATCCACATCCCCAGCCTCATGGCATCCTCATGGATCCCATATCCCGGCTTAGACTGCTGGCTGCTGCTATGCAAATATTTGGCTGCTGCTGCTTTCTCCTATTCTTGCCCAGGCCCAGGCCCAGGCCCAGAGGCGCTGGCACCAGCTCCAGCTACAGCTCTTGGGCTCCTGACTGCTCCCGACTGCTGCCGCTGTTGCTCCTTCATCATCTGCTGCTGCTGCTGCTTCTGCTTCTAGTGCTGGTCCTGGTGCTAATGCTCCTGCTATTCCTTGTCTGGCTGCTCGTTTCAGCTTTTCTTTTTTCCGCCTTTGCTGCTGCTGCTGCTGCTGCCGCTGTTGTTGTTCTTGTTTTTTGGTATTTTGTTCTGCTCGAGTTTTTACCGCCAACACAAGATTTAATTAAACCAAAGACTTGATTTATGAACGAAAGGATTCGATGTCCGGGGCCGCCGTATTCAGCCCTCGGGTTCCGGGTTCCGGGATCCGGGATCCGGGATCCGGGGGGTTTGGGTTCGTGCTTGGGTTGAAAAATGTCGAGCAAATGGGGCGCACAGACGGAGGCCGAGAGCACGGCTGCTGAAAAGGAGTTGAGCCGGCCAAGGAATAAGCACGGAAGTCGGCGGGAGCAAGTCTCTCCATTTCCCTCATATTGTTTTTGTAATAATGATTTGGCGTGCAGGATGGAGGAGTGGGGGCACAGCAGCTGAACGGGCCGTTAAAAGCGTTCACAGCATTACACCATACAACATACAGCATACAACATATAAAGAATTGTTTTCCATCCAGGCACAACCATACAACCATACAACCATCCAACCCCAACCTCCAATCCGATCCATCGCTGGAAACATTTTCTATTGTTTTAACCCTTTTTTTTCGGGTGTATGGGTGGCCCTTCTTGTTGTATTTTTTATATTCCTGCCGCCGCTGCTCGTGCGGAAGTGGAAGTGGGATTGTGGCCATTGCCTCGGGCATCGATTTAAACTTAAAACAAAAACGACAACAGCAACATCGATACAAGTATTACATTCAATTGAATTTACGCTGCAGAAAATTGTGAAAACTCAGACTTAAAGCAGCAGCAGAGGAAAAGCGGGGCGGCGACGGGCAGCCATCGAAGATGAAGAGTCTGGCCAAGTGGAAGGAAACTAAGTGAAAACGAAGACTGGTTGATCTTCGTGAAGGGGAGACATTTGAGACAAGTTGAGCGGCAGCTGAAGAGCCAAATGAACTTAAATTTGTGAAAAAAATAAAGCTTGATGGCTGAAAAATATTAATAAAATATCGATAAAATTGTCTCAACAGAGAGCCTTTACGAAGCACACATATGAAGCTCATATTAACACTTTTTCATTTATAATTGTGAAGTGTATACCATTATATTTCAGGCTTTGAAAATTAGTACTTTAAGGAAACCAGGAAACCAGCTACTATTCCTAACCGACTTATGTATATTTTATTGGCCCTATTCCTTGCACCTTAAGTCAGCCATCGAGGGCTCTAAACAGTTAGGAACTCTTAAACACAGGTAAAGCCATGTCGGGCCTTAAATTTGACTAAGAGAGAGACCAAACTTATTGGATCCATTCTGGATACAAACTGATAATGCGATAGCAACGTATCTGCACGGATATGGAAGATTATATGGTACCCAGCAAGATAGCATCGTCACTGAGGGATAGACCTGTATCAAGGATAATGGATAGTATAGACACAGGCAGATCAAGAGCTGATCTTTCTCCTCTGGTCAGGATATAAAGTGTTGGCTCTTTAATGGCTTTAAAATTAAGCCCAAAACAGAAGAGCAGTAGGGTCACCCTCCCTTTCACGAATAAAATGTTTTATTTAGTTAGTTATAAGTTTACTTTAGCTCTAATTTGTTCCCTCATTGTAAAACCTTGTAGAACTGAGTAACAAATACGTATGGTATACATTATTCATGGCGTTTACTCCCAAAATTAGACCCCAGCCATGACAAGTGGCACATACATAGTTGGGTGGGAAGGGTCATGGCATGGGGGGAGGAGGGGGCTGACTTGTTGACCAATTGTGTGAATTATGTGCCAAGTGGCCTGTCTGGCATATCAAACAAATCGTCCTGCCATCCGAAATCCGAGATCCCGAGTCGAAATCGAGGCGCCAATCGCGGCCGGCAATTGAAGAAAATTAATCAAAGCGCCAAAGGGCTCCCCGAAGGCGGTGGAGGGCCTGACGGCGAGGCCTGGGGCGAAAATGATTTATGTGCGAGCAAATAATTTGGACATAAAGGTAACAAATTCTTTGATAATCATAAATCACAACAACACCGCTAGGCATTCATCTCTCTCTCTCTGTCTCTCTCTTCCTGGCACGCACACACACAAACCGCACATTGGAGCGTAAGAAAGATAAATGATATTAAATATAGTAGCTGGAGACGCCTGTCCCCTGTACGCCATCCCATCCAAGACCGGTCCCGGCTCAGGGCTCAAAGCTCAGGGCCCGGCAAAGTAGTTGACCGGACTAATGTGTGAAACATTTCATTTCGTTGCCAGGAGGAGAAACAAATTGCCTATTGAATGATTAAAGGCCCGTAACGCAACGGAGGCGGTGATGGCAGCGACACTGGCAACCGATGGCCAAGAGACGGGCATGGGTTCGACGTGGCCTAGAGATGGTCCAATGCGAACAATGGCAACTGGGAGTCACGCCCAGGGTTCCCTTATGGGTTAAGTAAAAAATTATAGGTATTACAGAAAGGCTAGGTTTGTTTGACTGGAAGCGCATCGTGGCATGCCCCTCTTTTACCCGATTCTTTAACTTCACAGGACTAGATGAATTCTGAGAAATCGCGGCGATATACATACAATAATTTTTGTATATAATAGAGAAATATTCTCTATTCCAATCCAGAAGACAATCACGAGTCCAAATCCATGCTGAAAAGTCGCTACATCGTGTCACGAGCACAGTCCCATCCCTGGGATCATCCTCGATTGTGAACAGGACTTGTCCTCTATCGCCTTTCATTTTGGGATTCGCGTGCGTACATCATAAATCATCGAGACTGGCCTGGCCTGTTCTCTCGGCCAGCCTCAGAACATATGAATTAGAAATTGTTACGCAGCCCTCCAGCCTTGATAGAGGAGGGTGGAGATGTTGGCCAGGGATTGGTCAGGGGTTGGGGGGCCTGAGATCCCTGTCAACGGCATTGTCGCTGCCAGGACGTGTTGACGTGCATGAAATTCTTACGGTAAAGGATTTCATTTCATTTCATTCGTCTTTCGTTTCATTTGACTCTCGCTCGCCTGCCGCACGACTGAATCAGGCCAAAAGGAAAGGGTTACCAGCCCCAGCTCCGAGCCCAGCCGCATTGACTCACGTATATATTTTATCTATAATTTTCACAGCAAATTTTCGGGGCCCTATCCTTTTGGGGCCAAGAACTTGCCAGGCTTGCCACCGCACTCCTTGCCCCATGCCTCATTCCCTGATTTTTAATTTCTACCCCACTCTCTCCTTGGGCCCTGTTTATTAGTCTGCGTTTGGCGGCTGCTCCTTGGCCATAAATCCTGCAACGTGTCTTGCATTCAATTTCTCGTTTCAGTCTCCACACTTCCACTGCTCTCCACATTGTTTCGTTTCGTTTGTTTTACTGTCAAACATTGCGCGGGACTTTAAGTGCTCTACGAGGTTCGCCTGGTCCTTGGCCTTGTCCTATGCTCTTTGTTCTCGAAGTCGGACCAAAATGTGCGCTCCCGGAATATGCTCCACAAGGGCTCAGGTCTGAGGCAGCAGCACTGGCAAATTTCCTTTTTTTATGTGCGTGTAGTTGTTGTCTTTTTTAATTTTAACCAGCAATTTTTTAAAAGCTTTTGTGGAATTGTCCGCCGTATGGGGGTCGCCTGGTTGGCAAGAGTGCCAGTGCCAGTGCCTGCACTGGATGGGAATTTTACAAATTACATACATAATACACATTTAGTTATATGTATATACCAAATATACCGCCTCAATTTCCTGAGGAAGCTTCAATCACAATGTTAACGGAAGCAATTTTCGCACACTCGGAGCCGAGATTTGTACAGCTGTCCGCCGAATGCCGCTTTTCGAATACCTTCTTGACTTCAGGGCCCCGGTAAACAGGCCAAGCTACCGATTGGCCCCACTGTGGCGCCACAGACTGACCAAAATTCAGAAAATCGTACCCGGCCAAGGCTTCTGTTCGTTGCAGTCTTGCTGCGACTGGCTCTCGGCGATCTCGGAGTATCTTTGGCCTTCATTGAAACCACGAGAGCTGACGGTTCTATGTTTGCGACGGTCTTCAGCACGTCACTAGTCTGAGGATCGTTTTGCGCACTAGATTTTTTCCCGCGGAGTTGGAAAGCAGCACATAGTGTCGGTAATGGGCCGATAAATTGCTGAATTTCTTCTAGAACTTTTATAATGTGATAACTATTTCTAATTGTTTCTATCATCCCGTTTTATACGAATTAAAAACAGTTTTATATCGCACGACATAAGGCGCTAAATCAATAAATATAAAACAATCATCGCTTTCCAACATTGAAATGCCGCGAACAGCTGATCGGCAGCTTATGAATCGATGCTGCTATTATTTTGTGCAAATTTTTTAGTATATATCCATTCGATATGATATCGCAGCTAGCATTATTTTGTCGCCATCTTGAAATACCAGACGAAATGTCAAATCTATCAAACCTATCGATAACTCCTTACATTTTTTCCTGACCGACACGTCGCATCGTTTCTGACAAAGTAAAATACTTTCATTTCTGATTGAAAACATATAGTTTTTCGCGTTATTTCTCAGGAAGTTGTAAACTGATCATCCATCTACGCAATCATGTCGGACAAAACACCGAATCCTACTTGGGCTGATGGACTCAGCGACAGCCGTGAAATGCCGTCTTCTGATGCCACAGCTGATGCTGCTGCACACGAGGCTTCTAACTCCTCTGAGTGGGTAGACGAAATACCAATTGGAGCAGACGATGACTTTGAGGAGATCTTAAACGTCTCTTACATTTATGTCCCGCCAATTGAACCGCCGAAAATTCAGCAGAATACGTTTCTCCCCATTCAACAAGAGCCAACAAGCTGGCAGGAGGGCCAGACGCTACACAAGCCGATTCCACAATACGCTGTTGTAGCAGAACGTGCACCGCGCCAGGCTCCACCAAGCGCACTGCCACCACAGGCAGAAGCACAGGAAGCTCCACAGGAAGCATCATCAAACCCAGAGATCCTACCACTGACGAGCCTTGACCTAAATGTTCTGCATGAGCGCTTTCCACCACAGGACCCTATGCAGCAGCAGACTTGCATGCTGCAGGGCGCCATGCCCCGAGATTGGCGAAGTGGCCTGTCTAGTGCCTTCGTTTCATTCCGCCCAGCTGGTAAGTGGAATCATCTTGGACCGTGGCTTCTTAAACCGTTCCGTCTTATTCCGTCCGCCAGTTGACCCCGAGAACGATCCCCCAGAAGAGCAATCACAGGAAAGCTTGGTACACGGTGAGCCGACAGGTGGGCTGAGTGGCCGCGGACACGGAGGCAGACTCGCACACGGACGCGGATACGAACGCGGACGCGGACGCGGACACGGATCCCCATTGCGGGAGCTGTCTCCCACTGGAGGGACACAGTCCATGCTAGAACAGGATGTGGGTGTGTTGCCCGAGACACGCCATGACGATAACGCCCCAGTGCCTGAGTTTCGTGAAAGTCTCGAGCCACTACGTTCCACATTATTTTCACAGTTTTGGAGTGAGTAGCCATACATATCTGCCGGCCTGCCCGATTGTATCTGTCGGCTGGGAAGAAAGTCTTCGTTTCCATGGAAGCAGAACATACAAAGGTACACAAATGAACTGGAGAGGAGCACTGTATCCACTGCCTGTCCCCGACCTATATGTACACCATCTTAAACATCACTTGCTCATCTAAAACTATGTTTCTTACCCACAGGCGAAGCACGACTCAAGCCAGCTGACGGGGACCACGGCCACAGGAGATGGGTATTTTTTCCGCTCGAACAACACACATATCATTCATACACCATTATATTCTTAAAACTAGATTTAACAATACCCTGATACCATCAGTTCAAAATTATATAACAGTTTCGTATACAAGACAAGACACAGAATCGATTGAACAAAAAAGAATTGTAATTTCTTACAAATTATAATGATTTAATGAAAATATATTTTTGTATACATCCGACAACATCCTGACGAAAAATGTTCAAACAATCCATTAAATAGAATATGCAACGCATATCTTCTGCGAAACATGCCAATTTATTTTTATTTAGCACACAAGTGTACCTTTATTAGTTTTACATTTTCAAATTATATTTAGACCTTTAAATGATCGAATATTTACGTATGTTTCTTTCTCGTAGGAAGCAGTTTTCTATATGCATACATATACCAACTTATATGCTTTATGTATGCATAATATTATAAGAGTTTGCTTGTTTATTGCCATTATTTGTCATGATCATAGCATTTAATGGTTATATTTACAAACTACTCATTGCCTAGCCGAAAAAATGTAATAGTTTTACATACATCTTTATAGTACACTCGATTTAGCCATATGTAACCCAATTTGTTCTCCATTTTGATATCTGTATGAAATTACTTGAATTATTCCTTCATCTGTATACATATAGGACCAATAGAACTAGAACAGTTTGGGTATATACCCACATAGACCAAATGCAATGCCAATGCTTGTAAATGTGGATATGCATATCAATTTTAAGAATGATATAGAATGGAATCGTGATAGTAATTATTTATTAAGTCATTTAATTCGCCTCAAAGTGTGATAATTCTAGATAAATCATTGGCTAATTTTTTGAACCTATTGCCTGAGATCCAATAAAATAGAAGACTATGGATCTATACCCATCGTGCCACATTACATATGGGTTTGCTAATTTCATTACACACTGTTAGACCCTCTGAGAGGGAAAATAGGTGTCGAAGCGATACCAAAAAAAGAAAACCAAAGGCCGCCATACGTATTCAGATGTGATCTGCACTCTCCCTCTACCTCTTCCACTCTCATCTAATAGAAAAATAAGTAAAATCTAAAGCTAGTTACGTAATGTAGGCATTTAAGATAATAACCCCGCCATCCGGCTGCCACATCGTGGGCATTTGATTAGTCAACAAGCCACGGCCCCGCCAACGCCAGGCCCAAAAGCTATCCAATCAATACGAAAAAATCTTGAGAGCAAACTCAGCGCCAAATGAATTATTTATTTGGATTTATTTGAGGCCGAGTAAAACAAATGACCCAAGCCAACAACAATCGCCGGCCGCCTACCAGAAACATTAGAGGGAAAGCCATACTCTTGCTCCTGCTGCTCCCCACGCCCCCCACACACACATACGCACGCACAGGAAAATAATCGAGAGAAAAAAAAAGATACGGGGAAAGAAACCGGACGGAGAGTGGAGAGCTGCAGAGCTGACAACAAAGCGAAAGTGGCATAAATAAATAAAGAGCAAAACACAAAGCATATTAGGCTAAGCTACTTGCGATTTCCGTTGCACGTCCGTCCTGCTATAAAAATGCGGAAGCTGATTAGCCAGCCCGGCCCCAGAACCACCCACAAAAACCACCTTCGACCCCACCGACTCACCGACTCACCAACCCCAACCCCAACCCCAAACACCATAGCCAAGGAAAAAATGAACTCCGTGGCAATCTTGGATAGACGGCGGCGAACCATTCAGCAGACCCTTGGACCCCAGACCGGGGGTGGTTGGATTTTATGAGGCACGAAAATTTACAACGCCTCTGGGGTTGTCTTCAGACCCAAGACCAGCCAAAAAAGAAAGAAAAAAACAACGATGAAGACTGTATAAAAACGAAGAATAGAAAGAAGTTGCCAAGTCTCATAATCGAAATTGGTCACAGGTGGCCCCAAGCTCAAGTTGACCAATACCCGGGCAGCCCTAGCTCCCGGTCCCGGGACTGGGACTGGGACTGGGACAGGAACTGAGCTTATTGAAATTAAATGTGCTGGCCAGCAGATAATACCCATTTAAGGCGTGTTTAGTTAACTTGAGTTTGATTTGGGTGACCGTGACCCCTCGCCGGGTGTCCCATCGGAGGTAATTTATTGTGAAACTGAAGCTATTCTCAGGACATTCGATTAGAGATTGGAGTAGGAGCGAACGATAAGGAGGATTGGAAGGGGGGTTGTCTTCTCAATCAAACGCCCACTGTCTATCGCCTCTACTTCTGGCCACGTAAATTAAGAAAAATTACAAAACAAAACAAAAACCAAGGCCTTCCTTTTGGGGCAACCTCCTCAGACGAGACGAATGTGTCAACTCAAGACAACATGACATCGCCTCACTGCTGGCCCTCTGCGTTCTGTTTGGACTAAATTTTTAATCAAATCAAATGACAGAAATCATTAATTTTGCTTCAGCTAGACATTTGGACCATTTCTCAAAAAAAAAAAAAAAAACAAAAAAAACTAGAATGAAAAGAAGGAAGAAGACAACAAAGCAAAATATTTTCTATTTGCATGCTTAAAATCTTAAAGTATTTATTGAGGCAGAATCTACTAGGGGGATTCGTTGAACTTCAGGATCTATTTTAATCCCTTTCCACTACTTCTTAGACAAGAATGATATGCCTTTCTTTAATCGCAAGATTCAAGATCTCAAAAGGCTCCAGAATATTTCTTATCGTGCTCTCTATATGGAACAGAGCCGTCCATCTATCATGAGCAGATAATCTGTGACGGCCACCAGCTGACTCATCCCGTGAGGGGAAGGAAGGGGGAACTGATCCTGGCTGCAGCCCACTCCATCGTCCTGTGCTGCCAAGTCATCTATCACTGGGAGCTGATCTTTAATTATTTGAACGATTCAATTGACATTTGTAATAGTTTTTGCCTTGCCCAACTCCCACATCATTTTGGGAGCTGGAAACATGTGTCCCTGACACAACATGGGAGCTGCCCTGCCCTGCCCACCGAGGGCTAGTTGGATAGGACGGATGCTGACGAGCGGACATTGATAAATCACATATGGATGTGCGCTTGAGGTTGGGCGTTGGGCGTTGGGCCATGGGGCTATGGCTGTACAAACGTATACGTTCCGCTGTTGTTATTTCTTTCCACTTTTTCTGATGTTTCGAAAACGCGACGTTGCAAACAAACCGGCAACCGAGCGACCGAGCGACCGACCGACCAGTCAACCAACCCCGCCGTAGTCGCAACCCCAACCCCCAACCCCCCACTCTAGCGGCCCAAAGTGCACACGCTTTTCTGCAGCGACATCAAATTACGAACTCATTATTGTTAGCGACGACAATGGGGTACCGGTACTAGGGTTTTCTGGGATACACGTACCCATCTCACTCTCTCTCTCTCCCTACTTCTCCCGTAGCTGGACAGGAACTCGGTTTCTGGAACTGGGGACTGGGAACTGGGAACTGGGAACTGGGGAATGGCGACTGGTTCCTGGGTTCTGTTGGTGTTTGCATTTACCGAAAAATACTTGAATGAAAGCAGGGAGAGGGACCCGGTCGCGTTCCCGTTCCCTTGCCCGGGATGAGGGTATTTGTTGACGTTGATAGCGAGCTATGCGCGAATGAGCTGGTATTTTTTTCTCTCTCTCTCTCTCTCTCTCTCTCTTGAATCTCTCCCTCTATTTCTCTATTTCGCTCTGTCGCTGTGTAAGCGAGGGCAAACGACACCGAGAAACGAAAACCCACATCAAACTGACCAAAATGCATGGAATGCCTATGAAAATTGTAAAGCGTTGTTGCATTGTTGGCAGCGCCGTATAGCGTTGTGCAGCCTTTCAACACCCCGCGATGACCCCCGCAGTGCTGCACACTGCACACAGCCCGACGCCTCCCCCCCTCCCACGATGACCCCGTAGCGCTCATTAAATGACACTCACAGGGAAGGCGGACAGAAATTGCATGCTATAATGCACACAGGGCTTCACAAGCTACGCAAGCTGCATTCTGCATAGAGGCAGAGGCAGAGGCATATCACAAGAGGCGTGGCATTGCATAATTTTAGTTTTTCCATTGGAGGCGCTAAAAAGCCAGAGAGGCGACCCATGGGCCCCTGCTGCCTGCTGCTTGCTGCCTGCTGCCTACTAACTGCCGCCTGCCCGTGCCGCTCATTCGCTCGTTCATCAACATATTTGCCCTGTTTCTGTTGTCACACGCAGAGCTCGGAGGGGGCTTGGGAGGTGGCTGCTTTGTTTTACTTTTGGCCAGGCCAGGCCACGCCCCCACCGTCACCCCCTTCTGGCCCCTCTGTCTATAAGTTTGCATAGAATCGGGGCATAGTGTATAAGTGAGCCAGCGATAACATTTGATGGAGCTCAATTATGTGCATATATAAAATATAAATATATAAGAATTTACTGGCGAGGAGTGCATTAATTATACGACATTACTTTGTAGAACTAGGAATATTATTTTAATAGTTTTATATATGTTATGGTCTGTTCCTATAATACGATACATTATACTATATTGGTAACAGTGTATTCTATATTGAGGGTCCAACTGAAAGGAATGGCATCCTTTATCCCATCCATTGGATCATTTAAAATTTAATTTAATTTATTTTCTTGCTTGAATTTTCAGAAATCTGTATTCAGGGCCATCAAATATGGAGTTAAAACAGAGAATTCGCTTGGGTATGCTACATATATGTCGACTGATGAGGAGTAAATTGAGGATTAAGGAACTGTTTGTCTAAGGATCCTTCCATTAATCCTGAAAGGGGGTTTCATTGGGCGATCTATGTACTTATGATATCATTTTCCCCTCTGGTTAGGGTATTTCTTGCTGCGACTATATATGTTCCTGCTTTAGTTTTTGTTTTTATCATGAGAGAGAGTGGGCGTGGAAATGGGCAGAATGTGGCACGAGCACGAGGGAATTTTCGTCTAACGTATTTCGTTTTTCGTATTTGCGAAAAACCGTGAAAATTACATGCCGCTGACGCAGCGGCGCCGTCACTCATGACCTGCCTTCCCATGTCCTCTCCCCCACTCACCCTCCATTTTGGGTGCACTTTTATTTCTGCCGAATTTCAGGAGGAAGCCGTGTGTTTTATTCTCCCCCGCCACCTCGCGACCCCTTCCCTCTCTCTCTATCGCACTCGCTCTGGCTCCATCTCTACCCGTCTCTCTCTCTGCTGATACGGCACGAAGTTGTCGCTGACCGCAACATCGCATGTTGTAGGTGCGCCAATGACGCTGATTTTGTTCCTGCTCTCGCTGCTGGGGCTACACATTATTAACAGTTCCTGTGACAAAGCCCCACTGAAGTGGGGCTCCAGCTTCAGCTTCAGCTACGGCTGTGGCTCGGCTCGGCTCGGCTCGGGGTACAGCATAGGGTGGCGTCCCAGGTCGCAGGTCGCAGGTCGCAGGTCGCAGGTCGCGGGTCGCGGGGGTAGTGGATCATGGGTGGTCGGGGCGCGCCACCTGTCATGTTGCAGGCAAACGGGGCGACGCTGTCGTTTCGATGTCCTTTGCCGGCCGTTCGCTGTCCAACAAAATGTTTTGTGGTTCCCGTTGCCGTTACGAAGTTTGTGACGCCGCCGGCTGGTTGTTGTTTATTCTGGCTTCTAGAAAACTGCGCCACTGACATCCCCATACTCCACTCATTCCATATACAATACCTCCTTTAATACGAGTACGTGTACGCGCCAGAGAGAGAGAGAGAGCACAATTGTGTGTAGGTTTATGTGAAATCGAGAAAATCTCATGTGTTTTCCTGGGCTTTTTTCCGTGGTCTTTGGAAGTGCCCTTTAAGTGTGTGCGTGGAACCGCTGAAAGTCAAGAGATTGTTGGGGATGCCAGTGCCAGCCACACCATATCATACACCATTCTTTCTAGAGTGTTGGCTAAACTTACCTGATCCTGGGCTCTGATCTTTGACTCTTAGCCTGTAATCCCGCATGGTCAAGGGAGGAGTGTCCGCCCTGAACAAATCGCGCACCAAATAAATGTATGTACTACTTATATTGTCTAAAGGAGGCCCTAGATACCCTAATCTATTGGGTTCCCAGCCACCAAGGCATCGAATGAAACGAGGCGGCGGACGTTCTGGCTGAGGTAAGAGTCGGGCTGGTTAATGTCTCCCTTAGAACGCTACAAAGCGATTCAGAGAAGCAGGCCACCCTATCGATAGAAAGCAGATGGAGGAGTACCACCGCAACACCTGGAGCATACCTGGGCGCCCTGGAAGATGCCTCCAAGAGGATGCCAAGGGAACTACCTCGATTCTCGAGGATTCTCTTTCAAACCTCTCAAGCACTCCCCCATACAGATGACGAAGTGTCATACTGGCCCATGGGTGGCCCCTCATAACCTCACCTTTTATTGTCTTTGGTCAGAGTCTGGATTCCTCTCATGAAACTCTTTCATTGCTGTCCATCCATACACGAGCATTTACTCGTATGTGTCGCCTCCTCCGGCTGTCCAGTTTTGTGAATTTCCGGTTCTTAAACTTGTTAATTTACCTCAAAACACCTGGTCATTACCCTAGGATCTACTTATTACACTCTTTTCAATATGCAATTTCCATTTGCCTACAAAAGCATTCCGTTTCCATTCCCTATTTGAAGATTCCAAATTTCTATTACATTCCCAGCATCACCCCAAAATGGGGAATGCGGCAATTACAGGCCCTGGTACTAAGCAGCAATTTATTAATAATAAGCAGAGCAATTAGCACTGCAAGTGATTTGATAGCCAGGCCTCTGAAGGAGCTCTCTGGAAGGTGTTGCGCGGCACACATGCACAAGTCACGCCCCATGCACGCACACACGCACACCAAGTACATGTGTGTACTCGTATCTGTGTGTGTCTGTACGAGTTCTCTGCTTGGATCTGTCGTTTGTGTTTTTGGTGTATGGTGTGTGACAGAGGCGTCATAATAAAGACACCCACCCACGCCCCCAGAGATCCAAGCAATTTGCAGTAAACTGAACTCGGTTGATGATACCCGTGCACGTACATCTTTGGAGGGGGACAAGACAGTTAAATTTATTGCATGTGTGTGTGTGTGGGGGTTTGGGGGTCTCTAATGATGGCATAATTAGCAGCAAACGGTAGGTAGCTTGGGCCCTGCCTCAAGTGTCTATGGCTCGCTCTTCCTTCCAAGTTTTTGGCATTTGATAATGACATAAAGTCAAATTACTTGCAGGAGCCAGCAGCAATCAGCGGCGGTAGGAGAGTGGAGTGTGGAGAGGCAGGTGGTGCCGGGTGGGGAAACATGTTAATTGAAAGCCCACTTATTGAAATGAAAACGCGATTGAGAGATGCACAAGAGAGTGGTTGGCTCTCTCCATTTCCATCTCCATCAGGCTGTCTCAAGCTCTGTCTGTACCGTTGTATGAGTGGACAATTGTGCAATTGTGTTGCCAGGACACACACAGCCATACAGCCACACAGGAGTGGCCATAAAATTTTCTATTTAACGCTTGAGCGACAGTCCCACACAAAGAGGACCCAGGACAGATGCTTTAATTTCGAACCTGTTCAACCTCAAACACGATATGAAAGTTTTTGGTCTGCTCTGTCCTTTGTTAACAACCATCTGCCAGAGAGGTGGAAACCTGGAAAGGTGGAGAGCCAGTGTCAATGCCGGTTGTCCTGGGCAACAGTTTATTAGGTTGAGTCCTTGCCGCTTCTTAAGATTGCCAGCCAGCCGCCGCCCACACTTGGCCCGTGTCGCCATCGAATGCCAGTCATCATTTGAGGCAGAAAACGGGTAGCCAGGACAACGTCTCCAGACAGCGAGGGCCCAACACTTGACGGCAGCACAAATTTCTGATTTTCCGCCCGACAACAACAAAAAAAAAGCGAAACAAAACGTAACGAATATAAGTAAAAGATAAGTAAAAGGCCAAAGGCCCAGCTGCGTCTGTCATGGCCATTGACCAGCCAAGCCAGCCCGTCCAGAATGGGATGACAGCCCAGGAGAAGTCGGTGTCAAAAAAGGTGACACGAGACAAGCTTGACTTGATGACGAGAGAGTGCGAGAGAGAGAGAGAGAGTGAATGGAGAGTGGACCCACCCCCCAAGGGCTAGGCCTTGGCCTTTCATTTTATGTTATTCATTTTTAATTTCTTTTGCTCCTTTTTTACACACACACACACACACATACAGTTGTGCGAGTGTGTGTTTGAGTTTGGGCTTAAACTCACATTCGAGTATGTTAATTTTCGTATTTTAACGACAAGGATCGGGTCAGGAGAGCAGGACCAGGAGCCCGGGTCCCAGGACACGTTGACGATTTGTCAGTTCCAAGTCATAAGGCAAAGTTAATTTTCTGCCATTTGTTTCAGATTCGGGCACGGTAGATAAACCCTTTCTTTACTTATTGTACACATGATACTCGCTCCCGCTCTCCGCATCTCCGTAATTGGATTGGGGTGGAGGGGTGTCACATATGGGCTGGGGGCCTGGGCTTAGTGGCGGAGCAGTTGACAAATGAGTCGCTTGGAAATATTATCCCACAACAAATATAGAAACTCACATAAGATATTACCGGGGTTGGGTAGAAAGAGTATATATTAGAGCTACTTGAAAGTTGTAGGCTTCTATCATCCTTCAGAAGGCGTTCCAGCTAAGTGGAGATAAAAGAGTTAACAAAGTTCCCGCGAAAATAAGAATAAGATAAATAATCAGAGCTGAAGACAAGCGATTACATTAAGACCCAAAGCTCGCAGAGGGATAATCCCCTTTTTTTTGTGCCGTCTTAGAAGCCATTCGCTAATTGTTTCTATGCTTCATTAGACTGGGCCAAGGGGGGGGGAGGGAAAATGGGTAGTGAGCGTTCTTGGATCGCAGCCAAGCTCATTTAATATGAGCTGGGAAAACTCATTCATTATTCGCCGAGACTTAAATAAGGCTGCCAGGCAGCCAGAGCGAGTGCCAGAGCGAATGCCAGATTCCCCGGGAACATATTCGTATCGCAAGCTGAAAGTCTTTGCCGCCTTTCGTCCTTTTTGGCCGAGAGACCCTTTTTCCAGAATTTTTCTGTTGGCTGGATTTACTTTTAGACGCCTTTTTTCGCTTTCAAGTTTGACCATTTATTTAAACTTTTTATTTAGCGAGACTTCTATTTGCGCCAAAGTCTCTCCAGCAATAAATTCAATTCTCCTTTGCGCTGCTTTGCTGCCCCCCCCAGCAGCTCTTGTTAACCCCTTTGATGGGTAGCCAGGCCGGGGTTGGGGTGGGGCTTCGGGCAGGAGGTGAATTAATTTTCTTAAAAGCTTTTCTTGGCGGCGCTGATTATCCAAATCCCACCTCCCATTCGCTCTTTCTGTATCTGTATCTGTATCTGAGAATAAAGAGGATTGGACTCATTCTATGCGCATTGCAACGGCACTGCAAGGATCAGACACGAAATAAAATATCACTAAATGCGAGTACGAGTACTCTTTGCTTCTGGTTTCGTTTTAATCAGTTTTGAATTTTTAATTGAAATTTTTATTAACGAATCTTTGGCACACTACTCGAAGTACCTTATTTACAAATCATCTCTGGCTGACTGTCTTTCTGTCTGTGTCTGTGTCTGTGAGTGTGTTTGTGTGTGGGTGTGTGTGTTAGCTTAAATTTATTTTTAATAAATTTTAAAATATTTTTGTATTATATGTATATCTATTCTTTTTCTTGCAAAAAAAAAACTGGTACATTATATTCTTAAACATCTAAATATATAATTGTTGCAATATTTCTTTTACGTGGCAGAAACTTGGAGCAATTTATAAACAATTTACACAGATCTGGTATCTACATATATCAGTAAATATCTATATATATATATATAATTACTTTTTTGGTTTTTATTTTATAATTGCCCCCGCCTTGAACTATATATATACTCGTATATATTATATGTTAGGGTCATGCTAATTGATTTAAATTCGATATGTGAGCCGCTTAGACTAGGGTTGACCATACAAAAAAAATAACACGCAAAAAACATTACATAGTGCGAGGATTGCTCAATGAATTTGTGGATAGATCCATCTGCTGCCTGGCAATCGATAAGGTCTCTCTGCTGTACATGTATCTTTGAACTTGATCGCTGATAGAATGGTGAAGAAAGTCCTGCAGAATCGTTGCAGATCTTTTCTTTGAGATTTTCTCTTAGTATCATATAATGAATGCATGACCGAGTGTCTCTACGAGCAAGCCAGGGATAGATATCTATCTGGATATCCATGGAGCAACCCCCGCCAGCTGCGATATGGCGACTATTCACACAACACCACAACCGCAATACTCTCTCTCTCTCTCCTCTCTCCTCTCCCTCTGTCTCAATCTCTGTCCCCGTATCCCTTGGGTTTGGTCTCCTGGGCATCCTTCCCATCGATCCGGTGCTCGCCCTGTCCATGCGCCGCCAGGCAGGTGCCCAGCAAGGCGACCGCCAGCCGCTAGTAGGGGCGCCACACATCCGCCGAAGGCTTGGGAGTGCGCGTCCTTATGGGGCCGCCACCACTGGACCCAGACCCGGAAGCAGAGCCGCTGGCGGAGCGGGAAGTGGTGCTGACATCGTCCAGATCGATGGTCTCAACGGGCGACGGCGAGGGCGAACGGCGCGTGGAGCTGACCGGCGGCGAGGAATTCGGATTGGCATTCTCCGCATCCGGCGGATTGTGCGTGATCAGTGTGACACAGCGCTTGATCAGATTAACGCCGTCGTGGTCGCCGCCGCTACTCATCAGCGAAGTCGCTGAGTCCTGGGGCAGCGCCTGCGTCTGGGCTTGGGCCTGGACCTGGGCTGGGACCGCACTGGCCGCTGCCGCCGCTGCGGCGCTCCTCAGCCAGGGTAGATCGCTGTAGCTGCCATAGAGCTGGGTGTATAGCCACTGGCTGGACTGCGGCAGGAGCGGGCTCTGCAGGAAGAGCTGGGCGGCCAGGGCCGGATTGAAGCTGTGCGAGGGGGCAAAGTGATTAGCGCCGGCCGCCGCAAAGCCGCCGAACAGCTCCGATGGATTTTTGCTGCGCTGGATGAGGGCGGTGAATGCCCCACCCGAGCCGGGGGCGGTCTCGGTCAGGGATCCGGCGACTGATCGTCCACTGATCGTGGCCAGGCTTCTGGCATCGCCGCTTAGCTGTGTGCCGGCTTCCGCTTCCGCCTCTCCATCTGGTTCCGCTTCTGCCTCAGCTTCCGCTTCCGCTTCAGCATCAGCTTCAGCCTCCTCTTCGTCGTGTGTGAGCGGAGAGCTGATGCTCTTCCGAGGCGATCCCGTCACCGAAATACTATCGCTCTCGAAGCCCGCATCGATGTTGCTGCTGTTGTTGTTATTGTCGTGCTGCAGCGAGGTGAGGATCGTGGGTGGTGATCGGGGCGAGCCGAGGGGACAGTGGATCGCTGGCTGGACAAACGCACTCAACGTTCCACTGGTCGTTGTGGTGGGGGATCCCTCCGGACTGGTGGTGCTGTGAGCGGCACCCACTGTCGCCAATTGCTGTTGATGCTGCTGCTGCTGCTGATGCTGTTGCTGCTGCTGGCCATCTGCTGGAGGAGATTCAGAGAGTGAGATATATATCTATTTCATGGGGTATATTTCACTCACCGGTCAATCCTCTCAAGCCGCTGGCCGCCGGAAATGCCGCATGATGGCCGAAGAATGGGCCTGCTGGAAAACCTGCTGAACGCCCACCCAAGGCCATGTGGGCACGCCAATCGGGAGCATGCAGATGACTGTGCATCCCCACCAAATGATGGGCGAAACCTGTGTGGGAAAAGAGAGCACAATATTCAGATTAAATCAATTTAAAAGCATGAATTCGGGCTATACTGAGAACAACTTCTTTTGAACAAAATCTCTGAAACCCACTGAGAATGTCGTCCGATATTGGACACAACCAACATTCATCGCAAAAGTGTTTCTATTTCCCAAATTAAGTATTTTCGCTTAGGAGAAATTATACTATTGCTGATGAGAGGAGCAAAGCCTGTGCAGAGAATGAGGAGAAGTTTTACGCAGAATACAAGGAAGTTGCAAGAACAGGGGCTTCCCGGGTGTCTACACAATAGCCACACTTTGGCGGAAAGGGATCCATACACATTAGTGGCTTGCTCTGGGTCGGCTAGTGTTTTCTCGTCAAGTCGGCCCTTAAACAGGCCAACGATCACGATTCTTTTATATCCAAGGATGGCATCACCAGCACTGGCAAAGTCCAGGCAACGGGCACGAATATCCTCTTGGACTGTGGCAGGGCCAAGAAACCTGGCGAGTCTTAAAATACTTTTGGATATATGTATGTATAGTTCTTTGTTATATCCATCAAGCAGTGCAGTTCACAGTAGTCAATGCCTTCTCGTTGCGAGCGTTGCATTTCGTTCTAAATATTTAAATATAATTTGGAAAGTAATAATAGTTCAGTTCTCATATATCCCCCAGATGCCCTGCTCTGCTCTGCCAACTGCAGGCTTCTCATAAGCCCACTTCAAGGGTATGAATAGGAGCATGAAGGTTAGGCCAACTACATAAATCATTCGAGAGACGGCCAAGTGCAATGCCAAGACCAAGACCAATAACCGAAATCTCAAAACCAAAAAAAAAAAAAACAAAGAGGAGCAACAACAAAACAAGCACCAGACCCAGACTCCGACTCGGGAACACGGACACGAACAAAAGAAGAAGTAGACGGAGAGCCTGCAAAGCCGTCTCGACCACATATAGCCCACTGTGCAAGACCAAAAATGTTGCCGCACATTTTGGTTGCTGCAAAACAACATTGGCAAGGCCTCCATGGCGGATGGATCCCTCCACTCTGCAACGCTCAGAGGCAGCCATTGCTGCTTGCTGCTTGACGCTTGCTGCTTGCTGCTGTGTGTACATATGTATGGGGCAATACATGTATATAGTATGTGTGAGTGTGTCCAATGGGAGCGCCACTTGCCGCTGGCCGCCGGCCGCCTTCCGTCATGGGAGCCGAGACCAAGACAAACTCCTAAATAAATTCATTAAAATTATCCCCCAAGCTGGGCCGTCCCACTCGCTCTCTCTTTCTGTCTCTCTGGCCGTTTATCTCTATCTCTGTCTCGCACGCGGCTGGCTGGTGTGTCCATGCGGCCGCCATCAAGTGGCAGCCCACATTTGTGGGCAAGTGGAAGGAAGCCAGTGCCAGTGCCAGTGTCAGTGCCAGTGCCAGTGCACTTCTGCCATTGCAGCAGCTTCCTTATAAGAGGCAGGCGCAGACACAGACACAGACACAGACAGTGGCAAAGCGCGACTGTGACGCTGACTGAGACTGCGGCAGTGGCAGTGGCAGTGGCAGAAGCTGAGGCAGAACCAAAGACGGTCGAAAGGAGGGGTCCTGGTTTTGGGGTAAGGACAAATGCCGAAGCTTAAGAAAACCGTCTCTGAGAATTCTCCTCTCTGAGACGCAGACCGACCACAATACACTCACATGCTTTTGTGCTCTCTTCTCTCTTTCTCCATCTCTACTTCTCTCTCTAATGGCTAGCTGGCTCTCACGCTCGCTAGCGTTGTCTCGTTCTAACACACTTGAGGCCAAATACTTGGCCAAGTTTTGCCAAAGTTTGCAAACCAAAATTTCACCGAAAATGTGACACCAACGAACCAACCAAACGAACCAAACAGTCGGCGACAGTGGCGGCAGCCAAAGGGGGCGTTCGAGTGGTGGGGGGGGGGGCCCTCCCCCACCTACCACTACTTGTAGGCAGTGCAGTGCAGTTCAGCATCTTCATCATCTCATCGTTTACGCCCAGCCAGCCCCCATGTCTTGAGCAGGTTCTTCTGCTGCATTACTTGATTGGCATGGCTGCATTACGATTTCCGTTTTTCCACCTATACAACTACACACACACGCATATATAGTATAGTCATTGATATCTGTACAATACATGCAAACTAGGTCAAACAGGCAGCACTCAAGACGAGGAGGGGGGGGGGGGGGGGGCCCGCTTTTGTCATATCAGACTCTCTCTTTCTCCGCGTCTCTGTCTGGGATCTTTTTGATGAAAACTTGTATTCAGTCAAAACAAAGCCATGGAAAACCTTTGAGGCAGTGGAGAGGGGGAGTCGGGGGCTGAGCAGCATCAGCTCAGAGACTTCGAAGCAGATTAAGACTATTTTCTGTTGTTTTGCCAGAACTCAAGCATTTTCGAGTAGAACTATGCATGTACTATTGAGATCTGCCAGCCCCTTTTAGACTTATGGTTTTCAAAAGCACTCTTCTAAAACTCCAACGATAATAACTATGCAGATATGGATCCTTCCATGGCCGAATTGAGTCGAGTCTAAAGTGTAATGATTTTGTCCTGCCAGATGATGCGTATACTTAAACGTTCCCAGCTCCCTTAAGTAAAAGCCACCTGTGCAAGTTATAATGAGTGAGCGAGAGACAAAAAAGAAATTTTCACATTTTACACAGTAAAAATGACGATACGAATACCGAGTCGATTTGATTGCCTATATAAGGAGGGCTCTCTTACATATGTATGCACTATATACTACACAGCTTGACCAGTCCTAGAGGGAATGATTCAAGATTCAAGATTCTGTTCGAATAGGTCGGATCTTGCATACAAACTCTCCATGAATATCCTTCGTCCCTTATTATATTTTTTGTCGAAATGTCCCGGCCATATTACTATGTGCTCTTCTGCAGTATATATAAATACATATTTATATCTCCATTTATGTGTAGGCGAGCTGCTGTGTATCCCAGATGGGACACAATTTTATAGTTGGGTTTTAGTTTTGTGTCACACAAAATGGCAGCAGTTACAGCCCACAGAAGTACGACGATCGGTGATGGTGGCGGGGGCCTCTCCCCTGGTCAGTCCTCTTCTGCATAGCATCCCCTACCCTGCTGTCACGCCTCCCGCACCGACACACACATACACATACAGACACAGATCTGAGTAGTGCCCGCCCACGATGTCGAGTGCTACTTAAAGTTAGCAGCGGCTCCTCTGGCGACGGCGATGGCGACGACGTCGCAGCAGCAGCAGCAGCAGCAGAGCTGTGGCAGTGTTAGTGGCAGCGCAGAGCAGCAGGCAGAGGCATACCATTGAGCAAATTGTGTTGCCATATAATATAGCATCATGTCGATTTTGGGTAACCCAAAACTATGTACATACATACATACATATGCCACTGTCTGTGTGGGCAATGGCCAAGCCCCCGAAACACACACACACACACAGACGCACACAGACGCACTAGCAGCGACGTCGACAGTGGGTACCCCCATAACAAAAACCTAAATATGCGGTCCTGTAAGGGGAAACCCTATGTGCGATAAAGGGTTAGCCACGCTTGGTGTCAGTTTTGGGTTTGCCATTTCTACAGTTTTTTTTTGTTTGGTGTTTTTCCCCTTTTTTTTTTTGGGGTCGGACTTTCTTCGGCACACCACGTAACGGTATTCGTCGATGCTGCTGCCTTGGCGTGGCGTATTCCCATTTGGGGCAGGTGCCGGTGCCTCCCCCCCTCTAGTAACCCTCTCCTACGGCATTTCGATGTATGTGAGTCTGTATGGGTCTGTGTGTGTGCGTGTGTGTGTGTGTGTGTCGGAGCATAACGCGGTGCCATTGGTGCGCCACAAAAAGCTTTCATGAGCCCCAACGTCCTATGCTTATGTTTCCCTTCTCGTTTTTTGTTTTTGTTGCGTCTTTGCTTTCGCTTCTTCTCCTTATCCTACTTCTTCTCCTACTTTTTTTTGGGTACCGCAATGTGGGGAGATATTCTGGTTGGTGGGTATGGTCAGGGGGTGGTAACCAGGGGGCTTTAGAAGCATCCATTGTTGTAGGGAGTGGGCGAGAGCGGAAATTTGAGCCATTTTCCATCTAGGGAAAAACTTGGACTAAATTTGGCGAAGATTACAATGCGATTTCATGTGGCAAGTTCGCTTTAATTATTGGTGGGTAATCTTATAGAAACTTGCAAGAAAAATATATTAAAAATATTTACTAGGTGTTCAAAACGTAATCTTATTTTCTTCAACCCATCCCTCCCACCATAATCATCGTAATGTTTTCGAAAAGTAAAAGACCATTTCTCTGTGTAGGATCCGAAAATTTCGCTTTTTTTTCTCGCTCACTCCCCATTTTCTTGCAAATAATGCGCGGCCCTACCAGTTAGGGCCTTGCTTATAAGAATGGGTGATCGCTGACTTGTAACCGTGTCCACAGCCGTGGCTCAGAATAATAATTTAGTTCTCAATTATCAAATTTAGATCTATTTATGTTATTGCAGAAATCCTTTAATCAAATCCCAAAAAATGTGTATTTAAAAAAGAATTTTAAAAAAATTTGTAAGCTAAAAGAAATCCTTGGTCATTGATACAAACCAGCAGGATATAGACCCCATAGGAATCCTATCCCAATACAAAATAACCATCTCGTCAGATCTGTTCTTGGCTCTTAGTACTGAGAGCATCTTTAGCGGTTTGCCGACGGCAAATGCAGCGCTTTTCCTTTTCCCTGCCGCCGACGGCATTTCGACGAGGGACGCACGGCCCGGCGCCCAGCGAGAGAGAGAGAGAGAGAGAGCTAACCAAAGACCCACCCACCCACTACACCCGCCCACACCCGCAATGAAAACGAAAGGCGCTCTCAAAAAGAAACCCAAAGCAAAGGCAAAAACAAAACAAAAAGAAGAAAAAAACTCAACGGCGCGCAACAATTTCTCACCACAAGACGTTGCCTTGGAAAAAAGACAAGAACAACAATAAAGGAAGGAGCAGAGAGCAGAGAAAAAAATCAAACCCACTCGGGCTCAAGCCGATTTTCTAACTCACCACATGGTCAGGGAGGGGGGCTGGGGGCTGCTACTGTACTTTGCTGCTGCTTGCCGACAACCCATTCCACTCGCCGACGGATTTGAGCCAGTCCGACGAATCAGGGGAAATCACCGGCAACAGTACATGGCCCGAAAGTCACTCAAAGCTCGCGACTCACTCAAAGTGCGAGAGCGAGAGAGCGCCTGCGCTTAGGCACACGCACACACTCGCACAGTAGCCGCGACGCCGGCAGCGGCTGCCTGAGTGGAGAGCGCAGCGAAGGAAGCTTCGAGTTCGTTTTCTCTGTTTCGTTTCTGTTCCGCGGCGGATGCTGCCGCTGCCGCTGCTGCTGTTGCTATCTTTTGGCTACCGATATTTTTGGTTACTTTCGTGCGCACTTTGCGGTAAATTTGAATGCTTTTTTTTTTTTGGTTTATTTCGTGTTTGTTTTACCGTTGGCGATTTCGTTTTCGTTTTTTGCCGTTGATATACTTCTATTCTTCTAGATTAACCCATATTTTACAAAGTTGTTGGTTTTGTTCTCTGAGAAATTAGCCAAAGTGCTATGAGAGTGGAGAATGGATATGGCAGATTGGGGAAAGAATGGCGAATGAAGGATTGACATTGAGGATCCGAAAATTGCGAACAGAGACTGACGAGTAGAGATGAAGCTTGTACAACGAGTACCCCCTCGAGAAGAACGAGAAGGAATGACTAAAAAGGGCTAAAAAGACTATACAAATACTTCTACGGAGAGATTTCATAAGCTATGTCTTTTATAAACATCATCCAACACTTATTAGCACCTTAAAGATACTTCACACACAACATTCCCCCTCCTGAAAGAACCTGTGTGATGCCTGGCAACCCTGGCACCGGCAAAGGTTAATCACCTAGCACTTACCGAAATATTCGCATCATATCATCTTGGCACAAAATAATTCAGCAATTTATAGATATTTCATAAAGTACCAATCACCAATCCACCCCTGCTGGCGTGGCAACCCTGGAACTAGCCCAAACACACAAAAAAAAAGGAAGAGGAAAAAAATTGGGAGCAAGTTAATAAAGACTTTGGGCCAGGCAGCTGTTGCCAATCACTTATCAGTGGCATTCGCCACAGGTGAGAGCTCAGTTGGATGTCCTTTCCCCGTCGCCTTTCCCCTGTTGACAACCACCCGCTGGAGAGCCGGCACCCCCACCACCTCTTGGGTGGGTAGGTGGAGTGTGTTTTGTCAAGTGTCTGTCATATCAGTATTTACATGTATTTGTTGTAGATTTGCAAATTGTTTTGGCAAATTTGTTGCTATTTTGTGTTCTGTCAGGGATCCGTGGAAACGGCGACCCCATCCATCTCCATTCGTATCAACCGCCCTCCCAATACACGCACAATACGCACAAATTTACCGTTACACAAGTGTTGTCAACACATGCGTTCGGTACGAGATTCAGTGGGGGAGGAGGAGGGTGAGGAGAGATCCAGATTGGGATGTAAGCGGGAGACGGTATCCAGATTGGGGTGGTGTGGAAGATGTGTGGCTGGGTGAGTGTGATGCCCTGGCATACCAATCTAACCCACACATACCCACACGCGCGGGGCCAAGGCCAAGGCGTAACAGGCCGCAAGTTATTACCGAGACGGGGCTGCTCAAAAAAACATACGTAGCATACTTTTTCGGGCAGAGCTAAAAAGAAAACAAAATTTCATTGCTTCTGCTGCTGCTGCTGCTGCTGCCTCTGTTCCCTTTGGCATTTGGCAAACATATTTTCGCAAATGTTGTAAATAATTTTAAATGCACACCTTGTTGCCCCAGACTTAGACCCAGCCCCCGCCCCAGCCCCCGTTCTGGTTCTCTCCCTTTCGGCCTGGCATGATAAGGGGAGGCCAGGCGATAGGCCGGGGACAGGACTCTTGGGCGGAGTCCACGACCCTTGGCGTATTAGTGTCGCATTGACACGTAAATTGACATGAAATTGAATCAATGCTGTAATATGTCCTTGGGGGGCAGCGGCAGAGAGAGAGAGGAGAGCAGGCCCCGAGGCTCTTTAGACCTACAAGGACAATGACTTTAAAATATCTCCCTTTCTACACATAGTATATGTATGTATGTTTTGCTCTTGTCAGCCAAATTGAGCTGTAGGCCTTTGGGCATGCCTGCTCTACCCTTAGCCGCTCTCACACTCCCCCCTCAACCGAACTGTGACTGTGCAAATTTTGTGTGGCTGTCTGCATGTTTGATTATATGTACTAAATCATCTCATTCTTTTCTTTCACTCCCTTTTTTCGGTGTCTTCTTTTTTTGGGAGGTGGAGTGGCGGGACTATGAGTTTATTAACTTGTTTAAAGACTGCAACGTTTAACCCTTTAAAGCCACCCCCCATCCAGCCAGCAAAAATAACAAACAAACAAAAATGAGATGAAAAACGTGTTGGAACGATGACAAAGAACATGAAAGAAGCTGTTCACTTTTTACTGCCACTGTGGGTCTATGTTAAGAGATTTTAAAGAGGCTAAATATGAAGGATTCGGAGGCGTAGAGGATGAAGTGACTTTGACAGAAACAAAAACTGCCACTCGAAGTGTTTAGGAATGCGCACAAGGTACATAAGTTATAAGCTCACGGATCTACAGACTGAGTATTGGGTATTAAAGTAGAGCCGCGGCCCGTGCCGCGCTTAGCATGCATTTTATATTTTAAACTGTGGGTTAGTACATTTCTATTGAATTAAATATATTAAATACTAGAAATCAATCAAATTAAGGTCTTGTCCCACAACTAAATAAAATTAGAGGAACAATAGTCCATATTGATGGATTTTTTTGTTCTTGTTGGAATACATTTCATAGAAACTGGTAATAGTTTATTATTATTATTATTTAACAATCTGCCACTGATTTTTTGGGTCATTCTCTTGCCTTTTAAAAACAACAACTGACTTGAAGATGAAATAATTGATTTGATCTCCTCTCGATTGGCATTCTTTGGCTTTGAAGCAGACCTCAACACAAAGTGCCCGGACCCACAATCCCCTTACTGCTCAAAGGATAAACCAAATGTGGTGCAGTCGCTTTACAATTGTCTGTATGTGTGTGTGTGCGTGTCTGTGGGTGTACCAGGGTGGACTCAACAGACTTTGATCTTTGCCCGGGCGCCTTTGCCTTTGACAGCAGCCAAACAACAGCAGGACCAAAAAAAAAAAAGGGGTTTTAAATAAATAATCTTAAATGAGGAAAAAATATACACACGCACATGCATATATACATATATACAATGATGTGTGGGTGGGGGTGGGGGTGGTGCTCCGTCTGCCATTGTCTTGGGACGTTTTGGGGAAATTAATTCGAGCAGAAAATTCATTTACAACATTAGCGAGACATATGCACACATCTATGTATGTACACACACACACACATCCATGCATGCATAGACACACAGGAGGAGCCCTGGCTCTTTAGGGTTTTATGACATAAATTACATCAAGCGCAAAATTTTAATATAATTTTCACTAAAAACGCAACGTGAAACTTTTTTAGTTACACTTCGTGCCCGTCAAAGGGTAGGGTGGAGGGGATGGGGAAGGGCAAAGGGCAAAGGGGAAGATGTAATGCGGGGAGGCAACGCGTGTGTGAAACAGGATATCCGCTGCGGAAGCTACAAATTTTCCACTTTTCCACACAGAAAGTGAGTGAGCAAGAGGGTAGAGGGTAGAGGGCACCATGTCCCAGGCACCTTCCGAAGGATGTGTATGAGAATGTGGGGTAAAATGGGTTAAATTTGAGAGAAATCGAGGGTACGGGGTGGGATGGGGTGGAACCTTGTCACTAATGTGCTTTTGCTTACAACGCCATTTTATATTTATTTCGTTGCAACGTCTCAGGGGCGAGAAAGGGCTCACAACTACATATTTGCCGAGTCCTTTTAATCATTTGGCAAACTTTCTCTGACACGCAGCAGCAGCAGCAGAACCTTTTCGTATGCCAAAAAACTACTCACTACTCACATACATACATATATAAGTAAGCACTTACACACACACATACGAGCATATAGGAGAAGCACAAAGTCCTTTTAGTTTTTAATGTAATTTTTGAGACTTTTTCAGTTGCTGTGTCACTTTGCACCGTCGTTGAGAGATAGTCTACTAGTACGAGTACGAGTGCTGCTCCTCCACTCAGTCCACTCAGTCCCAACGTCTCTCTTTCTGGCTTTCGCCATGTTTACTCGTTCCCCTCTCCCTGTCTCTCAGTTTGGTAGTTGTTGGCGAAAAGTTTTCTTATTTTTAAATGATTTGCCAGGACAGCGGACTAGGAGTGGCCAAAGGTTTCCAATAACGACATCCGAAGCATGTGTTTAAACCACTTTCAAATCAATAGGAATAGTAGGACTAGAAATCAAAGTGAACCCTTAATGGCATATTAATCATCTTTAGCATCTTTAATCAAGCATACCCAAACGAAAAAGAGATACAAGATGTTTATATGTACCACTCCTTATTTAAATCTAATTCAGAAAAAACATATTAGTCGAAGGCCTAGAGTTCGTCTAAATTTTAATTAGAATTCTGCAATTAATCTTGTAAATTATATAAACAATCAAATTAAGAATTTGAAACTTCTCATCATCATCATGAGTTGAATAACCCACGACTCTGACAGCTTTGTAATGATCAAGAAAAACGAGAGCACAACAAATGATGCCACATCTGAAGCAAGTGGTACGTAAGCCCTTTTGGCGAGGGTCTCAGGCACCGGCAGCATACCCATCTCCCAGTCCCCAGACAAACGAAAACGAATCGTATTGAATCGAACCAATGTGAAAAGGAACCACCCGCAGAGCTCTAAAGGCATCAACAGAGGCAGGCCTCATAAATTTCATAGTGAAATTGTTGAATTTTAATAAAATCAAAGCGTATCAAACGCGATTTGTTCACCAGGCGACGACTGTTTCTGTTTCAGTTTCTGCTTCTGTTTCTGTTTCTCGGGATCCCCCTCCAAAGCCCAGTCACAGTCGTCCTTGCCATCGTTATCCTTGTTCGCAGTCTGGTTATATCGCGTGTTTATTGTTGCAACAGTCGCGCGGGGCTCTTTTAAATAATTTAAGGCTACGCCTGCTGCTGCTGCTCCTGCTGCTGCTGCTGCTTGGGGTTGGCTTCGGTCGGAAGGACGGGGTACGGATTCGGGTTCAAGTAATATCCAAGAGGATATTACCATCCCCCGCGAGACGATGCGCATTTCAACAGCAGCCATATCCTCGAGCACATTGAAGTCAGCCTCCGCGAGCTGCTGCCGCCGGGCTGCTGGCGCTTTTTGTGACTCGTTAAAGGATTAAAATCATTTTAATGGATTTTTCAAGCTGTTGTTTTGTTGTATAATTGTCGCCTCTATTGTGTCTCTCCCAGTGTTTCCATAAATAGGGCACACAGACACACACACAGCGAGCGACAGGGTGGCTGTGAATCCGTCTCTAACTGAAGGCCGGAGACTTGTCCCCCCTGATCCATTTGTCATCATCTTTATGCTAATGGCTGGAGGTGTTAATGAAGCCAGTAGTGGGTTCTGGGCACAATTTGGATTGGATAAATATGCTGGCAGTGGGACCCATAAGGTTCGAGCAGTTGAAGAATATTTCAGAGGAGCTACTAAATCAATATCCTTTCTAATCAAAGTACCTACTTCCAAGTACTTCCCAAAGAGGCTTGCAACTTCTATGGACTTTCAAGTCTCAAAAGGCTATGGGGCTCAGGGGATATGCAAAATGAAGCCCAATCTTGTAAGATCCCCAAGAAATAAAGTTCCCCCAGCTTAAAGAGTTAAGCTCTTTCGCCCCAAGAACATTTTCATATTAGCTCCAGCCAATCCATTCAGCATCGGCTCATCTCATTAGGGCATATCCAGAGACCCTAAGGCTGGAGATGAGTCGACTGGCCCTCCCAGACAATTGCATGGAAATGGAAACTCTGGCATATAATGAGGGGTATCCAATCGGGTTATATACACAAATCTCTAATTAACCTATAAGCCAATCCAGATGGAACTTCGCCCTCTCTCTCTCTCTCTTACTCTCTCTCTGTGCATGGCCCATAGCCTTTGGCATTCGGTATTCGGCATTTCGGGCTTCGGTTCGTTTAACCCCTTAAAAAGGTATATTTATTTACAGCTAATTTCGCGTGCGGCCCCGCGGCTAAAATAGACAAGCAATAAGCCTGCCTCACCTCTCGCCCAGCCTCCTGCCACCCCACTGCACGCCACCTGACATTGATACGTGTGGTTCGGTGTCTAACGAGCGACAAGCCCTTGAGGCCATTTGACAAAGCCGCTTAGTTCCGTTCGTTCCAGGATCCCATCCGCCCATCCACCCCATCCACTCCATCCACCCCATCCGTCCCTTCGGCCAAGTGGTAATGCTATCGTTTAAGCCGGGTTTTTTCATAGCCCTTGCTACTGTTTTTGTTGTTGTTGTTGTTGTTGTTGATGTGCTTACCTGGCAACTTGAAGGGCAATCCGGCCATAAGTGGATCCGGTCCGAAGCGCTGCGGCCCAAAGGCGAACGGATGGAAGCCCTGATGTCGGACTTTGGAGCGTGGCTCCCGTGGCCCATCCACGGTCACTTTGATGGCCTTCGTGTACGTTGCTATCTGGATGGGATTCGTCGAGATGACTATTGTCAGCGTGAAGCTTTTGCCTGTCAATTAGAGGATGAGAAAATACAAGAAGGTTATCCATCAGAAGCGATTTTGATTTGCCATTTAAATGGGATTATGGTAAAGGTCAAATTTGAGAGCTAAGATATCAACGACATCATTTAGGAATATTTGAAACACTCTAGAACTCCTCTTTAAACCAAGAACACTATCAGGAGCCACCGAAATCCGAAATCTGAAATCCCACAGACAGAGGGACGATGCTCTCGGTGTTTGGTTAATTTTTTGGCAACCGTTCCCATGCAATCAACGTGCACAAATCCAGCAGCTGCAAATTATGCTGTGAATTTATAGATCCTCTATGTCCCTATGGGTTGCCATGGTCCAGGGATAAGTTCGAGGAGAGATGGGGCACGGAAATTAAAGTGCGGAATTTGGCATTTAGCGGCATTGAATCCGAATATTTTCGCGACAATTAATGCCCGACGGAGTTGTGAAAGCTTCATAAAAACAGAGCACACAAACATATCACAAACGAAGCTCTGCCATGCAGACACCAACCGAATATGTGGGGGGTGGAAGGTTCCTCGTAGGGTCCGTGAGCCGGGATCGGAAACTGCATACATTTCCTTCTCTTACAATGCAATATTTAAGCACCCTGCGGCAACTTTTACATGGCAACTATTGTGGTCTGGGTCCGGGTCCATACCATCCCCCAGTCATTCCAGTCATCCTTTCTCCCCTCTAAATAGAACTGTGCATTTTTGAAATATCCATAAACTGGAACTCCCAGACGACGCGACGCGAGAGATGTCGGGGGGGGAGCGCGAATATAAAATTCATTTGCCAAACATTTTGAATGCCAAAATGCTTGAGTTAATCAACAAAAGGTGCGAGGGTTGTCCTTGCCCTTGCCTCAGCCCAGGATGGAATGGGAAACCATGGGGTGGAATTCTGGTTGAGGCAAAGGAAGGTCGACTCGATTGCATACAGGATTAACCTCGATTAACCCACAGCTAAGATGCAGTGGGTAAGCTTTAAATTAGCCAAGGACTCGTAGCAGATATTAGAACCATCAAATAATTATCAAACTAAGCCCAAACTAAACTATTTTTGCACTTTATTCTAATTAAAAACACTCCACGAGGGCTTAACCATATTTCTCAGTCTTTTTGGGAATGTTTTGCAGCATCATATCATCATTTCACTTAAACGTAAACTTCAACAGCACCCAACCAAAGTCATTTGCAGCTTTTGGGTCCACATCCAGAGCCACATCCACAGCCTTAGCCAACCAAAAGAACATATAAAAAACAAACAAACTTCTTAGATTAATATTAAATTAAACGAAGCATGCAAAAAACGCAAGAAGGCGGTAATCATTAAGACAAAAGGCAACAAACAACTGACGACAGTTGTTGGGCTTGGGCATGGGCCCACACAATTTTAAGGGCTGGAAAATGGCGGAGTTGTTGAACAGAGAAGAGAACTTGGGGACCAGAAACCCCAGAAACCTACACAAGAAAACAAATGAACATAAACAGGCGAAACGAACCAAGAAACCCAAGAAAATGAAATGAAACTTTTTTAATTATGCGCCCTCAGATACTCGCAACAGCAGCAGCAACAGCAACAGCAACAGCAACAAGCGGCGAATGGGGGGTAGAGTGGTGTAGTGGAGTGGAGTGGAGTGGAGAGACGCTCGATGTAACCAAAGAAGGCTCACAAAGTGGCTAAAGACAAAGGACTTTGGCGTCTATTTATTTTAACTTCTTTTCAGTTCGTTTTGTGTTTTTGCCAAATGAGCAAAAATTGCAAATAAATCTGTAGCTGTTGGCCATTTTGCACCACCCTCTAAGCACCCAGCACCCATTACCCATCACCCACTCCCGTCGCCCACTGCGGCCCTCTGGCTGTGTGGGCGTGGCATGGAAAACAACGGCGACAAAGAACTTTTCCCTGCTAATAAGATGAAAAACCATTAAAAGTCGACACAAGTCGCGTCCATTGCAAGTTGAGACCTTCAAAAGTGGTGTTGGAATGTGCGCCGGGTGGGGGGTGGGGAGCTGGCTTGTGTGGTGGAATTGGGGTGGTGGTGGTGGAGGGCTGCCGCTGCCGCTGCCACTGCCGCTGCTGTTGTGCCGGGTTAAAATGTTGACATTTTCGCAACAAAGCAGAAATTATCACCACTTTGCAAAAGGCGACGACAACGACAACGACGACGATGCTGTAGATGGGCATGGGAATGGGAATGGAGAACAGTCTGCACCCTTTTTGTAGAGCCCAACGCTGAATTCATGTGCACGTGTTTGTGTGTGTGTGTGTGCGTGGGAGTACAGTAGAAACTAATTAAAATAGACCCCAGAAAAAAGTGGTATGCCATATTGTTGGATAATCCAAATAGTTAAACAAGAAGATGATGCCATTGGTATCTGGGAAATTCGCTTTGAATTTAATATGATACGGTGATGCAGCTACAGTGAAACCTATTTCAGTGGCTGTCTCTCGAAATGGTTAGCTATGTTTCCTTTTCATGGACAACTTTTCCAAGATAGCATTCCTCTAAAATCTTCCCCTTCTTTCTGGAAGCTTCACTATACATCCATGTATATATGTGTGTGTGTGTGTGTTTGTCTCTGTAAGTGTATTTCGGGCGTTAAGTGATTTTAAAACAAAGTTTTTGAAACGTTTAACCTTACACAACGAAAATGTTTCATTTGCTGGCAGCAGCCATTGCCTGCATTTTAACTTTCGATGCTGATAATGAAGGCGAAAACCAGGACCAGGACCAGGAACAGGAACAGGACCAGGACCAGAGCTAGAACCCAAGCAGTGTGGGGCACAGTGCGGCGCAAGGACAACAGGGACACCCAACAACAAGGGTTCGTATGCTTAGGCAATTTAATGGCTGCTGTTGCTGGGTCGGTATTCGGGAGCTGTTAATGTCGTTAGTAGCATGGCGCCATAATTATAATTTGACATAAGACAAGAAGTCTGAGGTTGACAACAAAATGACATTTTAAATACACAGCACAGCAGCACAGCAGCAGGACCGTTGGAACAACCCTCTAGGCCCAGGGCCCAAGGCCCAAGGCCCAAGTCCCCCACACCTTTTACCCATTCTGACGACTGCGCTCGTATTTAGACACTTAACAGATCATAATTTTAACACTTTGCCTTAATGCCAGAGAATTTGCTTAATGGCCATGGCTCGACGAGGCTTTGCCATGGGGCTGGAGGTCGCCTGTCTTCACACATATGTAGGCCGCTTTAATCCTCGCCCAAACTTGCATCTTGGAATTCCCAGTCATTTGTAAGCTTCTTAGCTATAGCTTACACTCCTGTCTTTGGGATCCCCAGCAAAAACTCGTCCAACCCAACAGAAACAGCAACAATATCGTCAGAGTTTATTTGCATAAACTTACTTAAACTACCACTCCACCCACCGTTTGGCTGTTGCTCCCCCCTTTTTTGGGAGCCAAAGATAGATACTCTTGTCCGCCATAAATATTCATATGTTTATTTCATAGCAAATAATAAATAAAAAGAAAGGCAGAGAGAATGAAGATGGAGTGGAGTGCCGTTTGAGGGTAGACTTTCCGTTTCTCTGGGATGAAACGGTTTTTGGGTTGCACGATTCTTGTACTACATTATGTACATATTTTGTATTTAAGTTCGTTTGGTTTGAGCTGATGTTTCAGGCAAACGATGTCCAAAGGAACTGTATTTGTCATCGCAGCAGGCTGTATATGCGGCAGACAGAACCTCACTGCCTCAAAAGCATTTCACATAGTCACGAATAAACTAAACAACTCGACAGAAAATTTAATTCCCAAAAGTTGAAAACCTTAATTTTTTTGAAAACTAACTTTACTGCAACGAAAAATCATCAAGCTTAAGCAGAATGATTCTTCGTATTCCGTCTCGCGGTGAGTATTTCCATGGTACTCCTATTGGGGACCTTTGGGGGAATTATGACCGTCGATTTCCTAAACCTACAGGTACGCTGCGGCACTTTTCCGTGGGGCCACTCCGCTGGTCCAAGGCTAGTTTCCAAAAGGATCCCCAGACTAGTGTCGTGTTGAAGACCGTCGCAAAAAAAGAACCGTCCGCCCTCGTGGTTTCAGTCAAGGCCGAAGCTGTCTGTGAGGTGACCAAGGACCAGTCGCAGAAATCTAAGAAGAGCAACATTTTGAACGACGTTATGAAGAAAAAGCACAACGATTACAGCAAAGACTACAACGAGCAGAAGCCTGGCCCGACTACGATTTCTGGATATGGTCAAATGGGGTTGCCGCAGTTGGGCAAATCGGTACCTTGGCCTGTGTACCGGGGCCCTTTGCTCAAGGAGTTATTAGAAAAGGATTCCACCCCAGTGGACGTGGTCCCCACAAATGAGAAGAGGAAGATGACCCGCCGCGACTATTTGAGACTGATGTACAAGGAGGAGAGACTAAAGAATCCCAAGGAGAAGAAGCCGGTCGCCGATTCAAAAATGGACTACATGGAAGTCGACAAGAAGCCACTGAATCCTGCACGAGTGGAATTCGTGAATCTGAAGTGGAAGGAGCGCCAGCACGAGGTGGGAAAGCGGGTGCAGGAGGCAGACACGAAGAACAACGACTCCCGATTCAAGATGACCACGGGGCTGAAGGGGAAGATCGACTAGACGAACCCCCCTCTTTGCACATACCAGCTGCCTCCCTCCCTTAAATTGTTAAAATTCTTGTTATGATCCAGCAGTGATCCATCACCAGTTGGTGTTTGTGGTCCGCCTTTGCACTTTGATTGCATTCAATATATAAATTATAAATACAAATTAGAGAGCAAAAAAAACAAATAACGAATAACTGATAAGAGGCTCAAAGGGTGTGGCTATGAATAGGGAACATTTTGTTCATATTTTCCCCCTTCAGAAGTCAGTGGTCAAGCAGTGCACCGCTTAAACCTGAAGGTTTGGTTCGTTTTCCATTGACATGATTCAGCAAGCAGTTCATCCACAAAACCTGAAGCTTTGGTTCAAGCAGTGCGCCATTAAACAGTGTATATCTTAGCGTTGAGTGTTTTCAAAGTCATCGAAAGACAACTATGTTATGGGACAGCCAATTTCTGCATGGTATGGTTATATTTTTAGAGTTTAGTTCTTTGATGGCGTTCTCCAAATTGTCCAAAGAATGTGAAAGGTAGGCATTTTTAGCAAATCAGCCGCAAGCTAATATTCTTGTTGTTTGAGATGTTGTTTTATTGTTGGTGTAGCGTTTGTTATCTTTTGGTATGGAACAACAGTTGTGCTTGCTGTATCTGTTTTACCTTCTCTTTCAGCTATTTCCCATCTTTGTTCCTCTGCTATCCCCTTCAGCTATTTGTGGCGGTGTGAGGCAGTCAAGGATCTGAGGTTCGTTTCGGTTTAATAATCAGATATTGTAACCCTTTTTTCGCGCAATTTGTTGGATGTTGGCTCTTCTTGTAGCCGCTGTAGTTGTTGCCACTGTGTTGACATCCGCTTTTTGTTGTAGCTGGCAGACGCCATAACCGATTCTGTATTGCATGGCCATGGCCCCGGGGCAAGTGTCAGTATCAGTGGATGATGTGGATGATGCGGATGATGATGATGCTGATGCTGGGAAAACTTTCCCACATGCCAGCAAAAAGCGAAGGCAAAGAAGCGACAGGGAAAAAAGGAAATTAAATTTCCAGCAAAGTCAAAAATTATATTGGCAATAAATGAAGACACGGCCGGGGAGTCCTAGCCGTGGCTGGAGCCATAGCCAGACGTAACGCGCCCTGCAATTACGACTTCTCATTTGCGGGGGTGGCTGCCTCGGGGCATGGGGACGGAACGGTGGCTAGATGGGCGAATGGTTGGGATCTGGTGGGAGGCACGCAACGTTGCCAAACAGGAAGCCGGAATCGACGTTTATTAAAACGGAAACTCGAGACAACTGTGCGGCGGCGGCATCAACATCAGCAGAAAAAAGCAAACCAGAAAAGAGAACAGTGAAAAATAAGTAAGAAAGAAAATAAACGCGACAAAGACGATGGCTATGGCGATGGCGACAAGGACATAATTCTGTCCTTGGGGCTAGCTGATAAGCTCAAAGACCCCCAACGCCGTGACAACAACCACCACCCCACAAGTGATTCACAAAGACACAGCCCACTGGGCCCATCCTCCAGGACTCCCGGACCCCAGAATCCCGTGGACCAAATGACCAAGTGGAAAGGCAAAGGCCGCTAAATTGCAATTTTCTAGATTTAAGCGTGAACAATAAATGTCACATAATCTGTAAGTAGCCAAATAAAAGGCCAGACCCGGCGCTCCCCCTCCCCCTCCCACACCCACTGCCACTCCCACTGCTACTCCTTGCCGAACGGCCTAAGCTATTTAATTTAATTTATCGCATTTTAAACATCCAGCCAAAACAATCAAGAGCGCAAAGGAGCCCAACAAAAATGGTAAAAATAATATGTATATACAGCAGATTTATTGATTGCGGTTGCAGGATGGGAAGGGGGGGAGGGGGGAGGGGGATCGGAGATCAGAGCATGACTTTTAAATCTGTTCAGAGTTCTATATAAATCCAATTTGTTGGAGTGTCATGTGATAAGAGAGAACGCGAGAAAAGGGACGGAGAGAAGCTGTCCCGACCAATCTCATTGGGGAATTTATTGGCAGTGTAATATGGTTTGGGTCTAGCCTAATTTATAGAAAAAATATGTGAGATTTCGAATACAGACTCTTGAGATACGCTCTCGCTCTCGTGACAAGAGTGGGGAAACCCCATCTCCACCCACTCCACTCCACTCCACTTTCACAAACTCAACCTTCCTCCATGCCATTCATGAATGATGCGGGCAAGAAAATCCTATGACACATTTCATTATACAAATATCAATTAAGCACACAGCAAATACTAATTGTAAGTGTGTATGGAGCAGAGTATGTGTGTGTGTGTGTGTGTGTGCCACCACCAACCGGAAACAAGCAACCCACACGGACCCAACCCCAACCCCCAACCCCAACCCCCAACTGGACTGTCATAAGGGCTGCTTCTGCCTCGGCTTCGGCTTCGGCTTCGGCTTGGAAGGCGGGCAAATTTTAATGAAAATTAAAAATTCAACATCAAAAGCAAGAAAAATGTAAGGAAGGCAAACGCGTTCCCCCCCCCCCCCCCCCCCCCCCCCCCCCCCCCGCAAATCCACAGCTCCCACAAAAGAAGTGTTAATGTGTTATCTGATTTATTTATGTACAAGCCCTACCGCCATCCCTAATTTCCTTCGCATGCAAGTGTGTGTGTGTGGAAATTGCTTGAATTTGTGTAAAATTTCGTGACTTCAATTAAATTCCATTCGATACTCAAGGAATTTCGAGATCTGATGATGCGCAAGTAATTTCCGAAATTGGATACTGTACTCATACGAGTACGAGAGTGTGCCACCAGCAAACAGACAAACAAATACTAGTACTCGTACTCGTACTCGTACTCGTATACAAATGCAAACAAATGTCTGTCTGTCTATCTGTCCGTCTGTCTCTCGGTATATATCGGGTGTCTGTACATTTGTATTAAATCAAATTTTAATTGCGCATACTTGTCCCTCGGCAAATATTTGCAACGCTCGCTCGCCACCGCCTTTGACTCTGGCCTCTGTCTCTGTCTCTGTCTCTGTCTCTGCCACTGACTCCCTGTACGTGTGTCTGTTGTCTTTGATTCTCTTTCTCTGACTTGCTGCTTAGACTTTGGCCAAAATATTTTAGCGACAAGGAATTTAAGGCCAAACAACCAACCAGACAACAGACACACAGAGCACGCCAAAGCTTGGCAAACAAACATTATGAGCAAACAGACAAACAAAGAACAAAGAAGATTATACATATACAGCAACAAAACAAAAAAAAAAACCAAGAGATGGGGTCAAATTAAGCTTTCAAACTGGAGAAAAAATTAGTGGATGGATTAGGACAGACATTTAAGTATAATATACGAGAAAGCTAAGAAAACTTTACCTTCAATATTCAATATTTCTACGAGTACTCCAGGTATGAAAGATGTCTTTAAATATTTGTAATATCTAACAGATGTCCGCTCTACGGTCCCGACTAAACACCGTATTTCTATAGGTTATTCCCTGATTTAATAAAATATCGGTGGGGAGTCTGTGTTAAACCTAAAAAAGCAGAGAAAACTTCGCAGAAAACAGTAGACTCCATTAGAAAAAATCTATATTGGATGCTTAAAAATTGTCCTCGCTGCATTTAAAAAACAATTAATTTCAGTCTAAGACTAAGTATAACTTAAGAAACTAATTTCCAAGGTGGTCCCAAAGCCTCC
Organism: Drosophila miranda; assembly: GCF_003369915.1. Classification (NCBI taxonomy): domain Eukaryota; kingdom Metazoa; phylum Arthropoda; class Insecta; order Diptera; family Drosophilidae; genus Drosophila; species Drosophila miranda. The sequence goes on from NC_046673.1 coordinate 14,483,933, forward strand.
TTCTTTGATGCGGTCTATTTTCCAATTGGAAACAGACCAAACCGAAATGGAAAATACACTTACTCTGGTCAAGGGTGGGGGGCCCTAACGATGCGCCATCCAACAATTGCTCCAACATCTACCAATTTCTATTCCTCCTCCGTCGAACCGAAAGAATCTTGCCACACAGCGTGGGCAGGTGGGTGGATGGATGGGTGACTTTTTGCCGTGGCTTATGCCCAACTTCTGTTAATGCCTAAATAAGTAGAAAATTCTGTCCCCTCCCTTCGCCGGCCCTTGGTTCTGGTCTCAGGGCCACACAAAAGTATCTAAGCGGCTGCTCCTAGGAAATCTGTCAAATGTCAGTGGCAGCCAGCGCGCGGCAACGTTGACGTTGGCTCATTAAAAAAGCGAACTTGTCCTTCGACTCCCATCCAAATCCACAGCCGCTTGCCAGTCGCTTGCCAGTCGCTTGCCAGCCGCTTGCCGCTTTGGGGGCTGTAGTTGACACCTGGCTTAAAGTTTGTGCCTGTGTCTGTGTCTGTGTCTGTGTGCCTCCTGTTGGCTCCGGTTTGGTTTTAGCCTGGCACAAAATGGCGGCCTGGGCTGCGACCATTTTGGGCTCTGCTCTTCTTCGCTGGGTGTTTATCACATTGCTGCTATTAATTAAGCTTAACGAGGTTACCGTTCGCAACCACACCCCTACCCAACTAGGCAGCCCAGAGATAAAGGGCGAGTGGTTGCGGAGGAGGTGGAGAGACCTGCGAGACCTGACATCTTAGTGCGGCAAACTTCATAATGAAATTTCACCTTCATCTCATTAAAAGTCTTGAGCATTTTTTGGGACCACCAGGAGCCAGTAAATTGATGCGTGTCCGTGGAAAAGGGTTTCCCAGGAACTCTCAACTCTCAACTCAGAACACAGCCACGCCCAGTTCCCAGTTCCCAATTCCGCCAAGAGCCAGAGCCAGATGCAGAGACATGGCCGTGTACAGGGGGCCTGTTGCCTGTTGCCAACGCTGGGGCGCATATTTAATTTTTAATGAAGTTTAATGGATGCCGGAAGCTTTAAAGAAAAGCAACTGAAAAACTCATGAACTCAGGAACTCAGGAGCTAAGCAAATGAGGAGGGCACCAGGCACCAGGCAACAGGCGAGGCGAAGCAGAGTGAAGCTTGAAGCCAGCTAGTGAAATGTATGCTACAATATTTACTCCAAGTTGTGGATGCTGCTTTAGCGGATATTACTGCTTCTGTTGCTGCTGTTGCAATTCTTTGGCTCTTGATGCTAATATCCACTCTCACCAAAAAATGAATTTATCCAAAAACTCTTCGAGTATCGGGTGCAAACAATATCAGTCATTAAGTCGTCTTCAGATTAGTTTGGAAACACTCAACGCTACTGCTTGAACCAAAGCTTCAGGTTTTGTGGATGAACTGCTTGCTGAATCATGTCAATGGAAAACGAACCAAACCTTCAGGTTTAAGCGGTGCACTGCTTGACCACTGACTTCTGAAGGGGGAAAATATGAACAAAATGTTCCCTATTCATAGCCACACCCTTTGAGCCTCTTATCAGTTATTCGTTATTTGTTTTTTTTGCTCTCTAATTTGTATTTATAATTTATATATTGAATGCAATCAAAGTGCAAAGGCGGACCACAAACACCAACTGGTGATGGATCACTGCTGGATCATAACAAGAATTTTAACAATTTAAGGGAGGGAGGCAGCTGGTATGTGCAAAGAGGGGGGTTCGTCTAGTCGATCTTCCCCTTCAGCCCCGTGGTCATCTTGAATCGGGAGTCGTTGTTCTTCGTGTCTGCCTCCTGCACCCGCTTTCCCACCTCGTGCTGGCGCTCCTTCCACTTCAGATTCACGAATTCCACTCGTGCAGGATTCAGTGGCTTCTTGTCGACTTCCATGTAGTCCATTTTTGAATCGGCGACCGGCTTCTTCTCCTTGGGATTCTTTAGTCTCTCCTCCTTGTACATCAGTCTCAAATAGTCGCGGCGGGTCATCTTCCTCTTCTCATTTGTGGGGACCACGTCCACTGGGGTGGAATCCTTTTCTAATAACTCCTTGAGCAAAGGGCCCCGGTACACAGGCCAAGGTACCGATTTGCCCAACTGCGGCAACCCCATTTGACCATATCCAGAAATCGTAGTCGGGCCAGGCTTCTGCTCGTTGTAGTCTTTGCTGTAATCGTTGTGCTTTTTCTTCATAACGTCGTTCAAAATGTTGCTCTTCTTAGATTTCTGCGACTGGTCCTTGGTCACCTCACAGACAGCTTCGGCCTTGACTGAAACCACGAGGGCGGACGGTTCTTTTTTTGCGACGGTCTTCAACACGACACTAGTCTGGGGATCCTTTTGGAAACTAGCCTTGGACCAGCGGAGTGGCCCCACGGAAAAGTGCCGCAGCGTACCTGTAGGTTTAGGAAATCGACGGTCATAATTCCCCCAAAGGTCCCCAATAGGAGTACCATGGAAATACTCACCGCGAGACAGAATATGAAGAATCATTTCGTTGCAGTAAAGTTAGTTTTCCAAAAAATTATCAGGTTTTCAACTTTTGGGAATTAAATTTTCTGTCGAGTTGTTTAGTTTATTCGTGACTATGTGAAATGCTTTTGAGGCAGTGAGGTTCTGTCTGCCGCATAAACAGCCTGCTGCGATGACAAATACAGTTCCTTTGGACTTTCACTTTTCTCTGTTTTCATTTGATGTATAAAAGCAAGTGCGGAGTCAAATATTCAAGCGGACTGTTTGTTTTGGGAACAGCTTGAAATACGTAAATATTTTGAGCACTTAATCCACGTTCGCTCGTTGTTTCAAATGTCGCTGGGAGAACTAGCTACACTTTAAACTTATAAGCCCGATACTCAGTCAGGGCAGACCGCGATCTCTCTCAATTTTCCATACATACTGTAATGATTTAAATACTTTTCCGTTGATTTGCCTCGTTTAAATGCCATTTTCCATTTACATTTTATCGCCTTTATCGATATTTTACAATCAGCCTCAGAGAATAATCAGCTAATGCATTACATATTTCGATACAACGAAGGTTGTAACCCAACGCCGCACACAAGCAGCATTCGTTTGCCCAAAAATGTAAGTATCTACGGCCGAGTGTCCACCTCCTCCGACTCCACCACCACAAAGCTAACTCTCCCTGCCCAGTGTCTCCATTTGTACAGGGTTTCGGGGCTAAGCTGAGCAATAAGCAGGCAATAATCACTTGCAGTTAATTAACATATTATCGCAAATGCAGCTGCAGTTGCAGTAGCAACAGCAGCAGCAGCAGCAGCAACAATTGCAACAAGAACGCTTAGATGCTGCTGCTGCTGCTGCTGCTGCTGCTGATGCACTTTGGTAATGCACTTCAAAGTGCTTACACATCAATGCAATGGGCAGCCTCTCATTTACATGCATATAGCATATACAGCAACAATAATTACATGTGCCGGATCCCCCCCCCCCCCCCCCCCCCGTCCCACAGCCTTCGCATTCGCCTTCGCCTCCCCCAAGCAATCTCTTTCAGGCCCATGGCCAGGCCCATACCCCGGTCGGTGGGCGTTGGGCGATGGCAGCATCCAAGTGATTGTAATTCATTAGTAGACAACAACCAAATGCATTTCCCATGTGCCTGTGTGTCCGTATCTTTGTGTCTGTGTTTCCGCTTCAATGCAGCTGCAGTTGCAGTTCCACTCCCACTGTTGCACAGTTGCACGGTGCAGTGTTGCAACTGCAGCTGCTGATGCCGCCATTTTATCTAATTGCGTTGCCATCACTCCCTCGCTACGTCTCTCCTTCCCTGTGTCTCCTCCAACTCCCTCTCTTCAATACGCATACGCCGCGTGGTCCATATCATTAAAATTACGAGTGCTGCGCACCAAAAAACAAAAAAAAAAAAATCAAAAAGGGTTGTGTAGCCAAGGCACAGCGAGGGCGGGCTCAGTAGTTTGCCGAAGCCACTAAGAAAGGTTAAAGTGGAATTTTGAGTGCAGTTTTATTCGGTACTAAACGAAAACTAAACTAAACTAATAGAAACTAACGATCGGTCTACCTACCACTCGTATTAACTGGGAACAAAGCTTCTGCTGAGTTTTCTACCCACAGGCACATATCAGTTCATATCCGTCGAGCCAGCCTCGTAGACCCTCATCTCTTACTTTCCCTTCTGATTGGCCCTCATAAATTTGTTGCATAGCGGAGCGCCCTGGAGTGTCTGCAGCCTTGACAACTGCAAGTGGCATTAGTTGTAGCAGCAGCCAACAGCAAACGGCAACGGCAACGGCCAATGCCAATGGGAAACAGCGAACAACAATTACAATTGCAGGCTTTGCATTACTTTTTCCTAGTACAAGGGATTTGCATTTGTTTGCTAATTGAAATTAAGCAAATAATGTAGAAGGAGGGGCCTGCTAGACCCCCCCGAGTATCCCCAAATTCCAGGGAGAAGTCGGATAGAGAGAAAAAGGGGGACTTGACCCACGTAATCCTTTTGTAGCGCATTAAAACAAGATAGGTCCGTCCCCCGAAAGACAAAAAAAAAAAAAACCAGAAAATAAAATAGAAAGGGTTTCCCGGCTGGGTTAAATAATTTAAATCCATTTGTAGAACATTTGATGCTGCTGCCTTTTGGCAATTGTCACGCCGCCCTTTATATTTTTTCTATTTGCTGTGCCCCCCCCTTTCCACCCCCAGATAATTAGTAAGGAAAAAGCAAGCGAATCCCAAAGGCAGAAAGAGAGATCCCCATAATCAAATGTTTAAAAAAAGATTTGCCAAAGTAAATCCCAAGGAATTATTTGCCACTTGAAACGTTTAAAAATGTCAAACAAGTTTCATGGATAGATGGTCGGCTGGTTGGAGGGTAGAGGCCGATGCCGATGCCGATGCCGAGGCCGAGTCGAAGCTGATGCTGATGAGATGCCCCAAAAGACGTCTGTGACTCTCCGCCCCCCAAAAAGCAATCTCTCGCCTTTTGAGGGGTCAGACAAACTTAATGAGCAAATTGTCAAATGCCGCGGCAAAGCGAGCACTTAGACATGCCCGGGGACACCATACCCAGCCCCCTGCCATCCCCCGGCACGGACTGCGGAAATGAAAAATAACTTGGCGAAAGCGGAGACCCTGATAAAGCTGCACAGCAAAGGAAAAGTACAAAGTTGTCGCTGTTGTTAGCCATGTTTTGTTGGGGATTTGAATAAACAGTTACGCTGATTTAATTTGGCCAAAAAAAAAAAAATGAAGAAGTCTAAGAAAAAGAATAAGAAGGAAAACCGAAAAGCGAGAAAAATGAAGACGGGAGACAGGAGACGGGAAATTCTATCACAGTATGTTGTCTGTCACCCTCGATTTGATTTTTAAATTGCGTTCGTGATAAATTGACGAAATGAACAGCAATAACGCCCCAAGAGCCCCATCCCCCCAGAACCCCAACCCCATCCCCAAACACGAAAAAAATCTCAAACAAAATTGACAACTGTCAAGACTGTCTGCTGTCTGAACGCCGCGGCGTTGCCGCCGATTCGCCACTCCCCAATAGACATATAAAAATTAACTACAGACTACTTATCTTATTTGTTGATGCCAGCGACGAGTCATGAGCGGCAGTCGCAGTCGCAGTCGGAAGGGGACAGGACAGTGTCAGGACAGGGAAGGACAATATGAAAGCCGGAATCCCCAGGAGTTTGTCAGCGGCTTTTGATGTGTCTGAGCGTGAGTGTGTGTGTCTGTGTGTTGGTGTGACAATATGCGTAGATAACATGCGATGACTGGGCAGGAAGCAAGCAATCAACTCAACCGATACGATATTCTGAATGGAAATGACCAAAAGCCAAGGAGGAAACACTACAGAAAAAGGTCTTGAGGGGGCTCAAATGATGTCTAAAACCAGCTAAAAAGTACTGCCATTTCCCATCTCCAAACTGTTTGAACTATAATAGTTTTTTGTAGTTTAAGCTGTGGATATATTTATGGGCCTCCATAGTGGATCTGACTTTGCTATGGCCTTTACTTACCTCTTCCGCTCCTTCCCACAAATCGAAGATCATTGAACTTTGCCACTTGGTTCTTCATCACCGCCGTACAGTTGCGCAGCTCTCCGCAGAAATTCTCATCGTTGCCCGCCCGAATGGTGACTATTGTCCCATCCATGACCTCGCCCAAGGCCAGCACCTTGAAGGCAATCGGCAGCGTCTTGTTTGATCGCCAATGCGTGGGTAATGTGGTGCAGACCTGAATCAATTATGTATTAATTATCCAAATTAGGTTGAGAATTTGGGCAACATATTATCGACATGGCGTCAGCGATTTAATGCCACTTACCACATGGGGTGAGCCCGTCTTGACCAGCTCGCCGGGATGTTCGGCGAGCAGGACGTCGACGGTGCGCTCGATGAGGTTCTCTGGTGTCAGATATGGACTAGTGTCCACCGGTTTTGTCTTGGCATTGTTACTACTATTATTATTATTGTTGTTGTTGTTGTTGTTGTTGTTGTTGGTGGTGGTACTATTGTTGTTGTTGTTGTTGTTGTTGCTATTATTATTGTTATTATTGGAGGAGGACTCTGCATTACGCCGCTTCGTGGTGCTGCCGCCCGTTGTGGTCGTTGCTGTTGGAGTCGTTTGCTGTTGGTGTTGTTGGTGCAACTGTTGGTGAAGCTGTTGGTGCTGCTGCTGCTGTTGTTGTTGTTGTTGTTGTTGTTGTTGTTGCTGTTGCTGCTGTATTTGATTTGAGGTGGTCGAACTGACCTCAGCAGAAATGTGCATTATTGCAGCTGCTTATAGTTGGTCCAAGGTATTCAGGGCCTCTCTGGTTTCAGCTTTGACTACGTCCTTTCAGGCTGTACACGGCTGCTGTTGTGCTCCTGCTGCTGCTGCTGCTGCTGCTGCTGCTGATGGTTTGGTTTTTGGTTTGATTTCAATGTTGCCTCAAAGAGTCGATGCTTTCAATCCGATCATTGTCAGCTCATTTGGTCAATCTGGAAAATTAATGTGGATTGCGAATGAAATTCGGATTGAAAATGTTCCGTGTGGGGCTGTTCTTTGAACTGAAATTCACTGGAAATCGACTTTAACAAAGAAATGTCGAGTTTTTGCACCAAGATCTTGTGCTGAAGGACGAAGTTCAATACAGCGCTTTATGGAGTTGGTTTTATCAACAAAATAAACGCATAAAAGACGAAATTAAAAGATCCCATGACAATTTTTACTATTAAAAATATTACACTCTCGCAAAAGCTTTGTAGAAACCTTTTTTTGGAATGCGCCCAACGTGAGAATATTAATTTTTGTTCTGTTTTTTTTTCTTTCTGTAATATCCTCTTTTGTTAATTTCCTTTCTTTTGTATTCACATTCGCTGCCCGCATAAGTATGCTGCATTCTTTTTTTGTTGCTGCTGCCGCTGTCATCGCTGACAACAACTCAATTATTATTGCACTTTAAACAAGAACAGAACAGAACAGAACAGAACAGAATCGGTGGCCGATATCTGTATCGTATCTGCATCTGCAACTCCACCTGCATTTGTCTCTGAATATGGCCAAAAGCGACATGGACTGGAACGAACCCGATACCAAAACCGAAACGAAACCAAACCAAACCAAACCAAACCGAACCGAATCGAACCGCACACCTTTGCGCACAATTTGCATTTAAGCCGACATCGGCGAGAGCAGCTCAATTAAATATTAAAAAATCATAGCCAATAATGATGAAGAGCTGAATCTGAATGGGAGGATGTGTATGGAGTCAGCTGAGCCGTGGACCATGGGCCGCAGCATAAACTAAGATGTATGACGGCATCTGTTCCGTGCCGCATGCGAAACAAAAACAACAACAGAAAAAAGTTCATTTCATGTTCGTCAAATGGGAAAAAAACGAGAGAAAAATTATCGAAAGCGCCAGATGTTGCCAGCCTGTGTTTGGCCACCAAAAAATCAACAATGCTCTTTGTCCCCCACACAGACCCCATATCCATGCCCATATCCTCGTGCACGCAGTGTGGGTGGGGTTATGGTAGCTCTTGTATAAATAAAAATCATTTGCAGGACCCAACCAGTCGCGTTTGGTTTTCGCCACGTTTCTTTTTTACCAACTACTTTTGTAGATTCCCTCTTTAAACGGGGGGACTCAAAACTTTGGCCTGGCGTTTGTCAGATCCTAGGGCAAAACATAATCTTCCCACTCGCGAAGTTTTTCTGGGTAAATAAGACTTTAAGGATTATGCTAATAGGTACCAGTACGGGAGAAAAATAACAAAGGAACACACTTAGAAACTGATCTGATGATCGAAACGATTGCTTCTAAGAATAGAGAAATAAATACATTAAAACAAAATATATTAAATAAATTAGTTTACTAATGCATTTCAAATATTGTTCAGATTTAAGATTGAGAAGATTTAAATAAACAATAAATAATAAAAATAAAACACGGATACAACGCAAGTAAAAGTGGAGCTAGTTTTTAGTTAATTTGAATAGACAGAAAGGCATGGTATCAAACGGTTCAATGAATAGTTTGCATTCATTCTTTTGGGAAAACTCTTCCTATTCAGATATACCTCCTTTCAGCCTATGATTTGCCTTGATTGTGAAAATTAAAAATGATTTAAGTTAAAATTTAATGCACTTTGACATTGCATATTTGACATCGGTTAAGCCTAGTGCAAATTCCTCAAGAAAACTACCCAGAACGACGAAATTAGGAGAACAATTTTAGACCTATTTTAGTTAACAAAATTTTTAAAAATAAAGCAATAAAATTACGCTTAAAAAAAGAAGCCAATCTTATAGGAAATTGTGTTTTTTATTGGATAGAATTATTCTTCGCAATGGAAATACTCTTACAACAGCAGTAAACTGAAAAGTAAGTCCGTCCCTGTATACCTCAGACATATGTACGTAAGAAGGATCGATCAGCTACACTTCAGGTGGGAACATAAGGTTACCATGTTATAGATCTCTGTGTACATTGATCTGCAAGGGTATTTAAAGCTTCGTAGCATTAGAAGCAGACCATTCCCTCGTGTTTTGTGCTGTAGAACCAAGTGTTGCCTGTTCATATACACACACACACACACTGACACATGAGCAATCTGTAGTTCATATGTATATGCATTCCCTTTTTTAACAACTTCCGCTTTGAAATGTATAAATACATTCATACGAGCATATACATATATGCATATATATATTTATATACATTTTTTTCTGCCGCTGAATGCAGCTGTCCGCTGGCCAAATGAACTGGCCAAGCGACTATGTGGCGACATATGTGGCCACAGATACGAGAGACAATGGCAGTGGCCGAGCGACATTGGAGGAGGGCGGGCACCAGCAGAAGGTGGTCTATATAATTGGTTAACAAACAAGTTGGTTGGTTGCGGGGCTAGCCACACAATTAGATCAACAAATGCAAATAACTTTTGTGGGGAGATAACTGAATTAGTCAGTCAGGACAGAAAAATGGGAGTGCATACCCATCGATACATAATACAAACAAAGAAACATCATCGGTTGATTAAAATTAATATTTCAAAATTAATACCAAAAAAAATGATCAAATATTCCAAAAATAGATCAAAATGAAATATTCCAAAAGCCTTTGGCTCAAACTAAATCTTGGTAAAGCAAGTCAATCAGCTGAGTAGCAGATCTCCTGCAATCGGATTAAAGTACCCTTGAAAATGATGAAAACTCGACGAATTTCTGCGCCAAACTTGGAAAAGATGTCGCTATAAGTCTTTCTATTAAGTAAAGAGAAAAGCTCAATCTACAAGTACAATTTTCAAACATGATTTCACATGGAAAAATAAAGGCTTTTAAGTGGTTGGAACATGGAAAGTTCCAGGTGTCCAGCTCTACAAGATCTTGACATCCTTCCACCGACTAATCACTCTTTTATTTGATCAGGTACTAAGCACTGAGCTTGCGATCAGAAGAACCAATTGAAGAAATAATAGTTTATGAGTGTAGGTGATTATTTACTTGTGATAGAGAGGCCCTGACTTGTTGAGAGCCACATAGGCTTCACGATTCATTTTATATCCACTAGAAACTAGTGACGCGCGTCATGTGGCAGTGCCCCTCGGTCGATTGGCCGGAAGGAGGGCTGCGTTTTTGCTTGGGATCCGCGCCTAATCGGTGTCTCACGGGCCAAGAAACAATGCACCATTGATATCAAAAGTTGTTTCATTCCGGTGATCCTTGGCAATAAACTGCGAGTCGAGTGACAAAGAAAGATATGAAGACCTCTAGTAATGTTGAAGATCTGTCTACATATCCACCAATAACTTCCACCACATCTTTCTTCATATCCGGAACTTGCTTGTGATGTTTTTTCACATCTCAAGTATCTCCCTATATGGTAATGATGATCCAAACCATATTTATACTGTTTCTTGGCTCTTGAATATTCCCCTATATTCTGCCCATTGATCTTTAGTATAATTTCACGTAATTTGACATAATTTTCGACCCTTTTTGGTTGTTTAAAGACATCCTACCATCAGCGATCACGTTCTTTTGTCCCTTCAACTTACATTTATTGATTTGTTGGAGATTTTTCACTTGTCCGCAGCACTCGATATCGGGATTTCCCTTTGGTTGTGGCACAGGAAACACTTGAAAAAAATGATTGAATTTTGTGGCACTTCTAAAATATCAACTTTCAGAATGAATTATAAGCTATGGGATTTATGAGAATTTGTCGAGCACACGGCACACTAACACAGAAGACACTAGCACGAGCACACACACACACACACGCGCGCCTGCACACACGTACAGGGAAAGTGAGAGAGAGAAAGAGAGAGAGAGAGGCAGGCGAGCGGGCGAGCGAGCGAGAGCGGGAAATTGTGGCTTAGATTGAATTTGGGACTCTGGATCTAAGGCTGAGGCTGAGACTGAGAGACTGGCAACTCTGGCGATCGAATCAAACGACACGGAGATATTAAACTATTTTTTGCGGTAACCATGAACGCGACCACTACGAGCGGTTGGCAACGCCGACCACGGCGTCGCAGCGACGCCAGCCGCGGCAGCGCCAGAGACAGAGAGCGACGACGCAGCACAGCCAACGACGAGGACGAGGACGAACGAGCTGGGGGCGGGATGTGGGGGGATGGGGCAGAATGTTAGCGACGCCTCATCATAATCATGGACGAAGGGTCCTGGGTCCCGGGTCCAGCCACCCACTTCCACTCCAAAAAACGCTGCTGCGACATTACCCCGCCCCCAAATTGATGGCAGCAGCAGCCGCCCTCGTCTTTCTTCTTTTTTTCTGCTCTTGCTGTTGCTCTTGGGGTATATAATTCTTTCTTTCGTTTTGGCTTAACATTTACCGCGAGAACCAGTAGCAGTGGTTTCTCCAAGGCAGCGACGCTGACGCCGAAGTCGGCCGCGCAGTTGGCGCCGGCAGCGAGGCAGAAAAAGAAAAAGAAAAGCTAAGACTAAGGCAAACGAAAACCGAAAACCAAAACCAGAAAACGTCAACTACACCACAAGCAGAAAGGCCGCAACGACATCTTCAAGTTGGTCCACCTCAGCATTCACCACACCACCCACCACCCACACAAGCAGCAGTCCCCCACCCCCCCAACTTGGGCCCCAAAGAGGCACCAGCCCACCATAAAACTCGAGCTCAATTCGCGGCATAGAAAAATGCGCTCAATTTTTTGGCGCACCTTTGGACCAAGCAGCGCCATAGACTGGAAAAAATCTTGAGAATGAGAGTGAGAACAGCCTGAGAAGCAGAGAACCAGAGGGTGAGTCCTGTCTTGAGTTGAGTTTTCCCCAGTCTTGGAAGGCGCTTCGGCGTGGTGAACTTTCGATGTGTGTGTGGGGGGGGGTGGACACCTCTTTTTGTTGCTGCTTATGAATTTCCATTAGGATTTTTTCTTGGCTCCTTGGCTGCTTCAACCCCCAATAAGAATTTCGTCTTCGGAATTGACTCAAGCAGCGCAAAAAAAATCTCAAACTCTGGCGGAAAGAAAAAAGGAAAGAAAAAGAAAGAAAAGCAAGTGGAAAGCAAAAGCGAAACGAGACGGGACGAAGCCAAGCCAAGCCAACGCGGCTTTGCGGCAAGCCTTTAGCTAACCAGGAATTGCTGGGGCCAGGAAGGAGACCGAAAGAGCGAAAGAGAGATGGAGAGAGAGAGAGAGAGAGCGAGCCGCAGTGTGGCAGAAAGAGAGAGAGTCAGAGCTGGGGCTGGCCGCACAGGAGCGAGTGAGAGAGGTGAAATCTTGCGGCTGCCATTTGCGGCCAGGAAGACGCAGCAATATGCCACCCCCCACCCACCTAACCTTGAGTGAAAAATTGCAACCACATGAGGGTGGGGCAGAGCTCCGAGATCCGTGCCCCGTGTCCCGTGCCCATGCCCCTCTCAGGGCGGAGTTTCCTTTTCGGTTCTTGACATTTCTTTTCGGGCTCGGGCATTACTTCTGTTTGGTTTTTTGTTTTTTTCTTTGCCGCTCTGCTCCTTTCGGTTGCACAGCATATTAAGGATTCAACCCTCCTCCATTTTGCGGTTTTCTTCGCACCACGCGAAATATCCAAAAGATATGCGAGAGGGAGGCAGGAGGGCGGGCGCCTGCGACTGCGGTGCTGCTGGTGGTGGTGGATATGTGCGGATGTGTGTGTGCCAGTCGACGGTTGCGCAGCAGCTGAAGGGTGTCCTGTGCCCGCCTGTGGTTGGGCATTATGAAACCGCAAGAATTATCATACGCTGCGGTCGATTACTATATCAAAACCCCTCTAATCAGGCAGCTCTGGTGCTGATGCTGATGCTGGCTCTGATGCTGACAGGGCGTCCGAGGCCGCGCCGCAACCACTATTCCGGGCGGGTAACTGTAACCGTAACCGTTACCGTAACCGTAACCGCAAGCGAGCCCCGCGGCCGTGGTCTTCTGGCCAACCAAAACTACGCGTTCCGCTCGAATTCTCGCAGCCAATGGGCGGATCTTAAGTGTCTCAAAAGACGCTCTCTGCTCCAATGACTCTGGCATTGCCCGCTGAGTCATTCAAAAATGGTGGAAAACAAAGGAAACAAGCAACAACAACAAAAACAGAAACAAATTCAATTTGTGTGAATATGTTATATTTTCTATTTCTTTCTTTGTAGATAATAAAGAGGTAGAATGATCTCTCATCAATTGATTCAGTGGCCTTCCTGATTAAAAAAAAGAATTATAATATCCTCAAAAAAACTGCATTTATGAATATTTTTGAAAACATATTTATCTCTAGTTAAAAGAAAGGATATTTTTGAAATCAATTTCAATCGACTTTTAATAGTATAAACAACAGAATTTTAGAAGCAATAATATTGGGAATATTATTGGGTATAGAGTTTTCATGGGTATACAAGATCGTATCGTTTTCATCGCTTCACAGTTCCCAAAATTTAAAAAAAAATTCAGACAAAGAAAGCCTTTGAAAGATGAAAAAAGCACAGGAATTATGTATGTTAAAAGTTAAATATAATTTGGTCTTGAAATATATTCCACCACTCTATGGTTGAGAACAATCGACCCCCAACAAAAGTCCTGTCCCAATTAAGACATTTCTGCATATGAGGAATATGTAGGTTTGTGTGCTTATCATTAGCCAAACACTCATGCACACTGACACACACACACGCACACGGGGCTTATCGATAGCATCCTTTCACAGACCATGCCCGAGCCGCGTAACAGGCCACTAACCGAACCCCCAGTCTTGGCACAGGACCTACAACGGAACAGAAGAAACCAAGCCAATTAAAACGATAAACCAAAAATGCCCAGAGGCGTCAACCGAGAGGGTAAATAATAATGAGAACTGCCAGAGCCAAGAACTTATGGAGATCTTCTTAGGGACGAAGTCCTAAATACTCTTGCAAAACCACGAATCGAATGAACATCATATATGTTTGATGATTCCTGAAAGAAATATCTGTAGATATCTAGACATACCTACACTTTGTTTGTGCTTTGCAAACATCTGTTAATAATCATAATACCCTCTGGCAAGGGTGTAGAAAAATCGTTGGAGAATAACGAGTTTTTAGAGTCGTCACTCCTCTAACCTCCAGTCTATTTCCCGCCTTCCGTCAGCCGGCGCTCAAGTGCCCGTAGTTAGAGGCAACAAAAGGCGTTCAAGTTGCAAGACCGCTAAGCAACGACCCACCAACAACCACTGTACCCTACCCCAAGCCCAAGCATACCCTCTGCGGAGAGGGCCATGGGAGAGGGGCAGGGGCAGGACAATTATGAAGCAAGTTGGTCCGCACTTCAAGGCAAAGAAAAAGATTTTGTGCAAATAATTCCAAAGTGGAACGACAATAAATGGAAAGCGGCGACAAGTGGAATTCAAGTGATGCAGGCAGGTGGCAGGTGGCAGGTGGGTGTGTGTGTGTGTGCTTGTGTGTGTCTGTGGGGTGGTGCCACTTTTTAATGGCCTTCGGCGTGCCATCCCCCCGCCTCTCGCTCGCCATTATTCAGACGGCCCCTTCCTGACGGCGTTTTGTGTTGATTTTTCTTTTAATTGTTGCGGATTTGCATTCTGACACATTTGTCAACCTCAACGTCGGTGGCACAAAAGGATGCCCCGGGATGCCGGCGGGACGGGGGCCCACGAAGGAACCATGGATGAGGCAAGGTTCGTTTATTATTTATTAACCCAAAGACACGGAAAGGGCCAGGACATGTGTGTGTGCGACTCAGGTCCGTTGGGATAATAATAAACGCCAACCAGTCGGCCAGAGAGTGCCCAGCCCCCACTCAAGTCATTTATCAACGGGGGAATAAGACCCAACAAACCAGAAACACTCAGAAAAAAAACCTTAAACGTTAAAGTTTTCTTTGAAATTTTCCATATATGATCTTTATACAGTTTTAGATATATTTTTGCTATCAAGAAACTATCTTTATCTATGGAAACCTATATTTGATCCAACCTCTAGCATGATTGCCGCACTTTTAGAACACTTTTTTGTTTTCAGTGCATTTCGTTTGTATGTATGCACAAGTATGAGTTTGTGTATGTGTGTGTCTGTGTCTGTGTTTGAGTGACATGTGTCAAAACTGAAAAACTACGCGAATTTGTGTCAAATACCCTTGTCAGCACGTTTCAAGTGCTGCCACACTCTGCCCCTTCCCTTCCCCAGCCCATTCCTTTAAAGCCATCCTGCCACTTCCCTAAGCCCCATCATAAAAACAATGATAAATACTCGTACTCACTCGCCAGGTAGAAAGCAAGGAGCAGGGCAAGTGTTGTAGTCTGTGTGTGAAAAAAGCGAAGTATTCTGTGCGGAAATTCCGTCCGACACTTGGCCGGTCATAATGAAACAGTTCGAAGATGTTGGAGGGGGGGATGTACACTGAAACATGTTATGGAATCAGTAATACAATATCGAAAGAATAAAAAAAAAAGATTTGGACTATCAAGGCGATGCAGAATCAAAATGGGTGAAGTTTCTATTATGATCCAGAAATAAGGTGTTCAGAAAGCAAAAGTAATCTCTCGGCGCATCTCTGGTCGCATCTCTCTTGCTGCAACTCTCGTCGCATCTCTCTCGTTGCATCTCTCTCGTCGCATCTCTCTCGTCGCAACTTTCGTCGCATCTCTCTCGTTGCATCGCTCTCGTCGGAGCTCTCTTCACAGCTCTCGTCGCAGCTCTCGTCGCATTTCTTTCGTCGCAGCTCTCGTCGCATCTCTTTCGTCGCATCTCTCTCGTCGGATATATATTCGAGCTAACGGGAGGTCTCTCAATTTTCCTCGAATTTAGCATGAGAGATGGGAAAAGTATAGAGAGAAAGAGATGTGGTTCCACCAGTTATGTTCTAATGTTACTTCCTGCACTCCCTTTGTCCCCTTTATACCTAACGACCTATTGGATAATAACTATAGAATATTTAACCTGTTTTTCTTTACATTGCTAAATGATAAAGGTAATAACCAAATTATTGGTTCAATTAATATTTATCATAGATTCATTTACGAGTAACATTTGGATTGTGAGATCATGGCTAAGCCTTGGTTTGCAGGCCGGATGGATCTCCAGGACTCCATACTGAGTGCAATGGATGCCCCTCTATCGACCAGTGAACAGAAAATGATTGTCAAGAGGCACCTTGCATCGAAGGAGGAATTTCCAAGGATAATCGGGCGCTCATCGAGTTTCAGCCGCATTATCATTTATGAAATTTTATGATCGTTCGATCGTTGTATACAAGAGGGAGCATTACCATTACCCCAGCGGAGAGAAGATGAAGAAGAGAGTCAAATAATAGTCCCTAGTCCCAAATCCCAAAAGGGAGAGCGATATTTTGGTTTTCACAGCAAAAGCGGCTGCCACACAAACCCAGACAATACGAGGGGCAAAGCAAAGCTCCTTCCTGAGTGTCCACGGCCTGGTCGGCTTTTTTGGCGCTAAAGAAGGTATAACCTTGGAGAGCTCAAAGTATTGGAAAAAATGGGAAGCCAATGGAAATCTGTACTGTCAGCCATCTGCATTGTCAGTCGATAAATGTTCCCAAAATTCCCACACCCATAACAGTGGGCCGCCTGGTGATGGAAGTACAGAATGATCTTCCCCTGGAACAAAGATTGGTCATATGCACACTGAACCACTTCTGGACGCTGATTGTTTATTTTTTATTTTTACTTAACATTTGTTATATATTTTTTAGCATCTTCCTAAAGCCGGCGGTCTATTCAATGGAAATCTGGAAGCTACACAGACTCTATTTCATGCAGTAAGAAGGAAGGAAGTAAGGAGGAAGGAAATCCTCTTTCAGGGTAAAAAAATATGTATATCTATTGCTGGTAAATGGCTTCATCTGTTATATATTTTCAGCCCTCGGAGAGATTTTCAAGTGCCCCGCTCCGCCCCCTTCCATATACAGGAAGGCCATGTATCCCATATCCAATCATAAACAGAAAATATAAATGACAAAAACTGCAATGTCACAAAATTCGCAAAGGTTTTTTTTTTTAGCAGAGTCTATAAAGCGGGGCAGGTCCATAAAAAAAATCGCACTGACATCTATCGGATCGGTTCCAAAACAAATCATAAAACGCGGTTTACAGCTCCCATGTGTGTAATCGGCGACGTTTAACGTGGGTCTGGCGACGGGCTATGAGGGTTGCACTCTCGCCCAAGGCAGCGCCCGGAAGAGGGGGTGGGTAACGACTGAGACAAGACCTGCACACAGACACACGAGTATATCCATACATATATACCCACATACACACATACATATACGTATAAGTAGAACTCTTGCGGGTCCATCGTCCTGGGAATATCCAAAAATGTTGCAGACAACCAATTTTAAAGAAAAAAAAAAAAAAAATGTAAAACAAATTGAAATCTTGCTTTGATTCCTCTCCCGAGGCAATCACAGTTTTGATATGAGAATAATGGATGGAAGAGATGGTCTTAGCAGAGAAAGGTACTGGAGGTAGATCGGATATTACGAAGAAGTTCAGTGTCGGTTCTCTCTGTTATATACAAAAGTTGTAGATCCATTAGCCATTATCCACCGATCTGCTACCTACTCTTTCGCTTCTCTGAGAGTGAAATTCCATATTCTGGATCCTAACTTTTGCTCTTCCTCAAGAAACCGTATACAGAAATATCGCCAGACTCTATTCTGTCCGCAGTTCTTAAAGCACCTCTTCCTGCACTGCCGCCCCACTGTAACCCCACTGTACATCCAAGGGGGTCCAAGCGAGCCATAAAAAACTGAATGGCAAAAAAGTGCCGAGCTGTTGGTGCGTGCTAAGCATAGTTAAAATCGAAATCGAAATCCATATTTGTTTTAATGGTCGCCGACAACAGGAAGACCTATCCAGTGGCTGGCGTGGAGAGTGGGTCGAAGGATGACAATAACCATAAGGCCAGGGTATAATAATAAGCGGAGTAAGTGAGTGGTTGAGTGGGTGACAGTGAGCCTGGGGAGGGCGACAGATAGCCTCAATAATGACCAGAAGCGTTCAAGAAATGCTAGCCATACGTGCTCGATATTCAATAACCACACGGCAAGGGCAGCATGGCAGGGGATAGCCAGTGGGTTGGGGGTTCGGGGTTGGAGGGGGGCAGGACATAAAAAATTGAATTGAACATTTCCGGGACGAAAAGTTGGAGCGCTTATGGCAACCATGTGGGCAACCGGACAACGGCCCATGACTGACCCATTCAATTAAGCATGAAAAAAAACAGCAGTCGAAGATGTAGAAGGGCGTGTGGGGGGCAGTGGACGTGCCATGGATAGTCCATAAAAAAGGACATCACTTAAGGAGGTTCGGAACTTTGGTATTCCGAGAGGGGGGAGAGGTCTGTTCTCTGGGCTCTGGACTCTCCGGCCGCAACAAAACACGCATCACTTGTCACACATACTTAGCAGACGGCCAGGGGCCATGGCCGGGGGGCGTCCTAGAGCCCAGCCAATGGCATGGACCCCTCATTGTCATGTCCTTGGTGTTGTTATTGAGGTGTAATACAATTTTTTGCCATGATACCCCATAACAATGGCCAAGCGCGCGATACGGAGAGACAGAGAATCGGAATCGGAAAAGGATAACGAGGACCCCAACCCCAATCCTAATCCCAATCCAACAGGGTCACATATGGCGGCATAAGTTGTTCAAAGTGTGTGTGTGTGTGCGTGTGTGATAGGGAGGGGGGAAGGGACACAACGCATAAACTTGCAATTGAGCCAATTTGTAAAAGTGCGGCAAGCCCATTAACAAGAGTCACGACAGAGAGTCAGTCTGGCATCATTGGATGGTACGGAACGGAACGGTACGGAAGCTGTCCAGGCTAAAATCGAACGGAAGCCAGAACACCTGCTCCATACCCACTCCCACCCCCTACCCCTTACCCAAAATCCCATACACAGACCTATACCCCAGCCCTATCCTATCCCATGATTTGAAAAGCTTTTGGCTTGGGGGTTTGCAGAATCCTACTTTGCATTACAAGCGCCCACATTAAAATTAAAATAAAGTTTTCCACTCTTCTTCTGGGGGATAATATCCCTTTCAGTCCTTTCCTCTGGTTCGTTTTTTCGTGTTTTTTTTTTTTTTTTTGGAGAACTACTCGTACAAATAAATCTAAAACTCGCACATTTCTGATGGATATGGACCACGTCCCGGACTTACAGAGCGACAGAGAGAGAGAGAGAGAGAGAGGATGGGGGAGGCGGGGTCAGTGTTGCATGGTTGAGATATGCCAGGATACGGGTCCGGCCGCAGTTGGCAATTCGCAGTTTTATTCGTATTTTTGCATTTACATCAGCCCACATGCATTATGCATACATATATACTTACACACACACACACACACACACACATATATAGAGGAATCCACATGCATGTATTCGTCTGAAGTTGTGCGTGTGTGGGCGCTGTATGAGGTCCTTTTTGGGTCCTCGGTATACACTCCCCCACGGTGAAGTTGAACCACTGTTTTGAGATGATTTTAAGAAGTAACTTTTGAAGGAGTTATAGATATTTTTTAGGTAACTTTTAAGCTTGCAAAAACATTTTAAAGCTTCAAATTTCTTTCGATTTAAAATATATATATGTATATATAAAAGAGGTGAATATTATAATTATTATATTATTATTACTAAGGGTTGCTCCTTAAATAATTCCATTCAATACCAATTACACTATTCCTTAAACTATCGGCCGAAACCGAACAGAATATTCCTGAATCTTGCAGTCGAAAGATCTATGTATCTACCCTTAAGAGTATACCGTAAGAGTATTCCATTAGATCTATGGGAAACCGAGAGCTTTACTTTACATTTTCTTGTTGAATTTTCCGTTCAGATGCTTTGCTGTCTTTGTCCCTTTTTTGCTGTTGTTGGATTCACTTTGGACTTTGAAACAAAGCACAGGACAAAACAAGAGAAAAGCGTAGGATGGGCGGAAAAAAATAAAGTATGTATGCAAAATGAGTGAAACAAAAATGCTTCGGGCACAAAGGATGCAAGGGATAAAATAATATCCTTAAGCTACAAATGCAACATGAATTTTTCTTCGCTCGACCATTTCCACGCCCCGTCCCCATACAGGCTTTCCCATTCCCATACCAACACTACGCTACTCGACTATTCTGTTGCTCTTTCTTCGAAAAAGACAAAAAACATACATATATTTCATGCATCTACGGGATCTATGGGATACGACTATGGGATCTCCTAATAAGGACACTTGGACACTCTATAAAATGTCGGTTTTCAGTAGGTTTGAATTGATCATTTGGTTTATGATAGACTTTTGTTCAATATTTTATAGACTTTGGGCTAGACTTTCAGGATAGGAATACCCATTGTTCATTGCAATGCCCAGCCCAGTGACATACAAAAAAAACCCAATATTATTGCGCAAAAATCGCCGAAACATTAAATAAGACTCAAGAGAAAACACCTGGACGAGATTCACTGAGGTGCTGGGATTCGTGAGACAAGTCTCATTTAAATCTTAAAATAATTCAACATAAAAATTAGTATGGAGGTAAGGCCTTCCTTATAACAAATATAACTTATAATTAAAAATCGAAAGAAGGATGTCCCAATGTAATGCTATTCGCTGTAGAGGATGCACAATGATAGCCCCATACCATAATTGATCGTACTCCGTTCTTAATAGTCTTAACAGCTTCAAACTTGTATTTATAGGTCTTCACACATATTATTACAATTTATTTCTATATTATATTATTATATATTATCTTTCCACTGGCTCCAGTTAATTCCAAACAATTCCCTCTGTGACTTGGCATATACATATGTACATATCTTTCACATGAATTCAATATACCCGTAAAATCTACGATTAAAGGGTATAGAAAGGATACTCGAACTTTACAAATGCATGCACATTAGAGAGATTTGCGTGTGCCTGTGTGTGAGAGCTTTTCTTTACTCTACTTTAGATAAACCCACACACAAACGCACACATAAAGCCAACGACTTTGGCGTCCTTTGGTCCTTTTTGCCTTTGCCTTTTGCTTCGACACTTATTTTAATTTATTTCATTTTCATTTATGTCCTCCCATCCTTCTGTCCATGTGCATGTCCTTCTCTATGTCTGGCTGTCTGTGTGTAATTAAATAAAAACAACCTTAAAGCAGGCTCCACACACACACACACACATGGGTCCTGCACCCGGATGGGTGTAAATTCTTTCATTGGTCTTTTATTTTAATTGCCCTCCAGAAAATAGGAAAGATTATTCCAAGCAGAAAAAAAATCTGTAAATTACAAGAAAACAAGAAAGTATCAAAATATATTGGCAGGCTGTGTTAACACATCTCACGATCCAGAACTCAATTCATTCACAGTATGAAAATATATTCCTGGACAATTATTAGAGAATTTAAATTAAACTATTAAATTAAACTGATATATAAGTATACATGTTCTCGTTCCAATGTCTTCCCAGACTCAAATAATAATAACCCTAGCTCGATACCTTTTAAATAATAAATAATATATACCTTAAATAACAAATTGTAACATAAAAGGACCACTTCTCATCCAGCAAAATATACAATTCACATTCAAATGCACTTCACATATTTTCGATGTGTACTTCAACCACAAAAAAATGCTTCGATTCGACGCTTAGGACACAACGACTCAGTGCCAAAAAAATCATACTCGAAACATTCCCTTAATTATAAAATTAATCATTTTCAACATTAATTAATATTTATACATACAACATTTAAAGAAATTCGTATCGGATTTAAGAGAACGGTCCAAGCGATATTTTCCATTTTCCCATATTAAATTCTGGTCACTTTTAGAAGATCTGTCGATCTATTTAGATAAAAAAATATATACATTTTAGCATTTTCGCTTAATTCGAATATTTAAGCTCAAAATTTTAAACGAATTACATTTTTCACATTCATTTTCCAAAAAATCCTTGGTATATTTTTATATATGTATTAAAAAAATGTCAGTCTTTAAATATACATGATCTTTGGAGTTTTTGGAGATCACGAAATAATTGCACAACTTTTTTTATATATTTACCCACATATTTATGGATATTTTGGATATGGGCGTCTCTCTCTGCTCATACAATAATAATGTTAAAGTTACGGTTATTCTTCAGCGGCTGGCCCGAACATACTCCCCCCGTTGGGAGCTAGTCTCTCAACAGATTCCTTAAGGGGCAGCAAACATAGCCGAGTGACGGCCCTCCTGATGTTTCCTGAGGATGTCTTCAGGTCAGCGACGCGACACACTCCGTCCTTGCCCAAAACGACATCGACCACTCTAGCCAGTGGCCAACGCATTGGAGGAAGATTTTCGTCCTTCACCAGAACGAGGTCGTTCTTGCAGATGTTTTGCGCGGGGGTACGCCACTTCGCGCGCTCTTGCAAAAGAGTGAGATACTCTTCGCGCCAACGGCTCCAAAATATTTGCTGTAGTTGGGTGACCCGCTGCCAGCCATCCAGACGATTGTAGTTCAGCTTCGTTAGGTCAGGCTCGAGGATTTGCTCATGGGGGCCGCCTAAAAGCAGATGAGCAGGAGTCAAAACGTCTAAATCATCAGGATTTTCTGAAAGCGAGAGCAAAGGGCGAGAGTTAACAATTGCAGTGATCTGACAGATCAGAGTGCGCAGCTCGTCGAAGCTAAGCACAGATGGTCCAACTGAGCGGTACAGGTGATATTTTGCGGTCTTCACGGCCGCTTCCCACAACCCGCCAAAATGCGGAGAGCGAGGTGGGATGAAACGCCAGTCGATCGAGTCAGCCAAGCAGGATTCGTGGACCTCCTTCATATGCGGTTCGCTCAGACAAAGCTTCTTTAGCTCCAGAAGCTCGTTCTTGGCCCCAACGAAGTTTGTCGCATTGTCCGACCAAATTTGACTTGGCCTTCCTCGAGTGGAAGTAAAACGCTTTAGTGCGCCTAGAAACGATGCGGTGGTCAAATCCTTTACGAGCTCCATGTGTATAGCCTTAGAAGTGAAACAGATGAATACGCTAATGTAGCACTTGATCGGAGGCCTCGTGCGGATTTCTGATCGGTAGAAAAAAGGTCCACAGTAATCTACTCCAGTGACTTCAAAAGCTCGAGATCCTTCCAAACGTTCCTTAGGTAGGTCTCCCATGATGTGTTCGACCATGCGCGGCCTAGTCCTGAAGCATCTCACACATCTGCTGACGACCCTTGACACTGCCTTAACACCTCCAATGGGCCAATATTCCAGCCGAATTTTGGATAGCAAGGCGCGAGGTCCGGCATGGAGGTTTCTTTCATGATAATATCTTATCAGCGCAAAGGTAATGGAATGTCCCTTTGGCAGAATGAGCGGGTGCGTGAGCGTCAAATCCTAGCGATGAGTTGCCAAGACGACCTCCAACTCTAAGTAGTCCAGAATGATCGATGAACGGGTTGAGCGAACTAATAGAACTGGATTTCATGACTTGACCATTGCGCCGAATCTCCTTTATGTCCATCCACAAATTTGCCAGCTGAATGTGTCGAATTAGAAGATGCGTTCCTTGCCGAATATCAGAAACGGTGAGTCCTGGATGCCTAAGACGATGTATAAATTTATGCATGTAGGCGAATGTGCGCTGCATGCGAAAGAATGAATTCGCAAATTTGCATCCGGACGTGAGATCGGCATGTGGAGACGTGATTAGCAATCCTCTCTTGCGAAGCTCCAAAGTTGCTATGTTGTTAGATGGAGATACAGGCCACTTATCCTTGGAGCCTAGCAAAAAGGATGGGCCGTGAAACCATAGCTCTGACTGGATAAGATGGTTGGGAAGCGAGCCTCTCGAGAGAATATCAGCAGGATTTAACGATGTGGGAACATAGCGCCATTCCATGGCTGCCGTCAACTCCTGAATTGATGCCACTCGATTTGCCACGAAAACTTGAAATTTAGCTGGCTCGTCCCTTATCCAAGATAATGCTGTTGACGAATCCGACCAGCAATAGAACCGACCTGTAAAGATTCCCATGTCCTTTACATTCTGCATGATTTTCGCAAGCAAATGGGCTCCACTTAATTCCAGCTTAGGAATCGATATAGTCTTTAGCGGCGCCACTCGCGACTTTGAGCACAAAACGTGGCTCAAAGACTGGGCTTCCCTGGACACGACATACACGCAAGCGCCATATGCTTCCAATCTGGCATCACAGAATCCGTGAACTTCTGTAGCCACACTAGAACGAAGAACCAAGCGAGGAAATGAGATCCGAGAAATGCTTGCCAAACTATTTCTCAAGTCCATCCAAGTTGAATGCAACGCTGAGGGTAGGCTTTCATCCCAATCCAAATTTTCTCTCCAAAGCTGCTGAAGGAAGATTTTGCACCTGACAATGACTGGATTTATCAATCCAAGAGGGTCGTAGAACCGCGCAATCGTAGATAAAACCGACCGCTTTGATGGCTTTGAGTTTGTGTCCAGTGCGGACAAGGCAAAAAGCAGCTGATCCGAAGCAGGGTCCCACGCTAAGCCGAGAGTTTTGGCAATGTCGCTTCCATCATTAAACTTTAGGAACTTCTCTATGTCATCTTCAGGGGTTCCCTCAAGTACTTCCTGGTGACTGGAGCACCATTTCCTAAGTCTAAAATTACCACGGGACAGTAAAGCTGATGTTTGGTGCATCTTGTCCATGACCTGTGCGACCTGTGTAGAATTACGCTCCAGTTTTCGCTCCAGACTGATGATCCGTCGATAAGCCTGAGCATAAGATTCTCCAAAACGATCAGTATTGTTATTTAGCGGCAGACGAACTGCATACTCCCCGGATGGCAACCGTGAAAGGTGGCTTACGAAATGTGCTTCACAATCGTCTTCTTCTTTGGTATTCAAACCAGCCTCCACACAATTCTCGACTTCCCAAAACATACGAAGAGTTTTATCCAACCTTGCTTCCATCTCAGCTATCGAATCTGGACAATTGTGCGTAGCCAAAAGCGCCGAGCTTGATACCTTCTGTCCACCGCCAGATACGATCCACCCAAGCCGGGTCTTCTGCAGAAGAGGCAGTCCATCGGTGAGTTTGATTTGCCCTACGCAGAGGAGATCATAAAAAACGCTCGCACCAATGAGAAGATCAACCCGTTGAGGATTGAAAAATGCAGGATCAGCGAGCTGAATGTTAGATGGAATACGCCAATCGGATACATTTACTGTCATACTTGGTTGAGAATCGGTAATCGTGGGGGCGATGAGAGCAGTAAGTGTAGTTGTGTAAGCAGAGGTGCGAGAATGCATACAAATGCTTATGGTGGATCCCTCAGTAGAAACGCTGGTATCGCCCAGCCCAGACACAAGTGC
This sequence comes from Drosophila miranda, assembly GCF_003369915.1. NCBI lineage: Eukaryota > Metazoa > Arthropoda > Insecta > Diptera > Drosophilidae > Drosophila > Drosophila miranda. The sequence continues at coordinate 14,509,234 of NC_046673.1, forward strand.
AGACGATTGAGTTCCATTAAGCTGCAGCTGCTGGGCGAACCTGGATGTGACGAGATGCAGCTGCGATCCTGAATCTAAGATGGCACGACAAGGAACTAAAACGCCAGACCGATTCTTTACGAGAACCACGGCTGTAGCCAGAAGCACGACATCAGAGTGAAGACCTTGGGCAGCAAGAAAGGGTAGACGAAGGTAGAGACGAGCTGCTAGCAGAATTTTGAGCAACGGAAAGAGTGTCCGGTTGAACGGCCAGATCGGGAGGAGTAATACCTGGGCAGCCTTGTGTTGTGGGCTGTATACTATCGAAGTGCAACAAACTATGATGCCTACCGCCGCATACTCGACATTTTCCACTATTGCATGCGCGGGTCCGGTGCCCCGGCTTTAGGCAATTTAAGCATAGGGAAAGCCCCTTCACTTCTTTGTGGCGCAGCAACGGTGAGAGATTTCCGAATATCTTGCACGAGTATATTCCATGGCCCGCTGAGTGGCAAAAGACGCATACAGACGGGTCGGCGGAAGAGTTGGAAGCTACAAACGTTTTCTTAACCTGCGTATAGGAATGGTTTTTTCCCACCTGATCGCTAGTAGCGTGTGTCGCTGTAGCATATTCCAACCGCTCCATTTTCTGGCAGCGTTGCTGCAAGAATTCGAAGAATTCCTCTGCGGTAGGTATAGCATCCGACGATGTGTGCTCCTCCCATTTGGTTTGCGTCTTCGAATCCAACTTCTGCAGCAGCATGTTGATGACCATGAATCCTGAAATCTCCTCAGCAGTTCCCAATGTCCGCAACGCTCGCATGTGTAAATTGACTGCATCCGAAAACTCCCGAAGCCTTTTAGCAGAAGGCGAGTCTACCCTCTTTAGCCCAAGAATCTTCTTGATGTGTGCCTGGAAAACAAGTCTTTTGTTATTAAAGCGTTTATTAAGTATATCCAGAGCCGCACGATAATTGGCACTGGAGAGCTCTAACGATCGAACCGAATCCAAAGCCGCATCAGCGAGGCAAGAGCAAAGGTGCTGGAATTTCTCGATGTCACTGAGATCCGCATCCGCTTCAATCACCGATTTGAACATTGCCATAAAATCCGAGAACTCGACGTAACCATCAGAAAATTTAGGCACCTTCAGCTCAGGAAGTCGCTGCTTGTGAGCCATGATGATGGTACTATGTCCGGAATGGCTTGGCAGAGTCGTAGAATGGGCAGCGGCGTGTGACTGGCTTACTTCAACAGCAGCCAGCAACTCAGCTTTCAACGATATGAAAAGAGTATCGAAGATTTCGCGCAGCTCACTCCCAATCTCGTTTTTATCGAGAGCCTCCAACTCATTATGGGCCTTATTAAATTCCTCTCGAATTTCTGCCAACATATCAAGGCGCACCTCGACTTCCGCGGCGGTCAGCTTATCGATTTTATTCCCCGCGAAGAATTCGCCAAGCCTGTGCAATCGATCAGATAATGACTGACTTTTACGCTTATACAGACTCAGTCTGGAATCAGCCACCACAATATTTCCGCCCGCGCCTGTATTCGGATCGTTGTCCATGTTAACCGTTGTGCAATTCGACACAACAACGACGATGTATAGACGCGAGAGCGAGAATGCAGGACACGAAAAGTCAAGAACCGCGGCTGCAGCTGCGCAGAGAATGAGAGATTCGACGCTTAAAGTACCGGAATTTGTCTATAAATATTCCAGCCGCACTCTCACTGAATTTGCACTTTAAACTGTTTTTCAACGTGCACCCAAATGTATTTGTTGGTAGTTAAACTACCCAACAACAAAATATTATATATATAATAAGTGTTTTAACGGAACGCGATTAAGCAATGGTTTTATATCACGTCGGGGGGTCACCAATGTTTGAGATGCCAAGCTTTTTTGGCACCTATGTGTTTCAAAAATGAAAAGAGATTTTGGGTTAAAATTTATAATTCGTATTTAATCTTGGTGGCTTAGCGGAAGCCGATTGCTTGCTATTGCCAGATAAACTTTATGCGAGATCGATATGCAACCAATGCGCAGAGGGGTTAGCATAGACGACGGCGTTAGATCAAAGTGATTGCCGAAGTGGCGGCAGCAGATCAAAGTAGTTGCCGAAGTGGCGGCGGCAGAGAGCCCCTTTAGCGGGAGAGCGCAGCAGCTCTGCAGAACGTCAACGTTTTACAACATAGGCGGCTCTCTCTGCTCATACAATAATAATGTTAAAGTTACGGTTATTCTTCAGCGGCTGGCCCGAACAGGGACTATATATGTATATATATATGTATATACTTGTAGTATTCTATTTATAATGATCTAAAACTGATTATGTAATATTTTTCAAACATTAAATTCATATCAGTTTTTCATTCATTCAATATCATTCCTAAAAACTATGAGCCTTCATCATTAATAAATAGGTACATGGATAGAAAGCGTATACATCTGCGAAGTCTGTATAGCATATTTTATCTCCTGTGTACAATATCATAGATGGACATAGATAGACGAAGAAATAGCTAATTACGTTCATATCGAATTATCACACTTTGAGGCGAATTAAATGATTTTTTAAATATTTAGTATCACGATTCTATTCTAAATCAGACATTAAAGTGATATTCATTTCCACATTTACAAGCATTGGCATTGCATTTGGTCTATTTGGGTATATACCCACCCAAACTGTTCTAGTTCTAGTTCTAAAAACTATGAGCCTTCATCATTAATAAATAGGTACATGGATAGAAAGCGTATACATCTGCGAAGTCTGTATAGCATATTTTATCTCCTGTGTACAATATCATAGATGGACATAGATAGACGAAGAAATAGCTAATTACGTTCATATCGAATTATCACACTTTGAGGCGAATTAAATGATTTTTTAAATATTTAGTATCACGATTCTATTCTAAATCAGACATTAAAGTGATATTCATTTCCACATTACAAGCATGTTTCGCAGAAGATATGCGTTGCATATTCGATTTAATGGATTGTTTGTACATTTATCAGGATGTTGTCGGATGTACACAAGAATATAATTTCATTGAATCATTATAATTTATAAGAAATTACAATTCTTTTTTGTTCAATCGATTCTGTGTCTTGTCTTATATACGAAACTTTTATATAATTTTGAACTGATGGTATTAGTGTATTGTTAAATCTAGTTTTAAGAATATAATGGTGTATGAATGATATGTGTGTTGTTCGAGCGGAAAAAATACCCATCTCCTGTGGCCGTGGTCCCCGTCAGCTGGCTTGAGTCGTGCTTCGCCTGTGGGTAAGAAACATAGTTTTAGATGAGCAAGTGATGTTTAAGATGGTGTACATATAGGTCGGGGACAGGCAGTGGATACAGTGCTCCTCTCCAGTTCATTTGTGTACCTTTGTATGTTCTGCTTCCATGGAAACAAAGACTTTCTTCCCAGCCGACAGATACAATCGGGCAGGCCGACAGATATGTATGGCTACTCACTCCAATACTGTGAAAAGAGTATGGAATGTAGTGCTTCGAGACATTCACGAATCTCACGACCAATGTCCTCCAGTGGCACTGGTGCGTTATCGTCATGGCGTGTCCCGGGCAACACACCCACATCCTCCCCTAACATGGACTGTGTCCCTCCAGTGGGAGCCAGCTCCTCCAATAAGGCTCCGTGTCCGTGTCCGTGTCCGTGTCCGAGTCCGCGTTCGTGTCCGTGTCCGAGTCCGCGTTCGTGTCCGTGTCCGAGTCCACGTTCGAGTCCGCGTTCGAGTCCGCGTTCGTATCCGCGTCCGTATGCGAGTCTGCCTCCGTGTCCGCGGCCACTCAGCCCACCTGTCGACTGACCGTATACCAAGCTTTCCTCTGCTTGCGGACGGAATGGCTCTGTAAAAGGAACGGTTTAAGATCCAAGATCCACGGTCCAAGATGATTCCACTTACCAGATTGGCCGGCTAGAATTAAGGCACTAGGCTGGGCATTCAGGCAACCTTGGGGCATGGAGCCCCGTGGCATGCAAGTCTGCTGCTGCATAGGATCCTGTGGTGGCATGCGCATGCGGGTCTGGTCCGGAAAGCGCCCATGCTGAACATTTAGGTCAAGGCCCTTTAGTGGTTGGCTCTGTGCGTATGATGATGCGCGTGCAGTTTCCTCGGCTGCTGCCTGTGGTGGCAGTGCGCGTGGTGTAGCCGGTGCACGTTCTGCTCCAACAGTGCAATGTTGATTCGGGTTGCGTAGAGGCTCGCCGTTCTGCGAATTTGTTGGCTCTTGTTGAATGGGAAAAATCGTATTCTCCTGCATTTTCAGCGGTTCAATTGGCGGGCCAAGAAACTCAATGTCTCTGACATCTTCCGGTACATAAACGTGAGTGCCGTATAAAATTTCCGCCAAGTCACCGCCAATTCCAATCGGCATTGTGTCTGTGCACTCATCGGAGCCACGAGACTCGTGTGCAGCAGCATCAGCTGTGGCAGGAGAAGACGGCACTACACGGCCCTTGAGCACATCAGCCCAAGTAAGATTCGGTTTTACGTCCGACATGATTGCGTAGATGGATGATCAGTTTACAACTTCCCGAGAAATAACGCGAAAAAAATATATTTTTTCAATCAGAAATGAAAGTATTTTACTTTGTCAGAAACGATGCGACGTGTCGGTCAGGAAAAAATGTAAGAAGTTGTCGATAGGTTTGAGAGATCCGTCATTTTGTCTCGTATTTCAAGATGGCGATGGGTCATAAATCACTTCTGCCAGTGTTGGTTAGTTCTGTTAGAATTAGTTTCGTGTACTGCAAATTTTTGTTTGAAAATTGTTAATAGAATGTCGCGGGAGTTTACCGCGAGCTTTAGCTCTATATTGCCGTCGTCAACTACAATGATGGATCGCAAGCCGTTGTCGCCAGCAGCCGCATACGCCAAGTGGGCCGGTCGCGAGACGACGCGAAAGAGACCGACAGAATCCAAACCATTGCATATGGAGGTGGCAAAGGTGAGAGAGCCGAAGCTGGAACTGAAGCTGGGGCTGGAGCGTGAACGGGAATGGGAGGGCAGCTCCCCAACGCCAAGTATAACCTTTCTACCCAAGTCGCAACTGTGGTCGGATGTGATGCCGGAAATGCCACAGCGACCTGTGAGAGTAGAGGGCGATGAACCGCCGCAGGTGAGGGCCCCACCACCATCGCCTCGTCTACGTAGCCTGGACTTCAATCAGAAGATCTTCTCCCGCCTCTTTGACGAGGCTGTGGCCACCACCAAGCGCCGTCAGCAGGATGCCAATGCCACACTTTTCGCCGTATAAAAGCGGCGCTGCTAATCGAAACATACCCGCCCGCTATGCAGCAGCCGCCTCCAGAGAATGCCAATTTGCATAGTTCCAGCTATTCATATTCAAATGGTCAAGTAAAAAATTGACTAGCTTTTTTTTAAATTTAAATTCGAATCGCGCCGATTGCTTACACACTGCTACCATGTAGCGGTTAAAAGTATCCGCAACAGAGTGCGCTACATGGCAATAAACATGTTTTCACTTACTTTGTGGCAGGAACGATTAGCCCATTGTCGACCAGTGGGTTTTAAAACACTGTCCACGAAATTCTTGAATCCTGAAGAAATTTAGCACAATTTAGGTAAAAGATATCGTGGTCATTTAATTTGAAAGTAAGAAGTGATAAATATAAATGAATTGACAAACAGTATTGCCTTCCGTTGTTGTTCATCTATTGAAATTGAGGGGGGTCAAGTGGGCTAAGCTTGTCTTTCATCGGTATATTCACGGTATATTTTGAAAATAAGACAGTACATTTCGGTATATTTCTGGTATTTTATGTTTATTGGTTTGGCCAACACAATAAACAGTCACACTGCGAAGCCAAAAATCGAAAAATGAGAATTAAATTTTATTAAAAAAAACGCTAAAACGCTGCCCAAATAGAAACAAACTACTCAAGTGCACCCACTACCCAATGCTGATGCGCTCCATGTGACAGGTGAGGCCAGCCAGCCAGCCAGCTGTTGTGTGTAGTCCGCAGGCCAGGCACACGTTCCCCCAGACCCCGTTTCGGATGTGGAGGATGTGCGCATCTCTGCTGGTCGATATAAAAATTGTGCCTGCTCCGCCTGTTCGCCCATCGATATCAGCAGCCCCCAAAGGCTGATTACAAGTAAATAGTCACACACCTAACACCAGCCAGCCAGACAGCCAGCCAGCAATCCAATAATTGGGCGGAACACAAGCACCTGGGGCGCCAAGAAGAATCTCCAGCAGCGGCAGCCTGGACATGGCCACCGCACCGTTGGATGCACTGCAGGCATTCTATGTTGACTTTAGCGAGCTAACGCTGCGAGAGGTGAGCATGCACATCGACGACCATTTCATGCACCCGTACCGATCTAATCAATTTTTGTATGGCCTTCACAGAAAGTTGGACACGGCTCCTATGGGGTGGTCTGTAAGGCTGTCTGGCGCGACAAACTGGTGGCCGTCAAGGAGTTCTTTGCCAGTGCAGAGCAGAAGGACATTGAGAAGGAGGTGAAACAGTTGTCGCGCGTCAAGCATGTGAATATCATTGCGCTACATGGCATCTCATCGTACCAGCAGGCCACCTATTTGATTATGGAATATGCCGAAGGCGGCTCCCTGCACAATTTTCTGCATGGCAAGGTCAAGCCGGCCTATTCGCTGGCCCATGCCATGAGTTGGGCCCGTCAATGTGCCGAGGTAAGATCAACATAGATCCGATCGATTCTAAGTCTTGCATTCGCTTCATTCCCTTTGCCTTTTGCTGGTCTAGGGCTTGGCCTATCTGCACGCGATGACGCCAAAGCCATTGATTCATCGCGATGTCAAGCCACTGAACTTGCTGCTGACCAACAAGGGACGCAATCTGAAGATATGTGATTTTGGGACTGTGGCCGACAAGTCCACCATGATGACCAATAATCGTGGCAGTGCTGCCTGGATGGCCCCCGAGGTAGGCCGCAACAAAACCTGAAATTAGATCGATCTCTAATCAATCGTGTGTGTCTTTCATTCCAAAAGGTATTCGAGGGCTCAAAGTATACGGAGAAATGCGATATATTCAGCTGGGCGATTGTACTCTGGGAGGTGCTGTCGCGAAAGCAGCCCTTCAAAGGCATTGACAATGCCTACACCATACAATGGAAGATATACAAGGGTAGGGGAATGGATGGCCTCCTCATGGACTTCAAAAATACAAAATCCTTGCAAATGTTCAATTAATTTCGATTTACAGGCGAACGTCCGCCGTTGTTGACGACCTGCCCCAAGCATATTGAAAATCTAATGACGGCCTGCTGGAAAACAGCACCCGAAGACCGCCCATCCATGCAGTATATTGTGGGCGTCATGAATGAGATTGTCAAAGACTATACGGGCGCTGACAAGGCCCTAGAATATACATTTGTGAATCAACAGGTGAGTGGGCTTAAATCCCTTATTTCTAGTGCCCAATTCATTGCTTATTCATTTATTCCTGACTGCAGATTGTCACCAAAGAGAGCGATGGCACTGTGGCCGCTCAATATGACAGTAGTCTCGATTCAACAACGGATCTGAGTCTCTCGTCCACACAGTTAACACCGACAACGGCGGCAAATGCCAATGCCAATGCAAATGCAAATGCAACAACGACTAGCTCAACGACAGCCGAAAATACTACCTCATCAACATCATCATCGGCAGATATAACGCCGACAAATTCGGGACAACTTGACAATAATCCTCTATTCCATATGAGCAGCAATCGATGGGACGCCATACCCGAGGAGGATAGCAATGAGAGTCAGACGAACGATAGCTTCAATTTAACCTCATCTGTGGAGGCCACACAAAGGCTCGAGACCATCCGCAATGGCATGATCCAAATGGCCTGCACACCCATGGAACAGTTGACCCTCGATGTGGAGGCGGTGCGTGCTATTTGATTGAAATACTTACCCCCCCAACTTCTTGATCTTTCTCACTCTGTCTCTCTCTGTCTCTCCTCTTTAGAATGGCTTTGGTCTGAGTCGCAGCGAGAGCAGCAGCAGCAGCACGCATGGTGAGTTCTCAAACCCAACTAGCGGCATTTATTGTTGGTCGAGGAGACGTCGCTGAATCACACGCAATTCCATTGGAATCGCAAACGATTGTGAGGCCTGAAGACGGGGGAAACTCTGGTCATGTCCGTTTTGGGGGTAAAGGTTACCTATAAATAGTCAGAAGAAAGTGTTTTAAAGCCCATCTACTTGTCTATTCTATTCTAACTTTATACCCAAATCATGTATCCTTATTATATAGCGTTCAGCGGATCATATCCATTACGATTTCCTCCAAGGAGACACAGCAAATGCTCTGATTTCTGTTCCTCGACACAGACATTCACTAGAACTCGCCAAAAAGTGTGCCTAAACTTCGAGCTGCCACTCAATAAATCAGCTATAATTGTAAGTTGACTTTTGTTGTTGCAAATTGCTTGGCGCATTGTCAGCTCTGCTCTGGTGGGGTGGCACGGACAGCTGTGGCTGCTGTGTAGGTGACGCATTTTGTTTTACTCGCATGTAAACAATGCAAAGCTCTCCTCTTTCCGATTTGCCATCTCTTTTCCGTACAGACTCAATGAATGTTTTTGGTTAATTAGCCGCTGCGGTGTCTCTGCCGAATGCATTGAAAGTCTTTTTGAGCATTATTCAATTGTCAATGTCTGTACTCTATGCAGAGATGTGGCTGTATCAGTGGGCTCTGAGCTGCATAAATTATAAATATTTAGTGCACTCATTCGCAACGATTCACTCATTCACCAGCGACCCCTAAATGCTCTAGGGTATGCTACAAACGACATAGATTTAAGTTTGATAGCCTCCAAAAGGAGATACAAATTGCATTATTTTGATATATTGTAGTTGTTTAGGAGTTAGGAGTTACTCTATTCCATCTGTTGGGACACATAGTAAAGTGTTTCCGAGTTTCCAGATAGTACATTAAAGGGGTTACAATTTACAATCATTCATCAAGAAATATATACATTTTTCGACATTTAATTCTTAAAGAGAAAGGTATTCCCCCAACAGCACAACAAAAAACCCTTATCGAGCATCATGCACACGACATTTATGTGGGTTTTTCTCGTCACTTCAATGGTTCGAAGAGTCCATTTGGGAGCCCAGCTCGACCTCTACATCCATGGGTTCTATGGTACGCTGATTTCCAGCGTAGCTTTTCTTCATTTAGGGTAGGGCTATCGATATCCCTACCAGAACATCCTACAACTGTACAACAAATCGCATATCGAAACCGGTATACCTGGCTGTGAGGATGTTACGGCAAAACAGAGGCACACCAAATAGTTGCACAGAAATTTTGCTGCACAATTAAATAATTTGTAATTTGCTAGCTAGCCTGGCAATTTCGGGACAGATTTATAGCCAAAGGCATGCTCCGTCGCTGAACAGAACCGAGCAGCACCACGGGGTGGGGGATGGGGAGGAGGAAGCCATACAGCTCGTACGAAACGCACACATGACGATGCCCCAAACAGCCCCGCCGCCGACATGACTCACTCGGCAATAATCTCACTTTTATTTTGATTTCGTCTAAATGGCGCACACTCGTATATATGTGTATAGATCACACACACGAACACACACAGATCTATATATATATATATATATATATATCCCTTTATATATATATATATATAAGAGACGAGAGGCAGCAGAGCCAAATCGTTTGGCTCTTCTTTGAAACAGCCAGACCGCGTTCCCAGAGGCACAATCTCCCCCCACTTGAAACGTACTATACTATATAATATAGCATAGATATGTATAGCGTACACTTTGCAATGTGTAAATAGTAAATGCATCAACAGCCAGTGGCCAGAGGATACGTTTGAGATACTTTTTTGCCAGCGGGCCCCCTAGCCGGCCGTATCGTAGAGTTCACTTCACTCACTGGCGGGCTGGGCTGGCTGCTACTGCGTCAGTGCTACGAGATATAGCAAAATGAGTCCCATTATATGATCCCATACCATGCCAGCCCTCTCTCCTCTCTCCTCTCTCTGTCTCTCTCTGCCTCTCTCCTTCCCACCCTCTTGTGGGGCGATCTGTGTTCGAGATTTCCCAATTGCAGATGCCAACTGCATTAATCATCGAATTTGATCAATGTTCGGGGCCTGGCATCGGAATGAATTTGAATGAATCTTCATCAGGTTTTGGTTCGTCATGGAAATGGGCTAACAGTCTCTACAGTGTGTTGCATGTAGTAGGAGGAACCAATCCCCCTCATCCCCCCTTGTTTCTTAGCGCTGTGCTCAGAGATTTTTCATCGTAAATGGAAACCTTTTTTGGGGGGTAAACACACTAAAACACTCTCTATCTCTCTCTCTTGAATATTGAATAATTTATAACCAATTTATGAACCTTTTTTGGATTTATTTCCATTTTTCTATTCATTTTTTTAATCTAATTTAAATTCTCAAATAATTTATAATCTTTTTTTTAATAGCTCTATACAAATTTTTACATTTTCTTTGGTTATTGTTTAGATATTCCTGAATACCAATTATTCGATTTTATTGATTTAAAAAACAATTATTTCAGGTTTTTTGTATATTCTAAAATATACAAAAAACTTGTGCACCTTTTTTGGATATTTTAAAAGGCATTTAATAGCTTTTTTACATTTTATATCCCTTTTTTACATTTTTAAAACCTTTATTTTTCACATTTTTATGCAATCTTTTAATTTTTTTTAAATTTTTTAATTATAATCTTAAGTCATTAATTTTAAATTTTAGAAGTGATTTTTGTGCATTTTTCTTTTTTTGTTGATTTTTATTAGCTCTATAAATATTATTTTCGTCTGCTATTGTGTTGATTTTTATGGATAACAATTTTTCCAAGAATTTATTGATAAAAAAAAAGTATTTAATCTTAAGTCAGAAAAGATTTTAAATGGAATAGGACTTTCCGAATAAGCCAGTATCTTATCCGGGGTATTTAATCCATATTTTTCATCCATTTTCATTAAATTTCTTAGTCCGTGTTCGAAAGAAGGCGGTACACATATTTCACGAAGGAATACGTTTTAGGGCTCTGATAATTTCGGAATCCCTTTCTTTGTATGAGGACTGAATGGGAGAGAAGGGCAACTGTCTGGATATGGGAATCATATAAATCATATCAAAATTCATATTGAATAGATCTCAACCCCCCCGATGAGTGATGCCATTTAGCGCGGCAATCTTTGGGCGGACAAAGCACATCCACTTAAGCCACCCCCCAGCCGCCAATCATCGAGCGATTTGCCACCCCATGGCAGGGGGGTGGGGGAGGGAATGATGCCACAATATACTGATTCTGGGCGCGTCATCAGCAGCAGCAATGATCCGTACGGTCTCCGCCTCTGCACCATCTCGGCACCATCTTGCCAAGTCTGCCGAGGCAGTAGATCCCCGGCGAGAGTCGTCTGTTTGCTTGGATGCCTCCGTCTCGGTCTCGGTCTCGGTGTCGGTGTCGGCCTCTGTGTGCCTCGGTCTGCCTCAGTCTGCGTCCGAGCGCCGTGCGGTCTTGAGTGCTCTACGAGATGTTACGGAATTGTCGGGCGACGCACCGAAACGCGCGAAACATCGTCAATTGCCGCCGGACTCTGGCCGGAATCGAGTTTGCGAATACCACACGCCCCAAGCAGATTCATATCTGACCAAGAAGCCCAAACCGAAACCCCACAAAAAGACCCAACAACAACAAAAATCAAGTGAAATTTCCAACAGCTTTTACTATTTGTTTGTGGTTTGTTTTCCCCAAAAAGCGATTCTGTGGAAAATCAACAAGCACAGAGACCAGTGAAGACCAGACCGACCTCTCTCCCGAGTAACGGGCGGTGTGTGTGTGCGCGCGTGTGTGTCTGTTTCTGTGTCTGTGTGTGTGTGGGGGGGAAAACACGTCATCGGAAAAGAAAAACAGAAGCAACAGACATCGGAGAAAGAGAAGGAGGGAGGGAAAGATCGATCGATCTTTCAGTTGGAAACATTGTGAAGGATTTCCTCCACATGACACATACAACACCAGCAGCAGCCCTCTTGTTTGAGTCTTCTCTCTGTATTATTTGTGAAAATGAAAATGATCTAGAACCAGGGGCCATTATATAGTCAAGCCCTTGAACCTTTTGGGACCTAAACGGCGATTCCCATCGAACATTTGCCACAGGAACCAGGAACCAGGAACCAAAATGTGCGACACGCGGGCTCTGATCAATACCAAACAGACCAACGATCTGCACAGTTGTTGGATCATATATAGTAGGTTATAGATTATAAGCTAAAAAAAAACCTTTTTTGAGGAAATTCCTTAGCGCAAGGTTACACCCAAACGATTCTTACTTCTAAAGACCCACTTCAAGGATCATTTGTAAAAGAATATTAATTCTTGGATTAAATATTGTTCTAATACAAATATAAACTGAACACAAATTCTGGGAAACTTAAAGAAAATTATCTGTATCTTTTCTGTATTGAAAATGATTTCAAGAAAATTCTGACAAATTTTTAATTGCCTTTAAATTTATCATAATTTTGAAATGAATACAATCTGTATACCATTATCTTTTTCTGGTTGACGTTGATTTAACAGACAATCCGTTGTTTTCAACAATATATTTCCTTTACATTCAATGAAATTTAATAATATTTTCTTTGATTTATTTAAACTTAAGCCATTTTTTTTTTTTTGTTAATGTTAAAATCCGTAATTTGTATCCATAATTTCACGGATTTTTAAGCAAAAACTAATTTTAAAACATTTTCTTATAATTTCTCTATAATTTGCCACAATATTCCATTCCAAGAAGAAATAAAATACTCGTACATTTCTATAAAATGCGCACAGATTTTATGCCTTACAAAATTATATTTCTATATTCTTTCGAAAATTGAGAACAGAATGCGTTCATATACATATTTCTGGTCGTCTACGGGAAACGTATATCCTTGGGATATTATTCCATAATTCTCGAATGAAAGAAGGTTACATTGGAAGCGACCGAGGGGCTCGATTCCGATGCTTGCTTGGACAGATCGCTTGAACCATATGCCTCTTCGATTGGGATTTTATTTATGTACGAAATTTGCATCTTTGCAGCCAAAAGCGATGGCCGCGAGCGACTCACGGTGACGGACACCAAGCCGGTGATCATGACCAGCAACGATCTGACGAACAACAACGATGCCCACGGCCATGGCCACACGAATGGATTGCTGAGCCATGCCCACCAGCAGCTGGAGGCCGCGGATCCAGAGCAGGAGGAGATCATCAATTCGCTGGACGTGGATGTGGATGCGGATGAAAACGACGGCACCGAACAGTCGCTGGCCGAAATACTCGATCCCGAGCTGCAGCCAGAGCCCCCCATACCGAACAATGCCGAGTCGCAGTCCATCTACCGTGAACACCGTCACATGGCCAAGGAGTACCTGAGCGTCGACACGAACCTCTACTATGCGCAGGACTTTAAGGACAAGCTCATACTCCAGATGGATCTCGCCGAGCGCGACCAGAAGCAGGAACTGTTACGCAAAATCAAGGATAAGGTACATCCATCATCACTTTATATATAATTAACTAAATTATTGTATGTTTTGTCCGTTAGGAGGGACTCCAGAGTCTGTACAACAATTTGCAGCAGCAGTGGGAGAAGCTACCCGCCTCGCGACAACTGCAGGCCAGCCACAATCCGCACTTGCATCCACATCCCCATCCACTGACAGGCGCCCCTGGTCAGGTATGGGGCGGCAACGGTAGCCAGGAGGTGGGCGTGGCAGGGGGCGTAGGAGGTGGACCCATAAGCGGCGGAGATACAGTCGAGAACGATGGCTGGGTGGTCATACCGCCACATCCGAACGCGTAGTCCCCGTAACCGCATTCAAATCGCATATGACTCTCTAAACAAAACTAAGTTAAAGCTGTAATATCTGTAATCCGTAATTTAATCTGTATCTTTAGCTATAGAACTCTCTCTGTCTGTGTGTGTTTGTTTTTTGTCTCTGATGCGTTTTTTGTGAATCGTTTTAAGCGTTTTTTTGTTAGTCTTAAGTGAGCTTTTAGCCCGTGTGTTTTTTTCATTGTACGAACTACTACTACCTAACCGACAACTTTCCCCAAAAAGGCATTCTCTGAACACTTAAATATTTGTAGGCTTAAACTATTGTACTATATGCATTATATATACACACAGACACACCAGACAGAGACACACCAGACACACACATCTGTCCAAGAACAGAGATGCCAAGGAGTAGACCAAAAACAATATAAAACCCATCAAAAACAAAAGACAAAAATAATCCTGCTTCTTGCTTTAAGAATATTCTGGAATTTTAGGTATTCTGGATTCCAAAGATCTAATATTTATACATGTATTCTATTCTGTTAGCAATGCATCTAATAACTTCAACTATTGACCAGCAAAACAGGCCCCAAGACGGAACGTTTAAGTTTGAGTCACATGATATCACAGAAAGATAAAGGATATGTTATTTTCAGAAGATATAGATATCTATTGTAGATTCTTAAACGCTTGTATTTTTTATTTTTGCTCAAATATAGGGCTTTTAGTGGTCGAATGAAAAGTGCCAAATACGCAAGGGGTATGAAAATTCGTAGCAGCCAGATGAAAACAATTATAATTGTTGGTTTCAAAATAGAAAGAGTAAAATGTTTCCAAAAAAAAGGGGCACCCAGCCATATCGCAGGCGTTTGCGTAGGTATCCTAAGAGCCGTCTATGAGCGGCATGGAATGCTTTAATATAATGATGTTCATACGAATACGAGTACGGTTTATATTCTATGAAATATGCACTATTTTGAGCCGGTGCTTGGCACATTTATTTGTCTGTACAGGCAAGGCAGCACAGTACAGGCCTTGCCGCAGGTTGCAGGCTGCCGTCTTCTGGCTGCTGTTATTGAATATATTATTGAATAATTATGCTAGTTTAAAGTACATTTTTACGCTACAATTGTAGGTTTTGAGAATCGTTAAATTCGTTTACGTAGGTGCACAGTTTGTCAATGGTTTCCGCCAGTGAAGGGTTGAAAAAGACGATGAGAGAGGGTGTAGCGTGTAGTCTTCTGTAGTGTAAAAAAATACACGAGTAAAGTTAAGAATCACATATAGGAACATAGAGGCTGGCGCATGTTGACTCCCAGACATCGGAGGGCGTGTCCCACGAATCCTTGCGATGCCACCAATACTTTCTATCCACATCGTAGGCCATGGTCGCCGAGCTGGCTCGATCGATGGTCTCCGTGGAGTCGAGTCCACCCACAAAGAATATGGTGCGCCCCATCATCGCTATACCCGAGTAGAATTTGGGCGCCGGTATGAGGGTCTCCATTTGCCACGTATTCGTCTTGATGCTGTACGCATAGATGTGCTGCACAAGGACACGGGCCTCCGCCTGATTCTCGCGCCAACCACCGCAGGCAAAGATCCGATCATTGAAGGCCACCAGGACATGATCACAGCATTCGGTGGGCATCGGTGCGAGCTCCACCCAGGTATCGTCCTTTGTGTCAAAGCACCAAAAGCTGGACAAAATGACGGCCATATATATGCCACCTGGAAGGAACAAGGTTACAATTAAGGAAACGCCTTCAAGCAAATGCTCGTGAAACCTACCGGAGATATACAGTTTGTCGCCGACAACGACGCCGGCATGCTGACTGCGATTCTCCTGAAGGCAGGGCATATACGACCACTTGTTGTCGGCCAGTGAATAGCGCTCCACATTCGAGACACGGCGCATACCCTCCTCGGAGGTGTCGTCGTTCTCCACAATGCCACCCACCGCATACAGATACTGATTGCCGACGGCATTCAGCGAGAAACGACAGCGATCCAGCTGGATGGGTGCTATGGTCACCCAGGAGTTGCGCAACGGGCAGTAGCGAAAGCCAAACGGATGGATATACTCCTTGAGGCACACATCATAGGCCCCGCCGACAATGAACAGCTCGTTGTTGAGCACGGCAGTGCCAAAGTTGCCTGCAAGAGGAGGAGCACTTATTTAGGGTTAACGATTCAAGGCATCATTCGAGGAACTCACATTGATCAATATGGGGTATGGTCGTCAGTTCGTACCACTTCATTTTCGATGGAGAAAAGCACATAATCTCATTGGTTAGACCCTTCCACTCGAAGCCGCCTATTTTGAGGAGACTCAGCTCCATGCCACGCAAATTGGTGGGCAAGTCTCTCAACGTCTGATCCTCCAGAGCCAGCTCCCCCTTGATGAGACGGGCCAGATACAGTTCGCGTATGCGATCAAAGTATTTCGATGGCAGCCGACGCTTCACCTTGTCTTCGATCGAACAGTTCATGGCCGCCACCAGGTGCAGCTTCTTGTAGTTAATGTGCGGCCAGTTGATGAGGCGCAGCAGGTCAAAGGCCACTGCATCCTCCAGCCGCTGGTCCAGGCAGTACGTGGACACCAGACGCGCCAGCTCCTGCTCGCTGACATCGATCGGATAGTTGCTGTTCAGTATGAAGCGCATCTGATCGACGCTTATCTCCTTGAAGTCCGGCCCCGCCGAAAAGTCCTTAAAGTGGGCGCACACATAGCGAAAGGCACGCGCCGATAGCCCCAGCTGGCCGTAGATCTCCGCCATGGTGGCCACGGCCAAACAATTGTCCAGCCCAATGCGATGCTGCAGGAAGAACGTGCAACGGTCGATCACATCCTGCACCTGGACAATGCTGGCGGCGGCCAGTGTCTCCTCGATGTTGTCGATGTTGAGCTCTAGGCGACCGGTGTATATATACTCTAGGATGGAGCCCATGGCGCGCCCTGTGATCCCATGCAGAGCAATCTCCTTCTTGCGCGTCTCGATCATGGCACAGTCGGCGAACATGGCGCAAAAGTAGTCGCTGCTGGCAGCCAAAACCACGCGATGGGCCTGAAAAAGGGAACAATTATAGATCGAGGGAACACTCAAGGTTTTAGGAAGGTTTTTAGTGAGAGAGTGAGACGCGGCGCACCTGGTAGCGTATGCCACCTGCAATGAGTGTGACATCGGTGAGCTTCTCTTCGAGACGCAGCTTGTTCAGCCCGCTCAAAAGGCTGTCCTCCTCGGCATTGGTTTGCGTGTGGGCCGATGACATGGTGAACCACAGAACAGAACCTTAATCAATATGAGTCCCCGTCACTCCCAAGGTTGGGGAAACCCGTACGCTGCGACCTCCAGCTGCTGCCGGTTCCGGGCGATAAGAGTGCGACTGAATGCCTGCTACTATAATTAAAAATGTTTGTTGTTGATAGCAAAGGCCCTGGGGCGTCGCTGGAAGGGGGAGAGAGCGCTGCGCTGTTGCACAGTCGAACTGTTTGTGGTTCTGTGGTCCGTCGTTTCTTCTGCAGTTTCTGCGCACCCAAATTCGTATCTTAAGAATTTATAAGTTGTGCTACAATCGTGATTTGCAGGCTAAACAATTTTCCAGCCCTTTTCCCGCTGCACTTTTCTTTTTTTCCCCCTTTTCCTTACGACCAGTGAGATCGCGGATTTATCGTCACTACCGTCAGAAATATCCCAAAATATATCGTAAATATACGGACGAATTCACGGTATATTTTACATATTCCTCGTTTTTGATACTCCGTGGAATATTACTAGCTAGATAGAACCCTCAGCCATGCCCACATAATTTGATCCGATTAATGAATGAATTTTCTACTTGACTGGCTTATTTTAAATTGCATTATTGCATTTTGCGTAAAAAAAGGTTTTAGCGAAAATGGTCAAACAAAAAAAAACGCAAGAGGACAGTCGTTCCTATTGTTCAATTTTGATATTCCGTCGAATATTATTAGCTAGATAGACCATTTTGCCATGCCCACATAATTTTATACGATTTATGAATCAATTTTCTACTTGACTGGCCTATTCTAAACACTTGCTTTTTCTTTATTTCTATATACAGATGAAAATGAAATTTAATATATGGATGAAATTGACAAAATATACCATTATATACCGATATACCGAAATATACCGTCTTGTGATCTAAATTTACCGTACATATACCGATGAACAAAACGGGGTTTTTGGGGTTAAGTGTTAATATTAAGCAAGGTTAAGTTATTAGCCGCCTTCATTTAAATACATGCTAAACTTGAGTTAAACCGGGTAAGGTAATACTGTTTGGGAATTATTCTTGTAGATCCATCCTATCCTTCCATCCATCCTTCATCTTTTACAAAAAAAATTATACACATCCCCACGATATCTGCGCTAAATTTCTTCAGGATTCATAATTTTATTGGAAAGCAGTTTTATACCGATTGGTCGACACTGGGTTAATCGTTCATGTCCATGAACAGAAATCAAATTCGTCAAAATTCGATAATCGGCTTAATATTACTAGCTAGCGCCCTTAGTGGTGAACATACATTTGTATCCGATTGATGAATCACTTTTCTTCAGGAAACATTAATTTTAAGTACTCTTTTTCATTGTATTGTGTCTAAAATAAGGTTTAAACGAAAACGGTCATGCCTATTTTTTACATAGTCACTACTCGGTAACTACACCTTTGATACATATCAACTACAAAAATTCATTGCGATATAATATATATCGTCCTATAGAAGAAATCGAACACCACGGCGCGGATTGAGCAACATTCTGCATGGATATTATAGAATTGAGAATGTCTCTGTTTTCTCTGTTTTAAAGCTATTTAACGATATTTTGCAGTATTCTAACAGAGACCAAGAATAGGTATTTGGATCGAGTTATATATACAAGACACTAATCATGTGCACGAATATGTCTAAGACATATCAATCTGAGAAGAGGTCTTTCTTAATTACGTTATAAAACAGCTTGAAAAATAGTGTCTTCATATAAAATTAAAGGAATAGGGTATACAAGTGCCCATACTCCGGTTGAAAAGCTACAGGTACATTCTACCCCCACCTTCGTTGCCACTGTTTTTTTATTGACCTTTTTTTTTAAGCTGTGCTTTGGAACAATACAATAGAAATAAGTACTTAAAAGTAGTTAATCTTGTAGAAAACTTATTCATCAATGGCGGAAAATTATGTGGGCATGGCTAGGGTTTTATCTATCTAGTAATATTCCACGGAATATCAAAATCGAGAAATATGATGGAAAATGAGTAATTCGTCGGTATATTTACGGTAAATGCGACGGTATATTTCTGAGGTTCAGACGGTATATTTTATCGATAAGGCCGCGGTCACACTGATTTTCTTGCCACCATGTCTAGATCACACACCTTGCAAATTTTATACTTTTCATAGTATTTTCAAATATATTTTAAGACGCGCTATGGACTCACCCTCTTGTGCAATGCACTAATGTAGAAACCGAGTAGAAATGCAATTTAGAGCCATGTCCCAGGCCACATCGATTACTAATTCGCGACTAGCATCGAATTCCTGATCAATTGCTATCAAAATCTAAATTTGTTCAAAAACGTCGGAAAAGAGGCATGTCAAAAAGTAGTTAATGGAGGTTTTTCACACTGGCGCTTCCATGGGGCTTATATGAAAAAACCCCTTCAGGTGTCGCATTTGGTAAGTACATAAAAATGTAGTTAATATGTAGCTAGTGTGTATTTACCGTGTAGTTACCAAGTAAGGACAAGAATTTAGCGGAAGTTGTTGTTGACCGGTTTTGTTTAAATCTTATTTTTCAAGCAATGCAATAAAGATGAAAATTTAAATTTAACTAGTCTTGTAGACATTTGTTGTATTACGCCGATGAAACTATGAGTTCTGAGATGAGCATCCAAGCTTGCTAGTAATAACAAACCGACTATCAAAAACGAGGAATATCATACACCTTGCATACAAATAATTCGTCAGTATATTTACGGTATATTTTGATATTTGTGACGTAGTTCGGTATTGAGGGTCAGCGCCGTTTGGTTTTGCATCGCGCCGCGGACGAAATAAATGATATTTTCGACCATTAATAATTGTGTTTGTTTTATTTTTGGTTGAATCATTAATTAATTAATAGCTGTAAATACGAAAGAGCAGCAGCAAAGCAACAAACAACTGTGTCGCGGCCGTGGCGTGAGTTCAACTTTTTTTCTTGTGTGTGTTTTATGCTTTTTTTTGTCTTCTGGGGAATCGTGCATTTTGAAGAGCGAAAGGAAAAAGCGAAAAGTGTTCAAAAGTGCGTCTGTCGTTAGCGAAGGGGGCGGTGGTATGGTGTGGGGAGAGTCAGTAAAAGCGGTTGATGAAGAAGAAGAATGAGAGGAAGTTGTGGCGGGAGGCATTCAAATCAAAAAATATATATTCGTAATATATTTTCTATATACATATGTATGCATATATTTTTTTCCTACGCTGCCGCCAATTAATGCCATCGGCGGCAGCGACGCCAAGCAGTGTCACAAAAACAACACCAACACAAATCAAAAAAGCAAAAAATTAAGAGTAAAAAGAGCGGCGGCTGCAAAAACAATTATATTTTTGCAATGTGAGCATTAAAGAAAATAAAACTGCTCTTTAAACAAATATGCGAACGGCAAACAACAGAAAAAACATAACAACACGATGAAGTAGAAGAAGGAATGAAGGAAATAAGAGAAGCGGCAGAGAGTCGGAGGTCCCAAAAAAATGTGTGTGCTTGTGTTTGTGTGTGTGTGTGTGTGTGTGCTTGTGCGTGCGGCGCGCCACATGAGAAATGGTCAGCGTCGACGTTGGCAGCGTGCGCTTAGTTACAAAAAAGAAAAACGAAAGAAAACCACAGCGAAAACAACAACAAGAAAACCTGACTCATTTTGTTGTTATCCTCCAATTACTGTTATTCTTATCAGCCGCAGAATAAAAAAGCGTGTGTGTGTGTGTGTGCGTGTGTTTTTTGGTTCTTTTACTTTCTGCTTCCTTCACTTCTAATCCACACTCCCCTCCCACCGCATACATTATCCTGCAGTCAGTCAAACGAAGAGTAAAAAGACAAAAAAAAAAAATTAGAATAAAAGCAACGGTATAACAAAACAAGGATCGGAGCAGCATCGGCAGTGAAAAAAAAGAGAAGCAAAGCAGCAGGCAGTCGCACGACGCAGACGACGATCAGCAGAGAGGAGCGGCAGCGCAACAGGAACCACCTCTCTCTCTCTCACTCACTCTCTGGTGCGCTCTTTCTCCCGGTAAGTTCTGCCCCTCTCTGTCTCTCTTAATTGTTGTTTATTTGAGAATAATTTGAAATTGTATTTTGGTGTGAATCTAAACAAAAAACGAATGTGGTGGAAATCGAACCAAATCGAGATGGGAAAAATCACGAAATGAGGAGAAAGCAGGATAGGAAAAAAAGCAAAAGGAAGCGGAGGCGCAAAGAAGAGCTTGAAGAACGGCAGAAGAGAGCCTCTGCGCTCTCTGTCACTCTTCTCCTTCTTCTTCTTCTGTCGTTTCACATTTCCCGTTGCACAAAAACAACAACAACAAACACAAACAGCGAAAGTTGTCTTCCTGCTTTTGTTGTTGTTTCTCTTTCGCGCTCTCCCCATGGCTCTCAAGAGAGAGAGCGAGCGAGATGGTGGAAAAGGTGATCTGTTCCGAAAAGCTTTGTCTTATTCTCCGCCATGCTCTTCCTTTTATTACTCCTCTTCCTTCTGCACTCGCTCTCTTAAGCTTGCGGCTCTCTCTCGTTTCAGCGATACCCTGCACTGCTCGATGGGGCATCTCCAGGACTTACAGGGCATCCCCCCCACTCCCCCAAGTCGAACCGTTTTTCGTTGCGGCAGTAAATAATTGCACATTTATTTAATTTTTGCCAGCCTTGAAACCTTTTGAGCAAAACAAAAAGCAAAAGGGGGGGAGAGAATAAATATTGTGATACAAACAAGAAAAATAAAAAGAAGGTTAATCAACAGCAACAGCAGCAACTGTTGGGGCAAGTTCGTTTGCCTCGTGCTCTCTGCGGAAAAAGGTGAAGACAGTTGTGTTCCCAGGCCCCCGTCTACCGTCCGCCGTCCGCCGTCTCTCAGGTGTCCCAAGGTTTTATGTAATTTTCAATACTCTTTCCTTGCCAGCGGTTATGAGGGTTTTTCAATACCAACAGGCGGCAGATCATACGGAAAAAAGAAACTCTGGAGCCTCAACAAAGCCCCCACATTAATTTTAGCAAAATTTTGATTTTCATTCAAATTGAATCGGGATTTCCTTTGGCCAGAGAGAAAGAGTGTTTCTCATTCTTCGTCGTCTCTTCTTTCATTTTGTTTTCTCTGTTTGTATTACTTTTGCTTCTTGCGTGCAACAATCGAGCAACGAAAACTGAGGTAATAATAGCAGCAGGCCAGCAAGCAGTAACCGAGCGCAATCGTGATTTGGGGCCACAATTCGACTTCGAATCCGAAAATGACCGCTATTATTGGGCCCCAGCATTCAGTTGTAAATTCAGACTATTGTTGCAACAATTGGCTTTTGGTAATTCTTTGCTCATTAAACATAATTATCCATTGAATGAATATTTTTTTTGTTTATCCATTTTTCCATCAAAACGTGGATTGGTAAAAGTCTTGCAAAGATTCAATGCTTCCGATATAGGGATTTAATTTAAGGATTTGCCGGATGTCGGATATCCACTGATTATGAATTATCCATTGTAGCATAGATTCCACTGCTTGCTCTTTTATTCAAAGAAGAGTCCATTGCTTTCCACTGCTTGCTCTTTCATTCAAAGGAGAGTCCATTGCTTTACACATTCGACTGCTTTCTTTCACTTGCCACTGCCACACTGCTTTCTACTGCTTCTACTGCCAATTCTTTCAAAGGAGTTTCCAATGGACACCCAAGGATCGCATCCTCAACTCTCTTGAGTCCCCTCTGGGCTCTCAAATGAGCTTGCCAATAGGTAGTGCTCTCTCTCTCCCACTCCCACTCCCACTTCTATATTCTCCTTTTCATTACTCATCGACCCCCTCCCATGCTGTTGTTGTTTTTGTTGTGGGGGTGGAACGGGAACGGCTGTCGCTTTAATTAAGCTCCGGACATTTGTCAACATCATTTGTTTTTGTATATTTTTGTTTTGTTTTGTTATTGCCATTGTGCCATTGTGGCATTGTGGTTGTTGCATTTGTAAATCGCGTGAAATTTACAGCGTTATACAATTTTTAAATACTAGAATTAAACATTTGTTCTGTCGCTGTCGCTGTCGCTATTTGTTGCTGCTGCTGGTGCATGACGATAAGGCAAGGAGGGAGGGAGGCAGGGAGCGCCACCCCTCCCTTCTAATTGTTTTTGTTTTCTTTTAATTATTATTCAGATATACATAACTATATATATATATATATAATGGTCGGTGGTTGTTGGTTTTAGTAACCGATAAAATGCTTTATGATATAGCAAATATTTCAACTATTTTTTTTTTGGGTTCTGTTTTGGATGGTTGTTGTTGGCCCATTTCCGGTACTTGTCAACTGCTTGCTGGCTAGAGGGGTGTGTTGGAGGGGGGGGGCAGAAGATGTAACCTCTCTAATAAAATTCGTTTCACTTGTCTCTGGTATGCGATGCGAGAGTGTGGACTGCAAGAAGACGTATCATGCATATATTCTACTAGAAAGCAGTCAAGCAGTTTCAGTGTACAAAAAAGCAGTAGAATCGCATTTTGAATGGCGAAGAAAGCAATGGAATAACTGTTTAAGGCATAACAAAGTGGTACAAGTAGAACAAAGTGGTTCTCTGAGGGTAAAGAGTACTGTGGAAAAGCAGTAGATTTCACTATTTTGAAGAATGGAGTAGAAAGCAGTGTAATCATGTGAGAAGGATGCCCTAGGAAGTAGAAGAATCTGTTTCGAAGCAAGCAGTAGAAAAGGTGTAGAAACGATGTCGATTGGTGAGGAAACCAGCAGTAGAATCTATGAATAAAGAAGAAAGCAGTAGAATCTTTGTTAAACCGAGAAGAGAGCAGTAGAATTTATGTTGAATATAAAATAAAGCAGTAGAATTTGTGTTGAATGGATAAGAAAGCAGAGAAGAAAGCAGTAGAATCCATGTTGAATACAGAAGAATGCTTTAGAATCGTTCTTAAACAGAGAAGAAAGCAGTAGAATTTATGTTGAAGAAAGCAGTAGCGTCTATGTTGAATAAAGAAGAAAGCTTTAGAATCATTGTTAAACAGAGAAGAACGCAGTAGAATTTATGTTGAAGAAAGCAGTAGAATCCATTTTGAATGGGTAAGAAAGCAGTAGAATCTATGCTGAATGCACAATAAAGCAGTAGAATCTATGCTGAATGGACAATAAAGCAGTAGAATCTATGTTGAATGGACAAGAAAGCAGTAGAATCTATGTTGAATGGACAAGAAAGCAGTAGAATCTAGTTTTAAAAGAAAATAAAGCAGTGGAATAACATATTTCGATGGGCGCTGGCCTGGAAAATAAAGCAGGAGAATCTCATTTCGTTGGACAATCAATGAGTATTTCTCCAAGGGAAAAAATATTATAATTAATGGAAGCAGCCCTGGATGTTGACCCAGAGAGACCAAACAATCTTTCGTTGCCCATAATTTCTAAGCTGCAAGCAGTGCCTGTCTGCCATGTGCCCCAGATATCACCGGATTTTCCATCTATATCTATGGCAAAACGAAAAATCATTAAAATCTTAAAGGCATTTCCGCATCTTTAAGTGTCGATTACCTAATTATTTGCTGCTCTCCTTCTCCCTCTCTCTCTCTCACTCTCTGTCTCTCTCACTCTCTCTGTCCTCCGACACACGTGCTTCATTCATTTTGAAGAAAAGTTTTGTGATTTCATTAGAGAAACGAAACTCTTTCTTATCGCAAAAGAAGAGAAGAGCAGAAGCAGAACAACGCGCAATAATAACAAAACACACGAAGACGAACGGGAAAAGGAAAGGGAAAGGGGAAGATCGAGCCAAAGAAGTAGCAAAAGATGTAGTAATGGAAAGAGAGAGGGAGATGGTGAATGAATGAATGAATAAATAAGCAATGGAAATGACCTTGGAATTCTTTTTCGTGTGCAGTGTGTGCGTGTGTGTGTGTGCTTTTGTGTGTGGAGTTAAACAACAACAGAATCTGGGAGTACGGCAAACGCAAAAGCAAAAGCAAAGAACTAAGAAAAATCAAGCAATAGAGCGCTAAAAGAAAGCAGTGGAATCCCTGGAGTGGAATGGTATCATAGTGGGAAATCAACCCAAGAAAGCAGGGTAATAGCCGATCGACAGACACCCCTCCCGTGTCCCATTGTGAAGAAGATTCTCCTCAAAAAGGTCTTGTTCCTCAAACTATTTGCAGGCTTCCCAAGGACACAAGACCCGTGACGGTTTCTATTCCTAATCCCGGAAGAGGGAAGAGAGCGAGCCAACGAATGTCAGAAACCACAAAAACACTCTCTGATTGGTGCTCCGTCCATCCTGTGGAGCAATCGGACACCTTTTCGATGCAAGTGAGGACGGGAGGGTGAGGGGGACGGGGACGGGGACGGGGACCCTGCTGTGTCACTCAGGTGGCACTCTGATTGCCAAAGGGCGTCCGGTGCAGGGATGTGATTACATTTCACGCCTCCTCCTCATCGCCCCATCTCCCCATCGCTCCATCTCTCTCGCCCCTGGAACACCCGAAACCCCACGAGCCCCGGAGACCGGAAAAAGAGTCGAAAAGGAAATGCAGCAGGAAGTCCAGTCCCCAGTCCCCAGTCCGCAGTCTGTCATTCGGAGGCATGTGGCATTGGGGGCATGGCTCTGTCTGTGGCAGCACTACAAATGATTCTAGATTTTTTGTTGTTTTGTTTTCACCTGTTTTTCCCCCCCTCTTTGCCATGGTGGGCGAGTGCTCAGGTTCAAACTCATCAACGTCGCCATTATCAACGTCGAGCATTGTGATTATCCTGCTGATTGGGGCACTGCCACTGCCACTGTCCTCCCCATCCAACCACAGCCCTAGGGTATCGGGTGGTTGAGACACGTGTCTGAAGGGGGAGGAGATAAGGGGCAGGGGAAGGTTTAGTGAGTGGGTGGCAGCTGCCGTTTTGTTCTGTTTCCTCTTATCATAAAACAAAAAAAAGCAAATGTGGAATCAAAAGCTGTTTTACGTTTGGCACCACCCTGTGGGGCATACCCTGGGAAAATACACAGTGAAATGAACAGCGAATTCTATGAAATTACAAATAAAATACCGAATTAAATACCAAATAAAATACCAAAAACTGCAACAAAACAAACAAAGAAAATTTGAATAAATTGAAAAAAATACCTAGAAATTGCAAATTAAATGCCGATTGAAATACCAAAAAAATACCAAGTAAAATATCAAAAACTATAACAAAACAAAAAAAGAAAATATGAATAAATACAGAAAATTGCCAAGAATTTAAAAATAAAATACCAAAAACAAAATATGAATAAATACAACAAAATACCAAGAAAATACAAATAAAATACCAAAAGAAATATTTGAATAAATACAAAAAAATTACAAATTTAATACCGAACTAAATAACAAAAAAATACAAACTAAAATATCATAAACTAAAAAAAAAAATATATATATATGAATATATATACAAAAAAAGTACCAAGAAAATACCAAAAAGAAAATATGAAAAAATACCAGTATATTACAAATAAAATATCGAATTAAATACCAAATAAAATACCCTTCAGATTCTTTCCAGAGGGAGCAAACCGATAAGCAACAAAATATCATGCCTCCCGTCCCCACCCAAATAGAGGGGTATCCAAAAGCCATGCCACAGACAGACAGCAAAACTGTACAAACAGAATGAATGTTTGTGTGTGTGCGTGTGTGTGTGTGTGTGTCTGTGGAACGTGTGGAAGTGACAGCAACAGAGGCAGAGAGCCAGAAGCAGAAGCAGAGTCAGGGTTGAACAGCGAAGAGGTGCTGGTACGATTGATAGCGGGTAGAGCGGGGCAAAGGGAACGAACGCCGTCGCATCATTGCGAATGCGTTGGAGGACACAACACTTGACTACAAAATAACAAAACAGAACAAAAACAATAACAATCAAAACAAACAGAATCAGAAACAGAAACAGAACACTGCTGAAAAAGCGGAAACAGTAGCCGCAAAGAAGTAGCTGTAGAGCAGCAGCCGGTGAGTGGGTCCGTGTCATGTCGGGCCGTATCATGGCATGGAACGCAAAGAATGGAGCAACAGAGAGCGCGTGAACGTAGTGAAACACAGAGAAACCGAGCGGAAAACGAGATGTTTTATTCTCGGTAAATCGGTTTTGACATTCGCACAGCATTTCGCCATCGGTGGCAATCGATTGTGTTTACACTTTCACACAAATATACCAAAAAATACCAAATAAAATACTAAAAAGTACCAAACAAAAAAAACAAACAAATACAATTACAAGTACCAAATAAAAATACAAAAAAATAAAAAAAAAGGACCATATAAAAACCGGGGAAAAAAAATTTAAAAAAATACCAAAAAGTTATGAAATTAAACAACAACAAAATTACAATAAAGCAGAAAAGAAAATCCTAATAAAATAAAAACCAATAAAATACTAAAAATATACCAAACAATCAATTTAAAAAATAGTAACAAACCAACAAAAAAAAAAAACACTTAGAAAAAGTATAATTTTTTGAATCTTTTGAGAATGATATTTGAATTTTTTGGTATTTTTGTTGGCATATTTTGACATATATTGGCATTAATTCAAACAGAAAAATGGCATTAGAGACGACGTGAAGGAGAGAGGAGAATAGGTATGAAACCGGACGTGGAGAAGGGAATCGTCTGCAGTAGATCGTGGACATGGAGCCTCTGTGGGGTCCCTCAGAGGTCCCTCCCTAATCGGAATTTAGAACGAACGGGAATGAATATAACCGTTCACTTATGGGATCATTTCTACAGTGAACCAATCACCTTTGCCATACCTTTGCGCGGAGAACGAAAGTGTAGGGTCCTTGTAGGATTAACTCAAGCGAATACCAATTGAGTCATTTGTTCATTCGTTGGCTACGTTGGCATTGCCTTATTTTTCATTCAATAATCCTGAAAGCAATCCAGAAAACAGATGGGATTCCCAGTCCGTGAGGATGGAGGAATGCATCTCGTAGATAACTTGATTTCCTTTCATTCCTTTCAACAAATGCAATTGCAACGACTCTTCCTTCCTGTCTGTTGCCCTCTCCGCCTGCCTTCCAGGGACTGGCAGACGAATGGCAACTGTGCAGGAAATTACGTTTAAATGAATCAATGGATAAAAGCTTTTGCCAATTGCATTGCCATTCGCATCTACTGTGTATCTATCGCCTCCCTCGAGCACATATCCCAGAATGATTTAGAGCGGGAGATGACTTGAACTTGAGAGTGAGAGCGGAGGGACTCTGTCTCCGACTCCGACTCCCTTCCGTTTGTGTGTACAATTTCCGTTTCGCTGCCCTTCCTCCACGCAATCTGTGGATTCCATAACGACTCTTCCTCTGCGACGGAGGATGCGACAGAAGATAACAAAAAAGAATGAAAACGAATCGAAAGGGAGTACTTCCGACTGCAGGGATGCCCTCTCAACCTCTCGAAGATGTTTTCATTTTAAGTTTCGATTCGACAAAGATCTCCTCTTCCTAAAAAAAAGGGAACAACTTTTAAAACGAAAATGCTGCAGTATATACTAGTATTTTTTCAAATTTTTTGTACGACTAAAGTTTTAACTTTGATATTGTTTTCACTCTAGTATTTTTGTGGTATTTTTTCATGCAAACATTGTCTACAATGAGATAAACTCCAGTGTTTTTTCTGGTATTTCTTATACATCTATACATTTTTTTTTTTTTGTATTTTATATAGTATTTTACTGGAATTTCCCTTTGCAAATTTTTTGGCTATTTTTTTTAGTCTTCTAAGAATTTTCGGGCATATTTATAGTATTTTTCTGGTACTTTTTTAGGATTCCTTTGGTAAATGTCTAGTATTTTTCTGGTATTCTTAATGTTTGCCTGTGTCATATGTATCTCCAAACGAGTACCCCCTGGTGCCGGCTTCCTACTTTTTACAGGGTATGGGAAAACAGCAACAATGACGGCGACATCGATGCAGCCAGCAGCTAACAGGCAGCAGGCAGCAGAGTCAAGGAGCCTTGAAGTTGCTGCTGCCACTGCCTCTGCCGCTGCATGTGTCTGTGTGTCTGTGTGTGTGCGCCTGCGTCCTCGCTGCAGCAATGGCAGCGACTTGGAGCCGGTTTGCGGCCTGTTTTGTGGCCTGGTCCTTGAACTGCTGCTGCTGTTCGGCAAACCAGGGCCATGGCGATGGCACAGTGGACGCTGCTCAAATGAAACCGAAAACCGACAATCGACAACCGAAACTGAATAAAAGAAAGTCCATGTCTAGTTCTGGATGTCAGAGATATACGAATATATAACGAATTTTACTTTGGAATTCTACAAATACAATTCGGGAAATCAGATTTTCTCTTGATTCGTATTCTCTTGGGGAAATACGTATCTTTTTGCATCTCTTAAGAGTTTAATGAATGAATATTAATATTCTAGTATTTTCTGGTGCTTTTTGTAGCTATTTTTTTGTATATTTTTCTATTCATTTCTGTACCAATTATTTACTACTTTTTCCAGTATTTTCCCATATATTTCTAGTATTTTATGGTATATTTCAAGTATTTTATGGTTTATTATAGTATTTTATGGTATATTTATAGTATTTTTTGGTATATTTCCAATATTTTTCTAGTAGTTTCTGATATAGATGTTTTTTGTATTTTCTGGTTTTTTTTTTTGTTAGATAAATGGTTTTTTTAATTGTTACTGAAATATTTTTGGTAAATCTATTGGTATCTATTTTTCAGTCAAGTATCCACTATTTAACTGGTGGTTTTTCGTATTTTTTGTTTTTTTTTTTTTAGTATTATAGTTAAATTGATGCTCAGGAATATCAGAAACCGTGGATCCACTTTCAATGTGTTTTTTGCGTACATATTTAATGATCTTCCCTCTTGTTTTGGGGGGCGGAATGGGGGCTCTACTGTACTTGGTTTTACTTTCAACTTTTTTAAGCTGCTTTTGGTGCAAGGCCCTGGTTCCCTGGCTCCCTGGTTCCCTGGCTCCCTGGCTCCCTGGCTCCCTGGCTCCACACGGCAACAACAAAAATAAAGGTGAAAAATACAAGAAAATTTGCTGGAACAGCAGCTTCATTTCTTCATGGATCCTCCTCCGCTGTCGCTGTTGCTGCTTCTGTTTCTGCCTCTCCTTTCTCTTTCTGTTGAAACTTCTCTCTCCCTCTCTCTCTGCTTTGCTGCAATTGCAAATTGCATTGAACTGCACTGAAGCGAAAGAGGGAGAGTGAAGCTTTTGTTTTGGTTTTTGCTTTTGCTTTTGCTTTTGCTTTTGCAGAGTTGCATCCAATTTATCAATGCCTTGCGGGCTGAAACTGTACCGAAAAAAAAACAACACGAAGGACCACTGTCCAGCCATCGCCTTGAGCGAGCCGTAATCTGCACGAGAGGGAGATCCTTTGGAAAACCCACACTGGAAAAATTATGCATATGGGCTTGGGCCACCCTTATGCTGCTGGTGCCACCCCCTTGTGCTCCTGCTTCTGCTCCTGCTGTTCCCTGGATTGCATTTTGAATACTCATTAATGGAGGGCACACTCCCAATCCCCCCCCTCCCCATCCTGTTTGTGATAGCATGAAATGAGCAGAACCCAACCTCCCCCTGGGCCACCCCTCGGGGGAGTAGACGAGACTTCCCCCCTTAACCCAGGGACCGGTATCACCCCTCGTCGTCGTCGTCGTCGTCGTTGTGTGTGTGTGTTTTTCATTCATAAATGGATTTTAAAGTGGATGCAATCTCCGAACCGCCCAGAGCCCCCCGGGGGTACATGTGTATGTCTTTGGCAGAGTCGGAGTCGGAGGCGGAGGTGGGGGATTACGGACAACTGCTGCTATTATTTACATGAGTATGCACTCTCCACTCCTCCACTGGAGGAGCTTTCATTATGAAATTAACGTTGGAATATATGTACCTACAGCCCTTCCCCCTCCTCCTCCCCCCCTCCATAGATGTACATTGTTTGAAGTAGAGCCAGCACTCGAGACAGTCTCTGCACAAATGAGGCTCTGCACAGCGCGGGCCCAAGGCTAAGGTTACAGAAAGTGAAAAATCTTAAATCATGGAATGATGGAAAAATCTCGAAATCCAGCAAAAAATCTCATTAGAACTTCGATTTAAAGACCATTTCCATGCATCGAAATCAATACTGTATTTTAGTATTTTTCGGGTATTTTATTGGAATTCTTTCTGGTAATTTTCTGGATTTTGTCTTGCATTTTTTCTAGCATTTTGTATAGTTTTGGCTGGTATATTTTTTATTTTGCTCCCACCCTTTTCTGTTATTTTTCTACAACTTGTCTGGTATTTTTTCTAGTATTTTATCTAGTATTTTTGTATTTTTTCCTAGTATTTTATATTGATATTTTCTTAGATTTTTCTGGTATTTTTAAGGTGTTTTCTGGGTATTTGTAGTATTTTTTTTTGGTTAATTGTTTGGATGATATTTGTAGGTATTTAACAGATAATTTCTGGTATTTTTCCGATTTTTGTCTAAGGTTTTTTTTGTTTTTTTTTATATTTTATTTTTATTTTTTTAAATATATGTTTTTTTATTTTGTGTGGTATATTTTTGGCATTTTTCATATTTTGTCTTCTTTTAGGTATTTGGTAATTTCTGGCTAAATTCCGATTAAAAAGAACTATAATTTGTGTGTTATTTTAGTATCTTTCGTAGACCTTTATAGGAAATATATAGGAAGTCTCGCAGAAATTCCTCTAGCCTGCATTAAAGACCATCTTGGATGTAATAATCTCCATGGATCTCCCTTTATCCGAATATCTGGACAGTAAGACCCTCACATACGATTTTCGCACTCCAACGAGATCTGACTCTCATGATAATTGAATAAAGACCCAAAACGAATCACGATTATTAGCTACAAAATCAACCCCTGAAATGCCAACAACCCCAAGATGAATGCTGGCTCTATCTTCCTCTCTCTCTCTTTGCCCTTAAGCTCCCGGGGAGTTGCAATCCATCCACTCATCCATCCCACCATCCATCAAAGTTGTCAAAGTGGAAGCCGAAGATAAATGTGGATTATCGGGGGTCTTCGGGTCTCTGTAACTGATACGATAATGATATGTGGGGGGGGGGTTATAATCCCAGGATTGCCCACAAAAGGGAGCGGAGCGATTCATCGATATACGGCGTTCTTTTAATTAAATGAAAAAACCTTCAATTTATGAAATTGTTTTCGTTGGCTTCTTCTTGCAGCTCCACAGATACGGATACAGATGCCCGAAGTTTGCTTCAAAGACAGTGCTTTCCACCAAAGGTAAGGACTTTCCTCTGGGATTTACCGCAATACGTATCTTCTATGTGCAATCGAATGCCCAATGATTGTGTTCATTTTTTACTGGGATTTTCGGCTGGTTAATATAGCAATTTCCCTCTTGGAAAAGTGCAAGTCATGTTTCATTCTCCTCCCGCCTCCGCCGTGACCACTGGGAACCCTTTCAACCGGCCCGTATTTTCAGGGCCTCACAAAACTTGGCCACAAACAAAGGAAAAGCCACGAAACGAAAGGAACCCCCCCTTTGCAAGTGCATTGGAAGCGCACCTCCGCCTTCTCCTTCTCCTTCCTCCTTCCTCTCGTAATTGAGTTTTCTGTTGCATGCCACGCCACGCCACTACCCGCCCCGCCCGCAGAGTGACTTTGCAATTTATGAAGTAATTTGTGTTTTTGTTTTGTTTTTCCCCCTGTGGACGTTTTTTTATTCATAATTTGAAATTGAAAACTTTATTAGGCAGCACAGAGGCGACGCCGCTAGAGGCAGGGGCAAGTGGCAGAGGCAGGTATCCACAATGCATCATTGTGTTGCAACAT
This sequence comes from Drosophila miranda, assembly GCF_003369915.1. NCBI lineage: Eukaryota > Metazoa > Arthropoda > Insecta > Diptera > Drosophilidae > Drosophila > Drosophila miranda. The sequence continues at coordinate 14,542,122 of NC_046673.1, forward strand.
GCAAATCGAGTCACGTAACAAAACAACGTAACACAAAAAATGATCAACAAAAGTAATGGGGAAAAATGAAGAGGGAAACACTTTAGAAACCACCAAAAACAAGTGAAGAGAACTTTTGGGGCGGGGCGGGGAACTTGCAAAATTATGGGAACATTTGTGGAATGTGGAATATGGAATGTAGATAGATAGGTAGGACTTTGCTTAATAGCGAGAAATTCCCAGATACTTGTGGTCAGAAGATATTCGAAAAAGAATTAGAAAATTCTTTGAATAATACCAGAATACCACCAACAATTTTGTTAGAATATATACCAGATTTTTATTTAAAAATAGCAGATTTGTATTTAGAAAAAATAACAGATTTGTATTCAGAAAAAATAACAGATTTTTATTTAAAAAAATATCAGATTTTTATTTAGAAAAAATAAAGTTTTTTATTTAGAAAAATAAAAGAATTTTCTTTTGCAAAAAATAACAGATTTTTATTTAGAAAAAATATCAGATTTTTATTTAGAAAAATACCAGATTTTTATTAAGAAAAATACATGCAAGACTAAAAATTTAAAAAACAAAGAAAAAATGTTAGAAAAGTATAAAGAAATACATTCAAAAAATACCATAAATGTTTCAAAAAAAATACCGTAAAACTAATCGAAAACATACTAGAAAAAAAATATAGACATGCCAGATTAAATGATAGACGAAATCCTAGAAAAATGAACATGAAAAATACTAGCCAAATATACTAGATCAAATCTATGTCCAACAACAAGCTAAAAACTACTGAAAGACTGTACAAATTACAGATGTTTTTTGATAGCAAAAACACGGAGAAACTATCCAGAAATAAGTAAAAAATCCAAGAATCCAAGAAGATAATAAGAGTGCGATTTCCTACAGGTTTTCTTCCATATTCTGGCTGCAAAAATTCCTCCGATTTAAATGATATTCGATTGAAACCTGAACGGATAGATTTATCCAAACAGAATCTCCACTACTTCGAAACTGTGGACACCATTTAGCATATTCCATTGGCCCGAACACCCTTGAACCCTCGAACGTAAGGGGTATGTCGTTTTGCTTGAGAGTTCACAACCAATTGAACTTTACCGAGAGGGGACTGCAGAGAGCATCGCAAGAGTCCGAACGAGTGGCAGACACACACGATACCCTGCGGCCCAGACAGAGGCAGATTTCTTGCATTTTCTTTAAGGGGGTATCCGAGGCCTCGATCATCCTCTCTGTTGTTGGCTGTGTTCTTTGTTTTGTTCGTTGTTGTTTTGAATTGGATGTGCTCTCGAATAAATTGGTCAAAGGCCTCTGAATAATTGCGAAAAGGGTTGGAGAGGGAGAGAGGGAGGCAGAGCTGGTGGGTGGGCAACAGTGTGATGATGCAACACAGTGTGGGGCAGGTCGGTTGTTGGTCGTTTTGCATATCTCTGCCCTCTCGCCTTCACTCGTTCATTCTCTGTTTGCTGCTGTTGCGGTTTGTTCTCTCGATTTTGGGGCAGGGCCTTGGCTTGTTGGTTGTGTGGTGGAGGCGGGAGGAGGTAGGAGGCGGGAGGAGGCAGTAGAAGGCGGGAGGAGGCAGGAGGTATGCCTCCTGTTTCACTGTTGGATTAAAGGTTGGATCTACAAACCTTATTGGGCCAATGTGCCCTTGTCATGCACACGACATGTAGTCTGTTTTCGCGGCAAACGATATAGCACTACTCTTTTCGTTTCGAGGAGGAGCATATGATTTTGCAGGCGGTGGGAGGGAGGTTATGAGAGTCTGCCACACCCTCTGTCTTCTGTCTGCAAAGGCCTGGGCCTCCTTCTTCCTCTTCCTCTCTCTCCTTCTCCCTCTAACTGTAGCCTTTTCAACCTCCTTCTGCCGCCACCTCCTCCCCCTAATGCCCATCCTCTTTTTCTATTTCCTTGTTTTACTAAACATTTTCTTCTCCCATTTTTGTTGTTGTATTTTTATCTATTTATTTTTTTGTTTGGTTTTTGTTTATTTATGACATTTTTTGGTTTTTGTTTATTCCGTTTTTGGGTTATCGTTCGCTTGTGTGTGTGTTCTCTCTGTCATTCTTTGCCTTGTTCTGGTTTTTATCAGCGGCATCTGGTCATAGAGAAAGTGCAAAAGAGACGGAGAGATGGGGCAGCAGGAAAAGCAATCAATTGGAGGAGGGCCAGGGGCTGACAGGGCGTGCACCTTGACCTAAGAGAGAGTGAACAGAGGAGGAGAAGAGATGGGGGAAGTGGAGGTACGATTGGGGTTGTCTCCGCCAAAAGAACTCTCCCATAGATCCTTTAAATCAATCTCCTTTCTTCTATGCCCTGTACACATTTTTTTTGCTTTTATCTTATTTCATTTCGATAATCCTCAATGACATAATCACGCCACAAATCTCGCCCCAAAATGTTTTTCTCATTCTCAAATTCTGGCGTCATTAAAGACGACTCGGTGGGGTGCGGGGGGGTACGTGGGGGGTTTTACACTTAAATTACATTTGTCACAGGCCCCGCACAGGCCAAAAGCAGACAGCAAATCGCACAGATATACAGAAATGAGCGAAAACAAGCCAATCCATCCATTAATCATGCACGAATAATTCATATAAAATGCTTGCCAAAGTGGAAACAAATATAATATATGTGTATGCACAGACGAGTAGTAACTACGTGTTTTTTCTATAGAAATATAAACTCTGAAATAATACAAGTCTCTGATCAATTAGCAGGCTTCGATCGTGACAAAAAAAAACAATACGATAAGTACCCCCTATTTACAGAGTATTCCATTCTATTTGGATGATATTTAAGCGGAAAAAGACCATTCGCCAGTGGAGAGCGAATCCTACTTCTGTTTTTCCCTTCTTTCAAAATTCTCTGTAAATCCGTGGCGCGGATTTCTTTATCCTTCTGTCATTTGTCTTCCTTCTTTCATTTCGTTTTCTTGTTTTTGTTTTTAAATAATTTTTGTTATGCTATTCTATGCCTTTTTTTCTGTTGTTGTTTTTCTGTCATGTTTTTCTGTGTTTTCCTTGAACTGTTTTTCGCTGGCGTTGCGTTGCGTTCTGTGTGTGTTTTTGTTTGTGTTCCGTTATTTGTTTTTGATGGTTTGGGTCGGTGGGTTGAGGAGAGGGGTGAGGCATGGGTGTGAGGGGAGCTCTTGAACTTTTCTGCATTTTGGATTGCTTCAGAACTACTCATTGCACTGCTTGAATGAATGCTGATCATTTTTCTGTTGCTGGAATGCTTTTTTTGCAGCAAAACTATTGCTGCACTGCTTGCGAGCAATTTAAATGCACTGCTTTCTTTTCGTTTGCCTCCTTCTGATGCTTCTTCCCTCCACTGCCACACTCTAATGTTTTAATTACAGTTCCTGTTGATCGAAACAAATTTGGTTTGCACTGCTTGCATGTATTTTTTCTTCTGGTTTATGTTAATTGCACTGCTTGGGTTCCTGAGTCTTCTTCACAGGCATTTGTGTGCTCCTATCTGATGTTTGTGGTTTTTACACTGCTTGCTTGTGGCTTTTCTGCGTCGTTAGCTGTGAATATTGCACTGCTTGCTTCTAAATTCTACCGATTGCTTATAATTGACTGTTCTCTCTACTCTGTACTGCTTGCTGATGCTTACATTCTCCCTGCTTCTCCGACATCCTTAAGCATCTGCTCCACTGCTTGCTGATCATACGGCATGCTTTTGTTGCATTTGATGGCACTGCTTTCGCCTTCCGATTTGACCAATTTGTGATGCTGCTGACAAATCGAATTGCGCTGCTTGCTTATCTTTTCTGACCCGACACTGACAAATCCACTGCTTGCTGCTATTCCTTGTGATGATTTATTATCTGTGTACTGCTTGCCTACTGCTTGGCCACGCTCTCTTCTCACTCCCACTGCTTTCTGGTCTTTCTTCACGGCTCTCTTTACCCGTTCTCGCTCTCGTTCTGTGTGTGTTTTGTTTTTTTCTTTCGTTTTGGCGGCAACGGCATTTGATGAATGATATAATACGAAACCGATTACGAATTCCACCCGCACACAGACACACACAGAGAAACACAGACAGACAATCGCAAGGCCATTGAGGGAGGGTGGGAGAGTAACGGTAAGAAAGAAGCTTTGCACGCAAGCAGTGTTCCCCCGTGCACTGCTTTGCTGCTGCCCAACACGCAGCAGCAGCAACAGGGGAAAAAAAGGTCGTCGAATGAGGTCAAGGTAGCCGGTTGCTATCTCTCTTTCTCCTCTGGCCATTATCTCTGCCAGCCGCTGCCGCCGCCCCCACTATCTCTCCTGGGGCTTCTCCCAACTGCTTGAACCAGCACCATCACCATCACCACCTTGGATCCTTCAAGGGAAAACTGATTTAATATTCCTATCGAAGGTATCCAAGTCCTCGGTTCCCCAAGAAAGGGAGGCACCTTCTTGCCTTTGTTTCTATTTTCCACTTCATTTATTGATTTGTGGCGTTTGGATGTCGGAAAATGAGAGATTTTTAAGGCGCTCACTCTCTTGTCTCTCTCTGCCGTTGCCTGAAAAAAGGGGATAGATGATTGTGGGAGAGGTGCAGGGTCCTAGGAACGAAAAAAAATACATAAAAACGCAGAAAACACAAACAAACAAACGATCGACGGCAGCGACGACGCCAAAAGAAGAACAAGAAAAAAAAGGAAAGAAACATTAAATAAACAAAATTCGAAAATAAACGTAACACTAACGAAATAAAACACAAAAAACACGAGTAGGAAAACCTTCGAGGCAGTGGATGCGACTCGGGGATACCCTCCCTGAATCAGAGAGAAGGGAAAGGCCAGAGGACATACTGGAATCAATCTGAATGAAAGAAATGATAATTAAAAATGGAAAAGAAAGGAATAGATCAATTGGAACTATATCTAAACGGGCAGCAATCCTGTAAAGGAGGAGACTCTCGAGAATTACCAGTACTGCTGTACTCCAAAGACCCCTTCAGATGGCACGCGTGATGCAGCAGCGTCCCTCGGTCTGGCATGGGTATAGTGTATCGAAAATTGTGTGTGTACCTAGCCTTTTCGAATGGGAATGGGTGGAAGAGAGTGTGCCGTGCCGTGGGGAGTGGGGCGGACTACGACACTTGGCAACAAGTTGAATGCCACATGAAGCAGTGAAGCAGTGAAGCAGGAGTCCATCCCTGCCAGAGAGGAGAGAGGCATGGGTTCGGTAATATATACATCGTGTATATAAATGAATGAATGGACGGCGAATGGATGCACATACATAGATGGGTACATATATATATATGTATATACATATGTATATGGAGAATCGGCAATTGCTCTTTGATGTTTGTGTGTTTGCCGCAATATTTTCCACATATTCTCTTTACACATTCGCGCGCACTCGCGTGCACTCGTATTTCTTTGATTGTTTTGATGGATTCTATCACATTTGATGGACAGACAGATCGACAGATCGACGGATGGATGGTGGCAGGGGGCGGGCGGGTTGGTGTTGGGGGTTGTGGAGGTGCGAGGAAATTCTTTAGATAACCTCTGGATGGGTGCAACTGATGTGGCCGGGGGGGTCTCTCGACTTCTTACGCTTGAAACTTGAACTAGAGGTGTGACAGCCCCTTCCCCCCGCCCCCCTTTGTTTCCTCCCACCTTCTCGCTCACTTTCACTAGCCATTGAAACATTTTCTAGCTATTCTGCCTTTCAGCAAGCAGTGCAGAGCAATATTTACACCTAGAAAGCAGTGGATTTGATCAGGAAACCAGTTCATCTGCCTTGAAAGCTGTTCATTCCCAAGGGTACACCTTGCAAGCAGTGGTTTAATATGTTCAGCAGTTCCTACACTGATCCAAGCAGTGTTTTTATTGCTAGCAAGCAGTGCTTTCGTATGTAAATCCGTTCATTAACCTGCTAAGCAGTTCTTTTTTACGGATAAACCTCGTAAGCAGTTGTTTCACCCGTAAAGCAGTGGAATTTGGAATATCCCACCATTTCTCTTGCCCTCTCCCTGTACCTGCTTTTAGAGAGGCGCTCTCTCTCAGTGGATCCTTGCTCGCCTTTGTTTATCCCCACCTCTAGACCGCCTGTCCGTTAATCAGAGCTCCCCCGACTAATTCATATGCGTACATCTGTATATAGACAGACTTCCCGTATATGAGTGATTTATCGCGTTGATATCGTTGCTTGCATTGTACTTTTGTTTCTTCTTGTGTCGGCTTTATGTTCCTACTTGTACGAGTATATTGTATATTTTATATTTTTTATCGACTTTCGTTCTGCGAATTTCGATCGACAAAGAAATCAAGAATAAAAATTAAGTCTAGGCATAACTGTAATATATACAGATACATATATATATATATATATAAATGTATCTGTAACTGCACGTACAAATCGCAATGCCCCCGATGCGTGTGTCTTTCTTGATTTTTGCTCGACTCTTTTTTTTTTTTGTTATCGATTCTGATACTGATTCTAGTACAACAAAAGCCAGCCCCCATATCAAATCGTATCGTATCGTATCATATATAAAAGAGGTGTCGTCTAGCCCTCGTTTTCCGCCGTCTATTTGTTTGCTAGTGTCCCCCAGATATGGAACCACTGGGGCGGGCAGGGGGGATATGGCGTGGGGCTATCTCTTGAAATGAAATTGTAATGACAACAGGGCGAGATACGGATAGATAGGTACGATAGATAGGAGAACACCAGAATGAAAGGTGGAACAAGAGAAGGGAGTGTTCCCGCAATACCCTCTACCCTCCGCCCTCCACCCTTTATGGTTGGTATACTATTGCGATTCTCTCCTGGCAATCCTTTCAGAAAGTATTTTACGTTCTTTAATAGATTCTGAAAAAAGGGGGACTGCGCCTATATCTTCTCTGGCTATGGAAAATTACGTGTACCCTTCTGATATTTACGGTGGCGTTCCATTCGATTGATATACGATTCTGATTAGAACAGGAGTGGCTCTTCCCCACAATAATCCCCCACTCGAATTCCCCCCATACTGATACAAAAGATCTTTTGTTCTAATCTTATCGAATTCGAATGGAATTTCTTGGAACATAAATTGTCATTTCCCCTTTCCTGCTTGAATCGAACTCAAAAAGTGAACAAACGAAAGGAAATGGAATGGATAGTAAGCGGCTAAGCCACACTGGAAGAGAGAGAAAATAGGGGCAACCATTTTTGACATCTGCTTGAGAGGATTTGTGATGATTCTGCGTATTCTCTAATATCTTATAGTTTTTGGATAGATTTAAAATAACAAAAAAAAAAAAATTAATTTTAAAATTATACAAATTAAAAACAACAATTAAAAATTATAAAAATACACAAAAATTATCAAAAATATAAAAGAGGTAAAATATAAAAATAATTTAAATGTAAAAAAATAAAATAAAAAAATAATATAGAAAAAAGTATATTAAACAATATATAAAAGATATAAAAGAAAATAAATAAAAAATATAAAAGAAAATATATAAAAAAATATATACAAAAATACATTTTAATGTTAAAAATTATTTATATAAAAAAAAATATATGTATAAATTAAAAAATATATACATGTGAAAAATAATATAGAATGAAATAAAATATAAAATAACAAATATTAAAAAAATAAAATAAAAAATAACAACTATTAAAAAAATAAAATATAAAATAAAAAATATTTAAAAAATGAAAATATAATACAAAATATTAAAAAAAAATATAATATAAAAAAATATATAAAATAACAAATATTCAAAAAATTAAAGAAAAAAAATAAATAATAAAAATTATAATAAATACCGAAAATAATCAAAAATACAACCCACATATAAAAAAAAACACAAAAACAAAATACAACAATAAATGGATAAGATCGTTGTGACATCCAGTAGCCTTTTTAAGTGGACGTCGCATGTTCCATCCACAGCATTAAAAAACCAGAGAGGATACATCTCGTGCAGAAAAGGACCAAAGCAAGGTTTCATTTTGTCAACTCTGTTACCGACCACTTTTTTTCTCAGCTTTGAATGCATTTTGAGCTTTGTTCTTGTGTGATTTTGGACTCCTACTTCTCTCTTAACTCAAAAGAGAGAACTGCAACGAGAGGCAGAACTAAAGGGCAGTACAGAGAGATAGAGAGAGAGAGAGGGGGGGCGGGAGAGGCAGCTGCAATCTGATTGATCCGTGGCCCTGATCCAGCGATTATTCTTATTTCCATTAGCCACCACATCCCCATACACCCCCCACCACCCGATTAATAGGCTGTTTTTGTTTTCTTTCAGCCGTCTTTTTTCTACTTAATTCTCATTTAATCTCGTTTTGGTTTCGGATTGTTGTTTCTGTGACGCCCCCCGAAACAAAAGAAAACAACTTTGATTGATGTAATTCTGCGGATCTCTCTCTCTCTCTCTCTCTCTCTCTCTGTGTTCCTCTTCCCTTCTCTACTGCTTGGACGTTCTGTACTTTTACCGTTCGTTTGCTCATTACACGCCTGTTCTACCTTCATTCGCTCTCCACTGCTAGTCCTCTGCTCCAATCTTCCATGCCATACGGGCGATACGACGGACGATACGGTTTTCGTTTTATTTCTTTTGGGCTTCTTCTTTGTTTGGTTTTTTGTTTCTTTCTTTTTTTGTATACCCTGTATTTTTTTAAGAGCGAGTGATGTGGATCTTGAAATCACTCTATTGAAAATTTTCTGATTTTTAAATGAAATATTTTTCATATTATTTATATTTTATTTTTGATAATTTTCTTATTTAAATTGCAATTTTTTCATATTTAATTTAAATATTTTTCAAACAAATTGAATATTTTTTATATATTTTAAAGTGTTTTATATTTAGATTAAATATATGGGCTTAATTAAAAATACTTTTTAATGCTTTTATGTTTAAATAAAAGGGAATTCAATTGAATTTCCTTATATTTGTATTTTAAACTCGAATATTTAATTTAAATTTTGATTGCCATTTTTAAATGGAGTGTTTGCAGGAGTTTTATACGATAGATCTATAACATTGTCTTTTAAAAATCATTATGATTCCATTTTCGTTGTTGGGCTAGATATATCACATCTGCTAGATATTCTAGGTATCTTCTAGTCCGGAAGATTCTCTCTGGTTTCTCCCACTCGCGCAACGAGTAGTGCAAAACAATCAATGTAATTGTGTTATCAACGATAGCAAGGCAAAGGAAAGAACCGAAAAGGCAACAACAAAACACTAGAAAAGCTGTTAAGTAAAGTCGTCAATAAATAAATAGAGAGAAAAGAAAAAAAACTGAGCAACTGATTCCTCTGTTTGTTTTGTTTGTCCGTGATATCATATTTTATTAGGCGGAAGAACAATCAATTTCCATGCCTGTCGATGTGGGGAGGAATCTCTACATTGTTTTTATTTTTTGCTTAAGAAAACAACCAACAACATGCATGTCGTGTGCATGAAAAAAACCCCACATACATGTCGTGTGCATGAAAAAACCCTACAAAGATGTCGTTGTATATTGATGATCGACTGCAAAAAATAATGTCCAAAATACATGTCGTGTGCATGACCGCTGCCGTTAAGGGTTTTTTCTGGTTGCTGGGTAGTGCACCACCCTGCTGCCTCGCTCAACCTTCAATCGTCTATCGCGTTTCCATTTGCTGATAACTCTGATATATAGGTCGTTTTATGATGTTGTTTTTGTGCCAAACGTCAAAAAAAAAAAAACCAGAAGCCAAAAGTCAGTAGCCGGCTAAAACACTCATGTTTTCTGTTTTTAATGATTTGCCATTCTGTTTCTTTTCGGTTTTACTTGAAGATTATCTGTGCTGCTGGTCTCCCACTCCCCCAACCTCTGCCCCCCTCCCTATGTGTACAAGTACGATCGTATATCTATTGCCTTGAATGGCTTGTGACACACTTGAGCGAGCGAGTGAGTGAGTGAGTGGTGCGGTGGAGAGCCGCAGAAACCACTTTGACAATTGCAATTACCAGTAACAAAAAAAAAAAAAAAAAATGGGGGGAGAATGGGGCAATTATAGAGTATCTTTGTATCTCTCTATCTGTATCTGTATCTGTTGCTCTGTTGCTCGTAATTACATATGTTTTAGCTCTGAAATTATTATTGTCTGTCTGTCGTGCAGTGCGGTTTCTCGTTGTTTAATTACGAGACGTAAAAAGCAAATGAAGAAATATATATAAAAACAAATCTTTAAATTAGCAGGAAATCATACAAAGACAGACAGGGAGAGGGGGAGAGAGAGAGGGAGAGGGAAAGGCAGAGAGACATATGTAAATCCTGTGGCAAGTCAAGGACGCTGGACCCTTCACTGGGCCAGCGCAGGGCCTTTGACCTTATCGCTGGGCCAATTAAATGGAACTCCCAGGGGTACCATGGGGTCATGGACCCAACAGACGGCAACAGCAGGGGGTGGCAGCATTTGAACTATGAGAAAAGAGTGCCACTACACCAATTATGCGATTGAATAGCTCTTGTATATCGTTCTAGACTCTAGATGGAATGGGAAATGGTTTCCCCACTCAATATTCAATATGGATGGTACTTCTGTGGCCCCCTACCCAACCTCTGTTGACTATTTTTTTAAAAATTAAATGGAAGGATACAGCAAGCACAGGACCGGATTTAAAGCGACGAAGGGCCACAGAAAATGTTTTAGAATTTCGATTAAAGGATGATCTGATCATTATCCAGAGGGGTCACTGTTTCCATCTCCACGATGATGTGATATCCCACCATCTTTCTGTCAATGACATTTGGGGAAACGCCCCGCCCCGCTGAATGGGGGTATTAACCCTTTCCTTGCCCCATCTGTTTGTTTTGGCCTTTAACAGAAAAAAAAAACATTAAAAGTTGCTGTATTTTTATTTCTATTTCATTTTTCGTTTTCATTTCTCTTGGGCTTGAAAGTTTTTCTCGTTTTGTTTTTTTTTTTTTTTTGTGAGGCGGCAGGCGGCAACAAACTGTGGAACGACAAACTCTGTGTATCGTCATTATATCAGGGATCATTATGATCATCCCCATATGTCCGATTACAGTTAGTTGAGTGCTTTTTAACAGCTTTTTACTGGAGCTGAAAAAACACCAAAGCTTCAAAAAAACAAAAACCTTTTACAGCTTTAATTACAATGCATATAAAAAAAAAAAACAAAAACAAAACAAAAAAACAAGAAGAAATACAGCCTCAGCCATAACTCGCGTATGATCGTGTGTCCGCTGGACATTGACCATCAAATCGGTGGCGAGGAGTTGGGCGGAGAGGGGCGGGGCGGGGCGGTGAAAACTGAAAACTGTAGCAGCAGGCACGCCTCGTCTCATTTGCCACATGAACCTCCTCGTCACTCATTCGCATGACGACACAGAAAAACCGCCCCCCAAAAAGTAAGATTTTTGTTGCTGTTTCGTTTCTAGGGTTTACTGATCTCTGACCTTTTCGTAATACTTGGGCTTTAAAGTGGGGTTTTCCACCAGCAAAGCTATGAAGAATTTGCTTCCATTTATTTTTGTATACAAGAATGAACTGCCATGCTCTTTGATCTAATGTTTCTAAGCATTAGTTAAGGAATGTCAGATGGAACCATTGCAAAAAAAATTAAATTAAAAAATAAAAAATATTATGGTTCTCTGTGGTGAATTTTCTATGGATTGGATTCGGAATACCTAAAGATTTGCTACAAATGATCATAAAAATACATAAAAACACCCATAAATAAAATACATATTCCTTCGGTACTTTAATATTTTATACCTAAATACAGATTAAATAAAAATAAAAAAAATATATATATAAAAATAAATAAAAATATAAAAAAATAAATATAAATAAAAAATAAATATAAATAAAAAATAAATATAAATAAAAAAATAAATATAAATTAAAAAATAAATATAAATAAAAAAATAGATTACAAAAATAAAAAATAAATTTTAAAAATAAACCATAAATTAAAAAAAAACAATAAATTAAAAAAAAAATAAATTAAAAAATACACTCCTTTGTTACTTTAAAATAAACAGAAATAGTACGTGCATAAAATATTGAATTTTATTTAATTAATATTTAATTTAAATATGAAATATATTGATTTTTTAATATTAAATATATTTATATTTTTTAAATATATTTAAACCAAATTTCTTAATATTTACATATGTCCTCACACTTTTTTATTCCTGGAGAAAATATACCCAATACTTGGTATATTTCACAGTTTTTTCTCTAGGTGTATTTTAAGGACTTTTTATCGATCAATATCTATCCGCTCCCATATCTAAAAGTATTTTAGTATTTTGTTCCATCTTTATTTAACCACGAAATTTCCTCATTTCAGATCGTACTACTCCATTGGGGATCCATGGGATAAGCAGTGCAAAAACTTATTCTAGGGAAAGTAAATATGATAATATCCAGCGCTACGATGGGCCTCGTGGCGCCAAAGCGCCGTTTGTTTGCAACGCATCTCAGACGCTAAAAGCCAAAGAGATAGAATAATAATAGTAGGAGCCGCAGTCGCAGCGGTGGGCCAGTGCCAGGGCCAGGGCCAATACCAGCACCAGCACCAGCACCCCCCATTCCGAACGCCACCCGCCCCCACCCACAAATGAGGAGGGGTGGGCAACGACGGGCCAACAACAGGTTGAGGAGCACATACATAGGCAAAAGCCCACAACAAAATCAAAAGCAAATGCCAGAGCAAAGGCAAAAGCAAAAGCAACAAAAACACGACAAATAGAAAGAAGCAGACAAAATAAAACAGAGAAAACCACCAAAACCGCAGAAACAACAAGCAGAGAAGCCACCGAAAGAGAGCGGCAGACCAACCGACCGACCGACCGACCGACCGGGCAGGCGTGAGAGTAAAAGAGGGAGAGAGTAATCCAATCAAAAACCAAACACAAACGCAGCAGAGCAGCAGCAGCCGAGCGGCAGCGACAGCAAAATGTTACAAAACTCGAACGCAGCTGCAGCGGCACAGGCAGCGGCGCAGGCTGCATCGGCCGTGGCCACACCATCGACTGCAGCAGCAGCGACAGCAACGGCAGCAGCAGCGGCGGCAGCGGCAGCAGCAGCAGCAGCGGCAGCGGCGGCGGCTAATAATGCTGCAATTGCCGCCTCATCCATACAACCGAAGCTGATTGTCATACGAAGGCGTCCATATCAGGGCTTCGGCTTTACGCTGCGTCACTTTATTGCCTATCCACCGGAAGATGATGGCAACGCTGCAGCGGCCGCTGCGTCGGCCGGCGTCACCAGCTGGTCACAGGTGAGAAACAGTGGGAAAGGGAACAGGGCAGACCTTGCGAAAGGAAACGAAGAGAGCGAGCGAGCGAGTGATTGAAAGAGAGCGCCGACTGCGCTGGCGCGCCGGTCAAGCAGAGAGGTGCAATTAGTCATCCGACTGCCGCTGCCCGTCCACTTTTGCTTTTTTTTCCTTTCCTTCTTTCTTTCCCGCATGCAAATTTCGTGTGACAGAGAGGGAGAGCGTAAACAGGCTTGCAGGGAGTAAACTTTCAATGCTGGAGCACAAACTCTTCTGCCGGCTCTGATGACGATGCGCTCTGTCGCGTTACGTGAGCGGCGACAGCGGCAGCGGCAGCGGCAGCGGCAGCGCACGCGCGACTTATTCAAATTGCGACTATTTTGTGTTGCTTTCTTTTTGCTTTTCATTTGCGAGCGACGATGCCTTACAGCAGCGGGCATATGCGGTTTATCAAGAGGTTTGCCCAGGTGCCCACTTGGTGCGGATTAATATAAATATTCGGGACTAGGTTTTTCTTCTACATATCGAAGCAGAAGAAGATCCATTGAAAGGGTATTCCGAAATCCATATTTCTCTTCACATGCGCCTCATTTTTTGTTGTATTTTGTTTTTGCACTAATTTGCGTTTTGTTTTTGCTTTTTAATATTGAAAATCATAGCCCCCGTTCCTGCTCGCTCTCTCTCTCCCTCCCGACACTCTCTTTAAGCTGCCGTTACACGATACCTTTTCCACCGACGCTTTTTTTGTGGTCTGTAAGGGTTTTTGAGTATAAAAATATACATATTATTTTTGATCGATGGAGTGGAAGGTTTGTTTTTGCCAATCGATGAACAAAGTGTCGGTGGAAGGCGTACGATGGAGCTGGATCAGCGGCACGCTCTCTCGATCCCAACGGCGGGGCTCGGCTCTTGCTCTCTCGCGCTCGCGCGCGCTCTCTCTCTCTTCGCGCTATCCGCTCTCCTGGGTGAATGCGCTGTTGTTGTTGTTTTTTGTTTCACGATTTATGTGCCTTAAACTGTTGTTGTTTTCTCTCTGTTTTCTGCTTTTTGGTCTTCATTTCTTCGTCGCTTGTGTGTAGGAAGCATCCACTGGAGGTGGCAGCAACAGCAACAACAGCAACAGACACAGCCACAGCGGCAGCAGCAGCAGCAATAGCAACAGCAACAGCAACAACAGCAACAGCGCTGCTGCCGGAATGGAGCCGCCACCAACATCACCGACATCGCTGCCGCCATACCAGGTGAAAGCGATGGAGACCATTTTCATCAAAGAGGTGCAGGCGAACGGACCGGCCCACTATGCGAACCTCCAGACGGGCGACCGAGTGCTGATGGTCAACAATCAGCCGATTGCGGGCATTGCCTACAGCACCATCGTTTCGATGATCAAGCAAACGCCGGCGGTGCTCACGCTGCACGTTGTACCCAAGGAATGCGATGTGCTACAAATGGTGAGCAGAAGATGATGATAAATATATAGATATATATATATATATATATATTCTATGTATCTAATCTATTACCCCTTATCTCTATCTCTCACTCTCTCTGTAGCACTATACGAGCATTGCCCATACGCCGGAATCGAATCGGTTGACAATGTCAACGCACTCGCCATCGCACGGGCATGGGCATACGCTGCTGGCCAATGGAACGATCAATGCCTCCTCCGCCGCCGCCACCACAATCCAAAAATCCACATTTCCACAACAACAACAACAACAACAGCAGCAACAACAACAACAACAGCAGCAGCAACAGTTGATCTCATATCCCGCTGTGGCTGCCACATCATCGCCGGCATCCTCGCCGCATCAGCATCAGCATTCACATACGTATCCGCATTCGCATTCGCATCCGCATCCTCTTCAATCATATCCTTCACATGGACATGCACCGCCCCTGCATGGCGGTAGTCGATCTGCCAGCATTAGCAGCACCACCAGCGGAGGAGTCGTCTCCATGAGTCATTATCATCAGCAGCAACAACAACAGCAGCAGCAGCAACAACAACAGCAGCAGCATCATCATCGTCATCCGGCTCTCAGTGGCGGCAGCAGTAGCATTGATTTCGGTGATATGGCCCTGGGCCTGCGTCAGCATCAGCATCTCTATCAGCAGCAGCAGCAGCAGCATCATCAGCTGCTCTCAACCGGCGGCGGCAGCAGTGGCGCCTTCATGCGGTAAGTCAATAAACTTTGTTGTTCCCACCCCCTCCCCATACACCCCTCCCCCCCCACACACACAAATGAAAGAAAGAAACATTTGGATTACATCAGACTTTTGATCTAGAAACAGATTCATTTTGTAAGCCACTAACAATTTAAACGGCAGGGCCTGCCAAAAAAAAGGGAAAGGGAAAAGAGTTACAAATAAATTAGGCCTTAACAATTGGTCCTCACCTGAAGATGGAAGATAGAGTTATAGAGAATTTAAGAAGGCCACCATAGAGCCGCTGGATCCAACCAATTTTGAATGAGAATTGGGACTTAAGGATGCAACATCATGCCATCGAAATGCTTGGCAATGGGAATGGATACCACAAAGAAAGCATAGCTCTTGATTATGTCCCAGACGAGCGGCTCGTTGTACAGTACACTGCAAATAAAGCGAATCTTGCGAACACGGCTCGTCAGATCAATCATATTGCGACTGTACTGTAAAGAGAGAGAAACAAAACTAAGACGGAGCCAGTCTTCTAATTGATATTCTTGGCCCTTACCTGCTGGTGGCTTTTCGGCTAGATATTTGTAAGAACTATTATTTGTATTTTGTGTGTGAATTGTTGTGAGACTGAGACAGAGAAGTGTTGTGCTTTGAAATATTTACCAGGGATTACTTGATTATCCAATTTCCAAACCACATCAAACATTAATTGAATAAATATTTGGTCTAATTAATGGATAATCATCATTATCCAGCCAATGGCCATTGAGTTTTGAGCTCTGTTCCAAGAATGATGTGTGGCATTGGATCTCTGGGTGGAAAGTGTTAAATTTCAATGTGACATCCGGCCTCTGAATGGCCTTGACAAATATTTAGCTACAAATTGGAATTGTAATTTTGATTGAGCATTTCCGAATAATTGAATAAGTGCTCGAAAGAAGGCACATTAGAGGAAATTTGAGCATGAGAGGAGCATGATTGCTATCAGAATACAAGAGCATAAAAGTTGGCATTAAATGGGATAAAAAAAAGGAACTATTTCTACCAAGAATACAGAGATCTATGCATGTGCAAATGTAAGTAACAGGAATGGTGATGCATATAGGAAATAGATCAAAGACTCCTAATTCGCTGCGCAAATTTCCCATAATTGAACGGCATACATTCGTTACAAGTGATCTCAGTGTTTGTTACAATGAAATCCCACAAAGATATAAGACCGTGTAAAAAAAGACAGTGATCGAATACGCAAAAAAACGAAAGAGAAACAAATATGTACAGATTCTCTTTATGCTCTTTCTGGTTTTCCTTTGGTTTCTAGCTGTTTGTGAGCTGTGTGTGTTTTTATATATTTGTGTTGTTATTTTAAACCGTGTTAAATCGAATAAAACCCTGTACAAATTTAAAATTTTTGATTTTCTAACCGTGTTATTTCAAAACCGTGTAAAAAAAGACCATGTAAAAACAAAATTAGGTGTATATCGGAATATGATACAATACTATGGTATGTCTGAAGAGTCATTTGAACATCGAATGGCAGTACATACTAGAGGTGTCTAAACAAGTGTCTTACAACCCATGAATTTGAATGACGCAGAATTCCGTATGTTCCCATGTAAAAATCCCCGGTTGTTTGTCTGGCGTGTCATGGGAGAAGTCCCCACCACCCAGGACACTGTCATTCACGATTCAGGCAGGTTTCATTGGGAGACAGGTTCAAAAGCCACTCTTGTGGCTTTACCATTGAAATGTACAGGCTTTACGCATTTTACTATTTATATATTTTGAGTCTTCAAGTGGCAACCATTGTTTAAACGGCTGTTCCACAGGGTATCCATGCGCCGTAAACATCTTTTGTGGATGTTTAGCTTTAAGATTTCCCCCAGTTTCATTGATGGGCTGGCACTTCGATGTAGAAATATTTCTGCATTCAGTATTCCTCTGTCCGCCAGAAACCTAAAATTTAAATTAAATTATTATTAAGATTTCTGTAGAATATTAAGGCATGTGAAAATGAACAAACTTTCTGCATGAATCCTGGACCTCCTCCTGCAGCTTCAGATGTGTGTGCATGTGTGATGAAAAAAGTGGCCAAAACCAATCAGATCTGAAACAGAAACAGAAACAAGCAAACTCTCAATACACGAAATGTTTTTCGCAATTTCTGGATGGAGGGGAAAAAGAGCAGAGAAAATCAGGCTGCTGATGAGCTAAATGACATTATTAATGTCATAACAACAACCCAACGAGAACGGAACGGAACGGAATGTAACGAACATGCGAATAATTAAAGACAATTGTAAATGGAAGACTGTACGAAATGCATCAGACCCACAAAACCCTGGTCACTGGATTCTACCGCCGCCAGTGAAGTCCAGTTTTTTGCTTTGTTTTTTTCTGTGGCAATAATTTATATGAGGGGCATACAGCCCCAACCCCCAACCCCCAACACCCATCTCTCGCCCATGGCAATTATGGAAAACCCGACAAAATATGTTGGGGTCTGTCTTTGTGTCCGCCCCTCCCTTCTGATTTGTATTTTTTTTGGGTGATTTCATCAGAATTTCTCTTCAAACGATTACTCTCGTCTCATCTCTCGTCTCTCGTTTGGCATACATACGAGTATTTTCCAACCATTGTTTTCCCCATCGCATCTGTACGGAATGAACATTTATATGCCATGCGTGTACATTTGCCTCTGGTATGTATATTTCATTCTATATTTGGTCAGTGATGGAATAAATCCGACTCCAGGCTTCAAACAAAAAGAACAACAAGAACATATAAAAGGTAATTGATTACTTGAGGAATAAACAGATAATTGATAGAGAAAGAAGGCACAAAGCAGGAAACTTCTAGTCAGAATCTCTGGTTTAAATACTCCCAGAAGCAAGTCTGAGTACGAGGAAGGCTCTTGGAAACCGCTCTTCCGAACCGCTGCATAGCGGTCGTCTCTCCGTAGATCGGACAAGGTCGTACTCACTCCAAACATGTTATCTCTCCAACCTTTGGCGCTAACCTTTACCAACTACTTCTCTCCTACGTTGTTCACGGTTTACATTTATCTTTGCTGGGAAATTTGTCACGTTTTTCTCTCAATGTGGCTTTTTTCTCCCCTCCAAACATGATGTGTGGCGTGACGTAGAGCAGAAATAGAGATTGCTCAATAGCAAAACTTACTTTCTCCAGAACTTCGGTACGTGTAGAACGGAGCGAATGGGAAAGGAGGCATACAATAGTTCCTCCTTCGTGGCATAAATAAAACTCGTAGATCTTCCACAAAAGAACGAACTACAATCGGTTGAGATCCGAAAAGCTCTCGGTATGCTTTTACCTAAGCTGACAAAAGGGTTTGCTAGCGAGTGTCTAGTAGAGCCCTGCATGAACGGGCGAACGAATCGATTCGTTGGGATTCGGGGGACTCGCTTCGAATCGCTCGCCCAAAACGGACTGAACGAAGCAGCTCAGATCCGAACGAGAGAGTACATAGAGAGAACGAGTAAGCAGTACACAGCAGGCAGAAGCCTGAAAATATGTGTTTTTTGTGGGTGCCGATTACGCGACATGTTTGTGCATGCACAATAGCAATCTCCATGTGTGTAATAAAGTTGGACATGCGATGATTTCTCCGACGAATCCCTGCAGAAACATGTTAACGATTCATATTTGGTTTCTAGGGATTCGAGGTGATTCGAACGCATTAAAGGGGAAACGAGTATAGCTGTGATTCTATGAATACTGTGGATTCAGGCAGAGCTCTTGTGAAAGAATCTAAGCGGTGACACTCGGCCGAGAAATGCCTGTGTGTGTGAATGGTTAATGGTCTCCTTTTCTTGTCGTTTTCCATCCACTCTTTCGAGCTGTAACTGTACGCAAAATGTGAGCGAAACAAAGTGGTCTAAACAATTTCCCACTTATTCATTTTTCACGTCCATCAACCATGCTAAAGGGGCTCCAATGTGAGATTTGTGTGTGTTTGTGGGGGCCCGTGGTCGTTGCCGCATATGAATTATTGAGAATGAATTATTTTAATATGCAAAACGCAGTATCGAACATTTTTCACCCTTTTAGCGACCCTCCTACCCCGTTCCCCTGTGCCCCTGGCCATAATCCAATGGCCCTGCCGTCGTCGTCGTCTCACATTGCGTATACGCAGCGTTGTTGCATATGAATATGAATAAATAAATCAATTAATATACAGTAAAAAGTGCAGCAACAAAAGCAATAACACAACTCATTGACTAATGAAGAAAGAGTCAGTTGATAGAGAGTCGCAGAGGGGGAAAGAGAAAGAGAGAGAGATAAAAGCTACTGCAATACCTTGTACAGAAATCGGAGTGTAAATGGATATACCCGATACTCGACACCGACACCGACACTGGCACCCCCCCGAAAGCCCCAGTATTTCGCCCGAACAATACGCAATAACAATAGCATTTTTTGTATATATATATATATATATATATATTTTTTTTTGTTGTAACTTGCCGACGCGCGTCACACGAATATTTGTTACAGCGCGCGCGCGCGTTTGTTCCTCTATTGTTAAACAATTACGAGAAATATTTAATTGAATTTTGTATGGGCGACGCACAAAAAAGCAGAATCAGTGGGGAATCAGGGCAGAAGAAGCGAAGAACTGGTGGGATCTGACCAGAGGAAGAAGCAGTGGCAGCGAACAGAAGAAGCAGTGGGATCTGCCAGTGGAAGCGGACAGAAGAAGCAACGAGATCTGCCAGAGGAAGAAGCAGTGGAAGCGGACAGAAGAAGCAGTGCGATCTGCTAGAGAAAGAATCAGTGGTAGCGGACAGAAGAAGCAGTGAGATCTGCCAGAGGAAGAATTAGTGGAAAGAGCAAGAACAAGCAGTGGGATCTGGTGAGAAGAAAGGGCAGCTAATCTGTATCTGGCAGAGTAATCAGAAAGATCGGATAGAAGAAGCACCTGCTGAATCTGAACGAATAGAAGAAGCAGTATATTCATGGAAGACAAAGCAGTAGCCGGCCTCTGCCAGAGGAACAAGCAGGGATATCAGATACGTACGGCACAGTGAATCGTTTTATTTTACCGATCTTAAGCAAAAATCATACATTTTCTGAGGAAATATTTTCTATGTAGAGGGGCACTAGGGAGGACTATACGTCGTACTTACCTGTTGATGATGCTTCCTTTTGGCGGTGGAAAGTGCAAAATCCAAGCAGTTTAGGCTGTGTTCAGCAAGCAGTGGCTTGTGCTAGAGATAAGAGAATCCGTGCAATCAAAGCAGTTCAAGAAGGCAGAACAAACACTGCCGGCGAATAGAAGCAGTGCAGACGGGCAGAAAATTGTACAGCGGAAGCGCCGACAGAGGCAGTGACTGCAGGCAGCAACAGTGGCAGTGGCAGTGGCAGCAGCAGAGGCAGTGGCAGAAGCAGAGGCAGTGGCAGCAGTAGCAGAAAGGAGGGGGCATACATACATAGGTCAAATCATTCGGCTATCAACCATGAGAGGGGCGGTATTTCGTTGGTACAGCGGGGGCGTCTGAGGTGCGCGGAAAGGAGATGGCAAATAAAACGAAGAACCACGCCCACGCCCAGGAATGCATTCATCGAGATGTGTGCTACGACGCAACCAGACAGCAAGACACCACAACAGACTCTCCCATCCATTCAGAGAGAGAGAGAGAGAGTGAGGTTGGGAGAGAGATTCCTATACCCTGTGTTCCACTTTGCAGCCCTTGGGGCATATGGGTTTCCACTGTTGATGATCCAGTAAAAGATCTTTGAGGTATTACATGTACCATCCGATGGGCATTACGAGCGCCATAGAGAATCCCCGCGAATCGAAAAACAAAATACATGTCGTGTCCAATCTTGAATTTCTACAAATTGTAAGATATGGAGCTTTTGTTTGAAGGAGTAGCTCATAATAAACCACTAATCATCTCCTAAATAAAGCAAAACAAGAACCAAAATTTCTTCTATCGATTGTAAAGAGTAAAGATAGAACCATTTGGATTATCTTTGGACACTCACCAAATACTTTAGGCGGAAGAGAGTGCTTTTAAAAGGGGGGTATGCCATGGTCCCAAACGTATATGTTGTCAAATGTTTGTCCCTACATTAAGATGGAAATTGAAACGAGTTCCGATTGAGTTTGGAGTAGCTGTCGTGCCCTTCGGCATGTGTACTTCAGGGGCACCAAGTACGAGCTCGCAAGTACATACGCGATTATAAGTACGAGTAAGTATTTATTAACATGGGTACAAACAGATGGATGTACTACACTGTACAGTACTCGCACTCGTATCTTATGCGCATATGTAAGTAGGTATCTAGATAATTGTATAATGGCAACACGTTTTTCTTGTGCCTGGATCCACCGTCAACTTTTTCGCTGCTGCAGACGTTGTTGCTGCTGTTTTGGGTTTCACGTTGGCGTTGCCCCTGCCGCTGCCGCTGCCTTGTCCGTGTCCCAAACAGAAGTTGACCTTCAATATGGAATACTCGCACTTGTGTGCTAGTGCGCGGGTACTTTGAGTACTTACACACAACTGTACCGCTCTATAACGCATTATCCTTCCACGTGCATTCATTCGTTTTTGTTTGCGCATTTATAACTCGACTGATTGATTGATTGATTGATGGGTGGCGAAAATGTCGACACCCCAAAAGCAGAGCAGCACAAGAGCAAAATCCATAACAAAATTTCAACAATGCGTGTGGCATATGCATGTGCGCGCACAGTGGCATGTGTGCTCCTCTTCCACCTCCTCCTCTGGATGCGATGCGGTGTATCTTGTGCAACAAAATGTCAACCGCATCTTTTGTCGACGGTTTTCCATGCTGCCCAATTAGTTATCGATACGAAACCGCATGTCAGGTCATCTCTTTCTTTATTTAGTTCATCATTCGTGAATATTTCTCCTACCGATGGGTGATGCTGCATGTCGCATGATTTGGTTTTCTTTCTCTACTTAATGTTTCCTTAATGATACATCAAATGATCTTTGATTGATCTGGGATTAGTTCTGTTATTCCACCGATAGGTGATGCTGCAAGTCGCAAGTCATTCGGTGCATTCGTATTTAATTTGCATGGTAAATTTCTATGAATATTTGTTTATTTATTTAATGCAAATTCCATTTAAAAATCACTCAACCAACTGCGACAGCTGTGGCATTTGAGGGCTTAAGGATTTTTCTAGATTTTTCACCTGAAACGAAGGACCGGCTATGGCAATGCCAAGGGCTTTTCGAGTTCTACAGAAATTCCTTCTTTCTTTATGCGGCTCTGGTGACTGGTAGCTGTAGTTAAATTGTGTAATTAGGAATTATTAGTTGATTCTATGAAATGAAAATAAGACTGCATTCCAGGCAGAGTTT
This sequence comes from Drosophila miranda, assembly GCF_003369915.1. Classification (NCBI taxonomy): domain Eukaryota; kingdom Metazoa; phylum Arthropoda; class Insecta; order Diptera; family Drosophilidae; genus Drosophila; species Drosophila miranda. The sequence goes on from NC_046673.1 coordinate 14,564,895, forward strand.
TAGTTACGGAAGGAAATACTCGTTGAAGTGGGTTCTCTTCCCCTTGCAGCCCACTGTGCATTATTACAAATTTAAATACTTGTTTTTGCATTGACCATTACGTATACGTATGCTCAAGTATTGGGTATTCTACCCCCTAGCCACACCTTGTGCCACTCCACACTCCACACTGCACTGCACTACATCCACATTCCATTCTATCTCGCTCTCGCTCTGCATCCATTGCCCACTGGCACTGGCAGTGGCACTGGGCAAATAAATAAACAAAGTTAATGGGGGTGGAGAGGAGTACTGGGTCGCCCAGTATTTGGCCAGTCAGTCGGTGGACACTGATAGTGATTCCCGAACGAGCAGTAGATGTCGCCTGCTGCATATCGCCGGCTCTCGCCCATCCTTCTGTTGTGCAAAAACCCATTCTGTGGGCAGTTGTCACACTCCTCTTTCTTTCACTCTTAATATTTATTTATCTTTTTATTGGTTATAAAATATTAAATAAACAAAAATAAACCCACAAAGAAAGAACGAAATCAAGAAGAAGAAAAAACGAAAGATGAGTGGCAAAGAAAAGCGAGCATCGGTCGGGTGGCCTAGGGATGGGGCACTGGATAGGTGGGACACTAATGGGAGAGCACGAGCCTCAGGGGAAACCACGTGGTTAACATCTACCTAAAATAAAGGTAAATCTATGATATGGTAGCCGAAATATCCTTGTAAACTAATTATTTTCTGGAGCCAGATTATTCAGGGACAAATCATTCAGGGACATCTATCTAGTACTATCTAGAAATCTAGCAATAAACGTGTGTGTTACTGTATCAACGATTAACGAGTACATCTATCAATAAGAGCATCAATGAACGAGTACCAAATATATCAACGAGTGCATCTTTTAATGAGAAAATATATCAACGAGTACATCTATCTAAGAACGAGTATATCTTTCAATCTATCAACGAGTACATACAACGAGTATCTATCAACGAGTACACACAAAGATTATCTATCAACTAGTATACATACATACTTTCTGTCTATGGCTCTATATTTTTCATAAGGATGATCGGTTAACATTTTTTTAACCATCAAAATTATGAAAACTGTATCATAATTTTCAGACATTTATCATGCATTCATATATATATTTTATTGATTGCCAAAACATTTGTGTGTGTGTGTGCTCATCCTCATCTGTTGAATAGCTTTCGAGTGGGTTTAAGTAGATCAAATTTACGTGTGAGGGGATGAATGGCTTGGAATGGGAAACGTATGAACTACGACGAGTACGAGTACGAGGACGATGGGATTATATGCGCAAATGTTATATGAGAAGTCCGAGTGTGGGCGTCGTGCGTTGTGGCGCCGGTTCGCCGGTTCTCGTGCTGGTTCGGTTTCCGCGATGTTGATAACCCGACCCGAGCGCCCATCTCTAGCCGGTGGGTCGCCCGTACGTACGCCCGTTGTGCTGCGCTGCCCACTCAATGGGTCTCTTTCAATTGACAGAGCTCTGAGCCTCTGACTGCGCTGCGCCACGCCATGCCATGCCACTCTGCTCTGCTCTGCTCTGCTTACACCTCCGCCACCGCCTCTGCCAGTCTCTCCCATTGGCAGTGGCAGTGTCTCCTCTGCTCGGGTTCGTTTATCCGCTGCTGCTGCTGCTTCTGCCTCGGTCCGCAGTCCTCAGTCCTCAGTCGCGCCGTCTCTCTGCCGCTTAATATGAATTTCATACATGCACACACAAAGCCAATTTCTGTTTATTTTTTTCTCGTATTTTTTTTTTTTGTATTTTTGTATTTTTTTTTTTTTTTTTATTTTAGTTGAGCTGCATGGACTCTGCGCTGTTTAGTTTAGTCGACAACGGCAAGCGGAGCGCGCAGATTTCATATTTTTGTGATTCGCGGCAAGCAAAATATTTGTTACATTTCCAGACTTTCTTTTTTGTTTTTTTGTTTGTTTTTTGTTCTTGTATTTTGCCAACTATTTTGTATTCTTTTGATTGGGTCGGGCTGGGGGATCTCTTGTGAGTTTATTTTGCGCTTATATTTGTTGTTCCATCCATTTGTTTGTTTATAGATTTCCTCTCGTACTCTTTGATTTATTATGCTATGCAAATACCGTGGTGATTGCCTTTTGTTTGTTGAAGTGATAAAAGAAAAAAGTGTGATCAAAGAGGAAACAGAAAAAACCCACAGGAAACCATCAGCTTCAGAGACCTTGAAATATACATACACTAGACATCAGATACAGATCAAAAGTTCAAGTGTTTTCCAAAAAATCAACACTATCCATATAGGGCACACGCTTGGAATTCCTAACGACTGAATGGATAGGAAACCCAATGATCTTCTCCCAATGGTTCTCAAAGGAACCAAAAATGAATCTTGAACATCAATCAGATCCATAATAGTGGTCCTCCAGATGATCTTCAGTCATTATTATTGCTCCTGTTGTGTTCCAGATCATTTCAGAATAACTAAATATTTCAACTTTTCGTAAAAGACAAACGTCCAAATCCATCCGTCCATTGATTTTGTCGGTAGAGTCCATAGCGAAGTGTCCTACGAGTATATAGAGGGTCTACAATGTCTACAGAACCAAAGAACTCGTCCTCGAAAAAAAGGTTAGAATCTTAAGAAGGCTTAAATCAGTTCCAACGATCATCATTCTCAGTGGGGGATCGATCATACACGTATTCTCTAATGCTCTATGGGGTCGGAGAGGCACAATCAAGTGATCAGCTTTTACCGATCGATACTTTGGGAGAGCCTCACAGCTGATCTTTTGTTATGGCGGGAGAGAGTATCAAGTGATCCCTCTCTCACTCTCATCGTTTGCGTCATTGGGCGGATCGAGAGAGTGAGAATGAACCCATCTAGTGATCAATGTCAGCTTTTACCCATCTTTCAATGCTTTGGTGGGAGATTGTGTTAACAGGCAATAATCAGCTGTTAATTGTTCTTGCTCTCTCCTTCCCGCTCTCTCCTTTCATAGAGAAGAGACAGACAGACAGGGGGTCACACTAGCTGGGATTCGTTTGAGTTTCCCTTTCAAAAGGAAGAGCCGGAGAGAGAGGGAGAGGGGGAGGAGGGGGAGGACAATGGGCCAATTGAGGAATTGCTGTCACTGCTGCTGCTTCTGCTGACGCAGACGTCGCAGTTTCAATAGCAGCGGCAGCGAAATCGATATCAAAATCATTCACACCGAGTGTCTGATTGTGTTGGAAGGGCGGTTGGGAGTGGGGCCATGCCATGTGTGTGTGTGTGTGCTTTTGACAGGTTCCCCCCACCCACCCACCTTTGCGCCCTTTTGTTGCTTATCAAATGTGTCAACAATTTTTTTATTTATGACTTGTTAATTGCAAAGAGTCGCAAGAGAGACCGCAATCGTTGGCAAAACGCAAATCAGACAATAACCGATGACAAAAGCAACAACAATGAGCGCAAGAGGCCCAACAATGGATAGGTTCAGTGTGCAACACACACACCCAGAGAGAGAGAGAGAGGGAGAGGGAGAGATACAACAATCGGACAATAAAGCGCGAAATTCCACACACACACACAGACACACAGAGAGGGAGAGTGAGAGAGTACGACACAGATACAGCTCATTCGCGCCGATTGCCGCCGCCTTTCATCGATAAGACAACAACAATAGAGAGCGAGAGAGAGTGTGTGTGTGTTGGAGAGCGGAAGGAAGGAAGGAAGGAGATTGCTAGAATGTTAGAATCTGGAAAAGGAAGCGAAGTGTGGGTGTGGTTGTGGGCGGAATCAAATCGAAGCGATTGTCAATGCACACTTGTGTCAATGCTTCGGTGGATCATACGGATACGCATTCGCATTCGCACAGTCGTGGTCACACGAATAGGTCCCATAGGGGACATCCGACCCGTGAAGGTCAATCCGGTTCTATTTTTTGTACCACGACAAAGTTATTTAAGATTTAACCTGAATCCAAAATGTATTCAACATTCCATTCATATTATCTATCTTGAGTCTCAATTTTGTTGTCTTCAAAGCCCGTTTTGAATCCCACAATTTGTTGACGATAGCTCAAATTCATCTGGAATCAGACTGGAATGTCGCCTAGATGGAATTGTTTGCGAATCGTTGCGCCGCTTGAGTATTTTGAGAGAGATCTTTGTTTATTTTTGCATGCAGCATATCATTAAAATATTATCTCCAACATAGCTTCGATAACAGTTTCTGATTTTAAAGTTGGACAAAAGGCAGATCCTCTCTCCCTGGAATGTTTTGCCTGCGTGGCAGGACTCTGCAAGTCCCCAAAATCCCAATTAATCCTCTGTGAGTCCCACACAGAAACCAAAACGAACATCTAGCTTAATTAGGTCTTAATCTGTGTCCTGTTTATGTGCCCTTTGGTGTGCGCCTGTGGGGGTGTAGTGGAGCATGTGCATAGATTATAATTTTAAGCATGCACACGCACCAACACCCACACACAAGCACGCACACACGCATACGCATTGACTGGGTTGAAGGGAGAAAAAGCGCGCGCGCCCCCCTGATCCAATGAATTTACCGTTGGAACCGAGTACCTGCTGCTGCTGCTGTCGCTGCTTGCATTCGCTGCCAGCAGCTACTCCTATTCCTGCATTGCTTCTCTGCCTGCGCTCTATTCCACTCTCACCCACTGCCCTCTCACATTTCATGGCACTGATTCTCTCTGGCCGCTGCCTTCTGTTATTCTGCCACTGATTCTCTACCGGTATCTGCCAGCGACTGGCTGCCTCTGCACTTCTGCCCTTGACTCTATCTCTCTCTCTCTCTCACTCTGCACTTCTCCCACTCTACCTTTCTGTCGGCAGTTGTTGCTTCCCTCTCTTCTGCTCTCTGCCGGTGCTCTGCCCTGATCCACGCTATGCCTGCATTCCGCTGCCGCTGCTGCTGCTTTATTTCTGCCGCTGCTGCTGTTCGGTCGCTGCTTATGTGCTCCTGCTGCCGCTGTCTCCCTGTCTGCCTGCTGCTGTAGGTGGCTCTGCCGCTGCCTGCCTGCCTGCCTGCCTGCCTGCTGTAGGTGGCTCTGCCGCTGCCTGCCTGCCTGCTGCTGTAGGTGGCTCTGCCGCTGCCTGCCTGCCTGCTGCTGCTGTAGGTGGCTCTGCCGCTTCCTACTGTTATTCTGTCACTGCCTCTGCTGCTGTCACTTCTCGCTGCCCTGAATGCTAGGCAATGGAAATGTATGCAGTGTGGACAGAGATGGCGCTATTCTATTATTTTGCGACTTGAAATATGATCCAAATATGGGAGAAATAGGGGAGATAGCAGCAGCAGCACCACCACCACCAACAGAGAGAGAGGGAGGGTGAGAGAGAGACGCAGAGATAATTCTATTCATTACCTTTTGACCTTGACCGTCATCGGTAGTCTGTCGTCCTTCCTCCATTGGCTTTTCAGTGTGGGAAAGGCTTTTAGAAGCGAAATTGAATTAAATATCCTACCTAGAAAACACACACACACACACACACACACACATGCGCGTAAGACACCTGCAAACTATTTATAGAACTTTGAACTTTCATTTCACAATCTCTGATGTGCCGGATAGTCCTCAGGTAAGGGAGAGAGCGTACGTTGAGAAGAGACGTGGGTGCATGTGGAATAGTTAAACTAATTTTCCATTTTGCAGTGCATAACCGCACGCAAATGTTTCTATGCTCTCAATCTGCCTTTGTTTCGCCTCCTCTCTCTCTCGTTCCCTTTTCCCCCGTGTGTCCTGCCACACTGCTGGCATCCTTGTGTCGCATGAAATTGAATTATTTTTGCTGCTTCTGGCAAAATCTAATTTGTTTGGCTTTTTGCACAGTTTATTGGGTGTCGGGCCCCACTGTAAGTGTAGGCGAGGGAGAGAGAGAAAGAAAGATATGTGTCATTTACTACAGTGACCGACAGAGAGAGAGAGAGAGAGAGAGAGAGAGCGAGGGGGCCAGTGGGGGGTGGGGCGTGAGAGTGCACTGCAGGTCCGTGAGTCCTGGTCATGGTCATTAGCTCGGACACAAGCCGGAATAGGAAAATCGTGTAATACCTGGGCAGAGCGGCAGCTAGGACCCTCGTGGGATGTGCATCCCCCATCATTCCCCTGGGGCTTCGGGTTCGCCTGTCCCTTGGGCCTCCTGTCTCTTGTCTCGGTAATGGCCAACAAAGTTTCATGTTGTCCCAAAATTCGTCCAGTTAGGGGAGTGCAGGGTAGGGAAAGGCACAGAAAACCCCCCCTCCGGCAATGCAATGGCAAACAATGTTTCCTCGAATGTTTACATCCTTAATTCCTTAAGGGTAATGCTGCACATTAAATATTGAACTTGAATATCGATTAATATCGATATCGATCGATAACAAACTTCCATGTGATTCGGTATATTTTTCGTATATTTTTAATATCATGTTTTCCTTGGATTCATAATAAAACTACTTCCACAATATCTCCCTAACAAAGAGAATATCTTTCTGGAAAAATATACCAATATGGGTTAACGATATATTTATTTAGGTTTTATTAAACCTATCCGCAAGATTTTTAAAAAGGAGTCACATTGAATCAATGCCTCAGGAGTCCATAAGAGACAAGGAGGGAAATTGTTGCACATTTGCATAGTCCATCCATTAAACCATCAACCATGGGTGTACCCTGCCTACTCCCTTCAAAGTTCTTGCAAAAGTAAAACTTCTTAAGCGAGGGGCGGGACGAGTCTTATCGAAGGAAAGCAGAACTTTTAAACCAGAAGCAGCAGTTTGTGGCATGGTGTGGTGGTGCCTGTCGCGAAACTAAAACTAAAAAGTTTTCACAAATGTTTTCACCAATTACGTACCGCCGCCTGGTATTGGTATTCGGTTCGGGTTTGGAATGCATGCCACAAGCCAGCACCGGCACCTGTTTTGTTCTGGGGGCAGAAGCACCAACAGAGCGAAATCTGTTGCATTCTGCCACGGGATTTAACACTTGAAGCGTTCTACATGCCCCATCGGTCGAGCAGTTGCATCAGTCCCCGTCGAGGTGTCCGAACGGAAGCCAATCAAAAACGAATTAATGTGCAAATGCACAATACTCGTTGTTGTGCATAGAAAAGTGGATAAAAAAAATATATAAATTTATAAAATTAATAAGGGGGCGTGGCATATGGTGATGGCCTTAAAGTGTGTGTGAATGAAAACGGAATTCGAAAATTTGGCAATCAGCAGAAGAGAGCGTGACCAGCATACACGATCGATGGATCGATCGATCGTTCGGAGGGGATTGCGCATGCGTCCATCGTATGACGACAGCACGCCCTCTGCCGAACCCCCCTTTGGCATGGCACGTGCCACAGCAGAGACATTTGGTGGAGGGGGCGGGGAACACTCTATTTGGTTGACTGCCAATTTGGATCTCCTGTCGCGGATCGCTGATTCAATAGACAAATATTTGCCATGAAACTAAGGCGGCTAAGGCTTCGAATAACTACCAGACTTTCAGGGAGATACGATACTTGAACCAGTGCCTGGGGGCTTTACGCCTTTGGGTCGTCACCAAAATGCCCCGAAGAGTTATCCCCAGATATTGATAGTTCGACGGTTAGATAGTTGTAAGCACTAAATATGTTTGTTTTGGTTTTTAGTGGCCGGATATGTGCTGAATGCTGTGCTGCACTGCTTTGGACAGAGTGGCATCTATAGATTGCCCGATCCCATGCGGAGGTGATTGTGAATCCCACAGATAGACACACGAACACATCCTATTGCTCTTGAACCTTTATCCTGGATATTCTGCATATGTTTCTAACCAAAGACTTACTCATTCTCCCCCGCGTTTTCTCTTGTGTGTTTCAGTGCCAATCAACCGCCGAATTTAACAGTATTATCGGGAACAGGCTCGATCACGGCCACCTCCTCCAGTCCCACGCCCATTTCACGCCAATCAAAGTCCGGCAGCGCCCTAAATCAGGCCCTGTATGTGAGCCATGGCTCAGCCCCAGGCTCTGGTGGTGGCGGTGGCTCCGGCGGCGGCGGCAACGGTGGGGGCAGCGATAACAGTGACCTGATGATCCGGCTGAGGGAGTCCATCAAGCAGAAGGAGGAGTTCCTCAAGTCGCCGGTGCCCACCACCATCAGCTCCTCCTCCACATCCGCCTCCGGGACCAATGGGAATCAGGCACAGTCGTCGCCAGCTCAGCAGCAGCAGCCGCAGCATTTCTTTCCCTCGCACACTTCTCCGGGAGTGGCAGCAGGTGCTCCCATCGCCCCACCGCCACGCGGTCGCCATCAGGTGCTCATGAAGCAGCAACAACAACAACAGCAACAGCAGCAGGGGGTCGCCGGCAACTTCGACATGTACTATGCAGGCGGAAAACTAGTGCAACGTTCCTCGACGGTGCCCATACAGGCATCGTCCAGCTCATCCACACATTATCATCACATCACCCAGCTTCAGCATCATCCCCAGTATCAGCAGCAGCAGCAGCAGCACCCCCACCACCCACAACAACAACAGCAGCAACAGCAGCAGCGCCAGGTGCAGATGATCAACAACAATGCCAAGTATTCCAAGGACTTGGACTACTTTGAGACGCTCCAAGAGACCGGAGTGACCAATAAAGTGTGAGTTTTGTAACCGAAAACAAAGAAATCCAAAAGAGGAATCTGAAATACTCGTATAAGGAAAGAAAGGGGAACCATTAGACCAGAGAACATGTGGAATAACTTTCCATCTTACTCTTTCTCTTGCGACTCTTACAGTCAATATGTTCTGCAGCAGCGCCCATCGGTCGTTTTTAGGGATGTTTTTCGAATAAGAGCCTCTTCTTCAATGCACAGTGGAACCAAAGTGCACCACAGATTCATTCCACAGAACATATTCCAAATGCTTTCAGTTTTATTGAGGGATCGTAAGAATTTCCATAATTAAAATACAAATTATGAAATAAAAGTTATTTTTTTATTTTTATTAATCGAATTTAAAAGATATATAAATTAAAATTTTTTGTATAGTAAATTTTTTTTAATATTTACTTTTTTTTTTAATTACCCTTTTTAATTATTTTTTTTTTGTATAAAATATTAATTTCTTTTTAAACATTTCTTTTTTAAATGTTTATTCCTTTTGTTTCAATATTTACACCTATTGATATACTTTTTTTTTACATTTACTCCTTTTTTAATTTTTCTTGTTTTTTTTTTTAATAAAAAATGAAAGGAAAAAATAAATTTCGAGTAAATAGTTTGTATATTTTTTTTTTTATATTTTGTTTATTTTATTTCATAATACTATTTAAATTACAAAATATTTTCATTAATTCATTATTTTTTGATTGTTATAAAATGTATAATTCTTACGATCCCTGGCTTCGATTTTCCTTCGACGCTTCATGGTACAGGCGCCTCTGATCGCAGTAGTTGTAAAAATAGTAATCTTTGGCAATATTTAGTTGCTATGAAAGAAAAACGCTTCTAAACGACGCCCAAAAGACGTGTGTATGGATTGAGAATAGGCTCTGAAATGAGATATAGCTTCCACTTTAGTTTTTCTGTATGAGAAATGCTCTTCTACTACTCTTCTACTCTTTGCATTGCCCACAGATTCGAACGCAAACTGGTGTCCCATATGTCAATGGGTTTCGATCCTTTCAAGCCTCTGTCGATCAATACCAGCGCCTTGGAGGCGGCATCGGCATCCACGAGTGCAGCGGCAGCGGCGGCGGCCGCTTCGACCGTGAAAAAGCAGAGTGTCCTGTACGAGTCGCTGCAGCAGCATCCGCTGGCCAAGTACCAGCATCAGCAACAGCAGCAGCAGCAGCAGCAACATAGCACCAACACGGTGGATGGACAGACGAACAGTCGCATGGAGCTGCACAAGGCGACGCTGGCCAATGCCACCATTGATGCCGCCGCCCCACCGTTGGTGGTTAGCAGTGAGTTCTTGGAATTTCGTTTCGCAGAGTTAATTGAAATTAATTTCACACTCCTTTGCGTCCTGTGGCAGAGTTTAGCGCAATGACGGAGCAGCAGCAGCAGGCAGGTGCCACCTTGGCGGACATTTCCGAGAGCAGCAGCGCCAGTGGCGGTAAGTCTTTTCACTGCACTTTGAATACAGATTACAATTCCCAGCAGTAGCTAATCCTGTCTCTTACTCTGTAGCAGCAGCAGCCGCCGCAGCCGCAAGTGCTGGCAGCTCGAGTGCTGGTGTGATAAGACGCTATAAGCCGCTGTCCTCGAGCTCCTTTGACGAGGGCAAGCCAATGCGCCGGATCTCCTATCTGAGGGCCACCAACAATGAGACCGAATTCAATCCGGATGCAGCGACCACTGGAGACGGTGCAACAGCAACAGCCGCGGCAGCAGCAGCAACAGCAACATCTGTTGCCACAGTTTCGATACCAATTCCAGTTGCAATTCCCATTGTGACGCCTGTGGCCGTTGTTGAGCCACAAAAGACCAAATCCATGGTTGAGGAACATCCCGATCCCACCTACGATGTCATCGGGGGCACAGGCGGTGGCCACGAGTTCATCGAGACACCGAACGGCCTCGAGGATGTGCGTCTGTCGGCCCATGGCAGTAGTCGCCGGGCCTCCATGAGCAGCGATATGCGCAGCAGGTGAGTGTCTGTCTCCTTTGCCCTCTTGCACACATTTCCACTGATTCATCTATCGTTCATTTAAGCATCCACATCGACGCCGAGCTGAATGGCAAGTATGTGCCCAACGAACTGGAGGCCTTTGAGACGGAAATCGAAATTAAATCGTCCTGCATCAATGGCAAGGTAAGGCCAGGGCCAAGATTCCCACATTTCCCCACAGCTTCAATGTTTGTTAGTGCTGTAATAAAAGTGATTCTCAAAGGAGACTTTCCTTGGAACAGGAATTAGGATTTTAATGAAGTTAATGGAGCACTTTAGGGGGTCTCGTTTCCCCTATGCTCCTCTCCTCAAACCGATAGATTGAGTTCTCAGAGCTCTTCAATGCTCATCGTGTGACACGCCCTGACAGTCTCTCAGGATATGTTCCGTAGACTCTTTTGTACGCCAGGCATAGCCTCAATCCTTTCCTGACTCGAGAAACTCCCTAAAAGCCAAACCCTAGAGATAAGCCACTGATTAGATTAATTGAATTTTGTTCTTCCGTTTCAGCGCATGTCCGAGTACCGTTCGTGGCGTCAGGTGAAGCTGGAGATCAAGGGCGATATGCTGCGCATCTTCTCAGGGCGTCACGCCAAGTCGGAGCACAATGTAAGGCACAAAACAAAGTGAAATATGTGAGGGAAAATCAATGCTTAGTCTGTTAAACCCTTTCTTTGACGTCGTTGCAGGTGATAGAACTTGATATTAGAAACTTTAAGTTCTTCGACGAGTCGCTGGACAAGAAAAAGTACTTGATCCGCATGCAGTCAAAGCCATCGCCGAGCGGTGCCCATTTGGCGAGTCTCGGGAACGAGCTCAATCTGGACGATGTGCACGACAAGTTGACCTCATCGGGCAGCAGCAGCGCCAATGAACCAATGGCCGCCTCCTGCAGCAGCAGCACCGGCGGGCCCTACACGGAGATACTCTTCAAGACAAAGAACAGCAACGAGATGAAGCGACTCTTTGGGCTGCTGCAGTGGAAGGATAGCCTCAACTACGATGACAATGTGAGCACCGCCGAATCCTAGGAGATGCTGGCGTTTCCTATATTTCATACCCCATTCTCATTTGTATCGCCCCCCTCCTACAGGAGCAGCCGCAGCAGGGCAAACAATTGGCGGAGCCACAGAAAACGGTGGCCACGTCCAGCCACTATCTCGACGATGTGGTGACTGGTGGAGCCGGCGTGGATAGCTCCCCGTTGAGCTCACATTCGGGTGGGGGCATGGCGGAGCACCACCATGTGGCTGCCTTGCCCGCTGCCGCAGCAATTGTGGCCGCCACCAGTGACTCTATATCGCCGGTGATGAAGGCCCGCAAATCGTCCTCCCACAAGCATTTGCCCGACAAGGATCTGGGGTCGCCCAAGTCCAAGAACTGGAAGGATTTGCTGTTCCGTCGAGGCGGCGGCAGTGGCAGTGGCGGTGTGTCCCACCACCATACAGATCTGGCCTCGCCCTCGGCTTGCGCCGCGAAGACCTGTGGCTCCATTGGGGTCCCACTGCGCAGCTGTCCGATGTCCAAGCTGAATCCGTATGTCCCCCATCTCGTGGAGGTGTGCACCAACATTGTGGAGACCAAGGGGCTGAGTGTGGTCGGGATCTATCGGATACCCGGCAACAAGGCGGCCATTTCGGAGCTCTCGGAGCTGGTGAACACCAAGGACTTTCAGTTCGAGAGCTGTGCCATCGATGTGCGATGGGAGGATGTGAATGTGGTGAGCAGTCTGCTGAAGCTCTTCATCCGGAGCCTGCCCGACGCCCTAATGCCGGCCAGCTACTACATCAACTTCATTGAGGCCGACAAGAAGGTCGGCCTGGAGCGCATCGTTCTGCTGCGGGAGATAGTCGAGTCGCTACCCCGTCATCCGTACGAGACGATGAAGCATCTGATACGCCATCTGTGCCGCGTCAGCGACAATTGTGAGGTGAACCGCATGGAGCCCAAGAATCTGGCCATCATCTTTGGCCCCTCGATCATACGCACGCCCAACGACACCCTCGAGACGGCCGTCAAGGATATGAAGCACCAGTGTCGCATCGTTGAGCTGCTCGTTACACAGGTGAAGCATTACCACTCAACGTGTCTTGTGGCAGAGTGATCTTTGGGGGATTGGAAAACATTTAAGCTTAAGCTGTTCTTAATTGTAATTGGAATATTTGTACAGAGAAGCGAAAGAGCTGCCAAAGGGCAATGCTACCATTTATCTCCTCCATACAAGTTTGTATGCTGGATATCCTTCTTGACTGTCCTTTGCCCTGCCTCAAAACATATCCTAAATGTAAACAAAGGTCAAAGGTACTCCCATTGGGACGCATTTCATAGTCAAATGTAATTCATGAGAAGATTTTCTTGCAGTGCGCATACGAACGCTTCTCCCGAATGTTTCGCCCCACAAACTGTACGACATATGACACACGATTGCGAGTGATTTGCCGGTTATTCTTTCTGATTCTGATTCTGATGTATTTCCAGTAGGAGGGTTTTAGGGGGGTTTTCTTCGCCAAAGAATTATTGTAAATTGTTATTTTATTTCAATTTTCTGTTGATTACAGTACGAATACTATTTTGAGGGCGGAAATCTGCCGGATCTGGCCGATGTCAGTGGTGGCACGGCCATGGCCAGTGCTGCCCAGCCGCAGCATCAGACGCAGGAGGATCAGACGAACATGCTGCTGCACAATCTATCGAAGATCGAGAGGATCACAGAGCGGGAGACGCGCACCTCCCGGTTCATTCCACAGCTGCGGCGGCGCACCCATGGCAAGCGGAGTGCCGTCAACTCGGACACGTATTCGGGGGAGAGTGTTCTGGTAAGCAGCGGTTGTCCAAGCAGCTCCACCACTAGCCACTCCACCATCACCACTAGCACCACAACTTGCACCAACCACACAACCATACATCAAAGACGACAGCAGCGCAAGGCTGTGCAGAGCATTTGTGACTTTGCTTTAATCCTGCCCGCACCTCCCGTTCCTCCCTCCCTTCACTTTCAGTCGCTGGACTACGCCAAGGTCTCGGCCAGCAGCACCAGCAGCAGCTCGACGCTGCACAGCAGCAGCAAGACAACCACCAATGCCTCCTCCTCCTCCACCACCAGCCAGAGCTACAGCCAGAGCCACAGCCACAGCACAAAGTTTAGCTCTGGCGCCGCGGCCTCGGCCTCGGGCTCGTCCGCTTCGGGCTCCTCGACAACAGCCGCCACCATAAAAGCGGCGGCAGTGTCCAAGGCATCATCAGCGGCCTCCTTGATAGGCACCAAGAAGCGCAGCACCATGGGCGGCGGTGTGGGGTTCCTCGGCGGGGGCTCTCGCTCGCAGACGCGCAAAGCGAGCCTGGACGAAAAGGACTCTGGGACGAGCGTGGACTCGGCCGGCAGTATGGCTTTCAGCCTCGGCCTGGGTCTGGGCCTGGGCCTGGGACATGGCAAGGAACAGCATCAGCAGCAGCGGAGCAGCGTGGACATATCCATACTCCTCACCGACGACGACTCCAGCAGCAGGCTGAGCGACACAGGTACGTGGTCTCTTTTTTTGCTCCTTCGTGGATGAACCTCTCTGACTGTTCCATTTAGGTTCCATGTCACTGACTACCATCACGGATACGCTGGACAGCAAGCTGCGGAATCTACGGAGCGGCTCCGAGTCGAACGACGAGAATGGGTCGCCGGAATTCCCCAAGAATCGCCGGCACACGCTCGGCCAGCCGCTGCATCTGCACTCCGAGAACATTCCCTATGCGGACGAGTCGCCCGAGCGTCTCTTCCATCAGTTCTGCCCCCTGGATGCCCCCCACTCGCTGCACCTGAGCCGCTCCTGCACGGCCACCAACACTTTGGGCGCCGATGAGAAGCCCTCGACCATGAAGCAGGCCATGGCCATGGCTGGAGTGGCACCCCTGCCGCCCAGCCTCCTGAAGGCAGCCCACAAGCTGCAGCACTCGGCCACGGTGCCCATACACCAGATACAGATACATCCGGGTAGCGCCACGGCACCGGCCAGCGGTGCTGCAACGCCCACCAGCACCAGCACTGGAGGGGGATCCACCCCAGTGGCTGGTACACCCACCAACAGTGCTGGCGGAGCAGGAGGATCACAGCGCAATTCTGGAGGAGGGAACCTCCCCGGCAGCGGCAAGAATATGCACCTGAGATTCAGCACATCGCAGGCGTACGAGCGACATCATGGCGCTGGTGGTGGGGGCGGCGGGGTGGCCGGCTCCGAGGACGACGACTCGGAGGGCTCGACGACCAGCGATCCCAAGGAGAAGCTGCTGCTGGCGGGCGAGCGACCATCGCCATCGTTTTTTCTCGAGCGCTACAACAAGAAGCGTCGGGACCATCGGCTCTTTCGCAGCGCCAGCTTCAACTGTCGCAACTACTCGACCCGACACGTGAACAGCAGCAGCAGCTCCACGCCGGTCGGAACGGCAGCGACTGTGGCCACGGTCACGGCCGCCTGCTGTCAGTCACCATCATCGGCCCTGGCCACGGGCCTGACCAAGGACGAAAAGACTGACATGAATCTGACCAAGAAGCGCCAGATCCAGAACAAGCAGAATCGATCCATCAAGCGCCGCCACACCGTTGGCGGGCCACACGACTACTCGGCCAACGGGGGCTGCACCACACACGGACATGGCCACGGCCATGGCCATGGCGGCGGCGCCCATGGCGGTCACGATCTGGCCGCCATCAACTACAACCACCACAATCGCCATCACCAGCAGCAGCTGCTCAAGGGATCCGTTGTGGTTGTCGGCGTTGGCGGTAATGGTGCCGCCGCTGCCGAGACAACCACCACAACGACAACCACCACCACGGTGCTGCGTCGCCTCGGCTCGGGAACAGCATTGGGATCGGTTTCGGGCTCGGCAACGGGTACGGGTACGGGTACGGGCGGTGTGCCAAGCGATCCGAATGTGGTGGCATTGCCAGGCGGCGGTTCTGTTTCCAGCAACAGCAGCAGCGGCGGCAACGGCGGCTCCTCGAACAGCAGTGCCAACAACAACAATTCGCCACAAAGCGATGGCAGCAATGGAAATGCAGCAGGTGGGGGAGTCGGAGGAGGAGGCAATGGTGGCGCCTCCAATGCCCCACCAACATCCGGAAGCAGCAGCAACAGCAGCACCCCCACCAATGTGGTGGCAGGCTCCGCTGTAGGAGGAGGAGGAGACCAAGTCCTAGAGGTGGGCATTCGCATCAAGAATATCAATCGCGGACGCTACTAGAGGAACGAAGCGGACGATTTGGAGCTTACAGCAGCAGCAGCAGCAGCAAAACACACACAGTTTAAATTAGTATTACATAATGGTTTATATATATATATAGAGAGATATATATGTATGCATATATATGTATGTTGTATGTATATGTGTCTATGTCTATGCAAGGATCGATGGGGAGTTGTGTGCGAGAGTGAGAGTTGGTTCGCACAGAATGCAAGAGGAAATCTGAGACTAGACCGACTCCAGAAGTAGACAAGAGTGCAAAGGAGTCCTTTCTATTTAGATCTTAGATCTGTTGGGCACTCTAAATGAAAGGACGGGAGAGACGCAACCCCCAAACGAATGTAAAACCACACAAAAGAAATCCTAGATAACAAAATGTTTCAGGAGAATCGATTATATTTATTCGCACACTCAAACACGCACACAAAACAAAATATAAATATAC
Source organism: Drosophila miranda (assembly GCF_003369915.1). Classification (NCBI taxonomy): domain Eukaryota; kingdom Metazoa; phylum Arthropoda; class Insecta; order Diptera; family Drosophilidae; genus Drosophila; species Drosophila miranda. The sequence continues at coordinate 14,581,168 of NC_046673.1, forward strand.
TACATACATTATATGGGAACCGAGGGACAAAACGGAACGGAGAGCGGATATACGGACGGAAGAAACGACGAACGAGGGGATATACAGAGACAGAGATAGAGATAGAGTTAGCGTTAGCGTTAAAACGAAAGAGACAGCGAAAGAGAACGTAAGTGGGAGAGAAAGAGAGAGAGAGAGAGAGGAAGTGGTTGGAGGGAGCTTGAGAGATAACTATTTTGTAAACCGTATACACAGTACAGTAAAAACCATACGCATAAATAACCTTATAGTATATACATTATATATATACTACTATATGTATATATACATATATATATTTGTAACGTTATCATACATAACGAATGCAACAAATTGTTAACCATATACACCCACACACACACACACACACACGCAAACACACGCATTATTATACATATATACCTATGTGCATATGCATATGTATGTATATATGCATGGAAAAGACGTATATTATATGCTATTTGTCGCCTGTCTGTCTGTCAGTCTTTGTCGTTTTTTTTTATTTAGGAAGATTGCGTGCCTCTGCCTCTGCCTGTGCCTGTGCCCCACCCACCCACTCGTTGTCTCCCATTCGTATGTTTAGGTTTTTTTTTTTCGTCAGCATGTATGTGTGTGTGTACCTGCTATAAGAAAAGAAAAAAAAGAAAAACGAGAATTCAGTGCATAGAACCCATTTTAGGTGCCTTAAATTATTTGCTTTAACATTTTGTCAAAATTGTGGTTTTTTTTTTTGTTGATTTTGTACAGAATTTTGTTTGGGATTAGCGAAAATTGTATTCGATTTAGTTTTTCGAGAGTCACAGATGGTGCTGCGCATGAGCTGATTGTGCAAAATGGATCAGATTTATTTTTTTTAGATATATATACATATACAGATATATTTTGTATATTCCAACCTCAGGCAGGGACCCTTCCCCGCTACCCAGACAGGCGACATTTGAGCAACAATATAACAATATATTTGGTTCAAAATTATGTAAATGACGACTTGAGGTAAAGCGAGTATTGTACGTTTTTCGCATAAATTGATACATATTTTATGAAATACTTTTTGTGTGGTTTGTATATGATTCTTTTTTTTGTTTGTTTTTTTGATAATGAGAAGAAAAGAAAGAAAGTATGAATAATTAAAAACATTAGCTTTTAGTTGTGTGTAGTATTACATACATATATACACACACACACACAAACACACACGCATTGTATAGTATACTATATGAATCCCCAATTAACAAATTATTTTTATTTAATTTTTTCTTTTTTTGCTGTATATACAAATTATTTTCATTTTAAAATTATGATTTCATTCCTCCTTTTCCCCCCAAAACATACATACATATGTATTGATATATAGTAGGTATATATATATACATATATATTTTTTACGCATTTTGTTTTGTTACCCGACACGGAAAGGACATGTAGAAAGCGAAAGGGAAGAGGAAACAGAAACGGAAGGAGAGTAGGAAACGAATGATAGAAATGAAACCCCAAGCGCGCAACGTTGCTATATAAATATTATTATTAAATAAAAACCAATTTTTTGTTAGAGTTTAGGTAGTTATTTTTTAAAAATTGTATTTTCTATTATATATATATATATTATATATGTGTACATATATGTGTATGTACATCTACTATATATGTATATGTGTATATTGTATTTTTATTATGATTTTTTTTTCAAACAACAAATAAATGTGGATTTCTATAATGCTATAAATGACGACACAATAAAGAGAAACAACAAATATTAAGAATAAATGTACAAGAATAAACCAGAAACAAGACAATTTTTGTATAATTTAAGCTGTAGCATAAGGAATGCTAAAGAAACTCTATCCTAAAGATATGAAAATGATCTTCTATGTACAAAATGGCAATCAGTCAGGCAATGGTGATGCTGGATGCTGGATAGTGTTGCTTTAGAGCTTGGCCTGTGGACCCGTTCCCGAGATCTGGTAGACAAATTTGTGGGCGACATCGTAGTGGGGATTGCAGCTTTGGCGTACGCGCTTCAGCCAGGCCCGGATCTTGGGGTACTTGATCCTCACATCGTAATCAGCCATGCCTAAGGTCAGAGAGAGGTCAGAATTCACACTCAAAGTGCAGATCAATCCCATCCACTTACGTGTCTGTTCAATCTCACAGGCTGCAAAGATATCGGCCACGCAGAGCGCGGATCCCGTCAGGAAGTCGCTGCTCTCCAGCCACACCTCCTCGACGACGTCCAGGTTGCGCTCCATATGCATGCGCATCATCTCGATCTTGGCCTCCGTGGGCGTGCGGCCGGTGAGCAGCGGCTCCAGCCACACGGTGCGGAAGTACATGGCGCAGGTGAGTCGCAGCGAGATGTGGTGCCACTCGAGGAACTCATCCACGCGACTCTGGTCGACAAAGTACTTGGGATACAGATGCTCGGGTATCTTGCCCTTGGCACTGAGATACCGCAGTATGGCCACGCTCTCGGCCAGCTTGTTGCCATTGTCGTTGATGCAGGGCACGCGCTGGAAGCGGTTTATATCGCGCTTGAAGTCATCGGTCAAGTGCTCTCCTATGGCGGGGGGCAAAGTGCAAAGATTAGATTGGAGCTACGTATGATTAGGGGCACAGCACCCACCATTCCTCAGGGCAACCACGCAGTCCTCAAAGGGCATGCCGCTCAGGCGAAATATGATGAACAAAGCCCGCGAGGGCTGCGACATCAGGTCGTAGTAGTACTTGATCGGCGACGGCGGCATCTTCAGGTTCGTTGTCTGCCTGGTGGGAGCTGCACAAACACAAACACAAGCACAAGAGAACGGATTAAACAGCGCAACAACAGTCCAAAGATCACACAAATATGTGCCCCTCTTCCCAAGAGACAGCCCAGCCGGTAAAGCGGCCCCTCAATGGCGTGCTTTGGCACAAGCACTCACCAGAAGCACATTTATTCGACTGAGCGATCAATGAGGCAAAGCTTAGCCAGCAAAGCTTGTAGGTCACGAGAGCGGGAGAGAGCAAGTGCGAGCTTTGAGGGCGTGCGTGCGTGGGTAAATAAACTTTACGATATTTAAGAGAGAAGAACGAAAAGCTTTACAGTATTTCGCGGCTGGCGTGATCTTTTGCTCTGTGGAAGTGTGGAAGAGTTTTAAAGGAGTTCGAAAGAATACAGAATGCACAGTGGACCAAAACTGTTTCATCACTGAAGTGGTATGTATTTTGCAAGATCTACTCTAGTGCCTTTTATTGGAATTTTTATTCTGAGCAGTGCAAAAATTTGCATTGCCTTAAGCTTAAGAAAATATTCCATTATCACAATCTCAAGTGCGACATTCACTTCACTCATAAATCACAATAAGACCCGAAATGATTAGCCTATCGGCGGGATCGAATATGGGATCACACCATATTTATCTATTGCCACTGCGAACAACCGAAAGGGGAAAGGAAAGCGGATAGCAAATATAATACTCACTTTTTCTGCCTTCCTCAAAGGCCTTTTGGAGGTGGTGCTGATCCTCTGATCCCTGGCTGAGGCCCAGCAAAGTGGCCAAACGCGACGACATTCTGTTTTTGTGGTGTGATCACGGGTCGCCTCTTCTGCGGAATGGGTTGATTGCAGCTGCAGGGGTGCCTTTTATATAGTAGTTAGTACATATGCTAGCAAATTGGATGCTAGTCGGATCTGATGCGACGATTGGGCACCACAGAACGCGAATGCGAATGCGAATGAGGAGGAGGCAAGTAAACAGAAATGGAATAAAAAAGCGCAAGGCGAAATCGGACACTCGAAGAGCGTGCGCGAGTAGGTGTGCGATAAGACGGTTTCCCCCAGCCTAATCATCCGTTCCATACATTCACTCTGCCTCCCCGGGGAAACATATGCAGTGCCACCACAATGCCCACTCGTCGTCATTTATTGTTGACCAAGATTATCGATCAAGTTGCTGCCACACCAGGAATAGCCAAAGCAGCAATGCTCGTATAGAGTATACAATATATGACCATCGGTACTGGTTTCGAGGAAGGTCCGTCCGTCCGCCGGCCTGCCTTATCGCTTGATAGTGAGAAATTGTTTACCTCTGTTGCCATTGGGTTCGGTTTTGGGATTGGGCTTGGGGATGATCATCAGCTGATGGATCTGGATTTATCGTATGTTCCGTATTTCCGCTCCCCGAAAGTTGTTCTATTTTTGTTTGTTTATCGTATATGTATGTGGTATTTATTGATTTCATTTTAAACATGTTCTTTGTGTTCATTCATTTGGTTTCTTTTGTACTTGTTACATACGTATAGGTACATATATGTATATAGTTCTGTTCTGTATATGTATAGGTATATGGTATGTACTTGTAATTGAGATAAAATCAGATAAAAAGCAGATGATTTATACCCGGCTCTGGTCTGAGAAAAGGTACATTTACAAAGATTGTTGTCTGAGTTCTGTCTGAGTTCTGTTTCTGTTTATCGCATAATTTACGGGGTATAAAGATACAATATAGGTTTAGTAGTAATCCACAACATTTATACTCGGTGTAGAGACAGAGAGAGATCACACAGGGAGGAAGGTAATGGTAATACATATATGTACATATATAATCCCTATATATCTATATATAATTTGGGTGTGTGTGTATGTGTATACATATATATATATTTATATAAAAAATAAGATACAACTCAAATAAACAACAACGAATTTGAAGTTTCGTTTTAGTTCGATTTTGGTTGGGTTCTGTTCGGTTTCGGTTTCGGTGAGCAGCTTTTAGAGTACAGATATTCAGATACATGCATAGTATAGACACTCAAGATACATATGGAATGATTGTAATTGTTTGAGTTCTCTCGACTTATTGTGGTTTTGATTATTACAATCAGAGTTTAGATTCAGATCTCATTTTGATTTATTTCAGTTATTATTTGTACATATATTGCGTATGTGGTGTAAAGTGCGTTTCAGTGCTGTAAGACTGTTCTCATCTTTTCCTTTTAATTGCATTCCAATTTTTTGTTGTGTCGCTCCATCAAGTGGGTTTTGTTACACTGTTCCCACAGCAGTTCTGAAATGCCCTATATATAAGTAGTGTATATGGTGTATATTCATAATTTGATTTGCCTTTGATATAGGCGTGATAATTACATTGCACTAATTTGATTCTCAATATCGTATATCGTACATATATCGAATATGCTCGTATATATAACTATATATTTTGTATATCTGCATGGGTCCCATGAGGACCCACACATATTCAAAAAAAACAAGAAAAAAACAGTTAGATTCCTATACAGTATACAGTATATGGTAGATATATATAAGATTTCAATAGTTTCCATTGATTTGTAGAGTCTTTTGCATTGTCAGCCCCTGTTTTGGTTTTTGTTTCGGTTTGTTGGGGATATGCGTGAGAAATGTTTTGTTTGGGAAGAACACAGCTTACATTCATATAAATACAGATACAGTTACACTCACAGTTACAGTTACGGTTACATTTAGAGTCGCATGTTGCACGTTGCATGTCGCATATAAAGAAGACATCGAGTGAGAAACAAAAGTATTTCCTATGCATACTATTTATTGTTGCTTTTTCTTTTTTTTGCTATATTTTTGATTTCTTTTGGTTTGATTATCCTTTTTGGCAAACGAAATTTGACTGACGATCCGAACTACGATCTAAACTCTCTATGGGTCTACTGGTCTACTATTACGCTACTACTCGTTTATTATAGTGTTTTCCCCTCTACTTGTTCTCGATGATCATCTGCAGCTGCAGGACGAGGCTCCGAGCCAGCTGGAGCACTGCCTGGGCATTGTGGCGTTCGGCCATTTCTGCAAGAGAATCGACTATGAATCGAATAATCTAAGAGCAATCGGTGTTCGCTTACCATTGAAGAACTTGATGACATCGGTAAAGTCCATGCTGTTGGAGAGGATGATGTCGCGATAGGTCTCGAGCAGGGCCAGGGCCAGGAAGAGGACAAAGTGCCCAGAGGCTATATGCTTGGCCGCCCAGATCACCTCCCAAGTGGCAAAGACATCGTCGTAGACGAGCTCCCTCTTGAAGTCCAAGAGGAACCAGCGGTAGCAGAAGTAGAAGTGCGTGTAGTCCCCATTCGAGTCCATCAGATCATACATCTCCGAGTCGAGGATTTGTATGAGGGATCTGCCATTAAGAAAAGATTATAAGCATATAACAGGCGTAAAGAAAATCAGATCAGATCCTACCGCATGTTGGCAAAGTGCATGTCCATGGCACCGCCGCTGGGAAAGTTCTCGATCATGCGCTCCATGAGCTTGCAGAAGCAGCTGTAGCTCAGGGACTCGTCGTCGAAGATGACCAGCAGTGGGGCCACCAGATCGCACATGCCCTGCATGTAGCCCACGTCCAGATGCTCCCACACATACGTGGATATCACGTTGCGCAGCTTGTCCAGATTCTCGTTGGCAAAGTACCAGTAGTTGCGATCGCATCTCTGCACATCCTTCTCGATCCGATGCAGATTGAGGCCGAACTGTTCGAGCAGCTCACTCTGCGGATGGCAACAAATCGTCAAGGATCATCGAGGGTACATATACGTATCATGGAGATGCTATACTTACACTGTAGACCCCACCATTGGAGCTGGCTGGGGAGGCGCAGGCCGACTTCGGCTGCTGCAGGGCATCCAGGGCCGCCGCCTGCTCCTGGACGGGGGACATCTGCTGACTGTTGCCCGCCTTGGGGCTGCGCTCCCAGTTGGCAATATCCACCGAGGCGTTGGTGATGATGACAGCTGCCTGCTGCTGCTGCTGCTGCTGCTGAGGGGGCTTGACCTCCTCCTCGTCCTCGGGCAGCTGCAGATCGTCGGCGCTGAGGTACTCCGGACTGAGGACGCTGCGGCTGCGGCTGTCGCTGGGCTGGTGGGGGGCTCCGCCGGGTCCCACCGTCTCGTAGGAGGATGCTGTTGACGTAGAGCAGCTGGCTATGGGCGGCTCCGCGTTGATCTTCTCCTGCTGCTCCTGCTGCTCCTGCTCGGCCTCCTCATCCAGCTCGTTAAAGTTCTCGCCCTCGTCCACATGGCCCGAGTCGGTGCTGGTCTTCATGGCCCTTGGAATGGGCTTCACGCACAGGTGCATGCCACTAACGGACACCTCCTCCTGCTGCTGCTGCTGTTGGTGTTTCTGCTTCTGCTGCTGGCCATGGATCTGCTGCTGCTGCTGCTGCTGTTGCTGTCGCTGCTCGTCATCGAACTCCAGGTCGCCCGGATCGGATATGTCCGAGATGTCCTCGAACACCTCGTTCTCCAGCTCTCCGCCCGCGTCGAGATCGGCGGCACGCACCGTCCGCTCGTTGCCGCTGTTGCTGCCGCTGGAGCTGAGCTTTGCCACCGCCCTGGCGGTCTTCTCCTTCTCCCGCTGCTGCACAATGGCGTCGACGGCCAGCCACTCGCTCATCGTCGTCTCGTAGTAATGCTTGCAGGTCTCGTCCTGTTTCTTACGCTCCTCGCGGGTGGACCCGAAGGCGTAGTGGCCCAGCAGGTAGGGCCACACCTCCTGCCGCAGATCCGGCTGCACGCCGCCAAAGTACACCAAGCGATAGAACTCGGTGGCATTCTCGAGGACACCATCCGCATTGAGGAGCTGCCAGCGCTCCTTCGTGAGACCCTCCTCATCGGCTTTCACTAAAAAGAAACAGAAACCGCATTAAGCAAACATGGACCGCAGGGGGTCCTGCAGGAACTCACTTTCTGGCGTGATCCGGCCATGCACCAGTCCGGAGAGATGGGTCCGCACCGTGGATAGATGACGGCAGTAGGCCAGCCAGCCGTAGAAGGCCCGGGAGATGATCTGGCGGCGCATGGTGGAGCAGACCATCTCGATGCTGGTGTTCTGAGCGTGCTGCTGTTGCAGCAACAGCAGCGGCGACTCCACCGGATACTGATCGATGGAGAGGCTCTTGCTCGAGCAGTCGCTGCTGCCGGTGGTGGAGCAGCTGCTCAGCTGGGCGCGACGCGGTGTGCTCCGCACAAAGTCCAGTATCGAGTGGGTGGCAGCGAACTCCTCGTGCCGGCTCTTGCTGACAATGCGAAAGACATAGTCGATGGGGGTCTCGTCCACGGACTCCATCACCGATGGAAGGATGCGCCGGCGCATGCTCTTCGGCCAGAGGAACATCTTGCCAATGCCGCGCTGCGACCAGAGCGGCGGATCCAGCTGTCCGTGCGGCAGCAGGCCCGTCTCCAGGCAGCTGAGGAACTGCTGCATGTGCCCGCCCTCCGGGAAGTGGATGGGCGGTCGCTGCACCCCGTCCTGGCCCACCAGGATGACGGTGCCGCCGCTGTCCTCGCCCCGGCTCTGGTGGCAATGCACGTACACGATCTCGTCCACGTTGATGTTGAGGGCGTACGCCCAGAAGGCCTCCTTGTCGATGTCCTCGCCCTCATCCGCCTCGTTGTAGCCGTTCATCAGCTGATTCGGCGTCCACTTGATGGTCAGCGTCTGGATGTGCTGGTGCAGACTCAGGTAGCCGGCCATCGGCTCGGCCACGTCCTTGGGCAGGACGTGCACATTGTTCTTGCCGTAGAGCAGCGTCGCCTTGGCGTTCTGATGCAGCGACTCCACGTAGTCCTTGGCCACGCTCGCCGTTGCCATGGACTTGAAGGAGCCGGTGCTGGCCTCATCCGAGCTGGTGTTCAGGCTCCGCTTAAAGTTGATGATCGCCGGCCGCGAGCAGGTCGACGAGGAGCGGCGTCCCGAGCTGATTCGATGACGTTGCACCTGGAACAGAAAACAGCAAACAGAATAGAGACACGCCTCAGGGGGGAACAGAGATGGGACTCACCAGTTCATCGGCATGCGGATCGGTCCAATAATGGTCGGCTGTCTTGGCCCGCGTAAAGTCTAGGGCACAGGGCCCCACCAGCAGGGAGCTGAGAATGGATCCATAGTCGGAGTCGGCCACCAGGGAGTCGCGGTCGTAAAAGCTGCTGGCATTGCTCACCAGATACTCGATGATCTTGGTCAGACGCTTCTCGTAGAGCGCCAAGCGGATCCACAGATACTTCATGCTGACCAACGCCATGCTCGAGCTGCTGACACTGCCACTGCCACTGGCACTGACGGCGGATGCGGTGGAGGCGTTGCCGGTGGCATTGCTGCTGCTGCTGGCGGACTGCATCGAATTGCTGCTGCTCTTCTTCAGCATCGGGGGCCGCTGGAAGCTGTCGCTGCTGGAGGATGAGCGCTTGTTCGGGTCCATCGCCTCGATCTCCTGCACCAGCTTGCTGATGTGCTCCGCCTCTGGGCAGCTCTTGGCGATCTTGTGCAGCAGGGCCGTTGTCGAGGAGGTCTTGAACAGACCGAGGGCCCGGCGTCGCAGTCCCTGGCTGAGGCAGGCCTCCACCGCGCCGCAGAGCGACGTCACCGAGCTGCTCTCCTCGTGGACGTACTTCTTGGTCACCGCCTCCTCCATCAGTTGCTTCACCTCCTTCTTGACGCTGGCTATCAGCCGCTCCTTGTAGTCGCAGCCATCTGGAATAACATCATCATTATCACCATCTGTGCGGCAAAGTGAATCTCATAAAAAGTATAGCCCCCCGCAGGGCCTTAAAATGAAATCACAGCGACAACGCCCCAATGTCAAATACCCCCGCCGTCAGACCCTGCCTCCTGCCACATCTACGAGGTTTGTGTGTGTCCCCCGCCACTGCCACTGGCACTGCCACTGGCACTGGCAGCGTCACATCCTTCCTGCACTCTGAAATTCAATATGTTCAACATGTGCCCCCCCCCCCCCACACAGAGCCGGGTCGTGCTCCCCCTGCGGCCTGCTGCTGCTGGCTGCTCCTCAAAATGTTGACCACTTTGGCCACGCCCACTCAGGAACAAGCACAAATGCTAATGGCATTTGCACTCTAAATTCATGATGTGATGTCCTACGGCCATGGATAATTTCATTTTCATTAATTGTTTTCCATTTAGAGAGGGCTCCTCGGATGGCTGGAGGAATGCCCGAATGACAAATGACAACACACAGATACAGATACTATATAGAGAGAAGATACAAATATCCCATACAAGGATGACGAATGATAAATAATGATTCAAGGATTCCGAATGAATTATAGCCAAATGGCGGGAAGAAGCGCACAGCGCAAATTGCAATAAATTTTCGTGTAAAAAAATGCAAATTTCCAAGAATGAAGAATGATCTAAAGCTGCAGGGTTGTAGAGAAAATGATCCTGATATATGACTAAAGATACATATATATCTGCACACTCGTTACTCGTTACCTCCGACTCACTCGCTTCCGCCGATACATGTTCATGGGATGATGATCTAGACGGATCACGAAACGTGTCTGTTCGCTTATGGGAAACTCGCATAGAGAATCACCGTGTAACAGGGGTTCAAGGACTACTCCTGTTGGGGGTTTGTGAGGTCCCTCATCTTCCTCAATTTCAGGGGGTATGGGATATCGATGTGCCCCAGCATTGGGGGTTCGGTTTTAGGGTTTCCCCCAAATGCACTCAGCAATAAAGTCAAGTCGCCAGCTGCGTGTCGAGCTCATTATGTGTGTCCTTTCCGCGTTTTAATGCTGATGATGACGATGATGATGATGTGGCAACACTCTACCATGGGGCGTAGGGGGGGGGTGGAATGGTGTATTGGTGGCGGCGACACTCTGCTGATGTCTGGGACGCCGACCGAGTTGTCGCCAGGCCATGTCCTTGCCACTGGCTGGGGCTGAGGCTGAAGCTGTGGCTGTGCGGCTCCGATGGATGGCTGGATGGCTGGATGGTGCTCGGGGCTTCCCCGTTTTAATTACTGCTCCTTTGTTGCACCATTTTCATTTGCTGTGTGCAACATCGCTTAGTTTTTATGCGGCACACATGCAATTAGCATTTAAATGGCCAGCGGGGAGGAGGCACCAAAGTTTTAATAACTTAATTTCTACTGGCATGGGGCCAGTGTGGCATGGGGCATGGGGCATGGGGCATGAGAACGGTGTCAGGGCAGCTGGGAAATGCAAATATCAAGAGCGACACAAACAGACAGATGGAGAGATGGTGATGGCAGAGAGCAAAAGTTTATATTTGTCTTTGGTTGATTTGTATAATTATTTGCTTCTTTGTTTGCCCCATGCCCCATGCCCCATGCCGCATGTTGACGCTGCACAAATGAAAGGAAATACAATGGATAATGGTTACTGCCACAACACCCCTCCCCATCGCCATTCCCGGCACCTCCTGCCTTTGGACATTGGATCTGGGGACAAAGTAAAGTTTAAAAACCATTGGGGAATGGCCAGCATTGACAGGAGTTGAAACAGGAGTAGAGAAAGGAGCTGCAGGGGCAAGAGCAAGGAGCAGCAGGAATATTAAAAAGGAGTCAAGCAGCAGGGTCAGACCGAGGAGCAACAGGAACAAGGATACACAAAGAGTAGGGCCAAGAGCAGAAGGGAAGCAGGTATGACGCAGGACCATGAGCAGATCCTTGCAGAATTCAATAGACAGGGACCGGAACAGGAGTCACAGGAGTCACAGGAATTGGACTGCGAACATAAGGCAGGACAAGAACAGAAACAGAAGCTGGTCCATGGAGCAGTGGGAATCGGAACGAAGACCAGACGAGAAGAGAGCCAATGAGTAACTCTCACGTTCTAGGTGACCTCGAGTATCCCCCACACCCGATTGTTCCTTGGGGTATGCTCCAGGCGCACAGAAGCCACAGAAGCGGATGGAAATACTATACGAGTATAGTGGAAAGAACTTACAATTTAAACGCCACATTCTTAATAGCCCTGTATTTAATGGTTAGGCTTCTTCCGCCTCAAATCTCTTCGTAGCCTCATTAAGCACTTCCCCGAATCTAAAGACCATTTGACTTCACTCTGTAGGTCCCTCTCAATGGGTCCTCGCCACCTTCGGGTGTTGCTCATCGGAATTCAAGTGTTTGGAGAGCACCAATCAGCACTTTCGGATGAGTGTGCTTGCTTGTTTGGTAAATATCGTTTTTCCCGCTCTTGACGGACACTTCCCTGGCTTCCCAGTCAGCGCCAGTGCTTCTCGACCATTTGCATAACCTGATGACGATGGTGCTTGAAAGCAAGCAAGGCTGCCTCACTGGCTGCGATTCCACCTGCTTCCAACACCTAATCCACAATCAATCCTTAGAGCGCTTCATTTTCAATGTAAAAAACTCGAAATAAATTGCAAATTGGAATAAATTAATGTAAATCGTACTTCAATAGAATGTTTAATCATTTTGAATACATGCCTATGGCTTTCTCTGGCCTCCCTGTAGGGATCGTAATCGTAAATTCATTTGGCCCTCAAATGCCAATTGATGGCTTTCATGCTTAGGTTCAGACTCAGCGAGAGTTTTGGCCAACCCAACCACCCAGCAAACCCTTAATTGAGGGTGCGGTCTGGGTGCCACAATTTTAAATTAAGCTCCAAAGCGAATCGTTTTTCTATTTTCAGCCAGCGACATTTTTTGCTGTTCGTTGGTCCGGATTCGATTCGATGGCCCGAAAGGATATTTATAAAAATGGCCATCTATTTGTGTGTGGATGCACGATATAAATACTTTACATTTGACCTTTTTTTAGAACGATTTTAAAGATGGTCAGTACCAATGCAAACCTCAATTTCGAAAGGTCTTTGACATTGAAAAGGCCACAGATATCTGTTTGAAAAGTTTGCATTTAATGCGTTTAAAAGTTCTCATGTAGAAGGAGACACCCCAATAAAAATTATCTTGTGGCAACAGCATCGATGCACTGACAGAAAGCTGGCCTAGTAAAAAGAGACACAGCCATCTTTAAATTAAATATACATTTCAAATAGTCTTTTATATCACAAAATCAAACTGTTCCTGATAGATTCGGGGTTTTGAAAATTTGTATGACTTAAGTTTTTTATAAAGGCAAAATTTGTGTATTTAAACTTCAGTTTTTTAGTTGCAATTCTGAAAATTTAGCTATAAATTTTGATTATTTTGTAAATTAATCGTTTAAATGCAAAATTTAACATTTTATGAGGTGTTTTTTTCAAAATTTTGATTTTAAAAACTCGGGAAAAGTCGAAAAAAATTTGCTTCCTAAGTTTTTATATTTTATTTGTGTAGATCCATTAATTGCGCGTCGTTTAAGCCAAGGATATGAGATCTCGGTGCCAATATACCGGCATAAATATTTAATTCGAAGTGTAACTATACGGGGCAGACAACAATTCCAGTATACACTCGAACACACTGGTATTCATATCTGAATATCTAAATATATGTATGTATTTCTTATGTATATACTATGTAATGCCTGGGAGTTTATCAATCTGACAAACTTTTTCGTATGTACGCGTAGAATTAAGATAAACACTTAATTAGACAATGGAATATGGGGCCAAAGTATGGTATGAGGAGAAAGCCTTCCTCTGTGTGTGTGTGTGTGTGTGCCGCCCCTATCCCCAACCTCCTATCGGTGCTACATCTGTCTCTCTGTTTTTGTTTTTGTGTGTTTGCCTTCGCTTTCAATTCATTTTGTGGCCAAATGAGCTTTCGGCTGTACCTTTTCCTTCTTTTTTTTGGTTTTTGGGAGAGAAACACCCGCATAAACAGATAACAAAATACACATATACGCGTACATAAGACGATACATGTACATACAAATATTCATAGAGAGAGCCAGAGAAAGGGAGGGGAGGCGGTGGGTGGTGTGGGAGTGGAAGTGCGAAACTGCGACATTAATTACGGTCTAATGTACTCGTATTCGTATTCGTATATGCTTGTGTGTGCCCCGGAGTACGAGGGCTTGTCTGGTGCTTGTTTCAACACGCAAACTGCATTACCATTGGATCCACACAGAGCCCAACTTAATTTGGGATACGGGGGGGCGAATGTGGCATAACCCATGGGGAAAGGAAAGCGGGGGTACTGAACATATGGATATGGATTCCTTCGATGTTTACTGCCAATAAAATCACATCCAGCAACAAAAGTAGCTATTTCTCCCCCTCATTACCCTCTCAGGAATAAAGTTTATCGGGGTTTCATTCTTGGGAAACTTAAGGAACCATAAGTTTGTCCTAATCCCATGCTCATTAAGGGGGTCTGTACCCCAAATAGAAGAGGCCTTTCCTTGTCGAATCTGAGAAAAAGCCAGCAATTCAGTAGATTAATTAGAGTCATGGGAGACATGTGGCATACCCCCCTGCATACGGAATGCATATTTTTTTGTTTGTTTGTTTCAATGCAGTCGCCAATTATGGGCTAAAACTAAGACAAAGGTCAAGTATTCATTAAGGGATTCAAAATGAATATGCTTTGATATATTTGAGCCAGGGATTTCGCATTATGGCAGTGTTTTAGCCTGAAAAAGACAAACAAATTTGCAGAACTTTTCATAAATTCATTAAAAAAAAAACCTCATTTCATTGAGATCTTCAACTAAACTTAAAATAAGAGCTTAAGTATAGATATAGCCTAGAACGCACATCATTTTGCCAATGGAATTATCACTCATCCGCCCTGGATGCTCCCCTTCAGACCGTAGCTTGTAAATCCTACTCAAAATAGCTGCAGTCACTAGTCTGGCCATTTCTGACTGCAAATTGAACTGAAATTGCGACACAAAGTCCCCGCAGGAGGACATTCTGCCACATCTGCAAAGTCGCCTAGAGACAAAAAGTGTTGCCTACTTTTTTGGGCAGGCATTCCAGTCTCCATGGAATCGAATGCTTAAGCCAAAGATCAGTGCTTGGCTTAAAGCTATGCCAAAGGTCACTAAAAGGGGATGTGATTGCCCCCTTTGAGCAATCCATTACCCGCCCACACACACGACGTGCACCCGTGCACCCGTGCACCCGTGCAGCCGTGCAGCCGTGCGTACGTGCACTCGTGCATACCCGTGGCATGTGGTGCACCCTCTGACATTTTACTACGTCGCTGCACTCGGAGGAGGGAGAAGCCTCTCAAACTCAATTGGAAAGGTTTGCTCGGCATAATTAGGATTTCAGTTCAACATGGAGATGGACGTGGGCGAGGGCGAGCGTGTGGGTGGTGGATGGAGTCAGCAAAATGCAAATGCAAATGCAAATGGAAAATGAAGAAATGGCAAATTGCAAACTGCAATTGTGAAATGGTAATTTTGATTGTAGCAAGCTCTGATTTCTGATTTCTGCAGAACAACATTCTTGAGCAACCAGAGACCACGCCGTAACTAGTGGAATGTGCAGCAAAGGTCAGAGTCGGATAATTGAAGCCCAGAGAATTTCATCTTAATTGCAAAAAGCCAACAAATTGCATTTTCTTACGGCAGCAACAGCAAAAGCAACAGGAGCCACAAAGAGAGACAGAAAGAGAGAGAGAGAGAGGGAAGCCAACAGCCCACATAGAAAGTGAAGAAAGTTCCTGAATCAATATGATAGCCACTGGCTCTGGTTCTGGTTCCGCCCCTGTTATGTGAAACTCAATGATCGAAGCGCAAGGAACTGGAACAAACTTTCAGATAAACTAATTAAAGATGCCGGGTCGACTAATAGTCAGGCATTTGTCGCCGGTATCTACGGAATTTAAGATAAAAATTGCCTCTCGTTGAGCTCTGCATGGACACAAAAACCTAGCCATCTCTAGTCTCTTCAGCCTTAAGTCATAATACTGGCTTCAACTGCCTTTGATTTCAATAATACTTGGCCTTCATCCTAGAGCACTCTAGGATCTCTATTCAATAATGGCAGGCGAAAAAATCGCCCATTAAAGTATGACCTATTTATAGCCCCATCAAACGGCGATCGTTATCAATTTACCAGTATATGGAGGGCAATGCCAAGGACACTTTTAAGGAATTTGATTGACAATTTAAGGAATTTCTCTTTTGCAATTTTGCTCACTCAGAACTTGAGAAATTTGTGTGCCATCCAAACGGGACAACTTTGGCAGGCATTCCAAAGGGGCAACGACAAAAACCAACGATGAAAGGACAATCGAGTGGGTCAGAGACAGGGACAGGGACAGGGATCAGGGTTTGGGGCTGAGACTGAGACAAACACTGGGGCTGTCATGTCCAAGGGGGGGCTGGACGTAAAATTAATGATGACCAGACAGTGGACTTTTAATTTTGAAGGAGAGCCAGAGCCTAACCAGAGCGACGCCCTGACACTGCCTCCCGACACTGAGTTTTGGGCTTAATATTAATGGCTCTGATAGGACGCACAGGACACAGAGGACACACAAATACGCACACGCACACGCACGGCACGGATAACGAGTCTCTGTTGCCCTGACAGTAAGTCGCCCATCTTTAAGGGCTTTTGTCGGGAAAGGAAACGTGCCACAAAGTAACGGTACAGCAGTACAGCAGTAAATCCAAGGACAGGTCCAAGGGCAGCGGAATGCGTTGCAACAACAGATTTAAGATGGAATGCGAACATTAATCCGTGGACCCAAAGGCAGAGACTACAACAGAAATCCATTACCCCAAGCAGATTGCTTTTTGTATGGGCATGAAGATCATTCCCGAACGAGCACTGAGCCCTGGAAGATCGTGTGCTCCCAGTGGGAGTTCTTGGCCAACTCTGGCACGGCATTGGATGGGTCCCCGTTCCCGTGGGCTCCCATGTGGAGGAATCCGCTGAAAGCTTTTTGATCTCCCCTTGGATGCTTTCTGGCTTCCATTATTATGGGCATGCGGCAGATTATTATCGGTGCCTAGCAATCCCTTGGAGGCGCCAGCTCGAAAGCACATACGGCTTTACGACCCGCATACTTAACGCACACGTGCCCCTACGCGTCTCCTCTGTGACCCCAGTGTGACCCCACTGTGAGTGTCAACTAAATGGGGGGGGGGGGGGGACTCAACGACAGGTCCGTGCTGAGTGACTGACTTTTCCCAGTCAATCTCGTCCTTAGCCCACAGCTAATGCCATAATTGAGCGATTGATAGAGGCCACACCATCATCATCAACCTCATCGTCATCCTCCCGAGCCTCGTCGCCCGTCGGCCGTCGTCGGTGTCGGTGGCGGATATGCATCACCAGAGCCTTTCACGTTCGCCCATATCCGAGTGGGAAGTGCCGCCAGGTCCTGGCGGAGAATGAATGTCTGTGTGCGGCCAAGGCAAGGCCGCTAGCCAGAACAGGCGAATAAGAAGTAAACAGACGCCCACGCGCCAAGCGCCACGTTCCACTCCACTCTCTCTATGGCACGACACGACACGGCACGGCATTGACTATGGCATATATATATTCCTCTCCTCTCCCCTCCCAGTCTCGTGTTAGTATTCGTTTCACTACCACATTGATGTGGCCAATTGCCTTTCATTCATAAAAGTTTTACGTTCATCCAAGGGAAGCCATAAAGCAACCAACTGGCTTTGCCCCATCTATGCGTCCCATCCTTCAGTGTCAGTGTTCCCGTGCCCCGTGCCTCGTGCCCCATGCCCCATGCCCCGTCTCCGTCACGAAAGAGTCACTGCAATGAATGCACTGCGAGAAATGCAAGATCGAGTAACGTTTCCCTAGGTGCAAGGCTATCTTCCAAGATCAAGATCGAACTGGTCTTATTGATCTACTAGAGAGCAAGTCCCCTGCCCACTCGCCTATATAAGCTAATTTCATTTCAGTGTTGTAAAACTACCAATCGTCCATTTCAGTTGAACGCTGTGCAACACTACTCGTTTTTCAATTAGCTTTTGTTTTTTCCTAAAGCTTCCGAGATGCTGGTGCCTAAAAGCCTAGAAACATCCCCAGGCATTCGCCATTGGCTGGGCCAATCGCTCGTAAGAAAAACTTTTTGCAGGAAAAAGATTGAGGCCAAGGATCTCGAAAAATGCATCCAAGAAGATGTGAAAAATGCAAAAGGTCTCGCTGTTCCATGTGTCCCATTGGGCACAAAGGGATTACTGCCTGTGGGATTACTGTTTCATGTGACGGAGTTCCAACCGCCCCTTACCCTCACCCACACCTACAAGGTCGTTCCAGTTGGGCTAAAAAACAATTGAGCTCGTGGCTCGACTCGACACGAGGTGCCTTAGGACGATGGACGAGATATCTCCTGGGTATGGGTCCACTTTATGTCATCGTTGCCGTTGCACCTTTTTTCAATCACATAAATATTGTCTGTAGATTGCATTTTTCAGTGGGAGATCAGTGGTTTTCTTGCCGTGTATAAAAACTGCACGGCAACAGCTCCAGCTCCTTCCGGGTGAAAGGGAAGCCTATCCTGGGGATCTAAAAAGACATACAACTCGTACATATGTATGTGCAAAGGTCTTGAGCAGCAGCACAGTCACGGCCAGAATGAATAGATGGACGGACGGACGGGCTTAATCTTTCGCAGACAATCAATCAGGAGAGTGCTGTTGCTGTTGCTGTTGCTGATGTTTCTGTTACAGCAACAGCCAAAGTCGTTACATTGGATTAAGGGGTGGGGGGGGGGGGACAAGACTACCCCCCACCCACCACCCGGCCAACCTGTTGCCGTGCGCCATGCAGTTTTTATGCGGCCTTGATTGTGGCTAAGCTGCAAGAAACACAAACAGCCACAGAGAGATAAAGTGACAGAAGGAAGCGGCAGCTGGAGCTGGAGCTGAAGCCAAAGGGCTACAGTCATGGCCGCCGCCAGCACTGGACAAATTCATTTTCATTTCATTATGCTAAAGGCTCATCCGCCTTGGCCTTGGCTGATGGATGGAAGATCTGGTCGGGTCTGCTGTTTGTGCAATGCAAACAGGCCTGACAGCCAGATGGCCAGATAACCTGTTGCCAGAGAAACCAGGAGCCGCCGGGCAGGCTTACCAGCATAGTGAGCCACAGTGTTTAAGGAGCAGGAGCACGAGCAGGATCTTCCTTAACTAGTCTTTAAAGTGTTGTTTTTGCTTGGAGAAAATGAGACAATATTTGGGTACTTCTGGATGGATAACCTGTTGAGAACCTCCTTCCATCATGGCCTTGAATGTGTGTGCCCCATGCCCCATGCCCCCTCATGGCATTGCAAACAAAAACAAAAAGATACACACTATTGTCGCATTAGGTGAAGCACCGCTCGCTGATTGCCCGGGATTACCGGAGCCGCAATGGGGGATGGGTTGGAATGGAATGGAATGCATTGCCACCACACCACCCAATGCCCATACTCACATGAATGTAGGCATATGTATATGTATATGTGTGTGAAATATTAGCATGAAGCTTTCCAGTCATCGCTTCAATCGCCGCTTCCGCGGTGGGCGAGTGTGAAATCACAAAAATGTGAAAAGCAATACCTGAATGCAGCCACAATCTACAAACGCATCTACCCACCTACACATATATATCTATGTATGTTTTTGTATGTATTACCTGCATTGGTTTGCACCATTTTCGAGTGGCTCTTCGCGTGGAATTTCGGTGTGTGGGCGTGTGTTTTGGCGCTTACGGCGGCCTAGCTAGTCGTTCGGGCAGATTGCCCAAAGCTTTTTGCACCGTAATTCCTTTTTCGCTCGCTCTCTCCCTCTCTCTCTCTCTGTCACACGCGCGCGCGTAAAATGTATTTCGAAAATGTGGCTGTTTGTTTTTGTGCGAGGAGGAGTGTAAACGGCACACAGCAGCAACAGCAACAGCAACAGCGGCAGCGGCAGCAGAGAATGGATATGCGATGAACGGTAAAACGGTAAAGTGTCGCCTGTGGGCTGCGCGTCTTTTCACTCCCCTCTTAGACCCTCTTTCCGTTCCGTTTCGTTCTTTTCCTTTCTGTCCTTTGCGCTTCCTTGCTTTCTTTGCTTGGATGCTCTTCCTTTTGGGCTCCTTCTTCTTTGCTGTTTTTGCTGTTTTTTCTGTTTCTTTTTTTTATATATTCGGCTGCCTATTAACTAGTTGCTGCTGCTGCCTGGTCTGGTGCTTTATTAATAATTTGGCATCCTGCCTGCCGCCGGAGAGGAGCAACGAGCGCGCGCTCCCATCATTACAACAATATATCTCTCGATAGGAAACTCTGAAGGAATAGCCGACTGACTGACTGAATCACTGACCGAATGACCACGGACTCCACTCCACTCCACTCCACTCGACTCGACGACTTTACGAACAACTGACCAAGTCCCTAATTATTATGCTTAGAATGCGTAGCAGCCACTGCTTATCCCTCAACTACTGCACGCGACAAACTCCCAAGTAAAACTGAAAACTGAAACTGAAAGCAACCGAACGAACCGAACCGCCAGCCAGACACAAATTCTGACTCTGACTCTGACTCTGGCTATGACGCTGACGATGAGCGTGAACAACGACAACGACAACGACAGCGACAGCGACAACAACAACAACAACAACAAGCGCACGAAGCTTGCTGCTCGCTTCTGCTGCTGCTGCTCGCTGCCTTGGTTTTTTTTTGTCCCACTGTGCTCCATACACCCGCCTCCATTACGCTACATTTCGGAAGCTTTTCGCGTTGCGCCCTTTGGGCCATCGGGCATCTCGCTCGCACTTGCCTAGTACATATGCCAGTGTGTCTGTATGTATACATATTGTGTGTGTCTGTGTGTGTGTGCGTATTAACCGTTAACAGTTTGCTGACGTCGCACGCTGCGTGGTGAAAATCTGCCTGCCACAAGCAACAGGACGAAAACACGCCACATGCCCCAGCCTCACTCACACACAAATGCACACATATATGCCGCATGGGCTTGTGCCTGTGCCTCTGTGTGTGTGTGTGTATAAGTATGCCCCACATTTTTTGGGCGAAAACATTTCGGGTGTAATGGGCCCGCTGTTGCTTCGCATTGAGTGTGCGCCATAACGCCTTGGCTTGGCCTCCCCGCCGCCCCAACCCTGCCCGCACCGATCCATTAGAGTGCTTAACATAACCTGCACCACGCTTTGGTTTCGTGTGTACCGAAATGTACGGATACGAAATGTGTGCTTAAGCTTGTGGGGGGGGTGGTGGGGGGGCTGGTTTTGCTTGCGTGCGTGCCCCAGTTTTGTGGCCCTTGTGTCTCTCAGGTGCAAGCAACTAAGATGCCATTAGAGCCCAGATGCCAGTAGTGTTGGTTAGCTAATTTCTCGGTTTTTGTGGTCCATTTAGAGTGTTGGTCAATGGAATTTTCTATGAAGAATGAAAGATAGTGCTACACTCTGAGAATTAGCATCTATATTTTATGAAAATAAATAAGATAATATATATAAGGAATATATAAATATAAGGAATATAACAGATAATGCTGATACGTTGGACTGCGATAATTGATCAATGATGTTCCGATTTTTCGTATTTTTCAAACAAATTTCTTTAGTAAATTACAGTATAAAAACAAAATAAAATTAAAAAAAATATATATATATCAAAAAATATTTGCTAACATTTAATTATCTAAAGACAACATAAGATACAAAATATCCCTTTTTGTTTGGTGTTGTGGGATAAGGGTTCTTCAAGGGTTATATTGTTTATAAAAAGCCCTGGAATCCTAAACGGGAGAGAAAGGATGAAGAGTTAGCTATGAAACATTTTAGTTATCATATCCCCAACATTTTCTGGAAAATTGAATTCCTTTACTTTAATGATAAATAAACCGAATAATAGAGAACAAATGGCTGTCTTTCCGAGGGGTTGGCAAGAAATGGCATTCAAATTTACAGAATATTCCTCTTTTTCTTGTGTTGGCCAAGCCACACTGGAAGAGAGCGAAGGAAAGAGCGTAAGGGCTCAGTGGGGAGCTCATTTTGTAATCAAAATTTGCAGTATTATACTTTAAATGTTCATTGTTGTAAATAGTTCGTATTTAGGCAGAATAATAAATAAATAAACTAACAAATCATTGATATTGAAGACACACCACACGACTATCATCATGATGTCTTGTGTTCTGGATGTTTTTTGTGGAATATTGACTGGCTATAAATGGCAGTATAACGATAAGAAAGAATATATTAACAGATCCTTTGATCCAATATGCTGTAATGGCGATATATTTCTTGAGATATACGCATCCATCGGAGGGCTAATACTCTTTTATAAACAAATGAATAGTGTTCCCTGATTTGTTGTAAACATTTTACATAATTCGCTTTTATTTTCCATCGTTATTTTTTTTGGTTTTGTTTTCTGTTAAATTATACATTTAATCGTATGTTTAGTTTTGGTTTTGTTTATGTTCTTGTGGGGTTTTCCTCGCCTTCTGTTCTGTGTGATGCTGTTCTGTTTGTGGAACATATCATAGGATATTTGTCATACTATTCATGTGTAATGCTATATGTAACAGTAACATAATATCTGTTTGTATGTATGTATGTACTATATGCTCGGAAGGTGTCATCTCTATAGGTGTCATCGTCTCTACAAAGACGGGGTATATATAAATATATAGTAGCTTAGCTTTGATTACGATTACGATTACGATTACGATACAATATTATATAGCGAGAGTTATTTCTTTCGTATTTCGTGTTTCGTCTGGATCGTGGCGGATCCTTCATCGAATATTTTTATCAAAAGTGTGGCCAAAATGATGTTTGGACTCAGAGGTTCAGAGGTCAGAGGCCCTTCTCGTCTCGTCTCGCTTTCATCTGTAAAATATATCTCTTATGTTTCACATACACACGCACTCTCTCTCTCGCTCTCGCTCTCGCTTGCCTGCTATCTTCTATCTTTATCTTTCATTATATATATATATTGTATGTTTTTCTTCTCTGTTTCTGTTTTCGTTTCTGTATTAGCGCTTACAAAAATATCAATATTCAAAGAAGCAACAAGAAATCACATTAAGTTATTTTTTTGGTTTTTAGTTTTTTGTTTTTCGTTTCCATCGTTTAGTTTTCTATACACAAAAAGCGTGCTACTCGCATTTACCTATGTCCCATACAATGTATATATAGTATGGTATCTGTATAATGTGTTGTATATATATATATATATATGTATAAACCTTTAACCGATAAACCTTTAGCCCTTTAGTGGAGGGAGTTTTGGTGCGCCTGCACTTACCAAAAAACATAGCAGCAATAGTACAAAAGAATTTCTTTCGAAAATGAACTGAAGAAACAACATTTGCCTGAGAGAGAACGTTTCTTTGGTTTGGAAACCCAAACAAAAAAAAAACAAAACATATAACAAATCAAAATACAGTAACACATTTAACACATCTTGCTCTCTATATATAGGGTATATATAATGTATATATGTATATAATATGTTTGCGTATAAATACTCGTTTAATATATGTATATATATTCGTATTGTATGTATCATATTTTTGTTGTATATTAATTCTTCTAATACAATAACGCAATCAACTCAAACTCAACGTTTTTTGTTTTTTTGTTTTTTCTTTTTTCTTTAACAACATTTTTATAACATTTTTGTGTGTGTGTGTTTGTGTGTGTGGGGTCTACAATTGTTCGATCTGTGTATGGGATATAGCCGCAGGATCTACCCGAAGCTTCTAAAACTGAAAATGTTTTATTTTCCTTAAACCCAAAAATAACAAGGCCAAACAAAATCCAACCTAAGAAACGAATAATTGCAATCGAATATCATTAAATGTATGTAGGGGGCCTGCATGAATATGAATGCATTCAAACTCATTGAGTGACTCCGAAAAAAAGGATTTCAACGAAGTGGCGAATGGAATTGATTCTAATATCCCTCTGCAGACCTCTAATATACGCACATATACATGTGTGTGTGGTGTGTGTGTGTGTATATATATCTGATCATTTGCTAAATTGGTAAAAAATAACATTAACAACAATTGGCCCACAGCCTCGGGCCACGAAAGCCCAATCCGAAAACCTTCGCACAGCATCGCAAATGTATGTATATGGTATTTGGTATTTGTTATATGTTATATAGTGTATATATGTATATGTAGATGGTTCCTGATGGCCGCACACGTGACGACCATCCCCATACAAAAAGTATAAATATGTAACTGCTTCTATATATGTGGAATGGATGTATACATGTACATATATAGCATCGTATCTGTATATCATATATTGTATATAGTAAATAGTATTTATTTCTCATTTACGTTGTTCATTTTCCTCTCATATTTGTTCTACTTTACTCGACGTCACATCTCAGGTCACTACAATTTCCTTAATTAAGCTAAATTTCAATTAACTTCTGCATCGCATCTTAGGCGACTCCCAGCCGTTTCTATAAAAATATAACAAAAAAAAAAGCCCAAAACCTCATTCGAGAGCTTCAGCTAATTGCCATCTACTACATATCATATGCACTATGTGTATGCCGTGTGCGGGTATGACTAGGCGCAGTTTCTATCCAACATTCTATGATCTATGGTGCTCTCTACTAGTACATCGCATGCTCAATACTGATCGGCAAGTACGGGTACGAATACGGATACGGATACGGGGACACATCTACGGTTATGGTTGTGGCTATGGTTATGGTTACGCGTGTTGCGCTTGCAGTTACGGTTGCGATTACGGCTCCCTTCTTCACTTGTTCTCGATGATGGTCTGCAGCTGAAGGACCAGACTGCGGGACAGCTGCAGAATCGATTGGGCATTGTGGCGTTCGGCCATTTCTGCAAGAGAATCGACTATGAATCGAATAATCTAAAAGCAATCGGTGTTCGCATACCATTGAAGAACTTGATGACATCGGTAAAGTCCATGCTGTTGGAGAGGATGATGTCGCGATAGGTCTCGAGCAGGGCCAGGGCCAGGAAGAGGACAAAGTTTCCAGATGCCACGTGCTTGGCCGCCCAGATCACCTCCCAAGTGGCAAAGACATCGTCGTAGACGAGCTCCCTCTTGAAGTCCAAGAGGAACCAGCGGTAGCAGAAGTAGAAGTGCGTGTAGTCCCCATTCGAGTCCATCAGATCATACATCTCCGAGTCGAGGATTTGTATGAGGGATCTGCCATTAAGAGAAGATTATAAGCATATAACAGGCATAAAGAAGATCAGATCAGATCCTACCGCATGTTGGCAAAGTGCATGTCCATGGCACCGCCGCTGGGAAAGTTCTCGATCATGCGCTCCATGAGCTTGCAGAAGCAGCTGTAGCTCAGGGACTCGTCGTCGAAGATGACCAGCAGTGGGGCCACCAGATCGCACATGCCCTGCATGTAGCCCACGTCCAGATGCTCCCACACATACGTGGATATCACGTTGCGCAGCTTGTCCAGATTCTCGTTGGCAAAGTACCAGTAGTTGCGATCGCATCTCTGCACATCCTTCTCGATCCGATGCAGATTGAGGCCGAACTGTTCGAGCAGCTCGACGCTGTAGACGCCGCCATTGGAGCTGGCCGGGGAGACGCAGGCGGACTTTGGCTCCTGCAGGGCATCCAGGGAGGCCACCACCGTGATGTCATCGTTCATGGGTGACATGAGGCTGGTCTTGCGTGAGGTGAAATCTTCGGTGGTCTCGTCGTCGTTGCACTGCACATCCAGGGCATCCAGGGAGGCGGCCTCTGTGATGATCACGGACGTGGATGGGTGCTCTTCCTCATGCTCATGCTCTGCTTCCTCGCCCTGCCCGTCCCGACGCACATCGTCGGCGCTGTGGAATTTACTCAACAGACCGCAGGGCTCTGGCTCTAGCTCTGGCTCTGTCTCTGGCTCTGTCTCTGGCTCCATTTCACCTTCTGGCTCCTCCTCCTTGACATCCACCATGTCTACGAACTCATTGCCGACCGTCTCGTAGCTGCTGGTGGAGGGCGAGCTCTTGATGCTCAGCAGCAGGATGTTCCCGCCGGCGTCCAGCCCGAGACCCATATCCCCCTCCGCCTCAGAGTCAGCGAAGCAGTTCTCCTGCAGGTGCAGCGGCTCCATGCAGTCGAGATTCTGGAACTCCAGCATCAACTGCTCGCTCAGCTGCGGCATGAGTTGGCCTTCCTCCTGCTCCAGCTCATGCTCCTGCTCCTGGTCCAAATCCTCATCCGATTTCTCGTTTCCTTCCTCTTCAGGCTGCTCCTCAGCCTCTGCTGCCAGTTCGGGATCATCGGACAGATCTCCAGGATCGGATATATCGGAGAAATCGTTATCATCAAACACGTCGTTCTCACCCTCATCTGCGCCCAGCTCCGCCTCATCGTCGCCAAGACCACGCTCCAGCTCCAGCTCCCGTGTGCCATTGGTCAATGGCCGTGCAGCATTCGGACCAGCAGCTGCAGCATCAGATCCAGCGCCAGCCCCATTGGCATTGGCCGCCAGACGCGCCTGTTCCGCACTTAGTTTCGCCACGGCCAGCGCTGTCTTCTCCTTCTCCCGCTGCCGGACAATCGCCTCCACGGCCAGCCACTCGCTCATCGTCGTCTCGTAGTAGTGCTTGCAGGTCTCGTCCTGTTTCTTACGCTCCTCGCAGGTGGACCCGAAGGCGTAGTGGCCCAACAAATAGGGCCACACCTCCTTGCGCAGATCCGGCTGTACGCCGCCAAAGTAGACCAAACGATAGAGCTCCAGTTCGCCAGAGACAACGCCATCCACGTGCATCTCCAGCCACTTCTGTCTGGTGAGGCCCTCCTCGTCGGCAGCCACTGTGAAGAGTAGAGGGGTAGATTTGTAAAAAAGAGCGAAAAGCCCTTGAAGAGAGGGGAATCGGGCACTTACAATCGGGCATAATGCGGCCATAGACAAGTCCGGAGAGATGGGTCCGCACCGTGGATAGATGACGGCAGTAGGCCAGCCAGCCGTAGAAGGCCCGGGAGATGATCTGCCGGCGCATGGTGGAGCACACCAGCTCAATGCTGGCCGTCTGACTGGCCTGGATCAGGGGCGGATCGCTGCTGCTCTGATCGATGGAGAGACTCTTGCTGGAGCAGTCGCTGCTGCCGGTGGTGGAGCAGCTGCCCAAGTGCTTGCGGCGCGGACTCGAGCGCCCCAGCTCCAGGATGGGATGCGTGGCCACTGGGAAGAGTAGAGGGGGGATGGATGAGTACAGATTGATCGATCAGTTAATCGCACAGGAACTCGACTCTTACAGAACTCCTCGTGCTGGCTCTTGCTGACCACGCGAAAAACATAGTCGATGGGCGTCTCGTCGCTGGAGGAGGCCTCCATAACGGAGGGCAGTATATGCCGGCGCACGCTCTTCGGCCAGGGAAACAGCTTGCCAATGCCGCGCTGCGACCAGAGCGGCGGATCCAGCTGTCCGTGCGGCAGCAGGCCCGTCTCCAGGCAGCTGAGGAACGCCTGCAGGTGTCCGCCCTCGGGAAAATGGATGGGCGGACGCTGCACCCCGTCCTGGCCCACCAGGATGATGGTGCCGCCGGTGTCCCCGCCACGATTCTGGTGACAGTGCACGTAGACGATCTCGTCCACGTTGATATTGAGGGCATAGCTCCAGTAGAAGCTCTTGTCGCTGTTGTCCCCGTCGTTGTAGCCGTTCATCAGCTGATTCGGTGTCCACTTGATGGTCAGCGACTGGATGCTCTGATGGAGGCTCAGATAGCCGGGCATCGGCTCGGACACGTCCTTGGGCAGGACGAGTACATTGTTCTTGCCATAGAGGAGGGTGGTCCGCGAATTCTGGTGCAGCGACTCCACATAGTCCTTGGCCACGCTCGCCGGCGAGCAGGCCTTGAAGCTGCCGCTGCTCGTGTCCTCCGAGCTGGTGTGCAGGCTCCTCTTAAAGTTAATGATCGGCCGATGGCAGGTGGGTGGTGTGCGGTTGCCCGAGCTTATCCGATGCCGCTGCACCTGAGAACACAAAAGAGAAGCAGAAAAGGTGATCAGATCCAGCTGTAGAGGACGCGCCGAGGCACTTACCAACTCATCCGCATGCGGATCGGACCAATAATGGTCGGCTGTCTTGGCCCGCGTAAACTCCAGGGCACAGGGCCCCACCAGCAGGGAGCTGAGAATGGATCCATAATCGGCGTCGGCGACCAGCGCCTCGCGATCATAGTAGTTGCTGGCATTGCCCACCAGATGTTCGATGATCTTGGCCAGCCGCTTCTCGTACAGCGCCAGCCGTATCCACAGGTACTTGCCCAGCGGTGTTACGGCGCCTCCCAGGACACCGCCGCCGCCGCCTGCCCCATTGGAGACCGTATTGATGGTGGTCACGGAGCTGCTGCTGCAACTGCTGCCCGTTTGCTTGCTGATCAGCTTGGGCTTGATGATGCTGTCGCTGCTGGAGGAGGAACGCTTGCCGCTCACCGCGGTGCTCTCGTGGGCCAGCTCCAGCTCGAGCAGGCGCCGGCTCACGTAGTCCGCCTCCGGACAGATTTTGGCTATCTTCTGGATGAGGGCCGTTGTCGAGGAGGTCTTGAACAGCCCGAGGGCCCGACGGCGCAGGCCATGGCTGAGGCAGGCCTCCACCGCGCCGCAGAGCGACGTCACCGAGCTGCTCTCCTCGTGGACGTACTTCTTGGTCACCGCCTCCTCCATCAGTTGCTTCACCTCCTTCTTGACGCTGGCTATCAGCCGCTCCTTGAGCTCGGTCTCGGCTGTGCGGTGGTGGACGGGGGAATGGAAATCGGAAATTAATGCGACTCAAGCGTAATTTGTTGCCCTGGTCCTCCCTCTTCCCTGTCTGCTAATGACACCCCAATCCCAATCCCTATTAGGGATAGCCCCTCCCATAAATATGCTTTGATTGATTGCACATGCCCCAAGACCCACGTGGACTCCACTCCTCACCGCGCCCCATCCTTCCGTTTCGTTTCGTTTCGTTTCGGAGCCCCAGACCGACGTCAATCATTTTGTCATCGCTGTCAATTTTGGTTCTGTTTGCTCCTGTGCACAAATCCGTCGTCCCTCTGCCTCTTAAAGCCTCATAGGCTCATGCCTCATGCCCCATGCCTCATAGTCGCATGCCTCATAGCCTCTTGCCTCTTGCCTCATGCCTCATGATTACATAAATACTTATGTACGATACGAAAACGATACGCACTTCTGTGTGTTTGCATGTGATGGCCTGTGTGCCGTACAGTGCGCTTCGTTGCCATAAGAACGCATGCATAACCCACAACAGACGACTCACGAGTGTCACGTTTTGATGCACGCACATCAGCCCACGTGTAGTTGCAGGTGAATCAGGCAGGGGCACTGGGTACTGGGAACTGGCAGCTAACAACTGTCTGAGACACATATCTGATGACTGCATCATCATCCCAAACGATTAAACATTGGAAAAGGGGGAGAAAGGATTTAAAGAATTAAAACACACAAATTTCAAACAAAATAATAATAAATTAATTTATTCAAAAGAGAAAAATATTAATTAGGAAAGCAAAAAAAAAAATCACTTTATTGATTCGATTAAATTAAAATTAAAAATTAATTTATTAATTCAAATAAAATAGAACAAATAATATAAATAAATACATCATTAAATACTAAATAATATTAAGTAAATACAAATATAAAAATCATTAAATACTTAATAAATAATATGCATAAAAAAAGTTTAAAAAAAATCTGAAAAAAATACTAAAAAATTATTAAATTATTTACAAGTGTCATATTGCTCGATAGTCGGAACATAAATATTCTTAAATATAGAAGAGAATTGTTAAGAAGTTCAGGTTATTTTTTAAATTTATTGAATTCCGAAGCTTTATTTTTGAACAAACTTTTGTGATTTGAACAGAATTCATAAATAAGTTATTTTCTGAATTGCAAGGCAAATAAAATAACCTGAAAAGGCCGCATATTCGCTTGCATTCAAATATAAAAATAAGTTTCTTTGGAATAATAAAACAAAAAGCTTTCCCATCGCAAAGGTTTAAGCATTGAGAAAGAGTGAGATAAAGGGAAGTATACCCTTTTCATTATTCAGACTATCAGAGAAATATCAGATAAATATACGAGTATATTCTGTGTTTAAAGGGTATCTAAACGGCATAAAGAATAACGCAATCTGTTTTAATATTCTGCGTTATAATCTCTAAAAAATCGATTAATTATATGTAAATATTACGATGGAAAATTGCCATTTTGGCAACATAAAATTTTAAACAGGACTACAATGTTTTAAAAAATTACACTATGCGACAAAATTAAAACTTTTGAGTGTATTTAGCTTGAGATAAAAATAGTTATGATACAAAAATAAATCATCCAGCCCTACAGATGAATATATCACATCCGCATACGTATTTTTAATAAAAAAAATAATAGTTTTTTAAATAATTAATGGCTTAAAATGAAATGATCTTTCATACGATTTTTTGTTCGTGTCGATACTGACTGTACCTGAAGATATATCGAGCCAAAAATACTAAACCTAGCCTGAACTATGCTAAAATGGCAGCAGCACTGGTTAGCAGACCGAAGGGCGCTGCCGCATGTTGCGCGACACATATTGTATGAGTTTTTTCCAAGTTATTTCGTCGCAAAAACCATTTCCAAGCCCTATTATAGTTGTGTTATAGAATATTAACAGATTGTATCTTAAATCGGATAGAATCTCTGAAACGTTAATGAAGTTTTCGATTCGATTCGATGTACAAATTGTCGACATGGAGGAAAGCAATCAAATTGGGAAGCAACTCATGGTCTTACACTTTCAGAACACACTGTATTCTACTGTATACTGTGTATGTACAATAGTATGTATGTATGGGTTATACCGTCTATTGGTCCATATACAAAATATGCTAATAGGATATAAGCAACGCCAGGAGCTGGGGGCCAGGGAGCGTCACAACTCCAAGGAGAGGCGCGCGCTTCTAATTAGAATGGAAATAAAGGATTTACGCAGCTACGTGACATGGCCCGGCAATGCCCGGCAGGACAGCCCCCCAAACACACTCACAGAAAACAACAAAAACAACTCCCGAAAATCGATAAGGGAGCAAAACTTTTACATCGGAAGAGGAGGAGGTGGAGTTGGAGGTGGAGGCGGTGGGGCTGGCAAAATTGCAACAGCGCTGACAACAGAGACAATCTCAGTCTCTTCTCTGTCTCGCTCTGTGTGAAAAGCGGCAACGTTGCAGCTTTAACAGCCACCAAACAAAAATTTACACAAAAGATAATATTATTTTAAGTGCCGCAACAGACACAACAGACAGGACGGAGGGAGAGAGGGACAGACAGGACGGAGGGAGAGAGGAACAGAGACAGTGAGAGCAGAAAGTACATAAATCGACATTGGTCCTAAGTTGTTTATTCTCATTTTCTCATTTCTTTTGCAATTTGCAATTGCCGCCCCCGTCCGTTCTTAAGTGGGAAAGCATTTCAATAAACAACAATCGAGAGTCAAGACCCACCCCCTAACTTAATACCCGACGCCCCACCACCCCACCACCGCACCACCAATAGATATAGTAACCTTGACTGGCGGTGGCGGCGGCGATGCTAAAAAACTTCCTTGAATTATAACCTTACACTTTGTACCACAGGACTCCCGACCCTGCCCTCCCGACGCCACTCCCGTTGCGAGGGGAGCAAAGCCATGCCACGCAGAGTGGGGGAGCAAAGCACAAACACACACACACACACACACAAAGAGATAGAGAGAGAGAGGCAGAGAGGCACACAACACCTGCTAGAGAGAGAGAGAGAGAGTGAATGAGTGTGCGAGAGGCAAAGGCCACACACTTGACCCTGAACAACATAAAACAGCTGATGACAGGGCTAAAACGAAACGAAACGAAACGACAAACCGGCAAGAAGAGCAGGCGCAAATGAGACGGCGGCAAACGGCAACAGCAACAGCAATAGCACGGCTGAAAGACGATGCCAGTGCTGCCTGCCCCGTGTGGCACACTCTGGGCTCTGGGCTGTAATCAGAAAGGGATGGCGCATGCATTTTGCTGTTTCCTTTAATTTGCTCCCAGTTACAGGGAGAAAGCTCTACCTTACACACGCACACACTGAAAAGGAAAAGGAACCACCCAGCCATATTGTAAGTGGAAGCGGGGACCAAACATATGTTTGTTACCCAACAAAGGACGCACACGCATACTCGTACACACGTGTTGGCTCCTCGTGTGCTCGTGTATTATGTATACACACACATGGCTCTCTCCACCCCTGCCTCCGTCTCACCCAAAGCTCAAGTTGCAAGCAAGAACAGCCACAGGAATGGCAGGCACCAGGCACCAGGCAGCAGGCAGCAGGCATCCGGCACAGATGGAGAACCACAAAAGTCTCTACCGCTAATCAGATTAAGTAGAAAGAAATCAACTAATTGGAGAGTGCAACAGGAGATACAGAAGAGTCGTGTCCTGCCACAACAAGCTCTGCACCCAGAGAAAATATCAGCCCTCTGCCTCGAATGCCTTACATTTTGGCTTTAATATGAATAAATTTTATTTAATTTTCTAAAGCTTTTGCTGAAACATACCCAAGTCTTGACTGTACATTTACGTAAAATAGTGATTCCCCCTATACTGATTTACTTTCAAGTGCAGGTGTGCGAAGCGCCAAAGACCTGTTTCCTACTGCCTGTTACTGATATCTAATTGAATAAACTATGGCCTTGTTGGAGGTCTAGCCGTGGCCATGATACGGACATGGATGGACATCGAGACATCGGGAGGAAGAAGCGTGCCTCCTAGGGCTTCTCTGATTACTTAATTACCAGGCAATTTGATGAGTTTCAAATGCGAGGCTCCCCCGCCAGAAGTCGAAAGACAGGAAGTGGGTGCGTGGCGCGGCTAACCGAGCGTAATGCCATCAAGTATACGTACGGTTGCGTCTATAATGCAATTACCTGTCGCCGTTTGACATTAAAAACCGATAATTGGCCTCTCTCCACGTCCACGTTCACGTTTTTCTCATTAAAAATACATGCAAAAGTTCCCCTGTTAGAATAAAATCAAAGCCAGTGCCAGTGCCAGTGCCACGGCCATATACATTGAAGATTAATGCGAAAATGACTCTTGTTTGGCCCTGAACTTTAGCATTTTTCATGGTCTTTATTGCGCCATTTAATTAAGGGGAAATGGGGGGAAATTGCAACCAAAATCGATGGCAATTAGAGCAGATTTCAATTTCACATCAAAGCCGCACAGGTGCACAGCCAGAGATAGATAGATAGAGAGAGAGGGGGTGGGAGGGGGGAAGAGAGAGAGAGAGAGAGACTGCAACCTGCTGCGGGGACCACCTGTCAACCGACAAAACCAACGACAGTCGACAGTCGACATTCTCGTATTTTATTTTGATTAATTTCTGCAATCCTCCGCCCACACACACACACACACAAACACAATGCTAAACTTTCGTACGCATATATATACATAGGTATGTGTCTGCTCTCCGTTTGTTATTCCATTCCACATACAATATACATATGTACGTGTATACATACATATCTATTGGAATGTATCCCTATATACCCCGAGAAGTATGCTATAGCTGATGGTCGGCCTCTTATGTACTCACACATCGCACACCCAACCCCCCACCACCAACCATCCACCGTCTACCCCCGACCCTCCTCAACAGTTTAGTCGAGCAATTACAAAAAAAAATATAAAAAAAAATACAAAAAACATTTTCGCTGGCCTGAACTTTCAATATATGTATTTACAGTGAAGCTCTCAGTATGGGCAACAAGCGAGCAATTCTCTGGATGGCAAAAGAACTTGAGAGCCAATTTGTAAATAAACAAACAAAAATGGAGCCTGCTTAAGAATGGATCTTCTTCCATCTGCTCCTTTTACTGAGATACAGAGACGTGCTCACGCTCACAAAAATGTTTAGATCGTTAACATTGAAGTACACTCCCCCCATTCAGCAACATACAGACATACATATGTAGGGCCTGAAGGAGATCTATTCAAACTCATTTCAGCAGTGTCTCAGCCCCAATTGGGAAAAAATATTTCAAAGTTTATTTCAATTAAATGTTCTTTTGAACGGCTATTATTTTGTTTGTTTTTCCTGTATTTCCAAGTCTGCTCTAATTTAACCTTTTACATACATAATTTATCCATGAAATTCGACATAGACTTGCTATTCCTATACTTATGGATGGAAACTGTACTTTCCAGATCTTACTAAGAAATTGTGGCAAATATTGATACAATGAATATAAAAAGAAGCAGAAAATTATTATTAATTTCATTATAAGCCATGCTCCGGCTATTGCAAATCGCAAAAGTGGCTAATTAACTGTCAAATCGCAAAAGTGCGTGCTCCGGTTTTCGCAAATCTTAAGATTACATAAATGACAAATCAAATATCGATATTCTTTTGGTTTTATATAAAGCGATTGCCAAAACGATTGCCAATTAAAATATTTCAATTTCCAAAAGCAAAACAGATTTTGTTCTCAAGTGAAAAAACGCCAAACACTATCGATGGAAAAAAGTTGCGAAAGCCGGAGCGCACAGATTTCAATTCGTACGACTTTTTCCGAATTCATACCGAAGCATGGCTGTATATCAAGCTCTTTCAATGAATCAATTTCACTGATTGTGCAAGTAAAAACCATATATTTTAGCATTATTTTCTACCAAATCTACATTTTTGGACCATAATGTATTGTATATCTGACTGTATATAGAAGATGCAATATGAAACATAGTATACGCAGTTGAACTTCCATAACTCGAACGTCTGCATCTGAAATATTCTATATTTCGAACTAAAACTTTGGGGAGCACTTAGCATCCAATTCTGTAAGTCGAAGTCTCCATAAGTCGAACTTATTTGTATAGAAAATCCTGCATGCTTTTGATAAGTCATTGATTAAATACTCGTAATTACGGATAGCATGCAGTTAAGTAAAGGTCAAATCCTGTCAGCTTCTAACACAATCAATTCCAATATAATCGAATTATAATCCGCAAGAATAATCAAATTATATTCCCAATTCCCCTTAGTCAGTGTCTACTGTGGCGCAATATTTTCGGTTTGCGTTTTC
Organism: Drosophila miranda; assembly: GCF_003369915.1. Classification (NCBI taxonomy): domain Eukaryota; kingdom Metazoa; phylum Arthropoda; class Insecta; order Diptera; family Drosophilidae; genus Drosophila; species Drosophila miranda. The sequence goes on from NC_046673.1 coordinate 14,615,917, forward strand.
TCTTCTTTCTTTCCTTCTGGCGGAACGACGCCAAATCATTTCACTTTCGCACCTTCTTCTTCGGCAGCAGCGACGCTTACTACGCAGCAGCGACGCGACAGCCGAAACAACAACAAAAACACACCACACACATACAATGGATACTCTTTGCGTGTGTGTATGTATATGAAATTGGATTTTTTGTTTGCTGCTGCTGCTGCTGCTGGAATATGCTGCGAATGAAATGAGTTGAGTAGGTCCTACGGTGCCAGAGAGAAGGGCGAGGACAGGGGTCCTGGCTTAGGTCTAGGGCTTTCACAGAAGGTAAAAGTTTCTCTCTCACACTTACCGCTGGTGGCATCGCCTGTGGTGCTGGCAGCGCTGCCGCTAAAACTCTGTAGCATGTTCATTTTGGTGCTGTTCCGATGTGTGTCGATGGATGGGGGCGCACGCACGGCACGCGGTTGGGTGGTGTTGGTGGATGAAGATGAAGCGCCTTGCTTTTGCAATTCTCCTTTTTGCTCCCAACTGCTGCTACTTCGCGCTACTTCTGCTTTGGTTGCTCTGTCCGTTGCTTTTGCTCTTGTGGCTGTTGCCTTTTGCGCCTCTCTCTCTCTTCTTTCGCTCGTGTCGCGTTCGCGTCCTTCTTATGTGGCTTAATTCTTTGGGCAAATATTTTCGGTTTCGGTTTCGTTTTGTTTATGCTTCCGAATCTCTTGCTCTGCGCTCCGCTCACAGTGGGTCTCTGTCGCTCTCTTTCTGTTGGGTTTTGGGCTTTTGTTATTGCTGCCAGCTGCTTATGATTTTCGCTTTAGCCTTTGCATTTATTTTAGCAAAAAATGTGTATCAAAAAATGTTTCCTATATTTTCGTTGTATTTGGCGCTGCCTCCGCTACTTTTTGTTGTAATTGTTGCATTCCACTATGTTTTACTACGACGCTTACACACACACACACAGACAAGCATAGCCGCACACACTCACGCTCACTTATATAAACAAAACAACAACTGCTGCTGCTGCTGTATGTGTGTGTGTGGATCTTGTCTGTTGATGCTGCTGCTGCCCCACTGCTCCTTCAGCTTCTGCTGCTTTTGTAGTTGAAAATCCACACATATGTGCAGTGGTTTCTCTGTATACGTACATACACATGAATATTTTGATTAAAAATTGTATTTTTAGTTCACATTCTCTTCTCTTCTGCAGTGGATGTGGTGTGCATTTTTAAGCTTGTGCCTTTTGTGGCATACTTTCTTGGGCACTCGCTGCTGGCGCACTCGTTCGCTCTCTTCGCCCACTGTGCAGTGCTGGGGGCTCTGTGTATGTGCGCGCTCGCTGCTGCTAAATTCCGCCCAAATTTTGCTACATAATAGAAGGAAAAAGAGGGTATGGACAATGGCCAAAATGGCTCAGAAAATGCAACGCATACAAGGTGAAATCCACCCCATTTGCCCAATATACCTTGTAGTCAAAAATCCGATTTTGTCTGCAAGGTCTGTTGTCCACACACGAGAGGTGAGGGTTCGTACGAACCTTGCAATTTGCCTTGGCTGTTCTTGCTTGTTGTATGTACCCTTTTTAATAGCCCATTCAAAATTACAACTCATTTTTTCGTCGCAGGAGAGAGCACTTATCGTCTCACTTTCAAAATATACCGTAAAAATACGGGAGAAAAAACGAGCCCACTTAAACCGCCTTTATTTAAACTGGATAACAACCGTCGAAAATAATACAAATAAGCTTGACTAAGCAAAAAATTAACTATGGCTCTTTTGAAAGATCAAAGCTCATGATAAATTCTGAATATATTGGGATAGAATTTGATGGAAATGAGTTTTCATTTCCATGTTAATGGCCATATATAGCACATAAATAAATACGTATGCTTGCTTGAAAATGATCAAAAAGCCAGATCTGGAGTGTCTTGATATGAATATTCCATCGAATACTTAAAGATAATATTGTAAGAACTTAATCGCATAAGGACGGTACACCTATTATAAGAGTAGCCCCATTAAACGCACTGGATCTTCCTCCCTCCACATGGAACTCACGGAATGCAGGGCTGTGTCTGGGTGTGTTTAGTTGACCACAACGACATCTCCGCAGGTGAGATGCTGTTGCTCCTTGCTGTTTGCTGTGGAGATCCTTGAGATGTAGATACCGAAACGCATCTTGCCGCTCTGCAGACGGGAGATGGTGGTGAGTGTCTCCGGCGAGCGTTCGCCCGTGCGCTGGTTAATGCAGATCATGTCGCAACGTTGGCAGGGCCCCTCCACTTGGAACTGCACCTGACCGATGGTCAGCTGTTTGTAGGACAGCTCCTCGAAGGCCGAGCCCGTGTCGATGATGATGTTGGCCCGAAAACGATCCACGGTCTCGTCCAGAGACTCTTCGAACTGCAGGGAACGAACAGAGGAGCGATTGACCAGCAGGAACTGCGCCTGGTTGACCAGACTGAGCTTCTGCTGCTGCCGCACGCCGTTGGAGGTGCTCCTCTGCGAGGATTGACGCAGCAAACGGAGCCCCTCCAGTCCGAGATGCTGGCTCAGCCACAGTGCCACCTCATCGCCGCAGTCCAGACCTTCGACCGGCTGGCGGCACACTTTGCTGCGGCATCGCGAAGAATTCTCAGCTTGGTCCGCCAGAGAGAGCGGCAGCGAGACACCGGCGGGCGAGTCGCCAAAGTGCAGCACCAATTGGTCATCCCGTATGAGGGGTCTGATCAGGCAGAGTTCGGAGCAGCGCTTCTGGGTGACGGCCATGCCATTCATGTCCACAATCATCCACTCCCTGTCATACTGCAGGCCCTGTGCCGTCAGTGGCCAGGTGCCGCCAGCTCCAGCGCCACCGCCACCCTCCTCGATCTTGAACGCTGCACACGACTTGACCGGATAAATGGCCAGCTGTAGGAGCTGCGGCCGCAGGCGCTGGGCCCGCTCCTTTAGGGCCTTGGGTAGCTGGCCCGCCTGTTCCTCGATGAGCTGCAGCCGCTGCTGTGGCTTGGTGGCCAGGTAGCTGAGGTGCAGCATTTTGAGCAGCTCCTCCACATCTTGGCGCCGGGTCATGTAGCCAAAGGAGACGCGTACGGCGCCCGTGGGTTGGCCATCGATCAAATCATAGTAGTCGCCACAAATGCGGCCGGCTCGCTTGTAAATGGCATCCATCATGGTCTCATCCAGCCCGAGGTAACGCTGACAGGCACCGATGTTGCAGAAGCAGCCGGTGCGCAGGAGGATACCCTGCAGGGCCGCGACGCAGGCGATCTCACCGAAGCCCACAAAGGGACCAGCGTCTGTGCGTACATTGAAGGCCACAATGCCGCCCTGGCGGTGGCGGTCCTCATACCCCACCCTGTTATACAGCTCGATCAGAGGCTGGCCATTGGGATACTTCAGCTGGCGAAGCTGCTTTTCTAGGTACTGGGCCAGGCCATGGACATGCCGCGATATACGCTCCATAGTGGCCACGTCACTCCCTTTCGGCACCAGGCGTTCCAGTGTGCGAAAGCCCTCGAGGAGTCCCACAATCGAGAGGAAGGGCAGTGTACCGTCCTCGTACCGCTGGTGGAAGACCTCACGCAGCTGATGGTCCATGGCATGGGGATAGGCGTAGTTGATGGTGCCGCCGCCAAAGAAGTTACGCTTCTTGCGAAAGGCCTCGGCACCGCGACGGCTCACCAGCAGGGCGCCCACTCCCGTGGGATACCCAAAGATCTTGTAGAAGCTAATGCACACATAGTCGGGACGATAGCGCTGCAGATCCAAGGGATTGGTGGCCACAAAGGAGGCGGCATCCAGGCACACATAGTAGTTGTTTTTGTCTGTTGTCTGTGCGGCTTCTCCCGAAACCCTTTTGCCCAGACCGTGGGCCAGACCCTGTTTCTGTATGCCAGCGATGGCCGCGAGGGGGATCTTGTAGCCACTGAAATTGCACTGGGCCGAGAAGGTCACCAGGGAGTTGTCACCAGGAGGAGAGCCATTAGCTCCATTAGCTCCATTGGCTGCTGATGGCACCGATCCCATGCCAGTGATCTCCTCCTCCTTGAGCATGTACATGGCTCTGGCCTGCACCCTCTCGCGCATGCCCAGCACTGAGGTGTGGTTCTCCTGGCAATAGTGGAAGTTCCCCTGCCGGCCAAAGTCGAAATTCTCCGCCACCAGAGACAAGGCGGCCGTTGCATTGGCCGTAAATATCACATGATACTCATCCTCTTTCGTGTTGAAGAACTCCAGAACTCTGAAATAAAACACAAATTTAATATCGAGACGCACCGACACGCAGATCGTTCCGCTCCACTTACTTGAAGCGCACCTGATCCACATAGTCGCCGGTGACGCGGCACGTGTGCGGATTGCAGATCACATCGCGTTGCAGCTGCTCTGCGGCGGCCGTCACTTGACTCTCCGCGTACAAGGTGGTGCCCGCATGATCCAGATAAATGCTCTTGTTGTCTAAACAATTGGAAAAACAGCCACTATTAGATTCTTATCTTTCGATAGAGGGTTATTTCACCATGGCGCCCTTCGCGTCGCACCGCACTCACTGGCAAGTCTAGTAAATTCTTTGTCGATGGCCGCCTGCTCGTCGGCGTTGTATTCTGATTGATATGACGACATGTTCGGGACTGGACTGTTTGTTGGCGCGACAACTAACACCATTATTTATATTTGCAAAAATTGCCGCAATTAAATTCGAAGATACCCTTCGTTGCACATACATTTGGCTATGGGCCTCAAGTCATTGGGAAGCCTAGTTTTTCTGAATTTTCCTATTGCAGGCATGGTCTGTTATACTGTAAACTTTATGATTTTCGTTGTTTTCCATTGCATTTGCCTTTTCCTATGTATTTAACGCACTTTTTAATATAACATTTCAAATTTAAAGAGTATTCACGAATCGGTGTTTGCCCTACGACTTCAGAAATATATCGATGGCACTCTTCTAATTAATTATTGGTCGAAACATCGATTACAATCAGCCGCTTACCATCGATAGCCATATTATAATTATTAATCCATTGGTTAGTGGGTATTCAACAACACTCCACAAAATTATGAAACTTGTACAATTTTGGTGGAGTTAGGTCAAAGTTTCTTGGTTTGCAAACAGTATTAATAAATAGACGGGGTTTCATCGATATATTTTGAAAATGAGACGGTATATTTTGGTATATTTCTGAGGGTCAGACCGTATATTTTATTGATGAACACGGTCTCACTGAGGCTGTGATTAAATTTGTTTTTTTTTCGACATTTCGTGAAAAATTCAGAAAATATGCCCAGAGAAGAGACCAAATCCCGGCGACGGAGTCGGGATAGAAGGAGCAGGAGTCCCGAGCACAAAAGCAGTCGGGACAGGCATCGTGAGAAGGATAGAGAGCAGGAACGTGAACGCAACCGCGACACAACGCACGACAAAGACAGGCAGGAGCGTGAGCGGCGTCGGGAGAAGGATAGTGGCCACAGTGAGAGAAGCAGCCACAAGAGCAGCAAAAAGCGTCGCTCCTTAACGCCACCAACCCAATCGAAATCGCCATTGGCCATGAGTTCCGTGAAGCTGCTGCAATCGCTCGAGGCGCGTCGCCTGCGCGATCAGGAAGAGCGCCAGGCCCGCAAGGAGGAGCTGAAGGCCCAGGAGACACCCGAAGAGAAGCGCGCACGCCGTCTGCAGGAGAAGCAGGCCAAAGAGCATCGTCGCCGCGAGCGCATGGGTTGGGACAACGAGTACCAGACGTACTCCAACGAGGACAATCCCTTCGGGGACTCCAACCTAACCTCGACCTTCCACTGGGGCAAGAAGCTGCAGGTGGAGGGTCTCTCGAATCTATCCACCAAAACGGTGGAGGTACTATCGCTGCAAAAGCAAATGGAGAACCGCCGGGAGCTGGAAAAGGTGAAGAAGCGCCGGCAGGAGCGTGAGCTGGAGCGGCAGGTGCGCGATGACGATGCTATGCAGCAGCAGCGGGCCAAGGAGGCGGTCCAGTTCCGCGAGTGGCAGCGCCAGGAGGATCAGTTCCATCTGGAGCAGGCGCGCCTACGCAGCGAGATACGGATCCGTGACGGACGGGCGAAACCCATCGATCTGCTGGCCCAGTATGTGGCCGCTGGCAACGCCCCGCTCGAGGAGTCGCTCGAGATGCAAATGCACGAGCCGTATATGCTGCTCCACGGCCTGCCCATGGAGGAGCTGGAGGATCTGCTGGTGGACATCAAGGTGTACGAGGAGCTGGAGCAGGGCAAGCATATCGATTTCTGGAACGACATGGTCACCATTGTCCAGGACGAGCTGCAGAAGCAGCAAAAGCTCCACTCGGACGCCAGTGCGCTCAACCAGCGACGCGACGGCATCCATCAGAGTGTCGTCAAGGACGTGGCGGACATCTTTCGCGGCAAGAACGCCAAGCAGCTGGAGGAGATGCGTGAGCGCATCGAGGCCAAGATCAACAGCCGCGCCGACGGCGTCGACATCAGCTATTGGGAGAGCCTGCTCTCCCAGCTAAAGGCGCACATGGCTCGGGCCCGTCTCCGGGATCGGCATCAGGCCCTGTTGCGCGAGAAACTGCTGCTCCTCAAGCGGGAGAATGAGGACGAACTGACGGCTGGTGTCGGCGAGGATCAATCCTCTGCAGTAAAGGAGGAGTCAAGGCAGCAGGCCCCCGAGACGGAGGAAGAAGCTGCCGCCGCACCAGCGGCAGAGGAGGCGGCGGCTGCTGCCGAGGAGCAGCGATCGCTCTCCGCTGGAGAAGATGAGGACGATGACGACGAAGACGATAGACCGCTGAGGGAGTTGCTCAATGCCGCCCGCCTCTACCAGGCCGGCAACTACAGTCCGCCGTACATCAGGGAGGATGACTTTACCGGCCGTCGGATACAGGCCGGCGACCGAGACGACAATGACGATGGCGCCATGTACGAGGAGAGCGACGATGAGAGCCGGATCCATCGACAGCGTATGCTAATCGTCTGTCCCGAGCGCGTGGATGCATCGTCCTCGGGCAAGCAGCAGCAGCAGCTGTCCGCGCAGGAGCAGCGCATGCGGAACGAGGCCCGCCAGGGGATGCAGGGCGACGAGGCCGAGTTCAGCGTGGAGACCACCCTGGATGCCGTGCCCCAGCTGGCGACGGACAAGTATCGGCCGCGCAAGCCGCGCTACTTTAATCGCGTCCACACGGGCTTCGAGTGGAACAAGTACAACCAGACGCACTACGACATGGACAATCCGCCGCCGAAGATCGTCCAGGGCTACAAATTCAACATCTTCTATCCGGACCTGATGGACAAGTCACAGACGCCGCAGTACTTCCTCACACCCTGTGCGGACAATGGGGACTTTGCGGTGCTGCGCTTCCACACGGGACCGCCGTACGAGGATATTGCGTTCAAGATCGTCAATCGGGAGTGGGAGTTTAGCTACAAGCGGGGATTCCGCTGCCAGTTCCACAACAACATCTTCCAGCTGTGGTTCCACTTCAAGCGCTATCGCTACCGTCGCTGATCCCTTGCTCTACAGATGCACACTATTCTTTTTTGTTTGTTTAATCTAGGAATAAATCTATGCACACTCCTTCTGTATCCGAATCACATTAGACTACAATCTTTGATGGGAGCCGCCTGGACCGCCTCCACGGGCGCACCGCTCTCCGCCCGACGCACCTGCTGGAGCACGCTCTGGTGGTCGGGAAAGGCCAGGGTGGCCAGCTTCGAGTGCACCAGCTGCTTGTCGATCGTCACCTCAAAGGAGCCGCGTCTGCCCTGACGACAGTTGACCTCCACACCGGGGCCGGCCGCCTCCAAGAGGAATTGGCGCAGCAGATGGCACTGCAGCTTGAAGTTGCACACGCCGCTGCAAGGGATTGAGTCCAGAGTGGTCAGCAGCGGCTAATGGGGATGGGATGGGCATCTACCTACCAGTACTCCACATCCACGGTCACCATTGCATAAAATTCAAAATCCAATCAAAACAGAAGTTGGTCTAAAATCGCCGCAGAGTTGCCAGACAGTTCGATAAGCAGCGGCATCTATCGGTAAGAGAAGTGCTGACATTTTAGCTTTTTTAAGGCTATATCTAGCTTTTTCTGGTTGTATGGCCTTTTTAGGATTTCAGGAAGTAAAATTAACTGTAGATTTAACGTTAACCCTTAACCCTTTGAGGTTTGTTTTTTTATTAAATCAGCATTTTAAATGCTGAAATCGAATGTGAAGAAGTCCTTGGATGCTCTTAGCCCTTGTTGGCCCTGGCCCTCAGCAGCGTCTTGCAGGCGGCATTGTGCGTCTTCAGCGGCAGTTCATCTGTGGATCAGCAGGAGAGAAAGGATCAGCATGAGTCAGCCCCTTTTTGCTGGTGCGAGGTCAAACACTCACATATCTTATGATCGCCCTGGACGGGCAGCAGGATCGGCAGCTGCTCCGGCTTGCTGCAGACAAACACATACGGACTGTCCGACTCGCCTCGGGGATAGGTGTCGCGGTACTCCTCCTGCGGCACACAGTTCTCCACGTGAACGCAACCCAGCAGGCTGCTGGTGGGATAATGCTCGGGGAATTTCATATTGGGATCTGTGGATGCGATTGTGGGTGAAAAATGACCGAAGACTGGACCACCTTACCCTTGTAGTGCAGCCGATAGAACTCCTCCATGTGGGCTATCTCCTCGGGATGTGGCTCTTTGGCCGTCGAGGCTATCCACAGTCGACCGCGATGCTCGCTGTACCACACGCGTCCCTCGTGCCTGCCGAGAGATTCATGAGTTAGAAATGATCATCGAGGGGTCCACTGCACTCACTTTTTGATGCCGGCCACCAGCAGCGAGGCCCAGGGCTGATGCATCGACATGCACTGCCGCATGTCCTGCATCTCGAGCAGCTCCTTGTCCTGCACACGATTGTAGATGCGCTCCAGATTATCGGTCCCTGCGGGTGCCGCCGCCGGCCAGTTCTTTAGCTCCTTGCTTGGCCGATACACTGGCGGCTTGGCCATGCCCAGATTGGGGGCCAAGGCCATGGCCGAGTGGCCCGTGAGGGATGTGCCTGTGGATGCGGATTCGGCCTTGCTGATGGCCGCCAAATCTTGGATCACCTGCTGCTCGTACTCCTGGGTGACGGGCAGCTCCTCGGCCACCTCACGTCCAGCGAAATCCACCTTGATCTTGCGCGTCAGACGACTGCCGTGCTTCAGTTCGTGCATCTCGCTCTTGAGCTTCTCGTACTTCTCCCGCTCGACGTCGCTCAGCCAGACGGAGTTCTCCTGGAAGTAGTCCAGCTCGTCATCGATGACCGTCGTACGCTTCTCGCTGTTCCGATCGTACTCCAGCAGACGATCGCGC